>NC_080108.1:38358723-39830223 GCF_950005125.1 Chionomys nivalis | reverse complement strand
TCAATCAGTTACTCTGGCTATAGGTTGGTGTATTTTTGCTAAAATGTGATTAAATGTTGAGCATTATAAATGTTATGCTAGATTTTGTTTTACATCTTTTTTTTTTTTTTTTTTTTTTGGTTTTTCGAGACAGGGTTTCTCTGTGGTTTTGGAGCCTGTCCTGGAACTAGCTCTTGTAGACCAGGCTGGTCTCGAACTCACAGAGATCCGCCTGCCTCTGCCTCCCAAGTGCTGGGATTAAAGGCGTGCGCCACCACCGCCCGGCCTTTGTTTTACATCTTTATTTTTGAGGTTAATTTTATGTTTCCTAAGTTGACTTTATAAATTTTTGATCCAACTGCCTCAGCCTTCTGAATGTCTGGGACAACAGTCATCCATTATAGTACCTGGCTGTGGATTTAATTTTAGCTTAGATTTTTTGAAAAAGGGATAAACAAAGGTTGGGGAGAATGGGGTTATGGTTAATGTACAATATGTATGTGTATGAAAATAAAAAATCTGAATGAGTTTTGCTTAGGCATATATGTCATTTGCCTCAGATCAGTTTTGGTTCCAAGCTCTGTCTTAGTGCTTAGTTAGGTTGGTCCATATAGCCTTTACTCTTAGATAATTTGTCTGAACCATTGCGGCTGGGCCCTTCCTAAGACTAGTGATGCTTGGCTGGGGGATGCTCTCTGTTGCACTTGGGTTGTGCTGCTTGAGGCCATGCTTCATGTCTATCTGTTGGCTATCGGTTCCTTCACATTGTGTTCCTCAAGACATCCAGCCCATGCCTTCCAAGAAAAGATGACTTGCCACGTACGCAGCTTCTGTCCCTTGCTGTCCTGGGGCGATGCCAACACATTTCGATCACACACAGGGACCTGATGACAGAACAAAAAACTTCCTGCCAAAGTCCAACATGGGAGCTCTGGCTCTATAGATTGGGGCTGACTCAAAGGCTGCTGCGTCGCTGTAGGCCCATCTCCCCAGTGGGGACTCGTGGACACTCACCCTGGAGCCTGATAGATGTGCCCGTCCCCTCTCTTGGTGTCTGTGCACTATGTCTATAGTCTCGAGGAGGGTCCTTGTAAATCTCGGTAGTTTCAAGGACCTTCTGAGACTTGTAAGTTAATTACTTCTCAGTTTTCTGAGCTTCCCCTCTTCCTTTCTGGGTGGAAGATTTCAGTTCTGAAAAACTGCTGCATAATTGTGGTGGTGGTCTGAATGAGCGACGCCCTTCATAGGCGTACGTATTTGAACACTTACTTGGTCCGCAGTTGGTTGCACTGTGTGAGATGAAGCTTTGCTGGAGAAGCGCTGCGCTGTGGGTGGGCTTTGTGACGTTCAGCCTCATCCTACTTCAGCTCTGTCTTCCTGCTCAGCTTCCTGCTCCCATGGCTTGCTCTCATGCTTCTCCTGCCATTATAGACTTCCTCTTTTTTTAAAAAAAAAAATTATTTATTTTTATTTTATGTGCATTGGTGGTTTGCCTGAATGTATGTCTATTTGAGGGTGTAAGTTCCCTGGAACTGGAGTTGTGAGTCACCATGTGGGTGCTGGGAATCGAATTCAGGACCTCTGGAAGAGCAGTCAGTGCTCTTTAACTGCTGAACCATCTCTCTAGCCCCATTATAGACCTTCTTTCCCAAGGCATAATAAGCTCTTCTGTAAGTCACTTTTGGGTCGCAGCAACAGAAAAGTAACATAACGATCCTACACCACCCCGGTGATTAAAGAATGGATTTGTTCCCTCCCTCCCTTCCTCTCCTTCCCTCCCTCCCTCCATCTTTCCCTTCCTTCCTTCCTTCCTTCCTTCCTTCCTTCCTTCCTTCCTTCCTCTCTCCCTCTTTTCTTTCCTTCCTTTCTTCCTTGTGAATGTAGCATCTGCTCTGGCTTAGTCTTTAACTATTGAAATGTTTCATCTTTTTTTGCTGTTTTCTGTTTTTGAAGCTAGCCGTCAGCTTTCTGTGTAGCTGAGGTTGATCTTGAACTTCTGATGTCCTGGTCGTACCTTCTGAGCGCTGGAACTGCAGGCATGCATCACCATACCTGATTTATGCAGTGTTGGGGATTGAACCTAGGGCCTCTTAAATACTAAGCAAGTGTTCTCCTAGCCCACATTTTTACAAATTCACTTTTGAATGCCAGTGTCTCAACAATCTAGACTGTATTCTAGAGCACTGATAGGTGATAGACTGATAGCCAGTCTGTGGCCGTCCTAAAGTGCAGTTGGGGCTGAACATAGTGCCCACTGTCTCTATTGGGATGTTGGCATTTCCTGTATCTATCTGAGGTTTCCAGATTTAGCCTTCTCTCCTGGAACACTCTGCTGAGATCTAGGTTTATATTCATGGCATATTAGTAGGGAGAGCCGTTGATGGTGAGTAATTTATTCATTGAGAAAAGGTTCATTTTGACTAGGAGCTTTGAAGATTCCACTTCATGGCTGATTGACTTGATTGTTTTTTCTGTACATCATAGGGTAGCGTGTATAGCAAATTTGATCATCATATCAGCCAAGAAGCAGAAGGCAGACACATAGTTTGGGTTCCACAGTTTCCTGAGTCACTAACCAGATGCCCCAAGTAGGATCACTGTCCTAGTCAGGGTTCCTTTTGCTGTGATGAAGCACCTGGAAAAGCAAACTGGGGAGGGAAGGGTTTATTTGGCTTTCACTTTCATGTTGCCGTTCATCAATGAAGGAAGTCAGGACATTAATTCAGACAGGGCAGACCTGGAGGCAGGAGCTGATGCAGAGGCCGTGGAGGAGAGCTGCTTCCCATGGCTTGCTTAGTTGCTTTCTCAGAGAACCCAGGACCACCAGCCAAGGGGTGTCATCACCTTTAATGGGCCTTCCCCGTCAATCATCAATAAAGGCTTGCCGGCCTGCATCCTGATCTTATGGAGGCATTTTCTCAATTGGGTTCCTTCCTCTCAGATGACTTCAGCCTAGGTCAGTTGAGTGTGAACAAACACTCTAGTCCCTTTCTGTAATAGTAGCCCTCTGAGGACCAAGCTGCAACTGAACTTTGCGGGACACTTACCTAAACCGTAGCATTTGCGTAAATCTCTACAGTTAAAAGTGAACCAATTTTCATTCCTGTTTTTATTGTCTGTCTTTCCTAACTTCTCACACCCGATCTGAACACTGATCTGAACTTTCCTTGTCGTGGTTGATTGGCTCTTGGCTCTGACTCTTTTACTTTATGTTTTCATAGTTTCTTCCTCTTTCTCCCCCTTTAGACATGGAGGCTTGAAAGGCTCCTGGGTTCCCTTGAGATCCGAGCATGAAGGTTGGATGTAACTCCTGTAACATAGCACACCACCTGAGCCTCAGTACCTGGCCTCTTTGCCTGTAACCATGTGTGTGCACACACTCACACACATTCCTAAATTTAGCCTGCTCAGTCTATATAATGTTACTTCTGTGTTGTTTTCAGGGCTGACCACTTGGTACTGGGTAACTAATTGGTGTGCTCTGCCTGAGGAAGACTGTGTTCCACCCTCAGCACTCCTTAGTTCCTGTAGCTCTTGTACAGGGTCGATGTCCTGTGGGCTTTTCCTTCCATGTTAGCATGTTTGTTGTTTTTGTTTGGCTCAAAAGGTATTTTTAAAAAAATAAACCTGGGTTATTTTGCGTGTTTCCAGTTACAGGTTTTGTTTTTGTATATTGTAACTTGAATTAAAAATAAATGTTTATTTTATCTGTATGGGTGTTTTGGCTGCAAGTATATTTATGCATTAACAGCAAGCGTGTGAACCACCATGTGGGTGCTGGGAATCCAACCCAGGTCCTCTGGAAGAGCAGCCAGTGTTCCTAAGTGCTGAGCCAATTCTCCTGAAACAGTTTATGTTTCACACTTAGAAGGAACACTCACTGCTTTTTATATTCTTTGCTTCCTCCATGTTCCATGAGTGTCTCCTCATACATAATCACTATGTCTTATTTTTGATTTATCTCTTCAGAGCATGTGTATGCATGTATGCCCCTACTCCCCTTTTGCATGTCACATGAAATTTAGTATAGTGATTATCCAAAGCAGTCTTGAGGGAAAAGAGCAATTCTGGAAGTTTCAATACTTAGTTCAAGTTATACTATATAGTGATAGTAAGACAGACACCATGATAATGCCACAAAGCCTGGCTGTTAGAGTGCAGCAAGGAGCCACACAGGTAGACACATAGCTAGAGCCGTCAGGTTTCCAGAACGATGCTGAAAGCTGTGACTCTACGGGGAGAAGGCTGAAACTTGTCCTCTGCCTTTTATCCTGTGTGAAAACCAGTGAAATGGACAAAGGCCTTACTGTGACACCAGAAACTTTGAAACTGCTAGTGGGAAATAGTGTGGAAATACTTGAAAACACAGACATAGAGATTATTATTTAAAATAGTACCTCAGTGGGGCTGGAGAGATGGCTCAGTGGTTACCCATTCCTGTACATAAAACCTGCCATTGTGACACATTCCTGTAATCACACAGGAAGATTAGAGCTGGAGGCTGGACTAGGATGCCTAGTAAGAGCCTGTTTAAAAAAACCAAACAAAAACCCAGATCCACTAATGAAAGTCAACATGGTGTACAGTGACATAATGTGCTCTTTCACCGTCCTGTTTTTGTTCTTTGATCTTTGACATGTTACTTGGTTTTAAGTAAAGTAAATAGTCCATTGTTTTGTTATTGAATAATTGAATAAAATAAGGGGAACCAGGGTTTTTTCTCCCTCTATATATAATTCTTTAAGACCCTGTTGCTGAAGACACTATACATTTTGCACACAGAACTTGAAGAAATTGAGCTAGAACTGACTTGAAAGCCCCTCTGTGAGGACTTACTCTTATTGTATCTGAAGATATATTGTAAGCTTCCAAGGGACAAAAGGAATCAGTAGTCCTACCCAGCCATCAGACCTGCAAAACACAGCTATCGCAGGCCCACTAAGATATCCCCTGTGGTGCAACAGTTGAACTTTGATTTTGGAGTAGCTACCAGCTGCCCAATTGTATTTGCAACCAGCTTAGTAGGCCATTCGTGCCCAGTACTGTAAACCTACTCAACTACCTGTGCCTGGAGTAAACTGATGTAATTTTTAACTGTATTCCAGTGCTATCCCTGTATCTACAGGTGAGTGTAGTTCTCACCCCTTATCAAGGAAGTTTCTTTGGTAGCAGACAGAGGCAATTACAGAAATTCACATCTGGTCAGACTACAGAGAGAAATAACCGTGATTGACACAACATAACACCCTCACCTAAGGCTAAAGGAACATCATGGAAGAGGGGGTGGAAAGGTTGTAAGAGCCAGAGGACCAGGGGCCTCCTATGAGATAGTGTCTCCTAGATACAGAAGGGATGTTGTATCCATAACAATGCAGCAGTGGTGTTCTCTAAACAAGTCTCTACACAGTGTTAGCACCAGTGGATATGACAGTGTGGATGGGGAGATTTCACAAGGCCCCACCCCACATCAAGAGCTATGGGTAATCAATGCCTGCTGAGAGAATCAGTTTTCTTCAGTGCTGAAACCCCTGATAGGTTATCCGCTCCCAAGGTCAGTTCTAAACACATGAGCAACATTAAATTGACTTAGTAAGTAGTGTATATTTTATATATGTGTATAGATATGTGCAATATATGATCTATGTAGATAGCAATAATTGCAGAAGAGGAGGTCATGAATTGAGAGGGGCACATGAGTTGGAGTAGATTGAGTACTCATAACATTTTCAAAAACAAAAAAATTAAAATAAAAAAGATTTATATGGATCTCTCTTTAAGTTTATCTTTTTGTATTTGCCAGCTCGCATTCACAAGAGATGGACTCTGTGGTCTGTGGAATGAAATGGTTAAAGATGGAGAAATTGTGTACACTGGGACAGAGTTAACCCAGGATCAAGAACTCCCTTCTAGGAAGGGTAAAAGCTTTTAATGAATACTTTTTTATTTTGTAAATATCATTGTAATTGCATTTTAAAGTAATATTTTAAAAATGTGTTTGTGCCTGTGTGTGCGTGCGTGTGTGTGTCTGTGCGCATGTTTGTGTGTGTGCATAGGTGCTATGGTGTGCATGTCGGGACAACTTGGGAGTTGGTTTTCTCTGCTGTGTGAGTCTTGTGGATTGGACTCAGATCGTCTGGTTTGGTGTTAAGTGCCTTTACATGCTGGACTATTTCCCCCTCCCCCTTTAAAAATTGCACTTATTTATTTGTGTGTGTAAATTGCGTTTTCCAGAGACTGTAATATGCTAGAAAAAGCACTTGAACTTTGATCTTGATACTTTGTTCTCCTTTTGATGATTTTTGTCTAGATGTTAGTTAATATGCCAAGCTGTCTGGAGTTTTTGTTTGTATTAACTAGTGTATAGCTTGTAGGAAGTCATGAATAGCTTCTCCTTTAAATTTTGAAACAGATCTTCCTACTAACTATAGATGTTGATTATTGTGAGATTGGGTGCAAATTATTCATGAGTAAACCTTTGTCAGGGAGGAGTAATCCTGTTGAAGCCTCTAGTGCTCAAAATTCACCACGACTCATGTGTTCTTGCTGTGCCTGGCCATTGAAATCAGCACCAACACTGAAAAAGGACATGGATGCCAGCACTTACTCCAGATTGTCTATCTGAAAAGCCTGGGTTGAGGCTCACTGCAGAGTCTGTTGAGTGTCATTCCCAGTATAAAGGCATTGGTACTGTTAGAATGTATGACTTTTCTCCCTGTGGAATGAATTGGTTACAGCTGACTGGAAAGTGTAGGAGGAAAACTATTACTAGGTTATGTTTTTGGTTACATCATCTATTAGAGTGAGCTCTGTTTCTTGTGTTTATGTGGAAGTTTCCATATACATGCAGACTCTCCCAAATGTATATACAGTGAGTGGATGCAAATTCATCCCCACAGTCT
This sequence comes from Chionomys nivalis, assembly GCF_950005125.1. Classification (NCBI taxonomy): domain Eukaryota; kingdom Metazoa; phylum Chordata; class Mammalia; order Rodentia; family Cricetidae; genus Chionomys; species Chionomys nivalis. The sequence continues at coordinate 39,823,345 of NC_080108.1, read as the reverse complement.
TTGGCACTGTGCCTGTTCGCCGTTGTCTCTCATCTGCCTTCCTCACATGCTTCCTGCATATTGTTACCTTGAGTTTTTTAATTTAAAAGTTTTCCTTTATTAGTGTGTGTTTGTGTGTGTGTGTTTATATTTGCAAGCAGGTGCACATGAGGAGGTCAGAGAATAACTGCAGGAATCAATTCTTTCCTTTCATCTTGACTTTTGAGGTAGGGTCTTGTTTCTGCTTCTCTGTGGCCCCAGGTTAACTGGCCCCAAAGCTGAAAGAAACAAATACGAAGCAAAATTTACTTTTTGTATGAAGCCTAGGGATTTGAGCTTGCTAGCAAACACTGTGGTCATGCTGGGCAGACACTCTGGGCTGTGCTACACTAGCCTACAAAACTTGTTTTCAGTAATAAGGCCTCTTAGTATTTAGGATATGGAGCAGTTAGGGTTGATGTACAGAAAACGTTAGCAGAACAGCATTTGAAGTTCAGCACACAGGATTTTGCAGAACTCTTAATTTTGTTTTCTTTGAAATTGGTCAACTTACTCCTCTTGGGCCTTCTCTTTTGAATCATTGGCAACTGTCTAGGACCTAGGCTCAGTGGTTTGAACAGAGACGCCTTGGGTATATGGTACAAACGCCCTTCAACAAATTGGCGCCCATGTGGCCAACTAAAATCCACTTAAAACCTGAGAGGGCTTGCAAAGGAATTCTAGACACTTTAAAAAACAAAGTTTAGTTAACAGAAAATTTGTGATTTGGTTGGTGTGAAACACAAACATATACTCTAAGATATAGTATATATGTATATATATGTAATTTATGTGATTATTTTAGTTAGAGCCTTTTATGACAGGACTTGTTGACATTTTAGGGCTAAGATTCATCCCATCTTCTCTTCACAGCCATGTGTGGGGTTTCAAGGCACGTATTACTGTTTGAGGCTTTACAGTGGCTTAAGGTGGTAGTTTTTTCAGCTTTTCTTTTGTGCCTCAATGCTCCTGAATTATATTTCAATGATAATGGTCCTTCGAATGCACTTATTATTGGTGTGTGTGTGTGTGTGTGTGTGTGTGTGCTCGTGCCATGGCAGGTATGTGGACATCAGAGGACAGTTACCACTTTTGTGTGGTTCTGGAATGGAACTCACATTGTCATCTCAGTGGTAGTGGTCTTTATGGCAGTGGTTCTCAGCTGGCAGTGGAGGAGAACATCGGACAGTTAGAAAATGATTTTAGAGTTATCTCCCTAGTTCTTCCTGTGGTCGTCCAGCAGTTTTGAGCCACTGCATTAAAGCAGTTAGTGTGAAATCCAAATAGATAAATGCTAAAGACATTGAAATCTAGTAAGACACTGAAAAATGTTAAAGAAAGAACTTCATGCTTTAAAGAATTTGAAAATCCCTTATATTGTATTCTTTCATTATTGAGTAAACTATACTGAATCATTTGCAGTTTTTTTAAAAAAATAAAATATCGAGTTACTGATGTATGCTGTAACTTCCCATGTTTGGGTAGAACGTTTGTAGAGATTGGCAAGAAATGCTCCCCTGGCCTCCTATCTCTTTCCTTCTCTCCTTCCCTTCCTTCCTCCTATCCTTGTTTTGAGTCAGGGCCTCTCTCTGTAGCCCAGGCTGGCCTGGAACTTACTGTGTGGCCCAAGATGGTCCTGAACTCATGTGCTGGGGTTTATAGGCATGAGCCACCATGCCCAGATTGACTGTTGCATTTTGAAAACCAATTATGGACATAAACATTTTTAATTCTCCAGATGATGGTGCTGATACTCAGAATGGAACCAAGAAAGAAGATCTTACTGACAAAGAGAAGAAGGAGGAGGAAGAGATGCCTGCACCCGTGTATAAAGTCAAATCAATCCTGGAGAGTTGGGTGTGGGGCAAGCAACCAGGTATTATACTTTCTGACATAAGTGGATCAGGTTTTTGTTTGTTAATGGAATTTTCTAAAATTAAAACCCATATTACAGTAAAATAATGTCTGATATAAAGTATAAGAATAAAATGTATCTGATAAAAATATAACCATTATAACTAATTTTTAAGCACACAGTTCATATTCTGGTACAAAAGTATTACCACCCATATCCATTAAACTGTCCTCTAGCCCTCCAGGCAGCTACACTTCATTCTTCAATAGTACTCCATATAAATAGGCTTAGTCTTTATTCTTCTTATCTAGTTTATTTTGCTTAGTATGTATTTAAATTTATCTATGATGTAGCCTTTCTGGTTTTTCAAGACAGGATTTCTCTGTGTAGCCCTGGCTGTCCTGGAACTCATTCTGTAGATCAGGTTAGCTTTGAGGTCAGAGATCTGCCTGCCTCTACTTTCCGGGTGCATGTTGTGACCTTTTAAAATGTTAAATAATATTTCACTGTTTGTGTGCCTACTTTGATTATGTTCTGCACTAGTTGGTAGACTGTTGGGGTGCTTCTCTCCACCCCTTTTTTGGTAATAATAACCTTTATTTAAAATAACTTTAATCTAGGAAACTCATTGATCCAGACCCTTCTGGATTTTAGTCTTCATTGAGAAGTCAGATATTATTCTATTGGGTCTGCTTTTATATATTTCTTGGACTTTTTCTCTTACAGCTTTTAATGTCCTTTCTTTTTTGTATATGTTTAGTGTTTTGGTTATTATGTGTCAGGGCAGTCTGTTTTCTTGTCCATTCTCTTTGGTTTTCTATATGTTTATTGGACCTTGATAGGGATCACCGTCTTTAGGTTGGGAAAAGTTTCTTCTGTGATTTTGTTGAAAATATTTTCTCTGCCTTTGATCTGAGTTTCTTCTCTTTCTATTATGTTTATTCGTAGATTTTGTCTTTACATAGTGTTCCAGACTTTCTAGATATTTTGTGCCTGAATTTTTTTGAATTTAACTTTTTTCTTTCCTTTTTCTTTTTGCCAGGGTATTTATTTCTTTTATCTTGTCTTCAATGCCTGAGATTCTATCTTTCATCCACTCTGTTGGTAAGGCTTACCTCTGAGGTTTTTGTGTGACTTCCTAAATTTTTTAAATTTTAGTTTTACTTTCTTTTGGGTTTTTGAGTTGCTGCCAAGTGTGGCCATTGGGAGTCCTGGGTAGAATCTGTTCCTTGGTATTGGGGTCTGATATGAATGCCTGGAGATGAGCTAAAAGGGGACTGAGTGGGTCCACAAGAAGGAAAAAAGCTGGGTCTACCGTGAGGTTTGACATAGAGTAGAGTTAGAAAGGGTGACCAGGCCCCTTCATGTGGTCTGCTACAGGCTGGGGTGAGACTGACGAACTTGCCATGGGGGGAAAGTTAAGATCACCTACTGGGTTCCCAGGCAATGGCGGCCAGTGAGTTCCCAGGTGAGAGTGTCCTTGGGTATTGGAGGCTGACAAAAAGGATGAGGCTGGGTGAGAAAGGCTGGGTCCTGCCAGCATCTGCAGAGTTCCCGGGGAATGGAGAGGGAGGAAAGACACTTGCAGATGGTTTCCTGCAGGGTTGGGGGTGAGACTCCAGTATAAGTTCTTTAAACTTAGTGCTGATCAGTTCTTCTTGATCTTTGTGCTGTGTGTGTGTGTCTGTCTGTCTGACTGTCTATCTATCATGTGTGTCTCTGTGTGTCAGGATCCTTCTGTGTAGAACAGTCTGCTTTGAGCTCATGATCCTCTTTAGTGCTAGGATGATATGATGTCACCACATTTTCTGGTGTGTCTGTAAAAACATAGCACATTGGACGCTGGGAAGATGGCTCTGCTGTTGAAGGAGTACTTCCCCTGATGCTGAGAACCCGAGTTTAGTTAGTTCCCAGCACCCGTGTTTGCTGCTCTACAACTGCCTGTAACTCCAGCTCTATGGCACCTGCTGCCACTGTACCCACATGTGCAAACCCACGCTCAGACATGCAACTTACACATAAGTGCAATTTTTAAAATAGTAAAAGTAGGACATTGCGGCTAATTACAGGCTCAGCTGTTGTTCGGCATTCTGACAGGTCCTACTTGTGACAGTGTTGAGGAGGACATGAGTGCTTCTGCCCGGGGAGCCTCTGCTTCAGTGTTGGAGGAAACAAGGAAGGAAACCGCTCCTGTTCAGCTCCCTGTTTCAGGGCCAGAACTGGCTGCTATGATGAAGATTTGAACCAGGGTCATGAGAGGCGTGGACTGGAAGTGGGGTGACCAGGTACTCAGAGCTTTCATTAACATCTTAGCACATCTAACACCAAACAGTGGAAGTTGGAATAGGTGGCTATCTGAACTCAGGACTTACAAGATTAATAGGTGACTTATTGATTTCTGAGCAATAAAATAGAGGCAAAAGACATGAGGACAATATTTTCCTTCCCGTGATGTCATATAGATTTTCTCAGACACACTGCTAAGCATGGGTTTGGTCTCCGTATTCTTAGAAATTAAATTGTCTGAGATCAGGTAATGGCACCCTGTCAATACCTTTCTCTTTTGGGATACTTGACAGAATATTGCTAAAAGGCCTAGTGATTGAGGTCATTGGAAAGGCCACTTTGATTGCTGGGACACTCACTATGCTTTGTTCAGAGAATTCCTTAGTTGACAGAATTCTTTTCTTTAATAAAGGAACATGAGCTTGTGATTTCATGGCATAAAAATGATATGATTGCCAGGCAGTTGTGGTGCATGCCTTTAATTCCAGCACTTGTGAGGGAGAGGCAGGCAAATCTCTGTGTTCAGGACCAGCTTGGTCTACAGAGTGAGTTCCAGGACAGCCAGGGCAGTTACACAGAGAAACCCTGTCTTAATCCTCCCACCCCACCCCACACAAAGTAAAAACAATGATAGAATCTATACATTTTTTTAGTTATATTTGGGTCAGGAGGAGGCTGAATGAAAATCTCTGTACAGAATCAATACAGGAACCATGGTGGGTCCAGAACAGGACAGTCACTTTCTTACCTGGTCTTTGGTTTTGCTGTTTCAGGATGGGCCTCCGCCAGGCTTAGGCCGTGTAATTGGTGAGCTGGGAGAGGATGGCTGGATCAGGGTCCAGTGGGACACGGGCAGCACTAACTCATACAGGATGGGTAAAGAAGGAAAGTATGACCTCAAGCTGGTGGAGTTGCCAGTGTCATCACAGCCCTCTGCAGAGGATTCAGACACAGAAGATGACTCAGGTGGGTGACTCACAGAATCCTTTAGGTCAGGGTAGCGTGGCAGATTGTTCATGAGTTGGGTGGCTGTCCTTTCCCTCTGCAGAGTTAGAAGTGGTCAGGATGCATTGGAAGACATTGCTCTGCTTGCCCCTTAAACACATGATTCTGGTATAGATGGGTAAAGGGGCTCGGTCCAGTAGCCTGGACAGACTGACGCATCTTCACCTTTATTTTGTGCTTCCTGACGCCCTTCCAGAGTGGGGTGGAAGATAGAGTGCAGCATGCTTGTTAAATTGGATCTTAAAGTCTTTTTATTTGTTTTTATATGTGTGTTTGTGTGTCTTACCTGTATGTGATAAGTTAGGGGATAATTTGTTGGGGTCACTGGTGGCAGGTATCTCTGCCTGCTGAACCTTGAAACAGTAACTACAACAAATCTATTTATGTACTTATTTTGTTTGAGGACGCTTTGTTTCTTCCTCCACCAGCTTCAAGGTATGGCCCTGTTGTAAGGAGAGTGGGTCCCTTGTTTGTCCCGGCCACCTGGCTAGCTTAACCTGAAATAACCACACAGAAACCGTATTAATTTAAACATTGCTTGGCCATTAGCTCTAACTTTTTATTGACTAACTCTTACATATTAGTTTAACCCATCTCCATTAATCTGTGTTTTGCCACATGACTGTGGCTTACTGGCAAGATTCTAACCAGCGTCCATCTCAAGCAGAGAATCCATGACTTCTCTCACTCTGCCCTTCTTCCCAGCATTCAGTTCTATCTTCTCCTCCTACCTAAGTTCTGCCCTATCAGGCCCAAAGCAGTTTCTTTATTCATTAACCAATGAAAGCAACACATGAACAGAAGAACCTCCTACACCATGGCCCCACCTGCTTCCTTTAAGTTCTTCCCTATTCCTTGATAGTTGGAGGGTGTGCTAAGAAGAGAGCTCCTGGTGTTGAATGTGAGAGAAGCTGTCCCATAAACTGCAGTGGGCTCGGAGCGTGCACATTTAGTCTAAGATGACAAGTGCTTATCTTGTGGGTGGGTGTTGGCTATACTGTCAGAGCATCTGAGCTATAGTGTGTGCCTCTTGTAGCCCCTTCTTCTTCCCAGCTGTATGGGAGTATTTGTCATTGTGGAGTGAGCCAGGGAAGAGGTGGCTGTGTGACAGAGCCGTGGCCTCCTTGTCCCACAGCTGGACTGACTCGCCATGCACGTGGCTGCTCAGGGGATGCTGCTGCTTTGTCTTTGCTCCCATTGTAGTTCCTAGACATTTGATAACTTGTCGTTTTTGTTTGGTTGGTTTTGATTTTTTGAGACAGGCCTTCTCTGTGTAACAGCCTTGGCTGTCCTGGAACTTGCTCTGTAGACCTCGAACTCACAGAGATCCACCTGCCTCTGCCTCCCAAGTGCTGGGGTTAGAGGCGTGCGCCACCACTGCCTGGTGATAAGTTTTCTTTTTCAAGATACAAAACTTTGGAATCATTTTATTGCTTATATAGTAAGGTTGCTTAAACACAATATTACTCTGAAATCTCATTTTCTAGGGTGGGGTAGATAGCTCACTTCGTAAAGTAATTATTCTTATGTAAATATGAGGACCTGAATTTGATCTCCAGCAAAAAGTTGGCATGGTAACATGCATGCTTGTAATCCCAACTCTGGTTGGTGTAGATCTATTGGCCAGACTTGTAAACTTAATCAGCAAGTCACAAGTTTCTGTGAAAGCCCTGTCTTTACAAACAAAATGGATGTTACCTGAAAAAAAGACACTGGAGGTTTTCCTCTAGCTTCCACACTCTCTCTGCACCTGCACCTCCTCCTCCTAAATCTCATTTTCTTTGAGGAAGATGGTAGCAAAAATGGTCAGGTAGCCAGTGGCAGTGGCAGGAGGCTTAGACAGGAGAATCTCTTGGACCCAGGGACTTGACTTAGACTGGGTAATATTGTGAGAGTCTCTTGGGGAAAAAAAGAAAGGAGAAAGAGAATAAATTTTAAGTTTCCTTTTTTATTGTGAAGGTCTGTTTCATTTTCTAGTATTAAAAAGAAGTTTGTTAGATCTCTGTATCTTCTTAATTTTTCTGTGAACCTAAAACTATTCTAAACTTTGTTCAGTTTTTGTAAAGAAAAACAGAGTGTGTTATTAAGTACCTTAAATGACACCCCCAGATGATTTTATTCAGGACGGCTGTTTCTTGTTTTCAGAAAGCTGAACCAGGAGACAGGAGCATCCACCCCACAGCGATGATGCTGACCAGCATTATTAACTTACTGCAGACTCTGTGTCTGTCCGTTGGTGTCCACACTGATGTCATGCAGAGCGAGGCCACCAAGACTTTGTGTGGACTGCTGAGAATGTTAGTGGAAAGTGGAACAACAGATAAGCTATGTATGACATGAATCAATATGAGCACAGAGCCTCAGTGTGGATGCGTGTGTGTGAACTTCTCATGTCTGTATGTCTGTGGGCCAGTCTGGGGGTGAGACTGTGAGTCAGGTGTGTGTAGTAAGGCCCCTGTGGCTGCTGGACCTCAGCATTATAGGCATGATGTAGCAAACAACAGAAAATTTCACTAGGGCTGCTTCCTTCTGAGGCTACCAGAGAGAATGTGTTCCAGGCTTCTCTAATACTGGTTTGCTTGACAGTTCTTGACTTGTAGGCATGTGAACATAGTCTTTGTCTTCTTGTTTACACTCTCCTCTGCATGTGTGTGTTTGTGTGCATGTGCTTCAGATTTCCTCTTTACAGGGGTACCAGTGAACCTCACCCGGTCTATTTACATCTTCCCCTTGTCAGATGCTAGAGTCAAAGCTAGCACTGAATGAGGGTGGGCATGGGATGGGGGAGGTGTATGTGTGACGACTACTCAGCCTCTAGTGCTGCTCCCTTAGAGCTCTGGAGACCAGGGATCTCACGGCAGGCTCTCAGCAGAGCCCTGCTCCTTCCCTTTGCCTTTTCTTTGGACATCTTGTGCTGCAGACTTCACTGCTGGTCTCCTTGTCTTCTGTGCACTCTGCACTACTTATGTCCTTCTCTTGTGGAAATCTTTATTTGCTTTGGGCCCAGCCCCTTCCTGCATGTTATCTCAGTCTTTAATATTAATCCTCAGAGACCTTATTTTCAACTAGGGTCAAATGCTGGTGTTCTGACTGAGTACCAGTGTAAAAACAGCAAATATCACTTGAACTTGGGTGGATGTTTCTGGTTGCCTGAAAGTGTGTATGACTGTCAAAGGAATTTGGAGCATGTGTAGCTGTTAGCATGCTTGTGAGTGTGAATGCACACAGATGTGTTTGGATACATTTCTGATGCGTGTGTTAGCTCTGTGTGAGTAAATGCTTGTGTGAGACAGAGTTTGTTTGCCACCGCTGAGCGTGTCAGTCAGAATTCTCTAGAGAAACAGAACTGACAAAATGAATCTATCAGTGTGAAAACAGGGTTATTAGAGTGGCCTACAGACTATGGTCCAGCTATTTCAACAGACAGACCAAGCATCTAGTGGTTGTTTGGTTCACAAGGCTGACTGTCTGTACTGGCCTTCAGTGTATGCCAGAACCACAAAGAAGTAGGGTCTAATGCCCATGAGGGCAAGAACTTCAGTGAGAGAGAGGAGCGTGAAAGAACAGACGCTTCCTCCTTCCATGTCCTGTAAGTAGGCTCCACACCAGAAGGTGTGTCCCAGATTTACGAAGTGTCTTCCGACTTCAGATAATTCCATCAAGAAAAATTCCTGCCGGGCGGTGGTGGCGCACGCCTTTAATCCCAGCACTCGGGAGGCAGAGGCAGGCGGATCTCTGTGAGTTCGAGACCAGCCTGGTCTACAAGAGCTAATTCCAGGACAGGCTCCAAAACCACAGAGAAACCCTGTCTCGAAAAACAAAAAAAAAAAAAAAGAAAAGAAAAATTCCTCACAGCTGTACCTAGCATCTCTGCTTTTAGTTAATTCCAGGTCGTCGGTTAGCAACCAATAATAGAATCACACTGAATGAGTGATCTTGTGTTGGAAGCATGAAGTTATGTGTATTTGAGTGTTTCAGTGTGGTTGTGTGAGTATGTATGTACGGGAAGGTCTGTGGACAAGTAGCTGCGTCAGATGTAGTGGGAATGTGCTTGTGTGTGTCCCACTTGTGTGGTTGCAAGTGTGTGAGAGTGTCTGTTCCTGACTGTGAGTGCAAAACCAAGTATCGGGAATGAGCATGCATGAGTGTCCGTGCCAGTGAGAGTGAGGGCGTGTGGGTGTGGTCTGGGGGGTAAACATAGGCACAGATGGCTGTGATAATATGGGAGCAGGTGTTGAGTGTTAGCTGAGCACATGCATGCTATCAGTGTCGCTGTTGTGAACGAACATAGGAGAGCAAAGGTCAGACTTTTGAATGTGTCACTGGGAGGAGGCTTGTTTGTTGATAGAGGGAGAAAGTGAGCACATATATGTGCATAGGTGGATGAGTGCAAATGGATGTGTATGCGTATTTTAGCATGAGTGATTGTCTAAGCATATGTCTTCTGTGTAAATAGGAGGGATGTGTGCAAAGTGTGTCCTTTGCTTCTGTATGCAGTGTATGATTGTGAGTCTACTAGTGATTGCAGTAGTAGTAAAGGTGAGAGCTTGTGTGAGTGACTGTGGCAGACAATATTTGAATATGTCTCAGAAATTTGGAGTTAGTGTCTAAGTATATATGTGAATGTTAGTATGTGAGCTTGTGTCTTAGCTAAGACATGGGTCTTAGTGAGCTCGGAGGGCAGGAATGCAGTATGGGCTGGGGGAAGGTGAGTTGCTGCTGCCGCTGCTGTTGCCATGGGAACTCAGACCACAGGCTTCACATCCTAACTTGAGAGAATAGAAAGGCGGACATGTTCTTTGGACACTGGGAAGTCAGGAGGAGTAGAAAGCCTCGTTCTCGTGGGCATATTAGAATGTCCCTCTAATCCAGTCACTGGAGAAGTAGAGGTAGGATCATGTGTTCTGGCTACATAAGAAAAAAACAAAGTAAACTTGGATTGGGCATTTTATGATGTCAAAATTGTGGGGACATTTAAGGCACATGAGATTAAGAAGTATAATAGCTGCACACTGTAAATTACTGCTGTTAGAAGTGTAGAAACAGGGTAAGTAGGTTAACTAGTCTGATTGCATGCATTTGAAAGGGTTAAAATGATGCCATGAAATGTTTTTTGAGCCAACTTAAAGCCTTTCTCCACTCCTGTCTGAGTCCCCTTGTAAGGCAGCTTATTGCCCAAAATGAATTGGTAGGTAATTTAACTGTGAGGGTTGTGCTCACGCTTGGTTTCTGGACTCTTGGTTCAAGCGTGCCCTGTCTCCTCTGGCAGCTCCTCCAGACAGACTGGTGTGCAGGGAGCAGCACCGGAGCTGGTGTACACTGGGCTTCGTCCGGAGCATCGCACTCACCCCGCAGGCCTGCGGGGCCCTCAGCTCCCCAAGGTGGATCACGCTGCTCATGAAGATTGTGGAGGGGCATGCGCCCTTCACTGCCGCCTCCCTGCAGAGGCAGGTAATGTGCTGCTAGCCAAACCCAGCTCACTGAGGGCAGTCCTGAGTGAAGCTAGACCTGGCAACCATGCTTCTTCATGGAGAAAATAGCCACAGGTGCAGCAGGAACCTCCTGGCCTTGGCTGCTGAGGGTCTTGATTACTGCAGTCCCTTCAGTTGCTAAATAAGCTTCTTCGTCTTTTCTCAGTTGTTCTCGTCCGCCCATGAAAACAGTAGCACAGTTGCCAGGAGTTAAGTTTAAAGAACAGTTTCACTTCAATTCATGCATTTTGAATTCCTGGTAGTCTTTCCTGTTAACCGTCTGATTAATCATGAATGTCAAAGTTGCAGATGGTTAATTTCATTAAGGGATAAAGAAAAGAGAAGGTAACGCTGTCTGATATCATTTTGTGTTGTGTTTGAGCAGATCTTAGCTGTCCATTTACTACAAGCAGTTCTTCCGTCATGGGACAAGACGGAAAGGGCACGGGACATGAAGTGTCTGGTGGAAAAGCTGTTTGGCTTCCTGGGCAGCTTGCTCACTACTTGTTCTTCTGATGTCCCATTCCTTAGAGGTGAGTGGCGGTGCGTGTCCTTGGTGCCCCTGTTTAGTGAGTGCTGTGCAACTTGCTTTTCTCTCTGCTTCAGAATCCACATTGAGGAAGCGGAGGGCGCGGCCGCAGGCTTCCTTGACTGCCACTCACAGCAGCACTCTGGCTGAGGAGGTGGTGGGGCTGCTCCGCACTCTGCACTCGCTCACCCAGTGGAACGGCCTCATCAACAAATACATTAACTCCCAGCTCTGCTCCGTCACACACAGCTGCTCTGGGAAGACTCCAGAAAGGGTGTGTTCCAGGTTTCCAGCAGTGTGCTGGGATCCTAGCGGTCAAGTTATCTTTAAACACGAAGCATTTTTATTTCATGTTTACTTAAGGGCATTTTGATGGAAATAACTATTAAAGAAATTAACAATTCAGATAGGCATGGTGTATGCCTGTAGTCCCAGCTGCTTGAAAGGTTGAGGCAGATGGTTTGCCTGAGCTCACAAGTCTGGGACAATGTAGTGATGCTCTTGTTTCCTAAAGTGAATTTATACATAGTGAATGAGATAAAGGACTTGAGTTTAGCTACACTTCACACTCGCTGTCTCCCTTCTAGGCCCTGCTGGAGGACTACTTCCCAGACTCTGAGAACCTGGAAGTGGGGGGCCTCAGGGCAGTGCTGGCTGTGATTGGAGGGATCGATGGCCGACTGCGCCTGGGAAGCCAGGTCATGCATGATGAGTTTGGAGAGGGCACAGTGACTCGCATCACCCCGAAGGGCAGAATCACTGTGCAGTTCTGTGACATGCGCATGTGCCGAGTTTGCCCGTTGAATCAGCTCAAACCGGTATGTAGCTTGGTGGAGCTCTCGAGTGTTAGGGGTGGCACTGAAACTGGTGTGTAATGTCAGAACCTGTACTTTATGTTGTCTTCTAGGAAGCTGTCTGTGTGAGTCAGGAGTTCACGTAGCTTTCCTTCTGCGCTAGCTTGTGCTTCTAGGAAAGGCCCGTCTCAGGGAGCATACAGCCAGGGACTTTTAGACATAAAAAGAGATTGACATTCTATAAGGTAATTTTAAGTATTTAAAATAAGAGTTTCTAAAATGTATTTTTATTGAATAATTTGGCTTCTAAAAATGATTTTTTAAAATAATAATCTTTAGTTAGAAAAATGCTTTTAATCTTGATTTTAATCGTGGGGAATGCCATAGCTTAGCTAGCTGCTGTAACCCAAGTGCCCGTGCCCTAGCACAGTAGAGAAGGTTATATAATTCTGTGTAACCCAAGTGCCCATGCCTTAGGACAGTAGAGAAGGTTATATAATTCTATGTAACCCAAGTGCCCGTGCCCTAGCACAGTAGAGAAGGTTATATAATTCTATGTAACCCAAGTGCCCGTGCCCTAGCACAGTAGAGAAGGTTATATAATTCTACGTAACCCAAGTGCCCATGCCTTAGGACAGTAGAGAAGGTTATATAATTCTATGTAACCCAAGTGCAATTTGACTATGTATTTTTTAATAAAATATTTTTGATTATAATAGGAATAAGAACACGTAGTAAATTTGGAACGTACAGAAAAAGTCTTAGATTATAACTACCACCCTGATAGGTTAGTGTTGACGAACTGGTAAAGAAAACCTTCATATAGAGTATATCTGTTGTATGTGTACTTTTATCTTTCTGGAGTATCTTTCAGAATTATCCTCAGGCAGGACATGACTTGGAGTATGCATATTTAAATTCAGGTCTCATGCTTTAATAAATTTCAGACTTTGTTAATCTCATCAGCAACTCTTTTTTTTTTTTTTTTTGGTTATTCGAGACAGGGTTTCTCTGTGGTTTTTTGGAGCCTGTCCTGGAACTAGCTCTTGTAGACCAGGCTGGTATCGAACTCACAGAGATCCGCCTGCCTCTGCCTCCCGAGTGCTGGGATTAAAGGCGTGCGCCACCACCGCCCGGCTAAAGATTTTTTTTTTTTTTGGTTTTTCAAGACAGGGTTTCTTCATCAGCAACTCTTTGAAGGATTTTGTGCCCTTTCTTCAGCTCCCTGCTGTGGCCTTTAGCCTAAACAACCTGCCTTTCACGGAGCCTATGCTTTCTGTCTGGGCTGAGTTGGTGAACCTTGCTGGAAGCAAATTGGAAAAGCACAAAACAAAGAAATCAGCAAAACAGGCCTTTGCAGGTCAGTGCATAGTGTTCCACGGTAAAATAATCTGAACTGGCATTGCTTGTCGTTTTATCAGAGTGGGGTTGTGTGACTGTTGGAGCCTTGGAGTTCACGTAGCACTTGTGGGCTATAGTTAGGAAAATAAAGTACCTTTTAGGTTTGCCGTTGACTTCAGATGTGGAACCCCATCACTTTGAACTGCCAGCACCTATTCTTAGCAGACTTTTAGGATATCGGGTTTGTTTCTCTGCTCATGACATTCTCAGGGTCAGCCCTAAAGAACTTTGTCTTTGGATTCTCTTGACTTTGTCTCTAACTGTGGTGGGCAGCTAGCTTCCTTAAAACCTTTCCTCCCTTTGGGTCTGGGTGACCACTCTTGGGATTTTCCTCTTCCTGCCCTTTGGTTATGCTCGGAGTTTGTTTCTGTTTCTCTTGCTCTTTATACCATTGAAATCTTATGGTTTCCCTCGTAACCCCATCTCATTCTGTCTCCTCTTTGAACATACTCTCCCTGTTTACTCACCGTATTTGTTGTTGCTCCAACGTCTGTGATGGTAAACACCTTTAATTTTGAGTCTGCAGTTCACAGCTCTGAGTGGACGGCCTGTGAATATAGCAGCCCTTTGTCTCAAATTCAGTCTGTGTTCTCCCAATTGTCTCCGTTTTTGTTCATCATAGTGAACAAACTGGTCTGCCCGCTGGTCCAAGTTTAGCGCTCAAGGACTCATCTAATTTCATTTTCTCAACCTACACTTGCCGTGCTATCCCTAAGGCCTCCTACATCCCCTGCTTAGGAATGTTGCTTCTCTCCTGCATAGGCTATTTTGTGGTCCTTGGTCTGCTGTCAGACACATGTGGCACGGCTTCCTATCACTGCATCAGAGAGCTCATCCTAGGGAAATGACTTCAGTTAAAGTAGATGCTTTTGACAAAATTCCTCCTAGGAATATTGCAAGAAAATATGAAAATGTTTTATTTGTGTCTGGTTGAAATTTCAGTAATTTGGGAAACATTTAATGATAGCAGGAAATGCTTACATGGTTCTAGCCTTCAGTTCAATGCATTAAGATAGATACCTAGGGCGCCGAAGGAAGGAGACCTAGGGGTCAGAGGTCACAGTTGTTGGTAATCAGTTCATTCCTGAAAGCCACACCATTGCTTTCCCATTGTAGCGATGGCACGCATGGTGAACATGAGCTGGATATCTGGTTCTGACTGGTTCTTTTGTTCCATAGGACAAGTAGACTTGGACCTGCTGCGCAGCCAGCAGCCGAAGCTGTACATCCTGAAAGCAGGGCGGGCGCTGCTTTCCCACCAAGACAAACTAAGACAGTATCTACTGTCTCAGCCCGGGACTCTACATGCAGGTATCTTCTTAACAGGGAGTTTTACGTAGATGTGACAGAAAGATACTCTAGTGGAAACATGTACAAGGAGCATGAATTAGCAGTTGATAAAAGGAGAGCGCATGCCTGGTGTGTAGGCTGGCCGCGCTGCAGATGCAGTTGTCAGCTATGAGACCTGTGTGTCTGAGGACTGATGCCTGGCTGTACAGTGCAGGCAGGCCAGCACACTACCTTCAGTAGAGGTGGGTTGGCTGTTGAGAAGTAGGATATACAGATTTTGTTTTCAAATTCAGATGATGGAGCAGCTGCATCCCCTGACCTCGGGGACATGTCACCTGAAGGGCCACAGCCTCCGATGATCCTCCTGCAGCAGTTATTGTCCTCAGCCACCCAGCCATCTCCTGTGAAAGCCATATTTGATAAACAGGAACTTGAGGTACACTTGTCTAACCTTGATAGCTGTAACTCAGTGTGGTTAACTGTGAATGACTGACTGACTAGCTCTAACTGAAGCAGTCCCCTTCCCTAACGTGCTTTATTAATTCATTTTGAGATGCACTCGTAAATCTGTGCTCTGCAGTGCAGCTCATGGAAGGTGCTCAGATGGTCGAGGGCCCTTCTCCTAACCTTCCTTGTTTGCCTAGGCTGCTGCCTTGGCCCTCTGTCCGTGCTTGGCTGTGGAACCCACACCCCCTTCCAGTGCAGGCTGTGAAGACTGCAGCTCCAGTGAGGCCACCACCCCAGTCTCTGCACAACACATCCATCTTGCCAGGGCGAAAAAGCGCAGGCAGTCGCCAGCGCCTGCTCTGCCTATTGTGTGCAGCTCATGGAGATGGGATTTCCTAGGAAGAATATAGAGTTTGCTCTGAAGTCGCTCTCCGGCACATCTGGGAATGCATCTGGTTTGCCTGGTATAATTTTTTCCTGTATATGCTTGCTTGTTTTTTGGGTTTGAAGTACAGTGCTATTGGTCTTGAAGGTAGCTGAGTGTTTTTGCTCTTAGGTGTGGAAGCCTTGGTTGGGTGGCTACTAGACCACTCTGATGTCCAGGTTACAGAGTTCTCGGATGCGGACACAGTATCTGACGAGTATTCAGACGAGGAGGTGGTGGAAGATGTGGACGATACCCCATACCCTGTGGTCAGTGGTTCCACGTACCCTACCAGTCTTACACGATGATTCTGTGTTACTTTTCTCCATCCCTCAAAAGAGCCAGTGCATGCCCTGTGGCCAGTTGTGCAAGCTTTACCCACAGCTCTGCTATATAGAGAACAAAGTTGTCTTTTGCCGCTGAGATAATGATTGGTTTTCCTCTATTAAATTCCTCTTAGTTTTAGAAGCCAATGAGAACAATTGAGTGCTGTTGGGTAGAAGACACTGGACAGCCGTGTCTGTTGTGGTCACAGTTACTCTGCAGACTGAAAGAAGGAGGATTGATTGAGCTGAGAGTTCAAAGCTGTTCCTGGCAGCATCATTAGACATTGTCTGGCTAAAATACAAATAAATATGCTGAACCCTCCATAGTAAGAGGATCATGAGTTCAAGGATGGTTTTAGACTAGCCTTGGAAGTATACCAATACTCTGTTTTTAAAAGTCAAAAATACGTGCCATAGTGCTGCATGCTTGTAATACTACTTTGGAAACTGAGGCAGAAGGATCAGGAGTCAGAAACTAGCCTGGGATGCATACTGACAGCCCGTGTAAAGACAACCATTTAAATACGCAATCATATTTTGTGTGATACAGTGATTTTTTTATTTGAAACAATTGTTTTATAAAATTCATTTTTAAAAGCTCTGGAAAGTTTTGTTTATTGCAAACTGTTAAGATTCATTTTGCCTAGAATTATGGCTAAGAGGTTAAAAGCACTTGTTGCTTTTACAGAAGACCTGTGTTCAATTCTCAGCACCCACATGATGGCCTACAACCATCTGTAACTTCATCTGTCCTCTGTGATGCCAGGCATGCTTGTAGTGTACATACATCTATGCAGCCAAAACACTAATATATTTAAAATTTTTTACAAAACTTTATTTTACATACTGTGCTATT
This sequence comes from Chionomys nivalis, assembly GCF_950005125.1. Classification (NCBI taxonomy): domain Eukaryota; kingdom Metazoa; phylum Chordata; class Mammalia; order Rodentia; family Cricetidae; genus Chionomys; species Chionomys nivalis. The sequence goes on along the minus strand of NC_080108.1, from coordinate 39,806,643 downwards.
GCTGATAAGGTAGGAAAATTTTTATAATGAAAGTACAGTATTGTCTACTGCATTTGTTTATATTATGGATTTCAGTACTTTTGTTTGTTTTTGTTTTTGTCAATAGGGTCTCATTGTGTAACTAACTGGCCTGGAATTTACTATGTAGGCCAGAATGACCTCAAATTTCTAGAGATCCATCTGTCTCTGCCTCCTGGGATTAAAGGTGTGTGCCACCATGCCCAGCTGACAGTCTTTCTTATGTGTCTTTTTCAATTTGTTTATGTGTTTATGTCACTTAGGCTGCTGGTGCTGTTGTGACTGAGAGCCAGACTTACAAGAAGCGTGCTGACTTCCTGAGTAACGATGACTACGCTGTGTATGTGAGAGAGAACGTTCAGGTGGGCCTTGTTCGTCTTTCATCTGCTTGAGCACCGCCCATATGCTGGCGCACAGGCCAGCCTGATGGAGGCAGCTCCTCAACGTTCTGTCTTCTTTGGTGACTCTAATTTGTGTCAAGTTGACAAACTAACCAGCGCAATATTTTTAGCTTATTTCTGGGTCCTAAATAAAATCTTTACATTGTATCTTCTGTCTAGGTGTACTTTACTGCACTTTGCATTTCAATTTCAGGTGGGAATGATGGTTCGATGCTGTCGAGCATATGAAGAAGTGTGTGAAGGTGATGTGGGCAAAGTCATCAAGCTGGACAGAGATGGATTGCATGACCTCAATGTGCAGTGTGATTGGCAGCAGAAAGGGGGTACTTAGTGGGTTAGCTATATTCACGTTGAACTCATAGGTGAGCACACTCCTTTTTAACACATTTTATTTCTTAGAGACACGGTTCCCAGAAAGTTAGCACTAATCATAGTGTGTTTGCCAATGAACTCCTTAGGTTATCCCCCACCGAGTTCTTCTTCTCACATCAAGATTGGTGATAAAGTACGGGTCAAAGCTTCCGTAACCACACCAAAATACAAGTGGGGATCCGTTACTCATCAAAGTGTGGGGCTCGTGAAAGGTAACAGCCAACAGAATGCTTTGTTACAGACTATAGTTTCCCTTATTACTGTGTGCATTAACATTTCTTTTTACCATGCTATAAAAGTTTGATTAATATGTCTGAGAAATACAGTAAAGGCCAGGAATAAACAGACATAAAAATAGCCAGGTTAAACAGACGAGTGCCACCATTACTTTATGTTTCAGCACTTGGATTCTGGAATATTGTTGCTTTCCCAGGGCTTGGCCATCGTTAGAACTTCCCAGGTCGCGCAGAACAAATGACTTCTTTTATATTTTAATTTTTATTATAAGTATTTTTCTTTACTTAAAGGATTATTTAGTCAGGCGGTGGTGGCGCACGCCTTTAATCCCAGCACTTGGGAGGCAGAGGCAGGCAGATCTCTGTGAGTTCGAGGCCAACCTGGTCAACAAGAACAGGTTCCAAAGCTACAGAGAAACCCTATCAGTTTTTTTTGTTTTGTTTTGTTTGTTTTTTTTTGAGACAGGGTTTCTCTGTAGCTTTGGAGCCTGTCCTGGAACTAGCTCTTGTAGACCAGGCTGGCTTTGAACTCATAGAAATCCACCTTCCTCTGCCTCCCAAGTGTTGGGATTAAAGACATACACCACCACTGCCCAGCTGCTTAAAAGATTCTTGTGTATCAAAACAAAAATATGTTTAAAAAAGCATTTATGGCTGCTAAATCAGTGTTTTGACAGAAGATTGTTCTTAAAGGATGGAAAGTTTTAGCATTGTTAATGTGGTTTATTTCCTAATATATGAAGGGACTAAGTTCAGTTTTTGACCTTTATAATTAAAAACTCGTTAGTATGGAGATTATAAGCACAAATAGAAGATACGAGCATCTGTACCTTCTCATCGGTGCAGCCACAGAGAACTCACTCTTGCTCTGCTGGAGCTGGCTGATGACTAAGTGCCGTCTCATTGCTAAGGAGCGTTCTTTAAGGAATGGGAATGCCTACAGCACTTACCACAGAGCTGCAGTGTTGAGCTTAGGTTTATGTTGACTGTAAAGTTGTCTCAGGTAGTTTCTGTCCTGTGCTAGCTGTCTCTACTATGTATTTCCAAAACCATCTGTCCATCCAAACAGACATTAGCATTTAACTCCCTCATCTTGTCTTTCCTATTCCTGCTGCCTTAGCTAGGCTTCCTGTGGCTGTGATAAAACACCATGATCAAAGAAGTTTAGGGAAGAAAGGGTTTATTTAATTTTGCAGTTTACAGATTTATAAACTGAGCAGGAACCTGAAGGCAGAAACTAAATCAGAGGCCATAGAAGAGTGCTGTCTGTTTGCTTGCTCCCATCCCAAGACACAAACAGATGCTTGCCCACCCATGTTAATGGCTGCATCATTCACAATAGCCAACATGGAAAACAAATCTTAAATGGCCATGAATAAATACACAGATAAAAACACTTGATATACATATTCAGTGGAAAGTTGTGACTATCAACTGTGTAAGACACATTCTGATGAAACATTACAGCACAGAAGAACCCTGAAGACAGTGGGGTAAACTGAGCCTTTAATCAGCAGGGTTGGTTTGTCAGATGTTAGTGATCAATTCCTATTTGAGCTCACTTTTATCAACTGTCATTGACATAGGTGTATGTTGAGCTGTAATCTAGTGAACAGAGGACAGAGACACCTCCCAAATGTGACGTCACTTCATAGTTCACTCTTGTCTGTACTTCCTGCTGGGATTTCAAATGCAGCTCGGCTCCTGGAGCTGCTCACAACCCTCCTGGGCCTTTCTGATAGCAATAAAGGGAGCTGTCAGATCCAGGCCGCGTCTCCTCTGCACACTTCCATTTATCCCTAGCCTTCTTTAGTTGCTGGCCTTAATTCTTTTCTATTTCATTATTTCGGTACTTTCAAACAGAGGTTTGTTTACTTTTTTTTCTTTTGTCTTATTCTTTTTTTTTTTTTTTTTTTTTGGTTTTTCGAGACAGGGTTTCTCTGTGGTTTTGGAGCCTGTCCTGGAACTAGCTCTTGTAGACCAGGCTGGTCTCGAACTCACAGAGATCCGCCTGCCTCTGCCTCCCAAGTGCTGGGATTAAAGGCGCTTTTGTCTTATTCTTTTAGTTGGGAAAGGCTAACTGAATTTCAGAATTCACCATTAATGGATGTGTAAATACAAAGTTGATCTTTAGCGCTGCATTTATAAAAGTATTATTATTATTCTTATTTTTGTAGTCAAGAGACTGATTCTGGGGCATCCTGTATACCACACACACATTCTCCCACTGAACTACTCTCTCAGATCCTAAAAGTCATTCTAATAATATTTTTTTGTGAACTGACACAGGTTGTTTGGAAATACATTGCCCTGTTATTATCTGAGAAGATTTATGTGGAATGAATTACAGCATTATACAGACCTCATTTCTCAAATTGATACAAAGTAATATTGGATAGCTTTTTGAAAGCCATTTTTGGTATTAACTAACGGCTCTTTTTAAATTTAAAGATATTTGAAACTAGCATAGTTAGAAGCACTTTGCTGTGTAGTCCTCTGGTTTCTCAGACATGGGGGCTCTGTCCAGTCCCATAGTGTCTGTCCTCTGTCTGACCATGCAATAGGGCAGTCTGCAGTCTTCTGTGGCCGTTCCGGAAAGCAGCTGAAGCTCTGTCACAGCAGTCAGCCTGGAATGCTGCTAGACAGCTGGTCGCGGATGGTGAAGAGTCTGAATGTGTCGTCCTCTGTGAACCAGGCCTCTCGTCTCATTGATGGCAGTGAGCCCTGTTGGCAATCATCTGGATCCCAAGGGAAGGTAATGTTTGTGGGATGTGTCAGGAAACACTCTGATTTAGAAGGTGGATTTTAGACCTTTGCATTGAACTGAGAACTTTTAGCTTTGCAAATACCCTCTCAGCGCTCATTTTAAATTTCAGGTCATTAAATAATTTTAAACATACAGACTAGTATATTGTGTATTATTGTTAGATTTTTAAACACTGTGAATACAGATTTTATTAAGTGACCAGTTGAGTAACCAATTATTTTATATATTTTCATATGTAAAATGTTAATTCCTATTATACTCCAGGTTACAAGTTTTTCTGGCATACAGATGAGTTTTGGGGATTTCACTAACACTGTTTGTACCTTGTGTGCCAGCAGGGCAGATGTGATGGGAAGGGAAACGTTTTCTGTGACCCAGTCTAGATCCTGGTCAGAAGTCTGTAAATGTACCATTTATGTGACTTGGAGTGAGACTGCTCAAATCAGCAAGTGGTGGGAAGGGATGTTCTTTCTTCCAGAGTAGGGGTGAATCGTCACACTACATTTTACATTTAAAACTCAGGTTCAGGCTTCAGTGATATTGTTTTATATTACTTTGTTGGTGTGTGTGTGCGTGTGTCTGTGTGTGTGTGTGTGTGTACGCACGTGGAGGTCAGAGCTCGTGGTTTTCTACCATGTAGGTTCCTTGGGGTTGAACGCAGATCATCAGGCTTAGCAGCAAGAGCCTTTGTCTTCCGAGCCATCATGCTAGCGCCTAGTGAAGACTCTTTAGCAGCTAAATATAACTTAAATTTCGGTAACTGAGCATCTATTTTTTTTTTCTTCCCCCTTTAAAAAAAGCATTGGATTCGTTTGGAGATTTTCCCAGATGTTCTTGTTCATAGATTAAAAATGATAGTAGATCCTGCAGACAGTAGCTACATGCCATCCCTGGTCGTGGTGTCAGGTAATTGAATTCGTTTCCTCTAAAAGAAGCCTCTCCTAACGTTTAATAAAGATTGCTTGTTTGATTTCTTTACCTTTCTTTCCCCCCAGGTGGAAGTTCCTTATAACCTAATTGAACTAAAGACTATTAATATCAACCAAACTGACACCACCGTGCCCCTGCTGAATGACTGTGCCGAGGTGAGTTGAGTTGTAGTGACCTGTTTCTTTCTGTGTGATTGTGTGTAGCCCATGGATGGCAGCTATGTGTTCGCACTTAGATGAGTTTTTTTCTTCTTAAATGATTTACGTTCCTTAATACCTTATTTTATACAATTACCTCTGGGAAAGAAACAAAACCAACTTCACTTTTCCCTATTTTTGGTAATAAGCATATGTTCATATTCCTAGTGCTCTCTAAAAAAAGCTTTGATTGGAGTTTTTCTTTCTTTCTTTCTCTCTCTCTCCCTCCCTCCCTCCCTCCCTCCCTCCCTCCCTCCCTCCCTCCTTTCTTTTCTCTCTCCCTTCCTCCCCCCCCCCTCTCTCTCTTTCTTCTTTTTGGTTTTGGATTGGTTTTGGTTTTTCTAGACAGGGTTCTCTGTATAGCCCTGGTTGTCCTAAAACTGGATCTGTAGACCAGGCTGACCTCAAACATACAGAGATCTACCTGCCTGCCTCTGCCTCCAGAGTGCTGGAATTAAAGGCATGTGTGACCACCGTCCCTGGCTGAAGTTGCTCTTTACATCCATACATATTTGTCAACACCTAATATCTTTTCCTTAAGGTAGATTTTCTGACAATATTTGTGATATTGAAATTGCTTCTTTGTTGATGTGCCTTTGCTTCAACTGCTGAACCTGTGAAGTAATAATAAAATATCTTGCAGAAAGAATCTGGGTTTGTTGTGTCTCTTGAAAAGTCCGTCTGACAGATTTTCTGTACACATGTAGGACGGTTGTGCCCTCTGCACATGGTCTCTTTGCTGTGCAGAGACTTCAGCTGGCTGTGCCCTCTGCACATGGTCTCTTTGCTGTGTGAGACTTTAGCTTCTAGTCATTCTGCTTCTTAGCTCTGGGGCTCTTAGCTCTACTGTTGGTGTTCTGTGTAGAAAGTTCTCATGTATAGCTATACCAAGTGTTTTCTGTGCATTTCCCTTTAGCCATTTCAGTGTTTCCAGTTGCTCTCCTGTTCACTTTAAGTTGCGTGTAGGGTGAGAGATAAAGATCTCATTCTTCTACAGGTGGGCATATAGCTGTGTCAATCCTCTGTTTACTAAGTTTTTTTTTTTTTTTTTTTTTATTAAAATTTCCACCTGCTCCCCGTTTCCCATTTCCCTCCCCTCCTCCCAAATATTGCCCCCTCCCCCCACTCCCCTCCCCCTATCCCCACTCCTCTTCTCCTCCCCCCACACCATTCCCCCTCCCTCTCGATACTGAAGAGCAGTCCAAATTCTCTGCCCTGCGGGAAGACGAAGGTCTTCTATCTACGTCCAGGAAGGTGAGCTTCTAAACAGGCTAAGCTCCCACAAAGCCAGTTCATGTATTAGGATTGAAACCTAGTGCCATTGTCCTTGGCGTCTCATCAGTCTTCATTGACCGCCATGCTCAGAGAGTCCGGAATCAACCCATGCTTATTCAGTCCCAGACCAGCTGGCCTTGGTGGGCTCCTAATAAATCAGTTCCACTGTCACAGTGGGTGGGTGCATCTCTCGTGGTCCTGATTTTTTGCTCTTGTTCTCCCTCCTGGTGTTTGTTTTTGACATCATTTCTTGAAAAATAGCGGTGTGCATTTATTTCTGAGTTCTCCATTCTGTTCTGTTTGTCAGCGTGTTTGTTTTTGTACCAGGACCATGTGGCTTTTGTCACTGTAACGTTCAGTAGAATAATTTGAGGTTGTATATTATGATGCATCTGGCAGTGTTCTTTCTGCATAGAATTACTTTGACTACCCAGTTTGTTTTTATGTTTCCATATGAGTTTAAGATTTATTTCTACTTCAGTTAATACATCATTGCAGTTTGGAAAAAGCTTATATTGAACCTGTTAATTATTCTTGGTGACAGAGCTGTCTTTATGACATTAGCTCTGCCAAGACAGGAGCCTGGGCTTGTTTTAGTCACCTAGTGTTGTCTTCAGCGTTTGTATACTTACCTTCTGCTGAGAGTTCATTCCTAGATTCTCTCCCTCTTTTAAGAAAATATGGTATAGCCGGGCGGTGGTGGCGCACGCCTTTAATCCCAGCACTCGGGAGGCAGAGGCAGGCGGATCTCTGTGAGTTCGAGACCAGCCTGGTCTACAGAGCTAGTTCCAGGACAGGCTCCAAAGCCACAGAGAAACCCTGCCTCGAAAAACCAAAAAAAAAAAAAAAAAAAAAAAAAAAAGAAAATATGGTATACAGGATTTTTTCTTTTGAGTTCCTTTCTCAGCAAGTTTACTATTGTTGTATAAATAAAAGCTATTACTATTTGTGTTATCATTTTGTATACTGCATTTACCAGGTCTTCTAGTTTCCTATTAGACTCACTGTGTCTTAAGTATAGAGTCTTGCCATCTGCACACTAATATTTCCAGTTTTTAATCCCTTTTTATTTCTATCTTGTTGCTATAGCTGAGATGATGAACATCATATTTTATAAGAATGGAGGAAGCAGGTTCTCTTGTCTTGTTCCAATTGTAGAGGAGATGTCAGTTTTCCCCATTTAGTACGGTGTTGACTCTAAGTTTGCCGTATCTAATAGCCAATATTACTATATTGGGGTCTGTTCCATTTATTCCTAATTTCTTCAGGGACTTTTATCTTTAGTTCAACTCTGTAAATTGCCTTCTCTGTATTTATTGAGATGACGATGTGGTTTCTGTTTTTAAGTCTATTAATATGTTATATTATGTTGATTGATTTGCATATATTGAACCAACCTTTCATCTCTGGAAGGAAACCACTTTGATCAAGGCATATAATCTTATTAATGTGATTTCGACTTTAGTTTACAAAGGCGTTTTTATATCTGTTGATAAATAAATTAATCATGGTTCCTTTGGTTTGATATCAAGGTGATAGTGATTTAGTAAGATAAAATTGATACTATACCTTCCCCTTTTGTTTTGTGAAATGTTCATAAATGCTGATGGGTGTCAGATTTCCTTTACATATTTGCTATTATTCATCAGTAATCTTATCCAGTTCTGGGCTTTTCATTGTGAATTTTAAAGTTATGAATTTGTTTATATTGTTAACATCCTGTAGATTTAATTCCTGTAGGTCATATGTACTTAGAAATTTTATCTCTTGATTTTCAAACTTGGAACACACATTTTCAAAGTATTCTCTAATGATCTTGTGGGCTTCATTGGTGCCTGTTTTAGTAATATCTTTTTCAGGTTATCCCATGGGTGATGGAACATTGTACACTTGTTGTAGGAGCTTGAAATTTTCCTTCCCCATTTCTTCAGTGAGTCACTGTTCATTTAAAATGTATTGTTTAGTCTTAAAGTATTTGTGTGTTTTCTAAGGGTCACTGTGGGGTGGGTTTTTCCCATCGCATTCAGGGATTATTTCTGCTCTCTGTCTGCCTGTAACATCAATTTTTAGAGAATGGCAGGATACCTGTTAAATCCACTTTCTCAGTATTTTATAGAATTTGGAGCCCAAAATTCTGGGTATTAAATACTTACCTATAAATTTTTACTTAAAAAAATTAAATAATTGTGTCCTCTTGAATTGTTCTCTTTATTAGCATATAGTGACCCTCTGTGCTTTGTCACACCTATCCTATCATCTATCTATCTATCTATCTATCTATCTATCTATCTATCTATCTATCTATCCATCGTGTGTGTGGGTTTGGGTTTGGGTTGATAGATTTCTCACTTTTATTTCATATGAATTCAGCCATGTGGGTTGTCTTCACTTGGGTTTATATTCAGGGGGAAACTGGCTGCAGTAACATTTCTGATGTTTGGACAGTAGTACTAGTATTAGCTCCAGGAGTGAGTTCTGTGTCCCTTACTTGTCCCTATAAGATTTGGAGACAGGGACACTAGCCTCGTGGTTGGAGAGAATGTTGCAAACTCACAGGGATTAAGAGTATCAGTATTTTAAGTAGTCAGTGAAGGAACTGTGGAGAAAAATAGAGTAAGAAGGAAAGTATGTGGGTTAGAGGTTTAAAAAAAGCAGTAGAAAACAATGTATATTAGATTTAGAGAAATGAGACATGGATCTAAGAGCCTTTTCCAACATGATATAAACCACAGCATATTAATCGACTACTTAAGGTACAAAAGTATGAATATGGAAGAATTAAATTCTTAAAATGAAAAAAGATGTATGTGTATAAAATAGGTTGCTAAAATCAAAAGATTACTGATAAAAAGCCATACTGGATAAAAGAGAAGAGGTACTGTGTTCTCAGGAGTGCTTCTGGACCCTGGGAGGGGAGAGTCTGTCCCTGTGTTGTGTGCATCAGGGTCTGCCACCAACTCCATGGAGCCCCTGTACCTCCTCCTTGCTGTGACCTGGCTGGGGCTGTCACAGATCTTAGCTTTGTATCCGCGCCTGTGCTTCTGCCCCTCTACACCGTCTAGCTTGGCATTTGGTGCTTCTGGCCAGATGCTGTACCATGCTCCGGGTTTTACAGCCCCTTCCCTGGGTCTGATTCACTTGTGTGTGATCCACAATCCCTACTCTTCTTTTCTGGTCAGGCACAGATTTGGCTCAGTCTCTGGCATTCTTTACACTTCTCCACTGCCTGGCTGTGAGATTACCTGTTACTTCTCCAGGCAGTGGTGGGGAAGGAGGATTTTAAGTATTGGAAGCGTTCAGTTTCAGGTTCTTCCACCTCTTTCTAGGGTGTAATTTCCCGAGGTCTAGTTAGCTTGATGTTCTGACTCCAGTTTGAATTTCCAGCAGCTCACACTTGTCTGTCCTGGCAGCTCTCATGCTTTCCCTGGGAGCTAGGAGTCCCTTCAGGGCACTTGCTGGCAAGATTCAGCCCTGACCATGCTCCTTGGTGTGGTCAGATGAACTAACTGGCTTCTTTGGGGGCAGGAAATGAAATCCCACTCTGTCTTCTTCCTGTTTTCTGTAGTTCTTTATGTTATTTCTCCATTTTATTCTTTGATTTCTCCTTTTATCTTGGCCTTCTTCTACCCAGACTGGTGAAATCACAGATGTAGTTTGTAACCTGCAATCTTCCCAGAATGTCAATGTCAGTGTCTGTCTTCTGAGTCTGAGGCGTCTGTAACTTGTCATTTTCTCATCCAGTATCACAGGTACATTGAGATCGCAATAAAGCAGTGCAGGGGCTCAGGGATCGATTGCAAAATTCACGGTCTCATCCTGCTGGGACGCATCCGGGCTGAGGAGGAGGATTTGGCAGCGGTTCCTTTTCTGGCTTCAGATAACGGGGAGGAGGAGGATGACAAAGGCAGCACTGGGAGGTGAGAGCTTCTTCCTCTGGGACTGGCTGCCTTCTGTCCCATCCCCAGTTTGTGAATCGTGCCTACTAGGATGCTTAGTCGAGTTGTCAAAAATAATATCTTGCAAGAAAATAAAACATAAAAAATGCACATTAAAAAAAAAAAGACCATTAGAGAGAAGATTGGGGAAAAAAAGCTTACTTTTGTTTTTAATCTGAAACGTTCTGTTCCTGTTTTGGTTTAAATCCCTGTAGCTTCCTTTTGTTTTCTGTGCTAGATCATGATTTTCTGTAGACACGGTACGGCACATTCTATTGCTAGCTATTTTACTGTTAACTTAAATGTTTTAGCTTTTCTTTATTATGGTAAAATACACTAAGCCTGATTTTTCACTTCTGCAGTTTTAAGCTTACAGTTGGGTGGCATTAAGGACATGGACGTTGTTACACTGCTGACTCTGGGCTGTCTCGAGGCTCTTGTGTATAATTCTTGTGCAATCCTAGGACTTCTTGTTACCTGACTCTGTAGGTGGGGATGCCTGCTGCTGTGGCTGTCATTCTGTACGTGTGTGTGCAGCAGCTTCTGTGGGTCCGTCCTGCGGTGGACGGTGACACTGGACAGACTCCCCTGCATCAGCGTGGTGTTGGAGCTGGGAAGAAAGGGGTTGTGTGGGACTGCAGTGGAACATTGCCCCGGACAGGAAAGCTCAGTGTTATGAAACAGGGTGTGTCAGGGGTGACAAAGATTCTTCCATTGTGTGTTAATTCCATGACGTGTGTAACAAGGACTACTTTAGGCTTCCTTTGGAGTCCTGACAGAAACATTGTGCTGATCACTTTCCTCACAGTTGAGCTTTTGTAGATGGGTTAGTGCGTGTGGGGTTGTTCAGACAAACGTGCAAAACACATTTCAGTGTCTCCAACACTGCTCCTGCCATGCTGGCTTCCTAGTAGGGCCAGAGCCTTCCATAGGCGGTGGACACAACTCAGGTGACCAAACGCATTTTGCTGTAAGTGACTTTCAGTGATGTAAGGAGACAGAGAGCAGCTCCATCTGTACTGCTGCTCAACACATGCTCTTGTCATCTGTGCCACAGCTCTGGAGCATTTGCTTGTATACAGACTGGTGGTTTCATGTGCTAAAGCAAGTCTTTGAGATGGACTCCTTACTTGGAGGAGCTCTTTATGTTTTAAATGCTTTGTTTCTACCTTTGTTTCCTGTCTAGTCTCATTAGAAAGAAGACTGCTGGGTTGGAGTCAACAGCTACAATAAGAACCAAAGTGTTTGTGTGGGGCCTGAATGACAAGGACCAGCTGGGTGGGCTCAAAGGCTCTAAGGTACCTACCCCGTTCCCTGTGCCTGATGGCAGTGCTTGTGGCTTCTGCCTGAGGCTCAGCTAGGCAGGCTCTTTAACCCTCTTTCTAGATGTGGGTTCTGAGTTCAGACTTTGTGAGCTGCTTCTCTCCTTTATATACAGTTGTATGGAGAGAATGCTTTGTGAGCACAGAGAAATGGGACAGTAGATCTGTGCATACTTGTCATTGTGGAGTGGCTGTGGGTAGAGACCCCCTCCCCCCTCCACTCATTGACACACTCATTTTTTTAAAAATGATTTATTTATTTATTATGTATACAGTATTCTTAGTATTCTGCATGTATGCCTGCAGGCCAGAAGAGGGCACCAGATCTCACTACAGATGGCTGTGAGCCACCATGTGGTTGCTGGGAATTGAACTCAGGACCTTTGGAAGAGCAAGCAGCGCTCTTAACCACTGAGCCATCTCTCCAGCCCTCACTCATTCATTTTTGTATCCTGATCATGGTTTCCCCTTCTTCCCCCTTTTACCCATTCATTCATTCACTTATTCATTCATTTATTCATTCATTCACTTATCATTCATTCATTCATTTTTACCTCCTGATCATGGTTTCCCCTCACTCCTCTCCACCCAGTCCTTCCTTTCACTGTTGATTCATCCTGAGACTGCTGGGCAGTGGTGCTACACGCCTTTAATCCCAGCACTCAGGAGGTGGAGGCAGGTGAATCTCCGTGAGTTCCAGACCAGCCTGGTCTACAGAGCGAGTTCCAGGACAGGCTCCAAAGGTTTTCTGTGTCTTGAAAAACCAAACATTTGCTTCTATGCTTATACTTGATTTCACAAATAATTGAGTTAAAGGCTAATTTTTGAAGTGCTTACTCACAAAAAAGGTGACATTTTCCAAATAAAAAAATAGAGTAACTCTAACAAATAATGCATCTGAATTAGGACTGAATTAATTGTACATTGTATCTTGTTTGATGAGGTCCAAAAAACCCAACTTACTCTAATTTTTAGTATTGGGGGACAACTTCACCTGATGAGATCTGTTCTTTTTAGTCTCTGTGGTGACAACATCAGTCATGTGCCTCTGTCACCGGTATTACTAGGAAGCAGAGACTGCTGGAACTCACTTACTTGAACTAATTTATATTGTTATTTAGGCAGCCTTAAATGACATTTATGTCCTGAGGTCACAGATCCCCATTTTGCAGTGGTTAGGTATAGGTATAGGTATATTGATGGTTAGGTATAGGTCAGGTATAGGTATATTGATGGTTAGGTATAGGTCAGGTATAGGTATATTGATGGTTAGGTATAGGTCAGGTATAGGTATATTGATGGTTAGGTATAGGTCAGGTATAGGTATATTGATGGTTAGGTATAGGTCAGGTATAGGTATGTTGATGGTTAGGTATAGGTCAGGTATAGGTATATTGATGGTTATGTATAGGTCAGGTATAGGTATATTGATGGTTATGTATAGGTCAGGTATAGGTATATTGATGGTTATGTATAGGTCAGGTATAGGTTATATTGATGGTTAGGTATAGGTCAGGTATAGGTATATTGATGGTTATGTATAGGTCAGGTATAGGTATATTGATGGTTATGTATAGGTCAGGTATAGGTATATTGATGGTTAGGTATAGGTCAGGTATAGGTATATTGATGGTTAGGTATAGGTTTTATCTGGACCAGAGCCTTTTTTACCTCACACTTCCAGGTTATAGTCCAGTCCATTCATAATGCAAAACAAATCACCATATAATAATACAGGGTTTCTTAGGCAGGATTTTTAATTTTAACCACATCTATCACAGTGAAAAGCAGAAACATGTAATTTCCTTCCTTCCTTCCTTCCTTCCTTCCTTCCTTCCTTCCTTCCTTCCTTCCTTATTTCCCTTCCCTCCCTCCCTCCCTCCCTCCCTCCCTCCCTCCCTCCCTCCCTCCCTCCCTCCCTCCCTTCATGCCCTGGATGGCCTGGCACTAAGCCTGCAGTCTGGGCTGCCCTATACTCACAGAGATCCTCATCTGCCTCTGCTTACCAGACTTTGAGATAAAGGATGTGCCACACCATGCCCAGTTAGCACAGTTTCTTATGTATGTGAGTCACAGTCAGAGTGAGCAAGGCTGTGACAGAACACCTCAAAGAAGCACTCCCATGAAGACAGGTGTGCTTCGGTCCACATTTCGAGAGGAACACAATCTGTCATGGTGGCAGCAGCTTACTTACTGCATCTGAGCAGATCAGGAAACAGAGAGAAGACTACAAGCAGTCTGTGGTGCTGTAACCCTCCAGGCCAACCCCCAAGTATCTCATTTCTTCCACCTAACTCCCCCTTGTTGTAGTCTCCAGTTCTCCAGAATAGTACTACGACTGGAGAGTAAATGTTCAAACACATGAACTGGTGGGGCATGTTGTCCTCAGGTCACGGCATGCTTATTTCTTCTTAGACCTTTCAGTACAAAAATGTTCACAGGTACCAAGGTAGACAGGTTTAGAGTTGTGACTTCTCTTGTCCTCATTTCAGACTCCAAGTGTTGTCCACAACTGGCTGATCTTTGTATGTTTTCATGCATATGGCAGTTCCTTAGGCACCATATGCTTTCATTAGTCCCAAACTTATTGCTTAGGCTAGGTTGGCTGACCAGCAAACTCCAAAGGATCTAGCTACCTTTCTTTCCCAACAATGAGTAAGCACAGGACAGCTGCCTTTCTTCTCCAGCATTGAGAGTATAAGCACCGAACAGCACCACAACTGGAGGTTTCTCTCCTGCCTGCCAGTTCAAGGCTTAATATTAATTATAAAAGTTCGACCAATGGCTTAGGCTTTTACTAGCTAGCTCTTACATTTATATTAACCATTTCCATTGATCTGTGTATCTCCACGTGCCCCATGGCTTACTGGTAATGCTCTGGCATCTTACTCTTCCAGACTCTGCCTTCCCGCCTATTCAGTTTGGCTATCCCGTCTATCTGTATTCTTCCCTGCCATAGGCCAAAGCAGCTTTATTCATCAACCAATAAAGGCAACATATATTCGCAGCATACAGAAGGACATTCCGCATCACACCACACTTGATTCTTTTATTGAACTCTGGATTGGACTCAAATCCTCATCCTTGCATGGCGAACCCTTGACTGAGTCTTCTCCCCAGCCCCTGATCTAATTGTGTTTCTGTACTGTAGACCCACTATAAGTAAATCTAATTGTATTCTTTCATCTCTAAAACACTTTAGTTTGTACTTCTAAGAGCTAAGGACTCTTGTGGTTAAGGTAATCACAGACTGACAGCAATTCTGTATATCATCTGTTAAGATCACTTAGGGGTGAAAAAGTATAAACATTCTCTTTTTCTTCCTTTGCTTTAAAAAATCCTTCCAGATCAAGGTTCCTTCATTCTCTGAGACTCTGTCTGCTCTGAATGTGGTTCAGGTGGCTGGTGGATCTAAGAGTTTGTTTGCAGGTATGATGATTTTAGTATTGGTAAATTATGTTGAACACACATTAAACAGTGTGGCCTTTATGTTGTGAGAGCTGAGACTTCTGACTGCTCCTTGCAGTGACTGTGGAAGGGAAGGTGTACTCCTGTGGAGAAGCCACAAACGGCCGGCTGGGGCTGGCTATGTCCAGCGGGACGGTCCCTATTCCTCGGCAGATCACAGCCCTCAGCAGCTACGTGGTCAAAAAGGTAGCGGTCCACTCAGGTACGAGCCCAGCACCAGTGCACAGGGGCCTGATGTGCCTCTTGCTTTGCAAGTGTTTCAAGCCCTTCAGGAACTCTCTGAAGTATCCTTGTGTTCTTTTTTAAGTTTTAGTTAACTAGTCTGAAGAAAGAGGTAGATGATGTGACTCAGTCTAAGATTAGTTATTAAAGCTTAATAAAGCTTTTTGGAAGCCATCATTGTTGGCATTTCAGGTGTGTGTTGTGCCTCTCAGAGGATTTGTGCTCAGTCCTGGAGCGCTTGTGTCTGTCAGACCCTGCACTTTTTAGCTATGAAACTGTAAAGTTCTGTCACTTAAATAGGGTATCTTACTATGAAAACTCAGTGGCTCCCATGAGATTCCCCAGAGCACCAATGAATTCTCAGTGTGAGAAAAGTGGTTTTCAAGCAAGTTCACTGCTGCCCCTCAGCTTCCGCTTTGGCATTACTGAAATGTTCTGAACACCGTGCCAGGTCCCGAGGGATGGAGCCGACTCTGGATACTAAACTCAATTCACACTTGTACTGGTTAGGATTCCAGAGGACCTATGTGCGAAACAAGGACTTACTCTTCTCCCCTGTTAAGCTCCTGGTAGGGTCTGAGCCCATCTGTAAGGCATCTGCCTGTGAAGAGCACTGGCCCTTCTGGCCTGTTGCTGGGGAAGGTGGCTGTAATACTCTAGCCTGTGCAGCCCTTCTCTAGAGCTGGACTTGTTGTTGCCCCTGATAGTATATGGAGTTGTCTGTTGCTGAGTCCCTGCTGCCGGGAGCCCCGTCTGCTCTGCCTTGGAGCTCAGTGGTTTGTAGATCCTTCCCTGACTATGCAGCCAGAGCTCACGCCTGTAACGTGAGGCAGAGCGCTGGGATGGGAGAGTGTCGGGGAATAAAAGTTCATTTATTTTACATATATGTCACCCAGAAAGCTTTCTGTGATAACTGTGGTGATGGTTCTGTTATTCATTTAGCTAACACATACACATCGAGCACGTGCCTCCATATGCCAGGCAGAGTAGGTAGCACACGGTGAACTCTTTAGACATTACGTGTTGACAACCTTCCCCTGTGTACGTTGCAGGTGGCCGGCATGCTACAGCCTTAACAGTGGATGGGAAAGTGTTCTCGCGGGGTGAAGGTGATGATGGGAAACTTGGACACTTCAGTAGAATGTAAGACTCTTCCTCAATCTTGCTCATTCCTAAGAAACTGTTAGCTAGTAATAATAGGGTATTTTCACAGTTGTTTACAGAAAATTATTGATAGAAGTTATTTATTGATATAAATATTAATATTTAAAACCGTAGATAGATACACTGTAGTTTGATTCACTCTCTTTTTTAAGGTTTGACAATTAGGGTGACGTATATTTTTTGTTGATCAAAGATGGGCCGTCTCTGAAAAACAGCTTGGTAAAAAGTGTACTTTACTCTTGCCCTAGGAACTGTGACAAGCCAAGGCGGATTGAGGCCCCGAAAACCAAGCGCATCAGGGACATAGCCTGGGGCAGTTCTCACAGTGCAGCCCTGACGTCCAGCGGGGAGCTGTACACCTGGGGCCTGGGCGAGTATGTCCGCTTGGGACACGGTGATAATACCACACAGCTGAAGCCCAAAATGGTGATTATACACATTTTCATTGCTTATAAAAGCTTTTTCACTTTGTTTTTTTCAAGTGAAGATAAGCCTCAAGTCTGGGTTTTTAAAGACACGAACAATATACTGACTTTCAGTCTGTGGAAAAATTCCCATTGCTTTCCCAGTTCCCGTGCTTCATTCTGTTTTTGTGTTTGTAATCGAGTAGGTGAAAGTCCTTCTTGGTCACAGAGTAATCCAGGTTGCGTGTGGAAGCCGAGATGCACAGACACTGGCTCTCACTGATGAAGGTAGGAGCTGGTTGTGATGCTGAGTGTCCTCTGGGTAGGGATGTAAATACTAAGAATTTACCTGAGGTGTTTGCTTTTTAAACCTAGGTTTGGTGTTTTCCTGGGGTGATGGTGATTTTGGAAAATTGGGCTGAGGGGGAAGTGAAGGCTGTAACATTCCCCAGAACATCGAGAGACTAAATGGCCAGGGTGTGTGCCAGATTGAGTGCGGAGCTCAGTTTTCCTTGGCACTCACCAAGTCAGGAGTGGTGTGGACATGGTATGTAAGCTTCCTCAGTGTCATTGCCAAAGGCAGACTGTTTGGAGAGCCCTGGCTTTGCCCTGTGCCCAGCCTCGGCTGCTAGTAAAACTGTTACTTTCTTACTCATTTGGCATCTTTTTGTGAAAAAAAAAATCTATGTTGAATTGAGATTACTGATAAAATTATGAAAAAGGAATATCTTACAGTTCATTTTGTAAAGAAATCTATAGACAGTTTCACCCAGTTTGTGTGAGGTTTATATAGCTTTAAAAAAATTGTAAATTACATTATACTGGAAGCTACATGAAATAAGACAACGAAACAGACTTCTAACTTCCTTATGTCATGTCAGGCAATTATCAAGTTGAAAAGACATTCCAGATAGCGCTTGGGAGGGGGGTTGGCGGTGTGCTCTATTCCGTCTCTTTATAATCCATAGTAACTGAGTTCTTATGTGACACATGACACCACGAGAGGTCTTTCCCGCCAAGTTAGTCTGCGCTAATTTGGATGTGGTATATATTCTGTGTGATGTTATCACTCCACTCTAGAAGGTGCGGTCGTGAAAGTGTTCCTGTAGCATTGCCAGACTGTAACCATGTAGTGATCCCGGAACTGCTGCTTTGTCCCCAGGGGGAAAGGGGACTACTCCAGACTGGGCCACGGCTCAGATGTGCACGTGCGGAAGCCGCAAGTGGTGGAGGGACTGAGAGGGAAGAAGATCGTGCATGTGGCGGTCGGAGCCCTGCACTGCCTGGCGGTCACAGACTCGGGACAGGTGAGGCTCAGTGACCTGTTGTAAGGGCTCTAGCAGTGCTCGGCGGGTTTAGTGCTTGTCTTGTCCAGACTGGAGGACGCGCTAACACCCAGCCTTCGGAAGTCTGGAGCCGGAGAATAGCTAGTTGCAGGCCAGCCTACGTTACATAGTGAGTTCTGGTGGGCCAGCCTGGGTCACATTTTCAGCATGCCACACCAAGAAAATAAAAACAACAAATATCCCTTAGACTCCTGAAATGCTTAGGTGAGTTTAATATTAGGTTAGTGCAAAAATAATCACGGTTTTTGTGTTGAAATTTGCCATTTGATACTGAAATATATTCTAAATAAGTTTATTATGTTTATTATACATAATTCTTACTTTTTTATAATCATTTTATCTGTGGGTGTTTATGTCTGTCTGTCTATCTGTGTGCACACATGTATAAGTCAGAGGGCAACTTTCTAGAGTTGGTTCTCTCACCATGTGAGTGTTGGAGATTGAGCTCAGGTTGTCAGTCTTGTCCACAAGGACTTAATGCTGAGCCTCTCAACGATCCCTATCATGCATCATTTTACCTCTCTCTCTCTCTCTCTCTCTCTCTCTCTCTCCATACACATATACATATATGTATATGTGTGTATATATATATGATGACTTACACTTGTCATTTATTTTATACTATTGAAATGATACTAGACAAAACCAAGTTTTAGTGATTTTCTTACTCATTTCATTTGCAAAAATGTGTCTTTTGGCTGTAATGGTTTCCATTTTGATTAATAAATACTTGTTTTGAACCTGTTTACAGTAATTTAAAATTCATGCTTCAAAACTGTAATCTGTTTTGCGCCAACCGGATATTGGAGAGCTGTTAAGGTGGAGCAGAGTTCATCTTGTTTCCTGGTGTATTGCTTAAGTGTTAGCACAGGTTGGGGGGGGGTCTTGGCAAACCATCCTTTACATTGTGAAGTCCATGCTAGAATATAAAAATTATTGAAAATACTCCCACCCCTAAGCTATTAGCAGCTTTTACTTTGCGGGGGGGGGGACACCTGATGCTTGATAGAAGCTATACCTATATAAGAGAGGCTGAGGCTGTACATAGATGATAGAGGCTATACCTACATAATAGAGACTGTACTTATGATAGAGGCAATAGCTACATAAGAGAGGCTGTACTTACATGTTTGAGGCTACACCTACATAATAGAGGCTGTACTTATATGATAGAGGCTGTAGCTACATGATAAAGACTGTGCTTACATAATAGAGACTATACCTACATAATAGAGACTGTACCTATATGATAGAGGCTATAGATACATAATAGATGCTGTGCTTATATGATAGGCTACACCTACATAAGATGTGGCGGCGCAAATGAATGCAGACAGATTATATAGATATATACAGCTTTAATAAGGAAATAGACTTACAGGACCACAGGTTCCCACGGAGCACAGGAAAAGCGGAGCAAAAGAAAGGGGCTCCTGGGATCACGCCCGGCAGATTTATCCGTAAACATTAGCCCGAGGCAAACACACCCCCAATGGGTGGGGCTATATCCCTACATCTCCCCCTTTTGTCTAAATAAGATAGAACTAAACCAAATACAACTATATACAATAATAACAAATAATAAATATAACAATATTGAGAACAAAACTTTTGTTAAACATTTTATCTCAAGGAGTCTAAATAACATAGAGAGTAACTACAATTATATAATCTTTAACTCCGTTAAAGATCTGAGAAGGGAATAAATATTACTTAACAATTGAGAGATATCCAAAATGTGCAACAATTGACAGAGACAACTGACTATCTGGGCAATCACCCAAAGTCTCGTTTGTAATGCTGAGTCAACCAACTTTGGCTAAGGCCTAACATAACTGGCATACCATTGTTAAAGGCAAGGAACTTTTTTAGGACTATCCTACCCTGTCTTGGCAAGATAAGACAATCCTGTTTTATCCACTTAGGGATATTTTGTATCTTTGTTAGAAGTTGAGGTATGGGTTTTTCTTAACCCAAAGACCAGTTCTGCCAAGAAGAGAAGCTCCCAGTGGAGTGTCTTTGGTGCTCAACGTTTTCTCGGGAGTAGAGTGGTGTTGTCAGGAGTAATTGTGTCTCGTTGGCACAGAAATTTTAGGTTAGATTAAAGGCCATTTTTTACAGCTCTTCGAAGAGGCTGAAGATCATACTATCTATACTAAATATAATCTCTATGTAACTAAAAGACCTGATTAACTTAAAAATAAATATGACAAACATATAATTCTCAATACCTATCTAACTTTGAAGACTAAAAGAATAAACAACTGTGCAATATATGAAGACAATGATCTTCAACTGTAAACAATGTCATAGTATCAGAAGTAGAAATGTACAATGTAATATGGTAGATGTATCAATACAATATAGACAAAGTTATAAGCATACTCATACAAAAATAGAGGTAGGAACACTCACATTCAATATTTAACATATCAATATACAAGAAACAGTACCAATACAATTTTCTATAAACAGTAATTCACAGATACCAATCATCCCAAAAAACCAGTTAATCCCGCTTCTTCTTCCTCTTCTTCTTTTTTTTTTTTTTGCTATATCCCTACAATAAGAGAGACTGTAGTTACGTAATAGAGGCTGTACCTACATAATAGAGACTGTACTTACATGATAGAGGCTGTACCTATACAACATAGGCTGTACTTAGATGATATAGGCTATACCTATGCAACATAGGCTGTACTTACATGATACAGGCTATATCTATGTAAGAGAGGCTGGACTTACATGATAGAGGCTATACCTATACAACAGAGGCTGTATTTACATGATAGAGGCTACACATACTTTACTTTGGAAATACAGGATTTCGTAGATATTATTGATTTTGTTGTTTTAAGAAGAGTATGCCATGACTAGCCCATGGAGCCATATTTTAAGTTTGGTTTATGAAAACAAAATTAACATTGTCTTGTTCAAAGTGAATTATGCTTTATAACTGTAAAACCTAAGAGCAAATTACTTGAAAAATGAGCATGCTATTTTTCTTTTTCGTTACCCTTTATAGTATAGTGGATTTACTGTACTTAGCCAAAGCAGTACATCCTCTGTCTTCCACCCAAAGAAGGACGAATTAATTAGAATAATATTAAATAGCATTTATAGTTGTTAAACATTTTCATGGTTGACTTTTTTCCCTCAGAACTGAATGTACGCATGCTCTTTTGTTATATTGTGAAATACATTTTATCTTTAAGAGTGCAGTTCTTTCAAGGACCATGACATGTTTTATGCATTTTCAAGTGTTTTTAGAAATAATGTAAAGTTGAAAAATATAATTTTTTTCCCCTTTAACAGGTGTATGCTTGGGGGGACAATGACCATGGCCAACAGGGCAATGGCACGACCACAGTTAACAGAAAGCCCACCCTGGTGCAGGGCCTGGAGGGCCAGAAGATCACTCGAGTGGCTTGTGGGTCCTCACATAGTGTAGCCTGGACGACAGTGGACGTAGCCACGCCCTCTGTCCACGAACCTGTCCTCTTCCAGACGGAAGAGACCCGCCAGGTGCTTCCTACTTAGGTAATGTTCTCCTGTAGACTGCATGGCCACCTGGGTGCGTGTGGTCCTGCTGACAAAGGTTGTGCTCTGCTGGCCTGCAGGCTGGCTCTCGCATCTCTTGAATGCGCAACTTCTGTCCTGTCTTACTTGTGCAGATTTTCCTGTGCATTGCTTTGTCTACTTAGATGGCTGTTTGTGTCAAGAGTGGACGCCTTTTTGTTCCTGAATACTGTTTCGTGCTTTATTCAGTCATTGAAGGACATTTAAGTTCTTTGTGATTTTTGGTTGTTACAAATTAATGTTTTGTTTTGTTTTGTTTTTGCGTGAGTGGAAGCAAGTTTTGATTCTTTGGTATGATGCCCAAGAATGTCTTTCCAAGTGCATGCCATGAGAAACTGTCAGATTGTTTTTATAATAACTGGACTCTTTTGTATTCTTGTTAGCAATAGATGAATAATCTGATTTTCCCCTATCATTTCCTACTGTGTTCTCTGTTCCTCTTCACCCTCAGTTCCTCCCCTTAACTCCTTCCAGATTTGCCCTTTCCCTGTCTCCTCCCATTCTTACCTTCTTTTTTTAAAAGTTTAATAATCCACAGACTCCAGTGTGTGCTATGTCTACGTAACTTCTGGGTGTGGGGCTATAAGAGGAACATTGACTCCTTCTCCAGCTGTCGATAGATCCTCCCTTAGGAACGGGGGCTCTTGAGCCCTTTTCCACTCCATGGCAGAATATTGACCCAGTATCGATCTTGGACAGATCTTCTGCAGGCAGCCACACACAGCTACTAAGCTACTAAGTCCCAAAGGACTGTTTATTACTTATTTACATGGCTACTGTGTCTACATCACTTCACTCCCCTCTTCAACTGTCCCCACCCCCACTCCAGTTATGACTCCTCCTTCTTTAGTTGTTATCACACACACACACACACACACACACACACACACACACTACTGCATCCATTTAGTGTTGCCCCTATTTACGTGTGCTTAGGGCTGACCACTTGAGATTGGATAACCTATCAGGTACTGGTCCCTGGAGAAGACTGAATCATATTCTCCCCCCGCCTTGCCTAGCAGCCATTAGTTGACTGTAGCTTTACTTCATTGATCTGTGTGGCCTTGTGAGATTTCTCCCATTCACGTTGGTGTGCCAGCTGGTGGTGTTGTCATGTTGGTGCTGTGTAGGTGACCATACTTTAGACTCATGACGATAATATCGTGTAGCACATGCCCTGGTCTCTGACATTGCCGTCTCTATTTCCCAGTGTTCCCTGAACTCTGGTTTTGCCCTGTGATGGGCGTGTGACGGCCTCTTACTGTGGGCTGACTCACGTTAAGTACCTTTGGGTGTGCTTCCTTACTGTGGTGGCTTGATTGGGAAGTGTCCCTCACAGGCTTGGCATTTGAGTACTTGTCCCCAGTGGGTTGCACTGTTCAGGGAGGTTATGAGGAGCCGCAGCCTTCCTGGAGGAGGGAAGCCATGAGAGTGAATTTTGAGAGCCAGTAGCCTCTCCCCACTTCAGTTCTCTCTCTTCCTTTTGTTGACTGTTGCTTTTAAACCTGTGGAGGGCAGATGCCAACTTGTGGGAATCGTCAGGCTTGGCAGCAAGTGTCTTCACCTGCTGAGCCATCTCCCCAGCCCTGGGAAGTCGTCTTATTGAGCAGCCTGCTACTGAGGGTTCAGTTTCTAAAAACACTCAGAAAAAGAAAGCAAACAGTTGTATCAGTAACTCAAAAAGAGGTAACTTGTATTTAACACTGGAACTTATATTTGGTAGCGTATGATATCTGGGAAAAGCATTATCTCCCAGTTCAAGGCAACTCCACTTAAATCCCTTTCATAGATGCTTATGTATATGTCTGTATTTTAGGAAGCTGCTACAGAGTAAGTTTCCTTGTGAGTTTGTCAAAGATCTCTAGTGCTACTTAGCTCTGCCTGTGTTTCTACCTCTACCCTACCCCATCTCATTTAACCCTGCTTGTTCACCCTTCTTACCACCTACATTCTGTCCTTCCCTTGGCATCCGCCCTCCACATTGCCCCTTCCGACGTTCCTTTCTTCTGTGGGTACTCAAACTTAAACACACTTATCTACAGATTGAAGGCTAAGGTCCACATGAAAGAGAACATGGCTTCCTGCAGTGCCCCGTCTGCTGCACAAAATGCATATTTAATGCTTCTCATCCTGAGAGGGCTGTCTCTCATCCCGGGACTGTAGAATGTCAGGCTTCCTAACTAGGTCTTCTCTGTTTTCAGACTCCCAGAGTAGTTCTGTGTTAAGCAGAAGATTTCCTCTCAAAATGGCACCTAGCTAACAACCTCCTAAGTTATATGGAGTGACAACATGGGATTCCTGTCCACTGCTGATGCCTGTCCAGTTCTTCTGTGGGCGTGGGCCTGTCCTCTGATCAGGATGTCAGCTCACTATGTCCAGGTCTGCCTGGCTCACCTCCCGCTCGGCCAGGAGCTCTGTGGCTGGAGTCTCTGGCCTTGTCTGCTTCCTGTGGCATCACCTGTTGTTTTGTCTGCACTTTTGGTGTCCTGTCACACTGCCTTTGTGACTTTCCAAAGCTTGGCCATGTTCTCTCTCCTTCTCCCTCCCTCGCTCCCTCTCTGTTCCTGTCCTAACTTCTCCTTGACCTAGTCATACGGGCAGTTTCTCGTCACCGCCTTACCCGGAGGTTTCCTTCCCCAGATGTTGGCTGTTCTCATATTGTCATGTTTCTGTCTGCTTTTTGGACTAGATAAGTGTTTTCTTTACTAGTTATAATCTCTCTGTCAACTTCCGGTTGATTTCATTGGCTGATTTATACTTCTTCTTGTGATTTATGTATTGTGTTATATTGCATTCTGCCTGCCCTGTAATTTTTGGCTACGTACCATACACCAGTGCATTTTACCTTGCACTGTTCTGGGTATAATGTAGTTACATTATTTTACAAGAGTAGTTCTTTTCATTCTCTTTCATAAGAAATTTTCAGGAACTTTTACTACAGCTTTTATGTACTATAGTAAAACACAGCATTTTATGACTGTGTTGGTCAGTTTTATCAGTTTGACACAAGGTAGTGTTATTTGTGAAGAGGACTCTTGAGCAAATTACATCCTTCAGATCACATGTAGACAAGAGTGTAGAATATTCCCTTGATTAATGATTGACGTAAGTGGGTGCAGCTCACTGTGGGTGGTGTCAACCTGGGCAGGTGGTCCTAGAGTGTATAAGAGTCTGAAAAAGCCATGAAGAACAAGCCATCGAGCAGTGTTCCATCATGGGCTCTGCATCAGTTCCTGCTTTCATGTTCTTGCCTTGAATTCCTACCCTGACTTTCTTCAGTGATGGTCTGTGATGTGGAAGTATAAGCAAAATGAACCCTTTCCTCCACAACTTGTTTTTCGTTGTAGCGTTTTATTCCAGAGCACTCGAGAGGGAGAGAGAGGCAGGTGAATCTCTGTGAGTTAGAGGTCAGCCTCTTGTGTATTAGTTTGTAAATCCTGCCTTGATGTGAACTTTGTGTAGTGAGTTTTAGGACAGCCAGAGCTATGTGCTGAGACCCTGTCTAAAAGCAAACAAACAAAAACCAAACCAACAAAATAAAAAAAAAATTCATGCATGTCTATAATGTTTAGATTAAATCCAGGACCCCATTCTGTCCCCTCCAATTTCTCTTCTGTCCCCCCATCACCCCCCTCCCTCAGTACTTACTGAGTTAATTTAGTGTTGCCTGTATGTGCTTGGTCTGCTAGAGCATGGGTCCCCTCTCAGGGCAATCTTCTCTGAAGAAAACTGACTTCTTTTCCAGCAGCCATCATTTGGTAATGGTTGCCCCTCCCTATCCATGCGAGGAAGGAGGGTTGTGAATCATAGGGTCTGCCAGTCTGACTGATGTCTGCAGGTACTGCTGCACAAAAAGCAAAATGCAGACTGTGGTTTGTTTTCAAGAAAGCCTAAGTGGTCAAACCACATAGAGAACGAGCAATCTGTGATCTTAAAAACAGCTTTGGTTTTTGTTTCCCCTTCTTAGGTGTGCCTTCAGATGCTGATTCTTCTTCTGCCAGCAATAAGATAAATGGTGCAAATAACTGTAAGCCCAATCGCCCTTCTCTTGCCAAGATCCTCCTGTCGCTGGAAGGAAACCTGGCTAAGCAGCAGGCCTTATCACACATTCTTACCGCACTGCAGATCATGTATGCCAGGTAGGCTGTGTGTTGGTTTATAAATCCTGCCTCACTGTGAACTTTATAGTTTGTAGTATTGCGATTGAGCAGATGGTTATGAAAATGTTGTTATTAGTCGTCAGCCCTACTAGTTGTACAGTTACGAGTCACACACCCATGCTGATGATTGATGGGTTCTTGGTGCCTTACAGACAAAACCCAGCTCATTATTGAAATGTGAATCAGAACATCAGGCTTGAAGATGTTTTCTTTTTTATTGATAATTCTATATCTGTATCAGGTAAGAGGAAGAATGAATTGATGCTAATTTAAGGTCTTGTTTAAAAGGATTATTCTTGCTGGGCAGTGTGGTATACGCCTTTAATCCCAGCATTCGGAAGGCCAGCCTGGTCTACAGAGTGATTTCTAGGACAGCAAGGGCTACAGAGAAACCCTATCTCAAAAAAAAAAAAAAAAAAAAAGATTGCTCCTTTCATCCACGTGATAAGGTGGTTCTCACTGTCCTAACATACTCCTTTCCTGCTCTTGTTAGAGCCTGTTGCAGTCAGCTTCCCAACATTTAAGAAAACACCAGAGACACTCAGCTTAGAAAGAGGGAGATTTTATTTGGTCCATAGTGGCTAGCCCCAGGTTTTGGCCTCTGATAAACATGTCATAATGGGAGCCAGAAGCAGAGCAAAACCTGCCCACCTCATGGTCAAAAGTTGAGAAAGAAGTAAGCCATGTTCCAGTCCCCTCAGTGACATGCTCTCTTGACCCCAGGACTCCCCTAGACCCTGTCCCACCAGCTCCCAGCAGTGAAGCCTGGGCAGCAGTGCTCAACCACAGGGTGTGTTTCCTGGCTGGGGTCTGAGAGTCGTGCTTACAGACCTAGGAGCAGAGCCCAAGCAGTCGTCAGGGGACAGTGAATCTGCCCTCACCATATCTAGTTTTCATCAACATCAACCGTCTATTCCTAAGCTTCAGCAGCAGCTCAGCAGGTTTTCCTAGACTGAGCTAGAGGCTTACTCTGCTCTGGTTTTACCAGTGGTTCTCAGCTTCCTAATGCAGTGACCCTTTGATAAAGTTCCTCATGTTGTGGTGACCCCAACCAGAAAATTATTTCCTTGCTACTTCATAACTGTAATTTTTCTGCTGTTATGAATTATAACATAAATAACAGAGATGGAGGATATATGATATGTAATCCCTGTGAAAGGATTGTTCAGACCCCAAAAGGGATCATGACCCACAGGTTGGGCATCCCTTGTTGTTACTTGTGTCTGCTAAAATACAACCATGTGTTGTTTAATATAACAATGAGGTTACATTCTGAAAAATGCATTATATTAATGTTGTAAGAACTTTCTTATATACATGTAAATTAAATTCACTGGGACCTTTCTAGTTGATATAGTCATATAAAATCACAGTTGTGGACTGAAATGTTGCTATGTGTCTTAGACCTATAAATAAGATTGGGATATACATCTTACCCTAGAACTGTGGGCTAAAAATGCACAGTAGTTTTTAAAAACTCATTTATACATAGTCTGTAAAAATGAGGACATAGTGTTAGTGAGCACTTGACCCTTCCTGCTGCTTCTTGTGCTACCCAGATGACAGGGTGGCTTACCACAGTCCTGGCCTTCTGTCCCGACAGAGATGCGGTGGTTGGAGCCCTGTTGCCAGCCGGCATGCTCGCCCCAGTGGAATGCCCCTCCTTCTCCTCCTCAGCACCTGCTTCTGATGCATCGGCAATGGCCAGCCCCATGAACATAGAGGAAGGCATGCTGGCTGCTGATCTTGAGGACAGACTGAGTCCAAATCTATGGCAAGAAAAGAGAGGGGTAAAGGGGCAGCTTCAGGCTGTGTTGAATTTGAAGGGGAAGGAATTCTCCTCATTCTGTCACTTAAGTTTTGTGTCTGCAATTTGGTTTGAGTTTGACTTGGTAAAATTATTCTATTTAAAGAATTTCTTAGTGTTAAAATGAAAATCGATGTATGCTGTTAAAAAGTCACTAAATAGAATTGTGAAATGTTAGGAATCAGAAAGTTGAAAACCGTTAGTTTGTTTGGGAAAAGACTCCTTAGAGATGCGTGAGCTGGGGCAGAGTGGTTTGTGCGCCTGCTCGCCTGCTGTTTCTAGGGCTGCTTTGGCTCACTAGGGTGATAGCTGGGAATGTGGTATAAGTGCAGGGTCATCCCAGAAAGCGACAGGTGTTTTCCTTGTTCCTCTCCAATTAGATTGTCTCCTCTGAGGATGCTGTGACCCCCTCTGCGGTGACACCATCTGCTCCCTCGGCCTCATCTCGGCCATTTATCCCAGTGACAGATGACCCAGGAGCTGCCAGCATCATTGCAGAAACCATGACCAAAACCAAAGAGGTCAGGAGATCTTCTTTGACTTGAAATATAAAATTACCTTAATCGTACTCAAAAGTTCAGGAGTCATATTTAAAGCTAGAACATGCTGTACTTCAAGGTTTATCAGTCACAGCTTTTTCCTCCCAAGCTGTTTTAAGGCCACAGACTGTTCCTCTATGAGATACTCCTTCCCATTCTCACTCTTCTCCTTTGCCAGCTGTCCTACCCTTGCTTCCCTGTGAAATACTGACAGACTTCAAAGAAAATGGCTCCAAAGCAAGTGGCACTGTTAGGAGGTGTGGCCTTGCTGGAGGAAGTATGTCACTGTGGGGGTGGGCTTTGAGGTCTCTTTTGCTCAAGCTTCCCTCAGTGCAGTTACCTTCCTGTTGCCTGCAAGATATAGACCTCAGCTCCAGCACGTCTACTGACGAGAATGGACGGACCCTCTGAAACTGTAAGCAAGCCACCTCGATTAAATGTATGCTTTAAGAATTATTGTGGTCATGGTAAAACCCAAACTAAGGCATTTAACTAAAAGATACATCTATAAACTGTAGTTTCTCCAAGTAACATACACTAGTGCCACTCTCTCTGAAATTTATGGGAGAGCTCTGTGACTGATAAACCTTGAAGTATAGCATGTATCTCATAGAGGGACATCTCCTAGAGGGACAGTCTTAAAACATCTTGGGAGGAAAAAGCTGTTGTCCTAGTTAGGGTTCCTGTCGCTGTGAAGAGACACCATGACCACGGCAACGTATACAGGAAACATTCAATGGGTGGTTTACAGTGTCAGAGGGTCAGTCCATCGTCATCGTGGGGGACGTGAAGTGTGGGGTGCTTTACAGTGTCAGAGGGTCAGTCCATCGTCATCGTGGGGGACGTGGAGTGTGGGGTGCTTTACAGTGTCAGAGGGTCAGTCCATCGTCATCGTGGGGGATGTGGCAGTGTGCAGACTTGGTGCTGAAGTTGAGAGTCCTACACCTTGATTGACAAGCAGCAGGAAGCGTCTGTCTCATTGAGAGTGGTTTGAGCATTGAGACCTCAAAGCCTGCTTCCACAGTGACACACTTCCTCCACCAAGGCCACATCTACTCCAACAAGGCCGGCCATACCTCCTATGTGCCATTCCCTTTGAGGGCCCATTTTATTTCAAACCACAGCCATGGTGGACATTTTCTGCACATACTGCAGCATCCATGCTTGGGCCAGAAGGGAAGGCTTTGCCATTGCCATCTGAGTCTAATGTCTCTCCCCCACCCCCACCCCCATCCGTGGTATGTTCTCATTTTCCAGTGTGTGTGAGGCTAAGGGCCTTGGTATGACTGCACCCATGACAGCAGCACACATTCACCCAGGGATTCTTCCACTTCATGTAGAAAAATAGTAAAAACATTTAAAAGTGTTATCTAAAAATGTTTAAAAAATGGCTTTTCTGAGGAAGCCAAGGGGAGTTGATAGTATGAATGATGTGTTATACACACAGGATTAATTTTAAATAAGATTCTGTGGAAGACTTAAGGAGGAGATCTAGAGGAAAGTTATAAAATCTGATAAGTAGCGGTAGGTTGCATGTGCCGTGGCCTCCTTCCAGTCTCATGCTGTGTCACCTACCTGTGCTGCCTAAGTGGGCACAGCAGCAAACTGCATTTCTTTATAGTGAAGGCATTATTCTTTGATGGATGCTCTTGTAGTTCTGTAAAATAGTTCCTTGCTTTTCAGTGGAGACTTTGGGGTCATCATGTCTTGATCTGGTTTTTGATGTCCCTTCCCCATTGCTGACATGTCCTGACTCAGCTGGTCAGTTTCATCTCTCCATATTCCATTCTCTCTTTAACTGTTCATTTTCAATTGGTTTAGGATGTTGAAAGCCAAAGTAAAACATCAGGTCCAGAGCCCCAGTCTTTGGATGAGTTCACCAGTCTGCTGATCGCTGATGACACCCGGGTGGCCGTGGACCTGCTCAAGCTGTCAGTCTGCAGCAGGGCTGGAGACAGCGGCAGGGACGTGCTCTCGGCTGTGCTGTCGGGCATGGACACCGCCTACCCACAGGTGAGTCCTGGGGCCAGTGTTCTCTGCAGCACCCAGTATCTTCACGCGTGGTGTCACCGAGGTTGAGGAGTAGTCCTTTACGACAACATCTGACACTGTTCTCCCAGTGACATCTTCTATCCAGCCTAGAACTAATGTGTATATCTGTTTTTAAACATTTGTTTATTTATTTACCTGTTCGTTTGTTCGTTCATTCCTTCGTTTGTTTGTTCATTTAAATTGTGTATTAGTATTTGTGCATACCACATTCACACATGGTACCTGCAGAGGCCAGAAGAGGGGATAGGATCCCCTTGAATTGGATTTACAGATGGTTGTAAGTCACTGTGTAGGTGGCAGTAACCAAACCTAGGTTGTTTGAAGAGCAGCAAGTACTCCTAACCACTGAGCCATCTAACTCTTGTTTTTTAAAAAACAAAATTGTTATTGCTGGGCAGTGGTAGCACATACCTTTAATCCTAGCACTCAGGAGGCAGAGGCAGGTGGATCTTTGTGAGTTCGAGGCTAGCCTGGTCTAAGGAGCTAGTTCCAGGACAGACAGGGCTACACAGAAAAACAAGAACAACAAAATCCACATTATTTTATTTTTATTTCATTTTTTAGCTTGTGTTAGTTATGTGTGTGTGGACACGTTTAGGAATTGGTTTCTTTCTCCTTCCACCATTATATGTTCCAGGGATTGAACTCAGGTCATCAGGTGTGGTGGCAAGTACCCTGAGTGGTCTTGGTAGCCCTGTGTACCTTATTCTTACTAAGTAAGTCCTTCTGTATGCTTTACAGTTTGCCACTAGTTTTTTTTTTTTTAATTTATTTATTATGTATACAATGTTTTGTCTATGTATATGCCTGAAGGCCAGAAGAGGGCACCAGATCTCATTACAGATGGTTGTGAGCCACCATGTGGTTGCTGGGAATTGAACTCAGGACCTCTGGAAGAGCAGTCAGTGCTCTTAACCTCTGAGCCATCTCTCCAGCCCCCCCACTAGTTTTTCTTTAGATATTAGACTGATATTGTTTGCCCTGCAGGAATTCTCACTTTTTAAAATTGCTTTTATTGAGCTACGCATTTTCTTCCACTCCCTCTGTCCTTCCCTCCCTCCCCTTCCCCCTTTTACCCTCCCCTATGACCCCAGTGCTCCCAATTTGGTCAGGAGACCTTGTCTTTTTCACCTTCCTATGCAGACTCATGTATATCTCTCTTAGGGTCCTCTTTGTTGTCTAGTTTTCCTGGGGTTGTGGCCTGTAAGCTGGTTTTTCTTTGCTTTATGTCAAAAAGCCACTTATGAGTGAATACATATTCTATTTGTCTTTCTGGGTCTGGCTTATCTCACTCAATATGTATTTTTCCAGATCCATCCATTTGTCTGCAAAATTTGAAGATCTCATTATTTTTCTTAACTCCATTGTACTACATTTTTATTTTCATTATCCATTCTTAGGTTGAGGAGCATCTAGATTGCTTTCAGATTCTGGCTATGACAAACAATGCTGCTATGAACATAGTTGAACACATGTCCTTGTGATATGATTGAGCATCATTTTTGTATATTCCCAAAAGTGGTATTGCTGGGTCTTGAGGTACAGTGTTTCCTAATTATCTGAGAAATTGCCACACTGATTTCCAAAGGGGTTGTACAAGTTTGTACTCCCACCAGCAATGCAGGAGTGTTCCCTTTACCCCACATCCTCTCCAGCATAAGTTGTCATCAGTTTTTTGTTTTGTTTTGATCTGCCATTCTTACAGGTATAGAATGGAATCTCAGCTATTTTAGGTTCATCTGTTGAGAGTTCTCTGTTTAGGTCTGTACCCCATTTTTTTTATATTCTTTTGATGTTAAGTTTCTTGAGTTTTTTATATATTTTGGAGATGAGCCCTCTGTCCAATGTGGAGTTGGTAAAGATCTTTTCCCATTCTGTAGGCTGCCGCTTTGTCTTGTTGACTGTGTCCTTTGCTTTACAGAAGTTTCTCAGTTTCAGGAGGTCCCATTTATTGTTTCTTTCAGTGTCTGTACTACTGGAGTTATATTTAGGACATGGTCTCCTGTGCCAATGTGTTCAAGTGTCCTTCCCACTTTCTCTTCTATGTGGCTGGCTTTATGATGATTTTCTGGATTTCCTCTAAGTCTGTTTCATTTCTGATTTTGATAATTTGGTTATTCTCTCAAACCTTTGGTTAGTTTGGATGAAGGTTTGTCTATTTTGTTGATTTTCTTGAAAGACCAACTTTCTCTCATTGATTCTATGTATTGTTTTCTTTGTTACTATATAGTTTATTTCGGCTCTCAATTTGATTATTTCCTGCCATCTAGTCCTCCTGGATGAGTTTGCTTCTTTTTGTTCTAACGTTTTCAAATGTTCTGTTAATTCACTAGTGTGGAATTTTTCCAGCTTCTGTATGTAAGCGTTTAGTGCTGTGAACTTTACTCTTAACACTGCTTTCATTATTTCCCTTAAGTTTGGATATGTTGTGTGGTAATTTTCATTAAATATTAGAAAGTCTTTAATTTCTTTATTTCTTCCTTGATCCATTGGTGATTCAGCTGAACACTGTTCAATTTCCATGTGTTTGTGGGATTTCTGAAATTAGTGTTGCTGTTGAATTCTAATTTTAAACCATGTTGATCCAATAAGATGCATGGGGTTATTCAAATTTTTTTTTTTTTATATCTGTTGAGGTTTGCTTTGTTATTGAGTATGTGATCAAGTTTTGAGAAGGTTCCATGGTATATTCTTTTATGTTTGTATGGAATGTTCAATAAATGTCTGTTATGCCCATCTGTTAGTTCCCTTATTTCTCTGTTAAGTTTCTGTCTGGCAGACCTGTCCAGTGGTAAAAGTAGGATGTTGAAGTCTCCCAATATTAGTGTGTGGGGCTTTATGTGTGATTTAAGCTTTAGTAATGTCTCTTTTACATATGGGGATGCCCTTGTATTTGGGGCATAGATGTTCAGTATTGAGATTTCCTCTTGATGGATTTTTCCTTTGACAAATATGAAATATCTCTCTTTGTCTCTTTTAATTGATTTTAGTTTGAAGTCTTGTTGAAGGATGTCGCTAGTTAGTTTCCGGCAGCTCAGTCTCGAAATAATCACATAGAAACTGTATTAATTAAATCACTGCTTGGGCCATTAGCTCTAGCTTCTTATTGACTAACTCTTACATCTTAATTTAACCCTTTTCTATTGATCTCTGTATTGCCACGAGGCTGTGGCTTATGGGTAAAGTTCCGGTGTCTGTCTCCAGTGGCTCCATGGCTTCTCTCTGACTCTACCTTCTTTCTCCCAGCATTCCATTTAGTTTTTCCCACCTAG
Organism: Chionomys nivalis; assembly: GCF_950005125.1. NCBI lineage: Eukaryota > Metazoa > Chordata > Mammalia > Rodentia > Cricetidae > Chionomys > Chionomys nivalis. Next base: position 39,773,177 of record NC_080108.1, on the reverse strand, counting down.
CTTTGTTCCCCTATAGCTCTGCTATAGGCCCAAAGCAGTTCCTTTATTAACCAATGATATTCACAGCATACAGAAGGGAATTCCACATCAAAGTCTATTTTGTTAGATATTAGGATAGCTACACCAGCTTGTTGGAAATTTTTTTCTCAACCCTTTATTCTGAGGTGATGTCTACCTTTGAGGTTCAGGTGTATTTCTTGTATGCAGTCGAAGGATAGATTATGTTTTCTTATCCAGTCTGTTCCTGTGTCTTATTATAGGTGAGTTGACTCCATTTATATTAAGGGATATTGATGAGCAGTGACTGCTAGTTCCTGTCATTTTAGTTTTTGTTGTTGGTGATGTTATTGTGTATATTTTTTCCTTCTTTGGGGTGTATTACTGTGAGATCATTTATTGCCTGTGTTTTTGTGGGTGTAGCTGACTTCCTTGTGTTGGAGTTTTCCCTCTAGTATTTTCTGTAGTGCTGGATTTGTGGCTAGGTATTGGTTAAATCTGGTTCTATTATGGAATATCTTGTTTTCTCCATTGGTAGTGATTGAAAGCTTTGCTGAGTATAGTAGTCTGGGCTGGCATCCGTGGTCTCTTAGTGTCTGCATAAGACTTGACCAGGACCTTCTGGCTTTCGTTGTTTCCTTTGAGAAGTCAGGTGTAATTCTAGTAGGTCTGCCTTTATATGTTACTTGGCCTTTTTCCTTCGCAGGTCTTAATATTCTTTCTTTATTCTGTATGTTTAGTATTTTGATTATTATGTAGCATGGGGACTTGTTTTTTTGTCCCAATCTATTTGGTGTTCTGTAAGCTTCTTGTACCTTCCTAGGGATATTCTTCTTTAGATTGGGAAAGTTTTCTTCTATGATTTTGTTGAATATATTTTCTGTGCCTTTTAGTTGGAGTTCTTCTATCCCTATTATTCTTAGGTTTGGTCTTTCATGTTGTGTCATATCTCTTGGATGTTTTATGTTAAGCTTTTGTTTAATATTTTCACCAACAAATCTATTTCCTTTATTGTATTTTCAACAACTGGGATTCTTTCTTTCATCTCTTGTATTCTGCTGTTTATGCTTGCATTTCTGGTTCCTGATTATTTATCCAGAATTTCCTTGGTTTGTGAATTTTTTTTTGTTGTCTCTATTTTGGTTTTCAAGTCTTGAATCATTTTTTCATGTTTGATGGCTTTTTTCTCTGATGTGTGCATGTATAGGTGTGTGTGTGTGTGTGTGTGTGTGTGTTTTAACCTGAAGTCAATGTCAGGTATCTTCATCCATTACTCTTTTTTTTTTTTTTTTTTTGAGACAAGGTTTCTTTGTAGATTTGATGCCTGTCCTGGAGACCAGGCTGGCCTTGAACTCACAGAGATCTACTTGCCCCATCCTCCCTGGGATTAAAGGCATGCACCACCACCACCCTCATCCATTACTCTTATACTTTGTTTTTTTGAGATGCCATCTGTCACTGGTCCCAGAGCACAGTGATTGGCTAGAAAGACAGGACAGCCTGTCTTTACTTCCTAGGCACAATAAATGCAGGTGTGCATTGCCATAACCTGGCTTTGTACATGGAATCGAGGGATCTAATCTCAGGTCTGCATGCTTACATACCATTGAGCCATTTTCCCAGCCCCTTAACTCTGTATGAACTCCAAGTCTTCCACCCTGCCACCCTGTCCCTGTAGAAAGCAGAGAGCAGGATGAGCGTGCATGACCCAGGGGCAGCGTCAAGTCATTTCTTGGTTCTTTCCTAGGTGGCAGACATGTTGTTGGAGCTCTGTGTAACTGAGTTAGAAGATGTGGCTACAGATTCACAGAGTGGCCGTCTTTCCTCCCAGCCTGTAGTGGTAGAGAGTAGCCATCCCTATACAGATGACACTTCCACCAATGGCACGGTGAAGATACCAGGTATGTGAACCAACCCTGGGAAGGCTGTGAGGGCCCCTGTCTGTGGAAGGCTTGTTTTACAGCTTCCTCCACAGGGGCAACCATTTCCCTCTTGTGAAAATAAGAAATAGGATCATCTCAGATCTTTTTCTGAAATCTTTGTCAAATAAAATGTAACACAGAAGCTGCACTATATTAGTTTTCTTTTTGTTGCTGTGATAAACACTGTTACCAAAAGTAGCTTGAGATTAAAAAAAGAGAGAGAGCTTATTTGACTTTTACCTCCGGGTTCCAGTCTGTGTTGAGTGGGAGCAGAATCCATGGAGCGATGGCGCTCACTGTGTTGCTCACTAGCTCATACTCAGCTAGCTTTCTCACGCAGCCAGACCTGGCTGCTGTCTTGTCATTGTTTCTAGGCATTTTCAGTGGACACAGCGTACAGCAGCTGACTCTGGTGCACACACTGACACTTGGCTACAGTGGGGAAGTGCAAGGCTTCTACCCACAGCTCTTTTGAGCTCTCTGCAGTAGGCTGGGCCTCTCGCGTCAACTATCAGCCAGGCCAATCTGACCTGGCAGGTCCTCTGCTGACTCCAGGCTGTGCCAGGTTGATAGCTGCAGCTGACTAGAACATGCACCTAATAAATTTCATCTTGTCAGCTGTTAGATGAATGCCCTTTCCCTAAGACCTACGTTTGAAGTCTGCTGACCAGCTCTTTAGAAGCAATGCTCACATCCTGTGACAAGAGTCGTCCTGGTGTCTAGCACTGCTGATGTACAATTCCAACAGGCTCTGTTCCTCGATAGTACACTTTCAGTTTCTCCTCCCCTTCCACTCCTCCCTTTCACCTGCTACATGACTTCTCTGGTGAGGCTTCAGGGGGCTGAACTTACCTTCCTTAGACCAACTCTGTTTTTGTAAACTCCCACAGTTCAGCATGTTCCTCAGCCTGGCCCTTCTGATTCAGGATTCAACAAGCTTTCTTGTTGGTTTCTACCAGCCTCATTAATGCACCTGTATCTGCACATCTCAGAGCATCAGTCATGCACCTGTATCTGCACATCTGAGTGTCAGTAATGCACCTGTATGTGCACATCTCAGAGTGTCAGTAATGCACCTGTATCTACACATCTCAGAGCGTCAGTAATGCACCTGTATCTGCACATCTCAGAGTGTCAGTAATGCACCTGTATCTGTACATCTGAGTGTCAGTAATGCAACTGTATCTGCACATCTCAGAGTGTCAGTAATGCACCTGTATCTGCACATCTCAGAGTGTCAGTAATGCACCTGTATCTGCACATCTGAGTGTCAGTAATGCACCTGTATCTGCACATCTCAGAGTGTCAGTAATGCACCTGTATCTGTACATCTGAGTGTCAGTAATGCACCTGTATCTGCACATCTCAGAGTGTCAGTAATGCACCTGTATCTGCACATCTCAGAGTGTCAGTAATGCACCTGTATCTGCACATCTTAGTCAGTATGCACCTGTATCTGCACATCTTAGTCAGTAATGCACCTGTATCTGCACATCTCAGAGCGTCAGTAATGCACCTGTATCTGTACATCTTAGAGTGTCAGTCATGCACCTGTATCTGCACATCTAAGTCAGTAATGCACCTGTATCTGCACATCTCAGAGCGTCAGTAATGCACCTGTATCTGTACATCTCAGAGCGTCAGTAATGCACCTGTATCTGTACATCTCAGAGCGTCAGTAATGCACCTGTATCTGCACATCTTAATCAGTAATGCACCTGTATCTGTACATCTCAGAGCGTCAGTAATGCACCTGTATCTGTACATCTGAGTGTCAGTAATGCACCTGTATCTGTACATCTCAGAGCGTCAGTAATGCACCTGTATCTGCACATCTGAGTGTCAGTAATGCACCTGTATCTGCACATCTCAGAGCGTCAGTAATGCACCTGTATCTGCACATCACAGAGTGTCAGTAATGCACCTGTATCTGCACATCTCAGAGTGTCAGTAATGCACCTGTATCTGCACATCTCAGAGTGTCAGTAATGCACCTGTATCTGTATATCTTGGAGTGTCAGTAATGCACCTGTATCTGCACATCTCAGAGGGTCAGTAATGCACCTGTATCTGCACATCTCAGAGTGTCAGTAATGCACCTGTATCTGCACATCTCAGAGTGTCAGTAATGCACCTGTATCTGCACATCTCAGAGTGTCAGTAATGCACCTGTATCTGCACATCAGAGTGTCAGTAATGCACCTGTATCTGCACATCTCAGAGTGTCAGTAATGCACCTGTATCTGCACATCTCAGAGTGTCAGTAATGCACCTGTATCTGCACATCTTAGTCAGTAATGCACCTGTATCTGCACATCTTAAAGCGTCAGTAATGCACCTGTATCTGCACATCTGAGTGTCAGTAATGCACCTGTATCTGCACATCTCAGAGGGTCAGTAATGCACCTGTATCTGCACATCTCAGAGTGTCAGTAATGCACCTGTATCTGCACATCTTAGTCAGTAATGCACCTGTATCTGCACATCTTAGTCAGTAATGCACCTGTATCTGCACATCTCAGAGTGTCAGTAATGCACCTGTATCTGCACATCTCAGAGTGTCAGTAATGCACCTGTATCTGCACATCTGAGTGTCAGTAATGCACCTGTATCTGCACATCTCAGAGGGTCAGTAATGCACCTGTATCTGCACATCTCAGAGTGTCAGTAATGCACCTGTATCTGCACATCTCAGAGTGTCAGTAATGCACCTGTATCTGCACATCTCAGAGTGTCAGTAATGCACCTGTATCTGCACATCTTAGTCAGTAATGCACCTGTATCTGCACATCTTAAAGCGTCAGTAATGCACCTGTATCTGCACATCTGAGTGTCAGTAATGCACCTGTATCTGCACATCTCAGAGGGTCAGTAATGCACCTGTATCTGCACATCTCAGAGTGTCAGTAATGCACCTGTATCTGCACATCTCAGAGCGTCAGTAATGCACCTGTATCTACACATCTCAGAGTGTCAGTAATGCACCTGTATCTGTATATCTTAGAGTGTCAGTAATGCACCTGTATCTGCACATCTTAGAGCGTCAGTAATGCACCTGTATCTGCACATCTCAGAGCGTCAGTAATGCACCTGTATCTGCACATCTTAAAGCGTCAGTAATGCACCTGTGTCTGCACATCTGAGTGCCAGTAATGCACCTGTATCTGCACATCTCAGAGTGTCAGTAATGCACCTGTATCTGCACATCTCAGAGTGTCAGTAATGCACCTGTATCTGCACATCTTAGAGCGTCAGCTGCTGTTGCTGCTCAGCACCAAGGTTATTGCTCCATTGGAGGTTGTGAAGTAGTACTGTTGGCTGAACTGCTTCCTTCTTACTTATCAACTTGAGTACTTTAGAAAGGTGTTTTCCCTCACTTTTTAGTTTGCTATCTAGGGAAACTCTCTACGAGAAAGGCAGGATACAGTGTGGAGCTGCACGTGGATGATGTGAGCGACATCTGCATGAAGGGCGGGGACGTCAACTTTGTGTTCACTGGCTTCTCTGTGAATGGAAAGGTTTGGCTCCAGGCTCTGTCTGCTCTTCTCTACATTGCTCTGTTGTGTGCCACCTCCTGTCACCCTTACAGAAGTGGGGCTCTTGCGCTTCTAGGTCACCCACAGTGAGCTCCAGGGGTCTGTGCTTTGTGGTAACCTGGGGTCTGCTTGATTATGGGGCATGGCCTGTGGTGGGGTGCAGAAAGGGAAGGGCAAATGCCCAGGACCGGAGTCGTTGCGCTTGCTGTGTGAGAGCGAGGTGCACTTCCTCCGGGGAAGCTCCTTCCACCCCTTCTCTCGGAGCTGCTCTGGGGAGCTGCTGGCGCCCTGGGCAGTGAGTGCTGCTTCGTGTGTGTGTGTGTGTGTGTGTGTGTGTGTGTGTGTGTGTGTGTCTGCTCCCAGCTCCATTCTCAGTGGAGCCCTCGTTCTTCCTCCCGCCGACCCCCAAGTAGAGATGAGGGCTCTGCTGGCGAGGGTCCAGTGTGTAGACCTAGAAGTGCTCTTTTGTGCTGGAAGTGAGGCCCTCAAATGTCTCCTGTGGGTTTCTTACTGCAAGAGGGGATCTTGGGTATTTTTCTTTCTTAGAGATTTGTAAAATAATGATACATTTTAAAAAAGATTTTTAATTATGTGTGGATATGTATGTTTGAATGTGGGTGTCCTTGGAGGCCAGAGGCATTGGATCACCCTAGACCTGGAGTTAAAACAGTTCCAAACTGCCTGATGTGGGTGCTGGGAACTTAACTCCAGGCCCCTGCAAGAGCAGTGCTCACTGTTAAGCAACCACTGAGCAGCCTGCAGCCCCACTGTGGTACACATGCTGTCTTACATTCAGTGATGCAGCATTTTACTGTCCTTGTCCCCTCTTCACCAGTCCTGACTACATCCTCCTCAGAGAGGCCCTTGACACAAAGAAAAATGTTTTAGGTGCCACTTTGTGCGCAGGAGCATGAAACAGGGGCCTTGACTCCTTGGCTGGCTGAGCTGCCCATTGGGTCCTGATGTCCTCCTTCTCATAGGTCCTCAGCAAAGGGCAGCCCCGGGGGCCTGCAGGAGTTCAGGTGTCCCTGAGAAGCACAGGCACTGATGCAAAGGTCCAGTTCACAGTCACACAGCCTGGCGGAAAGTGAGTGGCGTCCTGGAGTCTAGTGTGGTTGCTTGGGTTGAGGGGGTGGGTGGGCTCAGACCCTGATCTGGCTCTTAAGCAAGTTCATGCTTTTGGAACACCACATTCCCTGAAGTGGGAGTCATCTGACCCACTGTGCAGGTGGGTGATTAATTACCAGCCACTGTCTGTAAAGGCTGTGCCCCAGCCTGGGTTTGAATGGGCTCCTCCATTTGCCTTTGGCTTGGGACAGCCACTTTACCCCACTGCTTTGCTTTTCTAATTTACGGATGAAGGTAAAGAGAGGTTCCTGGGAAGACAAGTGTGATTGTTTCAGATTGGCCAGGTGGTGCTAATGAGCGTGTGCTGACCACAGACTAACACAGTTAGGGTTCAGAGACAGCGTTTTATCATTTACATGGAAACCATTTTGTAGTTGGATCTGGTGGCTGCTTAGTTAACCTGGCGGAATGAAACGTAAAGAGCTGTTTACTGCGCTGTGCAGTGGGGGAGCACGGCTGTAGCTGTGAGCAGATGTGCTGGATTAACACCAGAGTAATCGGAGCTGATACTTATGCAAACGTTTAGAGCATTGCTACTTCAGCCTGCAAACCCAACCAACGTGGTAACTGCAGCTAATAGTCAGCTTCTAGTGTGTTATCCAACGTCAAAGTCGCCATTGATCGGCTGTCCCTGATCAGTGCCTGGTCTTGGTCTAGAGTAGCACCCAGCTGTTCTTCTTCCTGGCCCAGCCTAGACTGAGTGTCCCTCAGCCAGGTTCTTGGAACCAGAAGGGCCTCGGTTTTCCAGAATTTGGAATGTTTTTCATACATACAATGTTTTGTTTCTCAGTGCTAATAATCACAGCTGACAGGAGGGAGGCTCTATCTGACTCATGGTTTCAGACCATGGGCATTTAGCTTTCATGTGTCTGGGCCCCCTGCCCCAGTGACACACTTCCTGCACCGAGGCCCCACCCCCTACCTAGTGACACTCCTGTAGTCACAACTTCTTCCCTGAGGCCTGTCCCTCTGTGTTCCCCACCACCTCCAATGGTTCATCCTGTCCCGAATCCGTCAACGGCTGCTCTGTTGGTTAGGCAAACCCTCTAACCCTGTACTGGGAACCGAGACCACAGCACACGTGCCTTCAGGGACATGTGAACATGGACTTCATTTCGTCTGTGCGTGTCTTAAGCATGCAGGCTGAAGTTCCCATCCAGAATTTTAAATAATTACTACAGTACACAATTCAGTGGTGTAGAATTTTCTACTTTTGTGGTATCGTATTGGTACTCAAAAAGTTCTGGATCTTGGATTTCTGATGTTCAAACGAAGGATGCCCCAGCTGTAGTTTGTTGCAGACCTGACCAGGAGGTGTCTTAAGCTCCTTTGCCATGAACTGTCTTAAGCAGTGCTCAGAGCGCATGTTGGGACCTGGGGAGTAGAAAGGCTAAATTAACAGTGCCAGAAAACAGTGGCCTCTTCAGCTTTATTGTAGCAAAGTAATTCTCAAGCCCTGTCCGGACGGCGGCGTTTCATAGACCACAGGAGAGTGCAATTACTGCCTGTAGTAAGTTCCTTGTGGCAAAATTAGCTTCTGATTGGCAGGTGCCTTGTTCAGATGGAGCCTGGTATGGCTCTGGCTGTAGCCTTTGCAGTCCCGTCTCAACTGGCCGTGGCCTTAGCTCATCTGGAGTTTCTAGAAGTCCGCTTATTGGCCGATGGCTTCGTCACAGTTGTCTGTGAGAGAGGTCACTGACCTTGTTCAGAAGAGGGCATTGCATCCTCTGGACCTGGGGTCACCTGCACTCAGAACCAAACCTGGGTCCTCTGGAAGAGCAGCCAGTGCTCTTAGCCATGAGACAGCTCTCTGGCGCCTACCTTGAATTTTCAGCTTTCCTGCCTCGGCCTCCTGAATAAAGGAATTACAGGTGCATGTCACTATGCCTGGCTTTAGGGCCTCTCTGTATTAGCTATCTGCCCCAGCCTGGGGCACAGCTCCTCCCATCCCACTCCTTAGCTTTTAGCTATTTTTTTCTCCTCCCCATCCCTGTTCACGTCAATCAAGCCTGCTGATTATTGTGAGCTTACGCCAGGACTCCTGGAGCCGCGGGGAGTGTTGGCTCACTGTGTGCTAGCAGTGTGCAGAGTGGCTTTCCTTGCTTCCTGGCACACGGGGAGTGTTCAGTGAGTGAGTTTGGACAGAACTGGATTGAGTAGCTCTTGGAAGCCTACAGTAATTCCCGCATAGTCCCTGTCTAAAACCTGGGTTAAGTGATGTGCTGTTCTGTGTTTCTCAGGTTTGCATTTTTTAAAGTTCTTCCTGGAGATTATGAAATCCTTGCAACCCATCCGACCTGGGCTCTGAAGGAGGTGAGCTTCGTCCCGTGTCTGTGGGTGCGCTATTTGGAAGCAATTGTGGGGATGAGTTTGGGATATGAAATAAGTCATAGTGTTCTCCAGATACCTTGAAAGAACCGGGTGCTGAAGATGTAGGTGTTACGAGAGAAAACTCCCCTGCCACAGTGGGTGCCTCTGCTTTTGGCTTCTTCTTTAGGTGACAGTTGTGACATTCTCTGCCATCCACTGTCACTGTATTGAGCTAAGTCAACACCAGAAATTCCCAGTGAAGTTTGTTCTTTTTCTGTCTAAAACAGAAATCGATAATATGCTAATATTCTAGAGGCCTATTGTCCACGTTCCCGGGGAGAGGGAGATCTCAAACAGCCTATGATTGTTCAGGGAGAATGGGTTGCGTGTTGTCCTATCTGAGTGTCAGTGTCTTGTGAGTGGCAGCGTCATGTCTGAGTGTCAGCAGCAGCAGTGAGCGTGCAAGCCAGAGAAAACTTCTTGTTTCAAGGAAAGAAACAACAGTGCTTTCCTTTTTGGTTGAAATTTTCAACTTTATTCTGCTTGGTATTGAAAATTTAATCAGACATGACTGAGTAGTAGCAGTGTTCATTGAAAGAGTGTCTAAGCAAGGTGTGATAGCTTGTGCCTGTAATTCTAGTACCTGGGATACTGAAGCAGAAGGATCACAATGAGCTTTGTAGTCTGGGCTCCAATGTGAATTTTAGATCAGCCTTGGCTATAGAGTGAGACCTTAACTCAAAAAAAAAAAAAAAAACACCCCAAAGACTATCTAAAAGATTATAAGTGCTTGAAATGTCATATAAAGGCTGATTCTATCATCTTATAGTTATTGAATGTTTTTGAATACAAATAAATAATAAAGCAAAGCATGATATGATAAGTTCGGCTAACAGTTACTTGGCAGGGTCAGTGCTTCTGGCCCTGGTTCTGTTTTGTCAACATGGGGTGTTGGCTACCCTGAGGGAGCAGGGGCTCTGGCCCTGGCTTTGTCTCTGTCAGATTTTGGTTAGCAGGGGCATTGCACGGTGTCTGGGGATTGCATTCTGTCCGTATGAAGCCGCTCTGCAACAGAAAGGGAAAACCAGCCTGCTCATTAAAACACAAATTGGAGGGGTTCGAGAGATGGCTCAGGGTAAAGGTACATGCTGCCAGGCCTAAAAGCCTGGGACCCACATGGTGAAAGGAGAGATTCCTAGTTGCCCTCCAACTTCCCATGTGTGCTATGGCATGGCCCCACCCCCCAACATATAAATATTTCTATATTAAGAAGTGTGGGGTGATGGTGGCACACGCCTTTCATCCCAGTACACCAGAGGCGGAGGCAGGTGGATCTCTGTGAGTTCCAGGACAGCCAAGGTGCTTACAGAGAGATACCCTGTCTCAAAAAACAAACAACAAGAAGTTGGACTGTGAGAGGGACGTGAAGGAAGGAGGGGTCCGTCAGTGTGGGGTCACCACCCACATGGGTGGGTGCCCCATCTCACACTTCCTTTCATCACTTCACATAGAAAAGAAGAAATTGCAGGGCTCAGTGGGTAGTGCTCGCCATGCAGACATGACAGCTTGAGTTTCGGTCTCAAAACCCATGTGAAAGATTGTCTGCAATCCCAGTGCTCCTTGGGGAGATGGGAGGAGAATCCCTTAGCTCCCGGGCCTCCCAGACTGGTGCACACAGCTGAAACCACAAGCAGCTCTGCCTCAAGCGAGGTGGAAGGAAGGCTGGGACTGCCACCTCAGGTTGTCCTCTGACCCCCACATGCACTCCATGACATGCGCATCTGCAGTCAACACATGAACACACAGTGGCTGTGTTGTTTTCGGCAGCCAGCCCTCCTTGGCTGAGGGTTAAATATTCATTGCTTCAGCCAGTCTCAGATTCAACCAGCTATGGATTGGATATACGTAGGCATTTTTCTTATTCTTGATTCTCAAATGGTAAATACTGCTTGTTTGTTGGATATGGAAACTAATGGAGGTTTAGTATTGGGGAGATGTGTATAGCCTCTGTACATGCAGTATGCTGTTTTAAAAGGACTGGGTACCTGAGGCTGTCTGAGTTTGGGATGCCCGTGTCTGTAATTTTATTATGAATTCTGTGTTCATACTGCCTTTTTAGTTAAAAATTTAAACATGTCCTTCTGTTGCTGAGTGTTCTGGAAGGACTTATTATTTTTGTCTGTTTCCTTTTGAGACTGTCACATTGTATCCCAGGGTGTCCTCAAATTCACAGTCTTCTTCCTACTCCTGTGTTGGGCTGTCAGGGTTTAGCACTGTTGAACTAAGAACTCCTCCTTCTTCTAGGCAAGTACCACGGTGAGGGTGACGAACTCCAATGCTCATGCAGCCGGCCCCCTTTTAGTGGCTGGCTATAATGTGTCTGGCTCTGTCCGCAGTGACGGGGAGCCCATGAAAGGGGTGAAGTTTCTTCTCTTTTCTTCTTTAGTAAACAAAGAGGTAAGCATAGATCGGGGGTGGGGAGTGGCAGGTTGGGACTTGCTGTTGACCATACCAGTAGTGGTTGGTTTGTGACCTGGATGTTTAAGAACACCATATCTCCATGGACTGTCTGCACCGCGAGGCCGTGGAGCTGGGAGATGCTTGGGTTCTGGCCAGGCTCACACAGTGTCAGGTTCTACCACCTGTTGCTCTGTGGCATCTTGGGTGTGTCACTTTTCTTCCTTGGCCAGTTTTCTTATTGTTGGGGAGATGCCTCACCAGTTTTCCTAAGAAGACTGCCCATTTTTAACTTCTGAGGCCGGGTGTAGAGATTTGTGTTCCATTTGCCTGCTTAAATTAACCTCTTGTAAGAAACCCATGCATTGACCTCTAGAAGCTGGCCTGGTCTTGTTTGTGGCTGTTGGGTAATCGGAACATGGGAATTTCTTCTTCTCTGACATAGGATGTCCTGGGCTGCAATGTGTCCCCGGTGTCCGGGTTCCAGCATCCAGATGAGAGCCTGGTTTATCTGTGCCATGCGGTCTCCAAAGAAGACTGCTCGTTTTCTTTCTATTCCTTGCCGAGTGGGGGCTGCACTGTGGTGAGTGAGTGGGTCTCTCTGTACAGGACACTGTGGCGGGAGACGAGCCCTGCCCTTTGGGCGTTGTGCGAGTCATCTTTCTGTATGACGACACCCCTGAGCTGAGCCAACCGAAAGGACTAAAGGTTTATCTTGGATCATGGTTTCAGTTTCTGGCTGATTACCCTCTTGCTTTTGGGACTGAGGTGAGGCAGTAGGGTGTGGTTGAAGTCTGTGGTAGAGGAAATCTATTCAGTTCCTTCAGGCCCTGCTTCCTACAGGTGCTGCCACGTCCCAGCCCAGGAGCGGCCTTTTCACGTGGCAGCACGGCCCTCCTGCCGCCACATCCACAGTTATCCTGGGACACGTGTGGCACATGGACTGCGTGTTGGATGTGCCTGCTAGTGCATAGGATTTGGGGGCATTTCAGATCCAAATCAGTAGTAGATATTGAATAGTCAAATAAATGGTGAGCCTGTATCCATGAGCAATCAGCCAAGCAAGGATAGATTGACTGTCCCTAAAGCTAAAATCCCATATCTAAAACACTCTAAAATCTGAGTACACTATTGAGTTTGCCATCAGGTTTTGTCTCTTTGTCTGTACTATGTGTGTGGAATGCAGTGGATCTCAAGTTCAGACTTGGACTTGCCCACAAGATGTCTTATCATGCACTGCAGGCAGTCCTGCATCTGAGCAGCTCAGTGGGGATACCCTGGGGATCACAGCCCGAACTGACATGAGACATGGAGCACAGGGCTCCACTAGACCAGCAGCTGGGATTCACATTCCTCTGGGTGTGTTGGCTGCTAGGCCCAGGTGAATACTGACTGTGGAATTGTGCGGTGCATTCTTCATAATCACCAGACCCCTCCTTCTAGGTGCCCTTCTACAGAGGAGAGAGGATCACCTTCGATGTGGCACCTTCCAGGCTTGACTTCACTGTGGAGCACGACAGCCTGAGACTCGAGGTGAAGCTGCGTCGTGCCCTGGAGGCAGGCGTTTGGGATCCTAGCTCTGGGCGCAGATGTTGCAAACTTGTCCACATCAGCATCCTGCCCAGGATGACTGTTGGAGGACGTGGACTCTGTGCCCTAGCCTGGGGTACACTAGATATCCCACCTCTCTTACACAGTGTCTTCATCTCGCAGAGCTAGCTGGAGTCTGGTCAGCGCTGCTCTTTCAGTGAGGTTGCCCACTGAGTGCCTGGCTTGTGCTTTGGGTTCTGTTCTGTCTTGGCCATGCAGTGTGGGCTTAAGTGGCCAATGGTCTTTCTGGAAGTTGCATTTTGTGACGGGAAGAGCCAGTGCCTGTTTAGATAAGCAAGTTAGTCAGTGTGCTAGAGGAAGCACACACTGTCTGGACAGAAGAAGGGCTGTGCAGCTCAGGATGAGGACGCAGGGCTGCATGTGCCATCAAGAGTCCCCTTTGAAAGTGACACCGGGCTACCGCCTAAAGGGGAGTTATCCCTAAAATGTGTGGTGAGTGCAAAGGTCTCAAGGCAGGAGTGCTCCTGAGGAGGTCAGGGGAGCTGTAGTGGAGGGGAGGACGGAGCTTGGAGAGTTGATGGTGTAGACCTTGGTTGGCCACTTCTCTCCAATGCTGCTGGGACTTGGGTATTGCTGAGGAGAGGTGATGAGGAAAGCTGGCCTGGGCAGTAACCATGTGAGCTCAGGAGAGCATGGCCCTCAGGGGATGGTGAGATGTTCAGAAGACATGGTAAGTGTGTTTTCATTGTTCTTCTGTGTCTTTGCTTACAGACATGGAAGTGGTCCCTGCTGGCAGCTTGCAACACAGAGGAAGCGCCCTAAGGGGGGTACTTGGCAGTTGTGCTAGTGAAAAGTTATTCTCGGATTGTTTTATGATGCACTGAGAAGCAGCCCTCTAAAATAGCAGTCAAGGGAGCTGGCCCCGCCGTCTAAGGTTGCATTAGGACACCTAAGTCCAGGAGGCCAGGAGGATGAACACGGAGCCTTATTGCCAGCATTGGCCTTGCAGGAAGGGTGTGACAGGTCCTTGGGCAAAGTACCAGACAGTGGTCAGATGCAGGCTTTAACCCGCAGTGTGTAGAGTTTCAAGTGAGGGCCTAAAATGTTCCATCAGGCCAGGGAAGCTTCCCCATTTCATCTGTGTGCTTCAAGCACCTGGCACGTAGTAAGCGTTGAAAACATCTGTTGGACTTGTGAGTTGATAAGTGGATAAATAGCCAGCTCAGATCTTACCTTCAGAAGATTATCCCTGAATCAAATGGAAGCCATTTTCTTACTCCTCCTCTCCCCTCTGCACACTCTTCCTGTTTTTGGTTTGAGACAGAACCATTATGATCCTCCTGATTAGCCAGTTGAGTACTGAGATCACAGGCAGGTGCCGCCTGGGTGCCGAGTGCCACCGTGCCCTGCAGTTATACCTGGTGCTTGCAGTCCAAGGGCGTTTTGATGTGCCAGGCTAAAGTTTTGCCTCTTTGCAGCTCTATCTCAAATAATGCATACTTCGTAGCATGGGGCTGAGGCAGGACGGGCTCCACTGAGCCTAACCAGAGGGAAATGAGATGTAGGGAATCAGTCGGGCCTTTTAGATGCTGAGGAGTTTGAAGATAGAAAATTGGGTTGGTGATATCTCACCCAGATAGCTCACCTGAGAAATCAAAGGTGGGGGCTTGGAGCTCAGTGCTACCCAGGAGAGCCCAGTCTTGGTGCTTGGACCAAACAGGGCACACACCGACAAGGCATGGGGCTGTGTGTTGAGAGACTTTGCAGATGAAGTATGGACTGAAGGAACCTGGCCTGGGATCTTAGCTGTGGGCTCTTGGACTTTGAAAGGGGAGGGTAGGTCACTGATCTTAGATAATATTGGTGGAGTAGGTTGGGGTTTCAGGTGATGCTGAAGGGACATGCTATGGGTGAAGGGAAGGGCTGTGGGTCACAAGTAATGTTGGGGGTGACAGGTTGGTGGTCTAGGGAGATGCTGGGGTCCCAGGAGATGCTAGGGGACAAGTTAGGGTCCCAGGGGACACCAGGGGACAGATAGGCAGGAGTTCCAGGAGATTCTGGGGGAAGGGATGGGGTCCCAGGAGATTCTGGGGGACAGGCTGGGTCCCAGGAGATGCTCTGGGACAAGGTGGCTTGTATTTGAGAGGCTGGAGACAGGTGGGATTCACCAAAGTGGGGACATGTGGATGGGGCTGCGGAGGGAGCAGGAGAGGGCAAAGCTGGGGAAACCCACAAGCCAGAAGCAGCAACCTGGCTTGGGGAGCGAGCCTGGCGGCTGTTTTTATTCCACTCTGGTGACCGTTCACCATCTGAGAGGATAGATGCTGTGAGGGAGAGGGGCCTGGCTGGAACTAGAGCTGCAAGGGCCAACACGTGGAGCCGTGGTGCTGGCCAGGATGGGGTCTTGGTGACTTGGCATGTGAACACCTATTCTTCACTTTGCAGCCCGTGTTCCATGTCATGGGCTTCTCTGTCACTGGGCGGGTCTTGAACGGACCTGAAGGAGAAGGTGTTCCAGAGGCTGTGGTCACCCTGAACAACCAGATTAAAGGTTAGTCACCCTGAACAACAGGTTAGAGGTGGGCAGGCATGGTGGTCCTGAGTGTGCTCAAAGGCTCCGCTTGAATCCTGGAACGATAGAGACACAAGGGGCAGAATCTCCATGGGACACAAGCTTGGGCTTCTCTTTGATTCACGCGCTTTGGTTTCACAGTCAGAACAAAAGCTGACGGCTCCTTCCGCCTAGAGAACATAACGACAGGGACGTACACCATCCATGCTCAGAAGGAGCATCTCTACTTTGAGATGGTCACCATCAAAATTGCACCCAACACTCCGCAGCTGGCAGACCTCATTGCTACTGGGTAAGTGTTCTGTCTGGTCAGGGTGACTACTGACCATGACCAAAAGCAACTCGAGGAGGGAAAGGTTTATCTGGCTAACACTTCCATATCACAGTCCATCACTGAGTGAAGTCAGATAGGGATCTGGAGGCAGGAACAGAAGCAGAGGCCATGGATGGCTGACATCTGGCTTTCTCAGCCTCCTTTTTTATATATGCAGACCACCTGCCCAAGAGTGGCACCATCCTCGGTGAGCCGGGCTCTCCCACATCAGTTATCAGTCCAGAAAATGAACCACAGGCTTGCCTACAGGCCCATCTGGTGGGACCATTTTCTCAGTTGGGATTCCCTCTTCCCAAATGCTTCCAGCGTGTGTGAAGTGACATAAACTAGCCAACCACGGCTGTGTGCAGTCTTGGGAGCCTCCCAGCTCCTCTCTTAGCAGTGGTGGAGAAGAAAATGAGCCTTGACCTGACTGTATTTCTGCCCAGGATTCCCTCAGTTCCAGTAGCTCTCGAGAGTCTGCTGGCTTTCTTTTGGAAAGATGAGAGCTGAGTCTTAATAACTGAAGACACTTGCGTGTTGGACACTAAGGATTGATTTCTTTTGCTTTTAAGTTAAAATGTGTTTGTTAAAGTGGAAAAAAAAGGTGAAGGCGAATGTGCCTCCTGCCACACCTAACAACTTGAATCTGATCCCTGGGAGCCACGTGGTAGAAGAAGGGAATAGGCTTGTATAAGTTGTCCTTGACCTCCACATGTATACAAACACAATAAATAATCATATTTCTACCTCTGTCTGTCTGTCTTAGAAAAATCTCTCTGAAGTGAGCACTTTCCTTGTCTGATCCCAGAGGGCTTTGTTGGCTTTTCTGATGGTGGTGGGTGTGGAGGTGTTCTTGGAGATGTTTCCGGTTGTTGGTAGAGTTAACCATGTAGTCACTGATTACATGCATGTCAAGGACGGAATGGAAAGATATTTAGGGGTTTGCAGCCTAGAGAGGTGTTGCTGAGACAGGTGATGAGGGTTCAGGTTTGGTGCCACATGGCCACTAGGTGGCACACTCTCCTGCATCCTGATGATTGGCCTCCTAGGCTGGTCAGCTGGAGGTGGAATACCACCAGCATTGCAGGGGCTGGGGAGCCTGAATAGCTGAGGTCACAGGAACTAAGAAAGGAAGTGTTAGGGACAAGGACAAGGTGGTTGCTGACACCAAAGCTAGGAGCCTAGTCACCAAGGAAGCATTGCAACCCTTCAACTTTGAAGAAAGTCAGTTACCCTTAGAAAATAATTCTTGGGTTCAAGTCCTGTTGCTCTCCCCTCTGCTTTTGTGTTGGAGCATCCATGCTAGGTTTCAGCTGCAAGCTCCGTGAATGCTCCTGTGCGGCTGCTTTTGGTGTGGCCCTGTGCTGGGCTGCACATGTGACAGGGAGCTGAGCCCGAGTGGTAGGGATAGGTTGTCAGCGCCCAGCTCCCAAAGAGAGATGCTTCAATTTTGAATTGTGCCAGAAAGAGATTGGAGCGCTCTGAGAAGACATTGGGTAGATTGGGGTGGGGGTGGTAGCTCTGAGGCCTTAGGAGAACCAAGGGAAGAAGGTGCCGGGGTCCAGGCAGGAAGGCAGCATGTTCAGAGGGGAGGGAACTGGGTGGAAGGGGCTGAACCAGTGAGGCCAGAGGCTGGTGATGGGAAGCCTTTGACCACGTTCCTGAGGTACAGGGACAGCCTTGCCCACGGAGACCATGGGGTCAGCAAGGGCATTACAGAGATGGACTTTCTGCCTGCTGGGTGGGTAGGAACTGCTGGGAAGTCAGTGTTGGCAGATGGTGCAGATAGGAGCCGGTGGCAATCATCTGGAGGAGATGGGGCTGGGGTGCCTTTGCCCTGGGCGCTGGCAGGAGAGGAGAGGAGAAGCTGGCACCGCTGCAGAGTCAGTCGACATACTGCCAGGCCCCAGTTTATATCTGACCAACTGGTGTTTGTGTAATCTGATAATTAAGGTTACTTGTATTTGTTTTGTATGTGTGAGTGTGTCTACATGTATGTCTGTACACCATGTCTGTTCTATGCTCTTTGGAGGACAGAAGAGGGCGTCAGATCCCCTGGAACTGGAGTTGCAAACAGCTGTAAACTGTTGCATGGGTGCGGGGAATCAAACCCAGGTCTGTAAGAGTAGCTAGTGCTCTTAGCTGCTGAGTCCTCTCCCCAGCCTCAATTTTATTTTTTTAAATCTTATTACGCTTATTTATTTATTTATGAGTCAGTCATGTCGTGTCGTGCCCCCGCCCCTGTGTGTCCGTATATGTGCCGAGGCACTCATATGGAGACAGGTCTCTCCACAACATGGGTCTTGGGATTGAGCTCAGGTCATCAGGCTTGGCCGCAAGTGCCTTTCTACTCACTGGACCTTCTTGCTGACCCAAGGTTTATTTTCCTTTTAAATTAAGTTTTATTTTTGGTGTCTCCGTGTGTGCACATATGTAAATGGGTGTCTGGGGCCAGAAGATTGTCTCAGATCTGGAGCGGAATGAAAATGAGGACATGGCCGCTCCTAGGTGTGGGTAAGGAGAAGGTTTCTTGTAGATATGAGGGAAAGAACAGCCAGAGGCACCTGGAAGGGTCTGGACAGAGCATGGCGGTAGAATAGACCAGGCCACAAGTGGACAGAGAGCACAGTGGGGTAGGGGAGAGACTGAGAGTATGAGCAAAGAGTTGGAGGGGCCATGAGAGCACATGAGAAGGATGAGCTGGAGAAGCTGGGGAAGGGAACAAAGCTCGGGGCACAGGTGAGAAGTGCTGAGAGGAGCCAGGACTCTGGAACTGCCTGGAGGAGCCTGTCTGGAGAGCCTGAGGCCAGCACCTACTTTGATACGTTACTAGGCACCTCAGCCATTTGTCCTGAATTTCTTTGGGCCCTAACAGGAATTTCAGGGGGTTGTGGACCCCTGAGGTGGGTGCTGAGAATGCAGGTCCTGATTGTGTGCTCTTAACCACTGAGCATCTCCCCAGTTCTCATCTTTTTTTCCTTCTTTTTTTTTGTTCCTGTTTTTTTTTATTCTTTTTTAATTAAAATTTCCAACTGCTCCCCGTTTCCCATTTCCCTCCCCCTCCTCCCACATATTGCCCCCTCCCCCCGCTCCCCTCCCCCCTATCCCCACTCCACTTCTCCTCCCCCTAGTCCACTCCCCCTCCCTCTCGATACTGAAGAGCAGTCCAAATTCCCTGCTCTACAGGAAGACCAAGGTCCTCCCACTTCTATCTAGGTCCAGGAAGGTGAGCATCCAAACAGGCTACGCTCCCACAAAGCCAGTTCATGTATTAGGATCGAAACCTAGTGCCATTGTCCTTGGCTTCTCATCAGCCTTCATTGTCCGCCTTGTTCAGAGAGTCCAGTTTCAACCCATGCTTACTCAGTCCCAGTCCAGCTGGCCTTGGAGAGCTCCCAATAGATCAGTTCCATTGTCACAGTGGGTGGGTGCACGCCTCGTGGTCCTGATTTCCTTGCTTATGTTCTCCCTCCTTCTGCTCCTCATTTGGACCTTAAGAGCTCAGACGGTTGCTCCAAATTGGGTCTCTGTCTCTCTCTCGATCCATCGCCAGATGAAAGTTCCTGTGCCATTCTCCTTGGCCTCTCGTCAGCTCTCATTGTCCACCACATTCAGAGAGTCCGGTTTTATCCCATGTTTTTTTCAGTAGCAGTCCAGCTGGCCTTGGTGAGCTCCCAATAGATCGGCCCCCCTGTCTCAGTGGTTGGGTGCACCCCTCATGGTCCTGACTTCCTTGTTCATGTTCTCTCTCCTTCTGCGCCTCATTATAACCTTGGGAGCTCAGTCCGGTGCTCCAGTGTGGGTCTCTGTCTCTATCTCCATCCATCGCTAGATGAAGGTTCTATGGCGATATGCAAGATATTCATCAGTATGATTATAGGATAGGTTCATTTCAGGTTCCCTATCCTCAGGTGCCCCAATGAACTAACTGGGGACATTGCCCTGGGCATCTGGTAGCCATTCCAGGTTCAAGTCTCTTGCCAACCCTTAGGTGGCTCCCTTAACTAAGGTATGAGTTTCCCTGCTCCCCAATCCAACCTTCCTTTAACCCCAATCACCCCGATTCCCCCAGTTCCCCTCATCCTCTCCTTCACACTTTTCTCTCCCCATCACCCCTCATCCCCATCCCACCCCACCCCCCAAGATTCCAATTTTTTGCCCATCAATCTTGTCTATTTCCCATAGCTGGGAGGATATCTATATGTTTTTCCTTGGGTTTACCCTCTTGTTTAGCTTCTTTAGGATCACAAATTATAGACTCAGTGGCCCCTATCCATGGCTAGAAACCAATTATGAGTGAGTACATCCCATGATCTTCTTTTTGGGTCTGGGTTACCTCACTCAGGATCGTATTTTCTATTTCCATCCATTTGCATGCAAAATTTGAGAAGTCATTGTTTTTTACCGCAGAGTAGTACTCTAATGTATATATATTCCATACTTTCTTCATCCATTCTTCTATTGAAGGGCATCTAGGTTGCTTCCAGGTTCTGGCTATTACAAATAATGCTGCTTTTGTCATATGATAGGGCATCTCTTGGGTATATTCCCAAGAGTGGTATTGCTGGGTCCAGGGGTAGGTTAATCCCAATTTTTCTGAGAAACCGCCACACTGATTTCCAAAGTGGTTGCACAAGTTTGCAGTCCCACCAACAATGGATGAGGGTACCCCTTTCTCCACAACCTCTCCAGCAAATGCTATCCTTGGTGTTTTTGATTTTAGCCATTCTGACAGGTGTAAGATGATATCTCAAAGTTGTTTTGATTTGCATTTCTCTGATCGCTAAGGAGGTTGAGCATGACCTTAAGTATCTTTTGGCCATTTTAACTTCTTCTAATGAGAATTCTCTGTTCAGTTCAGTGCCCCATTTTTTAATTGGATTAATTATCCTTTTAAAGTCTAGTTTCTTGAGTTCTTTATATATTTTGGAGATCAGACCTTTGTCTGTAGTGGGGTTGGTGAAGATCTTCTCCCAGTCAGTAGGCTGCCTTTTTGTCTTAATGACAGTGTCCTTTGCTTTACAGAAGCTTCTCAGTTTCAGGAGGTCCCATTTATTCAATGTTGCCCTTAATGTCTGTGCTGCTGGGGTTATACATAGGAAGCGATCTCCTGTGCCCATATGTTGTAGGGTACTTCCCATTTTCTCTTCTATCAGGTTCAGTGTGTTGAGATTGATATTGAGGTCTTTGATCCATTTGGACTTGAGTTTTGTGCATGGTGATAGATGTGGATCTATTTTCATTCTTCTATATGTTGACATCCAGTTATACCAGCACCATTTGTTAAAGATCATTTCTTTCTTCCATTGTATAATTTTAGCTCCTTTGTTGAAAATCAGGTGTTCGGCTGCCGCGCTGGCATTTTCTCCTGGACACGGAGAGAGTGCGGAGTGCGGCTGCCAAGAGCGGAGCCCAGCAGTCCTGATTCTCTGAGTCGTGAAGAAGGAAGGCAGCAAGGGGGCTGGGGTTAGAGCCTGAGACAAGGCTCTGCTCTTGCCACCGAGACAAGACCGGTGGCTCAGAAACCGGACGGCGGTGCAGGCCTCCACGGCTTCCAGGCTGAGGCCCCTGTTGAAGACCGCGCCTTACATGTGCAGACCTTGATGGAAGCCATCCAGATCTCCGAGGCTCCACCCACCAACCAGGCCATGGCAGCTGCCAGTGGGCAGAATGCTAGTCCCCAGAGTTCACAGCCCCCAACTGCCAATGAGGTGGCTGATACTGAGGTTTCAACAGCTGCTGCTAGGCCTAAGACAGGCTTTAAAGCTCAGAATACCAAGGGTCCAAATGATTTCTCTCAGGCACGTAATGCCAAGGAAATGCCCAAGAACCAGTCTAAGGCAGCCTTTACGTCACAGAATGGCACCGCTAAAGGCCCAAATGCTGCCTCTGAGTTTTCCCAGGCAGCAAGCGCAGGCAAATCAGCAGCTAAAAAGTCTGAAATGGCCTTTAAGGCCCAGAATACTAAGGCAGGCCCCAGTGCCACATACAATTTCTCTCAGTCTCCCAGTGCCAATGAGATGGCCAACAACCAGCCTAAGACAGCTACTAAGGCTTGGAATGATACCACTAAGGTCTCTGCAGCTGATGCCCAGATCCGGAATGTAAACCAGGCCAAGATGGCTGACTTAGGGACCAGCCCAGGTATCTCTGAAACTGATGGCGCAGCTGCACAGACCTCAGCAGATGGCTCCCAGGCTCAGAATGTGGAGTCCCGGACTATAATTCAGGGCAAGAAGACCGGCAAGATTAACAACTTGAATGTGGAGGAGAACAGCAGTGCGGATCAAAGACGGGCCTCACTGGCTTCAGGGAACTGGAGGTCTGCTCCAGTTCCAGTGACCACTCAGAACCCACCTGGCACACCCCAGAATGTGCTGTGGCAGACCCCACTGGCTTGCAGAACCTGTCAGGCTGGCAAAACCAGAAAACCAAGCAGACCCCACCAGCACGTCAGAGTCCCCCAGCTAGGCAGACAGCATCAGCTTGGCAGAACCCAGTTGCATGGCAGAATCCAGTGATCTGGCCTAACCCAGTGATCTGGCAGAATCCAGTGATATGGCCAAATGCCATTGTCTGGCCCGGTCCAATTGTCTGGCTAAACCCAATGGTCTGGCAGAATACAACTGGATGGCAGTCCCCACCCACCTGGCAGGCTCCCACCCAGCTGGCAGAACCCTCAAGATTGGCAAGGCCCTCCAGATTGGCAGTTACCCCATGACTGGTCACTGTCTCCTGACTGGGCAGTTCCCACTGATTGGCCTTATCCACCTGACTGGATCCCTGCCGACTGGCCAATTCCACCTGACTGGCAGAATTTACGACCCTCGCCCAATCTGAGATCCTCCCCCAACTCTCGTGCCTCACAGAACCAGGGTGCACCACAGCCCCGAGATGTGGCCCTTCTTCAGGAAAGAGCAAATAAGTTGGTCAAGTACCTGATGCTTAAAGACTACACGAAGGTGCTCATCAAGCGCTCAGAAATACTGAGGGATATCATCCGAGAATACACTGATGTTTATCCAGAAATCATCGAACGCGCCTGCTTTGTCCTGGAGAAGAAGTTTGGAATTCAGCTGAAGGAAATTGACAAAGAAGAGCACCTGTATATTCCCATCAGTACTCCTGAGTCCCTGGCTGGCATACTGGGAACGACCAAAGATACACCCAAGCTTGGTCTCCTCTTGGTGATTCTGGGCATTATCTTCATGAATGGCAACCGTGCAAGTGAGGCTGTCCTTTGGGATGCACTGCGCAAGGTGGGACTGCGTCCTGGGGTCAGACACCCCCTCCTTGGTGATCCAAGAAAACTTCTTACTTACGAGTTCGTGAAGCAAAAATACCTGGACTACAGACAAGTGCCCAACCTCAACCCTCCTGAGTATGAGTTCCTCTGGGGCCTCCGTTCCTACCATGAGACTAGCAAGATGAAAGTGCTGAGATTCATTGCAGAGGTTCAGAAGAGAGACCCTCGTGACTGGACCGCACAGTTCATGGAAGCTGCAGATGAAGCATTGGATGCTCTGGATGCTGCTGCTGCTGAGGCAGAGGCCTGCGCTGAAGCATGAACCCGCATGGGAATTGGAGATGAGGCTGTGTCTGGGCCCTGGAGCTGGGATGACATTGAGTTTGAGCTGCTGACCTGGGATGAGGAAGGAGATTTTGGAGATCCTTGGTCCAGAATCCCCTTTACCTTCTGGGCCCGATACCACCAGAATGCCCGCTCCAGATTTCCTCAGGCCTTTACTGGCCACATTATCATCCCCAGTGGTACAGCTACTGCCAACTTCGCCGCCAAATTCAGTGCCATTGGCTTCTTCTGGGTTGAGTAAAATGTCCAATCCTGCTCATCATTTGCAATAGTTTTCCCTCTGAGTAAGGCTGAAGCCTCAGATTCCTTCAGAACCCAGCTATCTAGAGAGCCACATCCTCTTGACTGAGTGGTATGCAAGATAAATTTATTTGCTATTCTATTACTTTTTTTTTCTTGTGTGTTGCCAAGTTTTGGTATCAGAAATAAATGTTGAAATTGCAAAGTGAAAAAAAAATCAGGTGTTCATAGGTTTGTGGGTTAATATCCAGGTCTTCAATTCAATTCCATTGGTCAACATCTCTGTTTTTATGCCAATACCAAGCTGTTTTCATTAATGTTGCTCTATAATAGAGTGTGAAGTCATGGATGGTAATGCCTCCAGAAGTTCCTTTATTGTATAAGATTGTTTTGGCTATCCTGGGTTTTTTGTTTTTCCATATAAAGTTGATTGTTGTTCTCTCAAGGTCTGTGAAGAATTTTGTTGGGATTTTGATGGGGATTGCATTTTTACTATGTTGATCCTCCCAATCCAAGAGCATAGGAGATCCTTCCATTTTTTGATATCCTCTTCAATTTTTTCTTCGAAGACTTAAAGTTCTTGTCAAATAGATCTTCACTTCCTTGGTTAGCATTACCCCAAGATACTTTATGCTATTTGTGGCTATTGTGAAAGGTCTTGCTTCTCTGATTTCCCTCTTTGCTTCTTTATCCTTTGTGTATAGTAGGGGACTGATTTTTTGGAGTTGATCGTGTATCCTGCCACATTACTAAAGGTGCTTATCATCTGTAGGCGTGTTTTGGTAGAGTTTTTGGGATCGCTCATGTAAACTATCATATTATCTGCAAATAATTAAAGTTTGACTTCTTCCTTTCCAATATTAATCCCCGTTCTCTTATGTTGTCGTATTGCTATTGCTAGAACTTCAAGCACTATATTGAAGAGGTATGGAGAGAGTGGATAGCTTTGCCTTGTTCCTGATTTTAGTAGAATGGCTTTGAGTTTCTCTCAATTTAATTTGATGTTAGCTGTTGGCTTGCTGTATATAGCTTTTATTATATTTAGGTATGATCCTTGTATACCCAATCTCTCCAAGACCTTTATTATAAAGGGGTGTTGAATTTTGTAAAATGCTTTTTCAGCATCTAATGAATTGATCATTTTTTCTTCCAGTTTATTTATATGATGGATTACATTGATATATTTGCATGTGTTGAACCAGCCCTTCCTCTCTTGGATGAAGCCTACTTAATCATAATGTATAATTTTTTCGATGTGTACTTGGGTTCAGTTTGCCAGTATTTTATTGAGAATTTTTTTTGCATCAATGTTCATGAGTAAGATAGGTCTGTAATTCTCTTTCTTGGTTAAGTCTTTGTGTAGTTTTAGTACCAGGGTAACTGTAGCTTCGTAAAAAGGAGTTTGGCAATGACTCTTCTCTATTTTGTGAAATATATTAAGGAGTATAGGTATTGGCTTTTTAAGGAAGTTCTGATAGAATTCTGCATTAAAACCATCTGGTCCTGGGATTTTTTTTTTTTTTTTTTTGGAGGGAGGTTTTTGATGACATCTTCTGATTCGTTGCTACTTACAGGTCTATTTAAATAGTTCACCTGGTCTTGATTTAATTTTGGTATATGGTACCTATCTAAAAAGTGTCCATTTCTTTACCATTTTCCAATTTTGTGGCATACATGCTTTTGCAGTAAGATCTAATGATTCTCTGAATTTCCTCTATGTCTGTGGTTATGTCCCCCTTTTCATTTCTGATCTTATCAATTTGCCCGTTCTCTCTCTGCCGTTTGATTAGTTTGGATAGGGGTATTTCAATATTGTTGATTTTCTCTAAGAACCAGCTTTTTATTTTATTGATTCTTTGAATTGTTTTCTTTGTTTCTATTTTGTTGATTTTGGCCCTTAGTTTGATTATTTGCAGTCTTCTACTCCTTCTGGGTGAGTCTGCTTCTTTTTTTTTTTTCTAGAGATTTCAGGTGTGCTGTTAAGCCTCTAATGTATGCTTTCTCTGTTTTCTCTATGTGGGCACTTAGTGCTATGAACTTTCCTCTTAGCACTGCTTTCATAGTGTCCCATAGATTGGTTTTGTTGTGTCTTTATTTTCATTGAATTCAAGGAAGACTTTAATTTCTTTCTTTATTTCTTCCTTGACCCAGGGGTGGTTCATTAGTTGACTGTTCAGTTTCCATGAGTTTGTAGGCTTTCTGGGGGTAGAATTATTGTTGAATTCTAACTTTATTCCATGGTGATATGATAGTACACAGGTGGTTACTACAATTTCTTTGTATCTATGGATGTTTGCTTTGTTAGCAATTATGTGATCAATTTTTGAGAAAGTTCCATGAGATGCTGAGAAGAAGGTGTATTCTTTTCTGTTTGGGTGTAATGTTCTATAGATGTCTGTTAAGTCCATTTGGTTCATTACATCTGTTAGTTCTCTTATTTTTCTGTTAAGTTTCTTTCTGCTTGACCTGTCCATTGGTGAGAAAGGAGTGTTGAAATCTGCTACTATTAGAGTGTGGAGTTTGATGTATGCTTTGAGTTCTAGTAATGTTTCTTTTATATATGTGGGTGCTTTTATACTAGGGGCATAGATATTCAGGATTGAGACTTCCTCCTGATGAATTGTTCCAGTTCTAAGAATAAAGTGGTCTTTTCCATCTCTTCTGATTGATTTTAGTTTGAAATAAATTTTGTTAGATGTTAGTATAGGGACACCCACTTGTTTCTTTGTTTCATTTGATTGGAAAACCTTTTCTCAACTATTTACTCTGAGGTAGTGTCTGTCTTTAAGTTTGAGGTGAGTTTCTTGTAAAAAGCAGAATGTTGGATCCTGTTTTCGTATCCTTTCTATTAACCTGTGCCTTTTTATAGGTGAATTGAGTTCATTGATATTAAGTGATATTAATGACCAGTGGTTGTTAACTCCAGTTATTTTTTGTGGTGGTAGTGTTTGTTTGTTTCCTTTCTTTGAGTTGTGCTGGTGGAGGGTTGTTAGTTCCTTGTGTTATTATGGGTGTTGTTAGCTTCCTTGGTTTTTGGTTTTCCTTCTAGTATCTTCTGTAAGGCTGGGTTTGTGGCTATGTATTGTTTAAATCTGTTTTTGTCCTGGAATTTTTTTTCTCCATCTATGGTGAATGTAAGCTTTGATGGATATAGTAGTCTGGGCTTGCATCCATGGTCTCTTAGTGCCTGCAGCCCATCTATCCAAGACCTTCTGACTTTCATGGTTTCCATTGAGAAATCAGGTATAATTCTGATAGGTTTCCCTTTATATGATACTTGACCTTTTTCCCTTGCAGCTCCTAATACTCATTCTTTGTTCTGTATGTTCTGTGTTTTGATTATTATATGGCGAGGGAATGCTTTTTTTTTTTTTCTTTTGATCCAGTCTATTTGGTGTTCTATATGCTTCTTGTACCTTCATAGGAATATCCTTCTTTAGGTTTGGGAAAGTTTTCTTTTATAATTTTTTTGAATATATTTTCTGGGCCTTTGAGCTGTAATTCTTCTCCTTCTTCTACCCCTAATATTCTTAGGTTTGGTCTTTTCATGGTGTCCCAGATTTCCTGGATGTTCTGTGTTAAGAATTTTTTGGATTTGTTATTTTCTTTAATCAATAAGTTTATTTCCTCTATAGTATCTTCGGTGTCTGAGATTCTTTCTTCTATCTCTTGTATTCTGTTGGTTATGTTTGTCTCTGCATTTCCTGTTCATTTACCCAGATTTTTCATATCCAGTCTTTCCTCGGTTTGTGTTTTCTTCATTTCCTCCATTTCATTTTTAAAGTCTTGATTGTTTCCATTACCTGTTTGATTGCTTTATTTTGTTTTCCTTGGGTGTTTTTGAGAAATTTACTCATTTCTTCTACCTTTTTGTTTGTCTTCTCCATTTCATTACAGCAATTTTTCACATCTGGTTTAAGGTCCTCTATTATTTTCATAATGTTATGTTTAAAGTTGATTTTTACTACTTCTTCTGGAATAGGGTGTTCAAGTCTTCTTGTTGCATGATCCCTGGAATCTGGTTTTGTCATGTTGCCTTTCAGGTTGTTGGAGGAATTCTTGCACTGAAGCCTGTCCATCTCTTCCTTCAAATGCAGCCAGGAGAGTCGTGGCTTCTTGATCCAATCTACACTGTGACTGACTCTGGGAGGATCTCCTTAGTGCAGGAGCAGGAACTGTTCCTGGGCCAAGGACCGGCCTGAATTGTTGTCCTCAGCACAGGGACATGGACCCTTGGAGGTCCAAGGACCCCACAGACAAAAGGGTGAACTTGGGGGAGGGGGAAGGTCGTGTGGAACTAAGAAGTTCCTGCAGCAGGAGCTGGAGGTGCCCTGCACTCCCCTCTGGCCAGGCAGGTGCTCACTCACCCCTCTGGGTGGATAGCCTCAGTGCCGGGGTAGAAACTTTTCCTGGGCCAAGGACCTCACAGACAATAGGACAGGCTTGGGGGAGGCAGGGTCATGTGGAACAAAGAAGCCCCGGCAGCAGGAGTTGAAAGGACTTGTGCTTCTTTCCTGGAAGTTCTGCCCTGCCCCAGGATGGCACCCAGGGAGTTTAATCTTAGATTATGTGTTTGGGGTCTATGAAAGCCACACACATAAATCCCACCAACAATACTGCCTACACCTGAGATGAAGAAGAAAAAGAGCAATAGACATGACAATGTGGCCTGGTTGATGGGTGGAGCAGTGAATGCTGGATGTCTCATCCCTACAGAAAAACCTGTAGGCAACTTGGGAATGCTCAATTCAAGAGCCATTGTCTTCCTGGGGAAGTGTTAACTGATTGTTCAGTATCAAATGGTCAGTCCTGAAAACATAAACATATGTACAAATAACATCCAATGTTGTTTGAATTTATTTCTTAGGAACACACGTGGGCACACACACACACACACACACACACACGGCACCACCACCACCACCACAACCAGCAGCAACAGCAGTAATAAAAACTGATGTAAAAAGAAGCACAGAATTTGAAAGCCAGAAAGGAGGGGTATATGAGAGGGTTTGGAGGGAGAAAAAGGAAGGAAGATATGATGTTGTTATATTGCAATCGCTTTAAAAAAGAAATAATATTAAAATGTTTTCATTTTTTCCCTATCATGATGATGATCATTTTAACTATGGATATGAACTTTTCACCTTGATAATATTTACAATGGGATAAATCCATAACCATTGCTTTTTACTATGAAAATTATTAACCAAACAAGATGAACCTGACTGAGCCCATGCATATCTAAAGCAAATCGGCCAACTTAGGTCTGAGAGGCTCTGGTTTGTATATTGCATACAACCCCACCAACTGGCCACTCAAGTGAGGTAACAATCACTACAACTGATTTTTCTAGTTAACCTTTACAGCTGTCATTTCCTTTACAGACCAGTAGGAAGCAGGTGGCTAGAACAGCACAGCACAGTAACAAAGGTGGTGCAGGAAACATCAGAGGTAACTGGACAGAAGCAAAGAGCAATCTCACTCAGATAATTAAGGACATCTGATAAAAGATGAATTTACCAGTAAATACAGAGAGGCCATGAGTGATGATAGTAAAATCTCAGAGAGGCTTGTTCAGCCTCAAATTTACAGACATAAAAATAGCAAACAAACAATAAACATCACTCAGACATAGCTCTGCCCTCTGCCCAGCTCCCTGCTCCACTTCCCTAGTGGTTTCTCATCTGGGTTGGTTTCACAGCTTCCTTTCTTTGTTCTGTCCTCATTTCCCACCAGCACTTCTTCCAGTGACTTCCGTTTTTTATAC
The DNA here is from genome assembly GCF_950005125.1 of Chionomys nivalis. Lineage (NCBI taxonomy): Eukaryota > Metazoa > Chordata > Mammalia > Rodentia > Cricetidae > Chionomys > Chionomys nivalis. Next base: position 39,743,787 of record NC_080108.1, on the reverse strand, counting down.
CAAGGGGCTCATATCAGAAAAATTTAGATGTAATTTTTGAGAACTTCTATTGCACCTCTTTAAATATGACTAACCACTTTTCTTTCTACTTCCAAGGGTTTTATTGCTATGGTTTTTCTGTAATTTCTATATAATTAATTTTACTTTTGACACTAAAGAATAATTTCACATTTTCTACATCCCTCAACCACTCGCATTCACCCCATGCTCTCTTTTAAATCATGGTCTCATTTTCTTTCATAAAATTGGAATTGTTTGTTATACATAAATACAAACAGTGCATTCTATAATACACTTTTTACTTCTCTGTATATTCTTTTCAGATCTGACTGCTTGCTATTGGGTAGTCAACTGGGGCTTTTTCCTGGCGAAGTCTATTTCTCCTGCTCTCAGCATTTCTTAGGAGCCTGTAGTTCTTTGTAAGAACGTGGGACTCCATAATTATTCCCCTTCTCATGTAAGGATGTGTGTTGGTGTTTATGTTCAGGAAACTCTGTTGATAAGATTTCCTTTTGCAGTTCCTTCTGACATTCCTAGGAGACATAATCTCAGAGGAAGCTTCATGGCCTCTGACTCTTATAGTCTTTCCTCCCCTTATTCCTCTATGACCCCTGAGCCTTATGTATGGGAGCTGTGTAGTACATGTGTCCCTTATATCAGTACATGGGTCGGGCTAATGATTGCTTCCCTCCCTTGGAAGTTTGCACAGTATCTCCTGGTACCATATAAGCTAGTCTGGAGGGAGAGAGCTTTCAGGTCAAATTCAGCTTGTATCTTCCAGGTTCTGTATGGGAAGGACAGAACATGGTGTCTTCATCAATAGGGACTTTTAGCCTATAACCTTTTGAGAATGTCTTGAACAACCTTGACCAACAACTCAAGAGGATTTTCATGCTCGGTGTTAGAGGTGTGATTGATGGTCTATCAGTCTTGAAGGGAGCGTTGCCAGCCAAGGTGAGAAATTTTAATATATGTGGATATTTATATTCACACTCATGTGTAAGGCAGATTTACACTGATATGATCCTTTATGACACTTTTAGACATCCTTACTATACTTGTATTCTCCTCCCTCTTTTTTTCTGTATTGATTTTTTCCTCTCCGTAATTAAAGACCTCCAGTTTTCCAATTTCCCTCTGCCCCACACTATTGATGCCCTCCATAGTCCCTTTTGACTTCCCTGTTTTCTGTGTCTATTCACATAAAAAGATTTGGATCTAGGAAAGACATATGAGAAAGAACTTATAATGTTTCTTATTCTGGGTCTTGGTTTTCTCACTCAGCAAAGTATTTTCTAGACCCTTCCATTTACCTATAAATTTCAATATTTATTTTCTTTTATAGCTAAGTACTATTCCTCAGTGTGTATGTACCACAATTTCATTATCTGTTTATCAATTGAAGGATGACATTTATGCTGTTTCCATTTCATTTTGTGAAAAGAACAGAAATTAACATAGCAGGGCAAATATCTGTGGAGAATGATATTGACCCAGTAATATTGCTATAGGCATACTTTTATCCACATATCCAAATTTCCAAGAGAATCTTTTCTTGGATTTCTGGCCCTTCACTGTACCCTTGTTGACTTTTCAGGGGCCATGCTCATAGAGAAAACGAACTCCCCTTCCCCCTCCAGATACCAACAGCAGCATCTGGCTAGTGGTGGGATTAATGGCCAGGTCCCCTTTCCATGTTAGAATTTTGTCGGGCTTCAACTTTCCCATGTCTTGTGTGTATTGCCACAACTGCTATGAGTTCAAAGGTGCACCTACCTGCTGTGTCCAGAAGGCACATTCTTTGTAGTCATTCACAGCTTTGATATTTTTCACCCTTTCTACTCTCTCTTCTGCAATGATCCCCGAGCCTTGGGGAGGAGCGTGTTTGGTATAGATGTTTATTTAGTAATGAGCCTTCTGCTCTCACTTATTCTCCACACTGTGGGCAGCTGCGAGTTCTCTGTGTTAATTGTCATCTACTGTAATAGAAGCTTCTATGATGATGGTGCAGATATGCATATATAGGTATAACATCAAGCAATTAGGAGTTTATCTAATACTATTTCCCATTAGGAGAACAACAGTAATGTGGTCTCCCCTACCATCTATGACTTGTATAGTCATATGTTTTAGCTTAATAATCATGCCAGGTATGGTATGGGTTTCAACTTCTGGAGTGTTACTTAAATTCAAGTAGAAAATTGTTGATTATTCTTAGGGTTTCTGTTGTGATGCTAAAATTCCATAACAAACCAATTTGAAAAGGCAAGAGTTTATTTCATTTACACATCAACATCACATCCCCTCATTTAAGAAATTCATGGCAGGAGCTCAAGGCAGGAACCTGAGAGAAGGAACTGAAGCAGAAGCCATGGCAGAAGCCTGTTTACTGGCTTGTTCTCCATGACTTGTTCAGCCTGCATATTTATACAACATAGAACCACTTATGTAGGAATGGCAGTGCCCACAGTAACCTGGGCCCTCCCACATCAGTTATTAATCATAAAATGCCCCTACGTGCTTGACTACTGATGGAGGAGGGTCACATGTCTATTGATTAATAAAGAAAACTGCTTGGCCTTTGATAGGACAGAAAATTAGGTAGGCAGAGAAAACAGAACAGAATGCTGGGAGAAAGAAGCTGAGTCAGGCAGTCACCATGATTCTCCTCTCTGAGATGGATGCCCGTTAGATTCGTCCCAGTAAGCCACACTCAAGTGGCAATACGGATATTAGAAATGGGTTAGATCAATATGTAAGAGCTAGCCAATAAGAGGTTATAACTAATGGGCAGGCAGTGTTTAAGAGAATACAGGTTCCGTGTAATTATTTCAGGTGTAAAGCTAGCCGGGTGGTGGGAAGCGGCCCGCCGCTCCTTACAAGTCCACAGACAATCTCCTTGTAGCATTTTCTCAGTTGAGGTTCTTACTTCCAAAATAAATTTAATTTGTAACAAGTTGACATAAAATCAACAGCACAATGGCACAGATATACTATAGTTTCATAACATTTTTCTTGCATTTACACAAGGAAAAGTTAATTTTTGAACGCTTTGTCTCAGACAACAAATCCTACAGATACTGGGACCTACTTATCATGCTATCCAGGGAAGAAGGTAGTGATCTTCAAATATTCAGTCTACCATCTCTCTCTCCATCATATACAATTCTCTAATCTCATCCCAGCTATACACACCTGTTATATCCATAGTACACCTGTTCTATTACCTCCATTACACCTGTTATATCTCATCCCAGCTATACACACCTGTTATATCCATAGTACACCTGTTCTATTACCTCCATTACACCTGTTATATCTCATCCCAGTTATACACACCTGTTATATCCATAGTACACCTGTTCTATTACCTCCATTACACCTGTAACACCTCATCCCAACTATACACACCTGTTATATCCATAGTACACCTGTTCTATTACCTTCATTACACCTGTAACACCTCATCCCAACTATACACACCTGTTATATCCATAGTACACCTGTTCTATTACCTTCATTACACCTGTTATACATCATTCCAGCTATACACACCTGCTATATCCATAGTACACCTGTTATATTACCTTCATTACACCTGTTATATCTCATTCTAGCTATACACATCCATTATATCCATAACACACCTGTTCTATTACCTTCATTACACCTGCTATATCTCATTCCAGCTATACACACCTGTTATATCCATATTACACCTGATCTATTACCTTCATTACACCTGTTATATCTCATCCCAGCTATACACACCTGGATATCCATAGTACACCTGTTATATTTCCTTCATTACACCTGCTATATCTCATCCCAAACAGAAGACTGTTGGAAGCAAAGACCTGTATTTTGAGATCTGTATTTTGTTTATGCCATCCCAAGTTCACAAGTAAGATATTCAACTTTGTAGGGCAAGGACTAAGAAATTAGCCTAGTGAGACCTGTAGGCCCCAGGCTTTAGAAGTAATTAGCATTTCCTTTGTTAGTTAATAATTACAGACCCTCAGTATTTCCTTATTAGCTAGGGATGTCTCCAGGCCTGAGTTCCATCAGACCTGACACACCTCCCCTTCCCCTTGCCAATTTGCTATATAACAGCTTCTGAGGGATAAAAAAATCGGCAGCTTGATCAGAAATCCTGCCTTTCATCGTTTCTCATGTCTCTTGTTCCTTCCATTCTTCTCCTCCAGGTTTATCAGGGACCCCTGTTCATATCCCGCTGGCCAGGATAGAAGATCATCTTTTTGTTATCGCCTTGCTCACCACTACTTCCCTTTGTCTCAGCCTCCAGCACTAACAGGCGTTCACTGGGAACCATAGGCTTCGATGGACAGAGAAGCAGATAGGACAGAGAAGCAGTATCCACACCTACAAGGATGTCAACCTAATTCCTACCAGGCCACCCCAAACCACCACATTCTCCTTAAACTAGAGAGGGAATCAGAAACCAAGGAATCCACCAACAAACACAAGACCAGATCTCCACACCTAAAAATAGAATCATCCTAAATCCAGATGCCTACTTCTGAGTATAAAACACAATTAGTAACTACCAGGACAATATATGTCAACCAACAACAATAATCCTTTTAAAGTAAGTCCTGAGAAATGTAATTTTACTGAAGTAAAAGATACGAACTTGAGAATAGCCATTAGTAATATGTTAGAGATCATTAAAGAAGAAGTGTATAAATTCTTAATTGAAATCTATGAAAATACAAAAACTAGAATTTAGGAAAAGAACAGTTTAAGACTTGTAGATGGAAATAGAATCAGTAAAGAAAAAACAAAGTAGGAAAAGTTGAAAATGAAAAATTTAGGAACTAGAACAGGAACTTCAGATACAAGTCTTTTTCAACAGCATTAAAGAGATGGAAGTAAAAATCTCAGTCATTGTTATCAAGGTAGAGGAATGAGATATGTTGATATTGGAAGACCCCTGGAGTTGGGAGACTCTCACTCAAGTCTTGGGATAACATGACCCCCAAGAACTCATGAGAGACCATTATTACAGTAATCACACAAGGTTTATTGACAGGAACCAGTGCGGTGGGGCCTAGAATCATCCCACACAGGGGTAGAGGAGTTCAACCCCAAGTATCTGGGAGAAGGGGTATTTAAGTGAAGAAACCACAACCCAAAGAGGATAGGGAGGGCATCATTGGAAAATCCAAAAATACCAGTGATAGTCACAAGAGGGTAACTCCCCATTTCTCAAGATTATAATATAACTTTGTGCTTAGCCAGTTCCTAAAACAAAGTCACAGAACCGGTTATCCTAGACTTTTGGCTCTTCTCTTCCCACTAGGGGGTCTGGATTTATCCTTGTCTTTCAGTATAAGAAAATGTTAAATCTACAAAATCCAGGTCAAAAAAATAGAGAAAATCTGGTACACAAAGAAAATAAAAAAATGTATAAATGAGAGAAATAGGAAACAGCAAAGAAACCCAGGGTAAAAAAATTTTTTAAACAAATTCATAGAAGAAAATATTCCCAATCTGAAAGTGGATATACTTATCATGGTACAAAAAACATGCAGAATACCAAATAGACTGAGATAGAGAAGAAGTTTCTTTCATCACATAATAATCAAATATTAAACTCAAGAACAAAGGAAAAATATTAGAAACAGCAAAGAAAAGCTAAAATAACATGAAACATATAATCTTAAACCTATTAGAATAGTCTTTGGTTCTTCAGTGGGGACTCTAAATGTCAAAAAGGCCAGAACATATGTTCTACAAACTCTAAGAGACCACACATATCTACCCAGATGACTATACTCAGTCAAGCATTCAATAATAAGAGATGAAAAAACTCTCATAATAAAACAAAATTTGAGCAAAATCTATCTGCAAATTCAGCCAAACAGAATGAGCTAAAAGGCAGACACTTACCCAAAGAGATTAACAATACCCACAAGTACAAACAGGAAAAAATAAGAGAACATCCAAAGCAAATCAAAAGAAGGGAGAAAAATCTACACAACAACAACAAGATAGCAGGAATCAACAACTGGGACTCATTGATAATTCGCAACATCAATGTTCGGTTTTACCCAATAAAAGATCATACATAGACTTAAGAATGGATGTGAAAAAGATACAACCTTCTGCTGCATCTAAGAAACACACTTTAAAACCAGTGATAGGCATCCCCTTTGAGTAAAAGTACAGAGAAAGTTATTCCAAGAAAAGAGACCTAAGAAGCAGTCTAGTGAAGTCATTTTATTTTATTTATTTATTTATTTATTTATTTTGGTTTTTCGAGACAGGGTTTCCCTGTGGCTTTGGAGCCTGTCCTGGAACTAGCTCTGTAGACCAAGAAAAGAGACCTAAGAAGCAGTCTAGTGAAGTCATTTTATTTTTTTTTTTTTTAGTGAAGTCATTTTAATATCTTGTGAAATAAACATCAACTGAAAACTAATCAGAAGAAAGGCAAAGACAATGTACTCATCAAAGGAAAAATCTACCAAGAGGACATTGCAAATATTAACAGCTATACATTGGACCCAAGGGCTCAATTACTAAAGTTTGTAAAAGATGCTCTACTATAGCTTAAATTCATATCAAATCTCCCACTGTTGGAGAACTGGCTCGGTGGTTAAGAGCACTGTCTGCTCTTCCAAAGGTCCTTAGTTCAATTCCCAGAAACCATGCTCCAGGATATGATTCTGTAAGACATATGCAATTTTCTATGCTGAAGAGAACAGCTTTGATTATTATAACATTAAATAGGAATATCAGGAATCAATCACATATTACAAAGGTGATCTATCAGTCTCTCTGTCCCATAATCTTTCTTTCTTTGTTTTTCCTTTTACCCTATCTTTCTCTCTGCTTTCTTGGTTGGATGCTAGCTGTACGTACGTTACACAGTGACTTTAAAGGCTCAAAGTCAGACTTCAGCAGACTTCAGCTTCAGAAGCAGGATATAGAATGAAAACATAGTCTGCAGTGAAAAGGGAAGAATGGAAATCAAGACTTGGTAGACCTGGGAAAACAGCCTGGGGGTAAGATTAGAGTTACAGAGTTGACTCCAGCTGCAAAAGAAAGAAAACAGGACAAGGTCCAATGAAGGACTAGCCAGACATATGGACATCAGGTTCTACAAGTGGAAATACAAGAAAATGGCAGTGGATTAAGCTATATGAATGGGATGAATCACCCAAGCTGAAATTCTAGGGACAGTCATGAGTTCTCCATCTATCAATCCTTGAAAAATATACAGGGTTGACAACCAGAAGTTTTGTATGAAATCTGTTAAATGATACTTTTATGATCTTCCTTCAATTTAGACAGTTTGTGTCCATGCAGAACAGAGAGGCAGATCATGTCCAATGCCTGGAGAAACCCATGTTGGTCATTTGAAGGTAATTGGTCCCTACAAACTCACATGGAGTGGCACTAATAGAAGGTGTGGCTTTCTTTCTTAAAAAAAAGGCATGACCTTTTGGACAAATTATGTCACTGTTGGGTAGGCTTTGAGGGTTCATACAAGCCCAAACTACACCCAATGTCTCAGTTTGCTTCCTACTGCATTCTGATCAAGATGTAGCTCTCAACATGTCTGCCTTCACTCTACCAAGTGCCCTGCCATGTTGATAATTAATTGAATCTCTGAGCTATAAACAGACACCTCAATTAAATGCCTTCTTTTATAAGGGTTGCCATGGTCGTGGCATCTCTTCACAGCAATAGAAAATCCTAATTAAGACAGAAGTTGGTACCATGAACTGGGGTATTGCTCTGATAGGGCTGACCATGTTTCTGTTTGGAGTAATCTGGGCTTTGGTGATTTGGGTTAAGAAAGCAATAGAATACTTTAAGTACTGCTTAATGGGCCATAGTAGTAAGACCATGGAAAACAGTGGTGCTATGAGTTATTTGAACTGTCAGGGACTGGCCTGAGAGGATTCAGAAAAGTTTAGAATGATGCCTAGAGATTGTCCTTTTGATATTTTGGTAAAGAATGCAGCTGCATTTTACCATTGTCTGAAGCATCTGCCCGAGTCTAAAGTGAAGAGATTAATTCCACTGGCAGAGAAATCCCAAAACTTCCTAGAACAGGCTAGGTCCTGTGAATGTTAGTGGTAACTCTAAAGAAGATTGATAGTAAAAAGGAGTAGGCTGAGGAGGGAAAATTATAAAATATAAAATTTGAAGGGAAAAGGAACACAGAAAGGGGAATGGAACTAAGTCCTGTGTTCAAAAAGATAAACAGATTAAAAATGAAACAAAGGATGTGGTGATCAAGGGAAGATTCCACCCAACTAAGTTTCCAACTTGTGAGAGGAAACTGAAGAGAAGATTAGAGATGGGTATAGTGGCACACGCTTTTAATCGCAGCACTCGGAAGGCATAGGCTGCAAAACCTCACTAGATACATTGTGAGGTCTTGCAGTCCCCGCCCATTGAAGGCATTGGCCAGTCTGAGTCTTGTCCTCACACTGCAGAGAAGGTGTTCACTTGTTGGTTTCATGGAATTTGAACTCAGAATTTGGGTCGTGTTCACAAGGTTATTATTGATCACTTGGAAACAGACATGTTGATCTGTTATTTATTTATTTATTTATTTATTTATTTATTTATTTATTACAGATTTCTGCCTCCTTCCCACCACCGCCTCCCTTTTCCCTCCCCATCCCCCAATCAAGTCCCCCTCCCTTGTCATCCCAAAGAACAATCAGGGTTCACTGCCCTGTGCGAAGACCAAGGACCACCCACCTCCATCCAGGTCTAGTAAGGTGAGCATCCAAACTGCCTAGGCTCCCACAAAGTCAGTACGTGCAGTAGGATCAAAAACCCATTGCCATTGTGCTTGAGTTCTCAGTAGTCCTCATTGTCCGCTATGTTCTGCGAGTCCGGTTTTATCCCATGAATTTTCATACCCGGGCCAGCTGGCCTTGGTGAGTTCCAGATAGAACATCCCCATTGTCTCCATGTGTGGGTGCACCCCTCATGGTCCGGTCCTGAGTTCATTGCTTGTGCTCTCTCTCCTTCTGCTCCTGATCTGGACCTTGAGATTTCAGTCCGGTGCTCCAATTGTGGGTCTCTGTCTCCTTTCATTGCATGATGAAGGTTAATATTCAGAAGGATGCTTATATGTTTTTCTTTGGCTTCACCTTTTTATTTAGCTTCTCTAGGATCACGAATTATAGGCTCAATGTCCTTTATTTATGGCTAGAAACCAAATATGAGTGAGTACATCCCCTGTTCCTCTTTTTGTGTCTGGCTTACCTCACTCAGGATAGTGGTTTCTATTTCCGTCCATTTGTATGCAAAATTCAAGAAGTCATTGGTTTTTACCGCTGAGTAATACTCTAATATGTATATACTCCATACTTTCTTCATCCATTCTTCCATTGAAGGGCATCTAGGTTGTTTCCAGGTTCTGGCGATTACAAACAATGCTGCTATGAACATAGTTGAGAATATACTTTTGTTGCATGATAGGGCATCTCTTGGGTATATTCCCAAGAGTGGTATTGCTGGGTCCAGGGATAGGTTGATCCCGAATTTTCTGAGAAACTGCCATATTGCTTTCCAAAGTGGTTGCACAAGTTTGCATTCCCACCAGCAATGGATGAGTGTACCCCTTTCTCGACAACCTCTCCTGCAAAGGCTATCATTGGTGTTTTTTACTTTAGCCATTCTGACAGGTGTAAGATGGTATCTTATAGTTGTCTTGATTTGCATTTCCCTCATCACTAAGGAAGTTGAGCATGCTCTTAAGTGTCTTTTGGCCATTTGAACTTCTTCTGTTGAGAATTTTCTGTTCAGCTCAGTGCCCCATTTTATAATTGTGTTGATTAGCCTTTTACGGTCTAGTTTCTTGACTTCTTTATATATTTTGGAGATCAGACCTTTGTCAGTTGCGGGGTTGGTGAAGATCATCTCCCAGTCAGTGGGTTGCCTTTTTGTCTTAGTGACAGTGTCCTTTGCTTTACAGAATCTTCTCAGTCTCAGGAGGTCCCATTTATTCAATGATGCCCTTAGTGTCTGTGCTGCTGGGGTTATACGTAGCAAGTGATCTCCTGTGCCCATGTGTTGTAGAGTCCTTCCCACTTTCTCTTCAATCAGGTTCAGTGTGTTCTGACTGATATTGAGGTCTTTAATCCATTTGGACTTGATTTTTATGCATGATAATAGATATGGATCTATTTTCATTCTTCTACAGACTGACATCCAGTTTTGCCAGCACAATTTGTTGAAAATGCTCTCTTTTTTCCATTGTATACTTTTGCTCCTTTATCGAAAATCAGGTGTTCATAGGTTTGTGGGGTAAAGTCAGGGTCTTCTATTCGATTCCATTGGTCGACTTCTCTGTTTTTATGCCAGTACCAAGCTGTTTTCAATAAAGTAGCTCTGTAATAGACTTTGAAGTCAGGGATGGTGATGCCTCCAAACAGTTCTTTATTGTATAAGATTGTCTTGACTATCCTGGTTTTTTTTTTCCATATAAAGTTGATTATTGTCTTCTCCAGATCTGTGAAGAATTTTGATGGGACATTGATTGGGATTGCATTGAATCTATAGATTGCTTTTGGTAGAATTGCCATTTTTACTATGTTGATCCTCCCAATCCAAGAGAAAGGGATATCCTTCCATTTCTGGTGTCCTCTTCAATTTCTTTCTTCAAAGACTTAAAGTTCTTGTCAAATAGATCTTTCACTTCCTTGGTCAGAGTTACCCCAAGATATTTTATGCTATTTGTGGCTATCATGAAAGGTGATGCTTCTCTGATTTCCCTCTTTGCTTCCTTATCCTTTGTGTATAGGAAGGCAACTGATTTTTTGGAGTTGATCTTGTATCCTGCCACATTACCAAAGGTGTTGATCAGCTGTAGGAGTTCTTTGATAGAGTTTTTTGGGTCGCTTAATTATACAATCATATCATCTGCAAATAACAAAAGCTTAACTTCTTCCTTTCCAATACGAATCCCCTTGATCCCGTTATGTTGTCTTATTGCTATTGCTAAAACATCAAGCACAATATTGAAGAGGTATGGAGAGAGTGGACATCCTTGCCGTGTTCCTGATTTTAGTGGGATGGCTTTGAGTTTTTCTGCATTTAATTTAATGTTAGGTGTCGGCTTGCTGTAAATAGCTTTTATTATATTTTGGTATGACCCTTATATCCCTAATCTCTCCAAGACCTTTGTCATAAAGGGGTGTTGAATTTTGTAGAATGCTTTTCAGCATCTAATGAAATGATCATATGGTTCTTTTCTTTCAGTTTATTTATATGGTGGATTACATTGATTTGCATATATTGAACCAGCCCTGCATCTCTGGGATGAAGCCTACTTGATCATAATGGATAATTTTTCTAATGTGTTCTTGGATTCGGTTTGCCAGTATTTTATTGAAAATTTTTGTGTCGATATTCATGTGTGATATAGGCCTGTAATTCTCTTTCTTGGTTGGGTCTTTGTGTGGTTTTGGTATCAGGGTATTTGTAGCTTCATAAAAGGAATTTGGCAGTGACTCTTCTCTTTCTATATTGTGAATTACATTAAGGAGTATAGGTATAAGGTCTTCTTGGAAGTTCTGGTAGCATTCTGCATTAAAACCATCTGGTCCTGAGCTTTTTTTGGAAGGGAGATTTTTGGTAACAGTTTCTAATTCTTCACGACTAACAGGTCTATTTAGATCGTTCACCTGGTCTTGGTTTAGCTTTGGTATATGGTACTTATCTAAAAAAATGTCCATTTCTTTTGCATTTTCCAGTTTTGTGGCATACAGGCTTTTGTAGTAAGATCTAATGATTCTCTGAATGTCCTCTGTGTCTGTGGTTATGAAAGGAAATTGAAGAGAAGCTTAGAGCTGGGTATAGTGGCACACACTTTTAATCCCAGCACTCGGAAGGCATAGGCTGGCAGATCTCTCAATTTTAGGCTGGTCTGTTCTACAGAGTAACTTCAGGACAGCACCGCATACCTAATGAAAGTAACCATTAGAAAAAAGATGGTGAAGATGTAATTAATAAGGGGATGGTGGGTTCCAGGCCCAGCAAGCAGCAGAACTTGGCAGTTTGGTCACATGGTTCTTGGTTAAGAGGTGAGGTCAGAAAGAAGAAAGGAGTTATGAAGTGAATCTACTGAGCCAGGTATGTGTCAAGAATGTCCCTGATGGAGGCAAAGATAGGTCATTGGGTAAAACAGCAAAGTTGAAGCCTGGACAGCCTTGGAGACTCCAAGATGTTAGAGATGTAAGAGCTGTAGCATATCTGCTGAGGAGAGCTGCTAACAGTAAGTGGAAACAGCCCAGAAAAAAAAGAAGTATGGTATAGTCAACAAAACTGAATGGAATTGAAGATCTGAAGAAAGTTTTGACATCAGACATGGAGATGTATAGAGTTTGGAAGTTGCCCACAGGGTTTGGTCTTGTTTTGGTTCAGTATTTCCTCACTATGTTTGATCATTTACCTATATATTGGAATGGTAATGTATGTACTGTGCCATTATTTATTGGAATTGGTGATCTGCTTTTTGATTTTGATTTTACTGGGGATTACCGTTAAGAGATTGCATGAATTGCTGAGCAGTAGTGATGTATGCCTTTAATCCCAGCACTTGGGAGGCAGGGGCAGGCAAATCTCTGTGAGTATGAGGGCAGCCTGGTCTACAAGAGCTAGTTCCAGAAGAGCTAGGGCTCTTTGTTACACAGAGAAACCAGAAAAAGAGAGAGAGAGAGAGAGAGAGAGAGAGAGAGAGAGAGAGAGAGAGAGAGAGAGAGAATGAATCTCAGAAGGAACTTTAGACTTTAAACATTGTGGAGACTGTGATAAACTGTGGAGACTTTTGAAGTTAGACAAAATCCATGTAATATTATGGTGTTGTCATAAGCTTTTGGGGACCAGGGATTGGAATGTGGTGGTAATAAGCTCATAAGTGTGGCACTATTCCGAGGTATAGTTCTGTTAGAATAGGTATGACTTTGTTGGAAAAAGTATTTCACTGTGGGTGTGAGTATGTGGTCTTCCATATGCACATGCCATGCCCAATTGCTAGGTTTACTTCTTGTTTCCTTGTGATCAAGACATAGACAGCACTATGCCTGCACGCCTGCCTGCTTCCAAGTGCATCACCATGATGATAATGGTCTGAAGTTCTGAACTGTAACCTGCTACCTCAAAAAGATGATTTCCTTTATAGGAGTTGCTGTGGTCATGGTGTCTCGTCACAGCAGTAGAAATACAAAAGAAAACACTACCTAACAAAGTAAGCAGAGTGTAAGCCACATAAATAAAGGACTGAGTTCATTCCTTCTGTTGAGTAAGCAGGAGACAAAACAGAATTACAAAGAAAAAAAGCAGATAACTTCTACCCTTCATCTCTTGAGAGGTTCGTCCTGACTTCATTATTGTCAAAATAACAAGAAATCTATTTTCAAAGTGTAGTAATGATGGAAACAAAGAATTTAATCAGAGGGCAAGGATGGCATGGCTCCATCACATGACACTAGAAATAAAACATTTTGTGTAGAGTTGGTGTAGGAGTTCCTTCTGTTTGTGTGTTGCTTTCATTGGTTAATAAATAACAAAAACTGCTTTGCCCTGATAGGGCAGAACTTAGGTAGGAGGAGAACACAGAACTGAATTCTGGGAGGAAAAAAAGCAGAGTAAGAGAGAAGCCAGGGTTCCTCCAACTGAGACAGATGTCGCCGGTTAGCATCTTTACGGTAAGCCACTGCCACATGGAGATATACAGATTAATAGAAATAGATTAAATCAAAATGTGAGAGATAGCCAATAAGAGGCTAGAGATAATGTGCCAAGCAATGACTTAATTAATACCATTTCTCTGTGATTATTTCAGGCCTAAGATAGCCAGGTAGCTGGGATGAACAAGTGCCCCCCCCTTTACAAGATATAGTACTCTGGAATGACTAGACTTTCTCATTAATATTGTGACAATCAATCACTATTTTATGAGATCTATGGATTCTGATGGGAAATCAGATCAAGGTTGTAGTACTAATAATAAAATCCTAGAGACAGAAATTGGGGTTCAACCTGAAAAGCAGAAAAGCAGGCAACTCACTAAAGAAGTCTTACCTCTACCAAGGCTTGATGGCCACAGACTAAGCAGACCAAGCCTCTCTCTCCTCTCACTTTTATGACCTATACTACTGGGATTAATTATGTGACTCTCTAGTACTCGGATTAAAGGTGTGAGGCACCACTACCTGGAATTGCTTGTGCATTGGTCTTGTGTAGTCCAGGGTAGCAATGAACTCTCAGAGATGTTTTGTCCTCTGAATCCCTAATCCTGGGGTGGGGGGGAGATGTGTTCCAGCATTATTTGAACTTTAGTGGTTTAGCTATGCCTCTGGTCTTCAGGCAAGATTTATTTATTAAAATATAAAAAATATAACTTAATATTGGTTCTTATGATACAATTATGATGAAGCTTCATCCTCTGAGGCCCACAGAGGTTCCTCACATGGCCTTTGTTGCATTGGAAACAGAACATCTTATTAGAGCCTCTCAGTGCCAGTAAGGGACCACATCTTTTAAATCTGTCAGTTTAAGTTGAAAGCAAAAGGAATTGAATACTCTTGATACAGAGATGATGAGGATTGGAAAAACCAAATGTTGATACAGAATTAAAGGTCACAATTCTCAAGGCCATTAAAGAATCCTACATAACTAATCAAAACCAGTCTCCATAACCCAAGGAACCAGAAATCTTCCTGAGTCTATCATTTTCTTTCCCCTTATTTATTATTACCATTGAGGGTAAAAGGTCTTTGTCATGGGTTGAATTTGATATATCCTCTACTGTCTCATATGCTTGATCCCTTGTGCCCCTTAGGCAGTTCTGTTTGAGTAATTAGGAAATTCAGGGATGTGTGGCCTGGCTGGAGGTGATTGGTTTTTAAAATCCCTGGGAAACTATCAATATAGTGGTAACAGCTGCCTCACACTCTTCTGTCAGGGCCAGAAGCTGAACCCAACACTAAGCCAAGCCTGGCAGTCAGAAAGCATAATACAAGACAACCTCTGCCTCTCGAAGTTGTATTTTGACATAGATTTGGGAGGAGCCATGAAAAGAACTAGAAAAGAGTGAAGGATTTTGGCTAGCTGTGATTGGTCCACAGCTTGTATGACCTCACAAGGAGCCACTATGAGGAAAGACTGTCCCCAGCCTATATAAGGGAGCAGCTTGGCCTGGACCTTGTCCTTATACTGCAGCAAAGCTATTTGTAAGCTAAAAAGCAGTGGGACTCAGACTTTTGTTCTGAGAGAATTAGTACTGCATCCGTCTTTGGAATTGAACATCGGTGATCGCCACTGACTGGAACACAGTGAGTTTGTTACCTGGGGCACTGGAGTGGAGGAACAGTTGATATTGCAGTATAGACTTGGGTTTACTGTTTGTAGTTTTGGATTTACTTTGTGAATTTACTTCAGATTTTCTCTTTTTATTACCAACCATTTTCTACTACCTGCCAATTTATCTTAGCCATTTTGTACATTGGTTTATTTCTAAACCTAAAGCTTTTGTCAGTACATATTAGCTTTAGAAAATAGTTTGACTATACCATGCACTTGGACCCAACTCAATAGTTTTGCTCCTTCGCACAGCATTTCATTTGCCTTATGAATTCCCTTATCATTGTAAGACTCATCCTCTGGCACAATCCTACTCATAAAAAATATGAATTTGGACATCTTGACGAACAACACATTTCCTAATGGCATCACAGTGTTTAGGACAGGATACCATATGATTCCCATAACTGGGATTTAATAAAAAAGGACTGTGTATCATGAATAAAGAAACAAGGAGGTCTGCAGCAGTCAGAGTCACTAGAGAATTTGAGGTTCTAGGTGGAAGTAATATTGACAAAGCCCATGTGTCCACTGTCCAGTGAATAACCACATCACTAACTCGGTTCCGCAGGCAGCTCACTAGGTCTATTCTTGGTGTTACTGCTATTGTCCTTATACTCAAAATGTTCTCATTAAAATTTGTAAGACAGAGATTATAACACCATTTCATATCTCTGAATTCCTGGTCTCAGCAAGGGGGTGATATCTGGGAAGGATGTGAAACAGCTGGGTGGTAGAAACCAGAAGGAAAAATTGGGTCATTACAGGAAATGGAACCCAGAACAGCCATGCAAGCATGCTTGAGATCCATCTTCCCAAGTCTCCATTCATGCCTTTCCTATGCATTGTGAGCCAGAGAATGAGTGTAGGACTTATAGAAATGATGTTTCTTCTCAAAAATTTGGTCGCAGCCAGGGAGAAAGAAATGCCATTCTGGGAGATAGAAGGAGGAAAAATTCTTAGGTTCTGAATAGCATGAGTACTTTCTTGCAATGACCTCACTGGATACATTGTGAGGTCTTGCAGTCCCCGCCCATTGAAGGCATTGGCCAGTCTGAGTCTTGTCCTCACACTGCAGAGAAGGTGTTCACTTGTTGGTTTCAGGGAATTTGGACTCAGAATTTGGGTCGTGTTCACAAGGTTATTATTGATCACTTGGAAACAGACATGTTGATCTGTTATTTATTTATTTATTTATTACAGATTTCTACCTCCTTCCCACCACCGCCTCCCTTTTCCCTCCCTTTTCCCTCCCCATCCCCCAATCAAGTCCCCCTCCCTTGTCATCCCAAAGAACAATCAGGGTTCACTGCCCTGTGCGAAGACCAAGGACCACCCACCTCCATCCAGGTCTAGTAAGGTGAGCATCCAAACTGCCTAGGCTCCCACAAAGTCAGTACGTGCAGTAGGATCAAAAACCCATTGCCATTGTGCTTGAGTTCTCAGTAGTCCTCATTGTCCGCTATGTTCTGCGAGTCCGGTTTTATCCCATGAATTTTCATACCCGGGCCAGCTGGCCTTGGTGAGTTCCAGATAGAACATCCCCATTGTCTCCATGTGTGGGTGCACCCCTCATGGTCCGGTCCTGAGTTCATTGCTTGTGCTCTCTCTCCTTCTGCTCCTGATCTGGACCTTGAGATTTCAGTCCGGTGCTCCAATTGTGGGTCTCTGTCTCCTTTCATTGCATGATGAAGGTTAATATTCAGAAGGATGCTTATATGTTTTTCTTTGGCTTCACCTTTTTATTTAGCTTCTCTAGGATCACGAATTATAGGCTCAATGTCCTTTATTTATGGCTAGAAACCAAATATGAGTGAGTACATCCCCTGTTCCTCTTTTTGTGTCTGGCTTACCTCACTCAGGATAGTGGTTTCTATTTCCGTCCATTTGTATGCAAAATTCAAGAAGTCATTGGTTTTTACCGCTGAGTAATACTCTAATATGTATATACTCCATACTTTCTTCATCCATTCTTCCATTGAAGGGCATCTAGGTTGTTTCCAGGTTCTGGCGATTACAAACAATGCTGCTATGAACATAGTTGAGAATATACTTTTGTTGCATGATAGGGCATCTCTTGGGTATATTCCCAAGAGTGGTATTGCTGGGTCCAGGGATAGGTTGATCCCGAATTTTCTGAGAAACTGCCATATTGCTTTCCAAAGTGGTTGCACAAGTTTGCATTCCCACCAGCAATGGATCAGTGTACCCCTTTCTCGACAACCTCTCCAGCAAAGGCTATCATTGGTGTTTTTTTATTTTAGCCATTCTGACAGGTGTAAGATGGTATCTTATAGTTGTCTTGATTTGCATTTCCCTCATCACTAAGGAAGTTGAGCATGCTCTTAAGTGTCTTTTGGCCATTTGAACTTCTTCTGTTGAGAATTTTCTGTTCAGCTCAGTGCCCCATTTTATAATTGTGTTGATTAGCCTTTTACGGTCTAGTTTCTTGACTTCTTTATATATTTTGGAGATCAGACCTTTGTCAGTTGCGGGGTTGGTGAAGATCATCTCCCAGTCAGTGGGTTGCCTTTTTGTCTTAGTGACAGTGTCCTTTGCTTTACAGAATCTTCTCAGTCTCAGGAGGTCCCATTTATTCAATGATGCCCTTAGTGTCTGTGCTGCTGGGGTTATACGTAGCAAGTGATCTCCTGTGCCCATGTGTTGTAGAGTACTTCCCACTTTCTCTTCAATCAGGTTCAGTGTGTTCTGACTGATATTGAGGTCTTTAATCCAGTTGGACTTGATTTTTGTGCATGATAATAGATATGGATCTATTTTCATTCTTCTACAGATTGACATCCAGTTTTGCCAGCATAATTTGTTGAAAATGCTCTCTTTTTTCCATTGTATACTTTTGCTCCTTTATTGAAAATCAGGTGTTCATAGGTTTGTGGTTTAAAGTCAGCGTCTTCTATTCAATTCCATTGGTCGACTTCTCTGTTTTTATGCCAGTACCAAGTTGTTTTCAATAGAGTAGCTCTGTAATAGACTTTGAAGTCAGGGATGGTGATGCCTCCAAACAGTTCTTTATTGTATAAGATTGTCTTGACTATCCTGGTTTTTTTTTTCCATATAAAGTTGATTATTGTCTTCTCCAGATCTGTGAAGAATTTTGATGGGGCATTGATTGGGATTGCATTGAATCTATAGATTGCTTTTGGTAGAATTGCCATTTTTACTATGTTGATCCTCCCAATCCAAGAGAAAGGGATATCCTTGCATTTTCTGGTGTCCTCTTCAATTTCTTTCTTCAATGCCTTAAAGTTCTTGTCAAATAGATCTTTCATTTCCTTGGTCAGAGTTACCCTAAGATATTTTATGCTATTTGTGGCTATCGTGAAAGGTGATGCTTCTCTGATTTCCCTCTTTGCTTCCTTATCCTTTGTGTATAGGAAGGCAACTGATTTTTTGGAGTTGATCTTGTATCCTGCCACATTACCAAAGGTGTTGATCAGCTGTAGGAGTTCTTTGATAGAGTTTTTGGGGTCGCTTAAGTATACTATCATATCATCTGCAAATAACAAAAGTTTAACTTCTTCCTTTCCAATACGAA
Source organism: Chionomys nivalis (assembly GCF_950005125.1). Taxonomy (NCBI): domain Eukaryota; kingdom Metazoa; phylum Chordata; class Mammalia; order Rodentia; family Cricetidae; genus Chionomys; species Chionomys nivalis. Next base: position 39,724,874 of record NC_080108.1, on the reverse strand, counting down.
TCCCCTTGATCCCGTTATGTTGTCTTATTGCTATTGCTAGAACATCAGGCACAATATTGAAGAGGTATGGAGAGAGTGGAAATCCTTGTCGTGTTCCTGATTTTAGTGGGATGGCTTTGAGTTTTTCTGCATTTAATTTAATGTTAGGTGTCGGCTTGCTGTAAATAGCTTTTATTATATTTTGGTATGACCCTTATATCCCTAATCTCTCCAAGACCTTTGTCATAAAGGGGTGTTGAATTTTGTAGAATGCTTTTCAGCATCTAATGAAATGATCATATTGTTCTTTTCTTTCAGTTTATTTATTTGGTGGATTACATTGATTTGCATATATTGAACCAGCCCTGCATCTCTGGGATGAAGCCTACTTGATCATAATGGATAATTTTTCTAATGTGTTCTTGGATTCGGTTTGCCAGTATTTTATTGAAAATTTTTGTGTCGTTATTCATGAGTGATATAGGCCTGTAATTCTCTTTCTTGGTTGGGTCTTTGTGTGGTTTTGGTATCAGGGTAATTGTAGCTTCATAAAAGGAATTTGGCAATGACTCTTCTCTTTCTGTATTGTGAATTACATTAAGGAGTATAGGTATAAGGTCTTCTTGGAAGTTCTGGTAGCATTCTGCATTAAAACCATCTGGTCCTGAGCTTTTTTTGGAAGGGAGATTTTTGGTAACAGTTTCTAATTCTTCACGACTAACAGGTCTATTTAGATCGTTCAACTGGTCTTGGTTTAGCTTTGGTATATGGTACTTATCTAAAAAAATGTCCATTTCTTTTGCATTTTCCAGTTTTGTGGCATACAGGCTTTTGTAGTAAGATCTAATGATTCTCTGAATTTCCTCTGTGTCTGTGGTTATGTCCCCCTTTTCATTTCTGATCTTAGTTTTTTGTGTGTTCTCTGTCTGTCGTTTAATTAGTTTGGATAGGGGTTTGTTGATCTTATTGATTTTCTCCAAGAATGAACTTTTTGTTTTATTGATTCTTTGGACTTTTTTCTGAGATTCTATTTTGGTTTTTTTTTTTTTTTTTTGGTTTTTCGAGACAGGGTTTCTCTGTGGTTTTGGAGCCTGTCCTCGAACTAGCTCTTGTAGACCAGGCTGGTCTCAAACTCACAGAGATCCGCCTGCCTCTGCCTCCCAAGTGCTGGGATTAAAGTTGTGCGCCACCACTGCCCAGCTGAGATTCTATTTTGTTGATTTCTGCCCTCAGTTTGATTATTTCCAGTCTTCTACTCCTCCTGGGCGCGTCTGCTTCTTTTTCTTTTCTAGAGCTCTCAGGTGTGCTGTTAAGTCCCCAATGTATGCTTTCTCTGTTTTCTTTAAGTGGGCACTTAGTGCTATGAACTTTCCTCTTAGCACTGCTTTCATCATGTCCCATAGGTTTGAGTATGTTGTCTCTTTATTTTCATTAAATTCAAGGAAGACTTTAATTTCTTTCTTAATTTCTTCCTTGACCCAGGTGTGGTTCATTAGTTGACTGTTCAGTTTCCATGAGTTTGTCGGCTTTCTGGGGTTAGCATTGCTGTTGCCTTCTAGCTTTAATCTGTGGTGATCTGATTAGACACAGGTGGACACTGATTTTTTTTGTATCTGTAGAGGTTTCCTTTGTTTCCTAGTATGTGGTCAATTTTCGAGAAGGTTCCATGAGCTGCAGAGAAGAAGGTGTATTCTTTCCTCTTTGGGTGGAGTATTCTATAGATGTCTGTTAAGTCCATTTGCTTCATTACCTCCAACAATTCTCTTAATGCTCTACTAGGTTTCTGTTTGATTGACCTGTCCATTGGTGAGAGAGGTGTGTTGAAGTCTCCTACTACTAGTGTGTGTGATTTGATGTCTGCCTTGAGTTTAGTAATATTTCTTTTACATAAGTGGGTGCTTTTATATTAGGAGCGTAGATATTCAGGATTGAGACTTCATCCTGATGAATTGTTCCTGGTATGAATATAAAGTGTCGATCTTGATCTCTTCTGAGTGATTTTAGTTTGAAGTCTGTTTTGTTAGAAATTAGTATGGGCACACCTGCTTTTTTCTTAGGACCATTTGCTTGAAAAACCTTTTCCCAATCCTTTATTCTGTGTAGATGCCTGTCTTTGTGGTTGAGATGTGTTTCTTGTAAACAGCAGAATGTTGGATCCTGTTTTCGTATCCAATCTCTTAGCCTATGCCTTTTTATAGGTGAATTGAGACCATTAATATTAAGTGATATTAATGACCAGTGGTTGTTTACTCTGGTTATTCTTGTTGTTTTTGGTAGTAGAGTTTGTGTGTCTCCCTTCTTTGAGTTGTGCTGTTGAAGGGTCGCTAGATGCCTGAGTTATTGTAGGCAGTGTTGGCAATGTTGGATTCCTTGGACTGTGATTTTCCTTCTATTACTTTCTGTAGGGCTGGATTTGTGGCTACGTATTGTTTAAATTTGTTCTTATCCTGGAATGTCTTGTTTTCTCCATTGATATTGAACGATAGCTTGGCTGGGTATAGTAGTTTGGGTTTGCATCCATGGTCTCTTAGTTCCTGCAGTACCTCTATCCAGGACCTTCTGGCTTTCATGGTTTCCATAGAGAAGTCAGGTGTAAGTTTGATTGGTTTACCTTTATAAGTTACTTGCCCTTTTTACTTTGCAGCTCTTAATATTCTTTCTTTAATCTGTGTATTTTATGTTTTGATTATTGTATGGTGAGGGGATGTTTTTCTTTGATCCAGTCTGTTTGGTGTTCTGTATGCTTCTTGAATACTCAAAGGAATATCTTTCTTTATGTTGGGAAAGTTTTCTTCCATAACTTTGTTAAAAATATTTTCTGGGCCTTTGAGCTGTGACTCTTCTCCTTCTTCTATCCCTATTATTCTTATGTTTGGTCTTTTTTATTGTTTCCCATATTTCCAGAATGTTTTGTGATGAGAATTTGTTGTTTGCTGTTTTCTTTGGTCAGTGTGTTTATTTTTTCTATCATGTCTCAGAACCTGAGATTCTTTCTTCTATCTCTTGTATTCTATTGATTATGCTTGTTTCTGGAGTTTCTGCTCATTGACCTAGATTTTCCATATCCAGCTGGTCCTCAGGCCTGCGTCCTGGTGTCTAAGCCGCTTGGGCCTGTGTGCCGGTGTCTCCACCGCTTGGGCCTGCGCGCCACCTGTCCAGACATGTTGATCTGATTAGACCAAAAGAATTTGTGATTCTTTCCTGGATTGTTGGCTTTTATCTATATCTTTTGAATGGTGTTTGAATTAATTTGTGCTTTCAAATTAGTTTCTTGTTTTAAACCATGCTTAATTCTCATCTTAAATGAGCATGATACTTTGACATTTTTAAAATATTCTTTTCTGATTTTAAGTCTTCACTAGATAATTACAGAAAGTAAGCCTCACTATGGTGTGCGCTGTCAACACCCCAGCACGATTCCATTCTCCAAGCTATGTTGAGCCCCACATGTCATCTATTCTCTTGATGACCTTCCTGAATAGCCATGTCCCATTCACCACAAAACAAAACCATGCCATCTCAACTAGAGACAACCCAACACACTGCTATGTTCAATGAGGCCTACCACCTTTTAGATCCATCCATATGAATTTAAGGGAAAAATTGAATATCAGGTGTGGAGAGGTGATGATGTCTATCCTAGTGAGTTCTTAGAGAACTTACAGGCACAGTGAAAAAACCACTGACGCAGTTCCAACCTCAAGACCCAAGTCCCTAGTCTAAGTCAGCCCAGAGTTCCTGAGTCTGTCATTTTTCTAACTTGGGGCTTACCTAAGAGTTGAAAATGTCCTCAAGGTTTGATGTGAAAAGCCTTACAATTCCTCATGTGCCTGAATGCTTGGTCTCTAGGATGGAGTGCTGATTGGTTTGGGAAGTCATAAATCAATAAAGCACTAGAGCATCAAGAGGTATTAGGTGACTGGACGCAACAAGGGATTGCCAAAGCCATGGAACCAGTTACTTCAGCTGCATATTCCCAAGGCCAACTTCCCCATCTCCTCCATCTTCCATGCCTCTGCTGTTCTCAGAAGGCATGAGACAAGGGAGTCCTTATGCCCCTTAAGTTGCATTCTGTTAAAGAAATGTTCACTGCCATGATAAAAATAATGCAGTCGCTCTTATTAGACAGAGAAACTATCTTGGGTTACTCCTTGCTGTTACTGGTCCAACCTTGGCAGTAACATAACTTGTCCTTTGTGAGAAATGATAGGAATTTGTTCCTAAAGGACATTCAGTGCATCCTGCAGCTGCAGAGAAAGTCATGTTGGATAGAGAGCATTTGTATCTAGCATCTGTCCTCATACACTTGGGATTTCCCAGTCTCATGGACCATGACATTGGGAGATTTCTTCTATGTTGCCATGAGGTTCATATTCTGTGCAATCTTTGAAGTCACAGAGTCACTGCTGGTGTCTGAGACATTGATTTCTGCTTGTTCCCATTTGACAGTTTTTTTCTAAATTTGGTCATCCCTTTTCAAAAATTTTGTTTGGCCATGTGATACTATAATTTCTTTTGGGGTTTGTTGTTTTATTTCAAACCTTAACTATGAAAAGTAGAAAATCTGTCTTGAGACATGTATCTATACATATAGTGAGCTGAGCATGGATCATTTTCAGCTGCTGTGTTATATTGCAAAAGCCCCTGGCATGTGCTTACTGCACTCCCCTTTTAAGAATCCACAAACACATCCACAGCTCTAGTTAGCACAAGATATGTCTGGAACTTGCACAGTACATCCGAAGCTGTGTCCATGTGTATTTCAGAAAACTACATTTCATTCGTTGTGAATGAACATGGACTCTTCCCGCTAAACTTGTCTCTTAACTGATGATCAGTTTTTGTGTGGATTAACCCCTAGTACTCATTGCTGAACATACTGAGAACATGAGGTATCTCTAATGTGTTACTGAACAGTGTTGAATAGGGAATCTCACTTCAGATGATGGGCAACAAGTACATAATATTATACATTTTGACTGTGTGTATTTGAGTGTGCATGTAAGTTTGTCTGTGTCTGGGTTTGTGTTTTTGTGTGAGTGTGTAAGCCCACAGTGTGCACAAATTTGTGTGTGTGTGTGAGTGTGTGTGTGTGTGTGTGTGTACATTCACTGTTTTGGCATCAGGGTACTACTGCCATCTTAGAATGTTTAGAACGATCTTTTTGTCTCTGGTAAAGCAGCTTTTGAGGATGAGTGATCTCCATTATACAGAAAGACCTATTCTCTTTCAATCTTGTACTCGTATGGATCTTAGCATATTTTATAAGCTCCTGAATTCCTCATCATACTCAGGTGCAGCAGTGGGAGGCAGCTGCTATTGCATTATAGGTAGCTTCTTATATCTCTGTTTGTGTTGGCTTTGTGAATTAAGTAATCTCTTTGAGGATTGTCAACACAAAGTTTTCTCACAGCTCCTAGAGTTCCCATGGATCTTACTCATCTCTTTCCTGTCTCATATTTCAATAATATGTGTCTTCCTTTGGGGGGTTCATATCGAGGGATGACATTTTGATCATCCTTTCAAAGGACCAGCTCTTTGTTTCAACTGCCAAGTGATCTCTAGCTATGTTCTTTCTTATCCTTTCTCATAACAGTTTTGAGGCTGGAATGTTGTGCTTTGTTTGTTTGCTTTTTGCATCTTTGACCACCAAGATGCGTCATTAGGATGTTTGTGAGACTTTTGATTTCTTGACGTACAAACTGATTGACAGAACTTTGTCTCCTAATGTTGATTTTGCTTTTTTTTTCATTTCTAGCATCTTATTGCAGAGCCAATCCCCACCAGAAAAGGTGGAGGACATGGCAGATGAAGTGTCCTGGGTCCATCTCACTGATGACAGTTTACAGTCTTCCAAACAATCAGCGTCGGAGTACTCTATTTCAAGCCTTGTCAACACAACCTGCTCACTGACTAACATAGTGGCAGAAGAGAACTGTGACACAATTTTGCCAAATAGATTTTATGAGACCTTAGCCAAAAACGACGCCCTTTTTCAGAAAAATCATATCTACAGGTGGAAAAGCAAATATCATCCACAGGTCTGCTACTCCAGGAGGCTCTCTCTTCATCTCACCCTCCCTCACTTTCCACTGAGGAGAAGGTGGAGTGAGCTGGCTCTGCCAACCTTCATGACAGAACCCAAAGTAAAGAAAGGCCAGGAGGTAAATGAAAAAACTAGCAAGGGTTTCTCTAAGTCCAGCTCCCCTGATTTATACATCAGATCTTAACTCACCTGCGAATTCTGCCCCACAGGGTGCTGATATGAAGGCAGAAAATGCTGCAAACAAATCATTTGAGGCCACTAAGATGGAGGACATCACTTATACTAACACAAATTTAGATGTGTTAGAGATCGTGGAAGACATCAACGAACAAAAAGATCTTGAAGGAGATGTTCCTGACATCACACAGAACAATACCACCTGTTCCGACATCAACCACCTGAACACAAGGGATATCCTTTATGCTGTGTCCCCTCCATCCCCTTCCCAGCATGAAAACGACTATGAAATAGTCGAAGACGTTATGAGGAGGGTGTTACCATCAAAATCTCCAGACGAGCAGCTCCAGAAAGCACCCATAGCTGCCAACAAGCACACTAGAAGGGGCTGTAAGTGTGTCAAAGGGAAGATCAAGAACTTGTTTGTAAGGCTTTCTTGCTGCCTTCCTACCCGAAGCAGAGAGTATACAACATCTAGGTAAGGATAACAAGGACTGGGAAATGGAGATCCAAGAAAATGATGTACTTGGATGACAAAATTAACATTTGTCTTTGATATGTTCTTCGCAAGGCACTTTGCCACAGGCAGGCATCAGCCATTTGTAGGATACGAACGTTAAGATATCCGGCAACCTAGAAGTAGCTTTCACAGTGATGCCTGCTCATGAAGAGACTGGGGTGGTTGAGACAGAAGCAGACAGCAGAGTGTGTTGGCAGGGTCTGGGGTGCAGTGAGACAGGAGGAAGGAGCCTTTGTGAAAGGGACAACAGTTTAGGAAGGAAGAATCTTATGGAAAGCTCTGGCACCACAGAGCAGATTTTTCTTTTTTTTCTCTTTCTTTTCTTGTTTTTCTTTACTTTCTACATTTACTTCAACTTTTCTCTTTTCATTACCAACCATTTTCTACTATCTATGCATTTATCTTTGCCATTTTGTACATTGGTTTATTTCTAAACCTTAAAGCTGTTGTCAGTACATATTAGCTGTAAAATTAAAGCATTCAACAACTCACCAGCTTTGTTACTTCCCACAGCATTTCCCTGGTCTGATCAATTCCCTTATAATTGTAAGACTCTTCACCAGCCACCATGCCATACGTGAGACAAAATATGGCTGGGAATCTTGAGGTACAACACATTTTCTATGACATCGCAGTGTCCAGGACAGGCTACGAAGCCTATGATTCCCATAATTGGGAGTTTAATAAGAAGGGAACGGACTGTCACTAGTTTAGAAACCAGGAGGTCTGTGGCAGTCAGATTCACTAGAGAACTTGAGGGTCTAGGTGAAAGCAATATTGACGAAGCCCATGTGTTCACTCTCCAGTGAATAACACATCTCTCACTCAGGTCAGCAGAAAGCTCACTGAGTGCATTCTAGGCATTACTGCTGTTTTCTTTAGAGTCAAAATGTTCTCCTAAACGATCTAATGATAGAGGTCTAACACTATCTCATCATCTCTGAATTCCTGGTCACTACAGGGGGTGCTATCTGGAGAAGTTGTGAAACAGTCAGGTAGTAGAACCCAGAAGGAGAAATTGGGCATTACAGGAAATGGAACCCGGAACAGCCATGCAAGCATGCTTGAGATCCTCATTCCCTGGTCTCCATTCGTGCCTTTCCTGTGCATTGTGACCCAGGGTGTGAGTGGAGGACTTATGGAAGTGATGTTGCTTCTTCTAAGGACTGGGTCACTCTCAGGAAGAAAGAAATGCAGTTCTGGGAGACACAAGGAAAAAAATTCCTTTTGTCCTGAAGAGCATGAATGCAATGGACAGATTGTGAGGTCTTGCAGACCCTGCTCATTGAAGGCACTGGCCAGTCTGGGCTTGCCTTACACTGCAGAGAAGGTATTGCCTTGTTAGCTTTAGGGAATTTGGACTCAGAATTTGGGTCAAGTTCACATGGTTACTTTGATCACTTGGAAACAGACATGTTGATCTGATTTGACCAAAAGGGTTGTGGTTCTTTCCTGAATTGTTGGTTTTTATATATATATTTGAATGGTGTTTGAATTGATTTGTGCTTTCAAATTAGTTTCTTGTTTCAAACCACCTTTATTTTTTTCTCTTAAATGAGTATGATTCATTGACATTTCAAAAATATTCTATTCTAATTTTAAGTCGTCACTAGTAGGAGATAATTGCAGAAAGTAAGCTTTACAATGAGGGGCACTGTGAATATACCCCCAGTTTGATTACATCCTCCAATCTTTTGTTGAGCCCCAAATGTCACATATTCTCTTGATGGCCTTGTTGAATAGCCATGTCCCATCCACCACAAAACAAAATTTCAATTAGGGACCTCCCACCACAATACTATGTTCAATGAGGCCTACCATCTTTTAGAGTACATCCATGTAAGGGTAAGAAAAAAATGAATATCTGGAGTGGAGAGGTGATGACGTTTATCTTAGAGAGTTCTGAGAGAACTTATAGACACGGTGAAAAAAACCACTGAAGCAGTTCCAACCTCAGATAATGCAGACCCAAGACCCTAGTCTAGCTCAACTCAAGAGTTTCTGACTCTATCCTTCTTCTGACTATGGTGCTCACCCAAGACTGGGGGAATACATCCGCAGGGTTTGATGTGAAAGGACTCACACTTCGATATGGGCCTGAATGCTTGATCTCTGGAATGCTGATTGGTTTGGGAAGACAGAAAACATTAAAGTATTGGAAAGAAGCAGGAGGAATTAGGTGACTGAATGCAGCAAGGGCCTGCCAAAGCCATGGAACCAGTTCCTTCATCTTGCCAGGTCAACTTCCCTAGCTCCTCTATCTGCCATGCCTCCCCTGTATTCAGAGGGCATGAGACAAGGGAGACCTTTTGTCCCTTAAGTTGCATTATGTTAAGGATATGTTCACTGCCATGATAAAAATAATGCAGTCCTATTATTAGACAGAGAACCTACCTTGTGTTACTCCTTGCTGTTACTGGTCCAACCTTGCCAGTTACATAACTTGTCCTTTGTGAGAAATGATAGGAATTTGTTCCCAAAGGACATTCAGTGGTTTGGACTTGATTGTGAAGCTGAAGAGAAAGTCATGTTGGATGGAGAGGCTTTGTATGTAGCATTGGTCCTGATACAATTGGGATTTCCCAGTCTCTCGGACATTAACATTGGGAGTCTTCCTCTCGTTGCCATGAGTTTCATGTTTTGTGCAATCTTTGAAGTCACAGAGTCACTGCTGGTGTCTGAGACATTGATTTCTACTTGTGCCCATTTGACTTTTTTTCTAGATTTGATCCCTTTTTTCAATTTTGTTTGGCCATGTGGTACTATAATTTCTTTTGGGGTTTGTTGTTTTATTTCAAACCTTAACTATGAAATGTAGAAAATATGCCTTGAGACATGTATCTATGAGCATGGATCATTTTCATCTGCTGGTTATATTGCAAAATCCCCTGGCATGTGCATATTGCACTCCCCTTTTAAGAATCCACAAACACATCCATGGCTCTAGTTAGCTCAGGATATGTCTGGAACTTGCACAGTACATCCAATGCTGTGTCCGTGTGTATTTCAGAAAACTACAACATTTCATTCTTCATGGAAGAGTATGGACTCTTAGTGCTAAACTTGTCTGTTAACTGATGATCCTTTTTGTGTGGACTAACCCCTAGTACTCCTTGCTGAAGCCCTGAGAACATGAGATATCTCTTAGGTATTCTTAAACAGTGTTGAACAGGGAATCTTATTTCAGATGATGGACATCAAGAACATTACAATATACATTTTGTGAGTGTGTGTAGTAGTGTGTGTGTTTGTGTGTCTGTGTATGTGTGTTTGTGTGTGTGCACCCTCAAATGTGCATGAGTGTGTGTGTGTGTGTGTGTGTGTGTATTCATTGTTTTGGCATCAGGGTACTACTGCCATCTTAGAATGTTTAGAAAGATATTTTTTTTCACTGGTGAAGCAGCTTGAGGATCATTGATCTCCATTGTTTTTAAATACAGCAGGTATGTTCCTTTATGCAATCTTTGGTCCTGGCTCTCCTTATACGGAAAGACTTATATTCTTTCAATCTTGTACTCATATAGATCTTAGCACATTTCATAAGCTCCTCAATTCATCATCATAACCAGGTGCAGCAGTGGAAAGGCAGCTGGTGGTGCATGTTTGGTAACCTTTTACATCTCTGTTTGTGTCTGGTCCATGAATTTAGCAATATCTTTCTTTGAGGATTGTCAACACTTTGGAGTACAAGGTTTTCTCACAGCCCCTAGAGTTCCCATGGATCTTACTCATCTCTTTCCTGTCTCACATTTCAATAATATGTGTCTTCCTCTGGGGGGTTCATGTAAAGTGTTGTCAGATTTGTTCATCCTTTCAAAGGACCAGCTCTTTGTTTCAACTGCCAAGTGATCTCTAGCTATGTTTTTTCTTATCCTTTCTCATAACAGGTTTGAGACTGGAATGTTGTGCTTTGTTTGTTTGCTTTTTGCATCTTTGACCACCAAGATGCATCATTAGGATGTTTGTGAGACTTTTGATTTCTTGACGTACAAACTGATTGTCAGAACTTTGTCTCCTAATGTTGATTTTGCTTTTTTTTTCATTTCTAGCATCTTATTGCAGAGCCAATCCCCACCAGAAAAGGTGGAGGACATGGCAGATGAAGTGTCCTGGGTCCATCTCACTGATGACAGTTTACAGTCTTCCAAACAATCAGCGTCGGAGTACTCTATTTCAAGCCTTGTCAACACAACCTGCTCACTGACTAACATAGTGGCAGAAGAGAACTGTGACACAATTTTGCCAAATAGATTTTATGAGACCTTAGCCAAAAACGACGCCCTTTTTCAGAAAAATCGTATCTACAGGTGGAAAAGCAAATATCATCCACAGGTCTGCTACTCCAGGAGGCTCTCTCTTCATCTCACCCTCCCTCGCTTTCCACTGAGGAGAAGGTGGAGTGAGCTGGCTCTGCCAACCTTCATGACAGAACCCAAAGTAAAGAAAGGCCAGGAGGTAAATGAAAAAACTAGCAAGGGTTTCTCTAAGTCCAGCTCCCCTGATTTATACATCAGATCTTAACTCACCTGCGAATTCTGCCCCACAGGGTGCTGATATGAAGTCATTAGAGACACCCAAGTCAGCAGAAAATGCTGCAAACTTAACATCTGAGGGGACACACAAGGACGCTAAGGTGAAGGCCACCAGAAACCTTTTTCGAAGGTTTTTCTGCTGCCTCTGCATGCCAAGGACAAAAGAGACAACATCCAGGTAAGGAATAACAAAAGAATGGAAATTGCACTTTTAAGGAAATGTGGTGGGTGAGGCCAGTTAATCTCTTATGATTTGAGCTGACTTTTCGAAGGCACTTTGCCCATGGCACTTTGTCTCCTAATGTTGATTTTGCTTTTTTTTTTTCATTTCTAGCATCTTATTGCAGAGCCAATCCCCACCAGAAAAGGTGGAGGACATGGCAGATGAAGTGTCCTGGGTCCATCTCACTGATGACAGTTTACAGTCTTCCAAACAATTAGCGTCGGAGTACTCTATTTCAAGCCTTGTCAACACAACCTGCTCACTGACTAACATAGTGGCAGAAGAGAACTGTGACACAATTTTGCCAAATAGATTTTATGAGACCTTAGCCAAAAACGACGCCCTTTTTCAGAAAAATCGTATCTACAGGTGGAAAAGCAAATATCATCCACAGGTCTGCTACTCCAGGAGGCTCTCTCTTCATCTCACCCTCCCTCGCTTTCCACTGAGGAGAAGGTGGAGTGAGCTGGCTCTGCCAACCTTCATGACAGAACCCAAAGTAAAGAAAGGCCAGGAGGTAAATGAAAAAACTAGCAAGGGTTTCTCTAAGTCCAGCTCCCCTGATTTATACATCAGATCTTAACTCACCTGCGAATTCTGCCCCACAGGGTGCTGATATGAAGTCATTAGAGACACCCAAGTCAGCAGAAAATGCTGCAAACTTAACATCTGAGGGGACACACAAGGACGCTAAGGTGAAGGCCACCAGAAACCTTTTTCGAAGGTTTTTCTGCTGCCTCTGCATGCCAAGGACAAAAGAGACAACATCCAGGTAAGGAATAACAAAAGAATGGAAATTGCACTTTTAAGGAAATGTGGTGGGTGAGGCCAGTTAATCTCTTATGATTTGAGCTGACTTTTCGAAGGCACTTTGCCCATGGCACTTTGTCTCCTAATGTTGATTTTGCTTTTTTTTTTCATTTCTAGCATCTTATTGCAGAGCCAATCCCCACCAGAAAAGGTGGAGGACATGGCAGATGAAGTGTCCTGGGTCCATCTCACTGATGACAGTTTACAGTCTTCCAAACAATTAGCGTCGGAGTACTCTATTTCAAGCCTTGTCAACACAACCTGCTCACTGACTAACATAGTGGCAGAAGAGAACTGTGACACAATTTTGCCAAATAGATTTTATGAGACCTTAGCCAAAAACGACGCCCTTTTTCAGAAAAATCGTATCTACAGGTGGAAAAGCAAATATCATCCACAGGTCTGCTACTCCAGGAGGCTCTCTCTTCATCTCACCCTCCCTCGCTTTCCACTGAGGAGAAGGTGGAGTGAGCTGGCTCTGCCAACCTTCATGACAGAACCCAAAGTAAAGAAAGGCCAGGAGGTAAATGAAAAAACTAGCAAGGGTTTCTCTAAGTCCAGCTCCCCTGATTTATACATCAGATCTTAACTCACCTGCGAATTCTGCCCCACAGGGTGCTGATATGAAGTCATTAGAGACACCCAAGTCAGCAGAAAATGCTGCAAACTTAACATCTGAGGGGACACACAAGGACGCTAAGGTGAAGGCCACCAGAAACCTTTTTCGAAGGTTTTTCTGCTGCCTCTGCATGCCAAGGACAAAAGAGACAACATCCAGGTAAGGAATAACAAAAGAATGGAAATTGCACTTTTAAGGAAATGTGGTGGGTGAGGCCAGTTAATCTCTTATGATTTGAGCTGACTTTTCGAAGGCACTTTGCCCATGGCACTTTGTCTCCTAATGTTGATTTTGCTTTTTTTTTTCATTTCTAGCATCTTATTGCAGAGCCAATCCCCACCAGAAAAGGTGGAGGACATGGCAGATGAAGTGTCCTGGGTCCATCTCACTGATGACAGTTTACAGTCTTCCAAACAATTAGCGTCGGAGTACTCTATTTCAAGCCTTGTCAACACAACCTGCTCACTGACTAACATAGTGGCAGAAGAGAACTGTGACACAATTTTGCCAAATAGATTTTATGAGACCTTAGCCAAAAACGACGCCCTTTTTCAGAAAAATCGTATCTACAGGTGGAAAAGCAAATATCATCCACAGGTCTGCTACTCCAGGAGGCTCTCTCTTCATCTCACCCTCCCTCGCTTTCCACTGAGGAGAAGGTGGAGTGAGCTGGCTCTGCCAACCTTCATGACAGAACCCAAAGTAAAGAAAGGCCAGGAGGTAAATGAAAAAACTAGCAAGGGTTTCTCTAAGTCCAGCTCCCCTGATTTATACATCAGATCTTAACTCACCTGCGAATTCTGCCCCACAGGGTGCTGATATGAAGTCCTTAGAGACACCCAAGTCAGCAGAAAATGCTGCAAACTTAACATCTGAGGGGACACACAAGGACGCTAAGGTGAAGGCCACCAGAAACCTTTTTCGAAGGTTTTTCTGCTGCCTCTGCATGCCAAGGACAAAAGAGACAACATCCAGGTAAGGAATAACAAAAGAATGGAAATTGCACTTTTAAGGAAATGTGGTGGGTGAGGCCAGTTAATCTCTTATGATTTGAGCTGACTTTTCGAAGGCACTTTGCCCATGGCACTTTGTCTCCTAATGTTGATTTTGCTTTTTTTTTTCATTTCTAGCATCTTATTGCAGAGCCAATCCCCACCAGAAAAGGTGGAGGACATGGCAGATGAAGTGTCCTGGGTCCATCTCACTGATGACAGTTTACAGTCTTCCAAACAATTAGCGTCGGAGTACTCTATTTCAAGCCTTGTCAACACAACCTGCTCACTGACTAACATAGTGGCAGAAGAGAACTGTGACACAATTTTGCCAAATAGATTTTATGAGACCTTAGCCAAAAACGACGCCCTTTTTCAGAAAAATCGTATCTACAGGTGGAAAAGCAAATATCATCCACAGGTCTGCTACTCCAGGAGGCTCTCTCTTCATCTCACCCTCCCTCGCTTTCCACTGAGGAGAAGGTGGAGTGAGCTGGCTCTGCCAACCTTCATGACAGAACCCAAAGTAAAGAAAGGCCAGGAGGTAAATGAAAAAACTAGCAAGGGTTTCTCTAAGTCCAGCTCCCCTGATTTATACATCAGATCTTAACTCACCTGCGAATTCTGCCCCACAGGGTGCTGATATGAAGTCATTAGAGACACCCAAGTCAGCAGAAAATGCTGCAAACTTAACATCTGAGGGGACACACAAGGACGCTAAGGTGAAGGCCACCAGAAACCTTTTTCGAAGGTTTTTCTGCTGCCTCTGCATGCCAAGGACAAAAGAGACAACATCCAGGTAAGGAATAACAAAAGAATGGAAATTGCACTTTTAAGGAAATGTGGTGGGTGAGGCCAGTTAATCTCTTATGATTTGAGCTGACTTTTCGAAGGCACTTTGCCATGGGCAGGCTTCAGTCATTTACAGGACTTAAACATTAAGGTTTCTGGAACCCCAAAAGGAGCTTTCACACTGAATCCTATTCATGAAGAGACTAGCATAGTTGAGACAGAAGCAGATAGCAGAGGTTGCTGGCAGGGCTTGCGGATGCAGGGGAACTGGAGGGAGAAGAGCTTTCAAAGGGACAACAGTTTAGGAATGGAAGAAGTATGTGGAGAACTCTGGTTCCTCAGTTCAGCTTTTTGCTAAGTCTTTCTATGTCAATGTCACTAAAACAGTCCTTTGTTCATCTCTTTTCAAGGGCTGACGATGCGGCCCTGACCCGGGATTCCTAAACCCCGGGTCTGTGTTCGGCCTGGTTGGGGCATAACAGTTTCTGGAGCAAGCCAGGCCAGAGCATGAAAGGAGGTGTGCCCCAAACATCTACCTGATAGACAGCTCCAGCCACCAGGGCATGAGCTCTGTACCCCTCCTCTCCTACTGGGTGCAAGGGTGAACTTCATTTGTTCCCAGAAGAAGTAGCTGGACATAGAAGCCTGTCACATCATCATGGGCGATGACGAGGCATCCATCCTGCTTCAAGTCCACATGAGAAAAGTTAAGTGTCCCAGATGACTCTGGGTCCCCATCTCCTCCTCCCCTCACTTCCATCAACAGAATCAATGAGCACCTGTAAAGAAGCGCTTGCACACTTTCCTCTTAGGTGGTAAGGAGGCACAGGAAGAGGAGGGGGAAGGAGGAGTGGGGAAAGTGGGACATGTCAAAGGATAAAAGCAGTGAGAGAGGGCAGAAGAAAGGGCTTGCATCTGGATGGGGAGGAGGTGATTTATCCAGAGGAAATTCCATTCTGAGAGCAGAAAAGTAAGGAATGAATGTGTGGGTGGTGACAGGGTCCACAACCAAGAAGGAGAGGAGCAAAATTCCCCTGAAGAGGAGGTTAGGAGCGAATGGTGCATGTGTACCCCGAGAAGACGACCCTATCTTCTTCATGGGTTCCAGCTTGCTCCAAGCTGCAGCAGGTGAGTGCTGCCTGAGAAATCTGTTCTTGTCCTGAGGTGCTCAGAGAGGGTGTGGCTGCAGAGAAGAGAAGCCACATGTTTTCAGGAGCCTCTTCTTCTTTCTGCTTGACCGAGTTCAAGCCTTCATCTTTCATGCCCTAAGGTGCTGTTGTCTCAGCCAATGATTATTCAGACAGATAAATTTGATGTCCCCATGGGGGATTCCTTGACTTTGAGTAAACAGCAAGATAGGTGTTTGTACTAGAAATAGGTAAACAGTGCTTAAAAGGACTGGGAAACATCACTGCCCAGAAAAAGTCAACAAACTTGGAACATCTTTGAGCCCAGGGCCATCATCAGGCTTTAGTTTAGAAGGAAACCTGATTGCCAAGGAGCTGCAGATGATGGCCAGTGGTATGGTGTGCAGCCTTGTTGAGGGAGCTGCCTGCAGTCTTCTGCCGACCATACATATATGGAGCATCTTCCTGGGTCACCAGGGGCAAGCCAGCTGACAAGCTTTTCAGGGGTCCAATCTTGAGATCAGTCAGGTGTAGTGAATTCGTGTCCAATGTGCATCTCCTTGTGGTAGATGATGAGTTTCTGTATCATGGTCTTGATGTACACCAACCATCCCAATTGTGTGCTCTCCTCTGCAGAGGCCAATGGTCCTGTCCTGGTGAATGGGAGTATGGTTCTTTGTGACAGTTTATCAATTGTCCGGAATCCACTTCATTGGCTACATCATGTAGATGAAATCTTGACCGAGTCCTATATGGTGCCCTGTTCACCCCAGTCATAATAATAGTCAGTGTTAGTACAGTCAGTCATCATTTTATTCTAATAATTCCTGCCATTATATGTTACTTGATTATTTTTATTATACCCTTGAACATTCTTTGTTTTATTGATTTGATTATATTGTGCCAAGTATGATTTGTTTAATGATCTAGTCTATTTGGAGTTCTGTATGCTTCTTTTACCTTAATAGGAAGCTCAATCTTTAGGTTAGGGAAGTTTTCTTCTATGATTTTATTGGAAATAGTTTCTGTTTCTTTGACTTTGCTTTCTTCGCCTTCTATTCCCCTTAATCATGGACTTGGCCTTTACATAATATCCCAATTTTTCTGGTGCTTTGTGGTGGAAATTTTATTAGATTTAACATTGTTATTGACTGGGAAAACAATTTTCTTCTATCTTGTCTTCAATGTCTGCGATTTTTGCTTCTATCTCTTACATTCTGTCAGTAAGTCTTACCTCTAGGATTCTTGCTCCAGTCCCTTACACTGTTTCCAGTTCTCCCTTGGTTCCACTTGTCTTTATTGAATCTTTTTTTTTTCATGTGTACCCTTGACCTGTCTTCTTCATTCAAATCCATTGTTTGTGTTCCAAAGATTTCATTCATGTCCTCCTAAGGTCCTTGACCATTCTCATAATAGCTATTTTGAAGTCCTTGTTCTGTGTGTCAGCTGTTTGCCTTGCTTGGGAACTACTGAAGTCCTACTGATGAGCTCTAATGGAGACACACTGTTGGGCTGTTTTGATTCTGTCCTCATGCTGACATCCAGCCATCTGGGCTTAGAAAAATTTCACTTCCAGTAGTTGATATCTGGTCTTGCCTGTCTGTTGGGTAGGTTTTTCATTCCTTAGTTTCTGTTGCCCTCACAGGATTTCTGGAGGGGGTGTGGTGGCTGTGGGTAGCCTTTAGAGAGTGCTCTGAGTCTCTCCCAGGTGTGGCCACTGGTGGTTGCAGGTGGGCAGTGTTTCTAGTATTGGGAGATTGCAGGAAAGAGTAGGATGAGCTAGATTGGCAAGTGTCTCAGCAGATACATAAGGAGGGAGAAAAGTTTGGTCAGCCATCTGGATCTCTAAAGTCCTTAGGGAGTTGGATTAAGAGGTGAAATCACATCCCTGTCCAGCACGTGGTCTTGTACAGTCTTAGGGATGAGACTGAGTGTTTGAAAATGGAGGACGGAAAGGAGAGGAAATATTGCCTATTTGCTTCCATGGTCAGCATGGGCTGCAGTGACAGACTGTCTCCAGTGAAGGAGACCAAGACAAAGGAATGGGATGAAGAGAAGGCTGAGAGAGAGGATTTGTTTACTCCAGGAATGGGGACAGAAAAAGGAGAGTCCAGAACAGGTGGCCTGCTATAAAGCTGGGAATAAGACTGGGGAACTGGGATTGGAGGATGAGAATGAGATTGAAGTTCACCTACTTGCAAGTGTGTCTAGGGACATAGTGTCTCTGGTGTTGCTGGCTGAGATAAAGTGGTGGGAATTGGATGCAGTGGTGTAGGAGAAGAATGATGGATTTGAAATTTGTACATCGACTAGCGAAACATACAGACACTGGAAGTGAGTGCAGGAATCTCATAAATGAGTGTCTGATCATGTATGGGGCAGACTATTGTATAGGCGAAAAGTTGAGACTGTAGTGCAGTAAATTCATTTGATAGTTACTGGAATATGTTCCCTGAATAATGAATTCTTTGAGGAACCCCAAATATATATATCTTTGTGGTAAATCACATACCAATGAAATAATCTGATGGCATTCTCTGTGGGAAAGTTAACAATGTGTTATTTCCTTTTATTTTTGTAAGAGTGTTAAAGATGTCTTCTGGATGTGGCAATCTTTTCAGAAGATCAAAGGATATGATCTAGTAGAATCCAGCTGGATTCTGATGCCTGTGTTCTGTGGTGACTAATGATCCTGTTAGAGCTCACCCTGTGCTCACTGAGGAGACTCAGCAGTGCTGTCCTTCTGTCCTGTCAGAGCCCAGGGTGAAAGGAGTCAGCCAGAGCTGGTGATTACTGCTATGACTCCCCAAAACTGAAATCCTACCTAGCTACTCCTCAGGCTCCCATGGAAGCTGAGCTTTAGCAGCAGGGCTCACAAGGGTCTTGGCAGCCTCAGTGGAAACATTCCCAAAGGAAGAGCCACTTCTCTGCAGGGGCGGGAAAGGAGGCCTAGGACAACCTGGACTCCCTGAGGAGAACTTTGGTCTTGAACTGCTTCTTTCTCACTGCAGGGCAGGGACAGGCATAAGAGCTCTGCTGTCACCCTGGCTGTATCTGCATCTGAAGCACAGATCACTACTACACTTTACCACAGCATCTCATCTACCATCTGTTCGTCTCTATTACTGCAAGGATCCTTTCCCAGTCCATCCTGCCCTCTGCTTCTTGGCTAACATTGCCTGCACCTTGATCATGGAAATCAGTTCCATTGTCTCTAGGGTACAATGAGGTAAAAAAGTCAAATATCTGTTCCTCATATCTCCTTGGATACCCCTATGAGTCAATAATAACCAGTCCTGTAAGAAATATTAAATGATCATTTTTCTTGTCAAATACTATAAAACAAATGCTGTTTTTCCTTCAACCCTGAACACTCCTGAGCCTTTTAGACTTTCTTCCTCCATTCCCAATGTCCCATTCTAAATGCCCACTTCTCTTCAAGTGTTAGACATGTTCTTCCAGACAGATGGAACCAATTTCCTTTCCTTTTTTAAAAAAGAAAACAGAATATCTATACATCCAGTGACCTCCTCTTCTCTTTGCCTTCTTCACTGTTCATAATTCCTTTTCAGACTAGCTCTACTGTGCATACACTGTGAAGTTGGACCTCAGCTCATCCAAACAACTACTTTCCTTCCTTTGGTCATGGATAATAGTGTTAACAGGGATAAAAAGTACAGCTTACTCTCCAGGTATGCTTGCTCTGCCACTTCTGTGAGCATCTATTCTCCTCATTAGAAGTTGCATCAGTAAGATGCTTTAGTGGGAGTGGTGGTCTCTTTCTTTGTGTTCTCAAGACCACTTTTAACAGACTCCAGCTCTTTCTGTGAATCTAACTATGCATCAGGTAATATAGGCACCGCACACACCTTTGGGTTGTGGCCCGGTGGTGGACCTGGATATTACATTCAAGTCTGGCACAGGTGAGTTTCTCAAGATGACAGAGACAAGAGAAACAGTGCAGGATACTCAAACTCCTGGGCCTCGATCCATCTCCACATCTGCAACAGTATTTGTCTACACTGCTGCCTTTGTACACAGCTTCTGCTTACAGTATCTTCTATTCGTTCACATTCAATGATTCTAAGTGATCATAAAATGCCAATAAAACAGACATCAAGGTTATGATTGGTTTACTAATCCAAGTACTTTCCATTGAACCTATTGTTTAAAGGGAATCCCATGGAGTTGGCATTTTTCTCTTAAATATAGAAATATCAGCCTGTGCTTGGTACATTTTACTAATGGAAAATGATTCTGGAAAGCTCTATGCCTGAATACACTCCTGTTTCCACATTATCTTGTGTCATGTGGTTAATATATCACTAACCCCTAAGTGGGTCCTTGAACCTGCTTTCTTTCCTAAGTCACGGTCTACGACGCATCTTGTACCCTGCACCATCTCCTCTTTTGGCAACGCCTGCTTACTGCATCACTGCTGCACCTTCAAGATCTGTCCCATTTCAGCCTTTCCCTGGTTCTCAGCTGTTGGACTGTATCAGCCTCTGGCAATGCATTCTTCAAGGCCCCTTCTGTGCAAGTTCAGCCCATTACATCTATCAAAGTAGGGTGTCTAATGTCAGAAGAAACAACAGGCAGCATTTTGGTTAAATATCTCTTGAACACATTAACACATTTGCCTGAAAGCCATACATGACATCTTGACATATTGCCTGGTTCTGCACTCTGCCTGCTACCTGCAGACCCTATGTTGGTATTTGATCTGCATTCTAGGCCATGCTGTGTCATCTCCTGTGACATTTATCAAGGCCTACTTCACTGTATGAACCCCTTTTCACCCACAGCATTTTGAACAAGTGCCTCCTCCTCTAAAATAAAGACAGATCTAATCATCCTTGATCCATTAAAGGCAACAGAATTGTTCATATTATCAGACTCATTTGTCTCTGTTCAGGGTTTGTCATCCTCAGTTCCTGGGTGGGTCCCAAGCTCTCCTGTGTTGATTGCCCGTGTGCTGTCCCTGTCCACATTCATCAGGAAATGCATCAGCGATGGCTTTGCTAAGACACATCGCCATGCTCCCTGTAGTTTTCCTTTCATAAGTCTGAAACCCACAGCAGCACTGATACAGTGAACACCTGTGGAAGAGATGGCTGCTCTGCGACTTACAGGAGTGTGCTGAGTCTCTGGAGTTTCTGCAGGACAGGTGCCCACATGCGATAACCCTAACAGACAGCGGGCCATGACTGACTGAGTCCTCCAGTTTGTGAGGAATCAGCAGCTGCTCGCTCTCCTGTGGATCTCAAAGAGGTCTTTGCACACAGGCCTGGGTGTTTTACCATCTACTTTATATTCCATGGAGAAAGTAATTCACTTCACCTGGCTTGCTCTTTCAGGAACCCACACTGAACTAGGAGGAGTTAGTGAGAACTCATTTGCTTGACTAGCACATCTTCCTCTATGGGGTCCAGATGATGAGATAATGAGACAGCCCAGACAGAAGACCCTGGTCTGAGAAGAAGGTGTGCTGAGCCTGCCATTGCTTGGACTCCCCTCATCTTCATTTTTCCATCTCAATGTACAGGTACGGACAGGTCCAAGAGTCCTGGGGAGAACTCCTAAACTCAGTCAATCCCTTCTGGTTCAGATCCCCAAAATGCTGTACCTCAACTCTGCTGTTCACTGTGGTTTCTGCTTTGGCAGGTTCCTTTTCTCAGACTACATTGACAGAAACACCCTCCTCCTCTGTGCCTCTTGGATCAACAGCCAGACTCACCTGCGCCCTGAGGAGTGTAAACGGCATTGGCAATAACATTTACTTGTCCAGCAGATGGAGGGGAGACCTCCCAGAGTTTTCCTGTTCTACTGCAAAGACTCAAACAAGTCACTGAGGCTTAGAATCTCCATTACATTCTCTGGATCCAGAGAAGCCTCAAAAAATGTAAATTTGCACATCTCTGAACTATAGATGAAGGGTGAGGCTCAGCACTGCTGTATTATCTAGGAAAATAGTGTTTCCCACAGTGATACAGGCAGATGGGGAAGTAGCCATCAATAGTAGCTTCTGCCAAAAAACAAATCAGTTCTGGTAGAGTGCATGTAGCAGCCACAGGGAAGGGAGCAAGGAGGCTCCACCAACATCGCCTGCCACAGCACCAGTTCTGAACAGTGCAGAGGCTCATGGTATTGATTTTGGTCACCCAGAAAGATGCCCCCACCACATGGAGGCAAACTGTGTGCAAGCATCGAGAAGGGCGACTACCACAAGGCACACAAGATGTACCTGATGCTCTTCTTCAGATACATGTCTAAAACAAGCATTCAGAATCCTGAGATCTCAGGTACTCAGGAGTATTTCTCTTCTTCGGTCATGGCCAGCAGAGCAGTCCAGGCTGACATGACCATGCCGGTCCTCGAATCCCTGGAGAAGGTAATAGTGTATATAGCTGATGAACTGTTAGAGAATTGTAGAGCCAGCTACAGTGTTCAGTTTGATGGATCTAAATTCTCAAGAGCAAGTAGTGTTGGTGGCCAGAGCTGAAGTGGTCCAGTGGAGGATCTGGGAAACTGGGCCATCCCAGCTTCCACCAGCCCCTCACGCTGTGGGGTCTGCAATACTACTGTAAGTCTCAGTATTACTTCCTGCCCTCCACTGAGGGCAAGGGCTGTACCAACATGACAGACAGGTACTCTATTGCACAAGGCTTCTGAAGCGGGTGGGTGAGTTCATGGCCCAGGCTGTGTACAACTGTTTCTCTGTTTGAAAAACAAGAAAGGTGCCCACGGGATCTTTACAAGGTGCGCACAGAAGGTCCCGTCCATCGAGGGGACTTTCTTTCAATCCCTGCTCAACTTCATCAGGTTTCTGCTGCTGGCTGTGGACAAGATGACTGTGTTCACAGTGAGCACAGCCTGATTACCTACATGGGGACACCATGTACAAAGTGTACCTGGACAGGGGAGCTGCCAAAGCAGACCTCCTCCAAAGAGGGCAACCTGGGAACAAGCTGAGCAGCCTCGTGGACTCCTCAGAGCAGGATGGGGATGAGTACGAGGATGACAGAAGCCTCATCAGCCTGCCTGGAAGCTGCCTGGCCAGCATGGAGACGTGCATGACCAGCACCACTGGGACGGATTCAGTGCCAGTCTGGACATGAGGCCCCTTACACAGTGGGTTCCTGTTCCGGGGCTGGAGGGGCCACCTGTGCAGAGTCTGCCCCTATTTATGTATGGAGGTCAAGGGCTGTGTGGTCAGGACCAAGAACAAAGCCCAGCTGCCCACCCATGTTCCTCATATCTCCCACAATAAAGCACAAGTCCTGCTGCAGCACCCTGTGCCGTCCTTGTCTCTGGTTCCTTGTGGAGGGCTCTAGTGGGACAGGCAGCCTGGTATCAGTAACCGGTTTCCCTTCTTATGTGTCCATTGTTGCCACGGCATGCCAGAGGAGTGGTGCTCACTACTGGGGGCCATGCAGGATCCTGAACCCTGCAGATGAGGGCACTTTCTTGTTTTATTTCTGTTTGGACACAGAGTCATTTTACAATCATGGTGCACTTCTCAGGGAAAGTATATGTTCTGTGGTGGCCAAGATCCTTGGAGGTAGAGATTAGTTATTCAATCTACAGCCCTGCTAATCTCCATAAGCCCCACGCTGCTGTTCTGCAGATGTTTTAAAGGATGTAGTAGGTTTTCATATCTTTCAAGTTGTAGTATTTATTTTTTTCTGGGTGAGTGATTTTGCAATCTAATGTTTAGGACTTAACCATTTTAAGAGTCCAGGAATGAGCAACCAACTCTATTACCACAGATAATGTCCATGCTACCAGTCAGATTGTAAAGGGAGACACCATATTTTTTACAATTAAAATAAATAAAACTTCTGGATTACAACACCTCTAAGCTGCTTAGGAAGGAAGAAGATGTGCCCTATTTTCTATAAAATGGAATTTAAAGGAAGGCTTATGTCAGTTGGTTCTCATTTTTTTCTAAAGGTCTGTTTACGTTTTGAACCTATTTTTGATTTAATTTCTCTTACCCAGAATTTTGATCTCTGATCTAGAATTTTACCCATTTCATTAGGGTTTCCTGGTTCATAGATTTCAGAACTGTCTAGCCTTGTGATTTTTTAGAAAATTATTTCTTGAGATTATACTTACATCATATACCTTTTCCCTTTATTCATCTCAGTCCTTCCCGTGTACTCTGCCTGGTTCTCTTTCAAACCATGGCCTCTTTGCTCACTTTTACACACATTTATATACATATATGTATTTCTATGTACACAAACACAACCTACTCAGACTATATAATCTTTCTTTTTTTTTTTTTTTTTGAAGTGTGAGGATGTTTTTGTTTGGTTGGTTTTGGTCAGGATGTTTTTTAAAGAGCATCATATAGATATTTATATATATAAATTATTAATGTGGGACGGGCAAGGGGCACACATCGCCGAGGGGGGTGCACACAGGGGGATGGGGCAGGGGCAGCAGACAATGCTACGCAAAACAGCCACATCTAACAGATGAAATAATCACACCAATGGGTTAGGGGAGGAGCAGTGGCACCAAGGATTGGGCATGGAGGAGAAGAAAAGCAGGGGATAAGGAAGAGGGACCTGGTCCAAGATACTGTGCACTTTCTGTCCCCACCCTTGCCACTTCCCACCTCTGCACACAACCCTGTGCCTTAACCTTGTCTGTCCCTTCTTCCCTCCCTCCCTCTGCCCAGCTGCAGAAGCTCTGCCAGTGGGCAGCATCCTCTCCTCGGCTCTGGGGGGGTGGGGGTGCGGCAAAAGGGTGGAGTAGTCCTCCAAGGTCTGGGTGAAAGAGCAGTGGGCGCTCTCTGGATTGCAGGTTCTACAGCGGCTTGTCGCTCTCCTTCTTCAGGTGACTGTAGTAGTCCTCCTGGGCGGGCAGTGGTACACTGTGCAATGGGTGATGGGCGTGCAGCCACTGCTGCTGTTCCAGTGCCAAGCGCTGCAGCTCAGCTGACTGGGCGTGCATGGCCTGCAGCTGATGAGCTGCTGACATGGGAGCAGAAAGGGAAGCTGGCAGGTCCCGGTAAGGAGCAGCAAAGAGCTGGTGACGAAGAACTTCGTTCTCGTGCAGAGGGTGAGGAAGAAGGGGATTAGGGAGGGTCCCAGCTGGGTAGGGGATCCGGGTAAGGTGAGACCCTGAGGCCAGGGGGTCAATGAGAGGGTGCACCGAGGCGGAGGCTGCATGAATGGCATCCTGCTGGTGCAGGTGAAGGTGGGAGTGGATGTGGGAGTGCTGGTGGTGATGGGGAGTCACGTTGAGCATCTGCAGTCGGGCCAGAGGGTCATTGCCCAGGGCTGCCACCCTTTCTGCATGCTGCCTTTCAGCTGCCAGCCGCTCAGCGTAAGACATGTCAGGACGCAGGGCTGGCCCAGCTGCCAGCGCTAGCCGTTCTCGCTCTAGAGGCCCCAGGCTCGGATGAAACGGGAAGGGATGCAGGCCAGGTGGCCCAGGCTGTAGAGCCAGGCCCCCATGTCGGGGGAAGGGATCCAGGCCTGGCCCGGGGATCCCATGTAGGGGTTCCAGCTCACTAGGCTTCACCTCAAAGCCAGGCTTGAGCCGGTCACGGAGGTCGCGTTCACGGGCTTCCCGCTCCCTTTCGCGGGCAGCTGGGTCGCTGCTGTACAGGGCTGGGACATTGTAACCCAGAAGCCCCGGGTCCACTGCCCCCAAGGGCACATAGAATGGGTGGTTGCGATTGCCAGGAGACATGACATGAGGTCGGGCGTATTCACTGAGAGTGCGCAGGGCTGGAGTATCAGGACCCAGGTAAGGGGGCACTGTAGCCACAGCGCTGCCAGGCTCAAAGGGAGGCCGATGGGGCACTGGACCCAGAGATGGGCACTCCACTGGAGCACGGCCCTCCTGGGCCAGCTTCACACTGCGCTCCAGCTCGCGCTCTTTCTCGCGCTCGCGCTCCTTCTCGCGCTCCCGTTCGCGCTCGCGCTCCTTTTCTTCGCGTGCGCGCTGCTCGGCCTCGCGCCGCACTTTCTCCACCAGGTCCGCGCGCTTCTTGGCCAGCTTGGATCCCTCCAGCGGCACGAAGTACAGGTCGCTGCGCGCGCACGAGTTGAAGCCACGGTCCAGGTGCTTATTGAACCTGGCTGACTGACTGGCGTGGCTGGGCACGTCCACCACCTTGGGAGGGGGCGAGGGGCTTCGGGCCGGGGGCACCGGACTCTCGGGGGCTTCATACTCTTCAGCTGGCTCCTGTTTGATCTGCGTGGCAGTCAGGGGCGGCCCTGTCGCTGGGGCCGCGGGTGGTGGAGGCAGAGATGACAAACTCGAAGGCCCCGCAGGTGGCAGGGGCCCTGGCCCCACAGTGGGTGAGCCTGGCTTGAAGGTCCCTGGGCCTGCTGGCGGAGAGGTGCCTCGAAAGCCAGGCGGGGTCCCTGTTCTAAAGGAGGGTGGTGACCCCGGTTTGTATCCAGGTGGAGTGGCGGTCTTATAGGACCCAGGGGATGGGGCTCTCTTGCTGTACTGAGGGGGCCCGGGTGGTGAGGCCGTCTTGTAGCCTGCAGGCGAGGAAGCCACGGTAGCGATGACAGTAGAAAGTGTAGCTGAGGAAGTAGTGACTGGAGGAACGGGTGGGAAGGGGTAGGATGCCCCTTGGGAACCCTGGGATGAGGAGGGGTGCGAGCAGGAGTAGGAGGCTTGAGAGGAAGAGCCGGAAGCGTTGGAAGAGGAGGAAACTGGGGGGCCATTGGGACCTGCTTGACTATAGGACACCTGGCCATGAGGAGGAGGCAAGTGTGCTGGCCCCGGTGGGTAGGGCCTCAAAGACCCCAGGGAGGGAGACATGTTGTAAGGGTGTGCATGGTGGGAGCTGCTGCTCTCTAGGGGGTGAGGATATGCCCCGGGTGGAGGGGGCCCGGAGTTTCCAGGATGATGTTGTTGCTGTGGCTGTGGCTGCTGCTGCTGGTGATGGTGATGTGTAGGGGCTGGTGGGTGGGCTGTGGATTGGCCTCCAGCAGGAGGGTAAGGGCCTGGATGGGTGTTGTTGTTGGCCAAGAGGCGGCCATAGGGAGGAGGAGGTGGAGGACCCTGACTCCACACAGCCTGGGATGGGAGGGAAGGCTGGGTATACTTGGGTGGCTGATTAGAGACAGACATACTTGTGGGCTGAGGGAAGGAATGGGGATAACTGGGCAGAGCTTGGGAAGCTGGGTACTGGGAGGCCGAGGAGGAGGAAGAACTAGAAGAAGCTGCTGCAGAGCTACTGGAGGATGAATATGGATACCGCATTGGGGGCCCAGGGGCAGAGGAGGAAGAAGCTGGGGGTAAAGGGTGGGGTGAGGGAGCCAGAGTTGGACCCTTCTCTGGGCCAGGAGGAAGTCCACTCATACCCTGACCCATGGCATGGGGAGAGGGCAGATGCCCAGGGATTGGCTGAGCCCCCATGCCAGGAGGAGAGGCTGAGGCATTGTTGAGGGGTCTTAGGGCAGGTGGAGGAGGCAGGTTTGGGGTCACGTGGGGGAAAGTAGCTGATGGTGGAGCAGAAGGTAAGTTCCCACCACCCCCTGGAGCATTAGGTGGCTTTGTTGGAGGGGGACCACTGGCCCCGGAGCTTGATATTGGAATTGGGGTGGTGGGTGGGGGATGCTGCTTGCCTCCACTAGGGGTACCCACTGAAGAGGCAGCTGCTCCCCCTTTGGGACCCATGGGGGGCCCAGATAAAACACCTCCACCAGCATTCCCAGGGTAGAGCTGTGGGTGTGGGGGAGGGGCTCCAGGAGGCGGGCCCTGGAATAATCGAGATGTGGGTGGCTCCATTGGAGCATGATATCCTGTAGGTGTCACAGAAGGATGGGGTTCAAAGCCGGGCTCTGGCTGTCGGGGAGTGCTGTCTGGTGGTGGAGGGGAAGGAGGAAAGAGTGGAGGTGGGTGGTAGGGGCGGGCCGGGCCCTGAGACAGGCCGGAAGATGAATCGGAGTCATTCTCCACACTTCCAGGGCTGTAGATGCTGGGAGATGTGCTTCGGTTATCCTGATCTATGTCCCTAGGGTCACTGCTGCCATCGTCATTAATGCTGCGCCCATCCAAGCTGTCCAGATCCGAGGGAGACTGTGGTCGAGGGAGCTCCTGCTCAGTTTTGGTCTTTTTGGGTGCACTGGTCTCCTCGCTTTCGCTCTCTGAGATCTCCTCACTGCGGCCCTGCTTGCTGGCCTTTGGGGTAGAGGTCTCCTCTACTCGCACCTTCTTGGCAGTCTGCCTGGACTTCTCAGCTTTGCCATCACTGCCGGACGTGCTGACCCCTCCAGGGGAGGCCCGGCCCCTTGATCTCAGCTCTTCCCGGGGCCCAGGGGCCTCTTTCTTCCGTCCACTCCTCATTGACATTGAGTCTTTATTCTGTCGTGTCTTCATTCTTCAGGCTGTGGAGACCCCATTCTCCTCTGCCTGGGCAGCTTAATACAGAATCTCGTATGCTGTACCCCAAGCTCCCCACAGCTGTGGTCTGGGAAGCTGGAAGCAGTTGTAGGCACGTGGTACTCGCAGGGTTTTCTCTGTGAAACACTGCCGAGCCTCAGTGCCCCCTTCACGAAGTAACTAGGTCTGGGATTAGGAAAACAGGGTCAGAGGTGACCTGTGAGCGGCTCGGGACGGCTGGCTGGCTGCGAGTGCAGTCGGGCTCCGGCGCCTCCCGGGGACGGCGGCGGCCACTCCCCGCCCCTCCTCGCTGCGCGGCTTCAGTCGCTGCTGCCGCGGCGGCGGCGGCGGCGGCCCCGGCGCCCCCGGAGGGTGGCCCCCAGGCCTCTCTCCCCGCGCAGCCCCGATCGGCTTCTCGCACTCCCCGCCCGCCCGGAACGCGCCGCCCGCCCCCGCCGCGCCGCCCGCCTCTGCCCGCACTCGCGGCCCCAGCGAGGCCCGCGACCCCCGACCCTCCCGCCGCTCGTGCCGCGCGCCCCTAGCCCACCCCGAGGCCAGCCGCCCACAAACGCGTCCTGGCCCGAGGCCCCGGCCCGGCGCCGGGCTGCGGGCGGGCGGACAGGCGGACGGGCTGGGCGGCGCGTCCGGCGACTCGCACAGGAAAGCGGACGGCGGAGGGAGGGCGCTCGGGAGAGGGGGATGGGAGCAGGGAGGAAGAGGGAGAAGGAGGGAGCGCGGAGGAACGGAGGAGAGAGGGGCCCGGAGGAGACGCGAGGGAGGGAGCGCGCGGCAGTCGGGGGGCGGAGGATCTATATAATCTTTCTTGTAAGCATGTTTTTAGGTTTGACCATTAGTTTGGGGTCACCAATAGCAAGTGTGTGCTCCTCATGAGGAAGGCTATTTCTCCTACCCTCAACATTCTTTGGTTGAGGTGTTTTTATTTAGACTTGAGTCCTTGGATTTTCATTAGTACATACATGTTGGTGAGACATTATGTTAAATGCTTCTGTTATATGCTACTGGGAGGCACCGTCTCACAGCAAACTCCCTGACTCTCTGTCCCTTACAATCTTTCCACCTCCTCCTACTCAACTTTATCTGGGGTGTGGGAGTGTGAACTACACAACCCTGTGGTTTGATTGATTGTGGTTTTGTGTAGTAGTCTCCATCTGTTGCAAAGGGAAATTCATTGATGAAGGATGATGACTATACTTATCAGTGAGTATAGATTCTTGTTTATAGTTGTTACAGGTTATTCTGGTTTAGTGGCTGTACATTCTCCTATAATAACCATAATTTCTCTAGGACTGAGTAGTTAGGTAGTTTACCCCTACAATGTATGGTATTCCTTTTCACATATGGGTCTTAAAAGCAATTGGAGAGCTTGTGGTCAGCACTAAGGTATGTTTGACAATAGTGCATCTTTAGGGTTATCACAACCTTCTGGTTATCTTTGTGAGTTCAAAGGTATAAAGTTGGGTTAAGATTGTGTAGGTTGGATTTTCCAGCTCCCTATCAGAGAGGCAGCTTCTGTCTCTCCTCTCTCTGTCTCACCTCTCTCTCTCTCTGGTGCCAGAAGAGGGCACCAGATCTCATTACAGATGGTTGTGAGCCACCATGTGGTTGCTGGGAATAGAACTCAGGTCCTCCGGAAGAACAGTCAATGCTCTTAACCACTGAGCCACCACTCCAGCCCCCCATATACCAAAGTTAAATCAGGACCAGGTGAACAATCTAAATAGACCTATTAGTCACGAAGAATTAGAAGTTGTTATAAAAACCTCTCTACCAAAAAAAGCCCAGGTCCAGAAGGCTTCAATGCAGAATTCTACCAGAACTTCTAAGAAGACCTAATACCTATATTCCTTAATGTGTTTCACAATACAGAAACAGAGAAGTCATTGCCAAATTCCTTTTATGAGCTGCAGTTACTCTGATACCAAAACCACACAAAGACCCAACCAAGAAAGAGAACTACAGGACAATCTCACTCATGAACATCGATGCGAAAATCCTCAATAAAATACTGGCAAACCGAATCCAAGAACACATTAGAAAAAGCCTATTATGCATGATCCTAGAGAAGCTAATT
This sequence comes from Chionomys nivalis, assembly GCF_950005125.1. Lineage (NCBI taxonomy): Eukaryota > Metazoa > Chordata > Mammalia > Rodentia > Cricetidae > Chionomys > Chionomys nivalis. The sequence continues at coordinate 39,694,602 of NC_080108.1, read as the reverse complement.
AAGAAGGTAAACCCAAAGAAAAACATTTAGGCGATGAAAGGAGACAGAGACAAAGACCCACATTGGAGCACCGGACTGAAATCTCAAGGTCCAAATCAAGAGCAGGAGACAGAGCACGAGCAAGGAACTCAGGACCGTGAGCGGTGCACCCACACACTGAGACAATGGATATGTTCTATCAGGAACTCACCAAGGCCAGCTGGCCTGGGTCTGAAAAAGCATGGGATAAAACCGGACTTGCTGAACATAATAGACAATAAGGACTACTGAGAAGTCAAGAACAATGGCAATGGGTTTTTGATCCTACAGCACATACTGGCTTTGTGGTAGCCTAGGCAGTTTGGATGCTCACCTTACTAGACTTGGATGGAGCTGGGTGGTCCTTGGACTTCCCACAGGGCAGGGAACCCGGATTACTCTTAGGGATGATGAGGGAGGGGGACATGATGGGGGAGGGGGAGGGAAATGGGAAGTGGTGGTGGGGAGAAGGCAGAAATCTTTAATAAATAAATAAATTAATTAAAAAAATTAAAAAAAGGAAAGAAAAATTACCCATTATTATCAAGTAGGCTTCACCCCAGGGATGCAGGGCTGGTTTAACATACATAAATCTTGATATGTAATCCATCATATAAATAAACTGAAAGAAAAAAATGATCATTTCATTAGATGCTGAAAAAGCATTTGACAAAATTCAACATCCCTTCATGATAAAGGTCTTAGAGAGATTAGAGTTACAAGGGTCGTACCTAACTATAATAAAAGCTTTTCATAGCAAGATGACAGCTAACATCAAATTAAACGGAGGGAAACTCAAAGCCATCCCACTAAAATCAGGAACATGACAGGGCTGTCCACTCTCTCCATACCTCTTCAATAGTGCTTGAAGTTCTAGCGATAGCAATAAGACAACATAAAAGGATCAAAGGTATTCAAATTGGAAAGGAAGAAGTTAAACTTTCATTATTTGCAGACGGTATGATAGTGTACATAAGCAACCCCAAAAACTCCAGCAAAGAACTTCTACAGCTGATAAACACCTTTAGTAGTGTGGCAGGATACAAGATCAATTCCAAAATATCAGTTGCCCTTCTATACACAAAGTATAAGGAAGCTTAGAGGGAAATCACACAAGCATCAAACTTCACGATAGTCACAAATAGCATAAAATATCTTGGAGGTAACTCTAACCAAGGAAGTAAAGGATCTGTTTGACGAGAACTTTAAGTCTTTGAAGAAAGAAATTGAGGAGGATACCAGAAAATAGAAAGATATCCCTTTCTCTTGGATTGGGAGGATCAACATAGTAAAAATGGCAATTCTACCAAGGGCAATTTATAGATTCAATGCAATCCCCATCAAAATCCCATCAAAATTCTTCACAGATCTTGAGAGGAAATTAATCAACTTTATATGGAAAAACCAAAAACCCAGGATAGCCAAAACAATCTTATACAATAAAGGAACTCTGGAGGCATTACCATCCCTGACTTCAAACTCTATTACAGAACTTCAGTATTGAAAACAGCTTGGTATTGGCATAAAAACAGAGAAGTTGATCAATGGAATCGAGTAGAAGACCCTGATTTTAACCCACAAACCTATGAACACCTGATTTGTGATAAAGGAGCTAAAAGTATTCAATGGAAGAAAGAAACCATCTTCAACAAATGGTGCTTGCAGAACTGGTTGTGAACCTGTAGAATAATGAAAATATATCCATATCTATCGCCATGCACAAAACTCAAGTCCAAATGGATTAAGGACCTCAATATCAGTCTCAACACCGTGAACCTGATAGAGGAAAAAGTGGGAAGTACTCTACAACATATGGGCACAGGAGATCACTTCTTACGTATGTCCCCAGCAGCACAGACATTAAGGGCAACATTGAATAAATGGGACCTCCTGAAACTGAGAAGCTTCTGTAAAGCAAAGGACACTGTCACTAAGACAAAAAGGCAACCCACTGACTGGGAGAAGATCTTCACCAACCCTGCAACAGACAAAGGTCTGATCTCCAAAATAGATAAAGAACTCAAGAAACTAGACTTTAAAATGCTAATTAACCCAATTAAAAAATGGGGCACTGAACTGAACAGAGAATTCTCAACAGAAGAAATTCAAATGGCCAAAAGACACTTAAGGTCATGCTCAATCTCCTTAGCTATAAGAGAAATGCAAATTAAAACAACTTTGAGATACCATCTTATACCTGTCAGAATGGCTAAAATCAAAAACACCAATGACAGTCTTTGCTGGAGAGGTTGTGGAGTAAGGGGCACTCTCATCCATTGTTGGTGGGAATGCAAACTTGCACAACCACTTTGGAAATCAGTGTGGCAATTTCTCAGGAAATTTGGGATCAACCTTCCGCAAGATCCAGTAATACCACTCTTGGGAATATACCCAAGAGATGCCCTATCATATGACAAAAGCATTTGTTCAACTATGTTCATAGAAGCATTGTTTGTAATAGCCAGATCCTGGAAACAACCTAGATGCCCTTCAATAGAAGAATGGATGAAGAAAGTGTGGAATATATATACATTAGAGTACTACTCTGCGGTAAAAAACAATGACTTCTCATTTAAGGCCAGGGTGGCCTTAAATGTGTAACTATGCTATCTTCAGCCTCACAAGTAGCCGGGGTACAGGAGTGTGTCACTATTTCTGACAAATTCAGCTTTCATGATGGGGCCAGACCTGCATGTTTCTTTTTACTGTGGCCATGTTTGAAATGTCGGGGAGTCGGGCTAAGGACAGGGGAGTCTGGAATAGGGAGGATGAGGTTCAACAAGGGCACCATAGATGATCCTTGCAGGGACATGAATGCCCAGTACCCCGAGTGTGGGGTTGTGAGGACTGCTACAGAAATAACGAAATAGTGCCACTGCACAACAAGTCAAGATCCTGATGCAATATGGCAGTATCACTTCGCAGCCCGGTGTCCACGGCAAAGGGCACATGGGAGCCCTTTGCACCTTGCCTTCTGGCAGAGGTGAGCCTGCGATCACTTCAGGAGTTATTGCTATTTTAATAGAAGGAGTTGAGCGTGCAGGTGCACACCTGCAGTCCCAGCATTTGGGAGGGAAGTCGGGGATCTTGAGTTTGCGGTCAGCCTGGGCTCTGAGGAAAGACTGCCTTGAAATGAACAATAAATTGAGCTGGGCTGGCGAGAAGGCTCAGCAGAAGGACCCGCTGCCAAGGCTGATGCCTGGGCATACCAACTCTGGGATCTGTGTGGGAGAAGGAGAAAACCCACTCCTACAGGTGTGACCACACGTGTGCTGTGGTGTTCACGTGTCCGTGCACACACTGAGAATAATAAACAAACAAGTGTTTTTTAAAAGTTCCTGAGAAGAAAGGAAGGAAGGAGGGAGGAAGAAGGAAAGAGGGAGGGATAGAGGGAAGGAGAAAGGAAGGGAAGAAGGAAGGAGGGAGGAAGGAAAGGAAGGAGGGAAGGAGGGAGGAAAGGAGGAAGGAGGGAGGGAGGGAAGGAAGGAGAGAGGGAGGAGGGAGGGAAGGAAAGAGGGAGGAAGGGAGGAAGGAAAAGAAAGAAAGAATGAAAAAGAAAGAGGAGAAAATGGGGCAGTGAAAGAGGCCAAAGAGAGTGCCCTGGGGAGGGGTTGTAGCCTGGGTTCAGTTGTGATGAATGTGGCTGTCTGGAGGTTTGGGGCGGGTGATTGAGGCCATTAGCTGGCTAACTTCAGAGATACCTTCTCGGTAGGGAAGAGCTGTCCTCAGGCTACATCAAGGACCTGGGATGGTTGCTCCTAGAATGTCCTGAGCAGACATCCAAGGACAGGAGGGGGTGGAGTGGGAGCAGAGCTTTGCTCACTGACATAGGGTACCTTGGAGACAGCCCAGGAGTCCAAAGACCCAGCCACGCAGGGCTGCATGCTTCTGCCGTCCGTCCACGACCGGGTCATCAGCCCAGAGGCTCAGCCAGTAGCCCTGGCAGAAGGACGCCACTTGCTGGCAGAAGAAGAGAAACAGGGTGTAGGTGCACAGGGGTGTGCCCACCGCCTTCAGGTAGCTCAGGTACGTGGTGGTCTTCACCTGTGAGACACACAGAGGAGGAGAGAATGAGTTGGGCCTCGGTCAAGTCAAGTTCCCAAAGGCATCGTTAGCAAAGCCTCACTGGGCATCTTTCTACAGACTCCTGCCTCAGGACCCTTCTGCTGTAGATCCATGTGAGCCGTAGCTACCGGCTGATCTGGGTGGTGAAGGAAGGACAGGTGAGGGATGCACACATGGGTTAAGGATGGGCTGTGGAAAAAGGTAAGGTGGTTTGGGAGAAGAGAAATGATAGTATGTCTTTCAGATTTGGGCTTCCCTAGACTGGAGTGTTGTCATAGAGACAAGGACCAGCTCCTATACACGCTGGATCCTTCATCTTTAAAATAAGGCTATTACTGCCTGGAGGTGGTGGTGTACGCCTTTAAGCCCAGTACTCGGGAGGCAGAGGCAGGTGGATCTCTGTGAGTTCGAGGCCAGCTTGGTCTACAGAGTAAAGGAAGGAAAGGAGGGAGGGAGGGAGGGAGGGAGGACAGAAGGAAGAAAGGGAGGGAGGGGAAGGAAGGAAGGAAGGAAGGAAGGAAGGAAGGAAGGAAGGAAGGAAGACAAAAGAGGCCATTACCGTCTGACTTTTAGGGGAAGGCTTAGGGCGAGATGGGAGATTGTAAGGATTAAGAGAGAGGAAGGTTAGAATCCCATTTGGCCCATAGTAGGTGTTTGGGAAGGGTGAGTGCCGTCCCAGTGTGCAGACTGGAGCAAGGACACTGGTGGTTACCCGGCCATACTGCACGCTGTCCTCTTCTGTTGTCAATCCTGTCCCCTTAGGGTCATCCAGAGAAGGCTCTGTCTGTGCCTCTGAAGTGGTTCTGTCCTTCATAGCGGCTGACTCGATGGGCCTGAGCCTGTCATCCAGAGGAGATCAGGACACGTTAGTGTATCTTCCCATAGGGGACCATGAGTCCCTTCACGGGGTAGCCAGTGAGCTCTGCAGTATTCTTTCTAGCTCTCCTCAGGAGGGGCTGGGGGAAGGTGTGCGTTCACGGATGTGTGGGTGGATGGATAAAAAGAAGGATGGATGGACACATGGGTGGGTGGATATAAAAGGGATGGGAGGATGCATGGGTGGATGCATGGATGGATACATGATCTAGGCACCATACTTCCCTCCTACATGGTACCCAGCTCCATCACTCTAGAGTCAGACAAGTCCCCTGATGCCATTTCTAAACAGGAAACTTTGTCTCCCAAACTTTCACTTTGGCCTAAGCTTTGCTCCAGTTTCCCCTGCTGTTGACCCTTAGACTCAACAGTCCAGCTTGTCTGGATGTCACTTTTTTGCATTCTGATGCTGAAGATATTTGTATTTCTGTCATCTGGAAGTGTGGACAGATTTAGCTGTTCTGTGCTTCCGTTTCCCTAGCTAAAAATGGGCTGCCCATCATTTAGTACCCGTGTCTTGTTTCCCTAGCATTACCAGTCATTTACTGTTTCCCATGAATCAGCCCACCCTTCCTTTTTCCTCTCCATCCAGCCAGGCCTCTTTCCTGCCCTCCCCCCCCACCCATCATTCTTCCATCTGTCCGTTCATCCAGGTAGCCAACCGTTCACCCTCCCATTAATCCATGCCTCTTCTCTTTTTCCTTCTGCTTTTTCGAGACAGGGTTTCTCTGTAGCTTTGGTGCCTGTCCCGGAACTAGCTCTTGTAGACCAGGCTGGCCTCGAACTCACAGAGATCCACCTGCCTCTGCCTCCTGAGTGCTGGGATTAAAGGTGTGCACCACCACGCCTGGCCTCATCCATGCCTCTTTTAATCTTTCCTTCTGTTCCTTCCTTCCTTCATCCCCCATCTGCTTTTATCCTTTCTTCACTCTCCCCATGCACACATCTGTCAGTTCATGCCTGAACATCTCCCTCCTCCCTTCCTCCCTATTAAACATCCATCTCTCCACCCATCCCACATCCACATCTGCCCTTCCACCTCATCGTACTCAGCTTCCTGGGCATCACACTGCCACTAAGGGTCACTCTCAGGGTGCCAGCTGTCACGATGTCAGAGGATCTGTCCCCACCTTCAGTATCCACAAGGTCCAAAGACCCTCAGCCTCCCTTGTACACTCGCCCACCTGCTGCTACAGAAACCCACACTGCCTGGTACATGGTGGCCTGTTGTCAAAGTCCAGCTTCACAGTGAGTCACAGGTGCCCTGGACACAGAGGACTGGTAGGAAGGGAGGCTCCCTCTCGGTGACCCCCATCTGTGTGCTCCGCCAGACTCCAGCCCAGCCTACCCTACAGAATGGGAAGAGTGCAGCCCAGCCCTGTCATTTCCAGCCATGTCGAGAAGTTTTCCCGGGAGCCAGCCTGCCCTGCTCTACTGACTGGCATCACCCGCTTGAAGGACTTGTCTTAGAACTGGCCATGAGGAGCTTAGTGCCTTGTTAACTGGCAGATTGTTTGGGGTGGGTGACTTATCCATCACTGAGCCCATGGGGTATTCAAAGGCAGCCCCAACCGTGAATTTGGCTGCCCCTCTGCCTGAGGTACAGCAGCCATAGCATCCGGTTTGTCCTCAGCCTGGGCCTCTCTTGCTCGGCACCAGAGAACCCACCTTTCTGGTCTGCTCTTGGGCCTCCCACTTCCAAGAAAACCTCCAAGGTCATCACTGGCAGCCTCAGCATGTGTACCTGCAAGGGTCAGGGATATCAGTGAAGGGCATACCAGGGAATCCAGATACTGGCTGGGACACTCACTGCTGCCATGCCCTAGCTTCTCTGGAAAACACTTCCTAGCGTGGCTGCTGCTGCTGCTCTGGCAACCTGTCTCTGCTCTCGACCTTTCCCTGGGGTCATGCAAAAGCATCGTTCATTTATCCTCATTCATTCATTCATCCAGTCATTCATTCAGAAGATACTGAGCACACGCTATGGAGCTGGGAAAATAGCACACTGCCCCTGCATCCTTATCACACTTGCTCAGGCAGTTTATTGTGTCTAGCCTGTTCTTTCCTCGCTAACTCAAATGATATCTCAGGTGCCAAATTCCCCAGGAATAACCTCCCATCTGATGTTACCCAGGTTGGACCAGAAATATAAGCAGAAATATAATAGCTTAGCCCCAGATCTGTGAACAAGAAGTAGCCGCTGTTACGAACCACTGAAATGTGGGTAATATTTGTTACACAGCACTGTCACAGCAAAAGCTGTCCAATACAAATACAAATGTGCAAGTTCTGTGCTCAAAGTCCCATCTCCAAGCTCACCATGACACAGCGAGTCAACAGTTAAGTGTTGTGGTGGTTTGAATGAGAATGAACCCCAGAGACTCACACATTTGAAGACGTGGCCACCAGTTGTTAGAACTATTTGGAAAGGATTGGGGAGTGTGGCCTTGGAGGAGATGTGTCGCTGGGGGCAGACTTTGAGAATTTTCAAAGTCTGAGTCTTTTTTAGTCTGTCTGTTTTGTGATTTGTGTCTCAAGATGTGAGCTTTTAGCTACCATGCCCGCCTGCCTGCCGGCATGCTCTCTATCATGATGGTCATGGACTCCAACCCTTTGAACTCTAAGCCCCAAATAAACTCTTTTCTTCTCTAAATTGCCTGGTCCTGGGGTCTTATCACAGCAACAGAAGAAATTAAGACAGTTTTTTGTATTTGTATGTATGTGTGGGTGTGTATATGAGGGTATGTATGTGTGCATGCATGTGTATTTGTATGCATGTGTAGGTGTGTGTATGTGGGTATGTATGTGTAGGTGTGTGTACGTGGGTACGTATGTGTGCATGCATGTGTATTTGTATATATGTGTAGGTGTGTGTATGAGGGTATGTATGTGTGCATGCATGTGTATTTGTATGTATGTATAGGTGTGTGTATGTGGGTATGTATGTGTGCATGCATGTGTATTTGTGTGTGCATGCATGCAGAGGCTAGAGGACGGGAATGTTGTCTACCATGTTTTGTAAAACAGTCTCTCACTGGCCTAGACCTCACTACTCAGGCTAGGCTGATGGGGCAGCAAGTCCTATAGATCCTCCTGTCTCCATCTCGCCAAAGCTGAGACTATGGGCTACCATGCCGAACACTTTACAGGGATGCAGAAGACTGAACTCAGGTCCCCCTGCTTGCAAGGCAAACACTTAGCCAACCGAGCCATCTCCCCAACCTATCATGGAGGGCCAATGCTGAGCAGATGTTTCTAGAAGAGGCAGTGCCCTAGACCAGGGGTAACATTAAAGCAAGGCTTGAGACATGGGGGACAGCAACAGCCAATGAATTCAAAAGAGTGTTCTCTGGCTCCTAGTAGCTTGGCTTCATGGCCCAGCACTGATACTAACAAGCCACACATGAAACTGTGGGCCAGTTTCTTAACTTGCAGGCCTCGGTTTCCCCATCTGTGAGATGGAGACAGGCACCGTGCTGACTCACTGAGCTGTAATGAGTGAAGAGTTTCTCAGTGTGTGTGTGGTGGTTTGAAAGAAAATGGCCCCCAGGGAGTGGCACTGTTAGGAGGTGTGGCCTTGTTGGATGGAGTAGGTGTGGTCTTGTTGGAGGAAGCGTGTCACTGTGGAGGGGGACTTTGAGGTCTCTTATATGCTCAGGTCACGCCCAGTGAGACACCACTTCCTGTTGCCTCCAAGTAAAGATGGAGCCCTCACAGCAACTTCTCCCCCACTGTGTCTGCCTGCACACCACCATGTCTCACCATGATGACAATGGACCAAACCTCTAAAAATGTAAACCTCCTCAATTAAATGATTTCCCTTTACAATAGTCGCCTTGGTCATCGTGTATCTTCATAGCAAGAGAAACCTAAGACAATGTTCATGGCCGATGTTCCTCTGGAAGTTTGTTATTTACCCTCTTGAATACAGAGGGACCCTGGGACCAGATGCTCTTCATAACATGTTTAGCATAGACACTGGGTGGGACTCCCTGAATTCTACTCTGACTATAGACACAGGCCTCAGTGCTGTGTACAAGGACAGTACTGGTTCCCCCACTTTAGAGGGCCCTTGTGAGATCAAATGAAATGTTGTCACTTAGGGGCTGAGGAGAGGCTACATTGGTAAAGCTTGTCTCACAGGTATGAAGACCTGAGCTCCCCGCCCCCCAGAACCCACACAAAAAGCCAGGCATGCTAGTACCATGCCTGTAACCCCAGCTCCAGGGACAGAGGATCCCTGGAGCTCACTGGCAGCCAGTCTAGCTGAATCAGTGAACCTGGGTTGCAATTAGGTACCCTGGCTCTAAAAGCCAGGTGACAACTCCTGAGAATGACGGCTGAGAGTGACCTCAGGCCTCCAACGACATATGCATGCACACTGGTGCACACGTGTGCCTACACACATAAATACACAGAGAACCAAAAGTGTGGCAGAGACACTGTGAGCCCCAGGCAGTGTCCTTGGCTCTTTGTGGGGGAGGGGTGGTCTGTCTGCAGGCCCAGAGCAGCAGCAGAGAGGTCCTCAGGATGAGTGAGGTCAGGGCGCTCCAACCCCATCAATGGGACCCTGGTAACCTCCAGAGGGCAGCCAGAGCCAGGCACAGAGATGCAGTGCCGCCCAGTCAATACCTTCTCCTCCTCCTGCGTGCTGTCTGGCTCCATCCAGAAGTCCCACTAGGGCTCCGTTTCTGTTCAGAAGGTCCTGGTAAGAGCCCATCTCTGCGATGGCCCCATTGACCAGCACCAAGATCTGGTCAGCTGGGGCAGGACGTGTAGCGTGTGAGTCACAAGGATCTGAGTCTGGGCAGAGCAGGGGCAGAAGTTACATGAGCTGGAGTGTCCCCGAGTCAGAAAGGGGGAAGAGGTGGCCCTTCCTGTGTACCTGCTCGTGTTCTGCAGAATACCATGTCCAAAGAGAATAGTGGGGTGTCTCAGATCGAGAAGACCTGGGCTTAAAGTGAACCTGAGAGCTTCCCATTCTGATGGGATGGGGCGAGCTGAGAAACCCACCTTAAGATCAAAACAGAACGAGTGGAAATACTTTGTAAAATGTCTTTTGAGACAGGTGTCATGTATACCAGGCTGGCCTCTACTCACTCTGTACCCAAGTGTCCTAACTTCACTGTGACCAAAACACTTTAGGGAGAAAAGGATTTATTTGGCTTACACTTCCAGGTCACAGTCCATCGTTGAGGGAAGTCAGGACAGAGCTGCAGGCAGGATCCCGAAGGCAGGCCTCCTTGCTCTTCCCTGTGGTGTCACCTCCACTCAGGGAACTCCCTCGCAGCCCAGGAAGTACAGCAGGACCCACTGGGATGCTGCTTGCGGGATGGCTCCCCTCACAGAACAAGGCGCACCTGGCTTCACTGCACAACCCAGGTCCCCTGGCCCAGGGATAGTGGGGTGGGACTGCGGGGTGGGCTGGGCCCTCTTACATCAATTAACAGACATGCCCATAGGCCAATCTGATCTAGGAAATTCCCCAGTCAAGGCTTTCCTCCCAGTGGACTGGGCTGTGCTAAGTCAAAAACCAGTTAAAGCTGGCCGAGACACTAAGGATAACCCTGAGTTTCTGATTATCCTGCCTCCACGTCTCTGGTAGGATTACAGGCATTCACCATGGCTGTTCAGGAGGTGTTGGGGATGGTGTTCAAGGCCTTGCACATGTAAAACTACCACCGAGTGGCAACCCTGGTATGGGAATACAGTACACTTAATACACCAAGCACTAGAACTCAGCCATGAAGTGCTCCTCAGAGCTTGCTTTTTCCTCCTCAAGATTACACAGCAGAAGCAGCCACAGTTCATGAACACCAACTAGCACTAGGAGAAAGAATTGCTACCCAGGAAAAGATCAAAACCCTTTAAATTTCTTTTAAAAAGTTAAATATGTACCACTTTGAGATCGTCATAAAACTGAAACATTATAAATAGTTTAACCACAAACCCCCTAAGAAAGAAGTAAGGGTAAGCCACTGAGATTTGGGAAGCTGTTTGTTACACAGTATTGTTGCAGGAAAAGCTGACAGATACAAAGAAGAAAACTGGACTGGAGAAGGGTTGGTTAGGACAGAACTCTCAGGACTTCCTCAGCTTTGCTCTGACACACACTTACCGTACCCTGGAGGAGTCCACCGGGTCCAATGACCTGTTTGAAGACACGCTGGCTGACATGGGCATCCAGGGCCGCCAGGGGATCATCCAGAAGGTACACAGCAGGCTTTCTGTACACAGCCCGAGCCAAGCTCAGTCGCTGCTTCTGGCCCCCAGAAAGATTCATGCCCTGGGAACATGAGACAGGGACTCATATATACATCTGCTGGTGACATCAGAATGACTGGGTGGCCAGGGAGGCAGAGGCAGGCGGATCTCTGTGAGTTCAAAGCCAGCCTGGTCTACAGAGTGAGTTCCAGGACAGCCAGGGCTACACAGAGAAACCCTGTCTCAAAAAACAAAACAAAACAAACAAACAAAAAACCCAGCACGACATCAGTGAGGGACAGGCCTGCTCATTCGGAGACAGCGCAGGGCACCTGCTCTTGGGTCTTGCTTGTCTCTAAACACTGGGCCAGAACCCTTGCTGGCCTGAGCCTGCTTCTCCCCTTCCCAGTGTCCCTTCTGGAGATGCTGGTTTTTTTTGCACTCTGTCTCCTCCCTCTCTGCCCAGTATTTCTTCCCTTTCCTCAACTGCTGACATGTTCCCTGAGGACGCCACTCGCCCCCTTGTCTAACTAACTTATTTTCATTCATTTACTGACTGCCCTTGGCTGAGGGGATCTCGCAGCGAGCGTCCCACTCTCCTGACCCTTTCATCCAATGAACACGTGATGGGAAAGGGGACAAGAGCAGGCCTGCCTCAAAGGTGACGCAGGATGTGAGCCCTGTGTGTTCTATGCGGACAGCTTTCCAGCTGGGGTCCTGCAGGAAGAGTATGCTTGGGAGATCGGGTGAGCATGGGGGGGGGTGTCCCTGTAGCTGGAGAGAGCAGGAAGTATGACGGGAGATGAGGTAGAGGGAGAAATGGGGTCACACCGGGGCTTTCTGGGGCTGCTCAAAACTTTGGCTCTGACTGAAGGCAATGGGAATCCCTGAGAGTTCTGAAAGAGGGAGGGGGGGGGACTTGAACTCTTGGCACGACCCTCTGTCTGCTGGGCTCCGAAGGGAGAAAGGATGGAAAGTAGGGGCCTGAGCCAGCTGTGGTGGATCATGCCCATCGTCTCAGCACTCAAGTGGCTGAGGCTGTCTCAAACCAAAACAAGAGGCTATAGTTCAGAGGTGAAGCAGTTGCTCAGAATCTGCAAAGCTTGATCCCAGCAGTGATTCCCAGTTCCCTAATCCAGGGGCTACTCCACATTTTCTAGGATGGGACAGAGAATAACTTTTGTAAAGTTTGAGGGCCATTTGATGTCTGTCCCAATTTCCTAGCTCTGAAGTAGTCATAGATCACAGGCAGTGAATAGATGACTGTGTCTCAATAAAATTTTATTTACAAAAACAAATAGGGGGCCGGCACTTAGCACATAGTTTTCTGATTCTGTGTGTTCAGTAGCTTCAGATGTCTGTGTCCTGTGTGGGGACCATCTCAGCTTAGATACTTTGGTAAGTCAAAGAAAGGGGAAACAATCTGGCTAACATTACTCAGCAGGGCATTCTGCTCTCCTTTTGTCTCTGTTTTAATTTTTAAAACCAATTTCTCCTTAATAACGGAGCAGCTGCTATATGTTTGGCTTTGAGCTGGGGCCTCCTTCACAACACCCTTTCTGTCCCTATTGTCCCTCATCATACTATCCCCAGGTCAGGGAGGTATTTGGACCCAGGGGCTCTTCACCTGCTCCCCTATTGGGCTGTGGACTCCTGCAGGGAAGCTGGCCACATCAGACTCCAGAGCACAGGCTTCCAGAACTTTCTGCAACCAGGGCAGGTCCAGCTCCTGCCTGAAGCACACATTCTCCACCACTGAGGTATTCTGGACTCAGGCCTCCTGGGGCACATAGGCCACGGAACCCTGAAACACGCTTCGCAGTTGGTAGCTCATATGAGAGTAGGGGATTGGGTGCTCAGAGGGCAGGAGGCTGACAGTGGTTGACAGGACCTGGACTGTGAGAGAAGATATGAGGGATCTCTGAGGATACATCTCAGTGGCCAGGGCAGGGAGGAACAGGGTGGTCTTACCTCAATGCTCACAGACCCTTCTACCTTCAACAGCTCCCGGAGCAGGGCAGACAGCAGGGAGGACTTCCCAGCCCCCACTGGGCCCACAACAGCCAGCAGACAGCCCTGGGGCACGGTGAGGTTGATCCTGACAACCCAGGGGAAATACAGCTCTGAAAGGTCAGCTTGGGTGTGTACAGAAGCAGGGAACCCCAAACACACCCGCCCCATCCTGCTGTTCAGGCCTGGGGAGACCATTAAGAGGATACACAGGGCCGTTCCTCCCCGATCCTTGTCTGAGTATCTGAACCCTCTTCCCTCTCACAACTGAGCACGTCATGTGTACACTGTGCCTGCCACACAAGCACTTACAGACATGCCACAAACATTGGTGTACAGAGTCACATGCACAGGCAGTACACAGATGTAAGCGCATGCGTGTGCCCATGTGTACTACTGTGTGCCTATCCACGCACACGCGCACATGCACACACAGAGAGGACATGATGTGATTGCTTGGCTGTAGTAGCCTTGCTCAGGCCTCTGCCTCTGCCCTGCCTGCTCCTGTCCACTCCCTGCTGTCAGCCACCACAGGCTGGAGTTCCTCTGTGCTTAGTTCTGCTAAACACCCTACAAGGCCCAGGACAGTCCACAATGAGGAATTCTCAGCCCTAAATGCCGACAGTGCAAGACTGAGAACCTGGGCATGCTCCTGCCTCGGGGTCTTTGTTCTTGGCCTTTTCACTGCTCAAGAAGCCTTCCCCTGACCTCTGGACCCTCAGCTGGGATGCCAGCCTTTCCATACTGTGGGCTTTGTCGCTTCCTGGGCCTCCCTCTGTCCCCAGCATCCAGGATAGAGTACATGGCAGGTGCATGCCCAGTGGACACTCGTGGGTGTGTGGGCAGAGGCAGAGAGAGATGGCCAGGTTTCCTTTCTCTTTGTGGGGAACAACGACCTTGGAATTGATGCAAGAGGCATAAAAGGAGGTCACAGCTGATGAGGCTGGGCCTCAGGCCTGTGTCAGCCAGGCGGGGAGCAGAGCAGTATATCGTGCCTGATGGGGGAGGCTCAGGTACACTTTTCCCTCTGTAGGACTGTAGCATGCAAGAACCCTTGCCTCAGGCTGGAGAGATGGCTCAGAGGTTAAGAGCATTGCCTGCTCTTCCAAAGGTCCTGAGTTCAATTCCCAGCAACCACATGGTGGCTCACAACCATCTGTAATGGGGTCTGGTGCCCTCTTCTGGCCTGCAGGCATTCACACAGACAGAATATTGTATACATAATAAATAAATATATATATATATATATATTTAAAAAAAAGAACCCTTGTCTCTCTGCATAGAAACCAAGCCTAGCCTAGCCTAGCCTCCAGCCCCAGGTGAGACACCATTTCTCAGAAGTCAAGAGCATTTCTTGATGGGATTTCATACCCGTGCAGGCAGGGAGGGCTCTCCTGGGACCAAGCAAAAGTGCCGTTGTGTACAGAGATTCGATCTTTTGAGGCTGCAGGACATAAGAAAACGGTTACAGGGGCTGATCCTGCCCTCCTGGCATCCAGTGTCCCGTGTTCAGGACCTTAGGCCTTTATTCTACTCCTAAGCATCGGGTTTCAGCTAGAATCCTCACAATCCTGCCCTGCTACCTGCTGACTTGGCAGTGACCCTGCCTTAGTAGCGTTGTAATTCTGGGACAGGCAAATCTCAGTCAGTGGTTTAAATCCTGCTTGCTGCCTTTTTTTAAAAAAAATAAAGTTTGAACTAGGCAGACGGTTTATGCCTGTAATCTCAGTACCTGGGATGTTGAGACAGGAAGGTAATGAGTTGGAGGCTAACCTGGGCTACAGGGCAAATATGACGCCAGTTTGGGTTATATAGTGACGATCTCTAATAAAGGTATTTATTATAAATAATCTCAGTGTGCCTCTAGTTCTGATATTTGGGAGGTGGAGGCAGAAGGATTATGAGTTCAAGTCCAGCCCTGGCTACACAGCAAGTCCAAGTCCAGTCTGGGCTACAATACCCTGTCACAGAAAGCCAGAAAAGGGAGCACCAGAGGAACGAGTCATGGTTAAGCGCACTGGCTGCTCTTCTAGAGGACCCAGAATCAATTCCCGGCATCCACATGGCAGCTCACATGTACCTCCAGTTCCAGGGGATTCAACACCCTTTTCTGGCCTCTCTGGGCATCAGGCACTCACAAGTGCACAGACACAGAAGTCAAACACCTACACATATAAAATAAAAATAAACAATCCCCTGCCCCAATTTTAAGACAAAATTTAAATAAATAAATAAATAAATAAATAAAATGCATTAATTTTGCATATGTTCTATTTGAATTGTGGTACTTAAATTAATGTAATCCCCGGGACAATGACCTGCAGGACGTCAGATACCCTGGAACTGGAGTTACAAACAGGTGTGAGCTGCCAGGTGGGTGCTGGGAATTGAACCTTGGTCTTCTGGAAGAGCAGCCAGCACTCTTAACTGCTGAGTCATCTCTCCAGTCCCTGATTTGAGTCTTTAGCTTAATAACATGTCCATGGTTCCCTTCCTAGACTTCTGCATAAGGGCAAGGACTTGGCACCCACTTTTGAGTGCCTAGGTGGCATCCCACAGTGCTCCACTGGTTGCCACTGTACAGGTGGTAGGAGCAGGAGCTTCACAACGTTGGGTAGAGTGACATGATTGGTGGTGGGACCTTCATTGCAGGTGTTCTCTTTGTCCCCCCCCCATCTCAGCACTCACAGCATCTGGAGGGACTTGAGTCTATGCCATTGGGGTCTATTTCTTCCAGACATAGGAAGGCAGCCAGCCGGTCGAAGGACACTCGAGCCTGGAGACACAAGAGTGGGCTGGTCACAGGGTCAGAAGGCCTTTGGGTGGGTCCCTGGAAATGCCTGGGGAGGGTTTCCTGAGGACCTAGCACAAAACTTTGCATTTTCTTGGTGCTAGGATAGAGTTTTGTAGGTCACAGAAAAGCAATGGCCTTGCCAGGAATGGGGACTTCTCTCTGCTCCTCACTCTAAAACAGAGAGACTGGAAGAAACCAGCTGCCTCCAACTAAGGCCTGGGAAGAGGACAGCACCTTTTCCAACAGCACCCAGTAGCAATGTGGTGTAACTTCCAACTCTGTCCATTGGGGGCACCCTCTTGAGCACCCTTTGCACACCTATCTAGGTGATTAGAGGTGACTGTTAAAATAGAGGTGGCCTGGGGGAGGGGATAGCACAGTGGGGTGAAGTTCTTGCTGTGCAAGTGTGAAGACCTGAGTTCAAAATCCCAGAGCCCACGGAAAAGCTTGGCATGGCAGTTCATATCTGTCATCCTAACATTCGGAGAGCGAAGACAGGGAGATCTCTGGAACGCTCTGACCAGCGGTCTAGTTAAATGGATAAGCTCTGGGTGCAGTGAGAGACCCTATCTCAAAATTAAAGTGGGATAGAGAGAGAGAGGATTGTTTAAAAAGTCATAT
This sequence comes from Chionomys nivalis, assembly GCF_950005125.1. Classification (NCBI taxonomy): domain Eukaryota; kingdom Metazoa; phylum Chordata; class Mammalia; order Rodentia; family Cricetidae; genus Chionomys; species Chionomys nivalis. Next base: position 39,678,014 of record NC_080108.1, on the reverse strand, counting down.
GGAAACCTGCTATTCTAGAAGCTTCCATATGTGTGTATGCATATATGAATATATATGCATTTCATTGGAGATGTGTGTATGCATGTATTTCATTGGAGCTACCCTACACAAGGGATAAAGCTTCTCTCATAAAACATGCATTACCCAATAAAATGCCTACTGTCAGATACAGTAATATCTCACCTCTGACCTAGAGAGGCCCCTAAAAGCACAGTTGCTCTCGACACCCACCAGAACTTGAGGATACAATCCTATTGCTGAAGGCACAGCATGCTTTGGTCACAGGGCATGGAGAAACCAAGCTGGTACTGACTGCTAGCCAGCTGTTACGGCATCAGAAGGTGCTCTGCAGGCTGCTAGAGGAGAAGGTGACCAACTCTCTTACCTAGCTGCATCCTGTGAGCTACAGACGATTGTCACGGAAAGACATGCTCACGGATGCAATACTGCTGTTAACGTTACGGGGTAACCAACGTTTCCTGATTGGATTTAAGGCCTGCTCCACAGGTGGAAATGCACATCTGGTACTATAAATCTGGCCGATAACCCATGGCTGGTGAGCTTATGTGTTTGGTGTGAACCTCCAGCTCGCCCCTGCACAGTCTGGGGAGCCTCATTCCTGTCTCTCCCCAAAGCCTGCCTGCTCAGAGAGTCTCCTAACAAAGGAAAGATGTCAAAAAACCCAGTTCTGCATCTTGGTGGTTACTGCAGCTTCTGCCCCTGAAGTTGCCAGCTGCCAAAGTCCCCTCCTAAGCACTCAGCTGTTGCTCATTTTGGGAACCAAATCCAGCTTGTGGTGTACACGCCATCATCCCTCACCTTTGACCTATCAAGTCTCCCTGCCTTTGTTTGGGGGCACAACTCCTCTGGCCCCATCTCTGGGATTGGAGGACCTGCCAAGGAGTTGCTTTGCTCAAATCAACCTGTTGTTACACTGTTTCAGTTTGGCTTGATCTGGCTTGCTTGGTTGGCAGAGAGACTTATTATGGGAGAAGTGCAGAAAACCTATTAATAGGCATCAGGAGTGAACGTACGACGATTATATTGCCAAATGGACGTCATATAGAGCTCTACTCTAAATGTGTATCTATTCCTTATATCAGTGCTGCTCTCAGACCTGGTCAGAGTGTCTGCAGAAAGCCCACCTGCAAATGTGCCTTCTATATCTTACCCCCTTTCTCCAACGCTCAGGGAACACCAGAGAAGAGGGAGTAGAAAGATTGTAAGAGCCAGAGGTCAGGATTTGAGAGAAACAGTGTCTCTGGACACAGCAGGGTCACCACACTCTGCCTGGACAGGGTCATGCCAGTCACCCCTCTAAGAGGATGAGGGAGGAGCTCAGGCGCCCCCACACCTTGCTAAGCAGCTATGGATGGTTTAGGCTTCTGAGGGCGAGTGAATGAGTCATAGGGAAGAGGGCCTCTCAGTTGTGACAACATCATGAAATCAGAAGCCTACAAGCAAACCTGCGGAACATTTTCTTGATTAATGGTTGATGTGGGAGGGCCCAGCCCATTGTGGGCGGTGCTGCCCCAGGTGGGTAATTCCTGGGGTATGTACAAAAGCAGGCTGAGCAAACCAGTGAGCTCCTCCAGGGGCCTCGGCGGCAGGTCCTGGTTTGACTTCCTGTCCTGACTTCCCCAGACAACGGACTTAGAAGCCATCAGCTGAAATAAATCCTTTAATTCCCAGGTTGCTTTTGGTCTTGGTGTTTGTCACAGCAGCAGAGAGCCTACTAAGACAGTCAGTTGTGTTTAAGGGTGTGACGTCGGGTAGGTCATCAGCTTCAGTTGATGGCTCCGCACTCAGGGGCATATCATCTATACAAATTGGACTCGGTATAAAATGATATAAAAACAATGAGAGAAATCACCAAGTTGGGAGAGGATAGGGAATGGATTTGGGAGGCATTAGGGAAAGAGTGGGGTGAAGATGAACAAAATATATTAATTGAAATTCTCAAAGAATACAAACGTTAATACTGAAGGAAAGGCGGACAGAGATAGAAGGGACACCTGTGTGGACCTCTGGACAATGTCATATGTGTGGTCACACACACACACCCCTGAGGACAAATGAGGAGGAGGAAGGAGCCGGTCAATTATGCAATCTTCCTCTGCTTTAGCATCCCAGGACAGGTGAGGGGAAAGATAGGAAAGGCAGAGAGAGAGAAGGCCCTGCTCAAGGAGGAAATCCAGGATGAATTTTTGAACGTAAAAGTGACACATTCTCCAGGGCTAGTGGCTGAGATTTCCCTGTACCCTCTGATTGACATCTCCCGCGGTCTTGCTGACTGCTAGACTTTCCCTCCCCTCACTCTGCCAGCAGTGGCCCAGGGGTGCTGAGATCCTTTGCCCTTCCCCTTACCTGAACAATGCAGTGTACAGAGAAGGGCAGGAAGGCCTGGGCTTTGTTAAGGATGCTGAGCACTGTGAGGGTCACAAAAGCCTTCTCTGCATCCATGGCATTGTCCTCTGCCACCAGGGTGTGGACAGCAAACACAACCAGCGCCACCTGTCAAAGCACATGGTTGGCACTGAGCCTGCCGTCCTTTCTGGTCCACAGAGCCTGCTGAGGTGTCTCCAGGGTCTGTATGTCTAAGCTGCAATGCTACTGGCACAGGCTGTCCATCCCAAGCCTGCCCTCTCCCAGGCCCCTCTCAGCATTGAGGCCAGAATGACGTCACCAGAAATGTAGACACTTGGAAGGACACGAGAGACACAGAGAAGAGGAGGGTGAAAATCTTCAGGGCGCCTAGTTCCTGGCCCCGGATATGGAGGAGTCTCTCAAGGAAGGCTTGCTCCCAGTCATGGGACTTGATGGTTCTTACAGTTCTGAGTATGGAGCTGGTGAGCCATGCTCGGGAGGCTTTCTGCCTCACCTGTTCTTCCTGAGACAGGAGAGAAGAGGCAAGAGAGGGACCAGCCTGGAATTCTCCATTCCTGTGGCCCCAGCCGCTCTGCCGCAAATCCTGCAGAATCTTTCTCCAACGCACACACACCAACCCAGCACCTCGGCCAGGGTCCTGAGCCACACCACCCTTACCCTGGGCTTTCCTCACTCCCAAGAGCTGCCTCAGCCTCCGGAGACTGCTTCCACTGTGCTAATAAGAAGCCACCTGTGAGTGGTGTGGTGCTGCCAGGAAGGGTCTGGGGAGGCAAGGGTGTCGCCTGAAGTACATCTTAAATGAGGAGCGTGAGAGGATGCAGGTACTACGTGCACAGTAAATGCACAGCGGAGTGCATGGGGTAGGAGAGGGGGACAGTGAGCTGGATTCCTCAGAGAGAGGGGCAACCGCAGTGGGCTTGAAGGTCAGGCGGAAGTGCCTGGGGTTTCATGTCCCATGCCAGAGACCACAGAACAGCTGTGTGAAGAGTGTCTTTGAGGCCACCCAGGGACTGGTCAGCCTGGTTAGCAAGGAGAGGGACGGGGCTTGGGCCATCTGCTGGGAGGGTGTCCAGGTATCTGCAGAAGCAAAGACAGGGAGGTAGAGTGCCAGCCTACAGAGGTCAGGAAGGCTGGGGAACTGTGGAGCGAGGCCAGGTGACAGTGGAGGGTGGCTGGGACAGAGAGGTGAGTTCAGCTACCCCACTTTCCTGCAGTTCATACCTTTACTAAACACTTCCTCCCCTTCCATGAACACAGGGTCTGCCGTGTGGTCCAGGCTGGCCTCAGACTATCTTCCTGCCACTGCCTACCCTACCTACCGGGACGACAAGTCTGTGCCACCACTACAAGCTTACTGAGAGCGTGCTGTTTATTTATCTATCTGTTTGTTTCTGAGTATATAGTCAAAAGATAAATAGTCACTATATAGTTCAGCTGGCCTGGAACTTGCTACGTAGACCAGGCTGGCCTCAGACTCACAAAGATCCCCTATATGCGTGCCCTCCCCCCATGCTGAGATGAGAGGTGTTCATCACTGTACCCAGCTCAAGCACTTTGGTTTTCACATTTATAAATTAATTAAATAAATACATGTTTGAGGTGTGCATGTCACAGTGAGCATGTGGAGGTCAGGGGACAACTTGCAGGACTTGGTTCTGTCCTCTCACCGTGTGGGTCCTGGGATCACAGCCAGGAGGCCAGGTGGTTGGCATTTTTCTGCTGAGCCATCTTACCAGCCCGTACGGTGTACTAAGCACCACCTACTGCCCCAGATGCTGGGTCTGCCTCGGTCTTCAGTGCTTGGAAGCTTCTAGTCTTATGTCTGTGGGCTCTGTACCAGAAGTGCTATAGAAATAAAAACGTCAGGCAAAGGAGACCTGGCTTGCAAGGCTGGGGGCGTGGCTATGTGAGGAAGCAGATTGGGCAGAGGGGTAGAGGGAGGAAGTGAGGAAAGTGTGCCACTGTGGGCTCTCAGACTTTGACACTGAGGACATCAGTAGCCGAGGTGTGGTTGCTTTGTCTGCCACACCTCCCTTCTGGGTGGTGAATGGGGATGAGGGGCAGGATCAGGAGTCAGTGAGGGACAACTTGGGGCCATTGTGAGAAAGGCCACATTCTAGAAGGAACTCACCCAGGAGACCACAGGCCTGAACACAGGAAGGACAAGGCCAGGACTATAACCTCTTCTTGCCTCTCCCTATCTCTGCCACCAACCAGAATCCCCATGACTGTCCCCTGCCCCGGGATGTCTCCATTCCCAAACGCCAAACCTGATGGTAGCTCCTTTTCTTGGTAATGAAGAAATTCAGAGGGAGGAGGCTCAGGAAGACGGCAATGGCTGTGAGGGCAGAGGGTCCAAGGAGCTAGGGACAGAGGGGCGAGACACGGGAAGTCTGGTCACATCACCTCCCGGGCTGGGAGTTCAGCCTATGCCGCTGTGCCCTGTTTTCATATAGGTTATGGGAACGTCAACACCGGTCCTCATGTTTACACAGTAAGCGCCTTGTTGGCTCCCGGCCTCGAGCTTTTTAAATGTTTATTTATTATTACCGAGGTGGCCTGGCTGCGGCACACTGGTGGAAGTCAGGAGACGACACTGTAGTCTGTTCCCTCCTTCCAACTGTATACATCCCCAGCATCCAGCGAGTCCTCAGGCTTGCGTCATCAGACAGCAAGCACCCTAATTTACCCCCGAGCCATTTTGCCAGCTCCCTTTTGTTTGGTTTCTCTAGAGACCAAGTCTTAATCCAGGCCAGTCTCAAATTTAAGATGTTGCCAAGGCCGACCCATCCTGTTGCCCCTACCTCCCAATGCAGGTGTTACAGGCATGAGCCGCCACACCACCCTTCAGGCGCTCTATTAACTTGGCCTCCATCTCACCTCTTAGTAGGGAGTCACCAATTAACAAATAAGCACACAAGTTTGTGGTTTCTGATATGTGTGTAATAAAAGTTTCTAGCATAAGCATGCACCGTGCCATATTGGAGACGTAATTACACTGAGTAACTTCTCGGTTTATCTGAAATTCACGTTTCTGGACACTAACTGGATCCGTTTTGTTTGCCAACTTCCTCTCGCTCAGGTTTGAAACTTTTGGGGCCTTTGGTCTGGGTACCTGGGAGATGTGGTGGTGGACATAGAATAAACAATTTTTATAAAGTTTTTTTGAGTTTTGTGAGATTTCCTCCATCCCAGCCAGGTCCAGTCTGTTTCTTCTCTCAGTGCGGAGGAACGCTAGCCTCTAATCTCAGGATGAAAAATCAGCTTGCTTGTTTTACCAATGCAACAATTCTACCACCTAGTGGCTCAATGGAGATCTGTTCTGAAAGCAACTGGCCACCTGGGAAAACACTCACTGGGAAAGCCAGGTCGACCCCAACCCTTTCGGCATCTCAAATGCTTTCACTTAGCCACAGCACCCACAATGCCCACCATCTCCGTAAGACTAGGACAGCATGGCGGTCCTCTGGGGCCAGGGGAGAGGCGCCATGCAGGGTGGTCTCAGACCGCTGTCAGTTTCGGCTTGCTTCCCAGCTCCTTCCTCCTTCCCTCGCTCTCCTGCTTGAATGCCTGTGTACATTTGCTGACCGCCTTCTGTGTGTAAGCCTTGGATAGTCAAAGGTCAGTGTTTTGCTGACCGCCTTCTGTGTGTAAGCCTTGGATAGTCAAAGGTCAGTGTTCACAGGTAGAATTCTATTTGGGCACGACAGTTCCTGTCAGTACCAGCTGCTACTGAGGCTGAGACTTTCTCTGAAGCAAGGTCAAGGCTGGCCTTAGTGACACTCATCTCAAATTTTTAATTTTCTTTTTAAGGACTGGAGCTGAAGCTCAGTGGAAAATCACTTGTGTGGCGTACCCAAGGCACCACAGGGAAATCATAAGGAAACCCCTGATGGTCTTCAGTGGTCACGATAATGCCTCCCCTCTCCGCCACACTGCAGCAGGTGAGTGCTGGACGCCCTCAGCATCCCTAATCCAAAGTCTGTCATCACAGCTGGCAATCCCACACCTTATCTCTCAGTAGGCCACTGTCAACGTGCAGGGCTGTTAAAGACATGCTGTGTCAATAAGAAACTCATAAAACACATACAATTTTCTTGTTAAACTTGAGTTTAATAAGACCTCAAACATATTACTCGAGATTCTTAAGCTCTCAAGCACATTTCTAACACTCCCGAATCCAAAACCAGAAGGAACCACCCCTGGACCCAAGCGCTTGGACAGGGGCTGCCCAACCACCCCTGGACCCAAGCGCTTAGACGGGGGCTGCCCAACTACCCCTAGACTCAAGCGCTCGGATGGAGGCCACTCAATTGCTGTCAGTTTGTCTGTCTCCCCATACAGGACCAGGAGCCTAGTACTAATTAGCTTCTGTTTTTAGCTGGAAGAATTAGGGCCCAGAGAGGGTGAGTTTACTAGTGGGACGTTTAACAGCAAGTAAGTGGTGAGAGCAAGATTTGAACCCAGGCAGGTTCCACAGAGTCAGAGCCTATCATCATCATCATCACCATCACCACCATCATCATTATAATCATCACCATCCTCCTCCTCTTCCTCCTCCTCCTCATCATCATTATCATCACCATCATCATCATCACTATCATCATCATCACCATCATCACCATCATCATCACCACCACCACCATCATCATCATCACCATCATCATCATCACCGTCATCATCATCATCATCACCATCATCATCACCACCACCACCACCATCACCATCATCATCATCATCATCATCATCATCATCATCATCAAGCAGACACTTTGTTTTTGAGGCAGGGTTTCTCTGTGTAACAGTCCCAGCTGTTGTCCTGGAACTCCCTCTGTAGACCAGGCTGACCTCAAACTCACAGAGATCCGCCTGCCTCTGCCTCCCCAAGTGCTGGGATTAAAGGCGTGCGCCACCACCACCCACCAAGCAGACATTTAGAGGTTCCACAGTTGATGCCATGGCCCTCTCTGCTTTCTGCACATGGTGGCAATTCTTTCCCCTGGCCTATGCTTCAGCGGCACGAATTACTTCAAAACATGGTGGATTTACCTACCGAGGCCTTAGATCACATCCTGATGGGTGTGGTGACACGCTCGGACAACCCAGCACTTGGAAGGTTTCAAGGCCAGCCTCAGCTGGAGTTTGAGGTTAGCCAAGGTCTTGCCTCAAGAAACCCAAACCCTGGGCTGGTGAGATTTAGAGATTAAGAGCATTGCCTGCTCTTCCAGAGGTCCTGAGTTCAATTCCCAGCAACCACATGGTGGCTCACAACCATCTGTAGTGAGATCTGGTGCCCGCTTCTGGCTTGCAGACACCAGAACACTGTATACACAGTAAATCAATCAAAAAACCAAAAATCAAACCCCAAACTGAACCAAACCAAAACACCCGAGTGGGGGATGAGGTCATCAACTTGGTCAGCAGCATCCGTGAGAGGGAACTGAGTCCCAGGGAGAGTTAACCTCTGCTGTCAGTCAAGACAAGGCGGCTCTGCCCCAGACTCTTCCCGTTACCTTAGCTTGCACTGTGCAGATGGAGCCTAGGCTAGAGGAGGAGGAGGACAAAAGGAACAGGAGCCAGAGGAGGAGGAAGAAGAGCGTGAAGGAAGAGGAGATGATTGAAGCTCACATCCACGTCCTCTGCTTCGCACCTGCCACAGGTAGACAAAGCAGATGCTGATCCAGAGGAAGAGCAGCCACAGAGCATTGAGGTAGAGGAAGCTCTCCGTCAGCCGCTGGATGTCCACTGACACCAGGTTGACCACGTCCCCTGCTGCGCTGGACTTTCTGGAACCACTGGACAGAACCAGGACCTGGGAAGATGTGGAGAGGAGGGCATGAGGAAGGAAGGATGGGAGTGGGCATGAGTCCAGGCTCAGCCTTGGTTTACCGTCTGTGCAATTAACCTGTAAACTCCCAGCCTTCCAGGGTGGGCATGAGGATCTGGGATCGGGGAGCACATTAAGGAAAATACAAAAGCTAGACCTGTGACGCTCTGGGTTCATTTGCCCTGTGCTAGGGATGCCCGTGCCCATGCTGAGAGCAGCTTCCTTTCCCCAGATGCCAGGGCTCCTTTCTCCCTCTCTCCCAGACTCTAGAGTTGCTTTGGTGAATGTAACTAGGCCTGTAGGTACCTTGCACCTCAAGGGTTGTTAAAAAGTAAAAAGCGAACCCAAATCAACATGCTCCTTATTTTATAGCTAAGGAAATTGAGGCCCAGAGAAGCAGAGCAATTTGCCCAGAGTCAGAGACCTGTAGGCCAGTGCCTCAGATCCCTAAGGCATGATACAGGCGGGACCGGGTGCTAGGCTCCCCCTGAGCCCCTCTGGCTCCAACACCTTTCTCTGGGAGCTTTGATCTATCTGATCCTGGGGTCCCAGGACCTCTCAGTGTGATGAAAGCTGGCTCTTCCTGTGATTGAGTGTAGAACTCACCACTAGGCAAGGTTTTACTGAGGGCTCGCTGCAGCCCCATCCACCATGACTCTGCCCACTAAAGTCACCCCACTCCCATCACCTGCCCCTGAGAACTTCAGTGGAGACTGGCTGGCTGGCACAACTGGAGTTTGAGTGGCAGAAGCGGAGTTCAAAGGTGTTTATAGTTCATTTCAATGGCAGTTATGCCAAGTGCCAGGAAGGTGTCTCCCTGAAGGTCAGGGAGGGTCAGATCTCCTCTGAGGGTCAAAGCTGTCTTGCTGTGGTAGGTAGTATTTCCTCTTGGGCTCAGGGGAAGTCAGACGTGGAGACTCATGGAGACTCATGGGACATAAGCATGCTCGCAGGAATGCAGATTGTCTTGGGTCTCTCCCTGGGGCTAACATGCTATTGAAACAACAGGCTCCTTGAAACTGACAGTTCCCCTGGGAGAATGAAAACACAGAAGCCTGGCGCCTGAGGAGAACTTGTCTCCGGGGATCTTTCACAGGTTCCTGACAACTTTGCAGAAGAGAAAAGCGGGGTGAGGGCACACCCATGCAGAACTGCTTAGCTACACATACCTCTTACCCTCTCTTTAAATCTAAACCTCACAGTCTTTGCTTCTCTGCCTGACGTGACCACATTGGGTAAACCTCCTCTCTCTGCTTTCCACTGTCACTGTCAGTTTAACTGGCTTTTGGAAAAGGTGCCCTGCCCAGCTTGTTAGGCCTGCAGGCCCAGGTACTGACCCCAACAATTCTAGCAACAATATGTGTCCCTGACTGAGATGCTTCAAGCCAGAGGAGCCACTGTCTTTGTGGCAGTTCCCTGGATGTCACTCCCGAGGAACAAAAGCCAGCGAAGGGGATGAGAGTCGGAAGAGCTCTGACTGGGGAAAGTCTCCAGGTTGGCTCACAGCGCAGTAGCCCGGCAGGTAAGAGCGCAGGGAACGGCGTGTGACGGTCTGAGGATGCAGCATGGGTGCCGCACACTTTCTTTACCCCGGGGGCTCACCTTTCTGTACACCAGACCGGTGATGGCTGTTCGCAGCCTCATCTGCAGGACCTTGACCCTGTACATGTGCTGCTGCTCAAACAGGGTCTGTAGGCAGGCTGACAAGAACATCAGCACAGCCAGGAGCCAGCCCATCCACGCTGAGGAGTCATGATCGCCCATGAACTCCAGGAATAGGCTGTGGCGGGGAAGGGCGGCAGGCAGTGAGGCCAGGCTGTGCCTCCTGGGTTTAGAGTTGGTCAGTGGTGACTGACTGAACAAAAGGCCACACTTATTTCCACCCTGTCCACACTTCTTTCTTGTGACTTTGTTTTCTTTTTGAAACAGGGTAGGGATGAGAGCCATGTAGCCCAGGCTGGCTTTGAACTCATTCTGTACACCATAACCTTGAGTTTCTGCTTCTGCTGTCTCTGCTTCTTGAATGCTAGGATGCAGGCATGTACCATCACTCTTGGTTTATATGGTGTATGCCAGGCAAATACTTTCTCAACTGAGCTACAAACCCAACTGAGGCCCTGGTTTGGCTGTTGTTGGGGACAGGATGTCATTCTGTGGCTCAGGTCTCAAGCCTTAGGCCTTGAGGGTCCATCAGGCCTGGCTTTACTTTCTATTTGGAGACAAGGTATCAATAAGAGTCCTAGGCTGGCCTAGAGCCCTTGCTGTAGCCCAGGCCGGCCTATAACTTGCAATTTTCATCCTTTAACTTCCTGAGTAGGAACAATAGCCCTTCGCCACCAGGCCTGACTCAACACTCCAGCTCTTGAGTCTGGACCAGGTACCAACTTTGGCTGTTTGGACATGAGGAAGTGGTACTGTGCCAACACCAGGCTTTGCCTTGGGTGTGTGTGGCTTTTGCCCCACCTCCCAGGGCCAATAGCACTTGAACAGGTCTGCGTTGGTCTCTTAGAGGAAGGAAATTGCATGGAGCAGAGACAAGTAGCTCACATGAGTGAGCCCACTCAGTGGGAGGCAACCCCAACTGCCCATCCACACATCCCGACCAGCGTGGTGAGTGCCTGGGGCTTTAAGCCTCCTATCTTGGTGAAGACCATTTAGCAGCAAAAGCTAGTTGATACAGTCGGGTGACAGGTTCGGTCCTTTGTCCTTCTGGTCCTTTGACTTTCTCCTCCATGTCTTCCCCACTCCTGCAGCTTTGCTCTCCATGCTCCGGGGTCCCAAGTCCCACCCAGATGTACACAAAGAGGCAGAAAGAGCCCAAATTCTTTATCCTAGAAGGATGTCCTCACCTGAGGAGCTTGGGGACAGCGAACCTGAAGGCGTCACTGATGACCAGGCTGATGGTCCCCAGCAGGAAAGTGGATTGGAACACATGCCAGATAGCCCTGAGCAGCGGGCCCCGCGGGCTCCTCTCTGGCTGCAGGAAGGCCTCTGTCTCAGGGGCTGCAGCAGCACTGAGTCCTTTGCTCTTAAACAACTTGGAGTGCCTGGTAGAGAGGAGACAAGGTGTGGAGCCCACGTGATACTCAGGGGCTGCAGCAGGCTAACAAATTCCCGTTGTTTTATTATTGTTTGAGACAAGACGATTCTGTAGTTCTGGCTGGTCTCGAACTCAGAGCACTGCGGGATCTCTGGGTCTCAGAGGGCCACTGCTTGGGGCCTTTCCACCGTGATGCCCATTTTTAGGGTACTGAAGAGAATCCCCACTTAGAATCTCTGCTGAGATCACACATCGCACCCCTCGAGTCCAATCAGTGATCAGCCGGTGCTTGGTGGGCGCCACGGCCAGGCTGGGCATGTGCTGGGGAAGCAGAAGCAGGACCAGCTGATGAGCCCCGGCTCACCACCCACTCACCCCAGCAGCACACCGCAGTTCCTCCTCCATTCCCTCTCCAGCTGGGAAACGAGTTCCTCTGAAGAGTTTTCTCTTCCAAGTGACCAGAGGTCTTTTGGTCCCAGCAGCTTCCTGTAGCCCCTCCACAGCAGCCTGTGAAAGAGGGTTCACCAGTGCCATCCTCGTGCCCATCTCGGTAGCTATGTGACTCCAAGGAAGCCACCTCTGCTGGGTCCTGAAGGCAGTGAACCTGGGCCCACCCGACCAGGGTGGCCTCCACAGGGGAGCTCATCTCCTGGCCCTTTTCAAAGGCGCTCGGCATGCAGTAGGTGCTTATTAATCTCGCTCTGGCGCTCGGCATGTAGTAGGTACTTGTCAAACACTGGTGGAGCGATGGAAGCTGAGTAGCGGATGTGATTTTACTCAGCACCCGTTGCTGTGTGCAAGAATATGTTCTACTTGTGGAGGCAGAATTGTCCCCATCTTACAGAGGGTAAAACTGGGGCTCTGGTATTTCTACCATGGTTTACTAAGAGGCAGAGCCAGGGTTCAAAGGTTCTCACTTTCTCCAGTGAGTGAACTGGGGCATACTGGAGGGATACCCTGGAGTGAAGCTCAAGGCTGGGCGAAGAGGCCTGGGTAAGCCTGGGAGGACGCTCTGGGGATGAGCAGTGTTGACAAGTGAGAGCAGTAACACAGGTCGGGGGCACCACCCAGCCCTGTACCTCACTCACCCAGAAGCCCACCAGAACATGGCCTTGGAGGGAAACGAGGCCTCCGTCTCTGGACATGGATTCTGGAAAAAACAAAAGGCCAGGGAGGAACCAGTGATCATGTCCACCTGTCGTCCCAGTGCTGAGGAAGCTGAGGCAGAGAAAAGAGAGTTCAGGTCCATCCTGGGTCACATAACAAGGCTCTGTCTCAAAAAGGACAGGCTGACCTTGGTCTCACAGCCCGAAGTCGGCAGATGGTCAAGGTTAGGGAGACAGGGTGAGGTGACCACTAGCTTAGTCCCCCAAAATGTGGTAGATGTGGTGTCTCTTTGCTAGAGAGAGATTTTAGTAAGCTCAGAGCTTCCTGGAAGTCAAGGCAAAAAGAGCTAGAGGGCCAGGCATATCTTTGATTCCAGCAGCAGAGGTAGGCAGACCTCTAGGAGTTCAAGGCCAGCCTGGTTTACAGAGCCAGTTCCAGGTCAGCCAAGGCTACAGAGTGAGACCAAAGGCTAGAGGGCTAAGGAGTCGATAATGAAGAACAGCTAGCACTTTACTGAGGTGAGGAAGTTCTCAAATAGCCTGGTGTGGTAGCTCATGCCTACAATCCCAGCGCTCTGCAAGCAGGAAGATTGCTGTGGGTTCTAGGCTAGCCTGGGCTACCTATTGAATTCCAGGCCACCCCGGGCTTCAGTGTGAGAGTCTGCCTTAACAAAGCAAACAGACTGCAAAGCAAGGACCAAGTTATGAATATGAGATTATGGGGCCTGGTGATAGAATTGTGTGAGGATGTGTGTGCTGGGGAGAGCACGTGTTGAGGGCTACAGCTTCCTGTTCCATCACTGCTTCCTATCCCCCTTTAGCAGGAGGCCTTTCCTCCACATGATTCCGCTCTCCTCACCATGATGGACTAAAAACCTCTACCACTGTGAGCCCAGAAAAGCTCCCCTGCCATTGCTCCTGCCAGACCGTTGTCACAGTGGTGCGACAGTAACTAATCCACCATGCTTAGATGCATCCTGTGACTGCAATCCTCCTGCCTTCCCAGGGCTGGGGTCACAGATGCCTCCAGGATGGGACGAGCAGCTCACATTTTGCTAAATGGCTGAAAGAATAAACAACAGGAAAACACAACTTGCGTTCTAGGCTAACTCCCTAGGCTAACTCCCTAGGCTAACTAACTCCCTAGGCTAACTCCCTAGGCTAACTAACTCACTAGGCTAACTAACTCCCTAGGCTAACTCCCTAGGCTAACTCCCTAGGCTAACTAACTCCCTAGGCTAACTAACTCCCTAGGCTAACTCCCTAGGCTAACTAACTCCCTAGGCTAACTCCCTAGGCTAACTAACTCCCTAGGCTAACTCCCTAGGCTAACTCCCTTTGGATGCACGGGGCTGTTGACCTCAGAAGGGGACCAGAGATAAAGGTGGCAGAAGCTCTGAGTTCAGTAGGCGGTGACTGACTTACCAATGGCTGGGAGTCTTCTGAGAAGAAGGGGGGCTGGTCCACCAGACAGGACAGCATGAACTCTGCCACCACCAGGAACAAGCACAGGTAGGTGGCCAAGGGGTGGAGGGGCTCATGGTGGAAGTTCTGTGGGGACAGAGGACCCCACTGAGCCCAGGAGTGGCAGTCACAAACAGTGAAGGGGTTCCAGAGGTCGAGGTTGAGAGTGGACATGGGTCCTGAGCATGGACATGGAGCAATTTCTAGATAGGTACCAAGCCCTGGTGCAAGAAGCATGGTCCTAGCATTCCTAGTCATCCCGGCTCACACACATGTGGCTTACCATGAGTGAGTAACAGCCCCTGGGGCACTGGATCTCTTCCTTTCTCCTTTCTAGCCCAGTGGTGGTTTGAATAAGATTCACCCCATGGGCTCCTGTATTTGAATGCTTAGTTACCAGGGAAGGACACTATTTGAAAGGATTAGAAGGATTAAGAGTTGTGACCTTACTGGAGAAAGTGTGTCACTGGGGTGGGCTTTGACGTTTAACAAGCCCATGTCAAGCCCAGAGTCTCTCTCTCTGCATATTGATCAGGACGAACTCTCAGCTATCTCTTCAATATCATGTCTGTCTGTACACCACCACACTCCCCACCATGACGATAACGGACTAAACCTCTGAAACTGTAAGCCAGCCCCAATTAAATGCTTTTTTTTAAGAGTTGCCTTGGGTGGGGCTGTGGTGGTGCATGCCTTGAATCCCAGCACTCAGGGAGGCAGAGACAGGCAGATCTCTGTGAGTTCAAGGCCAGTCTAGGGAATTCCAAGACAGGATCCAAAGATACAGAGAAACCCTGAGCTACCTTGGTCTTTTCACAGCAATAGAATGGTGGCTGAGACAAGCCCCAACCTCTCTTTTAGCTGGTTTTGCTAGCATCTATTCAGTACTGGGTTCTCCATGTCCACCCTGCCCTGATCACCTGGGCACCAACTGGATTTAATGGTTCACACCCAAACTTCCCATATGCAGGAGGAGGAACATGAGTTTAAGGTCAGCCTGGACTAGAGTGTGAGATCAATCTCAAAGTAAAACAATATCAACCAAAGAGAATAAGGCAGAGAGTGGAAGATCAAGACAGAACATGCCTGGCCTCTGCACACATACACACATAGCACATGGTCACACACATCCACACATGCCCATAGCACATCCTCGTGCACAGCAACACATGCCCATAGTGCATCCTCGTGCACACCCACACATGCACATAGCGCATCCTCGTGCACACCCACACATGCACATAGCACATCCTCATGCACACCCCATATGCACATAGCACATCTTCCTGCACACCCACACATGCACATAGCATATCTCGTGCACACCCCATGTGCACATAGCACATCCTCGTGCACATCCACACACGCACAGAGCACACTGCATCCTACACTGGAGGAGAGGTACTTGTTGGGGAAGCTGTCATGTATGGACAAAGGGACAGAAAAGCGGCCTGACACCCACCAGGGCCCCACTCACCCCTGCAGTGGCCTGCTGGGCCGCATTGATAGCTGGCAAGAGACAGCAGAGCAGCCAGTATCCAAATAACACCCCGGAAGCCCGAACTCCCTTCTTTCTCTCCATGTGAATCAGGAAGGTGGCAAAGCTCTAGACAAGAAAGGGTGGAGGAGGTCAGAAGGGGAAGCTCCCAAGCCCCTCCCTCCCCACGCTCTCCATACTAGAAGAAAGCAGAAGTTGGGGGCAAGCTGGGCTCCTGCATAGGCAGTGATTACCATGGTGGTGAGCCACACGGTAGGGTGAATGAGAAGCTCTGGTGCCTGGGGCATCCCCTGGTGGATCCTCCACAGGGGCATGGCCACGTTGAAGGTGTGTAGGAGTATGAGGGCGAAGCCAAGCACCTGGAGAAACAGACTCATAAGACTGTCGGAGGGAAAAGAAAAACAGAGGCAGACTGGAGAAGACACTCTTTGCAGTGCCTGACGGGGGCTCTGTCAGTGACGTCATTGATGTGGCATCCCTCCTCGGGAGGCATTGAGACCCGTCCTGATCTTCAACTCTCATGTCAAAAATGCTCAGCAATAAATGGCACCTTGCACCTATCCAGTGTTACCCAAGCCACCGAAGAGGCTGGAAGGTTGCGTGTTGGGGTGACTTAGGATGTAAAGCGAGGGTTACTCGCTAGGTGAAGACTTGTCTTCTAGAAGGAATGGTCCTGCTGGGCTGTTTCTGCTTGAGGCAGGGGATCAAAACTGCTTAAAAGCTAGGCTGTTGCTAACCGCAAGCCCCAACTTCAATTGCTCTCAGGAAGGTGATGTTGAAACCCACCTGACCACCTCAGTAGACCCCACCAATTAAAGCATCTCTGCGATACTTTCCAGGGCCAGCCAGCTGCAGCTGTGCCACGGTGCGGCCAATGGTCCTGGTGATTCTTTCATCACTGTATCTGTATTGTCGCCCCTCCCCACTGGAACCTCTCTCCACTCTTGGCTCCGCCTCTTTTCTCTCTTATTTGTGTTGGTCAGCTGATCAACCCACCAGTGACTGCAGGTCACTGGCTGGGACATTTTCCGGTGAGACTGGAGGCCTGCAAGCTGTGACTTCAGAGCACGGTCACCTGCCATGGTACAGACTAAAAAGATCCTTCTGGTTCCTATGGAGAGCCTTACTTCCTGTTTGCAATGGATGGACCCTGGCCAAGGGTACACTTTGGTGGAAACGGAAGGTGGCAGGAAAAGGAAGGTGTCCAGCTAGAATCTGGGGGGATGGTGGTCGCTCTTCCTCCTGGGAGCCTCCTCGGCTCTTCCCAGGTTAATCTGCACACACCGGGAGAGTCCTCTTAATTCTTACTGTCTCATTCCATCCTGCCTCTCAGTGACGGCCATCCCGGAACAAGCCTCTGGTCCTGAGTTTGCTCTGCTAGACTGTCTGCCTCGTGTGTGGTAAGTGGAATCTCTTCTGTATGAACCTAGACTGGGCATCGGAATAATTTGCCTTCAAGCTGTAGATTGGCCTGGTGCCTGTAGACAGTCTGGCCGTGGGTCAATGGCCTTGTGTAAGAGATGTCCCTGCAGAGAGGTGCCTCAGGTCCCCCATGAGAGGTTTACTGTCCACAAAGGAATCTCAGGAACACCCGCCCTTAGACCCAGACAGTCATGGCTGTCCCTCCCAACTCCTCACTTTGTTGAATTCCTGACAAGTGCCACAAATTTTACCCTTAGACTCTACAGAAAAGACAGTAAACCTTCTAGTGTAATGTCACCTTGCCGCAGCGTGGCTATTAGCAGACTGAGGCCCCCGTGGCACTCTAGGCCGTCATACATTCTGCAGCTTGACCTGAAGTAAATATACTGTAAAGAAGACAAATGTCCTGGGCCCAACAGCCAGTGCCCTGCCCAGCCTGCACCAAAGCACTGCTGGCCTTTTTCTTTCTCTTCCTCCAAAAGCTGTAGCCATTTGCTGGCACTTCCAGTCCTTTCTGGGGACAGGTGCCCTGTGTTTCCCAAGCTATAGCCTCCGGGTTAACATACAAAGTTTTGCAGTTGTCTGTTTTTTCTCTTTCTCTATGATTATACTGACGAGATTCACTGTCCATGGTCATCTGCTATCTTAACTAATTTTTGCAAAAAAGCAACACTCTGAAACTCTCAGACTCTTGCAAGGTGAAGAAGAAAAGGTGTTTGTTTTTCTTTTTTCTTTTTTTAAAAAAGCCTTTAAAAAATTCCAAGCACCAATAAAGTCCTCCTGAGCCCCACGATCAGCAAGAACCCTAAAGTTCAGTAATGTGAACTGGGAGTGGGATTGGGGATATACCCATAATATAAGCACTGAGAGGTGAAGGCAGACAGAGCAGTTCAACGTTAGCCTGACCTACCTAGCAACTTCCAGACCAGCCTGGGCTACATGAGAACCTATCTTAAAAAAAGAAAGCAAAAAAGATAAAAGGGTTTCTATTGCTGGGAGAGACTCCAGGACCACAGCAACTCTTATAAAGGAAAACATTTAGCTGGGGCTGGCTTACAGCTTCAGAGGTTTAGCCCATCATCGTCATGGCAGAAAGCATGACACACACAGGCAGACATGGTGCCGGAGAGGCAGCTGAGAGTTCCACGTCTGGATCTGCAGGCAGCAGGAAGAGACTGCCACTCTGGGCCTGGCTTGAACATCTGAGACCTCAAAGCCTGCCCTCCACTTCCTCCAGCGATGTCACCTACTCCAATAAGACCATACCTCCTGATAGTGCCAGTCTCTATGGACCTATGGGGGGTCCGTTTTCTTTCAAACTACCACAAGCAGGTAATTTTAATTTGTTACATTATGTCATAAATGTAATTTAGATCCAACCTCCTTTTACTAAGTTAGTAAATTTCTTATGCTGCTCTGATTTATAGTATTAAAAAAAGGGAATAAAGCAATAAAAAAGAAAACCAATAAGTAGAGGAGAAAAAGAAGACAGAGAATGTAGTTGTGGTGGCTTAAAGAGGAAGTACCCTCATAGACACGCGAGTTTGAATGCTTAGCCCATAGGGAGTGGCACTGTTGGGAGGCGTGGCCTTGTTGGAGGAAGTGAGTCACTGAGGGGCGGGCTTTGAGGTTTCCCATGCTCAAGCTACACTCAGCCTGGCACACAGTTGCTCCTGCTGCCTGCAGATAAAGATGGAGCACTCTCAGCTACCTCTCCAGCACCATGCCTGCCTGCACCGAGCCTGCCTGCCTGCACCACGACTGCCTGCACCAGAAACTGGCAGGGGAGGCGGGGGATCAGGAGCTCAGGGTCATCCTTAGCTACATAGCGAAAGCCAGACTGGGCTACATGGGACCCTGTCCTAAAAATAGCCAAAACACAAATACCTGCCGAAGTTAAAAAAGGATTCGTCCTTGGATGGCTTTAAATTGACTGTTTGTACCCCAGTGTGTACCCACAGTAAATGAGAAATGCCAGGTCACTGTAGCTACGTGCTTCTCTCGGTGTGAGAGCGTGCAGATTTGCTCAATCTGTTTGTGAGAACTTTGACCATGGGTTTATCTCTGTCCCCTCTTCACTATTGACCTGTTTGGCTAGTGGCTTCCCTTCTTGCCTCTGTCCTGTGTTCTTGATGGGAGGTGGGGAGTCTCTCTGCCAGGTTCCAACCTGCTCCCAACACAGCTGCCCCCCCCCCCTGGTCCCAGGCTCCCTGGTCCCAGGCTCCGTGGCTACCATTTTGACTTTGAAGAGGTAGGACATCGGAGGTAGCACCTGCCATGGCGATGAATGTAGAAAAGGTAGATGGGGCCGAGGACCCAGAGGTACATGGGGGGCGCCCAGCTCCCAGTTGTTCTCAGGAAGCACAGGCTGAGCAAGTGATGGGCCACAGGTTCCTGCTGTGTCTGGTTCCAGACCTGAATGGAACACCGAGGACACTGTTAGGATGGTAGCCACCTGGGTCCCAATCTCACCTGCCTATGGGACAGACATTGCATGAAAATATTTCAAGCCCTCTGTGGTGTGCTTTTCGTTTTTCACCGTAATATCAACTCCATAAGGCAGATGAAGGCTAGCTTATGGGGGCCCAGATAAGGTAAGGAACTTGCCTAGTCAGCTGGGAGGCAGTGGGGCTGGCTTTGAACTTGTGATTCTCTGGTCTCAGCTTCCCAAGTGTTGGGCTTACAGATGAGTTGCACCCGTTACTTTATAAGAACTCTGGTTGGTAGTTGCTACTGTACCCATTTCATAGACTGAGGTACCAAAAGGGAACTGTCCCGTTTGCACCACACAGACAGGAAGGGGCCGAGCTGACTGTGCTTCTCTGACAAGGAGGCATACTGAAATCTCGCTGTACGGGCTGCCTAAAGCAGCCTAACGCGGTGGACTCACAGCACCGGGCATGGAACAAGCCCTCGGTGAACACGAGCTCTGGCCCTTACCTGCTGGACTCCAGGCCCTAGAGTAGGGTGTAGATGAGGAAGGTAGGCACAGAGGACAGGCTGGCTCATTAGTTTTATGTAAATAAGAATCAAAGTCCCCAGTCTTAAACCCTGCTGGGGCCCGGGTTTAGTGAAGGGATCTGGATCTGTCGCTCCGCCACTCACTGGCCTTATTGCTTCCCGAGGTCAAGTATTTGAGGCTGGAGTACCGCCTTTCCCAACAGCTCGATGGGACTCACCCGCAGGTCGGTGCAGGGTTGTCCCGGTGAGGCCATTGGGAGCCCTCAGTCCATCAGCCCTCGGTCTGTCGGTCTGTCAGTCCCAGAGCAGCTTTCAGAGCCCTGCTGAAGGCTGGGAAAGAGGCGGGG
Source organism: Chionomys nivalis (assembly GCF_950005125.1). Classification (NCBI taxonomy): domain Eukaryota; kingdom Metazoa; phylum Chordata; class Mammalia; order Rodentia; family Cricetidae; genus Chionomys; species Chionomys nivalis. Next base: position 39,657,961 of record NC_080108.1, on the reverse strand, counting down.
CGGGGCGGGTTTGACCGGGATTGGAGCTGGGAAGCAGAGGGCCCGGGGCAAGGTCCAGTTGTGGTGTGTGGAGGTGGAGTTGTTGTTTGGTAAAGTGATTCTGGTACCCAGAAGAGCCAGAGCCGGTACTCTGTGGGAAGTCCCTCCCAAATTTCCTGCACACTTTGCCCCCTCCCCCCCCTCATCGCAGGAGGGTGTCCCGAGGAAAGACAACAGACCTAAGCGGACAGCAACTGGGGACGAATGCGGTTTAGATGTGGGTGCTGGGATGAATGTAAAATGTCTTAGTTTTAAAAGTATTTATGCTGGGCGGTGGTGACTCACTCCTTCAATCCCAACACTCAGGAAGCAGAGGCCGGGGATCTCAGTGAGTTTGAGGCTAGCCAGGGCTACCTAGTTAGATGCTGTCTCAAAACAGCAACAACAACATCATTTTTTTTTTTTTTTTTTTTGGTTTTTCGAGACAGGGTTTCTCTGTAGCTTTGGAGCCTGTCCTGGAACTAGCTCTTGTAGACCAGGCTGGTCTCGAACTCACAGAGATCCACCTGCCTCTGCCTCCCGAGTGCTGGGATTAAAGGCGTGCGCCACCATCGCCCGGCAACAACATCATTTCTAATAGAAAAGCCATGCCACAAAATAATCCTTTCTAATAAAGAAGCCAAATCACAGATTTTATCTTGTTATGTGCATATGTTGACAAAACCCACAGCTCTTACCTTCTTTTTTTTTTTTCCTTCTTCTGAGACAGGGTTTCTCTGTAGCTTTGGAGCCTGTCCTGGAACTCGCTCTGTAGACCAGGCTGGCTTTGAACTCACAGAGATTCGCCTGCCTCTGCCTCCCAAGCACCAACACCGCCCAGCTATGCAGGTATTATCTTAAAGGGAATAAGAGGAAGTTTATTCTGGAGCCATTTTGAGCCACGGCTCAGGAACACGGATTTGGGTCACCCAAATTCCATCTTCTGTCAGTGTTCTGAGTCACGTGGGACAGCTGAAGAAAGAGGGTCACTCCAAGATGAATTTAGGCCTTACAGTCAGCAGGGAGGGACAGCCTAGGTGAACTGTACCACAGACAGCCCTGCAGGAGCGAAGTTACTGGTTGCTACACAAAAGTCACTTTCTGGGTAAAACATTCCTCGTGCCAAAGCCCTGAGCTAATCTCTGTGTTTCATGAAGGAAAACATCACACACCTGCCACTGTAGTCCTGGTTGTGTGCTGCGTGCAGCACCCAATAACGGCAGATGCTCCAGGTGTGCCAGGACCCTCTGTGTCCAGGGTCATGCAGAGGCCGTAGAGCCCTTCAGACAAACAGCCCTGCAGATGACAGAACACAACCACTCTTTTCGACAGCGACTTCTTCAAGGTCTAAACGCCTCCAACAAGCAGCTGTTTTGTTCTGCTGTTTCCCCTAGATGCAGCGACTCTGCTCGATTTTCACCACAGCCTTCCAGCATGGGTGCAGTTTCACGAAGTTTTATAGTTTTACAGAACAGAGGAAGTCATAAATCGAGGCAAGTTAAGAATACATTGACGAGTACATCAGAGAGGCAGATACGGCAAGGTGGAGGCTGCTTTCCTATAGGCCCGAGATGTTCTCCAATGATGTTCTTAGCTTTCGGATTGGTAGAAGCTAGTTCTCTACTTCTATCAATTTTAGAGTCTGTAGATTCTAAAAGTTTTCTCTATTGTCGTAAGATGTTAGCTTCAACACAGGGAGGAGGAGGGCCAGAACCAGCCAGGATAAGGCCAGCAGCCTCTGGGCTCGCAGCATTCCAGTCTCGCCACTACTGAAGTTCTAACTAGCCAGGTTCTTTTCAGGAGCTGCCGTTCAGAGGTGTGCGCCCGCATGTCGAGATCAGAATACAGCTTTGAGGGTCATCCTCAGGAAGGCAGCCCGCAGCCTCTCATGGTTCTGAAGCTCACCTTTCCCATCAGACTAGACAGTAAAGCCTCTTGTCTCCACCTCCTATTGCTGGCCACCACATCTGGCATGGTTTGGGGATCAAACTCAGATCCTCAGGTTGCAAGGCAAACACTTTACTGACTGCCATGGACCCAGGACCACCCCTGCACCCCGTCCCTTACTCTCTGGTTGCACTGGTACTTCCTATGTAACTCAAGCAGGGTGTTAACTCATGGAAGTCCTCCTGCCTCAGCCCCATGAGTTCAGGGTTTGGTTATAAGTCACATTCAACGTGTATGCCTATACTAGGGAGCAAATTTAGGGCCTTGCTAGTCATGCACTGAGCTATTTTCCCAGTCCTTTTAAATATTTTATTTTCAGAGAGTGTCTAAAGATGTCCAGGTTGATTTTGAACTTGTTCTGTAGTTCAGACAGGCCTTGAACCTGTCTGGTTAAAATAAGATTTTATTATAGGATTTAGTGCTGGTGGGGGGTGTAGGAAGGAGAGCCAAATAACAAATTTCTAAAGGGCTTTTTAAAATTACATCTGACTTGTGAAATATGTGCATAAAAAGGATTTGGGACTTATTGACTACGTCAGTGCATAAAAAAGCTCTTAATCGGGACACTGAATCTGAGGCTACTCGTTTCAGAGGCTGCGCGGAGTCCTCCCGGACGCCAGAGGCGCAAGCGGCCGCGGTTCCTGGCGGAGCAGGTGTCCTAGCGGTCTTTCTTGGGGGCGTGACGCAGGGCCCCGGCGCGCCTGCGCGGTGCGGCGCCTGGGCGGGGCCTGGGCTTGTCAGCCGAGCGGGGAGGAAGGAGCCGGCTGCGTGCGGTGTGAGGGGCGGGACCGGGCGGGCTGCGGAGGGTAGGCACGCGGAGGCCGGGCCATGCGTGCGGGCCGGGGTGTCGTGGAGCTGCTGCTGCTGCTGCTGCTGCTGAGCAGCGCGGGGCGGGCGGGCGGCTCCGAGGACATCGTGGTCGGCTGCGGGGGCTTCGTGAAGTCGGACGTGGAGATCAACTACTCGCTCATCGAGGTGAGCCGCGCCGCGCGTGGCCGGGGGCGGGCTGTGCGACCTCGGGCCAGGCTCTCTGCGGCTCCGCACCCTTCCCTAGCAGCGCCGAGGGCCGGGCGGAGGGCGGAGAGGGCCTACTAGACCCTGGCTCCCCCAGACCGAGACTCCTGAACTCAGATCTGCCCAACCCATATTGCAGAACCTGGAAACCACACGTGTCACTCTCCATACTGCAAACCCCGAGGTTCGGACCCATGGTTCCTCCATCCTTCCTGGGGTGCCTTTAAAGAGATCGATCCCCATCGCTAAGTTCGGACGTGGAGCAGTATAGCTACCTCTGGGGCTGTGAAGCCGCCGCTCTGTCCCCACTACTCCTTTGCTTTTCAAAGTGCAGAGTTTCCAGCCACCCTGCATAGTCGCTGCAATTCCGCTAGAGATTTGTGAAGCAGTTTCTTCCTGAGTCGAAAGTTCCGTGAAATGATTATCAGCCCAGTGGGATTCTGACCCAGAAAGCCCGCGAGAAGAAGGGGGATGGGCAGGAATAGACTCGAGGGACTGGAGAGAGATCTGGGCCTGGTTTTCCCAAGGAGGCTGGTAGCCAGAGAAGGGGGTGGGGTAGGAGGTAGACAGGGGCCCAGTAGGAGAAATGTGGAGTGCCAAAGAGAAGGGTATCCGAAGCCCCTTTGAGCTGCTCCAGTGCTGGCAGTGGCCTCCTTTAGCATGTCCCTTAGGACTGGGGGAAAAGGTGAGGAGAAGGCGTCCCCACCCTGATTTCCCTTTGCCCTTTCTCCAAACCCCAGCCTGTACGTGTAAGACGGCGTTAGACGAGGTAGAACCTAGAAGCGTGGTTTCCTAAGGCAGAGAATCAGCTGTTATCTTCCAGACTTTCTGTGTGGTTGGCTGACTTATATTTTATTTTATAATTTTTTTGAGACAAGGTTCTTATGTAGCCCAAGCTGGCCTTAAGCTCAGTATACCCAAGGCTGGCTTTGAACTCTGGACTCTCTTTCCTCCAAAGGACTGGATAGCAGGGGTATGCCCTGGGTCCTTCTACACAGGACTCCTGGGAATTGCTGGGGACATGTTACTAGGTACAAGTGCCACCTCCTGGTTTTGCAGCATTGGGTGTAAGAAACTGCCTTGGAAGGGCTTTTCAACTTAAGCTTCCTCCAGCTTTGGGAGAAGGGAGAGGGCAGTTGGGTGCTCTCACCCCATGCACTAACAGGGATTGATAGAGCAGAAAGTGGATTTTGTGGCCCATTGTGAACTGTGTTTCTCGAGCCCTAGGTTCCTTGTCCACATGTCTGGAGCAACCGATCCTTTTGTAATGGCTGCTTACGACATCAGACATTTCTTGTATTTAATTCCCCACTTAGAGATATGTTGCCCTTTTCTGATATGTACTTTACAGAAGATGTACTATATGGGCCAAAGAGTGAAGTGTGGCAGCCATACTTTTGATTTTGAATGAACAGGCTTCCTAACTACATAGCAAGCCAGAGTTAAAACATAACTAGAAACCGGCAGATGCACAGACAACAGTGCATCCATCATTAAACAGAGCGCTCAGCATCCAGCAGAAATTGACTGAGGAAGTCACCCGGAGTCCTCAGTGTAGTGAAAGAACATTACACCATGTTAGAGATGACGCCATCAAATCAGGTGCTTACAGCGTCCATCAGAAACGGACTGGGGAAGTTGAGGCACCAGCTGGAGTCCTGCTTGAGCTTTCTCTCCATGTCTGAGTTTCCCACAGCCCAATCTGTGGCTTCTCTAGGCACTTTTCTATCACAGATGGACAGTAGTGACATGTGTTGGGAATGGCTCACCCTCCAGCGGTGCTGCTCTCTTCCCTCCCTGCCACAGTGATGGGGCCAGTCCTTGGAAGACACTTTTAGACAGCCATGTTTAGGTCTGAAATGGAGACGGGGCAACAGTGCTCCAGAGCCAGCTTCTCAGTGAGTTCAAACTGCATGTGACAGTTTGCCCATACAGTGTATTTTATAACATGTAAGTAATCTAGGTGATCAGTCTTCCCTTCTCCTTCCCTTTCTCTTTTGAGACTTGCCCAGGCAGTCTGGAGCTTCCGATCCTCCTGCCCTCGCCTCTCAGATGCTAGGCCTGCAGGGGTTGTGCAACCATACCTGGCTGCCATTTCAGCCTTCTTCCCTCTGTTTCTGCTCGAGGTGCCTTCTGAGGTTCATGCACTGAAGGATTGTCTCGGGGGAATCTCAGTGCAGAGAACGTCTGTCCTTCAGCAGTAGCCTGTACAGCTAAAAAGAAGAATCACAGGGGCCGGAGAGATGGCTCGGTGGTTAGAAGTACTTGCTGGTCTTGCGGAAGACCAGGGTCAGTTTTCAGCATTCACACCATGGTCTGCAACTATCTGTGACTCCAGTCCCAGGGGATCCAACACCCTCTCAGGCCTCTGGGTATCGGGTACCCACAGACATCTATGCAAAACACTCATGCATAAAAATAAATACATCTGTAAAAAATTATAGGTTCTAGTGGTTTAACAGTCAGAATTCACATCAAAACAGGGTTCTTGGACTTGGGGTGGAAGCTTCAGTCAGCATGAGACCTGAGTTCCATCCCCAGAACCCTCGTGATTTATAAAAAAAAAAAAGTCAGCCTAGCCTGCTTGGTGAGTTCCAGGCCTTTGAGAGACCCTGCCTGAACAACAAGGTGGGTAGTTCCTACAGAGTGGCAGCTGAAGTTATCTTTTGGCTTGCACACACACACACACACACACACACACACACACACACACACTCCCCACTCCCCACTCTGTTTTTCCTGATAAGCAGCCGTCTTCAGTCGCAGGACATGACTTGGGTAGAGCAGCAGCTGGTGACTCCCTGGGTGCTGCCTCCTGGTCCTCCAGGCCAGTGCATATGCAGTGCATGCATCTGAATTTCTTTATGGTCTGGAACAAATTCGTTTTTACCCTTGACTGAATAACTGGACTCCACAGTCAGTAAGTCGTTGTCTGGGCTGTGTGGATCCTGCCCATGAGCACTACAGACCATGCCCTACTTCACACTGCCCCTTTCAAGTGCGCACTGGGCCTGACTGCTTCTGTGTTTCCTAGGACTCCACTGGATCATGCCTGTATTTTTGCTACAGAATTTTTTTTTTTTTAAAGTGTGCTTATATGTATCTATATATGGTTATGTGCACATGAGCTCAGTGCCCTTAGAGGACAGAGGCGGGCATTGGATCCTAGAGCTGGGGATGAACTCTGCAAGAGCTGCAAGTGCTCTTAATTGCTGAGCAGTTCTCCAGCCCCAACATTCATATTTTAGAGGTCAGGCTGATGTCGTCTGACCCAAATGTGTTTTTACAGATTGGGACACAGGTTCAGAGTCATTGAGCCATGCAGGCCGGCTGAGGGATTTGCCTCTAACCCTCTGGTGCTTCTCTGCCTGATGGTTCCCAGTGGCATTCCTTCAGAGAGTGTTAAATAGAACACTCTTCTTTTTGAGTGTGTACCCTGTGACTGCTGCTTGCCACACCACTGTGAGTAAGTGCAGGTATCCTGAAGCAAGGTGTCTCTGTTTTTACTGTGAGGAAGCTTGGCCTCTGGAGGTGCCATGACTTTGTTAAGGACACCCAGTGTAGGGAGACCCTGATATGGCTTTGCACCTTGCAGCTTAGAGGTTTGTGTCCACAGAGGTTTAGGGTGCAGCAGTTGTAGCCACGCCTTAAGGAGGGCGAATGCATTGGATGTCTCTCACATCAGTCTTTGTCCTGGTGGTGGCGGTGGAGGGCTTTAAGCGAATACTCCTCTAAGCATCTAGAATCATTTGGGACGCTAATAGTTCAGCCCCCAGTGCTTACCCTAGACCGTCTTGTTAAAGCCTTGGGGGCAGCCCAGGAATCTGCCTCCTGACTTGCCTTTCTGTCTGAACTGCAGTGCTGGAGTAGAACTGAGGGCCAGGCAATCATGGATTTAAACACATTATTGTGTGTGTCCATGCGTACTGTGTGTGAGGTCAAAGGATGACCTTGTGGAATTGGGTCCCTCCGTCAGCCTTGATGTGGGGTCCTGGACTTGATCAGGTCTCCAGGCTTGTGCAGTAGGTGCCTTCGCCTGTTGAGTTCCTGCTGGCCTGGGAACCTGGGTTTTCACAAGTGCCTTGCTAATATAGTCTTAAACTCGGAAATTTACACAAACAAAAGTTACTACAGCTACTTAAGCAAACTTCAGTTTTTCAGCATTGAAAAACAAGACTTTGGGGATAGGCTGAAAAGAAACATAAATAGCATTAATTTGGGGTGCCCTGTCTTCTTTCCCTCTGTCCCCAAAGCTGTTGTAGCAGCTAGCTCAGCTAACACTGGCCGACAAGACTGCATGCAGGCATCACATGCTAACTGGTTCTCTAAGACACTTGGTCTTTAGTTTTCTTTCCTTGCTTTGCAGATAAAGTTGTACACCAAGCATGGGACTTTGAAATACCAGACAGACTGTGCTCCTAACAACGGCTACTTTATGATCCCCTTGTATGATAAGGTAAGAGGCGGAGGGACTTCAGTCTTCACCCAGTGACTCTTATAAAGGAAGTAATCAATTAACATTCCCAAATGACTGGTGAGGGAGCTGGCCTCCCCGCGTGCAGACACTTGTATTGTAATGAGCAGTGGGATGCAGATTTCCCACAGCTGAGTGCATACAGTGGGGCACATGTGGCAATATCTCCTGGCATTCTAGCCCCCACAGCCTCACGGGATGCTGCAGGCATCTTAGCGGTGGGAGGAGTGAGGGATCAGCTCTCAGGGCTGCCGTTTATTCCAGCTGTCACTCGCCAGGATTGACACACTCAGACTGCATAGCTGTGCTCAGGTGTTCACCAGGATTGACACACTCAGACTGCATAGCTGTGCTCAGGTGTTCACCTTTAAGAAATACTTGTTTATGTTGTATGTAGGGTGGGAGTGGGCACTGGCTTGCCTGCACGGTGTGTGTCAGGCAGCACTCTCCTGCTACCTTGTTGTGGGTCTCTGGACCTGAACGCAGGTTATCGGGCTGGCACAGCGAGCCCTTTATGCACTGTATTAACTGGCCAGCGCACAGATGGGCTTCCACATGGCACTCTCCCTGCTGCTAGGTGGGAGTTTCTGGGTGTCTAGCTTGGACCTGGAAAGGAGTCCAACTGGCACCCTCAAGAAGACCCAGGCGTAGGATTTTATTTCAGATGGGGTTGTTTGGGGTAAAGTAATCCCATTGCCCTCCATCTGCCCTGGCCTTCAGGGCTCCTGCCTTCACCTTTCATGGTTTTCCTTGTAGGGAGATTTCATTCTGAAGATTGAGCCTCCGCTGGGCTGGAGTTTTGGTAAGTGAGCTGAGTGACAGAGCACTTTGCGGGGCCCACACTGTGCTGTCATTTTCTTAAAAGAGCATCCTTCGTGGTCTGTGCCTCTTTCTGGGAAAGCTGCCGTGGCAGCTTCAGTTCATTACACAGTCTAGACACGAACTGGGGCCTTCTTTCTGTCGAAGGCCGGAGCTGTTTCTGTTTTGGGTCTCGCTGTGCAGCCTGAGCTAGCCTCATACTCGGTGTCTTCCTGCGTCAGCCTTCTGCAGTTGAGGTTACAGATGTGTGCTACCATGTCTCGCTCCCCTTCCTGCCCACCCCCCCATAAGGGAGTGTTTAAACGTTGTAAAATTTGCCCACTGCAGAATCCAGATGTACATGGACTGGGGATGATGGCTCTTTGGAGGGAGACTCGTCTTCAGGCAGTGGAGGATCCTGAGGGATTCCTTACCTTAACAAAAGGCCACCTGTAACTCATTTTCCCAGAGAAACCCTATTTCAGTAAAGTTGAGGCATCCCAGGACACTGGAGGGGGCCAGCCAGCCAGACCATGGAGCAGAGGTCACTTTCATGGCCTCGGAGGCTTGTTTCTGCTCCCTCCAGTCTAGGCTTCTTATTGAACTGTTCTTCCAGATTTGAACACTGAATGTAGCGGAGTCACTCAGATTTTCTTCTCTCTCTCACTCTGTAGACCAGGCTGGCTGTGAACTCAGAGAACCATCTGCCCCTGCCTCCCAAGTGCTGGGATTAAAGATGTGCCAACTCTTCTCATTTTTAATGGAGGGAATTTTTGCAGAGTACACACACTGCCTAGTTTCCAGATAACACGATAGAATTCATGCTGCGGTGTTCACTGACCTGTTGCACTTACAGGTGACCCTGTCCTCACCTTCTAGAATGACAGGTGCTCTGTTTCTTTCTGTGTTAAGGATTGAACCCAGGGGTCTTGTGTATGTGGTGTCTCTAGCCCTTGTGACAGCTTTGCTGTGTGTGTGTTCTCATTTCGCTACGGGGTGATACAGTTGTACAGACTGGCCTTGAACTCTTTGTAGCCCAGGCAGACCCTTGATCCTGTAATCCTTTTGCTTCAGCCTCCAAGTAGCTGGGATTAGAGTCTGAGCCACCACACTCCATTTAGGTCATTTTGTTTTGAACTTGAGCAAAATGAAATCATACAGGCTGCTTTTTGTGTCTGGCTTCTTCCAGTCTTGTTTATGATACTTTATTGTGTGTGTCTAGGTCATGTCCTCTGCTGTGTGTAGGTTAGGGTTTCTGCTGTTGTGCTAAAGCACCCTAACCAAAGGCAGCCTGGGGAGCACAGTGTTTATTTCAGCTCACATTCTCAGGTCAGCACCAACGCTGAGGAAGCTGAGGCAGGAACTAAGCAGAGCCCATGGAGGAAATCTACAAAATAGCTTGTCCTCCATAGTGGGCTGAGCCTCCCACATTAATCAAGAAAATGCTCCATAGACCATCCTGATGGAGGCATTTTCTCAAGATTCTCTCTTCCCAGGTTTGTCTAGGTTTCTGTCAAGTTGACCAAAACCAACCAGCCCCCCGCCCCCCCAGTCCAGATGTTGACATCAGGCGTCTTCTTCAATCACTTCTCCCCACTGAGCCTGGAGCTCACTGATTTGGCTAGTGGGCTGGCCAGTGAGCCCTAGGAACCCTGTGTCTGCCTCCTCAGCGCTGGGCACAGATGTGTACTTCTGTGCTGGGGACCAGACCTGGGTCTGACTGAGCCATCTCCCCAGCCCTTTCCTTGTGTTTTAAAAGCTCAACTTTCTACTATGAACCTTCTGGTTTTCTAAAGAAAATGCATCGTGTTGATATTAAAGGATCAGATGGTTGCCCTCAGCAGCCACATTTGTGAGGGATTGGAAGCTGGGCGGTGTGACGATTAGTAGTCAGACTGAGTCAGCCTGCTCTGCTCATGTCCTCCTGTGGGGCTCCTGTTGCCATGGAGCTGATGGTCCTCTTTAGGTCGGGAGCCAGCATGTGAGATTTGTCACACACTCTGTGGAAAGATCCTTTAACCTTTTCATGACTCAGTTTACTTCTTGGTAAATTCTTGTGTCCCTTGAAGAATGCACTGGGCATGGTTCCTGGTCCAGAGTGAGTCCTTTGGCACTGGAGACTGTCCAGGTGGTGAAGTGCTTCCTGTGTAAGTCCAAAGCCAAGCGTGGTGGCGTGCGTCTGCAACTGTAGAGCTGGAGCTAGGGACAAGAGGATCCCTGGGCTGCTGACCAGTCAGCCAAGGCAAATGGACAGGTCCAGATTCAGTGAGAGACCCTGCTTTAAAAGCACGGTAGAGAGCTATAGAGGAAGACAGCCGCCACTGATAGCTAGCCTCCACATGCCTGTGCCACACCCATCCGAGCATGGACCACAAGCACACACATGCACCAGCAATACAGCTACAGTGTGGAACTCAGGGAGCCCATTCCTTCTGCGGGGTGGGAGGAGACTCGTGCCTTCACTTTAGTTCTGATTACGTGAGGGCATTACATCTAGAAATACTATGAAGAGTCTGGCTGGGAAGTATGTTCCTTGCATTACATCTAGAAATACTATGAAGAGTCTGGCTGGGAAGTATGTTCCTTGCATTACATCTAGAAATACTATGAAGAGTCTGGCTGGGATGTATGTTCCTTGCATGCATGCTGCCTTTTGTCTCTTGCCCCTACCTCTCCTTTCTTGATTTTTCCCCAGAACCAACCAGTGTGGAGCTGCACGTGGATGGTGTGAGCGACATCTGCACGAAGGGCGGGGACGTCAACTTTGTGTTCACTGGCTTCTCTGTGAATGGAAAGGTTTGGCTCTAGGCTCTGTCTGCTCTTCTCTACATTGCTCTGTTGTGTGCCACCTCCTGTCACCCTTACAGAAGTGGGGCTCTTGCGCTCTTAGGTCACCCACAGTGAGCTCCAGGGGTCTGTGCTTTGTGGTAACCTGGGGTCTGCTTGATTGTGGGGCATGGCCTGTGGTGGGGTGCAGAAAGGGAAGGGCACATGCCCAGGACCTGAGTCGTTGCGCTTGCTGTGTGAGAGCGAGGTGCACTTCCTCCGGGGAAGCTCCTTCCACCCCTTCTCTCGGAGCTGCTCTGGGGAGCTGCTGGCGCCCTGGGCAGTGAGTGCTGCTTCGTGTGTGTGTGTGTGTGTGTGTGTGTGTGTGTGTGTGTGTGTCTGCTCCCAGCTCCATTCTCAGTGGAGCCCTCGTTCTTCCTCCCGCCGACCCCCAAGTAGAGATGAGGGCTCTGCTGGCGAGGGTCCAGTGTGTAGACCTAGAAGTGCTCTTTTGTGCTGGAAGTGAGGCCCTCAAATGTCTCCTGTGGGTTGCTTACTGCAAGAGGGGATCTTGGGTATTTTTCTTTCTTAGAGATTTGTAAAATAATGTTACATTTTAAAAAAGAATTTTAATTATGTGTGGATATGTATATTTGAATGTGGATGTCCTTGAGGGCCAGAGGCATCGGATCACCCTAGACCTGGAGTTAAAACAGTTCCAGGCTGCCTGATGTGGGTGCTGGGAACTGAACCCCAGGCCCCTGCAAGAGCAGTGCTCACTGTTAACCACTGAGCAACCTGCAGCCCCACTGTGGTACACATGCTGTCTTACATTCAGTGTTGCAGCATTTTACTGTCCTTGTCCCCTCTTCACCAGTCCTGACTACATCCTCCTCAGAGAGGCCCTTGACATAAAGAAAAATGTTTTAGGTGCCACTTTGTGTGCAGGAGCTTGAAACAGGGGCCTTGGCTCCTTGGCTGGCTGAGCTGCCCATTGGGTCCTGACGTCCTCCTTCTCACAGGTCCTCAGCAAAGGGCAGCCCCTGGGGCCTGCAGGAGTTCAGGTGTCCCTGAGAAGCACAGGCACTGACGCGAAGATCCAGTCCACAGTCACGCAGCCTGGCGGAAAGTGAGTGGCGTCCTGGAGTCTAGTGTGGTTGCTTGGGTTGAGGGGGTGGGTGGGCTCAGACCCTGATTTGGCTCTTAAGCAAGTTCATGCTTTCAGAAGCCACATTCCCTGAAGTGGGAGTCATCTGACCCACTGTGCAGGTGGGTGATTAATTACCAGCCACTGTCTGTAAAGGCTGTGCCCCAGCCTGGGTTTGAATGGGCTCCTCCATTTGCCTTTGGCTTGGGATAGCCACTTTACCCCACTGCTTTGCTTTTCTAATTTACGGATGAAGGTAAAGAGAGGTTCCTGGGAAGACAAGTGTGATTGTTTCAGATTGGCCAGGTGGTGCTAATGAGCTTGTGCTGACCACAGACTAACACAGTTAGGGTTCAGAGACAGCGTTTTATCATTTACATGGAAACCATTTTGTAGTTGGATCTGGTGGCTGCTTAGTTAACCTGGCGGAATGAAACGTAAAGAGCTGTTTACTGCGCTGTGCAGTGGGGCGAGCACGGCTGTAACTGTGAGCAGATGTGCTGGATTAACACCAGAGTAATCGGAGCTGATACTTATGCAAACATTTAGAGCATTGCTACTTCAGCATGCAAAACCCAACCAACATGGTAACTGCAGCTAATAGTCAGCTTCTAGTGTGTTATCCAACTTCAAAGTCGCCATTGATCGGCTGTCCCTGATCAGTGCCTGGTCTTGGTCTGGAGTAACACCCAGCTGTGCTTCTTTCTGGCCCAGCCTAGACTGAGTGTCCTTCAGCCAAGTTCTTGGGACCAGAAGGGCCTCGGTTTTCCAGAATTTGGAATGTTTTTCATACATACAATGTGTTAGTTTCTCAGTGCTAATAATCACAGCTGACAGGAGGGAGGCTCTATCTGACTCATGGTTTCAGACCATGGGCATTTAGCTTTCATGTGTCTGGGCCCCCTGCCCCAGTGACACACTTCCTGCACCGAGGCCCCACCCCCTACCTAGTGACACTCCTATAGTGACAACTTCTTCTCTGAGGCCTGTCCTTCTGTGTTCCCCACCACCTCCCAATGGTTCATCCTGTCCCGAATCCATCAACAGCTGCTCTGTTGGTTAGGCAAACCCCTCTAACCCTGTACTGGGAACCGAGACCACAGCACACGTGCCTTCAGGGACATGTGAACATGGACTTCATTTCGTCTGTGCGTGTCTTAAGCATGCAGGCTGAAGTTCCCATCCAAAATTTTAAATAATTACTAAACAATTCAGTTGTATAGAATTTTCTACCTTTTTTTTTTTTTTTTTTTTTTTTTTGTTTTTGGTTTTTCGAAACAGGGTTTCTCTGTGGCTTTGGAGCCTGTCCTGGAACTAGTTCTTGTAGACCAGGCTGGTCTCGAACTCACAGAGATCCGCCTGCCTCTGCCTCCCAAGTGCTGGGATTAAAGGCATGCACCACCACCGCCCGGCCCGAATTTTCTACTTTTGTGGTATAGTATTGGTACTCAAAAAGTTCTGGATCTTGGATTTCTGATGTTCAAACGAAGGATGCCCCAGCTGTAGTTTGTTGCAGACCTGACCAGGAGGTGTCTTAAGCTCCTTTGCCATGAACTGTCTTAAGCAGTGCTCAGAGCGCATGTTGGGACCTGGGGAGTAGAAAGGCTAAATTAACAGTGCCAGAAAACAGTGGCCTCTTTAGCTTTATTGTAGCAAAGTAATTCTCAAGCCCTGTCCGGACGGCGGCGTTTCATAGACCACGGGAGAGTGCAATTACTGCCTGTAGTAAGTTCCTTGTGGCAAAATTAGCTTCTGATTGGCAGGTGCCTTGTTCAGATGGAGCCTGGTATGGCTCTGGCTGTAGCCTTTGCAGTCCCGTCTCAACTGGCCGTGGCCTTAGCTCATCTGGAGTTTCTAGAAGTCCGCTTATTGGCCGATGGCTTCGTCACAGTTGTCTGCGAGAGAGGTCACTGACCTTGTTCAAAAGAGGGCATTGCATCCTCTGGACCTGGGGTCACCTGCACTCAGAACCAAACCTGGGTCCTCTGGAAGAGCAGCCAGTGCTCTTAGCCATGAGACAGCTCTCTGGCGCCTACCTTGAATTTTCAGCTTTCCTGTCTCGGCCTCCTAAATATCGGAATTACAGGTGCATGTCACTATGCCTGGCTTTAGGGCCACTCTGTATTAGCTATCTGCCCCAGCCTGGGGCACAGCTCCTCCCTTCCCACTCCTTAGCTTTTAGCTATTTTTTTCTCCTCCCCATCCCTGTTTGTGTCAATCAAGCCTGCTGATTATTGTGAGCTTACGCCAGGACTCCTGGAGCCGCTGGGAGTGTTGGCTCACTGTGTGCTAGCAGTGTGCAGAGTGGCTTTCCTTGCTTCCTGGCACACGGGGAGTGTTCAGTGAGTGAGTTTGGACAGAACTGGATTGAGTAGCTCTTGGAAGCCTACAGTAATTCCCGCATAGTCCCTGTCTAAAACCTGGGTTAAGTGATGTGCTATTCTGTGTTTCTCAGGTTTGCATTTTTTAAAGTTCTTCCTGGAGATTATGAAATCCTTGCAACCCATCCGACCTGGGCTCTGAAGGAGGTAAGCTTCGTCCCGTGTCTGTGGGTGTGCTATTTGGAAGCAATTGTGGGGATGAGTTTGGGATATGAAATAAGTCATAGTTTTCTCCAGATACCTTGAAAGAACCGGGTGCTGAAGATGTAGGTGTTACGAGAGAAAACTCCCCTGCCACAGTGGGTGCCTCTGCTTTTGGCTTCTTCTTTAGGTGACAGTTGTGACATTCTCTGCCATCCACTGTCACTGTATTGAGCTAAGTCAACACCAGAAATTCCCAGTGAAGTTTGTTCTTTTTCTGTCTAAAACAGAAATCGATAATATGCTAATATTCTAGAGGCCTATTGTCCACGTTCCCGGGGAGAGGGAGATCTCAAACAGCCTATGATTGTTCAGGGAGAATGGGTTGCGTGTCGTCATATCTGAGTGGCAGCGTCATATCTGAGTGTCAGCAGCAGCAGTGAGCGTGCAAGCCAGAGAAAACTTCTTGTTTCAAGGAAAGAAAC
Organism: Chionomys nivalis; assembly: GCF_950005125.1. Lineage (NCBI taxonomy): Eukaryota > Metazoa > Chordata > Mammalia > Rodentia > Cricetidae > Chionomys > Chionomys nivalis. The sequence continues at coordinate 39,642,790 of NC_080108.1, read as the reverse complement.
AACAGTGCTTTCCTTTTTGGTTGAAATTTTCAACTTTATTCTGCTTGGTATTTGAAAATTTAATCAGACATGACTGAGTAGTAGCAGTGTTCATTGAAAGAGTGTCTAAGCAATGTGTGATAGCTTGTGCCTGTAATTCTAGTACCTGGGACACTGAAGCAGAAGGATTACAGTGAGCTTTGTAGTCTGGGCTCCATCGTGAATTTTAGATCAGCCTTGGCTATAGAGTGAGACCTTAACTCAAAAAAACAACCCAAAAAAAAAAACCCCAAAGACTGTCTAAAAGGTTATAAGTGCTTGAAATGTCATATAAAGGCTGATTCTAAAATATTATAGTAATTGAATGTTTTTGAATACAAATCAATAATAAAGCAAAGCATGATATGATAAGTTTGGCTAACAGTTACTTGGCAGGGTCAGTGCTTCTGGCCCTGGTTCTGTTTTGTCAACATGGGGTGTTGGCTACCCTGAGGGAGCAGGGGCTCTGGCCCTGGGTTTGTCTCTGTCAGATTTTGGTTAGCAAGGGCATTGCACAGTGTCTGGGGATTGCATTCTGTCCGTATGAAGCCGCTCTGCAACAGAAAGGGAAAACCAGCCTGCTCATTAATTGGAGGGGTCAGAGAGATGGCTCAGAGTAAAGGTACATGCTGCCAGGCCTAAAAGCCTAAATTCAGTTCCTGGGACCCACATGGTGAAAGGAGAGATTCCTAGTTGCCCTCCAACTTCCCATGTGTGCTATGGCATGGCCCCACCCCCAACAAATAAATATTTCTATTTTAAGAAGAAGTTGGGTGTGATGGTGGCACATGCCTTTCATCCCAGTACACCAGAGGCGGAGGCAGGTGGATCTCTGTGAGTTCCAGGACAGTCAAGGTGGTTACAGAGACATACCCTGTCTCAAAAAACAAACAAACAAGAAGTTGGACTGTGAGAGGGACGTGAAGGAAGGAAGGGTCCGTCAGTGTGAGGTCACCACCCACATGGGTGGGTGCCCCATCTCACACTTCCTTTCATCCACTTCGCATAGAAAAGAAGAAATTGCAGGGCTCAGTGGGTGGTGCTCGCCATGCAGACCTGACAGCTTGAGTTTCGGTCTCAAAACCCATGTGAAAGATTGTCTGCAATCCCAGTGCTCCTTGGGGAGATGGGAGGAGAATCCCTTAGCTCCCGGGCCTCCCAGACTGGTGCACACAGCTGAAACCACAAGCAGCTCTGCCTCAAGCGAGGTGGAAGGAAGGCTGGGACTGCCACCTCAGGTTGTCCTCTGACCCCCACATGCACTCCATGACATGCGCATCTGCAGTCAACACATGAACACACAGTGGCTGTGTTGTTTTCGGCAGCCAGCCCTCCTTGGCTGAGGGTTAAATATTCATTGCTTCAGCCAGTCTCAGATTCAACCAGCTACCGATTGGATATACGTAGGCATTTTTCTTATTCTTGATTCTCAAATGGTAAATACTGCTTGTTGTGTTGGATGTGGAAACTAATGGAGATTTAGTATTGGGGAGATGTGTATAGCCTCTGTACATGCAGTATGCTGTTATAAAAGGGACTAGGAACTGAGGCTGTCTGAGTTTGGGATGCCCGTGTCTGTAATTTTATTATGAATTCTGTGTTCATACTGCCTTTTTAGTTAAAAATTTAAACATGTCCTTGTGTTGCTGAGTGTTCTGGAAGGACTTATTATTATTTTTGTCTGTTTCCTTTTGAGACTGTCACATTGTATCCCAGGGTGTCCTCAAATTCACAGTCTTCTTCCTACTCCTGTGTTGGGCTGTCAGGGTTTAGCACTGTTGAACTAAGAACTCCTCCTTCTTCTAGGCAAGTACCACGGTGAGGGTGACGAACTCCAATGCTCATGCAGCCGGTCCCCTTGTAGTGGCTGGCTATAACGTGTCTGGCTCTGTCCGCAGTGACGGGGAGCCCATGAAAGGGGTGAAGTTTCTTCTCTTTTCTTCTTTAGTAAACAAAGAGGTAAGCATAGATCGGGGGTGGGGAGTGGCAGGTTGGGGCTTGCTGTTGACCATACCAGTAGTGGTTGGTTTGTGACCTGGATGTTTAAGAACACCATATCTCCATGGACTGTCTGCACCGCGAGGCCGTGGAGCTGGGAGATGCTTGGGTTCTGGCCAGGCTCACACAGTGTCAGGTTCTACTACTTGTTGCTCTGTGGCATCTTGGGTGTGTCACTTTTATTCCTTGGCCAGTTTTCTTATTGTTGGGGAGATGCCTCACCAGTTTTCCTAAGAAGACTGCCCATTTTTAACTTCTGAGGCCGGGTGTAGAGATTTGTGTTCCATTTGCCTGCTTAAATTAACCTCTTGCAAGAAACCCATGCGTTGGCCTCTAGAAGCTGGCCTGGTCTTGTTTGTGGCTGTTGGGTAATCGGAACATGGGAATTTCTTCTTCTCTGACATAGGATGTCCTGGGCTGCAATGTGTCCCCAGTGTCGGGGTTCCAGCATCCAGATGAGAGCCTGGTTTATCTGTGCCATGCGGTCTCCAAAGAAGACGGCTCGTTTTCTTTCTATTCCTTGCCGAGTGGGGGCTACACTGTGGTGAGTGAGTGGGTTTCTCTCTGTACAGGACACTGGCGTGAGAGTGGGCATTGTGCGAGTCAGCTTTCTGTCACCACTTGAGCTGAGCCACCCGAAAGGAGTAAAGGTTTATCTTGGATCATGGTTTCAGTTTCTGGCTGATTACCCTCTTGCTTTTGGGACTGAGGTGAGGCAGTAGGGTGTGGTTGAAGCCTGTGGTAGAGGAAATCTATTCAGTTCCTTCAGGCCCTGCTTCCTACAGGTGCTGCCACGTCCCAGCCCAGGAGCGGCCTTTTCACGTGGCAGCACGGCCCTCCTGCCGCCACATCCACAGTTATCCTGGGACACGTGTGGCACATGGACTGCGTGTTGGATGTGCCTGCTAGTGCATAGGATTTGGGGGCGTTTCAGATCCAAATCAGTAGTAGATATTGAATAGTCAAATAAATGGTGAGCCTGTATCCATGAGTTCTCAGCCAAGCAAGGATAGACTGAGTGTCCCTAAAGCTGAAAACCCATATCTAAAACACTCTAAAATCTGAGTACACTATTGAGTTTGCCATCAGCTTTTGTCTCTTTGTCTGTACCGTGTGTGTGGAATGCAGTGGATCTCAAGTTCAGACTTGGACCTGCCCACAAGATGTCTTATCATGCACTGCAGGCACTCCTGCATCTGAGCAGCTCAGTGGGGGATACCCTGGGGATCACAGCCCGAACTGACACAAGACATGGAGCACAGGGCTCCACTAGACCAGCAGCTGGGATTCACATTCCTCTGGTTGTGTTGGCTGCTAGGCCCAGGTGAATACTGACTGTAGAATTGTGCGGTGCATTCTTCATAATCACCAGACCCCTCCTTCTAGGTGCCCTTCTACAGAGGAGAGAGGATCACCTTCGATGTGGCACCTTCCAGGCTTGACTTCACTGTGGAGCACGACAGCCTGAGACTCGAGGTGAAGCTGCGTCGTGCCCTGGAGGCAGGCGTTTGGGATCCTAGCTCTGGGCGCAGATGTTGCAAACTTGTCCACATCAGCATCCTGCCCAGGATGACTGTTGGAGGACGTGGACTCTGTGCCCTAGCCTGGGGTACACTAGATATCCCACCTCTCTTACACAGTGTCTTCATCTCGCAGAGCTAGCTGGAGTCTGGTCAGCGCTGCTCTTTCAGTGAGGTTGCCCACTGAGTGCCTGGCTTGTGCTTTGGGTTCTGTTCTGTATTGGCCATGCAGTGTGGGCTTAAGTGGCCAATGGTCTTTCTGGAAGTTGCATTTTGTGACGGGAAGAGCCAGTGCCTGTTTAGATAAGCAAGTTAGTCAGTGTGCTAGAGGAAGCACACACTGTCTGGACAGAAGAAGGGCTGTGCAGCTCAGGATGAGGACGCAGGGCTGCATGTGCCATCAAGAGTCCCCTTTGAAAGTGACACCGGGCTACCGCCTAAAGGGGAGTTATCCCTAAAATGTGTGGTGAGTGCAAAGGTCTCAAGGCAGGAGTGCTCCTGAGGAGGTCAGGGGAGCTGTAGTGGAGGGGAGGACGGAGCTTGGAGAGTTGATGGTGTAGACCTTGGTTGGCCACTTCTCTCCAATGCTGCTGGGACTTGGGTATTGCTGAGGAGAGGTGATGAGGAAAGCTGGCCTGGGCAGTAACCATGTGAGCTCAGGAGAGCATGGCCCTCAGGGGATGGTGAGATGTTCAGAAGACATGGTAAGTGTGTTTTCATTGTTCTTCTGTGTCTTTGCTTACAGACATGGAAGTGGTCCCTGCTGGCAGCTTGCAACACAGAGGAAGCGCCCTAAGGGGGGTACTTGGCAGTTGTGCTAGTGAAAAGTTATTCTCGGATTGTTTTATGATGCACTGAGAAGCAGCCCTCTAAAATAGCAGTCAAGGGAGCTGGCCCCGCCGTCTAAGGTTGCATTAGGACACCTAAGTCCAGGAGGCCAGGAGGATGAACACGGAGCCTTATTGCCAGCATTGGCCTTGCAGGAAGGGTGTGACAGGTCCTTGGGCAAAGTACCAGACAGTGGTCAGATGCAGGCTTTAACCCGCAGTGTGTAGAGTTTCAAGTGAGGGCCTAAAATGTTCCATCAGGCTAGGGAAGCTTCCCCATTTCATCTGTGTGCTTCAAGCACCTGGCACGTAGTAAGCGTTGAAAACGTCTGTTGGACTTGTGAGTTGATAAGTGGATAAATAGCCAGCTCAGCTCTTAGCTTCAGAAGATTATCCCTGAATCAAAAGGAAGCCATTTTCTTATTCCTCCTCTCCCCTCTGCACACTCTTCCTGTTTTTGGTTTGAGACAGAACCATTATGATCCTCCTGATTAGCCAGTTGAGTACTGAGATTACAGGCAGGTGCTGCCTGGGTGCCGAGTGCCACCGTGCCCTGCAGTTATACCTAGTGCTTGCAGTCCAAGGGTGTATTGTCGTGCCAGGCTACAGTTTTGCCACTTTGCAGCTCTCTTTCAAATAATACATACTTTGTAGCATGGAGCTGAGGCAGGACGGGCTCCACTGAGCCTAACCAGAGGGGGATGAGATGTAGGGAATCAGTCGGGCCTTTTAGATGCTGAGGAGTTTGAAGATAGACAATTAGGTTGTTGATATCTCACCCAGATAGCTCACCTGAGAAACCAAAGGTGGGGGCTTGGAGCTCAGTGCTACCCAGGAGAGCCCAGTCTTGGTGCTTGGAGCAAACAGGGCACACACAGACAAGGCATGGGGCTGTGTGTTGAGAGACTTTGCAGAGGAAGTGTGGACTGAAGGAACCTGGCCTGGGATCTTAGGTGTGGGCTCTTGGACTTTGAAAGGGGAGGGTAGGTCACTGATCTTAGATAATATTGGTGGAGTAGGTTGGGGTTTCAGGTGATGCTGAAGGGACATGCTATGGGTGAAGGGAAGGGCTGTGGGTCACAAGTAATGTTGGGGGTGACAGGTTGGTGGTCTAGGGAGATGCTGGGGTCCCAGGAGATGCTAGGGGACAAGCTAGGGTCCCAGGGGACAGATAGGCTGGAGTTCCAGGAGATTCTGGGGGAAGGGATGGGGTCCCAGGAGATTCTGGGGGACAGGCTGGGTCCCAGGAGATGCTCTGAGACAAGGTGGCTTGTATTTGAGAGGCTGGAGACAGGTGGGATTCACCAAAGTGGGGACATGTGGATGGGGCTGCGGAGGGAGCAGGAGAGGGCAAAGCTGGGGAAACCCACAAGCCAGAGGCAGCAACCTGGCTTGGGGAGCGAGCCTGGCGGCTGTTTTTATTCCACTCTGGTGACCGTTCACCATCTGAGAGGATAGATGCTGTGAGGGAGAGGGGCCTGGCTGGAACTAGAGCTGCAAGGGCCAACACGTGGAGCCGTGGTGCTGGCCAGGAAGGGGTCTTGGTGACTTGGGCATGTGAACACCTATTCTTCACTTTGCAGCCCGTGTTCCATGTCATGGGCTTCTCTGTCACTGGGCGGGTCTTGAACGGACCTGAAGGAGAAGGTGTTCCAGAGGCTGTGGTCACCCTGAACAACCAGATTAAAGGTTAGTCACCCTGAACAACAGGTTAGAGGTGGGCAGGCATGGTGGTCCTGAGTGTGCTCAAAGGCTCTGTTTGAATCCTGGAACAATAGAGACACAAGGGACAGAATCTCCATGGGACACAAGCTTGGGCTTCTCTTTGATTCACGCGCTTTGGTTTCACAGTCAGAACAAAAGCTGACGGCTCCTTCCGCCTAGAGAACATAACGACAGGGACGTACACCATCCATGCTCAGAAGGAGCATCTCTACTTTGAGATGGTCACCATCAAAATTGCACCCAACACTCCGCAGCTGGCAGACCTCATTGCTACTGGGTAAGTGTTCTGTCTGGTCAGGGTGACTACTGACCGTGACCAAAAGCAACTCGAGGAGGGAAGGGTTTATCTGGCTAACACTTCCATATCACAGTCCATCACTGAGTGAAGTCAGGTAGGGATCTGGAGGCAGGAACAGAAGCAGAGGCCATGGATGGCTGACAACTGGCTTTCTCAGCCTCCTTTTTTATATACGCAGACCACCTGCCTAAGAGTGGCACCGTCCTCAGTGAGCCGGGCTCTCCCACATCAGTTATCAGTCCAGAAAATGAACCACAGGCTTGCCTACAGGCCCATCTGGTTGACCGTTTTCTCAGCTGGGATTCCCTCTTCCCAAATGCTTCCAGCGTGTGTGAAGTGACATAAACTAGCCAACCCACGGCTGTGTGCAGTCTTGGGAGCGTCCCAGCTCCTCTCTTAGCAGTGGTGGAGAAGAAAATGAGCCTCGACCTGACTGTATTTCTGCCCAGGATTCCCTCAGTTCCAGTAGCTCTCGAGAGTCAGCTGGCTTTCTTTTGGAAAGATGAGAGCTGAGTCTTAATAACTGAAGACACTTGCGTGTTGGACACTTAAGATTGATTTCTTTTGCTTTTAAGTTAAAATGGGTTTGTTAAAGTGGAAAAAGAAGGTGAAGGCGAATGTGCCTCCTGCCACACCTAACAACTTCAATCTGATCCCTGGGAGCCACGTGGTAGAAGAAGGGAATAGGCTTGTATAAGTTGTCCTTGACCTCCACATGTATACAAACACAATAAATAATCATATTTCTACCTCTGTCTGTCTGTCTGTCTTAGAAAAATCTCTCTGAAGTGAGCACTTCCCTTGTCTGATCCCAGAGGGCTTTGTTGGCTTCTCTGATGGTGGTGGGTGTGGAGGTGTTCTGGGAGATGTTTCCGGTTGTTGGTAGAGTTAACCATGTAGTCACTGATTACATGCACGTCAAGGACGGAATGGAAAGGTATTTAGGGGTTTGCAGCCTAGAGAGGTGTTGCTGAGATAGGTGATGAGGGTTCAGGTTTGGTGCCGCATGGCCACTAGGTGGCACACTCTCCTGCATCCTGATGATTGGCCTCCTAGGCTGGTCAGCTGGAGGTGGGATACCACCAGCACTGCAGGGGCTGGGGAGCCTGAATAGCTGAGGTCACAGGAACTAAGAAAGTGAGTGTTAGGGACAAGGACAAGGTGGTTGCTGACACCAAAGCTAGGAGCCTAGTCACCAAGGAAGCATTGCAACCCTTCAACTTTGAAGGAAGTCAGTTATCCTTAGAAAATAATTCTTGGGTTCAAGTCCTGTTCCTCTCCCCTCTGCTTTTGTCTTGCTGGAATGACCAGGTTTCTCGTTGCAGGTTCAGCATCTGTGGCCAGATATCCATCATCCGCTCCCCTGATACTGTCAAACAGATGAGTAAATACAAAGTGGTCCTGTCCTCTCAAGACAAGGACAAGGCTTTGGTCACCGTGGAGACGGATGCTCATGGATCATTTTGCTTTAAAGCGAAACCAGGGACCTACAAAGTCCAGGTGCGTGTTTGTCTTAAAATATCTGCGGGTTGGGAAGGTGACCGTCAGGAGAGTGCTTGCCCTGCAAGCATGAGGACCTTTGATCCCTGGAGTCCATTAAAAGGCAGGTGTGCTGGCATTGGCTTGTCATTCCAGTGCTGGGGAGGCAGAGGCAGGCAGATCCCTGAGGCTCACTGGCTGGCCAGGCTTGCCTGCTAGGTAAGCCCCAGGCCAATGAGAGATTTCATCTCCAAAGAACAAGATAATTGGTTTCTGAGGAAACAGCGTCCAAGGTGACATCCAGCCTCCACTCACTCTCACTGCCCCCACCCCAGCTCGGGGAAAAGCAAGGGCTTTCCAGATTGTTATACGCCTTTCAGTTCCCTCTCCTTCCTCCGTGTGAGGGCTGTGGTAGGCCGAGGCTGTCTTCTCTCCCTGGGTATGTGCAGGGCTGGCAGCAAACGTGTGCCCTCCTGTGCCATCCTTGTTTCTGGCTGCTCTAGGGCATCCACGAGGCCAAAGCAGAGCAAAGCCAGTTCTTGCAGTTTTAGAATTTCATGGTGCCAGCTTCTGAGAGCCCAGACTAGAGGAACTACCCCACCCTGACTCCAGGACAACCACAGACCCCAGGGAGCTTGCCCATTCAGGCAGAGGAGCAGGGCAGCCCCTGTCTGGAGTATCCCCACAATGGAGTAGGCCTGAGCACAACTGGGCTACTGGCAAGACAACCAGAGGTCTGCCCGCCTGGGAAAGACCATGTGCCTGGAGCCCACAGGGCTGGCCAGTCAAATCAGCTCTGCTCCCAGCTTTAGTGAGGGAGGCCTGGAAGTGTCTACTAAGCGTGGGTCTTCTAGAGTGGGTTCCTCCTTCTGGAGGGACAAGTGGAGATATTTGGTGGGTGCCCAGCTTATGTGAAGATGGCCACATCGACAGCTCCTGAGGCTCTGTCAGAAGCCCAGAGTTGGGCAGTTCTTTACTGGGAATGCAGCAGGGATGTGTGCCTCCTTCCCCGTCCTTTTCTGAGCTTGGGAAAGGCACACAGGAAAGGAATCGAGTGTGATGGCACATGCCTGCAGTCCCAGCGCTGGGGAGTGGAAGCAGGAGTGTGAGTTTCAGGCTAGCCTGGACTGCAGAGTCTCTGTCTTAAAGTAACACAGAAGAAAATAAGCACATGGAAAAAGAAAAATGACCTAATTCTATGGGTGCCTCTGGGGAGGCACCAGACAGTCTCTCTCTTTGAGAGTTGGTTTTACAACAGCCCAGGTTGACTTGGTCTTGGGGTGTTCTTTCTGCCTCAGACTCCTGAGTGGGAGGTTAGAGGCTGGTGCTGCCATGCCTGGCTTAGGTATTAAACTACTAGTGTGTTACTATGAAAATACCACTTCCTACTGGGCATGCTGGCGCACGCCTTTAATCCCTGTGCTGGGGCCAGAGGCAGGCGGATCTCTGAGTTAGAGGCCAGCCTGGTCTACAGAGTGAGTTCCAGGACAGCCAGGGATACACAGAAACCCTGTCTCGGGGAACAAACAGAATTGTTGTATTTGGTGTGATTACACATCTAGGCTCAGTGTGAACCTTCACCCTTTAGTATCTGCTGAGCCTGAGGCCCTCAGGAAGGCTCTAGTGCTTCCAGCCTCACAGGCTGGGGAAAGCTGTTCTCTGAAGCTTCTAGCACAAGTTCTCAATCTCTGGGTCACAACCCTTTGTGGGGGGGGTCCTATATCAGAATCCTGCGTGTCGGATGTTTATGCTGCAGTGTGGTCCCATGGCAGAATCCTGCGTGTCTGATGTTTATGCTGCAGTGTGGTCCCATGGCAGAATCCTGCGTGTCGGATGTTTATGCTGCAGTGTGGTCCCATGGCAGGATCCTACGTGTCTGATGTTTATGCTGCAGTGTGGTCCCATAGCAGAATCCTGCATGTCGGATGTTTATGCTGCAGTGTGGCCACAGCAGTAGCAGAACTGCAGCTGTGAACTAAATGCTATGTTGGGGCCACCACAGCATAAGGAAGATTGAGAAGCACTGCCATCTCATCTTCTCACAGGTGCTGGTGCCTGAGGCTGAGACCAGAGCTGGGCTGATGCTGAAACCGCAGACGTTCCCTGTCACCGTGACCAACAGGCCTGTGATGGATGTGGCTTTTGTGCAGTTTTTGGCATCTGTTTCTGGAAAAGTCTCCTGCTTAGGTGAAGTGTCCACTGCAAATGAGAGTGGGAGAACTGGACAGTGGGAGGAGATGGGACCAGGTGTCTCTGAAGTGGGGTTACAGTAAAGGCAGTGCCATTCCTGGGGAGACCTGCAGGGTTCTGAGGTTTTTTTATTATTATTATTATTATTTTTTTATTTTTCGAGACAGGGTTTCTCTGTAGCTTTTGGTTCCTGTCCTGGCACTAGCTCTTGTAGACCAGGCTGGCCTCGAACTCACAGAGATCCGCCTGCCTCTGCCTCCCGAGTGCTGGGATTAAAGGCGTGCGCCACCACCGCCCGGCTGAGGTGTTTTTTTATGAATGGTGAGTTCTCAGTAACTGCCTAGTTACCAGGCACCTGGATTGTTTCTACTTTATTTTCCAAAGGTTTCTTTTTAGGCTGAAATCAGATCCTGTGTGTGCGTGCGTATATGATGCGTGTATGCATGCTTGGTACGTGAAAGTGTGTGCACATGAATGTGTGTGTGTGTGTGCATGGTGTGAGTGTGTGTGTAGGTAAGGGCACAGTGTGTGTGGGCACACTTGCGCATGTGTGCCTGTGTGTGGAGGTCAGAGGCAGTATTGAATGTCTTCCCTTGATCTGTCTACACTTTTTTCTATTATTTGGAGACAGGGTCCCTCACTGACCCTGAAGCTGATCGGTTCAGCTAGGCTGGCTGAACCGAGAGCTCTAGGTACTGCTTATCTCTGCCCGCTCCCGGTCTTGGGGCTCCTGGTGCACATTGCCATGCCAGCTCTTTATCTGCATTTATGGGAACCAAACTCAGACCCTCATGTGTGTGTGGCAGGCAGCTCACCACACACACATCTGGATCATCTCCCCAGCCTCCTTTGGTGTTTTTTTGAGTCCGGGTCTCATGTAGTCCAAGACTGCGAATGCTTTTTTTTTAAAAAAATGATTTTTTTTTCTGAAAGGTTCATTTATTATGTACAGTGTTCTGCCTGCATGTGTTCTTGCAGGCCAGAAGAGGGCACCAGATCTTATGGTTGTGAGCTACCATGTGGTTGCTGGGGATCGAACTCAGGACCTCTGGAAGTATACTCTTAACTGCTGAGCCATCGCTCCAGCCATCTTAGAATGATCTTAACTTTCTTGCCTTCAGCTCCCAAATGCTAGGATTGTAGGCGTGCACCACGACCCCCGGGAGGCCTGAGACTTTCACTTTGTAAAATGGACATACTGCCCTTCTTGGAGTCTATAAGGGATTTAAATGCAGTTTCCTCAGTGTTGCTGCTGATTCTGGTTAGATTCCAAGGACTGTGACCTGGAGCAAGTTACTAACCCTCCCCTGTCTTGGGGTGACTGAGAACTGGGTCATTATACTGTCCTGGAGGAAGTGGGCCAGAGCTGCTCTTGGGGGCTCCCAGGCGTTCTGTCTGAACTTGCCTCCAGGGCTTATTGCTCAGGCTAAGCACTCAGAATCTCAGCAGGGTTTGCTGTAGCAGTCATGTGAGGTTCTTGGGTCTTCTCTCTAGATACCTGCGGTGACCTGTTGGTGACCCTGCAGTCACTGAGCCGCCAGGGTGAGAAACGCAGCCTCCAGCTCTCTGTCAAGGTCAACTCCATGACCTTTACCTTTGACAAAGTGCTCCCTGGGAAATACAAAGGTAAGATCAAGCCTGCTCCTGTCGTGAGCTCTCCCAAGCCTGCTCCCCCTTTGTGCTTTCTGTAGACCTTTTCCTGGGAACTCTGTCCTGGGACCTTGACCTGCAAAGGTCCCACCCCACGTGTCTGCTTTGGGGAGGGTGCCCTGACAAATCATTTTATTTCTAAGTGCCAGAACGGTCATGATGATTCCAGTCTCATGTCTGCCGTTTAGCTCTAGAGGGACCTTGGGCAGCCACTCTTTCTCCTCCACAGATGGTTTGCTCATCTGTGAAATGGTACGATAGCCTTTCTCAGGAAGGGACTAAGCAGAACTCAGACCCTGGTCATCAGGGCAGTGGCCCGTGTGGGTGCTGTTCCCGCCCTCACTTTTCAGACAAGACTTCTGGCTAGTGGAAAGTAGGCTTCTCTCTCTGGGGTCTGTGTTCTGTCTCAGAGCTGGCAAACTGCCTGTTTTATAGTTTCTGTGGTATCCTGTCACGCCCATGCGCACATGCTAACTACTCCTCACAGGCCACTGGCAGAGTCCAGAAGTCTAGACCTGCAAGGCTCACAGGAAGGAGTTCAAGGTCTGCCAGAGCCGCATTCCACATAAACAACAACAACAAATTGGACAAAAATCAGCTGAAAATATTTACTGAAAGTCTGGTGACCTCTGGATATTTTGTAGCCTGGCATCTTCAGCCTCCGTGGATTTCTAGTGACAGTTGTAGTGACAGTGACCGCTGGTGTCAGTTTTCTTTGGCAGTGACTTGTCCTAAACATTGTTGACTGCCTAGGTGTTTTTGTATAAAGTGTATTTTCTTTTTAGACAAGGTGTCACCTAGAGCCCAGACTGGCTTTGAACTCATTTCATCCTCCTGCCTCAGCCTTCTGAGTGCTGGTGTTGCAATTGCAAGTGCAGGGCACCATGTTCAGCACACATGCACTCTTGTGCAGATGGTCGGCAGGTCCCAGTGGCCTGGTGGTGTTTTCTTTGCAGTGAGCATCACGCATGAAGACTGGTGCTGGAGGAACAAGAGTCTGGAGCTGGAGGTGCTGGAGGATGACGTGTCTTCCCTGGAGTTCAGGCAGACGGGCTATATGCTGCGGTGTGCACTCTCACACGCCATCACTCTGGTAAGTGCTGCTTTTGAAGGGTCGCAGAGAGAATATCCAGTGGGTTTGGCAAGATGGCTCAGCCTGTAAAGGTGTTTGCTAGCAAGGCTGATGGTCTGAATTTGATACCCGGGACCCACACAATGGAAGGAAAGAATCAGGTCCTGCAAGTTACCCTCTGACCAACACATACATATAGTGCATGCATGCCCTTACACACCACACACACACAGACACACACACACGCACGCACACTCCAAATTAAAAGGAACGTCTGGCATATAGCAGTTGCCAGAGCCTGGCACAGTAAGAATTTGTAATGCCAGTCAAGCCAAGTTCCTTTTCCGCCCTGAGTTCCCGCCTGCTAGGGAAGGCATCCCCATGACTGCAGTGTTGCGGGCAGCAGAGGGGCCGGTGTGGTGTGGTTTGTGCTGTGCTGCTTCTGGAAGTTCCCTTGTTTTTCCTGTAGCGTTGGGATCATGTGCCCACTGCTCAGGCTATAGGGAGGCCCAGCAAGTTGTGTTGTATTTAACGATTCCTTGGTGCCCCCAGTGTCTCTAGGCTGTTGCTTCCCACAGTGGGAAGAACTCACTCACGTATTTTCTATCATTCTGTTTTGATTTGCTTTCGTGCTTCTCAGGACTAAATCCAGGGATTCAAATATACCGACCAAGCACTTACCACGGAGCTGTAGTGCTGGTCCTTAAAATATTTTTAAGTTATTATTATTTTATTGGTTTGTTTATTATATTTTGAGGTCTGATCTTTCTATATAGCCCTGGCTTTCCTGCGACATACTATGTAGACCAGGTGACCTCAAACCATACTGTGTGACCTGATATAGATAAGATCCCAATGCTTATTCCTCCTAAGTGATGGATTAAAGACAGACAGCGTCACACCCAGCCTAAATTATTGTTATTTTATGTTGTATGTATGGGTGTTTTGCCTGTGTATGTCTGTACTACCTGTGTGCAATGTTCATGGAAGCCAGGAGGCAGCATTGGGTTGCCTAGGACTGGAGTTGTAGAGAGTGGTGAATCTCCATGTAAGAACAGAGCCAGGTCTCCTGGGAGAAGAGCAGGTTTGCTCAGTCATCTCCCCAACTCCCTCTTTTTCACTCTCTGATTTTGAAACTGAGTTTTTCTGAGTTGCCCAGGCTGGTCTTGAATTTTGTAACCTCCTGCTTTCCTCCAGGCCAGTGCCTGCCTCCTTGGCTGTGGTCCTGGGGCTCCAGGGAAGGGGTTTCCTCAGGGGTTGTAGCAGATGTCTTTGTCAGACTGCATCCGAGAAGCAATTGGCAGTGGCAGGGCTGCTAACACTCCGGCACCCTTTATTCCGGAGATGGTTGGTGCACAGTCAAGAATAAGCCAGTAGACACTCCTCTCCCTGAGCCCTGCAGTAGACACTCCTCTCCCTGAGCCCTGCAGTAGATACTCCTCTCCCTGAGCCCTGCAGTAGACACTCCTCTCCCTGAGCCCTGCAGTAGACACTCCTCTCCCTGAGCCCTGCAGTAGACACTCCTCTCCCTAAGCCCTGCAGTAGACACTCCTCTCCCCAAGCCCTGCAGTACATTTCTGCTGCCTCTAGATTAAAATCTAAATTTTGTGAGTAAGGTGGGCGACGAACTTGTGCTTGCCTCAGTCACACTGACCTCCTTGTCCACTTCCTTGGCCCCAGCAGCACTTGCGTTCCCAGTTCACCTGAACGTGTCTCGCTGCCCTTAGCCTTTGCACGTGTTCATCCCTCTGCCCAAATAGCTGTGCTTCCTCACCATTGAGGCCTCAGCCAGTTTCCTGTTGAGAGGGTGGTGCTGAGGCCCAGGCCCCAAGAGCTCTAGGGCTCCTCTCCAGAACAGGTGGTCATTCCTCTCCTTGTATTTGTTTCTCTGCTTTATCTCCTCTGACCTGAAACCACTCATTCATTTGTTGATTTTCTGACTTCCTTAGTTAAAGGGTACCCTCTCCTTCCCAGAGCAGGGTCACATGACCTGAGTCTGTCCTGTGGCAGCCACTCAGTAAACAGGCGCTGACTGCTGCAGATAGCACATCTCAGTACGGTTTGGAAGGTTTTCAGTTTTCCCGTGGCACCCAACAGCTCAAATGATTTAATGGGCCAAACTGGTGACTGTCTGAGAAACAGAAATGAAATTAATCACGTGGAGTCTCTGTCTCTCCATAAGTCACTGTGTTGGCTTTGGCTCCACAGGAGTTTCATCAGGATGGAAACGGCCCTGAGAATGTGGGGATTTACAACCTGTCCAGAGGAGTGAACCGCTTCTGCCTGTCCAAGCCAGGTCAGCCTGGGAGGCGGGAGGGTGGGGCCAGGCTGGGCCTGAAGGGCAGTGGCCTTGGGTCCTTTTGCCTCCAGAGTTGCGAGGAGGTTGCTGTTCTCACAGTGCTGTTGCCTTGCCTCTCTCTTAGTTCTAGTGAGATAGATTTTACAGCGTGAAGTTCTCCGGCTTGGGA
Source organism: Chionomys nivalis (assembly GCF_950005125.1). Lineage (NCBI taxonomy): Eukaryota > Metazoa > Chordata > Mammalia > Rodentia > Cricetidae > Chionomys > Chionomys nivalis. The sequence continues at coordinate 39,627,545 of NC_080108.1, read as the reverse complement.
ACTCGGAGGTGGGGCACCAGCAGTGTTCTCTTAGGGCCTGGCCTCATCCCAGTGCCAAACAACACAGTTCGTTCACGTGAGATGTGAATAAGTGGTTTCTAGTACAGTTTGCCAGGCTGTCCAGTCATTACCAGTCCCAGCCCTGCAGCAGCTCAGGCACCTCTGTCCTCTGGGCCTGACCTGGGCTTTGGCTTCTTACCTTTAGCATAATTTGGGAGTTGAGCCACGCTGCAGGGCGTCAGTGTTGAGTTCTTCTTTGTCGTGGATGAACAGTGTTCCACATCCCCTGTGTGTGGTCATCTGTCATTTGCATTTGAGGTGCACTGGGATTTCTCCCATTTTGGGTATTAGGAATTAGAGCTGTGTGCATGGTTTTATGCCTTTGTGTTACAATTCTTACTTAGGATCCTAAGAATGGAACCTCTTAATCATATGGTAAATTTCTGGTGTAACTTGTAAAAGAAACTACCAGTTGGTTTCCAGGGAGACCGTACCATTTGGCATCTATACTCCTCTGCCCAAGGTCTATTTGGGATCTTTCATTGTGTCTTTTGGCTGTTAGGTTTTCTTGAGCCACTAAATACTCTCTCTGTAGATGGCAAGCCCGGTGGCGGTCAGGCCAACCTGCTGCCCTTCCCACTGTGTGTCCACCCAGTATGGTGCTGGGCTGGAGAAGGTGGCCAATCATTGTCTGCTGGCAAATGTGGTGTGGGGAAGCTAATCATGACCCCTGATGCCCACTGCAGTGAGAACAGAAAGGGGCTTGAGTCTTCTGCAGGAGTCTGGTCAAAATACTGATGGTTAAATTGTTAGCTCTGCTTGACTGCATTCCTCCCGCAGGTGGTGAGCTGTGCCCCGACCCAGGTGTCACTCCTCAGGTTTGCTTTGTGCGTTTGCAGGCCTCCTCTGCCCCGTGTCTTTGTCTCTCGGCACACCTAACGTATGCACCCTGTCCACAGCAGTTCTTTTGGTTTCTCTTTGTAGGTGTGTACAAAGTGACCCCGCGTTCCTGCCACCGCTTTGAGCAAGCCTTCTACACCTATGACACGTAAGCCTGGAGACGGTGCTTTGTGGTGTGTGTGTCCTGGGGGAGGACGGGCCTTCCCCTTCCTCTTCTGGTTCTTTGTGTGTTCCGGGGGAAGACGGGCCTTCCCCTTCCTCTTCTGGCTCTTTGTGTGTTCTGGGGGAGGACGGGCCTTCCCCTTCCTCTTCTGGCTCTTTGTGTCTTCCGGGGGAAGATGGGCCTTCCCCTTCCTCTTCTGGCTCTTTGGCTGTTGGGTTTTTTGTTCTTTTGGAAGTGGTAAGATTAGGCATTAAGGTGAATTTCTAGATGCGGGCTTTTTATTTGGATGTTACTGAGGAAATGGAGCAGGCTGTTCTTCCTAAGAATTATGTAAACTCAAGGACCAGCAAGAGGGCTCCCAGGTATAGGTGTGTGCCAAGCCAGACTGGAGACCATAGTTCAAAACCTGGAAGCTATGTTAAGGTGGAAGGAGAAAAATGTACCTCACAGAGCTGTCCTCTGATTGTACTTGTGAGCTTCCCGAGTTTCCTTACCCCAGCCTGTGGACTGTTTCCCAGTGTATCAGGGTGGGGAAGGCCACCGCTGCAGGGAGGCAAATACTGCCATCCCTTGGAGCCTGTCTGGGGTTGCTGCTAGCAGCTTCTCTGTGTTCTGATTATAGGTCTTCACCCAGCATCCTGACACTAACAGCCATTCGCCACCATGTCCTGGGAACCATCACCACCGACAAAATGATGGATGTCACAGTGACTATCAAGTAAGATGGGTGTCCTGCGTGGGCAGGGTAGGGCTGGTGGAGACGCCATGGGAGACCCTAATGGATTCTGAAGATGGTTTTGAGCTCTTGTAAACCCACAGCAGTGAGGTCCCAACTGCTTGCTGCTGACAGCTGGGGTTGTGTCTTAAGTCTGTGTGAATTCTTTATGCTTTTTTAGCTAAGAGAGCAGACTTCCGAGGTTTGTTCATTATAGTTCAAATGTTATAATGACTTAAAAATTCTTTAGATCTTTTCTCGAGGACGTAAGGACTAGAGGTGCTCCTCTGGGTTGGAGGAAGTGCTTGGGAGGCTGGCTTGCTGGGGGTCTTCTGTTCTGGCTGCAGTATGTCTGACACCCCAGCTTTCTCAGGAAGTGTCAGACTTTGGGCAGCATGACTGTCTCACACAGATGGAATATCCAGGAACTTGCTTCCTCCCAACTTCCTGCCCATCTGCCACGGATGCTGAGAACGCTCAAACACAGTCATGTGCACCTAGGTACTCTCTGACCTAGGTACTCCATGGTAATTGTTGCTCGGAAACAGCTTTAACCAACTCTATCCAGTCATTAGGGATAATTCTATTAGGAACTGACCGTGAGTTTAACAATTGCTTCACAAAGTGAATGCATGCCATAGGAGACCATTGCTTCCTTGATCTCCTTAAATCTGACATTGTCACAGGAGTCCAGTTATCTGTAACAGAGCCTCTGCTTTTTGGCAGTTCCTGTAAGGTTACTGGGTATATTAAGATTGTTTGAAAATCGTAGTGTGTTCCTCTCTGTTCTTATAATGAATGCAGTGCTGAAATTGGCCCTCCATTAAATTCTTATGACTGGATTTGAATATCTCTGTGATCTGTTTTACTAGGTCTTTCTAAGGCCTGTATCTTACACTCAGATTAATCAGCTTTTTTAGTGATAAGACAAAAATGATAAAGCTGATAAGGTTTACAATTGACATTACATAAATGCCATTTAAATGTGCTGTCCTCTCATTTGATTGTTCCATTCTCAAACTGTCTGGTATCATCATACAGAGACACAAATCCCGCCAGTATGTTTTCCCCATTTATTAACTGAGAAAAGCTTTTAACTAATTCCTTCCTTCAAGAGTTCCCAGTTGGGGGCTGGAGAGATGGCTCAGAGGTTAAGAGCATTGCCTGCTCTTCCAAAGGTCCTGAGTTCAATTCCCAGCAACCACATGGTGGCTCACAACCATCTGTAATGGGGTCTGGTACCCTCTCTGGCCTGCAGGCATACACACAGACAGAATATTGTATACATAATAAATAAATAAATATTAAAAAAAAAGAGTTCCCAGTTGTCTTACCTGATGATGTCGATGAAGATGTGAGGCTGATTGCTGCTGCATAGAACATTAGAAGCCTGACTAGATTTCAAGGCAGCTACCTAGTTTGAGAGCAGTCCAAGAAGGACGTTCAGGGAGCACCTGCAACCCACAGTGGGGGGGGGGGGGGGGGGAGAGAGCGCGAGAGAGAGCGCCAGCTGTCTAAAAAACACATGGGATTGTTTGGAAAAAGCATGTGTGTTGGCAGCTGCCTGAAAGGTACAGAAGAAAAATTCCAAACTCGCACAGTGGCTTGGAGAAAAAAGAAAAGACAACCTAGCAGGGTGGGGCTGGAGCCCCACACTGTAGCTCCTGCTTGTGCCGGGGTCTATTTTGTGAATTTGTACCTGTTTAATTTTTCTATTTTGGGTAGTACAGTTTTTTTTTTTTTTTGATTTTAGGTTTTTGTTTTGTTTTGTTCTTTTTTAATTTTCATTTGTTTTAAAAAAGAAAGCAAACTATCTTTCCATTATGCATACCAATCCAAGTTTCTACTCCCTCACCTCCTCCCATCCTTCCACCCGCCCCCCCCCCCCCCATTGACTCCCAAGAGAGGGTAAGGCATACTGTTTTGGGGAAGGTTCAAGGCCCTCTCTACTATATCTAAGCTGAGCAAGGTATCCATTCAAAGAGAATAGGATCCCAAAAAGCCAGTACATGCAGTAGGGATAAATCCTGGTGCCACTGCCAGTAGCCCCTCAGTCTGCCCCAGCCACGCAACTGTCAGCTACATTTAGAAGGACTAATTTGGTCCTATGCTTGTTCCTTCCCTGTCCAGCTGGAGTTGGTGAGCTCCCATTAGCTCAGGTAGACTGTTTCCGTGGGTGTCCCCTTCATGGTCTTGACCTCTTTGCTCATATTCTCACTCCTCCTGCTCTTTAACTGGACTTTGGAAGCTCAGTCCAGTGCTCCAATGTGGGTCCCTTCCTCTACTTCCATCAGTTGCTGGATGAAGGTTCTATGGTGATACTTAAGATATTCATCAGTCTGACTATAGGACAGGGCCAGTTCGGGCCCCCTCTCCTCTATTGCTTAGCGTCTTATCTGGGGTCATCCTTGTGGATTCCTGGGAATTCTCTAGAATCAGGTTTCTTGCTAGTTCTATAATGGCTGCCTCAATGAAAATATCTCTTTCCTTGCTCTCATCTCTGTCCTTCCTCCATCTCAACTATTCCATTCCCTCAAGTTCTCCTTGCCCCTCCCCTTCTCCCCTCCTCTTCCCCTTCTACCCTCCTTTTCTCCCCCCACCCCCATGTTCCCAATTTTGTTAGCTGATGTCTATTTCAACTTTCCAGGTGGGTCTATGTATGTTTTTCTTAGGGTTCACCTTGTTACCCAGCTTCTCTAGGATCATGAACTATAGGCTCAATGTCCTTTGTTTATGGCTTGTATCCACTAGTGAGTTCATACTATATTCAACTTTTTGGGTCTGGGTTACCTCATCCAGGATGTTTTCTAGTTCCACCTATTTGCATGCAAATTTTAAGATGTCTTTGTCTTTTATCACTGAGTAGTACTCTAATGTGTAAATGTGCCACGTTTTCTTTATCCATTCTCCAGTTGAGGGGCATCTAGCTTGTTTCCAGGCTCTGGCTATTACAAATAATGCTGCTGTGAACATAGCTGAACAAATGTCTTTGTAGTGTGATTGAGCATCTTGGGTACATGCCCAAGAGTTGTATTGCTGGATCCTGAGGTAGGTTGACTCCCAATTTTCTGAGAAACTGCCACACTGATTTCTAAAGTGGTTGTACAAGTTTGCATTTCCACCAGCAATGGATGAGTCTTCCCCTTACTCCACATCCTCTCCAGCATAAGTGATCATTGGTGTTTTTGATCTTAGCCATCTGACAGGTGTAAGATGCTATCACAGAGTTGATTTGATGTGCATTTCCCTAATGGCTATGGATGTTGAACATTTCCTTAAATGTCTTTTGGCCATTTGAGATTCTTCTGTTGAGAATTCTCTGTTTAGTTCTGTATCCCATTTTCACTTGGGTTATTTGGAATTTTGATGTCTGATTTCTTAAGTTCTTTATGTATTTTGGAGATCAGTCCTTTGTCTGATGTGGGGTTGGTGAAGATCTTTTCCCATTCAGTAGGCTGCCTTTTTGTCTTATTGACTGTGTCCTTTGCTTTACAGAGGCTTCTCAGTTTTAGGAGGTCGCATTTATTTATTGTTGCTCTCAGTGTCTGTGCTACTGGAGTTATATTTAGGATGTGGTTTCCTGTGACCATGCATTGAAGGCTGCTTCCCACTTTCTCTTCTATCAGGTTCAGTGTGGTCGGATTTATATTGAGGTTTTTTAATCCATTTGGACCTGAGTTTTGTGCATGGGGATAGATATGGATTTATCTATATTCTCCTTCAGGTTGACATCCAGATATGCCAGCACCATTTGTTGAAGATGCTTTCTTTTTTCCACTGTATAATTTTAGCTTCTTTGTCAAAATCAGGTGTTCATAGGTTTGTGGATTAATATCTGGGTCTTTGATCTGATTCCATTGGTCAACCTCTCTGTTTTTATGCCAGTATCAAGCTGTTTTCATTACTGTAGCTCTGTAATAGAGCTTGATGTCAGGGATGGTGATGCCTCTGGAAGTTCCTTTACAGAGGAACAGAATTATTTGACTATCCTGGGTTTTTTGCTTTTCCTTATGAAGTTGAATATTATTCTTGCAAGGTCTTTAAGTCTCTGAATTTCCTCAGTGTCTGTTGTTATGTTCCCCTTTTCATTTCTGATTTTGTTAATTTGCATGTTCTCTTTCTGCCTGTTTGTTAATTTGGATTTAAAGGCTTGTCAATCTTGCCGATGTTCTTGAAGAACCAGCTCTTTGTATCATTGATGCTTTGTATTGTTTTCTTTCTTTCTATTTTATTGATTTCTGCCCTCAATTTGATTACTTCCTGGCATCTACTCCTCCTGGGTGAGTCTGCTTCTTTTTGTTCTAGAGCTTTTAGGTGTGCTGTTAAGTAGCTAGTGTGAGATTTGTTTTGGTTTTGGGTTTTTTTTTGTTTTTTTGTTTTTTTTTGCTTTTCGAGACAGGGTTTCTCTGTAGCTTTGGAGCCTGTCCTGGAATTGACTCTTGTAGACCAGGCTGGCCTCAAACTCACAGAGATCCATCTGCCTCCCCCTCCTGAGTCCCGGGATTAAAGGCGTGCGCCACCACCGCCCGGCTTCTCCACTTTCTTTACATAGGCACTTAGTGCTGTGAACTTTCTTTTTAGCACTGCTTTCAAAGTGTCCCACGAGTTTGGGCACGTTGTACATTCACTTTTATTGAATTTTTGGAAGTCTTTAATTTCTTTCTTTATTTCTTCCTTGACCCAGTGGTGATTCAGTTGATTATTTTTCAATTTCCATGTGTTTGTGGGCTTTCTACAATTAGTGTTGCTGTTGAATTCTCACTTTAAGCCGAGGTGATCTCATAAGATACATGGTATTATTCCAAGTTTTTGTAATTGTTGAGGTTTGCTTTGTTACTTAGTATATGTTCAATTTTGAGACGGTTTCATGAGGTGCTGAGAAGAAGGTGTATTATTTTGTGTTTGGGTGGAATGTTCTGTAGATTTCTGTTAAGTCCATTTGAGTCATGACATTTGTTTTCTTTCTCTATTAAGTTTCTGTCTGGCAGTCTTATCCAGTCGTGAGAGTGGGGTGTTGAAGTCTTCTACTGTTAGTGTGTGGGATTTGATGTGAGGTTTAAGCTTTAGTAATATTCCTTTTAGAAATGTGGGTGCTGGGGGCTGGAGTGATGGCTCAGTGGTTAAGAGCATTGCCTGCTCTTCCAAAGGTCCTGAGTTCAATTCCTGGCAATCACATGGTGGCTCACAACCATCTGTAATGAGGTCTGGCGCCCTCTTCTGGTGTGCAGATGTACACACAGATAGAATATTGTACACATAACAAATAAATAAATATAAAAAAAGAAATGTGGGTGCTGTCGTATTTGGGACATAGATGTTCATAATTGAGACTTTGTTTTGATGGATTTTGTGTGTGTGTGTGACAAATGTGAAATGTCCTTCATCTCGTTTGACTGATTGTAGTTTGAAGTCTATTTTGTTAGATATTAGGATAGCTATACCAGCTTGTTTCTTAGGTTCATTTGATTGGAAAATCTTTTCCCAACCCTGTACTCTGAGGCGATGTCTGTCTTTGAAGTTGAGGTGTGTTTCTTGTATGCAGCAGAAGGATGGATCTTTTTTTCATAACCAATATGTTAGCTTGTGTCTTTTTTTTTTTTCAAATATTTTTTTTAAATATTTATTTATTTATTATGTATACAATAGTCTGTCTGTGTATATGCCTGCAGGCCAGAAGAGGGCACCAGACCTCATTACAGATGGTTGTGAGCCACCATGTGGTTGCTGGGAATTGAACTCAGGACCTTTGGAAGAGCAGGCAATGCTCTTAACCTCTGAGCCATCTCTCCAGCCCCTCTTTTTTTTTTTTTTTTTTTTAATAGACGAATTGAGTCCACTGATATTATGATGTTCATGATATTCATGACCAGTGATTGTTAGTTCCTGTTATTTTGGTTTTGGTGGTGGTGGTGGGTTGGTATTGTGTATGTTTTCCTTATTTGGATTTTGCTGGTGTGGGATTATCTATTGCCTATGTTTTTGTGGGTGTAGCTAACTTCCTTGGTTGAAGTTTTCCTTCTAGTACTTTCTTTCTGTAGAGCTGGATTTTTAGATATGTATTGTTTAAATGTGGTTTTGTCTTGAAATATCTTATTTTCTCCATCTATGATAATTTAAGGTTTTGCTGGGTATAGTAGTCTGGAGTCTCTTAGTGTCTACAGAATGTCTCTCCAAGGTCTTCTGGCTTTCAGAGTTTGCATTGAGAAGTCAGGTGTAATTCTTTTTTTTTTTTTTTTCCAGATAGGGTTTTTCTGTGGTTTTGGAGCCTGTCCTGGAACTAGCTCTTGTAGACCAGGCTGGTCTCAAACTCACAGAGATCCGCCTGCCTCTGCCTCCCAAGTGCTGGGATTAAAGACGTGCGCCACCACTGCCCGGCCAGTCAGGTGTAATTCTGATAGGTCTGCCTCTATATGTTACTTGGCCTTTTTCCTTTGCAGCTCTTAGTGTTCTTTCTTTATTGTGTGTGTTTAGTGTTTGATTATTGTGTGGCGATGGCACTTTTTTTTTTTTGGTGCAGTCTGTCTGGTGTTCTGTGAGCTTCTTGTACTTTCGTAGGCCTGTCCTTCTTTAGCGTGAGGACGTTTCCTTCTCTGATTTTGTTGAATATATTTTTCTGTTCCTTTGAGCTGGATGACTTCTTCTATCCCTATTATTCTTAGGTTTGGTCTTTTCATGATGTCCCAGATTTCCTGGATATTTTGTGTTAAGAATTTGTTGGAATTAACATTTTCTTTGACCAATGACTATTTCCTCTATTGTATCTTCAGTGCCTGAAATTCTCTCTTCCATATCTTGTATGCTTGCCTTTGTGTTTCCTGATCACTTACCCAGATTTTCCATTTCCAGAATTCCCTCGGTTTGTGTTTTGTTTATTACCTCTATTTTAGTCTTTAAGTCTTGAACTGTTTGCTTCTCCTGTTTGATTGTTTTTTCTTGGCTTTTTTTGTTTTGTTTTTTGCTTTCTTTTATGGTATTCATTAATTTCTTCCAATTTTTTTGTTTGACTTTTCCTCCATTTCTTAAGGGATTTTTCATTTCCTCTTTAAGGTCGTTTTCTCCTGTGTCATCTGTGTTGGGATGTTCAGGGCTTGCTGATATAGAATCTCTAGTTTCTGGTGGTGCCTTATTTCTTTTTGTGCTACTGGATGTGTTCTTAAATGGTCGTCTACCCATCTCTTCCTCCAGTGGGTGCAGGTGGGGCCTGTGGCTTAGGTGGCTGCTCTTCCTCCAGTTGCAGGAGGGTTTGTGCCTCTGGTCGCTGATGCAGCTCTGGGGCTCCACCAGGTGCAGGCAGACCAAGGCCCCAGCAGTTGCACATGCTGTGGGAGCTGGTTGGGTGTCGGGGGAAGCTGTTCCCAGGTCTGGGCTTCAGTGGTGGGGGTGAGGCATGGTGTGTGCCTCCAGGGGTTAGAGCATAGATAGTAGGGCCCTTTGGCTGGGAACCTAGACACTCACCTCTCCAGCTGCGCGCCTGTGCGTTTTGATCTTGCCGTGTCTTGAACACCTAGTGAACTTTCCCCAGAGGACATCACCCTGTTGTCCACTTTCTTGAGCTTCTCCTCACATGACCTTGGTCAAGTATTCTCTCTGCCTGCCACTCTTTGCCCAGTCACCTTCTCAGAAGGACGACAGTGCGCCTCTACTCATCGTGTTTGCCTTCTCTGCTAACACCTGCCCACTGGAGTCTGAGTTCTGGGTCTGGGGTGTGGGCTGTTCCTTCAGTCTGGGGTTCCCACTTCTGCTTTTCTTTATTTTGTCTTTTGTGTTTTTGAGACAGGGTTTCTCTGTAGCTCTGGCTGTCCTGGAACTCGCTGTAGACCAGGCTGGGCAGAGATTCACCTGCTTCTACCTCCCGAGTGCTGGGATTAAAGGTGTGTTAAAGGTGTGTGCCACTATGCCCGACTCCTCATTTCTTCAGAGGCAGAGGTCTAGAGCGTGGGTCCAGGTGCCATATGGAAGCAGCCGGTTTTCATCAAGTTTAGGGGCTTTTTCCAGCCAGTTCTGCTAGCATCTTCTGCTGTGTATACTGCATCAAAATGTTCATTTTTTTGTATTTTATAATTTTGTGTGTACGTGTGTCGAGGTCACAGCAGTAAATCTCAGGAGTTGTTCCTCAGAAGCTATCTCCCTTTTGTTTGAGACAGGGTCTCTTACTGGCTTGGAGCTTTATGATCAGGTTAGGCCACATGGCCAGGGAACACCAGGGGTCCACCTGTCTCAGCTTCTCTAGCACTGGGATTATAATCACATTGCCACCACATCTGGATCTTTCGAAATCGTGTGTTTGGGGGCTCAAACTCAGATCCTCAAGTTACATACATTTTATTTTTGCTTCTGCATATGGTATGTTTTGTCTGCATGTATGTGTGTACCATGTGCATGCAGAGGCCAGAAAAGGGCCTGGAATCAAACCCAGGTCCTCTGGAAGAGCAGCCAGCAGCTGAGCCATCTCTTCAGCCTTCTAATTAGTGTCTTTAAAATGAAAGCTCATGTCACTGTGGTGTCGTTGTAAGGTGTCCCAGTTGTGGAAATGTCAGGTTCCCATTCAGTGCAGGATAAGCACCATGTCCCATCCGTTCCAGGTCTTCCATCGACAGCGAGCCCGCCTTGGTCTTGGGCCCTCTGAAGTCTGCACAGGAGCTGCGGAGGGAACAGCAGCTGGCAGAGATTGAGACCCGCAGGCAGGAGAGGGAGAAGAACAGTAAAGAAGAGGGAGAGGAAGGCAGGGCCAGGCCTCCTGGGCAGGAGATGGTGGACGAGTTACAGGGCCCTTTCTCCTACGACTTCTCCTACTGGGCCCGGTAAATACTTGTGCTCTTCACCATGTTTGCTCCTCCGCGGGATAGAACGAACCCGCCAGCCTGAACCCTTCTGACTCCTTTAGGTCTGGAGAGAAAATCACCGTTACACCTTCCTCCAAAGAGCTCCTCTTTTACCCCCCATCCATGGAAGCCACTGTCAGCGGAGGTACGTGTCCACTCCATGAGCGAGTGTCTTGCCTCTGTTTCTCTGTGTGCATTTAAATGGGTTTTGTGTTGTATTTGCACAGCCATGTCTGTAAGCCACCCAAATGCCTCTTTGGTATTTGGTGTCATGAATAGATGGGCCCAAGGATGGCTGGGTGGATGGATGAAGAAATGAATGGCCCAAGTAAAGATAGCGGTGTCTGTGACTGTAGGGGAGGTGTTTTTTGGGGAAGAACCCGTCTTTCTTTGATCGGATTGTTTCAGAAGGTAAAAGAGAAGCCATATCACTAGTCACCAAACCTGCTTCAGCTTGCTGCTTTGTTATGTTCAAGTTTCTGGTCCCCAAATGAATTCACACAGCTAGATTTCGAATGCAAATAACATGAGGGTTTTTAATTCAAACTTGAGTTTGGACCACACCTGCACCATGCCAACACAGTGGGTGAGGGAAGTGCAGCCCGAACCCGGGAAATGGAGTTGGAGTCCTGTCGTCTTGGGACTGGGTGAGGAGTACATAGGGTAAGGTGGTTTCTGAACCCATCGGTCAGTTTGGGTGTGAAAACCTGACAAAGAGCCCTTAGTAACTGACAAGGTGTCTTCAAGGACAGGATGCCTCCCAAGAGCATCTGCACCTCATTACGTTATAGCCATTTTTAGGACATCTGTTTAAGTTTCTGCTATGGCAGCTCATTTCTGGAGCTGATTCGCAGCTCATTATGTGGCTTAAGATGAAGCCCCTTCTTTAAAATGGAGTTTGCAAAGTCAGGTCCTCACAGCTTCTGAATGGTTTGGATCATTTGGGTCTCCTGGTCCCAGGTGTGGAAGGAAGGTCTCTTCCAGGAATGGGTTATCAGAGTGATGGCCTGTGGGTCATTGTGTGGTGTGTGTTTAGAGTTGAGTAGTTTCTGGTGTGCCCACCCCTTGGGTCTGAGGTGAACAGCACCGCTCAGAAGATTTCTGGTGTCTTGCTCTGTCTCCGCCTTATTCTCTCGAGATAGGGTCTCTCACTAAACCTGGAGGTAGACTGGCTGCCAGTGAGCCCCAGCCGTCTCCTTTCCTTCATCCCTCCCCGCCCCCCCGCCAGGGTTATAGGCATATGGCTGAACCTGGCTTTTTACATGCGTCCTGGGGATGCAAGCTCATGGCCTCACACTTGCAGAACTGCACCATCCCCCAGCAGGCGCTCCTTATCTTTAATGTTACAGGCCTAGGCCCCTTTTCCAGAAAGCATTCTTTTGTTTCCTCCTCTAGAAAGCTGTCCAGGGAAGCTGATTGAGATCCATGGGAAGGCAGGCTTGTTCCTGGAAGGCCAGATCCACCCCGAGCTGGAGGGAGTCGAGATTGTCATCAGTGAGAAGGGGGCGAGTTCGCCCTTGATCACTGTCTTCACTGATGACAAAGGTGCCTACAGGTATGTCCCTAAGGAGAAGACACTGGCCTGGCCCCAGTAGGGAGGCCCTGAGGCAGGTGGGTCTCAGGCTTCCTCTGTAGCTGCCAACAGCCATTGGAGTGTTTGGTTCTCCTTCCTGCAGCGTTGGCCCCCTGCACAGTGACCTGGAGTACACTGTGACCTCCCAGAAGGAGGGCTACGTACTGACTGCCGTGGAAGGAACTGTGGGAGACTTCAAGGCTTACGCCTTGGCCGGTGTCAGCTTCGAGGTAACGTGTTTCAAAGGCCGTTTCACTGAGGGCAATAAACCACTCAGGAAGTGCAGAGTCAGCTTTACACATGTCACACACATTGCAGACACCATCACTGTCAAATAGCGAGTTTCCTGTCCCCATGGTCTTCTACACTGATGGTGATGTCACTGCTTCTGCCAGTCAGTTACCATCTCCAGAGCAGTTCTACAAATGGGATTGTGAGCTGTGGCGTTCTTCACTCGGGTACACTGGGGAGACATGGACTTTCACATGGTTGTGTGTGTTTCAGCTTTCACCCTTTTTTGGAGGCAGGCTGTTTAGCCCAGACTAGTGTCTGAGCCTCTGACTCCCTGCAGTGAAGTGTGTCTTTGAACTCCTAGTCCTCCTGTCTCTGCCACGTTCTGAGATGACAGGCGTGCACGTCCACACCCAGTGTATTTGGGACTGGGGATGGTGCCCAGAACTTTGTGCATGCTGGGCAGGCACTCAGCCACTCGGGCTGTCTCCCTAGGTCCTAGGATGTCACTCTCACGTGCTGTGTGGTTGCGTGCTGTTGCCTCGTGTCTGCCTCTTGTCTCTCGTCTTGGGCGGTGTGTTGTACAGCATGGGCTGTGGCATAGTTGAGTGTGACTGTGTGTAAAGGACACAACAGGCAGACTGAAGAGCCACTGCTGAGTGGCTTTGACCAGAGTAAGGCGGTGCAGATGTGCAAGGACTGTGTGCACCGTGGGTGAAACTCCTAGAATGCCTGAGGGAGGAGAGAACACAGATGGGCTTTCCTGGCAGGAATCTCAGTGACTAGACACACTCTGCTCAGTGCCAGCGAGGTTACCACAGAAATACTCTTTGAGTATTTATTTATTTATGGGGTGACCTTGTTTTGCTGTGAAAAGATAATCTATGGTACTGCCGTGACAAACTGTCTGATACAAACAACCAAAGAAAGAAGAAGGGTAGCTGGGTTCACAGTCCATGGTGGGGAGGTGTGGTGATGCAGGAACAGGTGGCCACTCACTCATGTTGGGAGGAGACAAGCAGGCCTGCTTTTCGTCCCGCCTGGCTTCCACACTGCTAGCTTAGCCCCAGAAATAACACAAATTGTATTCATTTTATCACTGCCTGGCCCGTTATTTCTAGCCTCTTATTTGGCTAACTCTCACATCTTGATTAATCCATTTCTATTAATGTGTGTAACACCATGAGGTGGTGGCTTACCGGGAAGATTCTAACCACTGTCTGTCTTGGGTAGAAGAAGCATGGTGTCTACCTCATTGCCTTCTTCCCAGCATTCTGTTCTGTCTACTCCTCCTATCTAAGCTGCTGTCCTATCAAAAGCAAAGGCAATCTCTTTATTTGACCAATGAAAGTAACACATAGACAGAAGACCCTCCTACATCATTCATGCTCACATCTCCATAGATCAGGAACAGAGGAAATGTCGCAAGTCCCCTCCTGTCATGAGCCACTGCCTGCTACGGGGCTCCTCCTAAAACATCACCTGCCCATTGGGGACCAAGTGTTCAAACGTGAGCCTGTGGTGACATTTGACATTCAGACCATAATGGCAGTCCATTGTGGTCGATTGCTCAGGAGAAGGTACACATTTGGGGACATTTTGATTGCTTCCGTTGTGTGCCACAGAAATGAGCAGCTGGCCCGTGCTCTAGAGCAAACAGCAGCGAGGCGGCACTGAGGAGAACTGGTGAACTAACTGTCGAGAGCAAGCCGCAGAGCTCCGTGCACAGCCCGCCATTGCTGCCTCCCTCCCCAGCATACCACCATTGAGCATGGCCATAGAATGAGTTCTAGAAACTTCCGCGGCATTTTAGCGCTCCTTGTGGGCGGAAGAGCGATGATAGAGGGGAGCACACCTGTGTGGTTCTTAAGTCTGACCTTGCCCCGTTGTTCCTTTCTCCCCAGATAAAAGCTGAAGATGATCAGCCTCTCCCTGGGGTCCTCTTATCCCTCAGTGGTGGTGTGTTTCGTTCCAACCTCCTGACTCAAGACAATGGCATTCTGACGTTCTCAAACCTGGTAAGGCCGTGGTCGATGGCTCCCGAGTGGGACACAGTAGCGGTGTGTGGCGGGACAACGTGAGGACAGACTGTGGTGTGCAGTGGTCTAGGGCTCTAGCCGTGCACTAGGACTCACCACTAACGACCCCGGTCGTCTTAGACTTGTGTTTGTCACCAAGGCAGTGCCATCAGTTGCCTGACACAACAGTTCCTCCCTAGACAGACCTCTCCTTTCCACGGATCCCGCTTTTCTGTTTGGTGGGACAAAGTCCACTCCATGTATAAAGGGGGTAAAGTACCAAGTTTTCGTTCAAGGTGGAGTCCAAGGCCCTGGCCTTGGGTTCATGAAGTGCAGAGGCATTGACTTCACGCCTGGGATTCTTCAGAAAGTTCAGGCACGGCTTGTCTTTGCTGAGGTGCTAACGGTGGTAGAGCAACCCCCTTTCCTTGCTGTGCAGGAATTGGGCTGCCTTCCTGTGTCTGGAGACTCTGATGCTCTGTCCTGGTTGTGCCCCATTGTGACTTTAAGCCATTCACAGTGTGGCAGCCATCTTGATTGTGCCTGTCTCTTGGCAGAGCCCAGGCCAGTACTACTTTAAACCCATGATGAAGGAGTTTCGCTTTGAGCCGTCCTCACAGATGATAGAAGTCCAGGAGGGGCAGAACCTGAGGATCACCATCACTGGCTTTCGGACTGCCTACAGGTATGTGCCCCCTCCAGGCTGTAGGTGGGCCTCACTGGGCTCTGATCTAGACCTGCCGCCCAGACTTCACGTTGACTGAGTTTGAGGAGGAATTTGAGGTAAGGTGGAGACCAGAGAGGCGACTCTGCTCTTCCTTGTGATGCATGGGTGACTGCTGTTCTCCCTCCAGGGTCCCCCACTTCCTGTCCTCCCTCCAGGGTCCCCCACTTCCTACCTTCCAGGGCCCCCCACTTCCTGCCCTCCCTCCAGGGTCCCCCACTTCCTGCCCTCCCTCCAGGGTCCCCCACTTCCTACCTTCCAGGGCCCCCCACTTCCTGTCCTCCCTCCAGGGTCCCCCACTTCCTGTCCTCCCTCCAGGGTCCCCCACTTCCTACATTCCAGGGCCCCCCACTTCCTGCCCTCCCTCCAGGGTCCCCCACTTCCTGCCCTCCCTCCAGGGTCCCCCACTTTCAGTGGCTCACTTGCTGTCGGCTCACCAGCGTGTTGTTTGAAAAGTAGTCTATAGAAACTAGTACCTTGGTTAAAAAAAATTATGTTAACAAATGTTTTAACTATGATTACATTTTTAAAGAGGATGAGCTATAACTCAAGTAGAACTTGCAAATGTTGGAAAAGAGTAGGCAATGGAAAATTACCTTTCTTGGCTGGGCATGGTGGTGCACGCCTTTAATCTGATACACAGGTAGCAGGTAAATCCCTGAGTTTTGAGGATAACCAGGGCTACGTAGAGAGACCCTGCCTCAACCCAATCAAATGGAGCCAAAACAAAACAAAATAAAACAAAAAAATCCCACCAAATTCACTAAGTGAATAAATAAATGACCTTTCTGTTCTTTACTCCTTGATTCCCAACTCACTTTCCCATAGACATGCTCTCAGAGACAGTCTGTGCTATCCTAGCTACAGCTGAGTGGATATGCACTGTATGGATGAGCAGAGGATACGTACAGATTCTGTGCATGCACAGGCTTCTGTGGGTTTGTAAAAGCACTTTGGATAATCAGAAAGATTAGTTGTAGAAAAATGGACCATTATGTGGAAGGAAACCTTGGGAGTTATTTATATTGTTGAGTGCTTCATAATTTGCATTGAAGATCAGGAGGGTGGAGACAGTGTACCCTGTTCTGGCCTCCCGGAGTGGTCTTCCAAATGTTGATACAGCCTGGCCTGCTGCTGGCAAGGTCCCCACAGAGCAGCTGTGCCCTTAGCCCTGGGGGTCGCAGTCTCTGTGCGCAAAGGACTGAAGGTGCCTCGCTCTGCTCTGCTCTTGTCGCACCAGCTGCTATGGCGCAGTGTCTTCTTTAAACGGAGAACCAGAGCAGGGCATCGCAGTGGAAGCTGTGGGCCAGAAGGACTGTAGCATCTATGGAGAAGACACCGTGACAGATGAGGAGGGAAAGTTCCGGTTGCGTGGACTGCTGGTGAGGCTGTGTGTGATGTCCCTGTGGCATAGCGTGGGTCAGCAGGATGGAGGTGGGACTCTAGAATCCCCTATTCTAGCTGATTGGTGTGTGTTTAGCCAATAGGCCTGCTTTGGTCTGTGGGAAAATAAGGCCTGTAAAGGGGGATTGGCATGGCTTTGCCCAGAGTGTTTGTGGTGTATGCCAGGGCTGTGAAACCAAGGGGCACTGTGAGTGAGTGGCTAAGGTGCTGGGGAAACAGCAGGGCGTGGTCGGGACTGGAGGGCATGGCACAGGTAACGTGTGCCTTCACACAGCTCCAGGTTACACGTGTAGTCACGTATAAACGCCATCGCCAAGTGGTTAGGGTTTTAGGGGAGAGTGGAACTCAGACAACGACAGATCCTCAGGCTTATTTTGTTGACAAATTTCTTAACCACTGTCCCTACATAGCCCCAGTTCCTGATTTTTGGATGTTAACTAGTTAAAAAAAAATTTGGCTTCACTGTCTGGCACAAGGAGCCACTTGTTTCTGGGGCCACTGAACCACGACACTTTGGCTTTGGACTGTGGTACCTTCTTTGTGGAGTTGAAGTTGTTTACATATGTGTGTGCTCATTTGATGTTTGCAGAGTCCCCAGCAAGGACTGTGTGTGTGCTCTGTATAGTGAGATGGCTGAGGGCTAACACGGTGCTGCTGTCAGGAAATGGTTAGTGGTGCAGGACTGAGCAGAGCCTTCTCATCCTCCCTGCACTGATCAGCTTCTCTTTCTTCTTGACTGCCCCACCCCCATGCTCTGCTCTCTACCTTCTCCTGGTGTTAGGGTGAAAACTGTGCCACCTTTGTTCCCCCGGGCTCCTGCTGGTCTGCTTTGTTCTAAATTTGCACTTAACACATTTGATTTAATTAAACTGAACATAGCCCCTTTGTGGTGGTTTCTGCTGCCACTCCCACTCCCACCCGTGTCATAGGTCCTCTTTAGTGGCTTCCACATGGAGGCCACACACCAGGTGTGAGTCTTTGGTGGTTTGTCCTTCTCCAGAGTGGGCCAAGCTGGCGGTGCCTTCTTAGATGAAGGATTTCAACTCCACTTGGGCTGCACTTGTTCCTTTCACCTTGCTGGCCAGGGTGCCAGAGATGTGGAGAATTCTCCGGAAAAAGGATGCACCTTTAGACATGACTGCTGTCTCAGTTAGGGCACCTTCATGACCAGAATCAAGCTGAGGAGGGAAGTCAGGGCAGGAGCTGATGCAGAGGTCACCGAGGAATGCTGCCTACTGGCTTGCTTCCCTGACCTTTTTCTGTCGGCTTACTGGCTGTGCCTGAACTGATATTTCACCTACACCTGCGACCCCGTGGACCCACAGTCAGCACCCTGCCAGCCACTTAGTCCTGCGGCCCCGGCTCTGCTGCTGCCATGATATGTAGGTTTAAACCAAGTCTCTATCGTTCTACTTAGCAATAGAGACTTGGAAGTCAGATGTGGGAGTGAAAAGCTGCTACATCAGAGAGGCCAAGAAGCAAACAGCTGACCTTTTTTTTGCTGGAGACCTAGCAAGAGACATGTCTCTCCACTTATCCCAAACCGAAAAGAAAAATGCAAAACTCCAAGTCCCACCCTACACTTTCCTGTGTCTTTCTATCTATTTTTCTGTCTCCTCTGGACTCTCTATGGCTAGTTCCGGTCAACTCCTTGCTGGCTCCACCCCCTGAACCAATGTTGATTTTATTTAATTAATGCAAACACAAACTCTGGGTTCACAGTTTGACAGAATATCCCACAACACTTCCCCCTGGCTTGCTCAGCCTGCTTTCTAAGCATCCAGGACCACTAACCCAGGGATAGCACTACCCACCTCGGGCAGGGCCCTCCCCCTCAATCACTAAGAAAGTGTCCTACAGAATCACCTGCCGGTTCTCTTCCTGAATGACTCTAGCTTATGTCAGCTTGGCGTAGCTAGCCAGCACAGCTGCCAAAGACTGTTGGCAAACCCTTGGGACAACTAGCCGAGAGTCAAGAGGGATTGTAGCCTGGCCCTGTTAGTGGTCACGGTTTCCAGATTTAATAATTCATCCCTCCTCTCTCTGAGCCTCTGCCCCTCAAAGCGCAAATAACTGAGTAGAACTCCCAGGCCTCTGAACACATGTCTAATTGTGCACTCACCTTTAACTGGCTTCACAGTGTTTTATTTATTCTTTGAGTATTTCATATAATATGCTATGATCATATTTTCTCCCAGATCCCCTCTCTCTTCCTGCTCATCCAATTTTATATATTTTTTCTCCTTTCAATGCCCCCACTGCTGAAATAAAGCATGTGGTTCAGTCTGTACTGGCTGACCACTCCTCCCCAGCTGAAATAAAGCATGTGGTTCAGTCTGTACTGGCTGACCACTCCTGGGCACAGGGCCCAACTGGAGTGTGGTTGATGTACCTATCCAATGTTACTTGATTGAAGAAAGCTGGTTTTTCCTTATCCCCAAAACTAGCAATTGCAAAGAACCTCTTGCTTACGGCTGGTCTCTGTTCCCACTTCTCCATGGTGGGTTTTTGTGTGTCTTGAGCTGTGGGTCTTCGGCATCCTGTCACAGTCTCTGAGTGCATATGTGTTTCCTTGAAGTCATACTCTACCTCTGGCTCTTACAGTCTTTCTACCCCTGTCCTACATAGCCCTGGACACCGAGGGGGAGGAAGGGTGTGATATAGAAATCCCATCTAGGGCTGAGCACTCCACTCGTCCAGTTGGGGATTTCCATGTTAATTACCATCTGCAGCAGGAAGAAGCTTTGCAGGTGTGGGGTTAGTGAGGCCTGACCTATGGCTATAGCAGTTTGTCACCAGGAGTCATTTACATTATAATATAGTAGGTTCCCTGTTCTTAGCTGTTTTAGCAGTGTCAGGTCTGGGCTCCATGTTGTGGAACAGGCCTTGGATCCAAAAATAATAAAGTAAAATAGTGAGGTGCTGGGTCACTCCTGTACTGTTGGGGCCACTTTTGTTACTGCAGCTCGCAGGGTTTGTAGCTGGTGAGACTGATGATTACTCTGCACAGCACCTTCCAGCCTTAATAATGCTAGCCAGTAGGGGCGGAGCTTCAGGTCAGTCTCCACGTCCTGTGGCGTGAGTATGTGGTATCTCAGCAATAGGATCTTACCGTCAAGTTCTGGAAGGTAACCAATAGCGTGGGATTATGTTTGGGCATCTAAGTAAAAAGATTCATTGTCTCTCTAAAGATCTCATGTGCTCTTTGTAGAATTCAAGCAACATATAAAAAAAGAACATGACCCTAAAAGGGAAAATGGCCTAGAGGCTGCTGGACACACAGCAATGCTCAGAGCCACATGGCAGTAGGAGAGCAGAGATCCAGTCTGTGCTGGTTTAAAGGTAGCTGTGCACCCTGGTGTTCCCCCTCCTAGAGACACACACCTGAAACTTTAACCCACTGCTTCAGAACTTGACCCTAGAGCTGTGTTGGTGGCTGGAAGTTGATACCAGAGCTTTTCCAATATTTCGGTCCTGTAAAATTGAGTAACAAACAGATATAAACAAGAACATTTATTATAATTGGTAGTAGTATTATTTATTTAAAAGAAAAATGGCCTCAAATCCTGCTTCCCTGGGATCAATCCTGCCTGCCTGAGATCCTGTCCACTGTAAGGATTAGCAGTGTGGGTCCAGTTGTGTAGGTCAATGATGGCTGAGCACAGAGGGAGGAAGAGTCTAGAAGGATAAAGACAAATGCTTGACATCGGGGAACAAGCCACATCTAGTCTTCCGTGAGTCAGAGAAGACATTACAGCCCCAGTGGCGTCTTGTCAGTAACGTGTTTCTAAGAGGTTCTCCTTGGGCGCCACTCTGTTGGTGGAGCTGCTGGCTGGCTGCTTCCCGCCACCCGGCTAGCTTTACCAGAAATAATTACACGGAAACTGTATTTTTTTAAACACTGCTTGGTCCATTAGTTTTAATCTCTTATTGGCTAGCTCTTACATATTGATCTAACCCATTTTTGATATTTTGTGTAGCTCCACGAGGTGGCTTACCAGGGAGATCTTAGCCTGCCTCTGTCTAGAGTGGGAATCATGGCGACTGCCCTGACTCGGCTTTCTTTCTCCCAGAATTTTGTTCAGTCTACTCCGTCTACCTAATTTTCTGTCCTATTAAAGGCCAAGCAGTTTCTTTATTTAACCAATAAAATTAACAGATAGAAAGATGACCCTCCTCCATCAGTGGCCAGGCAGAGATGCACTGTGTGGTGACCACATGTAGCAAAGGCATTCTCAGGTCGTGTGTGATGGACTTTATAGAGAAGTAACAGCTGGTATCTTCATAGCCAGGGTGCATGTACCATGTGCAGCTGAAGGCAGAAGGCAATGACCACATCGAACGGGCACTGCCCCACCATCGGGTAATTGAGGTGAGTAAATGACTGTGCCTTGGCCTCCCTGGTCAGAGACCCATTAGTGCTCCTCCAGGGTAGGGCTGTAAATCCCAGTTCAGGAGTAAGGGGCTTCTTTTTGTTTATGTGTGCGATGTGCATACATGTATACACATGAAGATGTGTGTAGGAGCCACGTGCATACATGTATACACATGAAGATGTGTGTAGGAGCCACAGGTTGATGGACATTCTCCCTGATTGTTCTCTGTTTACTGAGGTAGGGTCTCTTGCAGAACCTGGAACTCACTGACTAAGCTAGCTTGGCCAGCCAGCTTGCCCTGGGGATCTTTGTGTCCCCTTCTTGAGTGCTGGGGTTACAGAGTAGCTACCACACCCACCTGTCTTCCTTCAGTCCTGACACTGCAGCGAGCGTCATCTCTGCTTTTTAAAGCTATGTAATATAGTTTGTTTATTCTTTGAGAATTTCATATGTATATACAATATATTTTAATCATATCCACCCTCTTTCCTTCCCTCCCTCCCTCCCTCCCTTCCTCCTTCCCACCTTCCTTCCAATTCCCCTCCAATTCCTCTCAAACCCCTTGCCAAGCTCCTGTCTTTTATTTCAATGGGCCCTGAGGCAGTGCTGTCCATACATGCACATGGATGTCTGGCCATCCATTGGAGCAGGGCTGCCTGCCCATGGCCACACCCCCAAAGGAAACTGCCAGTAGCTCCTGCACTGGGTCTTGGGCTCCGTCATTCTGTCCTTCCATCTGCTACATGTGCAGCTGAATGCAGCCGCTATGAGCTCATGAGCGCACTGACCATCTCATGCCCAGAGGTAGCGCTTCATGACTGTCCTTCCCACAGTGTCCCCCGAGTCTTACAGTGCTGTTGGGGAGTTGATGCAGATGTCCCATGTGGTCACGAGCACTCACAGTTGCTTGTTCTCGACTTTAATTAGCTATGAGTCTCTGTGCTGACCACTGCCACTGCAAGAGTGAGCTTCTCGGCCCGCAGTAAGAGCAGCGTCGGTCTGTGGCATAGACATGAGTATCCAGAGGCCGTTTGGCCGCATGACTACTTGGTAACACAACAGTAGTGGGTTTTCCTTTAGAGCCTGTAGCCTCCCCACCATGTGCTTTTGAACCAGGTCACCGCAGCAGGTGCTCAGACACTGTTAAAGTGCTGTTCCTCCCTCTGACTAGACTGGAGGGCTTCTGGGCACAGAACTGCCTGGAGAAGCCTGAAGGCACTGGGCATAGAGCGGTGGGCTCTGTGGGACTTGTGACCTGGGAACTGGGTTGATGGTCGGCCATTTTAAACAGTTGGGCCCCTGCTGCTCACACCGGAGTGCTTCATGATCTGCCTGTCACCCTCTGGTGGCTCAGGCCAGGTTCTAGGGTAGCGGTGCAGACTGCAGTCAGGCAGGGCTCCACATGCTTTCACAGTGTGTTGGCGGGCAGTGAAGACTTAGAACATAAGCACACACTTGTGTCGTGCCATGCCGTGTGTGTGGGCAGGTGACCGCAGACAGACAGACCCATTCCTTTCCTGGGATGGGCAGGAGCTCCTGCAGATGCTCAGTGTATCCCTGTCTCTTCAGGTTGGGAACAATGACGTGGATGACGTGAACATCATAGTCTTCCGGCAGATCAACCAGTTTGACTTGAGTGGAAATGTGGTCACTTCTTCTGAGTATCTTTCTACTTTGTGGGTAAGACCAGCACCTTTCAGGTTCAGCAGGAGACATATTTGTCCCAGCTAGGTCTGGCTTTAGCTTGCTACAGAGGGACCTGCCAGACAACTACCACACCTGGATATGGACTGATTACCAAGTGATGGGGAGAGGCCAGTGTGGGGTAACAGAATGTCAGCCCACAATCTGGCCAATGGCAGTAGAGCTCCATGAAGGCTCAGCACAGTGGCGTGCCCACTGAAGGATAACGTTAGACAGCCTCATACAGGCCACTCTGACCGAGTCAGGCAGTCTGGGAGCTGCCCATCGTGCTGTCTTGACCACACATAGCACTCCCATGTCCCCAGAACCTTTCTCGAGCTCCACAGGAAATGTAGAACTTTTATAAAAAGACCTATGATTTCTGGGAGGGTCTGGGCATTACACTTAGAACGCAGTGAAGGTTTGGCCTCTGATTGGCTCTTGGCACTGGATGTAGTCGGGACTGGATGGCATCTGCGTGGGTGGGGAGATAGTGTCAGAATGCTCTGAAGGGAAGTGTGAGCTGAATGGTCACTCCTGCCAGGGAGGGGCTGGTGCCGAGGTGACGATGGCACCACAGCTAATGTCACCTGGTTGTTGCCATGCTAGAATTTTGACTCAGGGTTCAAATCACTTTTCAGGGTTTTAGAAAAGCTAAAATCAGAGTCAGCTGAAATCACATGTTCTTTAAGGTAGCCAGTGAATTAATATTTACCTGCAATACTGAATCCAGCCAAAGAGCACAGACGTGGTCCTGGGCATGGCCTGGGGGCAGGCAAGGACCCAGCGCTCATAGCCTCTGTTGTGGGCCAGGACTGAGTCTCACTCCTGCACCCCAGGGATGGTAGGGAGGATGGCCGCTGTCATTGCAGATGAGTGCAGAACCGAAGGCTACAGCACACACTTGTAGTTAGGTCCCATGGGGAGATAAGTCTGTATGGCCCTGGGTGCCTTCAGCTCTCTGGAGCTCTGGAGGCTTGGGCCTTTGTCCTCAGGACTGGTGGCATTGTTTATAGTGTGCTTTTTGCACACTTGGCATGTGGAAGCCGTTTTATTCATTCTTTGCCATGATGGCATTAATGTCTGTTTAAAATCTGCCTGAACTTGCCTTCTCTGCATGGCTCACACCAGAATCTGTATCCTGAGGCCTGGTTGGTCACATCAATCACATTTTCCCATCCTGCCTGAGAGGTTGTCCCCTTGTGAAGACGCCACCTCAGGGTCATGAGCATCTGCCCTCTCCCTTTCTGTCCCCAGGTGAAGCTGTTCAGAAGCGAGAATCTTGACAACCCCATCCAGACGGTATCCCTGGGCCAGTCGCTTTTCTTCCACTTCCCACCGCTGCTCCGAGATGGCGAGGTAATGCCAGGCCCGGGCACCCAAGCCTTATTAGTGACTCAGTTTAAACACCGCTCTTCAGACATGAACCCTGTTGAGGAACAGGAGGGTGGGATCTGCAGGGGTGAGTCTCTCAGGTCACTGGTTTTCTATTTACGGAAATAATGCGTATTTTAGCAAGAGATTTTGAAATTAAAACCATCAGACATAATCCCAGCATCCAGAAATAAGGAGCGAGAGGGGTTGATTGGTTTCCTTTGGGGTTTTTTTGGTATCTGTATTGTGTGTGTGCGTGTGCATGTGTGTGCGTGTGTGTGTGTGCGCGTGTGCCAAAAAGTACAGGTATTCTGCCAATTCAGAGCTGCCCCTGCTTGGCACATTGTTTGTGATCTGTGCTTTTCAGGGAAGGAACTGCCATCTGTCTGCTCTTTCATTGCACGCTGCCCAGTGGTTGCTTGTGGCTCTGCTGTTGGGAAGTACTGTAATTGAACCAGGGCACCCTCACTCTTAGTGCCCTGGACCCACTGCCCATCTTTCTCTTGGACTCCTTGGTCTCATGATGGTGCTTTTCTCCTGTGTGGCAAGCCACTTACTGCTCTCAGGTTTTCCTCTATTGCTATATATCGGACCAGGGCCTTACACGTGTCTGGCAAGCTCTGTCCCACTGAGTGGCATCCAGGTCTCTGTGTTTGACAATTACAGTGTGTCTCTAAGTCCTATCCATTTGGCATTTTCTGGTCTTTGGTCTGGGTTTCTGTCTTCCACCCCAGAGTTGTCACTTACTGTCTCTGCAAGTTCACTTGAGCGCCTTTGCAGAGAACTTGGTTTTGTGGCTTTAGCTTGGGGCTGTTCTCTGTGAGCCTAGGGTGTGGTGTTCTATCCTGTCGCTCCTTCCTACCCCAGTGGGGCTGCTACATGGTGCCCTTCCGTGTGTATGCTGGTGGCAGCTGTCATGGAACAAAGGTTGTTGCCCACTCTCTCCACACAGTAGTATTCCCTACCTCTGGAATCTCTGAAAATAGGGGTTATCACTCTCGTCTTCCCATTGTCGTGGTCACCATGACCATGGTAGAGATGTCAGTTTTATAGAACTTGCCAGTCATGAGCCAATGAAGTCCCAATCCCAGCTCTCAACCTTGGTTTACGTTACTGCCGGCATCCATGGCTCCATCACACCCCTTTTCATCAGAATCACCTGTAAGAACCTGGGTGCTTCTTGAAGGACTGTGACTTCCCAGGTTGAATATGTTCATAAAAAAGTTGTCAGAAGATGCTGGCTCAGAGCCACTGAGGCCTATGACTCTTAGAGCTTGAAAGTTAGTGACCTTGGGTTGGATGCACAGACTTGGGGCTTCTTTACAAAACGTAAAGTGCAGTGCGTGGCTGCATGTGTCCCCTGCTCTGCCTGAGCTGCCTGTCCTACACCAGCAGAACTACGTTGTGCTTCTGGACTCGACGCTCCCCAGATCCCAGTACGACTACGTCCTTCCACAAGTATCTTTCACTGCAGTGGGCTACCACAAGCACATCACTCTGTTTTTCAGTCCCACGGTAAGTAAGAGTGGCGGGCATGAGCAGTGCTCTCTAGGATTCCTTGGCTCCTCCTAGGTTGTTTTCCCATCTTGGATCCCCCTAGACACCTTTCTTCCATTCCCTGCACTGGTGCCTGTTACGAGAAGCTAGTCGTGGGAGGGGGGAGCAGAATTGCTCACATCAGTGGCCTGGGGTTTGAGGGAGAGAGACACCATTTTCCTATGGCCGGTGTCATTGCATTCCTTCATTAGGACACTCCAATCTGTAGCTTCACAGGTAGTGCAGAGGACACAGTCAGCAGGCATGGATACAGTAGAGCCGGAATAGTTTGACCACTACATGCAAGGAAAACAGCAAACAGGTTGACAAGATGCCCATGGGTAAAGAACCTGGTCAGTTTTCAGCCGCTGTCGTAGGTGGCTTCAGTGTCCAACAAAGCTGGTGTGTGTGCTCTCCATTCAGGAGATCATTGGGTTGGTTTGGGAGCTTGTGTATGGTGGAGTCACTGAATTTAGTAGAGATGTCAGTGGTGGGAGAGATGGGGTCTGAGAGTGGAGCCCCAGAAACTGTTACAAAAGTGAAGTCATGCCATCGAGGCAGGTCAGCAGGTAAGTATTGCGGACGTCGCTGCGTGGGTATAGGTTCATGTGAGTTAGTCAACA
The DNA here is from genome assembly GCF_950005125.1 of Chionomys nivalis. Lineage (NCBI taxonomy): Eukaryota > Metazoa > Chordata > Mammalia > Rodentia > Cricetidae > Chionomys > Chionomys nivalis. Next base: position 39,601,403 of record NC_080108.1, on the reverse strand, counting down.
GAAGGCTCAGAGACACCTTTAGAATGAACTTAGCCTTTGGTGGCCGCAGGGTCCCCACCCTCAGTGGACTGAAGCACTTTCCCTTCGCCCAGGGCATTTTTATTTCCCCGCATTTACACTTTAACCAGTTGATTTCCATATGCTCAAGACAACCCAACTGAAGCCTCCAAAAATACAGCCAAGTGCAAATTCTCAGTAAATTGTATCACGATTTTCTGGGTTCCTCTGAACCAAGTTTTGCGTAGGGTTTGTATCCTTGGGGAAACTCTCAGACAAGATTCACGTAGGGTGACAAAAGGCATCTGTGACACAGAGAATGGTTAGGGCTGAGTGCTAACTCCTGAGCTAGGCCAGGTGTGGCCCAGCGGGGGTTAGGGCTATAGGGCTAGTTGCTAACTCCCTGGCACCAGGCCAGCAGGAGATTCGGCTATAGGTAAGGGCACTCACCACCATGCTTGATGACCTGAGTTCAGTCCTGGAACTCAGCGGTAGAAGGAGAGCAGCAGCTGTCACAGGTGACCACACATGCATGGCGCATGCAGACACACTCGAGAACACACATACTCCACACTAAATCAATGGGAACATTCTTTACTGCTATGGAGGTGGTCATGGCTTCTGGGGAAAGTAAGAGTTTATGTTTCTTTGAGATGCCTGGGGGTCGCTAGATTTCAGAGCTGCACTGTTCTCCGTGTGTGGAGGCATGGTGTGTCTTAAACTGCTCAGACTACTAAAAAATCCACAGTAGACCAGGGGGCTGGCCAACAGCATCTGCTCCTCATAGCTGTAGAGGTTGGGATGCGCAGTGAGTGCCAGGCCCACTGTGCCTCATACGTGCTGCGTAGATGGGTGAGCCGGTTCATCTCAGCCTGACTTAGGAGGGCGCTGACCCCACTCATGAAGGCTCTTCTCTTAATCACCCCCTGAAATTGGTGTCTCCAGACCTTTCTGTCGGTATGTCACATTGGTTCAGAAGTGGCAGGTCTCAGCAGAGTAATCTGGGGGAGACAGTGTTCATAGCCACAGCAGCCCAGTGTGTCCAGCTCCTCCCCTGGCATGGACGTGCAGCTTGCTGTGGTTGTCTGCTCTGTCATACGTTCTTTGGAGTGTCTGTCAGTCTGTCTTTGGCTGGACAGACTGGAGTTGCTGAGTCAGGGATGTAGCTCCACTGGTAGAGTCCTTGTCTGGCACACACAGAGCTCTGAGTTGGATACCCAGTCGCAGCAAACAGGCGTGCTGGCACAGGCCTTTAATCTTAGCTCTCAGGAGAGGGGCAGGAAGGTCAGAGGTTCAAGGTCATCCTCAGCCAAAGTGAGTACACTTGTGCTAGTAAGAGAGAGTTCCAAATCTGAGTCTCGGGGGTTTGCAGGCTCAGGTGGTTCACACCCACACCCTGGTTAGTTTCTTTTTGGATGCCAAGGAATGATGGGTAATCTTGGGTACCAGTGTGGGTGGTGGCTGAGTGGTTGAAGCTCTGGATGACAGTGTTGATGAGTGTGAGAACTCACAAGGTGTCATGGCTCTCTTGCAGAGGAAGCTACCTGAGCAGGACATTGCACAAGGGTCCTACATCGCCCTGCCCCTAACACTGCTGCTCCTGTTGGCGGGCTACAACCATGACAAGGTAGGGAAGCTGAGCTGCATGAGAAGGCAGGTGTCAGGAGATAGACCACCGGGAGTGTGTCCAGTGTCACAGAAGTTACAGAGGGGACCAGGCAGCTGTGCTGGGGTCCCTATGTCTCCTTCGGGGGTTATTAGCTACAGTGACATCATTTCTAATCCTTAGGCTCAGGCCAGGTGCTGCCCCAGAGAGAGGTAGTACGAGTAAAACATCTGGAGTGAAATATCCCGGCCACCGTTCTGCAGACTCTGGGGTCTCACGGTCTCTTTCCTTCCAGCTCATCCCTTTGCTGCTGCAGCTGACGAGTCGTCTCCAGGGAGTCAGAGCACTTGGCCAGGTGTCCTCTGATAGCAGTGGCCCAGAGGACATGAAGAGACAGACCAAGAAACAGAAGACCAGACGCACGTGAGGAGGACTGAGGCCCGTCCCTGCGGATGGCACAGCCAGGGCTACCACCTGCCTGGGGACAAAGGCACATGCTCACTCTCTGCAGGCAGGCCCTGGGCCCCGTGACTACTCCGTTGGTGTCCTGCCTGTCTGTCCTTTCCTGTGTAGCCCTGTGGTGCAATGCGATGAATGGACCCTCCTGTCACCCTGCTGAACACAATTTATTTTCTGAGTTGAAGATAATTTATTATTATTATTTTTGTCAGAGAAGTATTTAAGCCTAGCTGGTGGCGTGAGACCGTAACTCAAATCTTCCACATTCGTTTGCAAGAAGAGTCCAGTAAACATGGCCTTTGTCTGCATGGTGAAGTACCTGCTGGGCCTTCCCCAAAATCCCCTCTGAACTTGGCCCTCTGGAAGCTGCAACAGCATCTGTCCACACGAGAAGGATCTGTCAAGAGCAGGAATGAATAAAGTCACCCACTCATTTGTGATGTAGCTCATCTCAGATAATCTTCAGGGGCTTGATGTAGTGCTGGGTGCATGCAGAACACATGAGCATTCAGCTCCAGTGACTCCACAGAAGCCATGGGGATTATGGGGATTATGGCACAGCCAGCCTGGCTGAGCTGAGGCTCACTCTTCTTCCCGGGACACATAGTCTAGATTCTAGAGTCTAGAGAAGCCAGGAAGACTTCATAGTGTGAGGCTTTAAAATTCTTTTACTTCTTGGGGTGTGTGTGTGTGTGTGTGTGTGTGTGTGTGTGTGTGTGTCACACAGACCATTGTGTGGGTTTGCTTGCTGCACAGGGCTGCTGAGTCACGCGAGCCTCTGGGACAGACGAGACATATGTTTCCGACTCACTCCCAAGTGGACACAGCAGGGAAGGAACCCCTTAAAGTTTAAGGGGCTTTAAATGTTAGTGGGCTCCGCCCCGCTCCAGAAGGGCCGTTGTGTAGCAGCTTCACTGTGTCACTCGTGGGTCACCATTGATGGTGGTCAGCCTCCTTTCTCTGTCCATTTGAAAGTGGAACTTGGCCTGTTCTCACTTCCTGCATTTGTTGGATCTATGGGACAGAACCCTAGTTTCCCACGGGAAGTAAACATTTCTATCTAGTGGGTGTGGACGGCACAGTCTGTGACTGTTGAGACACTTGGCTGTGTCAAGCTCTTGGAGTTGGTGGAGCACTTGCCTAGCATCCCCACGGCTGGGTTCCACCCTCAGCATTGCCCCAAAGGACCTGGTGGTGCACACCTGTAATCCCAGGACGTGGGATGTGGAGGCAGGAGGATCAGAAATTCAGTGTCATCTTTAGCTCCATAATGAGGTGAAGGCAGCTTGGGCTGCATGAGAAATGCCACGAAAACAGCCTGACACCCGGGTGCGGAGAGTATTGCAGAAAGCTGGTCAGAGCCCTCTAAAGCCATGCTGCACTTTCTCCTCAGGCTTCCTTTTGGTCTTTCCTGGTTTTGTGGGGGGGTGAGGGGGGTGGGCATACTTGTGCTTAACTCCAAGGACCTAATTGTTGGGAGGGAAGATTCATGAAGCCTAACATGGGCTCATTGTGTCCCCAGCAGTAATGAGGCTGAGACAGGAGGACTGAGGGGCACCAATCTAGGTGACTTAGAAAGGTAAAAAGAGGGCAGTGATGCAGCTCAGAGCACTCCCTGTCCAGCGTGCTTGAGGCCCTAGGTTCTTGTGCAGGGCCCTGTTGTATGTCCTTCAACATGGTCCTTGAGTAGCGTCAACCTTGTTCTATGGTTAGCAATTTGAACCTAGATCCAAGAGTCCCTAACCACTGTGTTCTGCCTCTGCCAAATGGAACCTAACAGTGGTGTTGTGTGCCAGTGTTTAGAGAACATGTGTGTGTGTGCAGGTGTAGGCAGTGAGTGACAGGTGGATCACGACAGGTACAGGTGACTGAAGACCTTCCGCTAATCCGTCAGCTTTGCTATGGAGCAGACTCATGGAGCGCCCAAAGACAGGAAGAGGCAGGTCCCTAAAGGCCACAGTAACCCAGGAGAAAGTTAGACAAGTTCAGGGAACAAAGCTGGCTTAGTCACCATGATGGTCCATCTGATTGTCAGCTTGATGAGATTTAGAATCCCATAGAACCAAGCACCCATGTGAGGTTCACAGTCATCTGTAACTTCAGTTCTCTTCAGGGCCAGGCACATAATGTATAGATATATATGCAGGTAAAACACCCGTGCACATAAATATCAAAACAATTCTGGGCTAGAGAGATGGCTTGGCAGTTAATACACACTGCTCTTCAGGAACCTCAAGTTCTACTGTCAGTACCCACTGTGTGTGTGTGTGTGTGTGTGTGTGTGTGTGTGGTGTGCAAACACCATGGCCAGCAGAAGAGGTAAGGAAATTGAGTTCAACACAACTCAGTAGCCAGTGTTGGCTCAAACTTGCAGTCTGACCCCCAGTAGTCTGTTTTAGGCATAGTAAAGCACAGTATATAGGTGGAGTTTTCCTGTCCCGGGAGCCGCTTCCAAACTGCCACACAGAGGCATATATTGTAAATGCTTAGCCAATAGCTCAGGCTTATTACTAACTAGCTCCTACATTTTAAATTAGCCCATATTCCTTCTTTACAGTCTCCCATGTAGTGATACCTTTATTAACGTGGCATTCATCTTGCTTTTTGGCTTTTCTTGACTCTGACTCCTTCCTCCCTTCTCCCTGTATCCTCAGTTTGATCACCCTGCCTATATTTTTTGCCTGGCTATCAGCTTTTATTATCCCATGAGAGTAATACATATTCATAATGTACAAAAGGATTGTTCTATAGCAACACTACAATTTGGTTTAAAAAAAAAAAGCTTCCTGGTGAAAATGAAGTCAACAAAGCTTAAGATATGATATCCATAAAGATGGGTTCTGTTGATTAAGGAAGCATGCACAGGATAAATAGTACTCATAAGTGTCTGAGGGAGAATAGCCCTATAGATCGATGGAGATGAACAGGCTCAAGACCTGGGGAGGGTCTGAGGAAGCTGGTGTGGCCTGGCCACCAGGCTGTTAACCACCTGTTCCCAGCCTTCTGGGTGGAAGACAGGTTGTACATCCCTCCCTTTGAAGAGAAAACTTCGTGTGTTCAACATGCCTAGTTCCCCTCATGCTTCTCTGTGAGCACAAAGGACCTCCCTCCATGCCTCCTCCAAGTACTCGCTCTGTCTGCTCAGCCAGGGAGGGGCCTAAACCTCTGAGGGTACCTGCATGCATGGACACTCACGTAGACACGATTTAAAAAATGAAAGCTGAAAAAAATCTTTAAATTGCTTTTAAAAATTAGTTATTTGAGAACTTCATATATTGTATTTTGATTGTTGGAAAGCCTCACCCTGATAAGCCTCTCCACCGAAGCAGCAATCTAAATCAGATCAAATCAAGCCAGATTCAATGAATAAAAACACTCCTGGATGATTTTTTATTTTCCAGCTGTGTCCCGTCCCCGCCCCCCCCCCCCCCCCCGTGCAGAGAGAAGACGGGAAAGGAAGACTGGAAAACCATGTGTCTGTTTCCTGGGGGGCAGTTTAAATACTCTGTGGGAGTGGTCTTGAGCATCTCTGGGGTATGGGTCATCATGGCCTTTCTGAGATGCAGCAGGGTTTGGAGAGAGATGGGAGAGGAGGCATGGAGTGGAGCTTCCATTGGAACATTCCAGGCGCTTTGAATATATGGATGCCAGTGAATGGGGTGCATCTTCCACCCAAACAATTGTGTGCACTCCCAGCTTCTCCCAGATCTACCCCCACTTCCCTGTCTCCCCAACTCTCTCAAGGTGGGGTTTTACCAGGACAGACTGGTTTAGTTAAGTATGCTGTGCCTACTGCTGAGGCCTTTCCTTCTCCCTGCTCTTCATCTCCACCTGAGGAAGAGGCACTTGTCTTGAAGGCTGAGGAGCTCAGGATCCAGACATTGCATACTGGTGTGCTCCGTGTCAGGACATTGGTGTAAAGCCAAATCCAGCATCCAGCTAGCCTGGGGCTTTCCTAGATATGATAGGCACCTGTTTTACCAACAGTGGGAAGCAGGGTTTTGTAGGTGGAGGCTGCTCATTCGTTTCCCAGCCACCCCGACCTGAAATAATCATACAGAAACTATTAGTTAAAACACTGCTTGACCTATTAGCTCAGGCTTCTTATTAACTTACTCTTACATCTTAACCCATTCCTATTATTTTGTATTTTACCATGAGGCTTGTGGATTACCGGTAAGGTTCTGGCTGGCGTCTAGCATGTCTCCTTCGCCAGCTACATGGCATTTCCCTGACTCCACCTTCTTTTCTTCTCTATCTCTGGAATTCCCACCTTGCTCTATTTTGCACTGCCATAGGCCCAAAGCAGCTTCTTTATTAACCAGTGGCAATAAAACATTCACAGCATACAGAGGGGAACTGCACATCAGGGCTTCTCTATAAAAACAAAACCGCCACAGGAACATCCTGTTATAATTATGCCGGCCTGCCCTGTTCTGGGTACCCTGTCCCTTTAAGAGACAGGCTGCGCCCACTCCCAGTCTCCCCATTTTCACCCAGGCATGCTGGTCTCCATTCTTTCCCTTTCTCTGTGTCCACTCTTCTGAAGAGGCAGCCTCTGCCTCCCTTTTTTCCCCCTCTTTCCTCTCTCTGTGCCCCCTTTCTCTCCCCATACTCCCTACCTTCCCATACTCTCCCAATATCCACTAAATAGACTCTCCATGCCCAAGTTCTCTCTGCATAGTGTATCTGTCTGCCTCTCACCTGTGGTGGCCTCTGCCACTCGCTGTGGGACCTGCCAGGGTCACTCACACTCGGCACCACGAACTTGCAGCTGAGGACTGCTAGAGATCCTGTAACCTTCAACCCTTCTATATGGTTGCTCAACATCAACACTAACAGTAGGTCCCTTCCCCATCTCTGGCCATGCCTCCACGAGTATGGAATCGCCTTGCGGTGGTTCCCCGCATAAAAGACCAGTACCAGTTGACCACTTGCCTATTGAGCTTAAAACCCCTAGCTCAGGCCCCTGACTTCATGTGATGACTTAGGGGTTCATTTTGTGCCAAGCCATTCTCAGGTCTTTGGACCTTGTAAGTGATGACCCAAGGCCAGCCTGAGCCACAGTCCATACTGAACTCCTGGGATGCTGGAGTTCCGTCTCTTGGGCCTTGTTTCCTCACTCATGAAAAAAAAAAAAAAAAAAAAAAAAAAAACCTCACTCCTCAGATATCAAGCAAACAGCTGCTTACAATCTGCCAGTGACCATTAGTTGGAAAGGCGGTCTCTACTCTTTCTCCTTTCTCTGTGTTCGTCTGCACTTCGTTCCAGAGTATAATCACAGCTATACCAAAGTCTGTCTCCCTCTCCCTGCAACTTCCCGCGGCTAAGTCTGTCTGCAGCAGAATCTGTCTCTCTTCCTGTCTCTGCCACCACTGTGTCATGGGTGCTCCAAGGCTTTCCAACTCCGGGTCTACTGGACACTTGGTAACATCGCCCTCCTTCCCGTCACCTCCAGTCAGCTCTTGCTGCTGACAATCACCTCCGGCACTTCCCACGAGCAGGGTTTCAGGCTTTGCCCTACACTGCCCTCGCTGAGCAGTGCATTTGTTTCTTGGGCCCAGGGCCCCAGCACCACCCGAACGGTGCCTTCGCTTCTCGGATCCACGGATCCTTTCTGGGATACGGTCCCCTCTTGGCCTAGTGCCTCTCGGGTGACTGCCCTTTCTCAGTCCCCGTTAACTTGTGGACGAATGGATAATGCCCCGAGCCAGTCCTTTATCTTTCTGCCTCACCCGTGGGAAACAGGCTGACAAAACCATATACATTTCTAACTTCTACTAGTGGACGGTTGGTTAAAAGTAAAGAGTTACAGCGCACGGACAACCACGACTGCCGCTGCTAACGTGTGAGGTTAGGATAGGGAGGAGGCGCAGACTCGGGAGGTTCTGCCGCGAGCCTCACATGGCCTGCTTTAAGCCACTAACTATGCTTTTAAAAATTACTTTTATGCTGTTACATGTGTTTGCATGATGTAACGCCTTTGCAGGGCCGCTGAGGTGTCTGTCACACACAGAGCCCCACCTCTGCAGCACATCGCTCTCCCCAACCCGCAGCCACTCTACTTTCCCATCCGCTGGTGCATGGATTCTCCAGTTACTTTTTCTCTTTCCCTTTAAATGTCCTGACACGAAAGTGTCAATCAAAAACAGAAAAGTCAGCTTTCTCTTGCTCACTTTTCATTCAACTTTGTGTCGCTTATGTTCAACTGCATGCATATATACATGTAGTAATGTGACAGTATGTTTTCAGCAGTCCCAAAGACCTCTGCTCATTGTACCTCATTCCAGACTAAAAATACAGTAAGTCTCAAATATTTTAAATTGATATGTGCTTTTAAGTAATGATAACTTTATGGTTAAAACTGTTATAACATACTGTATATGTGATTCAACTCTGATTTTTAAATTTTTTTTTTAAAAAAATGAACTATCTTTTTTTTCATTATGCCAATCCAAGTTCTCCCTCCTCTCCTCCCATTCTCTCCACATCCTCCTCCACCCCACCCCTATCCACTCCTCAGAGAGGGTAAGGCACATTGTTTGGGGAAGGTCCAAGGCCCTCCCTACTATATCTGGGCTGAGCAAGGTATCCATCCGAAGAGAATACGTTCCCCAAAGCCAGTACATGCAGTAGGGATAAATCCTGGTGCCACTGCCAGTGGCCCCTCAGTCTGCCCCAGCCATGCAACTGTCAACCACATTCAGAGGGCCTAGTTTGGACCTATGCTGGTTCCTTTCCAGTCCAACTGGTGTTGGTGAGCTTCCATTAGCTCAGATTGACTATTTCAGTGGGTGAACCCATCATGGTCTTGATCTCTTTGCTCATATTCTCACTCCTCCCACTCTTCAACTGGACGTGGGGAGCTCAGTGCAGTGCTCTGGTGTCCGGTCTCTGCCTCTGTTTTCATCAGTCGTTGAATGAAGGTTCTATGGTGACATTTAAGATATTCATCAGTCTGACTACAGTTCAGGCACCCTCTCCTCTATTGCTTGGGGTCTTAGCTGGAGTCATCCTTATAGATTTTTGAGAATTTTTCTAGAGCCAGGTTTCTTGCTAACCCTTTAACGGCTCCCTCAATCAAAATATCTCTTTCCTTGCTCTCATCTCTGTCCTCCCCCATCTCAACTGTCCCATTCCCTCGAGTTCTCCTCCTCTTTCCCTTTCAACCCTCCTCACCCACCCCTATGTTCCTAATTTTGTCAGGTGACCTTGTCTATTTCAACTTTCTAGGTAGATCTATGTGTGTTTTTCTTAGGGTTCACTTTATTATTTAGTTTCTCTAGGATTATGAACTATAGGCTTGGCAATTCTTTGTTTATGGGTAGTATTCACTTATGAGTGAGTACATACCACATTCATCTTTTCGGGTCTGGGTTGCCTCGTTCAGCATGGTGTTTTCTAGTTCCATCCATTTGCATGCAAACTTTAAGATGTCGTTGTCTTTTACCACTGAGTAGTACTCTAATGTGTAGAAGTGCCACACTTTCTGTATTCATTCTTCTGTTGAGGGGCATCTAGGTTGTTTCTAGGTTCTGGCTATTACAAATAATGCTGCTATAAACACAACTGAACAAATGTCTTTGTGGTGTGATTGAACATTTTTTGGGTACATGCCCAAGAGTGGTATTGAGGGATCCTGAGGTAGGTTGATTCCCAATTTTCTCAGAAACTACCATACTGATTTCCAAAGTGGTTGTACAAGTTTGCATTCCCACTAGCAATGCATGAGTGTTTCCCTTACTCCACATCCTCTCCAACATAAGCTATCATTAGTGTTTTTGATCTTAGTCATTCTCAGAGTTGTTTTGATTTCCATTTCCCTGATGGCTAACGATGTTGAACATTTCCTTAAATGTCTTTTGGCCATTTGAGATTCTTCTGTTGAGAATTCTCTATTTAGTTCTGTACCCCATTTTTAATTGGGTTGGAATGTTGATGTCTAATTTCTTAAGTTCTTTATATATTTTGGAGATCAGACCTTCATCTGATGTGGGGTTGGTGAAGATTTTTTTCCCATTCAGGAGGCTGCCTTTTTGTCTTAATGACTGAAGCTTCTCAGTTTTAGGCGGCCCCACTTATTGTTGCTCTCAGTGTCTGTGCTACTGGGGTTATATTTAGGAAGTGGTCTCCTGTGACCATGCATTCAAGGCTTCTTCCCACTTTCTCTTCTATCAGGTTCAGTGTAGTCAGATTTATATTGAGGTTTTTAATTCATTTGGACCTGAGTTTTGTGCATGGGGATAGATATGGATTTATCTGTATTCTTTTAAATGTCAACATCCAGTTATGCGAGCACCATTTGTTGAAAATGCTTTCTTTTTTCCACTGTATAATTTTAGCTTCTTTGTCAAAACTCAGATGTTCATAGGTGTATAGATTAATATCTGGGTTTTTGATTTGGTTCCATTGGTCAACCTCTCTGTTTTTATGCCAATACCAAGCTGTTTTCATTACTGTAGCTCTGTAATTGAGCTTAATGTCAGGGATGGTGATGCCTCCGGAAGTTTCTTTATTGTACAGGATTTATAGTTATTTTGTTTTTTTTTTTTCCCCATATGAAGTTGACTATTGTTCTTTCAAGGTCTGTGAAGAATTGTGTTGGGATTTTGATGGGGATTCCTTGAATCTATAGATTGCTTTTGGTAGGATTTCCATTTTTATTACATTGATCCTACCTATACAAGAGCATGAGAGAGCTTTCCATTTTCTGGTGTCTACTTCAATTTCTGTCTTCAAAGACTTAAAGTTCTTGTCAAATAGGTCTTTCACTTTTTTGAGTAGTGTTTCCCCAAGATATTTTATGTTATCTGTGGCTATTGTGAAGGGTGATGTTTCTCTGATTTTTTTCTCAGCTTCTTTATCATTTGTATATAGGATGGTTGCTGATTTTTTTTTTTTTTTAGTTAATCTTGTATTCTGCCACATTACCGAAGGTATTTATAAGCTATAGGAGTTCCCTGGTAGAGTTTTTGGGGTGACTTATATATACTATCATATCATCTGCAAATAATGAAAGTTTGTCTTCTTCCTTTCCAATTTGAATCCCCTTGATCTCCTTTTGTTGTCTTATTGCCCTACCCAGAACTTTAAGAACTATGTTGAAGAGATATGGAGAGAGTGGACAGAATTGTCTTGTTCCTGACTTTGGTGGAATTGCTTTGAGTTTCTCTCCATTTAATTTGATGTTGGTTGCTAGCTTGCTGTATATTGCTTTTATTATGTTTAGATATGTTTCTTGTATTTGTGATCTCTCCAAGACTTTTAATAGTGAAGGGGTGTTGGATTTTGTCGAATTTTTTTTTTTTTTTTTTTTTTTTTTGGTTTTTCGAGACAGGGTTTCTCTGTGGTTTTGGAGCCTGTCCTGGAACTAGCTCTTGTAGACCAGGCTGGTCTCGAACTCACAGAGATCCGCCTGCCTCTGCCTCCCAAGTGCTGGGATTAAAGGCATGCGCCACCACCACCCGGCCGAATGTTTTTTCAGTATCTAATGAGATGATTATATTTTTTCTTTTTGTTTATTTGTGTGATTGATTGCATTGATAGATTTTTGTATGCTGAACCATTCCTGAATCTCTGGGATGAAGCCAACTTGATCATGGTGGATGGATTTTTTTTCTGCATTCTTGGATTCGGTTTGCCAGTATTTTATTGAGTATTTTTTCATCAGTGTTCATGAATGAAATTGGTCTGTAATTCTCTTTCTTGGTTGAGTCTTTGTATGGTTTCAGTATCAGGGTAGCCTCATAAAAGAGTTTGACAATGCTCCTTCTATTTCTATTATGTGGAACACTTTGAGGAGTATAGGTATTAGCTCTTCTTGGAAGTTCTGGTAGAATTCTGCACTACAACCATCTGGCACTGGGCTTTTTTTGGTTGGGAGGTTTTTGATGACAGCTTCTATTTCCTTGCAGAAATAGGTCTATTTAAATAGTCTTGATTTAATTTTGGTATATGGTATTTATCCAGAAATTTGTCCATTTCTTTTACGTTTTCCAATTTTGTGGAGAACAGGTTTTGGCAGTGTGATCTAATGATTCTCTTGATTTCCTCTGTGTCTGTTGTTATGTCACCCTTTTCATTTCTGATTTTGTTAATTTGGATGTTTTCTCTCTGCCTTTTGATTAGTTTGGATAAGGGTTTGTTTATCTTTATTTTTCCCAAAGAACTAGCTCTTTGTCTCATTGATTCTTTGAATTGTTTTCTTTGTTTCTATTTTATTGATTTCAGCCCTCAATTTGGTTATTTCCTGTCTTCTACTCCTCCAGGGTGCATCTGCTTCTTTTTGTTCTAGAGCTTTCAGGTGCACTATTAAGTCACCAGTGTCAGCTTTCTCCACTTTCTTTATGTAGGCACTTAGTGCTTTGAACTTTCCTCTTAGCACTGCTTTTATACTGTCCCATAGGTTTGGGTACGCTGTGTCTTCGTTGTCATTGGATTCTAGGAAGTCTTTAATTTCCTTTTTTATTTCTTTCTTGACCAAGGGTTGGTTCAATAGTTCACTGTTCAATTTTAATGCATTTGTAGGATTTCTGGGAGTAATTTTATTGTTAAATGCTAAGTTTAAACCATGGTGATTCAATAAGATAAAAGTGGTTACTCTTTTTTTTTGTCTTTTGTTTTGTATCTGTGGAATTTTGCTTTGTTTGTTACTGAGTATGTGATCAATTTTTGAGAAGGTTCCATGAGGTGCTGAGAAGAAGATATATTCTTTTCTGTTTGGGTGGAATGTTATATAGATATCTGTTAAGTCCATTTGAGTCATGACATCTGTTAGTTCTCTTATTTCTCTGTTAAGTTTCTGTCTGGTTAACCTGTCCATTGGTGAGTGTGGAGTGTTGAAGTATCCTATTATTAGTGTGTGGGGTTTGATGTGCAATTTAAGCTTTAGTAATTTTTTTTTATATACAAAGGTGCTCTTATATTAGGTCATAGATATTCAGGATTGAGATTTCAACTTGATGGATTCTCTCTGTTATGAGTATAAAGTGTCCTCCTCCATCTCTTCTGATTGATTTTTAGTTTGAAATCTATTTTGTTAGATTTTAGGATATGATGATGGAAGTTACAAAATAATCCCACACTAGTTCAGATTTACGTATAATAAAGGGTTATTATTTATGGGAGACTCACAGATCACTGTCCTAGATCACAGTCCTTTGCACGAATGGGGAACAGGAACCAAGTTTAGCAGCCGGAAGCAAGAGAGGAGCATGCACTTTACAGCTGTGTTTATAGTACAAGAGACCATGCCCATGCGGGCTGGTATCTTAAAGGCTATTGGCTGAAGGAGCTGAAGGAGCTCCCACAGCACCTCCCCATTTTGTTTAAATAAGAGAGTTCTAAACCTGATACAAAACTATATACACTTGGAACAAATATCAAGTGTAAGATTAGAATTACAACCAACATAAACAATATCAAGCAAGGAACATGTCCTAATGTTTTAACAAACATTCTATCCTAAGAAGTCTAAGTCTTGCATTGGAAATGGCTTGGCTAGATCATAAGAGGACGGTAACTAGTATTCTATCTAGGACTGTCTAATCTTCAACCTCATCGAAGGCCTGAGAAGGGACATTAGATTACTTAAGTAGGCAGGAAGTGCAGTCAAGCAGCTTCCAAAATGTGTGGTAGATGACAGAGACCATTCAGTGCCTGAGCAATTACCTAAAGTCTCATTTGCAGTGTTGGAGCAACCAACTTTGGCTAAGGCCTAGAGTAACTGACAGACTATTTTCAGAGCCATCTTACCCTGTCTTGGCAAGGTTTGGCAGTCTTTTTTCTTGTATCTTGCTTGTCCAGTCTAGGCATCATATACGTTGTCAGTGGTTGGGGCATATCTCAAACACAGCCTCAGGGGCACAGACATTGAGAGAAACAATAAATCAGATCTCCTGAACTGAGAAGCTTCTGTATAGCAAAGGATATAATCAACAAGACATAATATCAGCCTATAGAATGGGAAAATATCTTTACTAACCACTACTCTGCTCCAAAAACATACAAAAAACTCAGGAAATTAGTCATCAAAAGAACAGATAATCCAATAAAATTATGTTACAGGCCAAAACTGAAAACTCTCAACAGATGAACTTAATGCTTAAATATAACATTCTTTAGCCATTAGAGAAATGCAAATCAAAACTCTGAGATTCCATCTTATCCCTGTAAAAATGACTAAGATTAAAAACACCTATGACAGTTTATGCTTAAGAGAATGTGGAGTAAAGAAAAAAAAAAACTCCTCCACTGTAACATGGGGGCCTGCTCTTTGGAGTTTCTGTTCTGCCGCGTTTCCACAGCCAGTAAGCCCCAAAGAAAATCACAGAGAGGTCTCCATAAGTTATAACTGATTAGCCCATTAGCTCAGGCTTCTTATTAGCTCTTGTAACTTATATTAATCCATTGTTCTTATCTGTGTTAGCCATGTGGCTCGGTACCTTTTTCAGTGGGACAGGTCACATCCTGCTTCTTTGGTGGTCAGGCAGGACTGGGAGGAATGGGCTTCCTCCTTCCTAGAATTCTCCTGTTTGCATCGTCCTGCCTCTACTTCCTGTCTAGTTGACCTGCCTATACTTCCTGCCTGGCCAATCAGCATTTATTTAAAACATCATTGACAGAATACAGACAATTATCCCATACCACCCCTCCCCTTTTTTTTTAACAAAGGAAAATATCCATAGTCCATTTTTTGGGAATGTGGGCGTAGTAGTCCATGCTACTTCCGGCTGGTTGGGGGCACTGATAATCTTATGGGGACCTAAAGAAAATTTAGAATTATGATCAAGTCCTGACTGGAGTATCCTGTGAGTCTTGATCATCTCAGACAGTAGTCTTGTATCTGTTCTGGATGTAGAACTCAGACATCTGGGCCATCTGTTCCTGCCGGAGATTTCTCAGGTGGTCTTCCTTGATCAAACCTGATTTTTCTTAACTCATAATGAATCCACAGTCTCTCATTTCCCGTGGAAACAAAAGCAAAATCTCTTCTCCAAAGTAACATACCTTTGACTGCAATTTTGAAGTCAAGGTATTTTCAAAATACCTATCTTAGATTAATACAGCAGCATTTATAAGCAAATATCTTTTAGCAGCTGTTGTTCCTTTCTCATCATTCAAACAATTCAAAGAGGGCATAATAATATACAGTATCCAGATTCTCTGTGTGTTTTCCATATTTACATGGCTTTATTTTAAACTTTATTTCTTTTTACTTTTTGAGACAGGGTTTCTGTGTATCTTTGTCCTGGAACTTACTCTGTAGACCAGGCTGTCCTTGAACTCACAGAGATCCACTTGCCTCTGCCTCCCAAGTGCTGGGATTAAAGGTGTCCTCCACCACACCTTGAATTCACAGAGGTCTGTCTGCCACTGCCTCCCAGGCATTGGGATTAAAGGTGTGTACCACCACACCCAACTACTCTCTTTCTTTTTTATTTTAAGGACTTTAACCTTTAGCCTACATATATTTTTTAAACACGGTGTAAACCATTTAGAGGTTTTCTTCATCTTTGAGTCTCTCTTTACTGTATATCTCTCTTTTTCTGACCACATGAGTCTTTAATTTGCCAAGCACTATGGCTAGGATTAAAGCCATGGCCTTGACGGCTGGATCCAGCCCCTTCCTTAGCTTTCTGAGATTTCAGCCTCATGGCAGAGGTACCGGCTGGAGTCACATTTATTGCCACAACTCTATGGCATTTCAAGGTCCCTGCCAGCAAGCAAGCTGCAGCAGTCTACCCACAAACCACACTCAAATGTTCCATAATCGGACCACCTGCCTGAAAGATTCAGAGTTTGCCCTGGCAGGACAGCCCAGAAAGCCAACATTTTAAAATGGCATAGCTTTTTTCCTGCTATGGCTGAAAACTGAAAAACATGCAGTCAGCTTTTTATCAACACTATTTAAGTGTTTTGTGACCTTTTAAAAGAGCTGTAAGACTTTACAGCTAAAGCTGAGTCAGGAAGCCTCTCTTAGATGAGAGTGCTTGCTTTCCTCTAGCAAGTGGATCAGACCTGAGAAATTGCTGCTACCAAGAAGACATGCTTTTCTCTATTCTTTCCCAAGCTCCCTCAGGCTTTCTGTGGATGCAGTTATTCACATGGGCACCATTCTGTAACAGGAGGGCCTGCTTGTTTGGGTTTCTGTCCTACCCAGTTCCCACAGCCAGTAAGCCCCAAAGAAAATCACACAGCGAGCATTAGATATAAACTAATTGGCCCATTAGCTCAGGCTTCATATTAGCTCTTATAACGTATATTAACCTATTGTTCTTATCTATGTTAGCCACATGGCTTGATACTTTTTTCAGCGGGGCAGGTCACATCCTGCTGCTTCGGTGATCTAGGCAGGACTGGGAGGAATGGGCCTCCTCCTTCCTAGAATTCTCCTGCTCTCATCGCCCTGCCTCTACTTCCTGTCTAGTTGACCTGCCTATATTTCCTGCCTGGCCAATCAGCGTTTATTTAAAACATGATTGACAGAATACAAACAATTATCCCGCACCACTCTACTGCTGGAAATGCAAACTGGCACAGCCGGTTTGGATCATAGTATTTGGATCATGGCAATTTTTCAGAAAATTAGGCAACCATCTACCTTAAGACTCAGCAATACCCCTTTTGGGCCTATATACAAAAGATGCTCAACCATACAATAAGGACATATGCTCAACCATGTTCACAGTCAAATTACTTTATCATAGCCAGAACTTGAAAACAACCCAAAATGTACCTCTTTTACACAATGATAAATGAGAGTCATCATCCTTTATCCACAAACACCATAATATGTCTTGGAGTAACTCTAACCACACAAATGGAAAAACCTGTATCATAAGAACTTTAAATCTTTCAAGAGAGAAATTTAAGACATCAGAAAATGAAAAGATTTATTCTCTTGGGAAGATAGTAACAACACAGCAAAAATGACAACCTCACTGAAATCAATCTATAGATTTAATGCAAATTATAGCAAAATTCTTTACAGACCTCAAAAGAACAATCCTCAGCTTTAAAAGAAAGAGATAAAAATTTAGAATGGCCTAAACAATCTTAAAATTGTATACAATCAAGGAACTTCTAAATGCATCACAATCTTTGACTTTAAAACTTTCCTACAGAACCACAGTACTAAAATCAATCCACCTTGGATATAAATTTATATGCCTACAAACGGCAGATTTTTGACAAAGAAGCAAAATTTTTAAATGGAAAAGAAGCATATTTAACCTGCTTGTTTATTTCTAATTGTTGAAGTTGCAGCTCTCAGAGGCTACCTTATTTCAAACCTGCCTTTCAGCTTCCAGTTGAAGCTCTGCCACATGGCAGAGGGTAGGACACAGTCTCTCCTTGCCTGCCAGCCTGCCTTTCCAAGCTCTGGTGGGCGGAGCAGCATGGATTTTACCCTTACTCCTTGTGTCTTGAGGGACTCCTTGAGTCTGCAGATAAACAAATCCTGTTTTCCGAATGCTTGTCCCATGATATAATTTTACCTTGTGCCACTGTGTATCCAAATATCTGAATCTGACTCACAGTCGGGTTCTCTGTGGCAATTCTTTGCTCAGCCAGTGCTGGCCGTGGTGGTTCAATGAGTGAAGACCACGTTCTTCAAACCTCCACGGTTTCCGCAGGTTTCAGGCACCATTTGTCCAGGACACAAACGGGAGTACAAACCTGGAAGAGAGAGGAAAGAAGGAGCAAGAGACATGAGAAATGGACACAAGTCTGTATTTTGATCAAGCTGTCAAATTTTACTTCTTCTCAGGAGCATTATATAGCAAAAAGGCAGGGGGGAGGGTAGGATGCTGGAATGTCAGGTCTGGAGACCTCTCTAGCTGATATGAAGAGATAAAGAAATACTGAAGGTCTGTAAATGTTTACAGGGGAAGTGCTGATCACTTCGGGTGCCTGAGATCCGCAGCACAGGTCTGCAGGCAATCTTAACTCACAGGGAGATAAGGGTTATCCTAGGCCCCAAACTTGCCCTACAGAGGCTTCTGAACAGCTTACTTAATTTGTGACTAAGATGGATATAACCAAATACAGGTCTTTGTTTCCAGCACCTGCACATGCTTTTCCTCTGCATTTATAGTACATGAGACCATGCCCAAAGTGGGCTGGTATCATAAAGGCTATTGGCTGAAGGAGTTCCCACAGCATTTCCCGAGAATTTGATGTCCACAAATCAGCAGGATTCTTGAGAACTCGACACCCTCACCCCCTAACCTGACATGCCCAACTCCTTGCCTTTTTATTATAAGAAAAGATGGGAATGTTATAATTATAATCATGCTGGCCTGCCCTGTCACCTGGGTACCGTGTCCCTTTAAGAGACAATCTCCCCCTTCACGCATAGGCATGCTGGTCTCAAGTCTCTTTCTTTGTCTCTCTGTGTCCCCTCTTCTTCTGAGGAGGCAGCCTCTGCCTCCCTCCTTCTGCCCCTTTCTCTCTTCCCCCATACTCCCTATCCTCCCAATATCCACTAAATAAACTCTCCATAATCAAATTCTCTCTGCATTTTGTATCTGCCTATCTCCCACCTGCCATGGCCTCTCCAACCTGTAGTGGGACCTTCCAGAGTCACTCGTGCCTTAATCTGTCACATACTATCTTGAAAACGTCAGACTCAAATTTTGTGGGGCCTGAAGGTCAAACAGTTTGAGATCTGAGATCCATTCTGATCTCCAGCACACGCATACAAGGTTGGACATGGTGGTGTGCATCTGAATGCTCTGCCTGGCTAAGGATTCCCTAGGGTAGCAATTCTGGTCTTTTCTCGAAGGGCTGCCCAACCTTGTCCTTGGAGAGAGGTCTTGCAATCTGAGGCAGTAGGTGTATGCCTGCACATCCTCAGCCTGTTCTTCAGACAGCTTTGTCAAGATGGTGTGGGACAAGGGCTGATATAAAGGGGCCAGAGAAAGAAAAGATGTTCCGTGTAAACTGCAAATTGAAAAGAAGGCAAAGTGCACAATTTGAATATTTTTCCCATGTCTGTGTATGTTCATGCGTATGTCTGTTTGCCTAGAGAGGCCAGAGCACAACTTCACCACTTGTCATTCCTTAGGCTCCACCCACTTTAACTGGAGCTCACCTATTAGAAGAGACTAGCTGCCTCCCCACCGTAGTGTGGGTGGTGTGGGAGTACTCCCAAACGTCATTCCTGGTCTTGCTCCATAGTGCCACCTCCTAGCCCTAATCCATCTTTTGTTTCTCTTGCTGCCTTCTATGTGAATGCTGTCTTGAGGTTTCCCAAAGGTATGAAACGTATGAAAACCTTGTTGGGGAAAACCCAGCAAATTATGCATTTGCATTTGGCATTGTCCCTTTGGAGGCTCAGTCAGGCTGTTTTGAGGATATGGAAATCAACTTGCTTAAGTGTAAATCTGGAGAACAATAAAAATGCCCTTGGCTAAGGGAAGGTGTCTCAGTCCAGAGAGAGACTGATTCCTCGTGCAGCTGAAAGGCTAGAACGATCCTTGAGGTTTCTTTGTTCTTCCTTGGACCTGTGTGGATGAACATCCACACCCGAAGTACAACAGGGTAGAGACGACCAGGATGAGGGTGTGAGGGTGTGTGGGAGTGTGAGGGTGTGTGAGGGTGTGTGGGTGTATGAGGGTGTGAGGGTGTGTGGGGGTGTGAGGATGTGTGGGGGTGTGAAGGTGTGAGGGTATGTGGGGGTGTGAGGGTGTGTGGGGGTGTGAAGGTGTGAGGGTGTGTGGGTGTGTGAGGGTGTGTGGGTGTGTGAGGGTGTGTGAGGGTGTGAGGGTGTGTGGGGGTGTGAGGATGTGTGAGGGTGTGTGGGGGTGTGTGAGGGTGTGAGGGTGTGTGGGGGTGTGATGGTGTGAGAGTGTGAAGGTGTGAGGGTGTGTGGGGGTGTGTGAAGGTGTGAGGGTGTGTGGGGGTGTGTGGGGGTATGTCGGTGTGTGAGGGTGTGGGGGTGTAAGGGTGTGTGGGGGTGTGAGGGTGTGTGAGAGTGTGAAGATGTGAGGGTGTGTGGGGGTGTGTGAAGGTGTGAGGGTGTGTGGGTGTGAGGGTGTGTGGGGGTGTGTGAAGGTGTGAGGGTGTGGGGGTGTGTGGGGGTGTGAGGGTGTGGGGGTGTGTAGGGGTGTGGGGGTGTGAGGGTGTGTGAAGGTGTGAGGGTGTGGGGCAGGTGTTAGATCACAGACGGGGGAGAGGGGATAAAGACAAAGCAGGGTACCTGCGGGATCCGGAATAGTGCCTGGGGATGGTGGCGATTGCTCTGGAGTTGAGACTTCTGTTTACTTGGTTTAGAGAGACAAGTTGTGGGACCAGCTGGGCAGGCAGTGCACACCTGTAATCCCAGAACTTGGGGGCTAGAGCATGCCTGGTTTGTGCAACCTGGAGAGCAACCCCAGGGCGTTGTGTACACTAGGAAATATTCTATCAATTGTACCACTCTTCCGTCCGCGGCTCTTATCATAGTGAGGAATGACAGGTGTCCTCTGAGGAGACAGCTTATTCCTAATTAGAGTTTTTAACTTTATGGATGCAGATTCAGGGGTTATGATCAAGGCATGTGTAGCTGATCATTGTAGTTGATCACTAAGGTCTTTTCTTGGCATAAAACAAAAATTATAACTGTAACACACAAAATCTATTGGATAACATTTGTTACTGCATGGCTAGAATTTATTCTAAATTGCTGTAGTCCGTGTAATCTGTAGAATATGCATGTTGTGGTTTGAACATGAAAGGCTCTGTCACAGACATGCTCATATGTTTGGACACTTGATCCCCAGCTGGTGGCGCTGGTTCAGCAGGTTGAGGAACCCTTAGAGGGTGGAGCCTGATTGGAGAAGGTGGGTCACTGGGGATGAGCCTGGAGGTTTTCCAGCCTGGCCACTCTCCCTGGCTGTGGGTGCCATGTGACCACCCACCACATGCTCCTGCGGCCACCTTAAGCTTAAGCTCCGGCTGCCATGCCTCCTTCACCACGATGGGCTGGATCCCTTCTTAAACTGAGACTCTCCCCAACCTCTGTTTCTGCCCCCCTATCCACTCCTCCTCCGTTTCTGTTTAGGAAATGGCAGTTCTCCCATGAGTATCAACAAAACATGGCGTATCTGAATGCAGTAAGACTAAGAACCTCCCCATGTACTCAGGCTGGGCAAGGTGACCCAGCTGAGGAGTAGGGTCTCAAAAGCCAGGGAAAGAGTGGAGACATCCCCTGCTCCTGCTGTTAGGAGTCCCACAAGATGACAAAGCTAAACAGCTAAACAACTGTTATATACATATCAGTGCCTACTATATTAGTGCCTAAAGTAGTCAGCCCCTTGCAGGCTCTGAATGGGTACGTTAGGACAGATGAGTGGGCTAGGACTGGAACAGCCACTGTGCAGACCACAGACCAACCAGGCTTGCCAGCTCCTGCCTGAGATCCCGTCCCAGATAGGCTTAGCCATGGTGACCCAACGGAGGGAAGAGTGGACAGGTGGGAGATGCTGGCGGGGCAGAGTTTAGCATGGCTGGATATATAGAAAATTTTCCATTTGCTAGTTTGCTGACGGAAATTAGAAAGCTCCTGCATAATATTGGGATCTAAAGCACTGTTAGGGCCGGGCGGTGGTGGCACACGCCTTTAATCCCAGCACTCGGGAGGCAGAGGCAGGCGGATCTCTGTGAGTTCTGATGGAGGAAGGTCATTGGTTAAATAATAAAGAAACTGCCTAGGCCCATTTATAGGCCAGCCCTTAGGTGGGTGGAGTAAACAGACAGAATGCTGGGAGAAAGAAGCCGAATGAGGGAGTCAGCCATGATTCTCTCTCTCCAGACAGACGCAGGTTAAGATCTTTCCTGGTAAGCCAGCTCGTGGGCTACACAGAATATTAGAAATGGATTAGATCAATATGTAAGAGCTAGCCAATAAGAGGCCAGAACTAATGGGCCAGGCAGTGTTTAAAAGAATACAGTTTCCGTGTAATTATTTCGGGGCATAAGCTAGCCATGCAGGCGGCCGGGTGCCGGGGACGCAGTCCCGCCGCTCGTATTTCAACAGAGTGGCACCCAACGTGCTAATGAACTCCAAGTAAAACCTGAGAGGGCTTAAAAAGGAGAGAGAGAAAATTTAAGACAGCCTTTTGCTGTTTGTTGGTTGCGTGCAGCAAAGAAATTGTCCTGACTCAGCAGCAGGAAAAAACTAGCTGTTTTAAAATGCCGGCTTTCTGGGCTGTGCCGCCATTGTGATCTCTGTTTGGCTCCTGCTGGAGACAGAGCTTTTGAATGGATCATTTGGAGTAAAGTGCTACGTCTTGCTTGATGGCAATGTGGACTGCTGTGTGCCTGGAACTGTGTGTGGCTCAGGGGCACCAAATGGTTCTGATGCAGGAGCAGCTCAGCTCCGCCATGGGAACTCTGCTGGTCTCAGGCAGGAACTACTGTAATTACCATAATAACAGCGCAGTTAAGATTTAGACTGGGCAGGACACCGGCTGTACCGTAATACCTCTAAATGGTGCAACTTAGGTTTTTAAGAAATGCTTAACATTTTAAGAAATGCTCCTGGATAGTAAAAAAATTACAGATTCACAATAGAACTGATTCAGACACTGTTGGATAAATGTATATAGGCTTGAGATAGAGAAAAATATATATATAAAGAATAAAGTTAATGTCTTAAAAAAAGGGTAAAGTCTTTAAAGAGACAGAGTACAGATAGTTATAGATTAAAAGAAATAAAGAAAAATAAGCCACGTAAAAATGGAAAATTCACCGAGAGTCTGGATTCTTTGTATTATTGTGTTTTCTTTAAAATTTTTGACTGTAAAGGAGCTAAATACAGAGAGACATTTCATTATATGGGCTGCCAAGCTAAACCAGAATGGATACAAGGGTATTATGATTTCAAAATTTGGGACTAAGGATATGATGCTTTGGAGAGGGTCTTCTTTTGTTTTCACAGAGGATGCGACCCTGTGGATTTCTTCTATCCCAATGTGGTATGATAGACCACGCCCTCCTGAAAGGTTGCTGTGAACACCCTCAAAAAATTACTTCACTCAACTGCCAACTGAGATGACCCTGGCACACAGGTTATACCATGAAAGACCTAATTAACGACGCCCCCATTCAGCAGGAAGCAGTTTGGAGAGAAAAACTGCGCCCATGTTCCCAAATATTGTTTATAAATGTTCTTTTACATTTAAAGGGGGATATGATATAGATATGAATAATTTGCATTGGTGTGGATTTGAAGGTCAATTTTGTTATATGTATATGCATATTTCTAATCTTGATTAAGGTATTGTGGTTGTATAGTTATTTAAAAATGTAATGTATATAGGTTGGTAATGGATAATCATTGATAATTGTCAAGCTTTTAGTCATGTTAGTTAGATTTTCTAGATATGCATAGATATATTTCAGCTAGATAGGCATTCTTCATATCTTTCAAAGACTGCAGAATATGGCATTTAATGTTTTAATAACTTAGGGCTTTTCATGATAATGAGACACATCTGTTCCTGGCAGCACCAATCTACTTCAAGAGGAAGATGGGCACCGAAGAGGCTCCTTAAGGAGTTTGATAGCCATTTGGGCAAGAAACTGATCTTGCCTGGACTGTTGCATAAACTGGACACAGAGAACCCGCAGAAAGAGGACTGTTGAACTTGCCTAAAGGTGAGATGGATTTTCGGGGTTCCTGATTCATGAAAGAGTCTGCGAGACATTCTGCAGTACACAGCAGAAAGTGACTGAACTGTCTTTGGAATTTCCTGCTTCATGAAAATGTCTGCTGGATACTATGGGCCTGTAGGCCGAAGATGGATGCCCCAACGGTACAAAAGAACTTTGGGTGACTGTCCAGGCAGCAAGATGTCTCTGTCATTTCTAGAGTTTGAAGTTTCTTATTTCTTGTTTACTTAGGTAATATTGTATCCTTCTGGAGTCTTTGATGGAGTTGAAGAATGGTTAGTTATAGTTATAGTTTTCCTTAGTTATGATAAAAGATAAAATAGATATAAATATTGTAACTGTAATTCTTGCTTGATAACTGTTTTGCTATATGTAATCTTACTATGTTAAAATGAAAGCCTTTTTTTTGTTTAAACAGAAAAAGGGGAAATGATGGAGGAAGGTCATTGGTTAAATAATAAAGAAACTGCCTAGGCCCATTTATAGGCCAGCCCTTAGGTGGGTGGAGTAAACAGACAGAATGCTGGGAGAAAGAAGCCGAATGAGGGAGTCAGCCATGATTCTCTCTCTCCAGACAGACGCAGGTTAAGATCTTTCCTGGTAAGCCAGCTCGTGGGCTACACAGAATATTAGAAATGGGTTAGATCAATATGTAAGAGCTAGCCAATAAGAGGCCAGAACTAATGGGCCAGGCAGTGTTTAAAAGAATACAGTTTCCGTGTAATTATTTCGGGGCATAAGCTAGCCATGCAGGCGGCCGGGTGCCGGGGACGCAGCCCCGCCGCTCGTATTTCAACAGAGTTCGAGACCAGCCTGGTCTACAAGAGCTAGTTCCAGGACAGGCTCCAAAACCACAGAGAAACCCTGTCTCAAAAAACCAAAAATAAATAAATAAATAAATAAATAAATAAGTAAGTAAAATAAAATAAAGTACTGTTAGGTGGCTACTTTCAGTTGTTATGTAAGGGATACTTAGGCCTATTCCCATAATTGAGGTAGAGAGGGAGAGAAAAAAAAATTAGCAAGATCCAGTGACTAACAAGATCTACAAGCATCCTGGAGACAGAGTGATCGGTTGGGCCACCCCAAGGTCTATTGGTTCAGGGAGTGGCGACTAGGGTCGAGTAACCCGAGGGACAACAGTCTGAGATGAGAAATGAGGTTTCAGTCCTCAGATGTGGGGACTGCCAGAGGTGAATGTCAGTGACAGCTGACCTGGAGGAGGGACCTTACCATTTGTAGTTGGTGTTCTGCACAGCGATGCTGCACAGTTGGAAAGTGGTCTGGGTCAGAATCCCAGTGTGACTCAGCCTGTTGGCTCACAGGCTGGAGGGAACACGGAGAAAGCCTGGCTGAGTCATGCACCCGTATTATGATTTATAGTGTGAGTGACTCTTGGTGGGTCCCATGGTGGGTGGGAGGACCGTGGTGGGTAAGGGGCAGACAGATACACCATGCAGAGAGAGCCTGGGTATGAAGAATTTATTTAGTGGGTACTGGAAGGGTATGAAGGTAGAGGGGGTATGAGGGTACAGAGAGAGAGAGAGAGAGAGAGAGAGAGAGAGAGAGAGAGAGAGAGAAGGGGAGAGAGACAAAGTCATCTCTTCAGAAGAACAGTGGGCAGATAGAGGCTTTCAGATCCTAGCAGTGACCCAAGGTCTCCAGAGAAGATTATGGGGCACCATGAGGTCTCTACCTGGATTATGATGATGCTGACCACTGGGCAAGATACCCCAGTGCAACACCTGCTGCCAGGATCTAGCCCAGACGGTGGGCAAACAGCAGGACATTGGAGAATTGATTGCACCACTTTTTCCCAGACAAAATAAGGTCAGTGTTTTCCGTGCCCCTCTTCCACAGGAACCTCTTATCTTGTGGGTCCGGTGAAGCCTGCTGTTCTGGTACTTCTGCCTCTAATGCTTGGAGATCTGAGGATGGCTGCATATGAACTGGTCCCTGTCATTTTTAATAGATTTCGAAGCTGCTTGGTATGTACTTAGGTATAATTTATTTATCCTTCTGGGATCTCTGATAGTATTGATGGCTAGGCTAGCTATGACTTTTCAGTTTGGCAACATCAGACAGCCAGATCCTTCCACATGGCTATAGCCAGCTTTTAGCTCGTTATATATAGAGGTCTGAGGATATAATCATAAGTTTGACGGTCTCAGAAGATGATTTAAGATGTAAATACAGGTTACAACAGTACAAATACATAAATAAGATATAAAAATGTTTCAAGTTTCTTTCCCCTTCTATGGCATAGTTCTCATAACCTTGTAGAAAAGTAACTACTTATTGTTTGGGTCACAAGCTCAAGATTTTAGATTTATCCTGGTTGCCATCAAAATATAAACTTAAAGGTGTTTCTCATCATGCCAAAACCATCTCTGTCCAATCCATACCTGGCTCTTTGAACAGAAGAAAAATGTAAATGCCTC
The DNA here is from genome assembly GCF_950005125.1 of Chionomys nivalis. Classification (NCBI taxonomy): domain Eukaryota; kingdom Metazoa; phylum Chordata; class Mammalia; order Rodentia; family Cricetidae; genus Chionomys; species Chionomys nivalis. The sequence continues at coordinate 39,575,243 of NC_080108.1, read as the reverse complement.
TAACCCAAATCTGTAGTTTTTGCTAGGACTCAAAGATATGTGTCTATTCCTGCTATTTTATGATACGGATTTCAATATGGGTCTAAAAGTTTCAAATATACATTATTTTTCTTTAAGAACATAAGCTTTAACATCTGCTCCTAGTTTGAACTTGTCTCAACAGGTTTCCTCTTGACTGGTAGACACATCCAGTTGCTGACTACAATCTGCTCTGAAGGTCTGTGAGCTCTGGACTTGGTAAAAGCTGATGTGGACCAGTGCAGCTGATGTAAACGCTCCCTGACTCTTCAACAGAGTCTGCAAACCAGATGCTTCGGATAAATACCCTATTGCCTGAATTCCCTCTTTTCTCTTGACTAGCATTTCAGCCTTTCTGGCCCCTGACAACAATGCCCTAAAGTTAGTTGGAAGCAGATACAGAAAAGCATATGTCATCCTGTGAACCCTGGTTGAGAAGCTAAGTCAAATGAAAACTCCCTTACATAGGAGGACTATGTGCTGCATTGGGTTAAAAATGTTGTTTCTATGTTGACCATCCGGGGGTAGTCAAAGAATCCATGGCCAAGGTGAGGGAAGGACTAACAAAACACAAAAGAGAATGAGAGGCAAACCAGCAATGATTGGAATCGTGACTACCAGCTCCTCCTGGCTGACTACCTTAATTTCCACAATAATGGGTCCCACCTCGTCATATCAACTCTACTCCTAACCTCTGGCCCTTGCTAGTACAATTTATAAAAGAGAGTCTTGTAGTAAGATCTAATGATTCTCTGAATTTCCTCTGTGTCTGTGGTTATGTCCCCCTTTTCATTTCTGATCTTATTAATTTGCAAATTCTCTCTCTGCTGTTTGATTAGTTTGGATAGGGGTTTATCAATCTTGTTGATTTTCTCCAGGAACCAGCTTTTTGTTTCATTGATTCTTTCAATTGTTTTCTGTGTTTCTATATTGTTGATTTCAGCCCTCAGTTTGATTATTTCCAGTCTTCTATTCATCCTAGGTGAGTCTGCTTCTTTTTTTTCTAGAGCTTTCAGGTGGGCTGTTAAGTCTCCAATGTGTGCTTTCTCTGTTTTCTTTAAGTGGGCACTTAGTGCTATGAACTTTCCTCTTAGGACTGCTTTCATAGTGTCCCATAGGTTTGAGTATGTTGAGTCTTTATTTTCATTGAATTCAAGGAAGACTTTAATTTCTTTCTTTATTTCTTCCTTAATCCAGGTATGGTTCAGTAGTTGACTGTTCAGTTAAGAGGGTGAACCCAAGGAAAAACATATAGTTATCCTCCTGGCTATGGGAAGTAGACAAGATTGCCAAGCAAAAAATTGGAATCTTGGGGGTGGGGTGGGATGGGGGTAAGGGGAGATGGGGAGAGAAAAGTGTGAAGGAGAGGATGAGGGGAACTTGGGGAAACGGGATGATTGGGGATAAAGGAAGGTTGGATAGGGGAGCAGGGAAGCACACATTTTAGTTAAGGGAGCCACCTAAGGGTTGGCAGGAGACTTGAACCTGGAGTGGCTACCAGGTGCCCAGGGCAATGTCCCCAGTTAGTTCCTTGGGCAGCTGAGGATAGGGAACCTGAAATGACCCTGTCCTGTGGCCATACTGATGAATGTCTTGCATATCACCATAGAACCTTCATCTAGTGGTGGATGGAGATAGAGACAGAGACCCACACTGGAGCACCGGACTGAGCTCCCAAGGTCCCAATAAGGAGCAGAAGGAGGGAGAACTTGAGCAAGGAAGTCATGACCACAAGGGGTGCACCCACCCACTGAGACAGTGGGGCTGATCTATTGGGAGCTCACCAAGGCCAGCTGGACTGTGACTGAAAAAGCATGGGATAAAACCGGACTCTCTGAGCATGGCGGACAATGTGAGCTGACGAGAGGCCAAGGACAATGGCACGGGGTTTTGATCCTACTTCAGGTTCTGGCTTTGTGGGAGCCTAGACAGTTTGGATGTTCACCTTCCTAGACCTGGATGGAGGGGGGAGGACCTTGGACTTTCCACAGGGCAGGTAACCCTGACGGCTCTTCGGACTGGAGAGGGAGAAGAGGAGTGGGGGAAGGGGGAGAGGGGCGGGAGGAGGGGGAGGGAAATGGGAGGCAGGGAGGAGGCGGAAAATTTTTTTTCAATAAAAAAAAAAAAGAGAGTCTTGGAATTATTCAGCCAATGGTCACCAGATATCAACTGGTGGCCCTGATGAAACTGGGTAATTTAAAACAAGAGCGAGACCCATGATTGGGCTCTCATAGGAACAAGAAAGAGGGGATAATGAAGGAGCAGAACAAACTCCATTTTGAGAAAGAACTCCATTTTAGACAGGACCTAACCAGGTAGGAATGCAGGCAGTTCAGCAAAGTCATAAACGTTCCCAAGAAACTGAGCCAGCCCTGTCAAAGTGACCCAGCAGGGTGTCCAAACAACATCTGCTTGCTTCAAACATTCTCCTAGGTATCTGATTAACTTAACCACTGCTTTGAAATTCTTGTCTGCTGTCAGTCACTGTTTTGAAATTCCCCTATACCCCAACCAACAAATTCAAAAGTGTATACTTTTACCCAATCCCGAAACGTCAAGGCTTCTGCCACCCTCCTTGTGGTTTCCCCTTTAAAATCCCTGAAGCCCAATGGCTGCTCTTCCCCACCCACTGCAGTGGTGGGAGTTTGTGGTCCGAGTGTGATAACTTGTATTCAATACGCCCCAGTGCGTTTGCATCAGACACTGACTCTGTGCTGGTCTCGTCTGGGGCTCTGTGTGACACAGGCACAGCAGAACGACAGCTGGCACTGGCCATGAAGGCGAGCTACTGATGCAGGGACAGCCTGGCTAATCCTCATAGGTGAGTTCCTCAGTAAAACTGGGTACATTATGAGGCACACAACTCATGACTGTTGTTTTGAGGTGTTGATTATTCTGGATTCAAAATTAGTTACATTGGCTATTATCAACATGTGGAGGTTGTTGATGTTATAAATTGCTGCTGTTTCTGTAGACTGTGGCTTTGATCTGTTGGTGGGAACTGCAGTAGTTGCAGGCAGAATGGCAAAGACCAGCCAAACAGCTGACAGCAAATGATGGAGAGGAAGCGGAGGAAAAGGGAAACCTCAGAGTCTGGTAAAACTGCAAAGTGGTTCAGCCAACCTGGAAATCTGTGTGAAAGCCTCTCAAAGAGCTAAAAATAAGTCTGCCATACAAAAGCATTCAACAACCTTTGACTGTGGTGTAAGGTATAAGATACAAATCCTGTTCGATTCTGCATGTAGATATCCAAACATGCATTACAGAGGACACTGCCCTTTTCATATTGTAATTCCAGGGCACCTTTATGAAAGATCAGTTGTTGGTCCGTGCTGAGTGCACACTCTGTGTTCTGTTTGCTTGTTGTGAAAGCACTGCCTCCATGCTCTGGTCAGTGCAGCGCTGTGTTTTGGGAAGTCAGGAAATGTGGTACTTCCAGCTTTTCTTGCTCACAATTTCCTTTCTAACCAGGAACTTTTTAGTTCCATAAGAACATTTAGAATATTTTTGGTTATATTAACATGTTTTTTAATTTTCCAGTTTTGCATAGACAGTTTGGCAACCACCCTTTCAGTCTACAGCAGAGAACATCTTTACATTTATTTGTGTATGTGCGTATTGTTGCACCTTTTATAGATTTGAGATTGGATTTCATAGGTTTGGTCATGATTAACCCATTAATGTTTCATTGTTTTTTATTGACAGTGTGCAATGGATTTTTCTAGCTTTCTTTTTTTCTGACAATTTTTTTCTCCTTATATATAAAGTATCTTTATGTTAATCTTACAATGCTGGAACTTTTACGACTTAGTTCTTAAAGATGTATGTAATCAGAGACTGTGCTTTCCTGGGCACCCAGACCCAAATAATCACACAGAAAATATAAAATACAACACTGTTTGACAAATGCTCAGGCATATTCCTAGCCAGCTCTCTCTTATATCTTACGTTAGCCCACTTCTATTAATCTGTGTATCACCATTAGGCTGTGCTTTACTAGTAAGGTTCTGGTGTCTTTCTCCTTTGGCAGCTACACGGCATCTCTCTGACTCTGCCTTCTTTCTCTCTGTATTCAGTTTTGTTTTCCTGATTAGCTATATTCTGCTATGCCATAGGCCAAAACAGCTTTTTTTTTTTAATTAACCAAATGGCAATAAAACATATTTATAGCATACAGAGGGGAATCCCACAGCAGATGTAGAGTCTGTTGTTTTTTCTAAGTATGAAAGCATGCCTTTGACTCACGTGAACTTTCTTTGTGGAACCCTTACTGCATTTCTTAAAACTAGCATGAAAATGATGAGGAACGCATTAGAAGATTAGTGAGAAAGGGAATCTGGAGACAAGTGTATGGAGAGCCTTTGTATTTTTTTTTTAACAAGAATCGATATTACATAATGCACAATGAACATAGGATTAATATTTTTTGTTTGCTATTTTTGTTGCTTTTACATCCCAATTTTCCTGCCCCTCCCCTCTTCCAGTTCCTTCCACATACCCCATCCATCCTCCAGTATTTCTCTTTAGATATAACCAGTCCTCCCATGGATTCAGTCAGCCATGGTATATCAGATTGCACTGAGACTAGGCACCTCCACTACTATTAAGGCTGGATGAAGCAATCCAGTAGGAGGAATGGGCCCCAAAGCAGGCTACAGTATCAGAGAGAGCCCCTGCTCTCACTGTTAGGAGTCTCACATGAAGACCGAGTTATACAACTAACATAGATGCAGAGGGCTTAGGTCAGTCTCAGGAAGGTTCCCTGGTTGTTGGTTTGGTCTCTGTGAGCCCCTGTGAGCAGAGGTTAGTTGTTTCTCTATGTTTTCTTGTTGTGCACTTGACACCACTGGATCCTACAATCAATCCTTCCTCACTCTCTTCAGCAGAATTCTCTGAGTTTCACCCAGTGTTTGACTGTGGGTCTCTGCATCTGTTTCCACCAGTTACTGGGTGAAGCCTCCCTGATGACAGCTGGGCTAGGCATCACTCTATGATAGCAGAGTGTCATTAGGAATCATTTCATTGACTTTTTTTTTTTTGCCATTTATGTTTGGTTCTATCCTAGGTCTCTGAGGTATCTCACTGAAGCATGGGTTCATAAAAACTCAGAGACAGAAATTAGGGTTCAACCTGAAGGTAAGAAAAGCAAAAACAGCCAGTCACTGGCTCTTACCTCTACCTCAGTCTGAAATGGCGATGTTGCTCCAGGAATCTCAGAATGAGACTGTGACTGAGAGCCGTCTCCTCCCGTTTTATAATCCTCTCTAGTTCTGGGATTAAGGGCATGCACCACTACCACCTGGTTTCTATGGCAAGCTAGTGTGACTATTGGTATTAAAGGGGTGTATCATTACTGCATGGCCTGTAAGGCTGGCCAGTGTGGCTGTTTAATTTTCCTGATCCTCAGGCAAGCTTTATTTATTAAAATACAAATGAAATGCCAATACATCCCACCTCTGGGCCCTGTCCTTCAGGGGTGAGCTCCCTCCCAGGGTATGGGTATCTAGCTGTTTCAGTCATTAGTCGGTCACTCGCATGATCTCCGTGTCATCTTAACCTCAGGACATCTTGCAGCTAGGACAAATTGCAAGTGGAAGGGTTTGTGGTTGGACTGATGTTCCAGTCCCAGTTCCTCCCTTGGAAGTTTTGCCTGGTTCCGGGAGATGGCCAGTTCAGGCTCTGTAGTATCCCCTATTTCTAGGAGTCTTAGCTAGGGTCACCCTCATAGACTCCTGGGTTTCCATTGCTCTAGGTTTCTAGCTAATCCCCCAAATGCCCCCAGATTCCCCATGTCTTTCCCTGTAAGTCTCCCTCCATCCTCCCCCACCCGATTCCTCCTGTTCCCATCTCCATTCCTTCTTCTGTGCCCTTCCCCCTTCTACTGGAAATCTAAAAAGCTCCTAACACAGAACATAGGATTAATATTTTAAGGGTGAATTTTTACTTATTGGCATACTGTTAAACCTTGACTTTTTCTTTTTGTCTAAAATTCAGGGAATCATGGTCAGATTCTAGGTGAATACAATAGCTCTGGATATATCGTGCCTAGAAAGCAACCTTCTCCTGCTCACTTCCTAGATTTCAGAATACCCTCCTGCACATGCTCTGTACGGGGATTTGAAGTCATCTGCCTGAAAAGTCAATAAACCTTATTTCTAAGTTCTATGAATTTTTACTTTCATTCAAATTGGAAAAATTATGTTTTTCATAATCTTACTTTTTTTTTGTTTTTTTGTTTTTTGAGACAGGGTTTCTCTGTAGCTTTGGAGCCTGTCCTGGAACTTCCTTTGTAGACCAGGCTGGCCTCGAACTCACAGAGATCCACCTGCCTCTGCCTCCCGAATGCTGGGATTAATTCGTGCGCCACCACCGCCTGGCTCATAATCTTACTTTTTAGCCAAGATTATTCTTATTTGTGTGTGTGTTTTGTGTGTGCATGTGTATGTTTATACAAACACACACATGTTCCTAAGGGAGTCAAGAGATGTAATTGGATACCCTGTAGCTAGAATTACAGGCTGTTGTGAGCTATGAAAAGCGCCAGTGTGGTTAGTGGAACCCGAATTCAGATGATCTGAGAGAGAAGGCTGCTTTTAAGTACTGAGCCACAGCTCTAGCTCCAGTCTTAAGTTTTTATTCACATCATTTATTTGTCTAAGGTACCTGAACGTTCACCTCTCCAGTTACACATACTTACAAAGCATGGATGTGTAATCTCCATGTGTAAGGTTGATCTATAAAACTTATAGAAGAAACCACAGGAAAAAACCTTTGTGATTGGTGTTACATAAAAATATTCTTAGAGCTTATGTAAATACTACAATAATGTTTTCAGCACATTTTCTGAGCTCTGGTTTTCTGCTTACTGTTCTTCCAGGGACTGTGGGATGCCGCTGTTCCCAGTATATGTGGTGGGTTTCTTTACTCTTACAAGTCTCACATCTTTAAACACATTTGAGATCTTAGGTCAAGAAAAGTATAACTTGATGGAGGTGGTTCTTGTATTTTATCTGTTGCTTTCATTGGTTAACTAATAAAGAAAACTGCCTAGGCCCATTTATAGGCCAGCCCTTAGGTGGGTGGAGTAAACAGAGAGAATGCTGGGAGAAAGAAGCTGAGTCAGGAGTCGCCATGATTCTCCCACTCCAGACAGACGCAGGTTAAGATCCTCCCTGGTAAGCCAGCTTGTGGGGCTACACAGAATATTAGAAATGGGTTAGATCAATATGTAAGAGCTAGCCAATAAGAGGCCGGAACTAATGGGCCAGGCAGTGATTAAAAGAATACAGTTTCCGTGTAATTATTTCGGGGCATAAGCTAGCCATGTGGGCGGCTGGGTGCCGGGGACGCAGCCCTGCCGCTCTATTACAACAGAGTGGCACCCAACGTGCTAATGAACTCCATGTAAAACCTGAGATGGCTTAAAAAGGACACAGAGAGAATTTAAGACAGCTTTTTGCTGTTTGTGGATTGCGTGCCGCAAAGAAATTGTCCTGACTCAGCAACAGGAAAAAACTGGCTGTTTTAAAATGCCGGCTTTCTGGGCTGTGCCGCCATTGCAATCTCTGTCTGGCTCCTGTGGGAGACAGAGCTTTTGAATGGAGCATTTGGAGTAAAGTGCTACGATTTGTTTGATGGCAACTAGACTCACTGTGTGCCTAAAAGGAAGTCATTTTATGCTGCAGCTCAGAGGCACAAGCAACTCCACCATGCTACTGGTGCAATGTGCAAGGATCAGAGGCACGAGCGGCTCTGCCATGTTGGACTGGGCGGGGCAAGCAGGCAGTACCTGTTTTTGACCTAGGAATGTCACAGCTTAGATTCTTAAGCGCTTAGTGATTTAAAAGCACAAAACAAAGTGCTCCTGGATAGTAAAAAAATTACAGATTCACAATAGAACTGATTCAGACACTGTTGGATGAATGTACATAGGATTGAGAGAGAGAAAAAAATATATATATATATAAAGAATAAAGTTAATGTCTTAAAAAAAGGGTAAAGTCTTTAAAGAGACAGAGTACAGATAGTTATAGATTAAAAGAAATAAAGAAAAATAAGCCACGTAAAAATGGAAAATTCACAGAGAGTCTGGATTCTTTGTATTATTGTGTTTTCTTTAAAATTTTTGACTGTGAAGGAGCTAAGTGCAGAGAGACATTTCATTATATGGGCTGCCAAGCTAAACCAGAATGGATATAAGGGTATTATGATTTCAGAATTTGGGTCTAAGGATATGATGCTTTGGAGAGGGTCTTCTTTTGTTTTCACAGAGGATGAGACTCTGTGGATTACGTCTATCCCGATATGGTATGATAGACCACGCCCTCCTGAAAGGTTGCTGTGAACACCTTCAGAAAATTACTTCACTCAACTGCCGACTGAGATGACCCTGACACACAGGTTACACCACGAAAGATCTAAATATAGCGCCCCCATTCAGCAGGAAGCAGTTTGGAGAGAAAAAACTGCGCCCATATTCCCAAATATTGTTTATAAATGTTCTTTTACATTTAAAGGGGGATATGATATAGATATGAATAATTTGCATTGGTGTGGATTTGAAGGTCAATTTTGTTATATGTATATGCATATTTCTAATCTTGATTAAGGTATTGTGATTATGTAGTTCATTTAAAAATGTAATGTAAAATAGGAAATATAGGTTGTTAATGGATAATCATTAATAATAGTCAAGCTTGTAGTCATGTTAGTTAGATTTTCTAGATATATAGAGATATATTTCAATTAGATAAGCATTCTTCATATCTTTCAAAGACTACAGAACATGGCATTTAAAATATTTTAATAACTTAGGGCTTTTCATGACAATGAGACACATCTGCTCCTGTCAGCACCAATCTACTTCAAGAGGAAGATGGGCATCGAAGAGGATCCTTATGGAGTTTGATAGCCATTTGAGCAAGAAACTGCTCTTGCCTGGACTGTTGCATAATCTGGACACAAAGAACCCGCAGAGAGAGGACTGCTGAACTTGCCTAAAGATGAGATGATCTTTCGGGGTTCCTGACTCATGAAAGAGTCTGTGAGACATTCTGCAGGACACAGCAGATAGTGACTGAACTGTCTTTGGAATTTCCTGCTTCATGAAAATGTCTGCTGGATACTATGGGCCTGTAGGCCGAAGATGGATGCCCCAACGGCACAAAAGAACTTTGGGTGACTGTCCAGGCAGTGAGATGTCTCTGTCATTTCTAAAGTTTGAAGTTTCTTATTTCTTGTTTACTTAGGTAATATTATATCCTTCTGGAGTCTTTGATGGAGTTGAAGAATGGATAGATAGTTATAGTTTTCCTTAGTTATGATAAAATAGATATAAATATTATAACTGTAATTCTTGCTCGATAACTGTTTTGCTATATGTAATCCTACTATGTTAAAGTGAAAGCCTTTCTTTTTTGTTTAAACAGAAAAAGGGGAAATGATGGAGGTGGTTCTTGTATTTTATCTGTTGCTTTCATTGGTTAACTAATAAAGAAAACTGCCTAGGCCCATTTATAGGCCAGCCCTTAGGTGGGTGGAGTAAACAGAGAGAATGCTGGGAGAAAGAAGCTGAGTCAGGAGTCGCCATGATTCTCCCACTCCAGACAGACGCAGGTTAAGATCCTCCCTGGTAAGCCAGCTTGTGGGGCTACACAGAATATTAGAAATGGGTTAGATCAATATGTAAGAGCTAGCCAATAAGAGGCTGGAACTAATGGGCCAGGCAGTGATTAAAAGAATACAGTTTCCGTGTAATTATTTCGGGGCATAAGCTAGCCATGTGGGCGGCTGGGTGCCGGGGACGCAGCCCTGCCGCTCTTATTACAACAATAACTGTTGCAGATAAGGCCAAGGTGAAGACGGGTGGCAGTCAGAGTTACCAACAGCACAACCTTTGTCCTTCAGAAACTCTGAAGAGCGCATGGCAGTATCCATCTGGGTCTGTGCTGTTTTTTGAGTCTGGCTTGCTAATGCAAACCAAGAATTAACCAATTTGTTAGGAACTGCCCAAATCATTACTGCAAAATCGTCTGAGATTTTAAAAAGATGTTATGTTTTATCTGTGTGAGTGTTCTCACTTATGAATCTGCACCATGCGCATGATTAGCACAATGCAATGTCAGAAAAGGGGTTCAGTTCCCTGGAACTGGAGTTATAGATGGGTGGGAGTAATCATGCAGGTGTGGGTAACTGAACCTGGGTCCTTTGGCAGAGCAAGTGCCTTAACATGGGTCCATCCCCCAGAACTCTGCTTTCTTACTGTTGACATCTCTCTCTTATCAGCACCTTCATGTTTGTACCTTTTCTCTTCTTGACGAAAGCTTTCGGCACGACTCATGTATTTGGCAGTGTACGGGCCAAACCTTGCCTTGTCTTGACACAGGGAGATTTTTCTAGAACCCATCTAGAAAAGGGCCACTGGGGAAGTGTTTTCCTGGGTTCTTGCCAGCCCCAGCACTCAGAAGCCACTACAGCTGTGGTCTAAAATTCCAGCCACTTCTTTAGGTGTCAGTGGTACTTGTCTTGCCTGAGCAGCTGGTTTTCAAGCGTGCAGGATGTAAGACTTTTATCTCCGTTCCCATTGCCCTGATGAAATACTCTGCCTAAAATCACCTTGAGAAAATGGGTGGGCTGGAGAGATGCCTCAGTGGTTAAGAGCACTGTCTGCTCTTCCAGAGGTCCCGAGTTCAATTCCCAGCAACCACATGGTGGCTCCAAACCATCTGTAAAGAGATCTGGCGCCCTCCTCTGGCATGTGGGTATAAATGAAGGCAGAAAGTTGTATACATAATAAATAAATCTTTGAAAAAAAAAAGAAAATGGGTCTATTTGTCTTACATTTCTAGCTATTAGTCCAATATTGAGAAAATATAAGACAGAAAATCCAGGTCAGAATCAGGGAAGAACATGGCTTGCTGGCTCACATTCTGCCTAGCTCACCCTGCTTTATTACACAGCCCAGGACTAACAGTCTGAGGGTGAAGCCTACCACATCGTGCTGGATTCTCCCACATCATTGATCAATCAAGACATGGCCAGAGTCTGACTGATCTTAGGCATTGCTCAGTTGAGACCCCCTCATACAACACAGGTCTGCATCAAGTTGACAGCTGAGGCTGAACAGGAAAGCAGAGTTATGGAGACACAAAGACTTGCACCAAGATCTCAAAAATAGTTGGATTTGTTCAGGTGGTGTGCAATAATATTGAATTCCATACTGAAAGCTCCAAATAAGGCAATTTATAAAGCTGTGAGGGTCAGGTTTAAGTTGTTGTGGACAAATCAGGATGCTGAAGATGCCAGGAAAGTAGGATGTGTGTAAGGAAACCTGTGTTCAATCCTGGGATTGGGTTGGATTGGAGTGGAGCAATCCTGGAAGAGAGGCCATGTGAGCTGCAGAAGGAAAGGCTGAGGAGGATGGTCTCCCTATGCTCTTTAGAGTTCATTACCTGAGATCAAATAAATGACTTAGTGGCCGGATCTGGAGATATGCGACTTTGCGTTTTCCTCATGGAGTTTTGGTTTTGCTTTGGTTCAGTCTTTTTTTACTATTCTCCTGTCTTCCCTATAGGAAATCAAGCCCTAATTATTTGATAATGTTATCATTAAGTACACCCTTCCAACCATTAAAAAAAGAATTCTCCTATACAAATATATTAAAAGTATATTATCACTTGGGCTTGGTGCTGAGGCTTAGATAGTCTTAAATCCAATCACTGATCTCCTCCCACCTCACCCCCGCCCCATTGCCAGGCCTTGTTCCCACTCCTGAGGACTTCCACTGCTCAGAACCAGGTCACACCAGTCAGAAAAACAGGGAGTGACCTGCCTGACAGCTGATCTGTCCCACTTCCTAGATCCAGTTCCTAAAGCCCCACTCAATTTCCCCTATTCTCCCCCAACACATCCCCACCTTCTGCTGCACCAAAGACCAAGCTAGCTGCCAGAAGTCTAGTCCCCAACTTGGACAGATTCTCCCTCCTGGATCAGAGGTCACAGTAGCCACAAGAAATCCAGACCACAAGAACCAGAAGACCAAAGAGGAAACAGAAACCAATGAGCAAAACATCTATCAACAAAGGCAAACTCAGAAGTCAGCACCTAGACCTATAATCATTTCAAACTCAGATGCCAGAATAAGAACACAATCAACAACAACCAGGGCAATTTGGCACCACCAGAGCTCGGCTATCCTATGACAGAAAGACCTGAATATTCCAACACATTTGAAGTACAAGAAAATGACCTTAAAACCAATTTTATGAAGACAATAGAGGTACTTAAAGCAGAAATGAAAAAAAATCCCTTAAAAATTGAGAGAAAGACAAACAAAAATTGGGGAATATAAATAAATTCATTAAAGAATTCTGAGAAAGCCAAGAAAAACAAATAGGCAAAGGAAATTGTTCAAGAAATGAAAATAAAAATAGAAGCAATAAATTAACAGAAACTGAGGGAATTCTGGAAATGAAAAATCTAGGTAAACAAACAGGAACAACAGACAGAAACATCACCAACAGAACAAAAGAGATGGAAGGCAGAATCTCAGGCATTGACGATATGATAGAAGAAAAAGATTCATCAGTCAAAGAAAATGTTAAATCTAAAAATTCCTAACACAAAATATTCAGGGAATCTGGGACACCATGAAAAGAATAATGGAATAGAAGGAGAAGAATCTCAGCTCAAAACTCCAAAATTATATTTAACAAAATCATAGAAGAAAAGTCTCCTAACCTAAAGAAGGCCATGACTGTGAAAGGTGAGAACCTCGCAGACCGCACAGACTGGTCCAGAAAAGAAAGTCCCCACACCACAAAATGATCAACACAGAGAGCACAGAAAGCATATTAAAAGCTGCAAGGGGGAAAGGCCAAGTAACATATGAAGGTTAAACCTATTAGAATTACACCAAAATTCTCAATGGAGACTCTAAATGCTAAAAAGCACAGGATAGATGTATTTCAGACTCAAGAAACCACGGATGCCAGCCCAGACTACTATACCCTGCAAAATTCTCAATCACCATAGATGGAGAAGAGATACTTCATGACAAAATCAAATCTAAACAGCATCTATCCACAAATCTAGCTCTACCAAAAGTACTAGAAGGAAAATTCCAACAAAAGAGGTTAACTTCGTCCACGAGACAAGGCAATAAATAATCTCACCCCAGAAAAACCCAGAGAATGTAACAAATACACAGTCCTAAACATATAAAAGCAGTGTACATCAAGTCTAAATCCCAAATCAAACTGAATGGAGAGAAATTTAAAGTGACTCCACTAACACCAGGAACAAGACAAGCTTGTCCAATCTCTCTGTATCTACTCAACACAGTACTTGAAGTTCTGGCTAGAACAAAAAGACAACTGAAGGATATCAAGGGGATACAAATTAGAAAGGAAGAACTAAAATCTCACTATTTGTAGATGATATAGGATACATAATCGACCTAAAAATTTCTATCTGGGAACACCTACAGCTGATAAATGTTGAAGGAGCTGCGGGCCTCTTCCCACAGCCCAGCTCCCGGCTGCCTGACTAGCTTATACCCTGAAATAACAACACACATATTGTATTCATTTAAACACTGCCTGGCCCATTAGCTCTAGCTTCTTACTGGCTAATTCTTACATCTTGATTACCCATTTCTATTAATGTGTGTAACACCCCAAGGTGCGCTTACCGGGAAGATTCTAGCCTATATCCATCCTGGGTCAGAGCTTCATAGCGTCTGCCCCAGAGAGGAGAGGAAATGGCATCTCTGACCACACTTCCCTTCTTCCCAGCATTCTATTCTGTCTACTCCACCCACCTATGTTCTAACCTATCAGGCCAAGCAGTTTCTTTATTAACTAACCAATGAAAGCAACAGACAGATACAAGACCCACCTCCATCAGATAAACACCTTCAGCAAAGTAGCTGGATACAAAAAGTCAGTAGCTGTCCTATATGCAAATGACAAATAGCTGAGAATTAAATCAGGAAAACAACACTCTTCACAGTAGCCACAAATAATATATCTTGGGGTAACTCTAACCAAGGAAGTGAAAGACATGTATGATAAAAACTTCAAGTTTTTGAAGAAGGAGACTGAAGAAGATACCAGAAGATGGGAAACTCTCCCACGCTCATGGATCAGCAGGACTAATGTAGTAAAATGGAGATCTTATCAGAAAGAATCTAGTTTCAATGCAATCCCCATTAAAATTCCAGCACAATTCTTTATTAACCTTGAAAGAACAATACTCAGCTTCATACGGAAAAGCAAAAAGCCCAAGACAGCTAAAACAATGCTATGTAATAAAGACCTTCCAGAGTCATCACCTCCCTGATTCCAGGCTGTGCTACAGAGCTGTAGTGATAAAGCTGCGTGGTATTGGGGGAAACAGACAGGGGGGTCAGTGGAGTCCAATCCGAGATGCAGACTCGAATCCACACAGTTATGGACACCTGATAGCTTTTAAATACAGATGCCAGAAATATACAATGGGAAAAGAAAGCAGTGGGAGCAAGGGCTGTCTCTGACTCCTTTTCTCCTCCTACTGGGTTGCCTCATCCAGCCTTGATGTGACAGTATATGCCTGATATTAGAGTGGCTTGTTGTACTGTGTAGGGGGATGTCCCTGGGAGGCCTGCTCTTTTCTGAGGGGAGGCAGAGGTGTGTGGGTCTGTGGGAGAAAGGAGGTGGAGAGAAAGTGAGTGGAGGGGTGTGAGGGGAAACTGTGTTTGGGATGTAATATATGAGAGGAGAATAAAAAAACCTTTGCTATATCACTATAATTTTCATGCATAGTAGTGTTTTCAGAAACAGAAGCATAATATCATATTTTTTTTATCAGCTTGTGGATAATGAAATAAAAACATGTCTCAGTGCAATGATTTATCTAAACTAAAGAAGGTATGGAGGAGCTGGGCAGTGGTGGTGCACACCTTTAATCCCAGCACTTGGGAGGCAGAGGCAGGCAGATCTCAGTGAGTTCAAGGCCAGCCTGGTCTACAAGAGCTAGTTCCATGACAGGCTGCAAATCTACAGAGAAACCCTGTCTCGGAAACCAAAAGAAAGAGGAAGGTAAGAGTGAGACACAATGACCTTTGTGACGTTAGAGAATGACTCCACTGATAACTCACATATCTATGGGAAATTACAGAGCTCAAATGGACACCAATAACTTGGAATTGATAACTCACAATGTTTATTCAATAAATTTAAACACTCAAATTGATGTGCTGTAAAAAGACATATTAAGAACACATAATTGTATATGCAAAAACCCAACTTTTCATAAAGGGAAAAGAGAAACTATAAAACAAACAGTGAAGAATAATGTGGTTTTCCTGGAGAAGGAATGAATCTCCTCCTCAATTGTCCTGCTGTGGAGGGTCAGACAAATTCTACTGACCATCTTATAGAGCTGTCAATCGGGATCCCCGGAAAAGCTTACTAGCATAGAAACATCAACACTTCCCTAGCACAGACATGATATGCTGCCAGGATGAAGACATTCAAGACCAGGGCTGATTTCCCTAGAAATTCAGGACTCCAGGAATGCTTACAGTTGTACATTTGAACATAGCTGGGAAGGAACACATGCACTATGCGCCCTATTGTCTGCCTAACCACAGACGCAGGTTTGAAACAAGCCACTAATCACTTCGTCGAACCTCCTCTCAGGATACTGTGCACTTTTCCTTCAAGCATCCTGTATTGACCTCTGCAATACTCTACACCCTCTTTTGGCCAGTTGTTCCCTCATGGCACATTCTAGAATAGAAAGTAATTCTGGCATACACAGCCTTTGTATTCATTGGGGAAGAACATTATTGTTTGCTTTAGGACTCGCCCAGGAGACCTTTTTTTTTTTTTATAAAAGATTTATTCATTTATTATATATAGTGTTCTGCTTGCATGCCAGAAGTGGGCACAAGATCTCATTATAGATGGTTGTGAACCACCATGTGGTTGCTAGGAATTGAACTCAGGACCTCTGGAAGTGCAGTTAGTGTTCCTAACCTCCGAGCCATCTCTCAAGTCACATAGCCCAGGATATTATTAAAACTGTAGTTCCGGCTAAATACATGTTGTATTAGTATGCTATTCTAGGTCCCATTCTATGCTCTCCAAGCTTTCTCCACATGTATTCAGTAATTAACTTGGGTGCTGAAATAGGCCAATGCTTTATTATAGAACAACATCTATTACGCATGATATTTTATAAAATTTACTACTTACCATTGTCGATCAAGCCCAGCATCAAGCTCAATATCACCAAGGGTGTCTTTCAAGGAAGCAACATCCTCTGCATCCCGTGGTGTCCTCCAGTCCCAAGATAATCTGTGAAATGGTCATTGATGATGTGTTTCAGGGAGGATGTGTTGGCTTCTAAGAACACAACTGCCCTCTCAGATTCAGAAAAAAGCACTTGCAAATAAGTGTCTGAAGGGTGTACGGAAAGCTAGAGTTTGGCACAGAAGATCTCGTCTTCCCACTCATCCATCAAGCCATTGAGCTCCTCCTTAGGCAAGACAATAGACCAGAGGAAACACATTCACAAGCAGAGCTCCACCCAATGTGTACAGATTGATCAAGGTAATCATTTCTGTTCATATATCTCACCATGGTTTTTATTTCCTACTGAGTATCTAGAACATATGGACAGCACACCCAATATGACACAAGATGGGTCATGACACTGAAATGTGCTTTTATCCCATAGGGACACTAAATTGGGTGATGATTCACACAGAAGTAACATTAAAATTTGGAAAACTGGTTAATATACATCAAAGGAAAATAGAAAATGATGTGACTGAAATCTAAGAATGCTATGGGATGTAAGATATAGTAAATGCTTTCATGACTATAATACAGTATTTTCTCGTTAACTCTCCAAAGTAGCTGAAAATTCACACCATTTTGCAGGTGATAATACCCTCAAACACTTCTAAGTCAGTAATGTGACTGTCATGTGTCTGCAGTTCTCCTTCATGCCTGAAGGGGGCTTGTCTCACCTGTTGGTAAGTGTGCACATTCGTTACCATCAGCAGGAGTACAAATATTAGCTGCTGTTTAACAGCAATCAAAAACACACTTACAAACTGGAATACTCTAAACCGAACATAGAAGTATTGAACGCTAGATGACACTATATTTCAATGATTGTCTCATATAGGCTAAAGCCACACTCAGTGCCTCACACCCATTCCTGTTTTCTGTACCATCAAGACATAGCCCCTTCTCCAGTCCTTGCTACCTCTCTCGCATCATGTCTGCCTCTGTGTCACCATATTCTGACATGATGATAATGGACTAAACTTCTGAACCTGCAAGCCCCCAAACAGATGTTTCCTTCTTCAGAATTGTCAGGGAAATGGTGTCTCCATAGCACTAGAATCCCTAAGACACTGCCTTAAGACTATAACCACTTTGTACTTTGCTCATTCACAGAAGTTCAACAGATTTCAGGCAAAGTCGGAGAATGCCGCTATGGAGGATGGATTGTGTGTTATGAAATTATATAAACATATGTAGATATGTGAATATGATACAGGCATAGTTCAACATACAGAAAACGATAAATGTAATCCACCATATAAACAAACTAAAAGACAAAACCTACACGGTAACCTTATTAGACTACGAATGGGTCCTTTGACAAAATTAATCCCACTTCATGACAACTTTCCTGGAGAGATTATGGATTGAGGGACATAACTGACAACAATAAAGGCAGTTTACAGCAAGCCCATAGCCAGCATTAACTTAAATGGAGAGAAAATCCAAACATTTCCACCAAAAGCAGAAATGAGGCAAGGTTGTCCACTCCCTTCATACCTATGCAATAGAGTACTTATATTCTTAGCTAGAGCAGTAAGAGAACTGAAGGAGACCAAGTGCATACTCATAGAAAGGGAAGACTGTAAAGTGTTTACTTGTGGATGAGATGACTACATATGTACAAACAACCTAGGAACTTCTACGCCAAGAAACCTTTAAATCTGACAAATACTTCATGCAAGTAGCAGAATACAAAGTTATCACACAAAATCAGTAGCCTTCCTAAATACAAATGACAAATGGATTGAGAAACAAGTCAGAAAAACAACACTTTTCAAAACAGCCCCAAATTATACATGTATCATCTTGGGGTAACTCTACCCAAGCAAGTTAAAGATTGTAGAATGAAACTTTAAGACACTGAAGGAAGAAACTGAAGATGGTATCAGAAGACAAAAAGATCTTCCATACTCCTGGGCTGGAAGGGTCAGTTTAGCGGAAATGACCACCATATCAAAAGCAATATGCAGATTCAATGAAGTCAGCAAAATTCCAACACAATTCTTCACAGATCTTGAAGGGACAATGTTCAGCTTCATATGGAAGTACACACACACACACTTACACACAGAGGAAATATCTAAAGCAATCCTATATAATACACACACACACACAGAGGAAATAGCTAAAGCAATCCTATATAATACACACATACATACACACACACACGCTTACACACAGAGGAAATATCTAAAGCAATCCTATATAATACACACACATACACACACACACACAGAGGCAACATCTGAAGCAATCCTATGTAATACAAGAACTGCTGGTGTTCTCTGATCTCAAATTGTACTACAGAGATAGAGTAATAAGTAAAACTTGGTAGTGGCATCACAACAGACATTGATGAAGAAAATCAAACTGAAGACTTATCCATAAGGACACACACCTATGGACACCTGACCTTTGATAAAGGAATTAGAAATGCACACTGGAAAACATACAGCATTTTCAACAAATGGTGCTAGTAAACCTGGATGGTGGCCTATAAAACACAAATATATCCATATTTATCACCCTGCACATAACTTGACTCTAAATGGATCAACATCAACATACAACTAGATACACTGACCCTGATAGCAGAGAGGGTGGAGAACAGCCCTGAACTCTTTGGCACAGAAAAGACTTGAACAGAACGCCATTACCACAGGCAGTGAGAAGAACAATTAATAAATGGAACCTCAGGAAACTGAAAAGCTTCTGTATGGCAAAGGACACCATCATTTGGACAAAGCAGCAGACTATATAATGAGGAAAGATTGTTTTCAACTTCACATCTGATAGAGGGATAAAAAGTAAAACATGAAAGGAACTAAAAAAAACTGGACAACAAGTTTTATTTTCCTGCGGGGTCCTTGGACCTCCAGGAGTCCCTCTCCCTGTGCTAAGGACAACCATCCAGACCAGTGAGTGGGTGCCATCCCGGGGCGGGGTGGAAAGTCTAGGAAGGGAGCACAGGGCCCCTTAAGCTCCTGCTGCAGGGGCTTCTTTGTTCCACATGATCCTGCCTCCCCCAAGTCTGTCCTACTGTCTGAGAGGTCGTTGGCCCAGGAACAGTTTTTGCTCCTGCACTGAGGAGATCCACCCAGAGTCAGTAGCATAGATTGGACAAAGACGCCAAGACTCTCCTGGCTGCATTTGAAGAAAGAGATGGGCAGGCACCAAAGCAAGAATTCCTCCAACAACCTGAAAGGCAACATGACAACACCAAATTCCAGGGATCACACAACAAGAAGACCTGAACACCCTATTCCAGAAGAAGTAGAAGAAATTGACTTTAAATGTAACATTATGAAAATAATAGAGGACCTTAAACAGGATGTGAAAAACTGCTTTAAAGAAATGGAGAAGAAAGCCGGGCGGTGGTGGCACACGCCTTTATTCCCAGTACTCGGGAGGCAGAGACAGGCGGATCTCTGGGAGTTCGAGGCCAGCCTGGTCTACAAGAGCTAGTTCCAGGACAGGCTCCAAAGCTACGGAGAAACCCTGTCTCGAAAAATAAAAAAAAAAAAAAAAAGAAATGGAGAAGACAAACAAAAAGGTAGAAGAAATGAACAAATCTCTCAAAGATACCCAAGAAAACCAAGATAAAGCAATCAAACAGGTAATGGAAACAGTTTAAGACTTGAAAAATGAAATGGAGGAAATGAAGAAAACACAAACTGAGGGAAGGCTGGGTATGGGAAATCTGGGTAAATGAACAGGAACTACAAAGACAAGTACAACCAACATAATACAAGAGATGGAAGAAAGAATCTCAAACATTGAAGATACTATACAGGAAATAAACTCATTGATTATAGAAAATAACAAATATAAAAAATTCTTAACACAAAGCATTCAGGAAATCTGGGACACCGTAAAATGACCAAACCTAAGAATAATAGGGGTAGAAGAAGGAGAAGAATTACAGCTAAAAGGCCCAGAAAATATATTCAAGAAAATTATAGAAGAAAACTTTCCCAACCTAAAAAAGGATATTCCTATGAAGGTACAAGAAGCATACAGAACACCAAATAGACTGGATCAAAAGAAAGCATCCCCTCGCATATAATAATCAAAACATACAGAATAAAGTATGGATATTAAGAGCTGCATGGGAAAAGGTCAAGTAACATATAAAGGGAAACGTATCAGAATTACACCTGACTTCTCAGTGGAAACCATGAAAGACAGAAGGTCTTGGATAGATGTGCTGCAGACACTAAGAGACCATGGATGCAAGCCCAGACTACTATACCCAGCAAAGCTTGCATTCACCATCGATGGAGAAAACAAGATATTCCAGGACAAAAACAGATTTAAACAATACATAGCCATAAACCCAGCCTTACAGAAAATACTAGAAGGAAAACCACAAACCAAAGAAGTCAACAACACCCATAATAACACAAGCATCTAACAACCCTCCACCAGCACAACTCAAAGAAAGGAAACACACAAACTCTACCACCAGAAAAAATAACCGAAGTTAGCAACCACTGGTCATTAATATCACTTAATATCAATGCACTCAATTCACCTATAAAAGGGCACAGGTTCAGAGAATGGATATGAAAACAGGATCCAACATTCTGCTGTTTACAAGAAACACATCTCAACACTTTATACTCATAACAGGAACAATTCATCAGGAAGAAGTCTCAATCCTGTATACCTATGCCCCTAATATAAAAGCCCCCACATATGTAAAAGAAACATTACTAGAACTTAAAGCATACATCAAACCCCACACTGTAATAGTAGGGGATTTCAACACTCTGCTCTCACCAATAAACAGGTCAACCAGACAGAAACTTAACAGAGAAATAAGAGAACTAACAATGTAATGAAGCAAATGGACTTAACAGACACCTATAGAACATTCCACTCAAACAGAAAAGAATATACCTTCTTCTCAGCATCTCATGAAACCTTCTCAAAAACTGATCACATACTCAGTAACAAAGCAAACATCCATAGATACAAATAAATTGTAGTGACCACCTGTGTACTATCGATCACCATGGAATAAACTTAGAATTCAACAACAATTCTACCCCCAGAAAGCCTACAAACTCATGGAAACTGAACAGTCAACTCCTGAACTATCCCTGAGTCAAGGAAGAAATAAATAAATTAAAATCTTCCTTGAATTCAATGAAAATAAAGACACAATATACTTAAATCTATGGGACACTATAAAAGCAGTGCTAAGAGGAAAATTCATAGTACTAAGTGCCCATATAAAGAAAACGGAGAAAGAACACATTAGAGATTTAACAGCACACCTGAAAGCTCTACAGAGAAAAAAAAAAGAAGTAGACTCACCCAGGAGGAGTAGAAGACTGAAAATAGTCAAACTGAGGGCTGAAATCAACAAAAATAGAAACACAGAAAACAATCCAAAAAAATCAATGAAACAAAAAGCTAGTTCTTGGAGAAAATCAAGAAGATTGATAAACCCCTATCCAAACTAATCAAACAGCAGAGAGAGAACATACAAATTAATAAGATCAGAAATGAAAAGGGGGACATAACCACAGACACAGAGGAAATTCAGAGAATTATTAGATATTACTACAAAAGCCTGTATGCCACAAAACTGGAAAATGTAAAAGAAATGGACTTTTTTTTTAGATAAGTACCATATACCAAAATTAAATGAAGACCTGGTGAACAATTTAAATAGACCTGTAAATTGTGAAGAATTAGAAGCTGTCATCAAAAACCTCCCTACCAAAAAATGCCCAGGATCAGGTGGTTGCAATGCAGAATTCCACCAGAACTTCCAAGAAGAGCTGATACCTATACTCCTTAATGTGTTTCACATCATAGAATCAGAAGAGTCATTGCCAAACTCCTTTTATGAAGCTACAATTACCCTGATACCAAAACCACACAAAGACTCAACCTAGAAAGAGAATTACTGACCAATCTCACTCACGAACATCGATGCAAAAATTTTCAATAAAATACTGGCAAACCGAATCCAAGAACACATCCAAAAAATTATCCATTGTGATCAAGTAGGCTTCATCCCAGAGATGCAGGGATGGTTCAACATATAAAAATCTATCAATGTAATCCATCATATAAATAAACTAAAAGAAAAAAACCATATGATTATTTCATTAGATGCTGAAAAAGCTTTTGACAAAATTCAACATCCCTTTATATAAAGGTCTTGGAGAGATTGGGGATAGAAGGTTTATAACTAAATATATAAAAGCAATATACAGCAAGCCGACAGCTAACATCAAATTAAATGGAGAGAAACTCAAAGCCATTCCACTAAAATCAGGAACAAAACAAGGTTGTCCACTCTCTCCATACCTCTTCAATATAGTGCTTGAAGTTCCAGCAATAGCAATAAGACAACATAAGGAGATCAAGGGGATTCGAATTGGAAAGGAAGAAGTCAAATTTTCTTTATTTGCAGATGATATGATAGTGTACATAAGCGACCCCAAAACTCTACCAAAGAACTCCTACAGCTGATAAACACCTTTGGGAATGCGGCAGGATACAAGATCAACTCCAAAAAATCAGTTGCCCTCTTACACACAAAAAACAAAGAAGCAGAAGGGGAAATCAGAGAAGCATCACCTTTCACGGTAGCCACAAATAGCGTAAAGTATCTTGGGGTAACTCTGACCAAGGAAGTGAAAGATCTATTTGACAAGAACTTTAAGTCTTTGAAGAAAGAAATTGAAGAGGATAACAGAGAATGGAAGGATCTCCCATGCTCTTGGATTGGGAGGATCAACATAGTAAAAATGGCAATTCTACCAAAAGTAATCTATAGATTCAATGCAATCCCCATCAAAATTCCAACAAAATTCTTCACAGACTTTGAGAGAACAATAATCAACTTTATATGGAAAAACAAAAAACCCAGGATAGCCAAAACAATCTTATACAATAAAGGAACGTCTGGAGGCATTACCATCCCTGACTTCAAACTCTATTACAGAGCTACAGTATTGAAAACAGCTTGGTATTGGCATAAAAACAGAGAAGTTGATCAATGGAATTGAGTAGAAGTCCCGGATTTTAACCCTCAATCCTATGAACACCTGATTTTTGATAAAGGAGCTAAAAGTATATAATGGAAGAAAGAGAGCATCTTCAACAAATGGTGCTGGCAGAACTGGACGTCAATCTTTAGAAGAATGAAAATAGATGCATATCTATCACCATGCATAAAACTCAAGTCCAAATGGATTAAAGACCTCAATATCAGTCTGAACACACTGAACCTGATAGAAGAGAAAGTGGGAAGTACTCTACAACACATGGGCACAGGAGAACACTTCCTACATATAACCCCAGCAGCACAGACCTTAAGGGCAACATTTAATAAATGGGACCTCCTGAAACTGAGAAGCTTCTGTAAAGCAAAGGACACTGTCACTAAGACAAAAAGGCAACCCACTGACTGGGAGAAAATCTTCACCAACCCTGCAACAGACAAAGGTCTGATCTCCAAAATATATAAAGAACTCAAGAAACAAGACGTTAAAATGCTAATTAACCCAATTAGAGTTGTGTTTTTTGACATAAACGTCTTTCACTAGTTTGGCTAGGGTTACCCCAACTATTTTATATTGCTTGTGGCTAGTGTAAAGGGGGTTTCCCTGATTGCCTTCTAATTCCATTTGTCATTTGCATATAGGAAAAATATTGAGTTTATCTTATAGTTTAACTTGTATCCAGCCATTTTTCTGAATGTGTTCATCGGCTGTAGTAGTTCTCCAGTAGAATTTTTTCGGCTGCTTGTGCTTTCAATTCTATTATCTGCAGAAATAACGCTTTGGCTTCTTCCTTTCCAAATTGTATCCCCTTGATCTCTTTTAGTTATCTCGATTCCCCTGCTATTACTTTAAGTACAATACTGAATACGTATGGAAAAAGTGGACAGCCTTGTCTTGTTCCTGATTTTTGTGGAATCACTTTGAGTATCTCTCCATTTCATTTGACGTTGGTTGTAGCTTTGGTTTAGATTGCTTTGACAATGTTCAAGTATGTTCCTTGTATCCCTACTCTCTCCAGAACTTTTCTCATAAAGCAGTGTGGATTTTTGTCAAAGCCTTTTTTTGAATCTAATTAGATCAAGTGACATTTTTTTTTTTCGGTTTAAACATATGGTGGGTTACATTTACTGATTTTCATATTTTGAGCTACCATCTCTGCATCTCTGGGATGAAGCTTCCTTGGTCATGGTGGATGATGTTTTTGATGTGTTCTTGGATTTAGTTTTTGAATGTGTTTTGAGTGTTTTTGTGTCTATGTTCATGAGAAGAATTGGTCTGTCATTCTCTTTGTTCAATCATGGTATGCTTTGACTATCAGGGTGACTTTGGCCCTATAAAATAAATTTTGCAATGTTTCTCCTTTTACTTTGTGTGATATTTTGAGGAGTATTTTCTTTAAAAGTGTGATAGAATACTGCCATAAACCCAGATAACCCTGGGCATTTTTTTTTTAATGTTCAGAGACTTTTAATGATTGCTACTATTTCCACAGTGGTTATATGTCTATTTAAAATATTTACCTGATCTTGATTTAAGTTTGTCAATTGGACCTATTAAGAACATTATCCATTTCTTTTTTTGTCATGGAAAGTTTATTTTTATTTATTTTTTGGTTAGAATTTATTTATTTATTTTTAATTAAATTTTTTTAATTAAAAATTCCCGCCTCCTCCCCGCCTCCCTTTTCCCTCCCCCTTTCCCCACTCCTTATTCCCCACTCCCCTCCCCCTCCCTCTCCAGTCCAAAAAGCAATCAGGGTTCCCTGCCCTGTGGGCAGTCCGAGGTCCTCCTCCCTCCATCCAGGCCTAGCTTGGGCAGCTGAAGAGAGAGAGCCTGAAATGGCCCGATCCTATAGCCATACTAACGAATATTTTGCATATCACCATAGAACCTTCATCTGGCAATGGATGGAGATAGAGACAGAGACCCACATTGGAGCAATGGACTGAGTTTCCAAGGTCCAAATGAGGAACAGAAGGAGGGAGAACATGAGCAAAGAAGTCAAGACCGCGAGGCGGGCACCCACCCACTGAGACGGTGGGGCTGATCTACTAGGAGATCACCAAGGCCAGCTGGACTGGGACTGAAAATGCATGGGATAAAACCAGACTCACTGAATATGATGGACAATGAGGGCTGCTGAGAAGCCAAGGACAATGGCACTGAGTTTTGACCCTACTGCGTCTATTGGCTTTGTGGGAGCCTAGCCGGTTTGGATGCTCACCTTCCTAGTCCATTTCTTTTTTATTTTCCAATTTTATGGAGTACAGGTTTTTAAAGTGTAATAAAAATTCTTTAGATTTCCTTGGTATATGTTATTATGTCCCCCCTTTTTCTGATTTTATTAATTTGGGTATTCTTCCTGTTTTTTATTTAGTTTATTTAGTTTGTCTGTCTATCTTGTTGAGTTTTCCCAAAGAACCTACTCTTTGCTTCATTGATTCTTTGTATTGTTTTCATTGATACTTTGTGATTTGAATCTGCTCTCAGATTGGGATATTCCCTACTTCCCTCTCTTCTTGGGTGTGCTTGCAGAAATTCTAAAGTTTTCAGGTATAATGTTGAGTTGCTAGGAGATTTCTCTATTTTTTTATATAAGCACTTACTACAATTAAATTTTCTATTAGCACTACTTTCATTGTGTGCCATAAGGTTAGGTTCATAAGGTTAGGTATGTTGTATATTCATTTTCATTATATTCTAGAAGCCCTAAATTTCTTTATTTCTTTCTTGATCTTGTTTTTATTTAGTAGAGAATTGTCCAGTTTCCACGAGTTTGTTGGCTTTCTATTGTTTCAGGTGTTGAACTCCACCTTTAATCGGTGGTGGTCTAATATCATGAAGGGGATTATTTCAATTTCCTTGTGTCTGCTGAGACTTGCTTTGTGACTGAGTATATGTTCAATTTTGGGGAATTTCTGAGAAGTTATACTCTTTTTTGAGTTGGATGAAATGTGTTTATATTCTGTTATTTCTGCATGGTTTAGAATGTCTCTTATCTCCGCGGGTAGGGGCGGGGCCTAGAAGGGAGGCGTGGCTTAAGCGCACCAGATTGGAGCAGGTCGCACGGATGGGCGGGGCTTCTCGGACTCCACCTCGCGCACCGCCTTTCGCCACGCCCCTCCTGGGCCGCACCCACTCCTGCCTCAACGTGGCTCTTCCGCGCGTATCCCTCGAGTGTTTCTCGCGTGTCCCTCGCCTGTTCCTCGTGTGTCCCCAGAGTTAACCGAAACCGCTTGTCCAAGCCGGGCGCCGAACGAGAGCGCGGGGGAAGCCGGCCTGCGCTGTCCCGCCCGCCATGGCACCGCGTGGGTGAGCTTTGCGTGGGTGACCTTTGCGTGGGTGAGCTTTGCGCGGGGCGCAGTCGCGGACTCGGGCTCCTCTGCTGCCAAGCGGGGCTGAAGTTGTAGCCTCCAGGGCCGGGGCCGGCCTGTCGCATTAGCCACCCGCTTGTCGCCTCCATCCATAGCGGTGTCCAGCTGTCTCTGCGGAACCGGGGCCGGCGCGGCTTCCGTCCTCCGCGGGATACAGGCGACCTGCGTTGCTCTGTAGCCGGCGCCTGGGCCCGGGGGCTACCGGCCGGGCGGTCAACGAGGGAAACACAGCCCCGTGCTGCGTCGTCCAGCCCTAAACTCCGGAGGAATGTGCACTCGAGGATGGAGTCCTACCGGGCCGACAGGGACCTCAGCCGCGAGGACACGGGCTGCAACCAGTGGCACATCAGGGACCTGGAAAACTTGGACGGTGAGCTGCCCCTCTTCTCCCTCCCCTCCCCAGCGCGACTTGGAGCCTTGCAGGTCCCCTCCCCAGAGCTGAAGTAAAAGGTTCACCTCAGAATGCTGTTTTTTTTTTTTTCCTAAAACAACAACAAGAGCAACAAAAAACTATTATCAGGCGACTGTGGGTTAAGTGATTTAGGTTTTGCAAGGGCTACAATTAAAATCCTATGAATTTCAGATTCATCTGGATGACCTGGTTTGTGTATTTGAAGAAGTTAAAGGAGTCATTACTACAGCTAGCCATGTTTTATCTTACTGATTTTGCAATAACCTCAGTATTGTTTTATCATCAGACTTTATAAGTAGCTTGTGCATTGGGCATAAAATACAGTTTATGTGATTCCCAACTCACAATATTTGAAGTCGGAAATATTCCTTATGCCTCGATATGTTGTTGTTGTTGTTTTCGTTGGTTTGGTTTTGTTGTTTTTTCCTCAAATCATCACACAATTTAGTTAAACTCACTTGAAGTGTATTATGAGAATGAGTAGACTGTCTTTGGAATGGAGCGTGACTTGTCACGTGAAAAGCTACTTTTAAATTCTAAGGAAAGGATTTTGTCAGCGTTTCATTTTAGGACGGCAGCTTTATTCAATAAGGATACTCACAGTTTATAGTAAATTCTGGTACTACATGATTTTTCTAGTGTTATTTAGGAATTATTTTTATTTATCGTTTGTGTGTTTGTGAATGTGTTACTTGTGGCGTCAGTTGAGGTCAGAGAGAGGTGTTGTCCCCTTGATCTGGAGTTCCAGGTGGTTGTGATGCTGGCAACCTCTGTCAGGTTTTCCGGAAGAACAGGAAACATTCCTTCTTAATCACGGAGCCATCTGTCCAGCCGCTCAGTGTTACTTTCTGTATCCATTAGCTTGATCCTCTCTTTAGATGACTTTGAACTGTAGCCATGTGTTTATACATTTTAAAACGTGCAGAAGAATATTAAAGTTAGAAATCCCCTGAACACCATAATAAAGCTGTCTTTTAAAAGGAGTGAAGAGATGAATGGGCTCATTGTAGAAGACTGGTACCAGTCCTGTCCACGACTGACAAGCAAAAGCACACGGGATACTTTAATAGTTCATTTTATTATTATAAAGGTTTACGTCCGACGGGTATGCGGTGGACTTTGAGTTTATCCCCCCATCCCTCCCTCCTCTCACCATTCTCACGCCTCCCCTTTCCCGTCACTCTCCTTTGTTCCCAGTTTTGCTTCTATGTGCATTCCATTTCATTCCACATAGAGCATTTCATGTACCTGTTAAGTATGGGGCCCATGAGTGAGAGAAAACATGGGGATTTGTCCTTCTGAGATGACGTAATTTGCTTGCTATAACTATCTCCAGTTGTCCTCATTTTACATAGGATGACGTAATTTCATCTTCATGACAGAAATGAATTCCATTGTCTGTAAATCACATCCTCATTTTCAATTCCTCAGTGCTGGGCAGTGGTGCAGTAAACATTGAAGTGCAAGTTTTTCTATGATTTGTTTTAATTTTGGGGCAAATACCCAGTAGTGCTATAGCAGAGCCATAACGGAGATTCATTTCTAGATTTTTCAAGGACATCCATATTAACACATTCTGGACTTGTTTACGTGGTCACCAGCAGTGTATAAGGGTGTCCCTTTTCTCTGCATTCTCACCGGCATTTGTCATTATTTGTTTTCTTAATAAAGGCCATTCTGAATGAAGTGAGATAAAAATCTCATTGTTGTTTTTAATTCATGTTTATAATGCCTAGTGAAGTTAAATGTTCTTTCATATATTTTGAAATTTTCTTTCTCTTGAGACAAGATCTCACTATGTGGAACTTGATGTGTCTACTAGGCTGGCCTTGCTCTCACAGAGATCCACCTGCTTCTGCTCCAAATGTTGAGATTAAAGATGTGCTCTAACATTCTTGGGTTCCTACATTTGTTGCCTGTTTGTACTTCATCTTTTGAGAACTGTCGATCTAATTCGTTAGACTGGTTTTTGATTAGGTGGTTTAGTTTTTTTGATAACTGGTGATCAGGTTTTTGAGATTTTTGAGTATTCTAGATTTTAACCCTTTGTCAGATGCATAGCGGCAAGGGTTTCTCTGATTCTGTGAGCTGTCTCTTCGTGCATTTGTCTCCTTGAGTCTGTATACATTTTCTTTCTGTTCATGCAAACCCATTTCTCGTTGTCGCTGCTATTTCTTGAGAGACTGAGTTTAGAAGTATTTGCCTGTGCTGGCATGTTAAATATTTCTTCTACTTCGTACTTACTAGATTTTGGGTTTCAGGTGTTGCATTAAGGTCTTTGATCTGTTTAGAGTTGGTTTTTTTATGTTGTGAGAGACACAGGTCTAGTTGTATTCTTCCACTGTAGATAGCTAGTTTTGCCAGCAATGTCTGTTGAGAAGACTGTTTGCTCCGATGTGTATTTTTCTGATTTTTGTAAAAACATCTTGTGGCCTCTGGGTTTATATCAGGTCTCCTGTGCCATCATTGATTTCTGTCTCTGCCTTTGTCCTAGTTTATGATGCCTTTTGTTTTCTTTTTGAGACAGGGTCTTACTTTGTAGCTCCGGCTGGCCTGGACCTCATTAAGTCCCTAAGGCTGACCTCAAGCTCACAGAAATCTACCCTTCTACTTCCTCTTGAGTGCTGAGATTAAAGGCTTGTGCCAGTGATGTCTGTATTACCATGCCTGTGTGGTACATGTTGGAATCAGGTATGGTGAGAACCTGCAGCATTTTTCTTTTGCTTTACTAACTGGTCTTTGGTGTTTCTTTGTGAATTTTTAGCCTTTTTTCCTATTTGTACAGGAGAATGGTGTTGGAATTTTGATGGGAATTGCATCCAGTTTGTAGATTGTTTTTATAGTCTTCCAATTTTCACAGAATTTATTGTTCACTTGGTGCGCATGGGATGGTTTTCCATCATATAGTATCTTTGATTAATCTCTTCAGGATTTTAAAGTTTTCACTGTAGAAGTGTTTTACTTCCTTGGATAGCTTTATTACGAGGCTTTTGCTTGTTTGTTTATGAGGTAATTGTGAATGGGATTATTTTTCTGATTTCTTCCTCAACATGTTCATTATTGGTATCTAGGAGAGCTACTAATTTTTGTATACTGATTTTTTTACCTTGTCTCTTTGCTGAAAGTGGTTTTTATTGGCTCTGATAGTTTTCTGGTGGTCTTTAGGTTCTCTTATGTGTAGATACTATCTGAAGATAAGGTTAGCCTGACTTCTTTCTTTCTTCCACTTGTATCCTTTTTATTTCTCTTTCATTATGTTGTCCTACATAAAACTAAAGGCATAATATTGAAGAAAGTACAGATGGGACATCTTTGTCTTGTTTCTTACTTTATTGGACATGCTTTCAGGTTACCCCCACTAGTATAAGTTTGGGTATAGGTTTGTTATATATGGCTTTTCTCATGTTGATATGTTCTTTTTTTATTCTATTTTCTCCAGAAATTTAATATGAAGATTACTTTGTTGAAATCCTTTTCTGCATCTATTAAGATAATCTTGTGATTTCTGTCCATGAACCAATTTATGTGGTGCATTGAACAAAACATTTTTTAAAATTGTGAATAATCTTTTTATATGTTCTTGAATTCTGTTTGCAGAAATATTTTTATTTTTTTCTTTTTTGTGTGCACCAATATTTGGTGGATGTTTTGTGTTTTAAATGAGATATAAGAAACAATCCCCAAACAGAGGAAAAGAAAAAGAAGATTGACTTTTCAGAGAATGGAGTTGAACATTAGTGTGGACTGTACTAAAGAAATGGAAATCAAGTCATTGCAATCAGCTGTTTGGCACTAGGGCTCTATCTTAGTTGGGGTTGCTATTGCTGTGATGAAAACCAAGACCCACAGCATCTTAGGAAGGAAAGGGTGTGTTTGGCCTTCCGTATTCCCAGTCACAGTCCATTGAGGAAAACTAAGGCAGGAACTCAACCATGTGGGAACCTGGATGCAGGAGCTGATTCAGAGGCCGAGGAGGGGTGCTGCTTACTGGCTTGTTCTTCATGGCTTGCATAGCCTCCTTCCTGAGAGAACCCAGGCCCACCAATCCAGAGGTGGCCCCACCCACAATGCACTGGGCCCTCCCACATGAGTCACTCACTAAGAGATGCCAACAAGCTTGAAGGAGGCATTTTCTCAGTTGAAGTTCTGTCCTCTCGAATGACTCTAGTTTGTGTCAGGGTGACATAAGGAAGAGCCAGCACAGCATGAGCTTACAGAAGAATTTTGCCAATGAAGAATAAGGTGGTGTGGTATGCCCTTTCATTTGAAAGACATCTAGCTTTCATTTGTTAGGCAATTATTTAGAAAAATCTTTGGAAGACCTCAAACCTGTTCAGTAGTCTTAGGGCAGTTTAGAGCATAAAGCTGTTAGTAAGGTTCTAGTGGAGGCTGTAGGGTCCTCTCCAGTCCATTGTTTATGGCCATACTCGTTTAAACCTGTAAACACTAATTTGACAGTTGAATAGTATTCTGCCTCCCAGATTCAACAGATGCTTCCAGGATTTATCTCACCAGAAGTCTTCAGCATTGGTATCATTTAGAGCAGAAATGTAGGCCTGTTCATTAGTATGAATAGGTTCATTTAAAGGGTTCCAAGTAACTGTGAGATGCATCTGGGCTGACTGGCAGTGCAACCTGCTATTCTGGGGTTCTTTTGGTATTGAATCACATAAAAGCAATAAATTTCCGGAAAAGTGTGTATATATCTACTGTGAGTCTTTACACAACTATGTCTGAATATCCCAAATTCTCTGCTACAGTTGGTCTTTGGTTTCCTTGTGTTCCATATGTGAATTTCTGTAATTGCTGGCCACAAATACTTTTAAATACTTGTGTCTGTACGGAATACATGTAAACTTGCTTTGTATCTGCTCTCAACACATGATAATATCTTCAGTACTGTAAGGAATCTAGAGAGGAGCTGTGTACAAACACTTGGCCATTTTCTAGGAGAGACTTGACTCAGACTCTAGTATCTAACAGGATCCTGGAACAGGCACCTGCAGCTACTGACAGGCAGCAGTATATCGTTAAAGTAATAGTGAAGGCGTAAGTCACAAAACCGTCCCACACCAGTTTGGAATTATAATTAATAAAAGGGTTATTTATTTAAGGGCAAAAACTTACAGATCACTGTCCTAGAAAACAGCCCTTGGTGCAACCAGGAGTAGAGTCTAGCAGCTGGAAGCAGGAGCCAGAAGCAAGAGAGGGAGAACAGGGCTACCGCTGCTTTTTAAAACAAAAGAGACCACGCCCAAGTACACTAGTAACTTAAAGGCTATTGGCTGGAGAAGGAGAAGGAGCTAGTGCATCACCTCCCCGTCTTGTTTTAAGTAAGAGAGTTCCAAACCCAATACAAAACAATATATACTAGGAACAGATATCAACTATAAGATTAGAATTACAAGCAGCATAAACAATATTAAGCAAGAAACATATGCTAAATGTTTTAATAAATATTCTATCCTAAGGAGTCTAAGTCTTGTATTGGAAATGGCTTGGCTAGATCATAAGAGGATGGTAACTATGACTATCTAATCTTTTTTTTTTTTTTGGTTTTTTGAGACAGGGTTTCTCTGTAGCTTTGGTGCCTGTCCTGGAACTAGCTCTTGTAGACCAGGCTGGCCTCGAACTCCCAGAGATCCGCCTGCCTCTGCCTCCCGAGTGCTGGGATTAAAGGCGTACGCCACCACCATTAAAGGCGTGCGACTATCTAATCTTTAATCCTGTCGAAGGCCTGAGAAGGGAAATAACATTACTTGAGCAGGCAGGAAGTACAATCAAGTAGCTTCCAAAGCAAGCAATATATGACGGAGACAATTAGCTACCTGAGCAGTCACCCAACGTCTCATTTTGCAACGTGGAAGCAACCAACTTTGGCTATAAACTAGCATAATTGACAGATCATTTTCAGAGGCAGGAAATTTTTCAAAACCGTCTTATCCTGTCTTGGCAAGATTTGACCATCCTGCTTATCTATTTCTGGATATCATGTAACTTGTCAGTGGTTGAGGCATTGTCAGTCCTTGCCCAAAGGCCAGTTTTGCCAAGAAGAAAACAAGCTCAAAGTGGAGTGTCTTTAGGTGTTCAACATTCTCCCGGGACTAGATTGGCGCTGTCAGAAGCAGTCATGTCTCATGTCAACAAAACCCCTAGTTATTTAAATACCATGTTCTACAGATCCTTGAATGGTTGAAGATTCCTTATCTAGACAGAATACAATCTCTATATATCTAAAGAACCTAATTGATCTGACTATATGTACAACATATGAACAACTATTGACCTATAATAATACCTGTATAACTTAAAGAGTAAAACTTCATGTCAAAATATTAAATAATCTGTAAATAAATGTGCAACAAATCAGGACAGTGACCTCAAAATGTAAACAATTTATAAGTATTTTGATCAGAAGTAGGAGTAATATATAATGCAATATGAAAATATATCCTAAAAGTTGTGTCAATATACAAAATGTCCTAAGCCGAGGTAGAAACAGCATATATACAATCTGACAGAATAACTTGCATCGGTGTACAAATGTAAACAAAAGTAACAGGTATAATTTGAACTTGTATCAATATACAAAATCTATACCAATGTAAATCATCTATTTATAATAGGTAGCAAGTATTCACTCTATTACCCACTGTTACTCTCTCTCTCTCTTTTTTGTTTTTTACCAACATAGTTTTCACCCCAACCCTCTATCTAGAACAAGGAATAATCAACAACCCCTAAACAGCGTTCCCAACCCTATGGACAAACTTTTTTGGAATAGGGGGCATCATCTTCTAGAATTGCTTCCCGCTGTCATAGGGGCAATGTTCTCTTAATGGGATCCTGCAAAAATTAAGTGGTGGTTAAGTTCCAAAATTACTGTCTAGTATAGTTGCAAACAATTTCTGAGCAATCAATAGGATTTTTTTTGTTTTGTTTTTCCAAGTTCTCATTTGGAGTTCTGGCCAGAACATGAGAAGGTGTACCATTCCAGCAGCTGGTCCCCAACAAGCGGTCTTATACTAACGCTGTCTGCATCATGGTGTCGTCTCAGCTAGGTGGAGTTGTTGTTGTGGGGCCCCATCTTCTTCCTGGAAACTTCAAAGATTACTGCAGGGAAAGGATCTGTAGGAAAATCTACGTTCATCATGAAAAACTTAAACATCATTCATATAAACATACATTCAATGTATGTATGCTTTGATATAGACAAAAAAGGCATGGAGGAAGTAAAATTTTTCCTAAAGTCTTCCTTCTGTCCATACCAGATGGCTCCCAGTATGAGACAGAAACTCTGAATGTTCCTTTTAACAAAAAGCTTGGATTTAGAGGAGTACAGAGCTCCTGCAGCATATTAGTAAAGTTTGAAATTTGTATCTCAAGAGTTCTTCAGTGTACCTTCACTGTCTTATGTCTTGAATACCGTCTCTGGCAACTGCTAGTATAGAAAGTTACTGTTTGTTCATGACTCTTCCATAATTTCTGATTTTCTTTCAATGGCAGATATATGGAGTTTTCTATCACACCCCATACATACAAGCAGGGAGCATTTGTTCCTGCTACGTCAGTGACTTGCATTACGGTAGGTAGGTTTCTCTGGTGCCCATTGGGAGCTTGCTAGCCCTTGTACTAAGGTTAGATTATTTGTGGTTTTGAAAGTCATGGTTGTTTAACCCACTCCCTTGCAATTATTTCTCATGTAGCTGTTCGGAGGTCAAGAAATAAGAGTTCTCACCACTGATAGAGAAAATCACAGTCATCCTATCACACTGCTGTACCTGCACTGCAGCATGTGATGTAAGGATGGATACCGTCTTTACAGTTACAAAGGCGAATAAGTAAAGATAATAGGAGATAGAAAAGGATAGAGAATGCTGTTAGAGAACACATGAGTCATGGCAGGATATAAACCTAAATTTTTTCTAGTTTTAATTCTGTCTTGAATCCTCACCCCCATATAAACACACATAGACACACACACACTCACACACACACACACATACTTTTAGTAGAGAAGTGTATAAAAATCTAATTGATAATACACATATAAAATGTAAAACAAAGCTTCACAACTTCAGGATGGCTATTGTAGCTGTATAGAATTTCATTAAAGTATATGGAATTTGGATCTGGGTAAGCACTTGCTTGAGTAGTTACATTGATCTAGCTAGTTCCATCGTTATGTATGTATGTATCTATCTTCCTATATTTCTTTCTTTTGCTCACTTTTTCTTTCTTTATTCCTTTCTTTAGCAAGATCTTTACAATAAAGTTGTTTTCAGTAAAAATGAAATGAAAAGAAATAGAAAACTTTCAGATATTTTCATAATATTGTGAAGCATCGAGTTTGTTTTGAAATTGTTAAACTTTGGGAAAGAAAAAAATTGCTCATTTTCTTAGTAAAGATCAATTAAATGACTTCTATATGAAAGTGGAAGATCTTTGTGAGATTTATCTCCATCTACCTAGAAATATCAGCTAGTTATATCATTGTGCAAGTCTTGTTTAGGTGGCCATATTGTTAAGATTTCATGGGTATTCTTCTGTGTCATGAATAGAAAGCACTGTTTTCTTCTCAGCAGGCATTCTGGTCATCTGGTTTTGATAGTTTTTCTGCCCAGAACATTTTTCGTGCTGTTTCCTGGGCCTTAGATCTAAAGCTTGTGTTGCAGATGTATCGATTATGGATGGGCACCCCAACCTTAGTTGTCCTCTGCATTTTGACCAGGTGTGAATTTCTGGGATAGTCTCCATCTGCTGCCAAAAGATGTTACTTTGATATCAGCGTGAGTTACACTTCTCTGTGGATATAAGGATAACTGTTTAGACTGGAGTTGGGAACTATACTGGTTTAGGAAAGTGTCAGTAATGGGTTCTCCTCTAGGGTTCATGGCCTCATCAGCCATGGGTGGTTGGTTAGGTTATAGTACCAGGCATGAATCCCCTACTTTTGAATGGGCCTTGGGTCCAATTAAGTGGCAGTTGGTTCCCTAAAGATAGATATGCCATTACTGCACCCTTGGCTGTGTCTTGCTGTGCTGGTCATTGCTGTGGTTTGTAGTCAGTGTCTGCTGTGCCTCTACCTGCCATCTTTTCATCCACAGATTCGAGCCCGCCAGGGAGCGTGTATGACACACAGGAATAAGCATACTGTTTTGTTTCAGAATCACAGAGAAATATTTTAAGAAAACATTTGGCTGAAGCTAAGAACTTCAGAATTTTGCATACTGAATAGCACTTAAAATGTTGACGAAGCCCAAGTGAGTGTCCTGTGACTGACTCTTGGGAACACAACTAGTGCTTTGGTGTCATCAGAGGCATTGGGAACTTAAAGCTGGTCATGTTGTGGCATTGTGGTTTGATGGTGGTATGTGATATTCCCAGCCTCCTGCTGTGCTCTTAGAGCATCAGCTCAGACACAGACCTAAAAAAGGCAGCATCCCTGGCAAAGGCTCTCCTGGTAGCGTTCTCCTTTCAGCATCTTAGTGGAATGAAGTTTTAGGTCAAAGGCAGTTTGAACTCTGAGATTTTCAACCAGAGAAATCCCACTGGCCCAGTACATCTGCCCTGTTAATAATTGTAGAACTCTTGCTAAGACACGTTTCCTTTTTGGTCTGATCTCAGAGAAAGAAGTAATGTTGTGTCATACTTAGGATTTCCATTGCTGTAGTAAAATAACATGACCAAAAGCAACTTGAAGAGGAAAGGGTTTGTTTTGGTTTAAATGCCCATCCCCTAGTGAATTACAGGGCAGGAACCAGAAGAATTTGTTGGATTTAAAGTTTTCTTTGGCCAATGGTATTTCCTCTACAGTATCTTCAACACCTGAGATTCTTTCTTTCATCTCTTTTATTCTATTGGTTATGCTTGCCTCTGTAGTTCCCATTCATTTACCCAGATTTTCCATATTCAGAATTCCCTCTGTCTGTATTTCTTTATTGCCTCTATTTCAGTCTTCAAGTCTTGAACTGTTTGCTTGGTTTTCCTTGGTTATCTTGGGTTTCCTTAAGATATTTATTGATTTCTTCTAATTTTTTGTTTTTCTTTTCCTCCATTTCTTTAAGGGAATTTTTCATATCCCTTTAAAGGTCTCCAACATCCTCATAAAATTACATTTAAAATCATTTTCTTCTGCTTCTTCTGGGTTAGGATAATCAAGTCTTTCTATGGTATAACGATTGGGTTCTGGTGTTACCATATTGCTTTTTAGGTTGTTGGATGAATTCTTGCATTGGTGTCTACCCATCTCTTCCTTCAGTTAATGTTGCCAGTGTCTTTGCATCTTGTTCCAATCATTCCAGTGGCTGTCTGTGTCTTTGGGAAGTGTTCTTGGTCTTCTGTGTACTGCCACTGTCTGTGTCTCAGGGAGCCACTGAGGTCTCTCTTGCCTGCTCTCTTGATTCATTATCTTGGTCCACTGTGTGCAGTCACAGCTTGTGCGTCAGAGTTCTTTCTTGGTTCTCTTTCTTGGTCCTCTCTCGTGGTCCTCTCTGTGTAGTTGCAGCTTGTGTTTCAGCATTTCTCCGAGGTTGTGGGGGTTTGATAGGAGGGTTTGGGGGCAGAGTGGGACTTGTAGCTTTCAGGGTCTGATGGCTGGGATGGGGGTGTTGGGGCAGCCTATCTGAAAGAAACTTCCTTCTGGCTGGCTAGAGAAGCCAGGGTAGGTGGAATAAGGGTCCAGGGTTTTGCTATCGTATGGAAGGCCTAGAGAGTGTCCTGCGGGGCAGGTGGTCACTCACCTCTTGGTCCTCTCTGTATAGTAGGCTGTGTTTCAGAGTTCTACTGAAGTTGCGGGGGATAGGAGGGTTTGGGGTCAGAGTGGGATCTGTAGCTTCAACCATAATATTCTAATTACATTTTACAAAAGTGAATAATCATTCATTGTAACCTAATGTGGAAAGCAATAAATTATCTAAGTCAGGCTTGGTGGCACTTGTCTCTAATCCCAACACTGGGTAAACTGAGGAAGCAACATGAATTCAGACCAGCCCAATTCCATATAAGATTATGTCCTCATCCACCCACAAAATCTATTCTGAAGACAGTAATGAATTTGAAGATACTGTAGTGATATTTGGGGTATAGAAAACATGTTCTGTGAAACACTAGTAGAAATTTCCCAAGGTTCAAGGAAATATATGAGCAGGCTTGTAGAGAAGACATTTAGAATCACATCAGTCGTGTCTGGAAAAGAGCATCTCTGTATCATCTTCTAATCAAAATAGTCCCCTCCCTTTTTTTTTAAAGCAAATTTTTTCTTGAAGGCAGGTTTTCCCGTGGAGCTCTGGCTGACCTGGACCTCTCTATATAGACCAGACTGGCCTTGACCTTGAACCCACAGAGATCTCCATGTCTGTGCCTCCTGCCCAGTACATCACTCCTGACCACGCAGTAAATATAACTTTAATGTCTTTCACTGCAGTGAAAACGTCAAGAGAACATAGACCCAGAAGACCTTAGAGAGAAGTGTCAAGAGAGAAGTACTGGATCTCATGTATCATCCCCATCCCTGTAGCAGACCATGGCAGGCCTGTCTTCCCTGTCTGCCTTCCCTAGGAGCTGTGTAGATCTTCTTACCACACTTAGACCTCCTTCCTCACCCCATCCCCTGGTCACAGCCAACAATACCCAGAGTCCTTCTCTACCTGGAAACCCATTGACCACACTAACCTGCCAATCAGGTGATTTTAATTCTCCTTCTCTTCCTCTAGTTCCAATTTCCCAGTCTCATCCCCAGTCCTGTAGTTGACATCTACAGAAGCCCATCTTCTCTCGCTATGTCCACTTCCTGGGTCTCTGTAGATCTTCATGGTAGACTGAGCTTCCCTCCCTCCTGTGGACCCTCTCACATCCCCCAGCCTATCATTCACTTTTGTCAGTCCCCAGTAGCTAGAAAGACATTCTACACAGCAACCCCAGTGATCACACCTGGCAGGAACTCAGATGCACTTCCTACTACACAACCCGTGGCCATCA
Source organism: Chionomys nivalis (assembly GCF_950005125.1). NCBI lineage: Eukaryota > Metazoa > Chordata > Mammalia > Rodentia > Cricetidae > Chionomys > Chionomys nivalis. The sequence continues at coordinate 39,536,089 of NC_080108.1, read as the reverse complement.
CCCTCTCCTAAGGTCCAAAGAGTTCAACAGAAACCCAAGAATGGGACACAGACCCAACAAAGCCCCTGAGAAATGCAATGTAACTGAAGCACAAGACAAAGCCTTCAAAATAGCTAGTGTAAATAAGTTCAAGGACCTTAAAGAGGATCAAAGAACACCAACAGTGGAATGGAATGAAGAGAAATGTTAAAACCATGAAAGTAGAAATAGATTGACTAAACTGAGGTAAACCTGGAAAGGAAAAATTCAGGAAGTTCAATCAAATCCTCAATTGTAAGCCTCACCAATAGAATACAAATAATGGAAGAGAGTCGTGGGCATTGAAGACAAATTGGACAAGTGGATATCCCAGGCAGAGAAAATGTGAGATCTAAAAAATCACCCAGGCACAAAACATCAGGGAAATCTGGCGCACTCTGAAAAGACCAAATCTGAGAATAATGGGGATAGAGGAAGGATAAAAACTGGGGGCAAGCTCACAGAAAATGCTTTCCACAAAACCATAGAGAAAATTGCCATAACCTAAATAAGGAGGTGCCTATCAAGCTATAAGTCATATGAAGAATACCAGATGGACTGGACTAGACAAGAATTTCCCCACAACACAATAATAATAAAAACACTAAATCTACTGAACAAAGAAAGTGTATTAAAGTCCACAAGGGAAAACAATCAAATAATATTGAAAGGCAGACCTATGAGAATAACAATCGCCTCTCAGTGAAGATTCTAAAAGCCATGAGGGCCTGGATGGATAGTCTACAAACTGAGAGACCACAGCCCAGTCTTGCCAGCCAAGATGACTGTACCCAAGAAAACTTCCAATCACAATAGATAGAGAAAATCATTCCACAGTAGAACCAAATTTAAGCAGTGTCTATCTACAAATTCAGGTCTACAGAAGGTGATAGAAGAACATCAACCTCTAGTGGTATCCACACCCAAGAAAACACAAAGAATAAATAATCTTAGATCAGCAAATCAAAAGAAGGGGAGAAAAATCCAACACCATCACAACAAATTAAAGGGACTAACATTCTTCACTGATAGCTTTGAATATCAGTGATCATTATTCCCCACTTAAGGACAAGCCACATATTCAGCAGTAGTTGGCCAGCACAGAAGGAACTAAGTGGTAATTTTTTTTTAGTGTTTTTGTCTCGTAAAATTTTAGATGGTCTTTTAAAAAATCATTTTGCTTACATATCATGGATTCTAATTTTGTGTTTTATTGGGATTTCTCTGTGTGCAAAGGTGTGTGTCTCCCTCGCTGTATTTGTTTCTTATGCTTCTTATTTGACCTGCATTTTTGCTGTGTTTGTTTTTCACTATTATGGTTTCCTTGTTTCATTCTATCTTGTATGGTTGTTGTATTTATTATATTATTATATCCCTGTTTGTTTCCAGTGAGAGAGAGAGAAAGAGCTTAGATTTGGTGAGGTGATGCAGAGGATGTGGAAGGAGTCAGGTGAGGGAAAATTGTAATCAGAATATATTGTATGACTATACTCTATTTTCAACAGCCAGAGAGAGATAGAAATATAGTTAGGTAGATAGATAGATAGATAGATAGATAGATAGATAGATAGATAGATAGATAGATAGAAGTACCATCTTTCTACAAAGGCAAGCTCATATAAATAACATGACCTTTCAGTGAAAATCCCAAGACAATTTCACACCATCCAATAAAGAAACCCCCCAAGAACGATGATTACTGTAGGGAATAAAGGTACCATTCAAATTTGAAAATGAAGACTTTGCAAGGTCAGTGTAAACTAAGGCCAAGCAAGAGCACCAGGCCCTCACTGCACATGTGCACTGACACCATTTGCTACAGGTGCTGTGACCTTTGAGGAAGAATTTCAATCTTGCCTTTTCCAGGGTTGCTTGACAATAATTGTTACATAGCCAGCTGTATTTGTGCTTGGCTGGTAACCACTGAGTTGCTTCTTTGACCTGGAGTTTGGTCTGGGTTGGTGACTTTTTTGGTTCTATGTTTTTTTTTTTCTTTTTTTTCTTTCGGTTTTTCAAGATAGGGTTTCTCTGGATCTTTTGGAGCCTGTCTTGTAACTAGCTCTTGTAGACCAGGATAGCCTCAAACTAACAGGGATCCCCCAGCCTCCGCCTCCTGAGTGCTGGGATTAAAGGCATGTACCACCACTGTCTGGCTTTGGTTCTGACTATGTTTATGTTAATGAAATATAGTTAAACGGAGGTGATCCAAAAGAAAGGTGGACACAGAGATGCTGTCCAAATTAAGGATTTTCTGGTGCCATCAAAAATGGCATAAAATCCCCTTGGGGTTCTGTGAATTCCCAGACAGTAAGCAAACACAACTTGTTTTATTTGAGGCAATCCACTGACAAAAAGTGCAGGCAGCAGTACATGCCAACAAATAAACTCCACATAGCTGTTTCTCAGCACAATATGAAAGCAAATTTGTGACTGTTGTGTAAGAATAAGTTTGATAAGGAGCATACAGATAAGAAACACCACCAGTAAGAAGAAATTTGATACGGTGCTTACAGATAAGAAACACCAATAAGAGGGCTTGGAAGCTAAGGATGGGAGTCAGGCATGAAAAACTTGGATTATGGGATATGGGAGAAATCTTTTCTGGATCCATTGAGGACAGCAGGAGTTGGAGAAACCAGCTATGCTTTCTACACTGCAGGCTCCTTGGCATCTGAGATCTGTGAGGGACCCAGTATCCTGGTCATATTCCTTTGTATAAGTATAAGACCAAAGCCCCAGCAGGTTTTCTGTCACCCTATAATCCCCATATTGACTACAATAGTGTTACCTAACAACAGGTAGAGAAATGGAATTGATTTCCATGAATAATAAATTAGTAACATGTTGATGATGATAGAGAGATCGAAAGCTTAAAAAATGGAATCCCACACTAGCTCAGAACTGAGAAATAGATCGGTGTTTATTAAAGGGTAAAACTTACAAAGTCAGGATTCTCTTCTTGAACAATGGATGAAGATAAGATCCAAAGCAAACCGAACAGCAGACGGGGCCCAGAGTGAAGCAGAGAGGAATGGGTCGGATGCACTTCTGCATCCAGGTAAATAGTCTATGATGCCATGCCCCAGTAGGTGGGTAGTTGCTAGCTATACACCTTCCCACAGCATGTAGAAATTGCAGAGTCCTAGCACAGCTTCTTATACTGTATCCATTTCACAAATTGAAGTTATTCAAATATAATTAAATATAAGTTTTACATCACATTTTACCTGTGTGTATATGTTTACATATATTTTACTAAATATATAAGTATGTATAAGAATATGTAGATTTTTTACTAAAGAAACATGCAAAGAATCTGAACTTGAAGATGGCTGTACAAGTTTGCATTTCCACCAACAATGGATGAGTGTTCTCCTTACTCTACATCCTCTCCAGCATGAGCTATCATTGGTGGTTTTGATCTTAGTCATTCATTCTGACAGATATAAGATGGTATCTCAGAGTTGTTTTGATTTGCATTTCCCTGATGGCTAAGGATGTTGAACATTTCTTTAAGTATCTTTTGACCATTTGAGATTCTTCTGTTGACAATTCTCTGTTTAGTTCTCTACCCCATTTCTTATTGGGTTATTTAGAATTTTGATGTCTAATTTCTTGAGATCTTTATATATTTTCGAGTTCACTCCCTTGTCTGATGTGGTGTTGTGATGTGGGAGTACCTCTGTGTGCTGTGATTACCATTAATGAATAAAGAAACTGCTTTGGACCTATAGCAAGGCAGAACTTATGTGCAGGAAAAACTAGGCTGAATGCTGGGAGAAAGAAGGCCTGAATCAGGGAGATGCCATGGAGCCACTGCCCAGAGTCAGACATGCAGAAACTTGCCATTAAGTCACTGCCACATGGTGATATACAGAACAATAGAGATGGGTTAGTTTAGAATACGAGTTTAGCCAGAAATATGCTTATTGGCCAAACAGTATTGTAAATAATATGGTTTTCTGAGTGGTTATAGCATGGCTGGCAGCCAAGACAAACAAGTGACTCTTCCTTCAACAAATTGGCACCCATGTGGCCAACTAAAATCCACGTAAAACCTGAGAAAACTTGAAAAGGAATTCTAAACACAAAAACACAGACTGTGACACAGCTTCTTGCTATTTGCTGGTGGTGTGCTACAGCTCCCTTAAGAGACCTTTTTTCCTGATTCAGCCGAGACCATTTTAAAATGCCGACTTTTTGGTCTGGGCTGCCAGCTCAATCACTGGCTCTTTGGGGAAACTGAGCAGTTGGATGGGGTGTGTGAGCAGTGTGCTATGGCTTGCTTGGTGGCAACATGGACTGGCTGTGTGCCTGGAAGTGGTGAACACAGCTAAAGGCACTAGCTGCTCCACCATGCTGGACTGGACAGGGTAAGCAGGAGGTAATGACACAGCTTGGTTTTAGACTTGGCAGGCAAGCAGAATTTACCATATATACCCTAGTAATGGTTGCAGCTTCAGTTTTAAGAAGTGCTGAGCATTTTAAAAAGCGCTCCTGGACAGGAAAGAATTATAGCTATCCAATAAAGACAAACCCAGATGGAAAAGAACTCTAAATGAATCACAGTGTTGGATAAATATATGTAGGCTTGGGAGAGAGAAGAAAAAGAGTATAGAGAGTCATAAAAGAAGTTAATGGTTTGAAAAAAAGGTAAAGTCTTTAAAGAGACAAAGTACAGATAGCCATAGATTAAAAGGAGTAAAAAATAAACCACATAAAGATAGACTATACACAGAAAGTCTGGATTATGTATATTGTGTTTTCTTTGAATTTTTTTTGACTGCAAATGAGCTAAGTACAGAAAGACATTTCATTGTATGGACTGCTAAACTAAACCAGCATGTATACTCTTAAGGTATCATGACTTCCAAATTTGGGTCTAAGGACATGTTGCTTTGGAAAAGAGGTTCTTTTCTTGTTTCCACAGAGGATAAGAACCTATGGATTGCTTCCAGACTGGTGTGGTTTGATGGAACAAAACCCACTGAGGGCCAAGGTGAACACTTCCATAAATTACTATGCTCAACAATCAGTAGGAAGCAGTATGGAGAAAACTATGCCCATATTCCCAAATATTGTCTATAAATGTTTCTTTATCTTTAAAAGGGGATATGCTATATATATGAATAATTTGCATTGGTATGGATCATGGTTTATTGATACAAATTTAAGGTCTATTTTCTTCTATGTATATGTATTTCTGATCTTGATTAAGGTATTGTGTTTGTGTAGCTTATTTAAAATGTACGGTATAATTAAGAAATATAATTTAATAGATACTCATCTATAATAGTCAAGCTTCTAGTCATGTTAGTTAGATTTTCTAGATGTACAGAGATGTATTTCAGATAGATAGGTATTCTTCAAACCTTTCAAAGACTACAGACTGGCATTTAAAATGTTTTAAGAATTTACAGAGACCGCTGAGGGTCTGGTTATGAATCTGGGACCTTCAAGGGAGTAGACCTAAGCCAGGACCCTGGTGGGTTTGGCCATGAGACCAGGACCTCCCAGGAACTAGGCCTGAGCCTGACCCTTGCCAGTCTGGGCATGAGTGAACCTGGGACCTCTGAGGGAATAGGCAGAAACCAGATATCACAGCAAAACCAGGCATGATTCTGGGTCTTCAGAGGGAGTAGGCATGAGCCAGGACCTCTGTGGGTCTGGGAATTGGTCTGGGACAGCAAAGGGAATAGGCGAGAACCTTGAACCTCTGTGGTTTCGAGCGTGAGTCTGTGATCTCTGAGGGAGTAAACAGGTTCTCTGTGGGTCCGGGTACACCTGAGCCTAGGAACTCCGAAGCAGTATACTGGAGCCAGAAACCTTTCCAGGTCCAACTCCAACCCAGGGACTTCTGCAGGAGGTAATCCAGACCAGGATTTATAGATACAGGTCAAAGCTGGTAACCTAGGCCACATTTGCCCTGAGACAAGGAACTCCACCTTGGCCAACAAATTCCTCAGGAGTGGCTCTGAATGAGCTACTCAGGACACAGAGGTCCTGAGGAAACAGAAGGCAGGAGCAAATCCAGTCCCGGAAGCCAACCCAGTCCTGGGAAACTGGCAGACCAAGATGAGCCAGCAACCTGACCCAGAGTCAGTGATCTTCATCAGAACCAGAGTGGAACAGAACCAGCCACCCAGGATAGAGAGTGAACAAGCTCCACCTGGAGCAGAAGCCAGGAGCAAATCCAGTCCTGGGAGCCAACCCAGTCCCAGAACACTGGTGGATCAGGATTGAGCCAGCAATCAGATCCAGAGTCAGTGATCTCCACCAGAACAAGTCCAACTTCAAGCCAGGGACTTCTGTAGGAGGAGAACCAGACTAGGATTTTCAGAAACAGATCAAAGCCAGAAACCTAAGCCAAAGTAGATCTGAGACAGCGCAAGGGAGCAGAGCAAAGCACAGGAGCACTGAGCTATCTCCAGAAACACAGAAGAAACAACAAGGTAACTAATACTGTTGCACTGACTGTACCACGAGGAACAACCATCTGAGCTTTGGACTCACTGGCACCGAGAAGATGATTCAAGAGAATCTCAGACAGACCCAACCACACCTATTAGAGGAAAAGATGAGTAGAAAAGGTAAGATCACACGCTGTACTACGAAGAGCAGCACAAAACCAGTAAAACCTAAAGACCCTACAATAGCAAGACTTGAACAACCAAATATAAATGAACCAGAAGAAAATGACTTAAAAGTAAATACAAGAAAATGTTTGAAATTCTTAAATGATGGAGGAAAATCATCTGTCTATGTGTTACTTTCTTTGGTTAATAAAGAACTGCCTTGGCTCTTTGATAGGACAGAAAATTAGGTAGGTGGAGTAAACAGAACAGGATGCTGGGTAGAAGGCAGTGAGGCAGATGACTCAGGCAGAGGCCATGCCTCTCCTCTCCAAGGCAGATGCAGTGAAGCTCCGGCCCAAGATGGATGTGGGTTAGAATCTTCCCGGTAAGCCACCACCTCGTGGTGCTACACACATTATGAGATATGGGTTAAAGCAAGATGTGAGAATTACCCAGTAAGAGGCTAGAATGGGCCAGGCAGTGTTTAAAAGAATATAATTTGTGTGTTGTTATTTCGGGTGTAAAACTAGCCATGAGGGAGCTCGGCGGGATGAAAAGCAGGCCTGCTCGCCTCCTCACTACACTTAAAGATGAAATGAGAAATTAATTCCCTTAAAGAAATGGAGAAAAAGACAAACAAAAATTGGAAGACATCAGCAAATCACTTAAAGAAAACCAAGAAAAAGAAATCAAACATATAAAAGAAACTATTCAGGATTTGAAAACTGAAACAGAAACAATAAAGAAAACACAAGCCAAAGGAATTATAGAAAGAGAAATCATGAGCAAAAGGTCAGGAACTACAAATGCAAGCATGAGCAGTAGAATACAAGAGATAGAGAAAATCTCAAGCGCTGATGATACAATAGAGGAAAAAGACTCACCAGTTAAAGAAAACATTAAATCTTAAAAAAGCTTAACTCCAAATATCCAGGAAATATGGTACATCATGAAAAGGCCAAATCTTAGAATAATAGGTGTAGAAGAAGAAGAATTTCAACTCAAAGGCACAGAAAATTTATTCAACAAAATCATAGAAGAAAACTTTCCCTACCTAAAGAAAGATATGCCTATGAAGATACAAGAAACTTACAGAACACCAAATAGACTGGATCCAAAAAATGTCCTCTTGCCACATAATAATCAAAGAGCTGCAAAGGAAAAAGGCCAAGCAAGGTATAAAGGTAGACCTATCAAAATTATACCTGACTTCTCATTGGAGACAATGAAAGCCAGAAGGTCATGGTCAAGCATTATGCAGACATTAAGAGACCACGGATGCCAGCACTGACTACTATACCCAGCAAAACTGTCAATCACCATAGAAGGACAAAACAAGATAGTTCATGACATATCTAGATTTCACCAGTATCTAGCCACAAACACAGCCCTACACAAAATACAAGAAGGAAAACTCCAACCCAAGGAATATGGCTACACCAACAAAAACACAATTGATGATGTCATAACAGCAAATCCCAATGAATGAAAAAATGCATGAATTAACATCACCAACAATGAAAGCTAAATTAACAGGAGATAGCAATCACTGGTCATTAATATTTTTTAATGTAAATGAACACAACACACCTATAAAAAGGCACAGGCTAACATATTGGACACAAAAATAGAATCCATCCTTCCTCCTCAGACAAGAAACACTTATCAACCTCAATGACAGACATCATCTCAGAGTACAGGGTTGGGGAAAAAATACCAATCAAATGGGCCTAAGAAAGAAGCGGGTACAGCTATCCTAATATCTAACAAAATAGACTTCAACCTAAAATCAATCAAAAAAAGACAAAGAAGGACATTCCATATTAGTCACAGGAAAAATTCATCAAGAGTAAACTTTAATATTGAACATCCATGCCCCAAATACAAGGGCACCCTTATATGTCAAAGAAATACTTCTAAAGCTTAAATCATACATTAAACCTTCCATATACTAATAGTGGGAAATGTCAACATTCCCTTCTCACCATTGGACAGGTCATTCAGACAAAATAAAAACAGAGAAGAAAGAGAACTAACATGTTATGACTAAAATGGACTTAACAGACATTTATAAAATATTCCATCCAAACAGAAAAGAATATACCTTCTTCTCAACACCTCATGGAACCTTCTCAAAATTTGATCACATACTCAGTAACAAAACAAACCTCAAGTACTACCAAAAAATTTGGAATAACCCAATGTACCTTATCAGATCACCATGGTTTAAAACTAGAAGTCAACAGCAATACTAATTCCAGAAAACCCACAAACACATGGTGATGTGGGAGTGTCATATATCAATCTGTTGATTTCATTGGTTAAGTAATAAAGAAACTGCTTGGCCCTCATAGGTTAAAACATAGGTGGGTGGAGTAAACAGAATAGAATGCTGGGAGGAAGAGGAAGTGAGCTCAGACTCGACAGCTCTGCTCTCTGGAGCAGAGGCCATGCTCCCCTCTCTGGGGCAGATGCGATGAAGCTCCGACCCAGGATGGACGTAGGCTAGAATCTTCCCGGTAAGCGCTCCTTGGGGTGCTACACACATGAATAGAAATGGGTCAAGCAGTGTTTAAAAGAATACAATGCTTGTGTTGTTATTTCGGGTATAAAGCTAACCATGCGGGAGCCGGGCTGTGGGAAGAGGCCCGCAGCTCCCGCTACAACATGGAAATTAAACAATGCTCACCTGAATCATCAATGGGTCAAGGAAGAAATAAAGGGGGAAATTAAAGACTTTCTAAAATTTAATGAAAATGACCATACAACATACCCAAATTTATGGGACACAATGAAAGCAGTGTTAGGAGGCAAGTGCATAGCATTAAACGCCTACATAAAGAAGCTGGAAAAATCCCACACTAGTGAATTAACAGAACATTTGAAAACTTTACAACAAAAGGAATCAAACTCATCTAAGAGAACTAGACAGCAGGATATAATCAAAGTGAGAGCTGAAATCAACAAAATAGAAACAATACAAAGAATCAATGAGACAAAGAGTTGGTTCTTCGAGAAAATCAACAAAATAGACAAACCTTAATCCAAACTAACCAAAAGGAAGAGAGAGAATGTTGTATGGAGAGCGGTGGGCTGCATTCCCGCCCAGCTCCACACGGCTATCTTTACCCGAAATAATTACATGGAAACTGTATTCTTTTAAGCACTGTCTGGCCCATTAGTTCCAGCCTCTTATTGGCTAGCTCTTACATATTGATCTAACCCATTTCTAATATTCTGTGTAGCACCACGAGCTGGCTTACCAGGAAAGATCTTAACCCGCATCTGTCTGGAGTGGGAGAATCATGGCAACTCACTGACTCGGTTTCTTTCTCCCAGCATTCTGTTCAGTCTACTCCACCTACCTAATTTTCTGTCCTATCAGGAGCAAGCAGTTTTCTTTATTAATTAACCAATGAAAGCAATAGATAAATACAAGACCCACCTCCATCAAGAGAATATCCAAATTAAGAAAATCAGAAATGAAAAGGGGGACATAACAACAGACAAGGAGGAAATACAAAGAATCATCAGGTCATATTTCAAAAAACTGTACTCCACAAAATTGGAAAACTTAAAGGAAATGGACAACTTTCTGGATAAATATCAGTTACCAAAATTAAATCAAGACCAGATAAGCAAATTAAACAGACCTATAACTGCTGAAGAAATAGAAACAGTCATCAAAAGTCTCCCAACCAAAAAAAGGCCAGGACCAGATGGTTTCAGCTCAGACTTCTACAAGACTTTCAAAGAAAAACTAATACCAATATTCCTCCAAACTCTTTTTTATGAGGCTACAATTACCCTGATACCCAAACCACAGAAAGACATTACTAAGAAAGACAATTACAGACCAATCTAACTCATGAACATCGATGCAAAAATACTCAATAAAATACTGGTAAATAGAATCCAAGAACACATCAGAACCATCATCCACCACGATCAAGTCAGATTCATTTCACAGATACAGGTATGGTTCAACAAATGAAAATCTGTCAATGTAATCCACCATATAAACAAGTTGAAAAATAAAAACCACATGATCATCTCATTAGATGCTGAAAAAGCTTTTGACAAAATCCAACATCCCTTCATGTTGAAGCTCTTGGAGAGTGCAGTAATAAAAGGAATACCTAAACATAATTAAGGCAATATACACCAAGCCAACATCCAACATCAAACTAAATGGAGAGAAACTATTAGCAATTCTACTGAAATCAGGAACAAGACAAGGTTGTCCACTCTCTCCATATCGATTCAATATAGTTCTTTAGGTCCTAGCTAGAGCAATAAGACACCAAAGGGAGATCAAGGGGATACAATTTGGAAAAGAAGTCAAACTCTCATTGTTTGCTGATGATATGATAGTTTATATAAGTGATCCCCAAGATTCTACCACTCATAAACACTTTCAGCAATGTAGCAGGATACAAGATTAACTCAAAAAAATCAGTAGCCCTCCTATACACAGATGATAAAAGGACGAGGAAGGAAGTCAGAGAATCAACACCCTTTACAATAGCCACAAATAGCATAATATCTCAGAGTAACTCTAACTAAACAAGTGGAAGACTTGTATGACAAGAACTTTATATCTTTGAAGAAAGTAATTGAAGAAGACACCAGAAAGTGGAAAGATATCCCATGCTCTTGCGTAGGCAGAATTAGCATAGTAAAAATGGCAATCTTACCAAAAGCAATCTACAAATTCAACTCAATGTCCATCATAATCCCTGTAAAATTCTTCAAGACCTTGAAAGAATGGTACTCATGTGGAAAAGGAAAAAACCTGGGATAGCCAAAATAATCCTGTACAATAAAAGAACTTCTGGAGGCATCACAATCCCTAAGTTCAAACTTTCCTACAGAGCTACCGTACTGAAAACAGCCTGGTATTGGAATAAGAACAGACAGGAGGACCAATGGAACTGAATAGAAGACCCGGATATCAATCCACACATCTTCAAACACCTGGTCTTTTATAAAGAAGCAAAAAATATCAAATGTAAAAAAGAAAGCATATTTAACAAGTGGTGCTGGCATAACTGGATATCAACACATGTCAGGAGCCATTTTCCCAAAAAGTATAGCAGGGACCATTGTCCTGGGGATGTTTGCGGAGAGCCCCGCACCCCAACTGTATTGAGAACTGTTTGTTGGCAGAGCCCACTCCACACCCAACTATCTTGAGAGCTGTTAGCAGAACCCACCCCACATCCCAACTATCTAGAGAATTGTTTGTGGTTGGAATCACAAAAGGAACGATTCCGCTTGCATAGAGAACACTAGGTGTGTCGACTCCTGACCAACTCGTGACCAAGTGTCGACTCGTGATCCCTTCCGGCCCTTGCCATGCCCTGCCCCCATCCCAAGCCAAATTCCTCATCCAAGGGCTATATGAGCTGCTGCCATTACGCTAATAAACGGAGACCTTGACAAGAACTCTGCTTGGTCTCCTTCCTCTTTCCCGCCCATGTCTTTTTCAGATAGCACCTCTTCAGGACCCTGGAATAACTGACCCAGGATTACAGTCGCTGGGCGGGTTTACAAACACGTAGAAGAATGAAAATACACCCACATCTATCACCATGCACAAAATTCAAGCTCAAATGGAGCAAAGATGTCAACATGAAGCCAGCCACACTGAACCTTATAGAAGAGAAAGTGGGAAGTACACTTGAACACATTGGCACAGGGGACCGATTTCTCTCAGCAGCACAGACACTGAGAGAAACAATTTATAAATGGTTCCTCCTGAAACTGAAAAGCTTCTGTAAATGAAAGGACATGGTCAACAAGACAAAATGAAAGCCTACAGAAAGGGAAAAGATCTTCACTGGCCCCATATCAGACAGAGGACTGATCTCCAAAATATACAAAAAACTTAAGAAATTGGACACTAAAAGATCACATAATCCAATAAAAAAAATGGAGTACAGTCCTAAACAGAGAACTCTCAACAGAGGAATCTAAAATGGCCGAAAGACACTTAAGGAAATGTTCAACATCCTTAGTCATCAGAGAAATGAAAATCCAAACAACTCAGATTCCATCTTACACCTGTAAGAATGGCCAAGATCAAAAACACTAATGACAACTTATGCTGGAGAGGTTGTGGGGAAAAGGGAACACTTCTGCATTGCTGGTGGGAATGCAAGCTGGTACAACCCCTTTGGATGTCAGTGTGGTGATTTCTCAGAATATTGGGAAACAACCTTCCTCAAGACCCAGTAATACCACTTTTGTGTATATATCCAAAGGATGCTCAATCGTGCCACAAGGACATGTGCTCAACTATGTTCATAGCAGCTTTGTTTGTCATAGCCAGAAACTGAAAACAACCTAAATGCCCCTCGTTTGAAGAATGGATAAAAAAAATGTGGTGCATTTACACAGTGGAGTACTACACAGCAGAAAGAAATAACGACAGCTTGAATTTTGCAGGAAAATGGATGGAGCTAGAAAACATTATTTTGAGTGAGGTGACACAGACACAGAAAGACAATTATCACATGTACTCACTCACAGATGTTTTTTAACATAAAGCAAAGAAAGCCAGCCTACAAACCACAATCCCAGAGAACTTATACAACAATGAGGACACTAAGAGAGACTTACATAGATCTAATCTACATGGGAAGTAGAAAGTAGAAAGTGACAAGATCTCCTGAGTAAATTGGGAGCATGGGGACCTTGGGGAAGGGCTGAAGAGGGAGAGGAGAAGCAGGGAGGGGAGCAGAGAAAATGTAGAGCTCAATAAATATCAATTAAAAAATAATTTAGTACTTACTATAACAGTGAGACCATATGCTCCTGGCAACTGCAATGTACTTCAAGAGGGAGATGGGCATCAAAGAGGCTTCTTATGGAGTCCATTGGCCATTTGGGAAAGAAACAGTTCTTGCCTGGACTGCTTAATGAACTGGACATGCAGGACCCACAGAGAAATGAGAGAAATGACTGCTGAACTTGCCTAAAGATGAGACTATCCTTCGGGGTTCCTGCTTTATGAAAGAGTCTGCTACACATTCTGCAGGACACAGAAAAAAGTGACTGACAAAGTGCCAGTATAGGTGGCACTGTCTTTGAAATTTCCTGCTTCATGGAAAGTCTGTCAGATACTATGGGACTATAGGCTGAAGACAGATGTCCCAGTGATACAGAAGAACTTTGGGAGACTATCCAGGCAGTGAGATGTCCCTATTAATTCTAGAGTTTTGGAAGTTGCTTATAATGTACTTCCTGTTTACTTGGGTAATGTCATATCCTTCTGGAGCCTTTGATCAAATTGAACAATTTAGTTATAGTTATAGTTTTTTATTTATAATAAAAGATAAAGTAGATATAAATATTGTAACCATAATTCTTGCTTGATACCTGTTTTGTTATATGTAATTTTACTGTGTTAAAGTTAAAACCTTCCTTTTTATTTAAGCAGAAAAGGGAGGATGATGTGGGAGTCCCTTCTGTGTGCTGTGATTACCATTAATGAATTAAAAAAAAACTGTTTTGGGCATGTAGCAAGGCAGAACTTAGGTAGGCAGGGAAACTAAGGAGAATGCTGAGAGAAAGAAGAGCAGAGTCAGGTAGAAGCCATGGATAAGCCACCAGAGTCAGACATGCTGAACTTTTGTTGGTAAGCCACTGCCATGTGGTGATAGACAGAATAATAGAGATGGGCTAGTTTAGGATATGAATTTAGCAGAAATACGCTTAAGCTATTGGCCAAACAATATTACAAATAATGTGGTGTTCTGAGTGGTTATTTTGTGGCTGGACAGCTAGGACAAACAAACAACCCTTCCTTCAACAGGGTTAGTGAAGATCTTTTCCCATTCAGTAGGCTGCCTTTTTGTCTTTTTTTAAAAGACTTATTTATTATGTATATAGTATTCTGTCTGCATGTACACCTGCACACCAGAAGAGGGCACCAGGTCTCATTACAGATGGTTGTGAGCCATGATGTGGTTGCTGGGAATTGAACTCAGGACCTCTGGAAGAACAACCAATGCTCTTAACCACTGAGCCATCTCTCCAGCCCTGCCTTTTTGTCTTATTGACTGTGTCTTTTGTTTTACAGAGGCTTTTCAGTTTCCAGAGGTCCCATTTATTTATTATTTCTCTCAGTGTCTGTGCTACTGGGGTTATATTTAGGAAGGGGTCTCCTTTGCCCATGCATTGGAGACTACTTCCCACTTTCTCTTCTATCAAGTTCAGTGTGGTCAGATTTATATTGAGATCTTTAGTCCATTTGGACTTGAGTTTTTTGCATGGAGGTAGATATGGATCTATTTTCAGTCTTCTACCTGTTGACATCCAGTTATGCAAGCACAATTTGTTGAAGATACTTTTTTTTCCATTGTATAATTTTAGCTTCTCTGTGTCCTACTATTAGTGTGTGGGGTCTGCTGTGCAATTTAAGTTTAAGTAATGTTTTTTTTTTTTTACATATATGGGTGTTCTTGTATTAGAGGCAGCGATTTTCGAGATTGAGACTAGATCTTGATGGATTGGTCCTGTTATGAGTATAAAGTATCCTTCTCAATCTCTGCTGATTGATTTTAGTTTAAAATCTATTTTTGTTAGTTATTAGGATAGCTACACCTCTTTCTTTCTTAAGCCCATTTGATTGGAAAACCTTTTCCCAACTCTTTACTCTGAAGTAGTTTCTGTCTTTGAGGTTGAGGTGTGTTTCTTGTATAGAACAGAAGGCTATATCCTGTTTTAATATCCATTCTCTTAGCCTGTGTCTTTTTATAGGTAAATTGAGTCCTTTGATATTAAGTGATATTTATGACCAGTGGATGTTAATTCTGGTTAATTTTCGGCAATAGTGTTTGAGTGTTTGCGTTTGTCTGGTGGTGGTTATCAGATATGTGGTTTTTTTTCAGAGAAACGTCCTGTTTAATTACTAGACGTCAGTTTCGTAAAGACAACAGAATTTCCAAAATTAATATGAGCTTGACAAAATTCCTATATAAAACTCCTGATGAGTTCTTTTTGTACATGTGGGCATTTACCCTAAAACACAAATGGAAAGTCCAAGAACTCAAATGGCTAAAACTAATAGAAGAAAATAATAAGGTGGCACTCATTTCTCAATCTTAAAATTAAGTAGCTACTGGTAAAAATATGGCATTGGTGCAGCAATAGGCTGAGGAAGCAGAGCCAGGAATGAACTCGCAACTGAATTTTGAATTTTTTTCATTTACCATCTCATGTCTGGGAGAGGGAGAGGCAAGCAGGGTGTGGAGATGAGGTGGGTCCTTCTCCATGTGAGTCCCAGACATCAAGCTCTTTGTCTCTCAGGCTGCCAGCCTGCGCTACCTCCTCCGCCCTCACGACTGATTTTTGTTTCCTATGCTAGGACTGTGCTTGCCAGACAGGTCCTCTGCTCTCTGTTCCATGCCTGAACTTTTAACCAAATTGTGAAAGCAATTCCGTAGAGAATGTGGTCTTTTCAAAAACGGGGGCTGGAAAACTTGAGCATCAGGCAAAAAACACGAACTTCAACTTAAATCACGTACTTTGTATAATAATTACCTGAAAATGAACCACTTAATTATAAAACAGATCTCTAATATAAACTAGGTATCATGGGCTATGCACATGATTATTAGACTTGACAGTAAGAAATAAAAACATGTCCATAAAAGGAAAACTTGTAAACATTCAGCAAAATTAAGTTTAAAAACAAACAGCAACAACAAAAACCTGAGGATAAAATTCAGGGTCTCACTCATACTGGGCAAACACTTTACCACTGATATGTTTACATTTATGACACTCATATATTTATATTTGCAATCCCATGTAAAAAATTAGAGAATGAAAAGATATACTCCCAGGACAATAATCAAAGACACCATTTTAGACAGGTGGTGGTGGCGCACGCCTTTAATCCCAGCACTCGGGAGGCAGAGGCAAGCGGATCTCTGAGAGTTCGAGGCCAGCCTGGTCTACAAAGGGAGTTCCAGGACAGGCTCCAAAACCACAGAGAAACCCTGTCTCGAAAAACAAAAAAACAAAAAACAAAACAAAACAAAAAGACACAATCTTAAATGCTGAATCCCTAGTGTTAAAATTTCCCCAGTCAGCGTCTCTGTGACTGACCATAAAGATCATGGTCCCTACACCCCAGAGTTCAAAATACCCAAGGTGGAAATGCTAGCCCCCCCACCCCCCGCCACACACCTAAACTAAAGAAATCTGTGAAACACAGAGACTTCTCAGTTTAGAGGAATGGGTCATGTTAGGCGCAAAGAAGACCTCGAAGCCCTGTATGGTGTGTGTGCAGAGGAGCCGAGTGTGTGAGCTGAGTATGGAGACAAGGAAGGTCTGCCATGTGTTAGGAAGCGAAAGGAACTGTATTCCCTGAGGAGAACTGGACCTCGGAGAGGGGGATAGTAGTTTTATCAAGAAGCTAGACTTCAAAGTGTAGCTAATGGTCATGAAAGCGGGCAGCTCCTAGAGACTACCTCCATGTCATTGCCTTGAGTTCGTCCTGTAATGCACTTTCATAGGTGTTTCTCGCTGTTGTCTTCTGCCCAGTTTTTTTTTATTAAAAATTTCTGCCTCCTCCTCCCATTTCCCTCCCCCTCCCCTGCTCCTCTCCCCCTCCCTCTCCAGCCCGAAGAGCAGTCAGAGTTCCCTGCACTGTGGCCAGTCCAAGGTCCTCCCCCCTCCATCCAGGTCTAGGAAGGTGAGCACCCAAACAGCCTAGGCTCCCACAAAGCCAGTACATGCAGTAGTATCAAAACCCAGTGCCATTGTTCTTGGCTTCTCAGCAGTCCTCATTGTCTACCATGTTCAGAGAGTCCGGTTTTATCTCATGCTTTTTCAGACCCAGGCCAGCTGGCCTTGGTGAGTTCCCAATAGATCAGCCCCATTGTCTCAGTGTGTGGGTGCACCCTTCGGGGTCCTGACTTCCTTGCTCATGTTCTCCCTCCTTCTGCTCCTCATTTGGACCATGGAAGCACAGTCTGGTGCTCCAATGTGGGTCGCTGTCTCTATCTCCTTTCATCGCCTGATGAAAGTTAATATCTAGGAGGATAACTATATGTTTTTCTTTGGGTTCACCTTCTTATTTAGCTTCTCTAGGATCACGAATTATAGGCTCAATGTCCTTTATTTATGGCTTGAAACCAATTATGAGTGAGTACGTCCCATGTTCCTCTTTTTGGCTCTGGCTTACCTCAGTCAGGATAGTGTTTTCTATTTCTGTCCATCTATATGCAAAATTCAAGATGTCATTGTTTTTTACCGCTGAGTAGTACTCTAATATGTATATATTCCACACTTTCTCCATCCATTCTTCCATTGAAGGACACCTAGGATGCTTCCAGGTTCTGGCTATTACAAACAATGCTGCTATGAACATAGTTGAACAAATGCTTTTGTCATATGATAGGGCATCTCTTGGGTATATTCCTAAGAGTGGTATTGTTGGGTCCTGGGGTAGGTTGATCCCGAATTTCCTGAGAAATAGCCACACTGCTTTCCAAAGTGGTTGCACAAGTTTGCATTCCCACCAGCACTGGATGAGTGTACCTCTTTCTCCACAACCTCTCCAGCAAAGGCTATCATTGGTGTTTTTGATTTTAGCCATTCTGACAGGTGTAAGATGATATTTCAAAGTTGTTTTGATTTGCATTTCCCTGATCACTAAGGAACTTGAGCATGCCCTTAAGTGTCTTTGGGCCATTTGAACTTCTGTTGAGAATTCTCTGTTCAGTTCAGTGCCCATTTTTTATGGGTTGATTAGCATTTTAAAGTCTAGTTTCTTGAGTTCTTTATATATTTTGGAAATCAGACCTTTGTCTGTTGCAGGGTTGGTGAAGATCTTCTCCCAGTCAGTAGGTTGCCTTTTCGTCTTAGTGACAGTGTCCTTTGCTTTACAGAAACTTCTCAGTTTCAGGAGGTCCCATTTATTCAATGTTGCCCTTAATGTCTGTGCTGCTGGGGTTATACGTAGGAAGTGGTCTCCTTTGTCCATGTGTTGTAGAGTACTTCCCACTTTCTCTTCTATCAGGTTCAGTGTTTCAGACTGATATTGAGGTCTTTAATCCATTTGGACTTGAGTTTTGTGCATGGTGATAGATATGGATCTATTTTCATTC
The DNA here is from genome assembly GCF_950005125.1 of Chionomys nivalis. NCBI lineage: Eukaryota > Metazoa > Chordata > Mammalia > Rodentia > Cricetidae > Chionomys > Chionomys nivalis. Next base: position 39,517,371 of record NC_080108.1, on the reverse strand, counting down.
TTCTACAGACTGAATTCCAGTTCTGCCAGCACCATTTGTTGAAGATGCTCTCTTTCTTCCATTATATACTTTTAGCTCCTTTATCGAAAATCAGGTGTTCATAGGTTTGTGGGTTAAAATCCAGGTCTTCTATTTGATTCCATCGGTCGACTTCTCTGTTTTTATGCCAATACCAAGCTGTTTTCAATATTGTAGCTCTGTAATAGAGTTTGAAGTCAGGGATGGTAATGCCTCCAGACGTTCCTTTATTGTATAAGATTGTTTTGGCTATCCTGGGTTTTTTGTTTTTCCATATAATGTTGATTATTGTTCTCTCAAAGTCTGTGAAGAATTTTGTTGGGATTTTGATGGGGATTGCATTGAATCTATAGATTGCTTTTGGTAGAATTGCCATTTTACTATGTTGATCCTCCCAATCCAAGAGCATGGGAGATCCTTTCATTTTCTAGTATCCTTTTCAATTTCTTTCTTCAAAGACTTAAAGTTCTTGTCAAATAGATCTTTCACTTTCTTGGTTAGAGTTACCCCAAGATATTTTATGCTATTTGTGGCTATCATGAAAGGTAACGCTTCTCTGATTTCCCTCTCTGCTTTGTTTTTTTGTGTGTAGGAGGACAATTTTTTTGGATTTTCCAAAAAACTGATTTTTTGGAGTTGATCTTGTATCCTGCCACATTACTAAAGGTGTTTATCAGCTGTAGGAGTTCTTTGGTAGAGTTTTTGGGGTCACTTATGTACACTATCATATCATCTGCAAATAATGAAAGTTTAACTTCTTCCTTTCCAATATGAATCCCCTTGATCCCCTTATGTTGTCTTATTGCTATTGCTAGAACTTCAAACACTATATTGAAGAGGTATGGAGAGAGTGGACAGCCTTGTCGTGTTCCTGATTTTAGAGGGATGGCTTTGAGTTTCTCTCCGTTTAATTTAATGTTAGCTGTCGGCTTGATGTAAATAGCTTTTATTATGTTTAGGTATGATCCTTTTATCCCTAATCACTCCAAGACCTTTATCATAAAGGGATGTGGAATTTTGTCGAATGCTTTTTCAGCATCTAATGAAATGATCATATGGCTTTTTTCTTTCGTTTTATTTATATGATGGATTACATTGATAGATTTTCGTATGTTGAACCAGCCCTGCATCTCTGGATTGAAGCCTACTTGATCATAATGGTTAATTTTTCTAATGTGTTCTTGGATTTGGTTTGCCAGTATTTTATTGAGAATTTTTGCGTCAATGTTCATGAGTGAGATTGGCCTATAATTCTCTTTCTTGATTGAGTCTTTGTGAGGTTTTGGTATCAGGGTAACTGTAGCTTCATAAAAGGAATTTGGCAATGACTCTTCTGTTTCTATATTGTGAAATACATTAAGGAGTATAGATATTATCTCCTCTTGGAAGTTTTGGTAGAATTCTGCATTGAAACCTTCTGCTCCTGGGCTTTTTTTGGAAGGGAGGTTTTTGATAACAGCCTCTAATTCTTCGCGACTAACAGGTCTATTTAGATTGCTCACCTGGTCTTGGTTTAACTTTGGTATATGGTACTTATCTAAAATAATGTCCATTTCTTTTGAATTTTCCAGTTTTGTGGCATACAGGCTTTTGTAGTAAGATCTAATGATTCTCTGAATTTCCTCTGTGTCTATGGTTATGTCCCCCTTTTCATTTCTGATCTTATTTATTTGCATGTTCTCTCTCTGTCGTTTGATTAGTTTGGATAGAGGTTTGATTTTCTCCAAGAACCAGCTTTTTGTTTTATTGATTCTTTGAATTGTTTCTGTGTTTCTATTTTGTTGATTTCAGCCCTCAGTTTGATTATTTCCAGTCTTCTACTCCTCTTGGATGAGTCTGCTTTTTTTTTCTAGAGCTTTCAGGTGTGCTGTTAAGTCTCCAATGTGTGGGAGCCCACCAAGGCCAGCTGGTCTGGGACTGAATAAGCATGGGTTGAAACTGGACTCTCTGAGCATGGCGGACAATGAAGGCTGATGAGAAGCCAAGGACAATGGCACTAGGTTTCGATCCTAATACATGAACTGGCTTTGTGGGAGCTTAGCTTGTTTAGACGCTCACCTTCCTGGACGTAGATAGAAGACCTTCGTCTTCCCGCAGGGCAGGGAATTTGGACTGCTCTTCAGTATCGAGAGGGAGGGGGAATGGTGTGGGGGGAGGAGAAGAGGAGTGGGGATAGGGGGAGGGGAGTGGGGGGAGGGGGCAATATTTGGGAGGAGGGGAGGGAAATGGGAAACGGGGAGCAGGTGGAAATTTTAATTAAAAAAGAATAATAAAAAAAAGAAATAGTGAGCTAAAATAAATATGTCATCTGCAAAAAAAAAAAAGTCTCCAATGTGTGCTTTCTCCATTTTCTCTAAGTGCACTTAGTGCTATAAACTTTCCTCTTAGCACTGCTTTCATTGTTTCCCATAAGTTTGAGTATGTTGTTTCTTTATTTTCATTAAATTCAAGGAAGACTTTAATTTCTTTCTTAATTTCTTCCTTGACCCAGGTGGGGTTCAGTCGTTGACTGTTAAGTTTCCATGAGTTTGTCAGCTTTCTGGGGGTAGCATTTTTCCTGCATTCTAACTTTAATCCGTGGTGATCTGATAAGACACAGGTGGTCACTAATATTTTTTTTGTATCTGTGGTGGTTTCCTTTGTTACCGAGTATGTGGTCAATTTTCAAGAAGGTTTCATGAGCTGCAGAGAAGGTATATTCTTTCCTATTTGGGTGGAATGTTCTATAGATGTCTGTTAAGTACATTTGCTTCATTACCTCCATTAATTCTCTTAATTCTCTATTAGGTTTCTGTCTGATTGACCTGTCCATTGGCGAGAGAGGTGTGTTGAAGTCTCCTACAATTAGGGTGTATGGTTTGATGTCTGCCTTGAGTTCTAGTAATATTCCTTTTACATAAGTGGGTGCTTTTATATTAGGGGCATAGATATTTAGGATTGAGACTTCATCCTGATGAATTGTTCCTGTTATGAGTATAAAATGTCCATCTTGATCCCTTCTGATTGATTTTAGTTTGAAGTCAGTTTTGTTAGAAATTAGTATGGCCACACCCGCTTGTTTCTTAGGTCCATTTGCTTGAAGAACCTTTTCCCCACCCTTTACTCTGAGTAGATGCCTGTCTTTGTGGTTGAGATGTGTTTCTTGTAAACAGCAGAATGTTGGATCCTGTTTTTGTATCCAATCTCTTAGCCTGTGCCTTTTTATAGGTGAATTGAGTCCATTGATATTAAGTGATATTAATGACCAGTGTTTGTTGACTCTGGTTATTGTTATTGTTTTTGGTAGTAGAGTTTGTGTGTTTTCCTTCTTTGAGTTGTGCTGGTGAAGGGTCTCTAGATGTCTGAGTTATTGTGGGCAGTGTTGTTGATGTTGGATTCCTTGGGTTGTGATTTTCCTTCTATTACTTTTTGCAAGGCTGGATTTGTTGCTGTGTATTGTTTAAATTTGTTCTTATCCTGGAATACTTTGTTTTCTCCATTGATAGTGAATGATAGCTTGGCTGGGTATAGTAGTCTGGGCTTGCATCCATGGTCTCTTAGTTTCTGCAGTACCTCTATCCAGGACCTTCTGGCTTTCATGGTTTCCATAGAGAAGTCAGGTGTAATTCTGATAGTTTTTTTTATCAGTCTGTTGTGCTTCAAACTTCTTGTACCTTTATAGGGATATCCTTCTTTAGGTTGGTAAAATTTTCTTCTATGATTTTGTTGAATATATTTTCTGTGCCTTTGAGCTGGAGTTGTCCTTCTTTATTCTTAGGTTTGGTTTTTTTCATGGTGTCCCAGATTTCCTGGATGTTTTGTGTTAATAATTTGTTGGATTTAATGTTTTCTTTGACCATTGAGTCTATTTTCTTTATCAGCACCTGAGATTCTTTCTTCTGTCTCTTGTATTCTGTTGTTTATACTTGTCTCTGTAGTTCCTGTTTATTTACCCAGATTTTCCATATCCAGAATTCCATCAGTTTGTGTTTTTATTTACCTTTATTTCAGTCTTCAAGTCTTGAACTGTTTCACCTGTTTGATTTTTTCTTCATTTTCTTGTGTTTCTTTGAGGGATTTGTCAATTTCTTCTTCCAATGTTTTGTTTGTCTTTTCCTCCATTTCTTTAAGGGAGTTTTTCATTTCCTCTTTAAAGGTCTCCATTATTTTCATAAAGTTGCACTTAAAGTGGTTGTCTTTTTTTCTTTTTCTCTTCTTCATATTCTCTTTCTTCTCTTCTCCCTCCCAATCCCCCCTCCCTCCTCCTCCTCCTCTTCCTCCTGCTCCTTCTCCTCCTCCTCCTCTTCTCCTTCTCCTTCTTTCCTTCTCCTCCTCTTCTTCTTTTTCTCCTCCTCCTCCTCCTCCTCCTCCTCCTCATTCTTCTTCTTCTTCTTCTTCTTCTTCTTCTTCTTCTTCTTCTTCTTCTTCTTCTTCTCCTTCTCCTTCTCCTTCTCCTTCTCCTTCTCCTTCTCCTTCTCCTTCTCCTTCTCCTTCTCCTCCTTCTCCTCCTTCTCCTCCTTCTCCTCCTTCTCCTCCTTCTCCTCCTTCTTCTTCTCCTCCTCCTTCTTCTTCCTGTTGTGTGACCTCTAGGTTCTGGTGTTACCATGTTGGTTTTTCAGTTGTTTGATGAATTCTTGTACTGACACCTTTCCATCTCTTCTTTCAACTGGGGCTGATTATCTTTATGCCTTGGTTCAGTCCTTGCAGTGGCTATCCGAATGTTTGGAAATTTTCCTTGTTCTGCTCTGTACTGTCAATATCTGTGTCTCAGGAAGCTTCTGAATTCTCTCTAAGCCTGCTATCTTGGTCTTCTCTCCTGTTTCACTCTCTTGGTCCTCTCTCTTGGTCCCCTCAGTGTTATAGTAAGCTCTTGATACCCTCAGTATTATAGCAAACTGTGTTTCAGAGTTCCACTGAGGTTTCAGGAGGATAGATGAGTTTGGGGGCAGAGTGGGGCTAGTAGCTTGGACGGTCCAGTGGATGGGGTTGGATGCAGGGTGAGCCTACCTGCAGGAAACTCTCCTGCTCATTGGCAGAAAAGTTGAGGGAGTTGGGGAAGGGGTCGAGCGTTTTGTCCCAAGGTGTAGCTCCTAGAGATTGGGGTGTCCTGCCGCATGGCTGTTCACTTTGAAATTACCTGGCACAAGCGAGAAGCAAACATGGAACATGCAACAAACCCACTTAGGAGTTTATTAGAGGGTGTGTGTACAGGCCTGGAGAAAGTCAGTGTGCAGAGAAAGAGAGGAAGATGGCACATCCAGCTTTTAAAAGCTGCCTAGCGATGCACACAGGAGTTGGCATGGCTACGTCATACGCAGATGGCGGGTCTCTCGCATGCGTGCAAGGGCTTACGTGAGCCATATGTGGATGATGCAACCATGCATGCCCACAAGGGCTTAGCTGAGTCATAAGTGGATGGTGTAATCCATGCCACATGTGGGTCATGTGGGGCCCTTTAACATTTCCGGAGGCCATTAGGCACTTCTGCCTGAGGGCTTGTCTGTACCTGCATGACCCCTAGAACCATAGATACATAAGGATGTATCAGCCTTATGTGGCTGAAATCATTACAGTGAGGATCTGCGGTTAGCCTACCAGCTTCTCTGGCCAGTTTCTACCTGGTTTCTTAAGTTTCTGTAAAGCTAATATGCTGTGTGAAAAGCTTGGTGACTCTGAGGGTAGAGAATTGCTGGAGGATATTTCTCAGTTATAGCTTCACTTACTTCTTCCCTGATCACATGTAGATCACAAAAATGAAGAAACAGGCAAGAGTATATTTAGTGGGAGAAACCGACGATAGTGAAGGAGAAATAGTCTGTTGTGTTCAGTAAATTACAAGGCAAGGGAGGAGTGCTATGGGAGAATCTTATGAGAGATTAGATGCTTCTAACTTATTTCTTTGGAGGAGACACAGACTCACTGAAGAATTTCAGCAGCTTTAGTATAGGACCCAATCATAACATGCTCAATAGAGGCCTGAGTCTCAGTAGTTTACCCTGGTTCCAAGAAAGACCACAAACTGAGACTACACAGGCACCACCCAGGAACAGACCACCCAAAGGAAATTCCTAACATTCCAAACATTACAGATGGGATCACCTGTCAGCACACACTTGATGGGGGAGAGTCTTCTGTTTTGTGTTAATTTCATTGGTTAAATAAAGATACTGCCTTAGCCCTTTGATAGGACAGAAAATTAGGTAGGCGGAGTAGACAGAACAGAATGCTGGGAGAAAGAAAGCCGATGCAGGCAGTTGCCATGATTCTCCTGCCAGACACAGACGCAGGTTAAAATACTCCCTGGTAAGCCACCAGCTCATGGTACTACGCAGATTATTAGAAATGGGTTAATCAAAGATGTGAGAATTAGCCAATAAGAGGCTGGAACTAATGGGCCAAGCAGTATTTAAAAGAATACAGTTTCCGTGTAATTATTTTGGGGCATAAGCTAGCCAGGTTGCCGGGAGCTGGGGTGGCAGGGAAGCGGCCCGCAGCTCCCACAAGCTAGCCAGGTGGCGGGACACAGCCCACCACCGCTCCTATTACTACACACACCCATTGCTTTTCAACAGGACACTCCTAGACAAATGTCAGCCGATCATGGCTCCTGAACCTTAGAAATCCCTCACCCCCACCTTTGCTACTACAAAAACCCAACCCCAACTGAACTCTGGACTCTCAGATCACTCCAATACCTTGGACACAGGGTGACCGAGTTTGCAAACTTGTGTAAGAATAAAGGCTTTTTGCTTTTACATAAAGGACTCAGTCTCCTAGTGGTTTTTGGGGAACTCCATGATCAGGGCATAACATTAACTCCCTGAAAACCCATTTCTCCATACCAACTGTATAGGGAGAAAAGGAAAGGAGGCAGGAGGCCATAGAAGCACAATGTAGGGAAATGGATGTGGAGCTGCAGCCGTGGCAGTGTTGATGACAGCGGTAGGAGCCATGCTCTGGACCTGGTGACCAGGCGCAGGGAGAGTCCAGCAGTGCAGGACCTTCTGCTGGCCTGTCCCAGGACCTTGTCTTCCTTTCTGCCTTCTTAATGGACTGCAACGGTGGACCTGGGCCAACACTCTTCTCAGAATTTCTGCTGCCTAAAAGCTATCCTTATGTAGTCAAGAATGAGGACACTAAGGTGGTGGTTTAGAACTCAACATCTGTACACATCTGTACCTTCTGTTCTAGGCTCTATTTTCATTTTGTTTTGAAGCCATGTGCACCCTTTAGAGTGAAGTTCTTGTCCCAGTAATGACAGCTTCCCCTAGCACTTGTTACAAAGGTGACATCTGACTTCTCCTCCAGACCTAAGGATCAGAATCTCTGGACGCAAGTCTAGCAGTCTGTTTCAACAAGGCCTTTAAATGGCTCTGATGGACATTAAAGTACTCAGTTGGTGGGAATGCTGGGGAGAGGGTCGGGGATGGTACTAAGTTAAGGTGTCCTCTGCACTGTGGGGTGCTCTACTTACTGTCCTAATCCTTTCCTGTGAAGGTCTTGTCCTGGCTTCCTTTTCTGTTGCTGTGACGAAGCAGGGATCCAAACCAACTCAGCTGAGGAAAGGATTTTTCATCTCACAACTTTCAGGACATGATCCACCAGTGAGGGAATTCGGGGCAGGAACCATGGAGGAAAGCAGCATACTGGCTTGCACAGCTTGCTTTATTTATACGGTGCAGGACTACTTTTCCAGGGTCAGCACCACACACAGTGGGCTGGGCCTGCACACACACACACACACACACACACACACACACACACAAATAATCCATTAAGAAAATGTCCCCACTTCTTCCTTTCCAATTTGAATCCCCTTGATCTCCTTTTGTTGCCTTATTGCTATTGCCAAAACTTCAAGGACTATGTTGAAGAAATATGGAGAGAGTGGGCAGCCTTCTCTTATTCCTGATTTTAGTGGCTCCTTAGTGCCATGTCATCACATGGTGTCTATCATCATTTCTCTTCTATCAGTCACCGTGTGAGTGGACAAGAGCAAACTGTCTGAGTCGCTGGGATCCGGATGCTGGAGGCTTGCTCTTTATCTTTCCACCTGCAGAACTGAGAATATTCATCTTCTTTCTCTCTTTACTCTTGCTTGTTCTTTTTTATTTTTTGGTAATTTTTTTCATTTATGATGCTTTGTTGAAACACATAATCACATATAATTTCATAACTTTAATCTGTAGAAAACCTACGTCCATCAAACTCCCAGGCTCCCAGGGTGAATCTACCACAATTATTATGTTAATGTTCATCTCAGACTGCCCTCTGACTTCACATCTCTATACTCAAACGTTAGTGAGCTCTCAGTCCTCATCAGAGAAATTCCGTAATGCAGGAATCTGTGTTTCCCAAAGAAACTCAAAACTCGGAGAAGTGTCTGTGGAGTTCACAGGTATAAATTCATATTGCGCCTTCCTCTGAGGCTCAGACCCCATCCTGGAAGAAGGATGGAAAGATTTGAGATCCAGATGTCATAGAATTGCAATGAAGCTGTGTCTTCTGGACGTGAGAGTCCTGCTGCTCTTAGGACCTCTGTGATCAAGGCACCCAGTATTCCAGCATGGGAAGGAAAGGAGCTCACTGCCTCCCTAACTGAGAGATGTTGACAGTTGATGGCTTCTAGAGGAGGAAGAGTCAACTTTTCTTCTGGGGCTGATGCAAGGGTAAGTTGAGCAACATTTGGTTGACAGCCCTACATACATGAGAGGATGGACATGGAATGACCTCACAGCTGATTTAGAAATCATGGAGGATCTGGAGAAATTAAGGGGACTATGATAAATGTACACTATATTTATGTATGAAATCCTCAGAAACTAACTAAAATGGATTATTTGAAAGCTCGTTGTTTAATGCTGCTAAAATCCTTATGAAGCCTTGTATTTTAAAGGACAGGGTGAGGATTCACTGCCACGGAATTTTTCTCTATGTGCAGTGGAAGTCGTTGTCCCACAGCTCGGCTCTGTGCTTTGGACTAAAAGATTTGGCTGCAGAGCCAGATGATGGGTGGGGCTCAGGTCATTCACTTATGCTTTTCGCCTTTCCTTCTTCCAGGAAATGTGAACTCCTGTCTTGTGGATCTTACTGGGGCCTGTGAGAAATGTTTCATCATCTTTGGAGAAAAGGTTATTTTAATTACTGTTGATATTTTTCTATTTCTGCACCTAAATTATGAATTAGACTAGTACCTAAACCAAGAACAAATGGAAAGTCATAGAACTCAGTTGCTCAATCTTCAAAGAAGATTCGTTATTACTTCTCTCTACCCCATGTCCTTATGCCGCAGAGTGTTGCATTTCAGCACTAATGTGTGGCTGTTGACACCTGTGTTGATTCAGGTGAGACATCCCAGGCACAGCAAGAGCAGAGAGTCAACGCCACAGTGTTCTAATAAATATTCCCTGGTGATGAGATTTGCAAAATTACAAATAGAGGCCACCCTTCCTTGCAGAATCAGCATGCTTACAGAAAATGTAGGTAAAAAGAGTATTCACAAAGTGATTTTAAAGCTGTTTCCTATGTAAGGTAGAAATATACAAGGTTAATTTTCATTGATATTACGTGGAATTTAGTTAATATTCTTGCTGTTTGATGCTTCTCTTCTGTATACAACGTAAGTAATGCTCATCCATGTAACCTTTAGGTAAATAGGCAGAGGAGCTTGGTTCAAGATGTATTGGTGTATTCCACTTGTTCTTGAGCCTCCTTGTCATTGTAGAACCAATTACAAGCCTCCACATTGAGGTCAGATGTGAAGATTGCAAGCCTTGTGTGCTAATGTGGTGAGCCGTGGATCTCATAACTTGAGAGACAGAGAAAGGAGGAGAGATTTGAGCTCAAGGCTGGGACTGCCCATGTAGCAATACCTGACCTGGTGTCAAATATCAAACCAGATATTAGATACTGACAAAATAGTTATTGAATGAAAAGGCTGATGTCCTGGATACAGAAAACCACTTTTTAAGAATTCTTCTATGGTTTGGACACTCAGGTCATAGATGGCACTTAGCTTGTGACAGTATAAACAAGTTCTTTATGTACCCAGAGCTTCTCATTTCATTGCTTTTTTCTGAGTGAATGACTTATATCTCAGGAGTTTAATACCTGACACGGACCAGCTATTCAATTCATTTGCATAAAAGTGAAAATGGCTTAATTTTTATGTAGATAATACAAAAGCATAGTAAGTGTATTTGAGGTGTGGGAAAATAGTCGTGTGTGTATCTAAATATACATAGGAAATTGAAAGATATGTTTGTAAGATTACTCCTGGTGTTCTGGAGTCTGACTCACTCAGGTACCTGTATAAATCTGAAACAAAAGACCGGCCAGGGTTCTGCTGCTCCACTGAGAATCTGAGTGGGCTTGTGGTCCTCTCTTCTGTGCTGCTTTCCTTCCAGACGCAGGAGCATAGTAGGGATTGATTACATATGAGAGGTGGGCTGGGGAAATGTGTGGGTGGAGGAGGATGTAGGATAGGCTAGAGCATTACACCCTGGATGTCAGCTGTATTAAAGGCTCAAGATGGCTCTCCCTGTCTCCATAGAACCCACATGTCCAACATGGTGCTGTAATGTCTGTGTTTGAGTCTCCGTGGAAGAAGAGAGATGTATGTGTGGAGACAAGAGTGTTGATACAATACCTACACAGGAAATCTGTTTCACTGTATGAATGCTACAGTATTCAGTATCTAACCCAGCCAAAGTTTCCCATTAAATAGTTCCTAAACTTTACATTTATAATTTGTAAAACGAAATGAAACCTCACCGTTTCACTATCCTTCTTGTACTAACTTTCATCGTTTTCATTCTCTCTCCCTCATGTTTTTTTTCTTATTGATACATATCTTTGGAAAAATGCATGAGTGTATGACTCCAATGGGCTGTTACTGTTCAGTGAAGCTTGCATGTATAGTTGTCATGTCTGAATACTAGGTACTGAATGACCAGGTAGAGGACTCATCTCTAGGGACAGTTAATTCTCCCTCCATCAGCAACCCTCACTTGCCTACAGCTCTTTGTATTGGGTTGAGTCCCCATGAGGTTTCTCCAACCCACAAAAACCTGTCCAATGGGATTGTCCTTCTTTCTGTCTCATTTTGACTCCCAATTTTGTGGTTTCATGGGTGTGGATTCCATGTCATTTCTAGGAGTCCCACTCACTGTGTCTATTACAATCAATATGGAACACACCAGCAAATCTGCAACCTGTGCTTCCAAAGATCATGAGGGGCAAGTCCAGAGATGCAACAGGTCAGCCTCTAGCATCTCTAATTGAAGGAGCAGAACACATTTTACTGTTTCTCTGACATGAACTGTACCTGACTGTGTTGGGGCACCATGCGGAGGATATCAGTGGGAGTCCACTCATCCTCACATGGAGTCTCACCGGAAGACAATTTCCAGATTCTGGTGTCCTGTGATCCACACTGAACCTTCAGTTACTCCTCTGCCTCCCAGACCTTCCTCAGCAACTAATCAGATTTTGCCACCAGATGTGGTTGGGAGCTGCTCCTCCAAATTAGGAATTTTATCCCAGTGATTTTACAGCTAGGTGAGGAATCTTGCCTACTTGACCCCTTTCACTCAATTTTTTTTAAGTGACTCCTGCAAATGGAAAAGTTAAAAACCATGGATGGAAGTTCATCTATCTTCAGGAAAAGGAAAGGGCCAAATAGACATTTCAAGGTCAACCATGATAGCATATCAACATTATATTTATTCAAAACTATATACAAAACATTTGGAAAGACACTTGTAGTAAGACTGATGACTGCAAGGCTTTAGACCTATGAGGGATCTATAGTCATCAGGTTATAATCCTGTCGTCTTGTAGGTAGGCTCCTGTGAACAAACATTGGAATGCATGTCTAGTCTTTGAGCATGCCACCAAACATGCCTCCAGAGGAGGAACTTTAGCATTTTCCATTAAGCGTTTTTATTAAAGCTATGTCCTGGGTCATGACATTCAAAATCCAATGGCTTTATTGATGTTTCTAATCAGGTCAGGCTGAGGGCCAAAGTCAGCACTGAGAAGGTGGGGAACCTGTTGTATCAGGAAATGAATATTTAGACCACAGTCTGGAAGTCTGTGAGGCTGATGTCATATACCACAAAATCAACTCTGGTCATTGTGGTGGTTCCATTTTTCTCTGAGGCTGTGGTGTTGGCCAACACAAACACAATCAAATGTCCTGGAGCTATTGGAGACAGGGGGCATATAATGGCTCATGGGTGCGGCCCGCACACTCATCTTGCCAAATCTGCCCAGATTGTTTCCCTGGTGTCTCCCACACATGATGAAGGCCATGTTTTGTGGTCCTGGATCCTCCCTGGTGAGCATATCCCTGCATTTGATGAAGAGAATTCAAATTTGACACAGGTTTCTTGGTGGAAAGTGAGCCACAGCCCACATTGCTATCAATTTGGGGTCTTCAATCCACTCAGGAAGGCTTCTTTCTTCATTTATTGTGTTTGGTGAACAGAGTCTAGCCTCAGGTAAAAACCAGTTAAAGTAAGTATAGGGCCATGTGCCATATAATCACTCTTGATATTAAGTTATAACCATGTTTTTTGATCATTAAGGAGAGTGGGTCCTTGTCACATTCAAGGTCATGGTTTGTGGTCCTGGCTCCCTTACTCTCAGCAAAGTACTTGGTCTTGTAAAGAGAGGGTGTGGCCCACACACCCTAAAATTTAATCTTGACCTGATTTACTGGTAATCAGGAAGCTGGCAGGACCCCATGATGTCAGTTTATGGCCTTTGTCCTTTTCTCATTCTTCAGACAACCAACTCATGGTGTTATAGTGTGTAGACATTACTGTAGTAGTACAGGTCCTAGGTCATACCCAAGGTCAAACTGTTGTTCTTGGCCTGGACACAGAGGATTTCCTGGGTGCGGCCCGCACACCCTTCATTCCAAGCTGTGTTCCTGTCATTTGACATTCATGTGTGGTCCAGATTATTTCAAAGCCATGAGGTTGCCTTGACACATTTGTGAGAATTTTGCCTGTGTTGGTACAATCACAAATATAACCTACTAACCAGAATAAAACCAAAAGGAGCTTTAAGATGAACTTCTTGTGGATCAGAGTTCATGGCTTATGACCTGATGTCCCTCACTGGTGACGATTCCAGTTGTCTTGGTGATCATGGCATGGCCTGGGTCACAGATGAGGCTATGGTGTGTCCAACAAAATAAATTGACATGAAGATAATGTTTGGCTTCAGTCCTGGTCATTGTTATTGGGAGTTCATTTCCTTTGATCATTGAGATGAGGTTTGGTCCCTTTAAGGCCTGGCTCCTCTGTGGTGGGATTTTGTCCTGGAATGTATAGAGCAAGGGTGCGGCCCATACACCCTTGAAGATGATCGCCCAGAATACTTGCGGTTCAGGAGCGGACAGATTTCCTTTGAGGTCTGTTCATGGCCTTGCTCCTAGATTAGTAATTACATCATCAAGTTGTGAATCTTGAAAGATATAATGGGACCAGGAGTCAGTTACTCAGAACAAGACCTGATTTGCATTAGTCGACAGTTCTTAGAAAACTGTTGTGTGAATTACATTTGAGAACTGTTCATTCCTAAAGAAATCAGTTTAAGATCTCTTTAATTCGAGGTAAGATTATGTCTCATGTCTCAGACAGCTAGAGGGCACAGTATGACACTCTTTTTTATATGCTATGTCTATATTGATGTATCATTTCAATATAGGCCCTGGCATATCACTGCCGTGGTTCATACTTGCTGACATGTTTTGAGGATGTGGTCAGCTTGTCAGTTTCCATGAGTGCTCAGAAAGAGAGTAGTGTAGTCAAGGCCATGAGTATGGATGAAAAAGCTGGGATGTCTCTGCATTGATGTCTCAGCTGGTTGTAAAATAGCTGAAAATGACGCCTCATGGTATGCCTCATGAGTGTGGCTCATGGTACGTGGTCTAAACACAATGTTGATTCTCTTTAGTTTTGGCCTTGGCACTCTTCTTTATGTCCAGGGCTTATTGGGAGAGAATGAATCTGGGCCAGTTGTCCCAGGGCTCTGTTTGATCTAGGCCCAAGATACTTGTGTTTTTGATTCCACCATGGGCACACTCCTGTGTGCTTGGTTCTTTAGGCCTTTGCTCGTTTTGAATTCTCCCAAATGTCTTGATGCTCTGGGCCCATTATTGCTGAGGGTCAGGTATAGCTCCAGACACACATCTCTTCTTCTTTGGGCTCAGGGCTCTCTGCATTCATGGAGAGGTCCTCAGCCTCATCTCATCTTGCTTTGGGCCCTGGACTCTGCAGCATATGATATAAACACAGATCCTAAGCTCTTTTTTGGACTCAAAAGTTTTAGAGATGGGCCCAGGCCCACATCTCTCCTTTTATTTGGGCCTAAGCCTCTTGAGGATTAGGGATTCACCGAAACCCACATCCCTACTATTTTGGGGCTGGGGTTCTTCTGTTTAGCAATAGACCCTGGCCCATAGATTTTCTCTGTTGGTCTTGGGCCTCTACATGGACAAAAGTAGGCCCAGCCCCACATTTCTCCTTTACTAAGGGCAGGGGCTCCTTAGGCTTAGTGAATGACCCAGGCCCGTATCCCTTCATTTGGGCTTGGCCTCTTCAAGTTTGAAACAGTCACAGGGTCATATTTTGCTTCATAAGGCCAAGCCCTCTTTCGTATGAACGATAGGCTTAGACCAACATACCTTTCTAATCTGGGCTCAAGCCTCTTCATGGATAAAGTTGGGTCAAGCCTACACCTTCTCTTATTAGGGCTAAAACATCTTCAGTGTTACAGAATGGCCCAGGTTCCCATCTATCCTTTTTTTTTTTGTCTCAAGCCCCTTCAGTGTTAAGGAATCCACATCTCTTCTTTCTTTGGGCCCAAGCCTATTCAGGGTTAGGGAATGGCCCAGGCCCACATCTCTTCTTGTTTTGGTCTGGCCTTCTTCAAGGTCACAGGTAGGATCAGGCCCAGTTCTTCATCACTAAGAACAGACTTCTTAAGGGAAAGGATTAGGTCAAAGACTTCATGTCTTCTTCATTGGGCCTAGGATTCCTTAACATCAGGATTAAGCCCAAGTCAACAACTACCTTTTACTCATCCAAGGCCTCTTAAAGGTACGGGTTAGACCTAAGCACGCATCTTATATAATGGGGCCCAGGCCTCTTCAGAATAAGGGATAGGTCAGGTACAAATATCATCTTCATTGGCCCCAGGCCTCTTCAGGCTAAGTGTTAGGCCCAGGCCCATATCTTCTCTCCATTGGGCCCAGGACACTTCAGCGTAAATGTTAGGCCCAGGCCCACATCTTTTCTACATTCAGCCTAGTCCTCTTCAGGGTAAGGGTTTGGCCAAGGCCCACAGGTTTTCTTCATTGTGCCCAGGCATCTTCAGGATAATTTTTAGGCCCAGGCCCAAATCTTTTCTTCATTGGGCCTAGGCCACTTCAGTGTAAATGTGAGGGCCAGGCCCACATCTTTTCTTCATTGGGCCAAGGCTAATTGGTGTAAGGGTTAGGCCCAGGCCCACATTTTTTGTTCTTTGAGCCCAGGCCTCTTCAGGGTAAGGGTTAGTCCCAGGCTCACTTCTTCTCTTCATTGGGCCCAGGCCACTTCAGCGTAACTGTTAGGCCCAGGCCCACATCTTTTCTTCATTGGGCCGAGGCCAATTTAGTGTAAGGGTTAGGCACAGGCCCAAATCTTTTCTTCATTGGGCCCAGGCCTCTTCAGGTTAAGAGTTAGGCCCAGGCCCATATCATTTCTTCATTGGGCCCAGGCCTCTTCAGGGTAAAGGTTAGGCCCAGGCCCACATCTTCTCTTCATTGGGCCCAGGCCTCCTCAGGGTAAGCGTTAGTCCCAGGCCCATATCTTCTCTTCATTGGGCCCAGGCCACTGCAGCTTAACTGTTAGGCCCAGGCCCACAGCTTTTCATCACTGGCCCAGGCCAATTTAGCTTAAGGGTTTGGCCCAGCCCCAAATCTTCTCTTCATTGGGCCCAGGCCTCTTCAGGGTAAGGGTTAGGCCCAGGCCCACATCTTTTCTCCATTGGGCCCAGGCCACTACAGGGTAAGGGTTAGGTTCAGGCCCACATAATTTTTCATTGGGCCCAGGCCTCTTCAGGGAAAGGGTTAGGCCCAGGCCCACATCTTCTCTTCATTGGGCTCAGGCCACTTCAGCTTAACTGTTAGGCCCAGGCCCATATCTTTCTTCATTGGGCCGATGCCAATTTAGCTTAAGTGTTAGGCCCAGGCCCACATCTTTTCTTCATTGAGCCCAGGCCTCTTCAGATTAATTTTTAGGCACAGGCCAAATCTTTTCTTCATTGGGCCTAGGCCACTTCAGCGTAAATGTTAGGCCCAGGCCCAAATCTTTTCTTCATTGGGCCCAGGCCTCTTCAGGGTAAGGATTAGGCCCAGGCCCACATCATTTCTTCACTGGGCCCAGGCCCCTTCAGGGTAAGTGTTTGGCCCAGGCCCAAATCTTTTCTTCATTAGGCCCAGGCCTCTTCAGCTTAACTGTTAGGCCCAGGCCCACAGCTTTTGTTCATTGGGCCCAGGCCTCTTCAGGGTAAGGGTTTGACCCAGGCACACATCTTCTCTTCATTGGGCCCAGGCCTCTTCAGGGTAAGGGTTAGGCCCAGTCTTTTCTTCATTGGGCCCAGGCCTCTTCAGGGTAAGGGTTAGGCCCGGGCCCACATCTTTTCTTCATTGGCCCAAGCCTTTTCAGGGTAAGGGTTTGACTCAGGCACACATCTTTTCTTCATTGGGCCCAGGCCTCTTCAGGGTAAGGGTTAGGCCCAGGCCACATCATTTCTTCATCGGGCCCAGGCCTCTTCATTGTAAGAATTAGGCACAGGCCCAGATCTTTTCTTAAATGGGCCCAGGCCTCTTCAGAGTAAGCGTTAGGCCCAGGCCCACATCTTCTATTCATTGGGCCCAGGCCACTGCAGCTTAACTGTTAGGCCCAGGCCCACAGCTTTTCATCACTGGCCCAGGCCAATTTAGCTTAAGGGTTTGGCCCAGCCCCAAATCTTCTCTTCATTGGGCCCAGGCCTCTTCAGGGTAAGGGTTAGGCCCAGGCCCACATCTTTTCTCCACTGGGCCCAGGCCACTACAGGGTAAGGGTTAGGTTCAGGCCCACATAATTTTTCATTGGGCCCAGGCCTCTTCAGGGAAAGGGTTAGGCCCAGGCCCACATCTTCTCTTCATTGGGCTCAGGCCACTTCAGCTTAACTGTTAGGCCCAGGCCCATATCTTTCTTCATTGGGCCGATGCCAATTTAGCTTAAGTGTTAGGCCCAGGCCCACATCTTTTCTTCATTGAGCCCAGGCCTCTTCAGATTAATTTTTAGGCACAGGCCAAATCTTTTCTTCATTGGGCCTAGGCCACTTCAGCGTAAATGTTAGGCCCAGGCCCAAATCTTTTCTTCATTGGGCCCAGGCCTCTTCAGGGTAAGGATTAGGCCCAGGCCCACATCATTTCTTCACTGGGCCCAGGCCCCTTCAGGGTAAGTGTTTGGCCCAGGCCCAAATCTTTTCTTCATTAGGCCCAGGCCTCTTCAGCTTAACTGTTAGGCCCAGGCCCACAGCTTTTGTTCATTGGGCCCAGGCCTCTTCAGGGTAAGGGTTTGACCCAGGCACACATCTTCTCTTCATTGGGCCCAGGCCTCTTCAGGGTAAGGGTTAGGCCCAGTCTTTTCTTCATTGGGCCCAGGCCTCTTCAGGGTAAGGGTTAGGCCCGGGCCCACATCTTTTCTTCATTGGCCCAAGCCTTTTCAGGGTAAGGGTTTGACTCAGGCACACATCTTTTCTTCATTGGGCCCAGGCCTCTTCAGGGTAAGGGTTAGGCCCAGGCCACATCATTTCTTCATCGGGCCCAGGCCTCTTCATTGTAAGAATTAGGCACAGGCCCAGATCTTTTCTTAAATGGGCCCAGGCCTCTTCAGAGTAAGCGTTAGGCCCAGGCCCACATCTTCTATTCATTGGGCCCAGGCCATTTCAGCTTCACTGTTAGGCCCAGGCCCACAGCTTTTCTTCATTGGGCCCAGGCCTATTCAGGGTAAGGTTAGGCCCAGGCCCACATCTTTTCTTCTTTGGGCCCAGGCCTCTTCAGGGTAAGGGTTAGGCCCAGTCCCACATCTTTTCTTCATTGGGCCCAGGCCTCTTCAGGGTAAGGGTTAGGCCCAGTCCCACATCTTTTCTTCATTGGGCCCAGGCCACTTCAGCGTAAATGTTAGGCCGAGGCCCACATCTTTTCTACATTTGGCCTAGTCCTCTTCAGGGTAAGGGTTTGGCCAAGGCCCACAGGTTTTCTTCATTGTGCCCAGGCATCTTCAGGATAATTTTTAGGCCCAGGCCCAAATCTTTTCTTCATTGGGCCCAGGGCTCTTCAGGGTAAGGGTTAGGCCCACGCCCACATTTTTTGTTCTTTGGGCCCAGGTCTCTTCAGGGTAAGGGTTAGTCCCAGGCTCACTTCTTCTCTTCATTGGGCCCAGGCCACTTCAGCGTAACTGTTAGGCCCAGGCCCACATCTTTTCTTCATTGGGCCGAGGCCAATTTAGCGTAAGGGTTAGGCCCAGGCCCAAATCTTTTCTTCATTGGGCCCAGGCCTCTTCAGGGTAAGGATTAGGCCCAGGCCCACATCTTTTCTTCATTGGGCCCAGGCCTCTTCAGGTTAAGGGTTAGGCACAGGCCCATATCATTTCTTCATTGGGCCCAGGCCTCTTCAGGGTAAGGGTTAGGCCCAGGCCCAGATCTTTTCTTCATTGGGCCCAGGCCTCCTCAGGGTAAGCGTTAGTCCCAGGCCCACATCTTCTCTTCATTGGGCCCAGGCCACTTCAGCATAAATGTTAGGCCCAGGCCCACATCTTTTCTTCATTGGGCCCAGGCCTATTCAGGGTAAGGTTAGGCCCAGGCCCACATCTTTTCTTCTTTGGGCCCAGGCCACTTCAGCTTAACTGTTAGGCCCAGGCCCACATCTTTTCTTCACTGGCCCAGGCCAATTTAGCTTAAGGGTTTGGCCCAGCCCCAAATCTTCTCTTCATTGGGCCCAGGCCTCTTCAGGGTAAGGGTTAGGCCCAGGCCCACATCTTTTCTTCATTGGGCCCAGGCCTCTTCAGGGTAAGGGTTAGGCTCAGGCCCACATCATTTTTCATTGGGCCCAGGCCTCTTCAGGGTAAGGGTTAGTCCCAGGCCCACATCTTCTCTTCATTGGACCCAGGCCACTTCAGCTTAACTGTTAGGCCCAGGCCCACATCTTTTCTTCATTGGGCCCAGGTCTCTTCAGGGTAAGGGGTGGACCCAGGCCCACTACTTCTCTTCATTGGGCCCAGGCCACTTCAGCTTATCTGTTAGGCCAAGGCCCACATCTTTTCCTCATTCAGCACAAGCCAATTTAGCTTAAGGGTTTGGCCCAGGCCAAATCCTTTCTTCATTGGGCCCAGGCCTCTTCAGGGTAAGGGTTAGACCCAGGCACACATCTTTTCTTCATTGGGCCTAGGCCTCTTCAGGGTAAAGGTTAGGCCCAGGCCCACATCATTTCTTCATTGGGCCCAGGCCACTTCAGGGTAAGTGTTTGGCCCAGGCCCAAATCTTTTCTTCATTAGGCCCAGGCCTCTTCAGCTTAACTGTTAGGCCCAGGCCCACATCTTTTCTTCATTGGGCCCAGGCCTCTTCAGGGTATGGGTTAGGCCCAGTCTTTTCTTCATTGGGCCCAGGCCTCTTCAGGGTAAGGGTTAGGCCCAGGCCCACATCTTTTCTTCATTGGGTCCAGGCCTCTTCAGGGTAAGGGTTAGGCCCAGGCCACATCATTTTTTCATCGGGCCCAGGCCTCTTCATTGTAAGAATTAGGCCCAGGACCAGATCTTTTCCTCATTGGGCCCAGGCCTCTTCAGGGTAAACGTTAGGCCCAGGCCCACATCTTTTCTACATTGGGCCCAGGCCTCCTCAGGGTAAGCGTTAGTCCCAGGCCCACATCTTCTCTTCATTGGGCCCAGGCCACTTCAGCATAAATGTTAGGCCCAGGCCCACATCTTTTCTTCATTGGACCCAGGCCTATTCAGGGTAAGGTTAGGCCCAGGCCCACATCTTTTCTTCTTTGGGCCCAGGCCACTTCAGCTTAACTGTTAGGCCCAGGCCCACAGCTTTTCTACATTTGGCCTAGTCCTCTTCAGGGTAAGGGTTTGGCCAAGGCCCACAGGTTTTCTTCATTGTGCCCAGGCATCTTCAGGATAATTTTTAGGCCCAGGCCCAAATCTTTTCTTCATTGGGCCCAGGGCTCTTCAGGGTAAGGGTTAGGCCCACACCCACATTTTTTGTTCTTTGGGCCCAGGCCTCTTCAGGGTAAGGGTTAGTCCCAGGCTCACTTCTTCTCTTCATTGGGCCCAGGCCACTTCAGCGTAACTGTTAGGCCCAGCCCCACATCTTTTCTTCATTGGGCCCAGGCCTCTTCAGGTTAAGGGTTAGGCCCAGGCCCATATCATTTCTTCATTGGGCCCAGGCCTCTTCAGGGTAAGGTTTAGGCCCAGGCCCAGATCTATTCTTCATTGGGCCCAGGCCTCCTCAGGGTAAGCGTTAGTCCCAGGCCCACATCTTCTCTTCATTGGGCCCAGGCCACTTCAGCATAAATGTTAGGCCCAGGCCCACTTCTTTTCTTCATTGGGCCCAGGCCTCTTCAGGGTAAGGGTTAGGCTCAGGCCCACATCATTTTTCATTGGGCCCAGGCCTCTTCAGGGTAAGGGTTAGGCCCAGGCCCACATCTTCTCTTCATTGGACCCAGGCCACTTCAGCTTAACTGTTAGACGCAGGCCCATATCTTTTCTTCATTGGGCCCAGGCCACTTCAGGGTAAGTGTTTGGCCCAGGCCCAAATCTTTTCTTTATTAGGCCTAGGCCTCTTCAGCTTAACTGTTAGGCCCAGGCCCACAGCTTTTGTTCATTGGGCCAGGCCTCTTCAGGGTAAGGGTTTGACCCAGGCACACATCTTCTCTTCATTGGGCCCAGGCCTCTTCAGGGTAAGGGTTAGGCCCAGTCTTTTCTTCATTGGGCCCAGGCCTCTTCAGGGTGAGGGTTAGGCCCAGGCCCACATCTTTTCTTCATTGGCCCAAGCCTTTTCAGGGTAAGGGTTTGACCCAGGCACACATCTTTTCTTCATTGGGCCCAGGCCTCTTCAGGGTAAGGGTTAGGCCCAGGCCCACATCTTTTCTTCATTGGGCCCAGGCCTCTTCAGGGTAAGGGTTAGGCCCAGGCCACATCATTTCTTCATCGGGCCCAGGCCTCTTCAGGGTAAGCGTTAGGCCCAGGCCCACATCTTTTCTACATTGGGCCCAGACCACTTCAGCGTAAACATTAGGCCCAGGCCCACATCTTCTCTTCATTGGGCCCAGGCCATTTCAGCTTCACTGTTAGGCCCAGGCCCACAGCTTTTCTTCATTGGGCCCAGGACTCTTCAGGGTAAGGGATAGGCCCAGGCCCACATCTTTTCTTCATTGGGCCCGGGCCTCTTCAGGATAATTTTCAGGTTAATGCCCAAATCTTTCTTCATTGGCCCTAGGCCACTTCAGTGTAAATGTTAGGCCCCGGCCCACATCTTTTCTTCATTGGGCCCACGCCTCATCAGGGTAAGGGTTAGGCCCACGCCCACATCTTTTCTTCAATGGGCCCAGGCCACTTCACCGTATGTGTTAGGTCCAGGACCCCATCTTTCTTCATTGGGCCTAGGCCTCTTCAGGGTAAGGGTTAGATCCATCCCCACATCTTTTCTTCATTGGGCCCAGGCCTCTTGAGGATAATGGTTAGGCCCAAACCCACAGCTTCTCTTCATTGGGCCCAGGCCACTTCAGCGTAACTGTTAGGCCCAGGCCCACATCTTTTCTTCATTGGGCCCAGGCCTTTTCAGGGTAAGCGTTAGGCCCAGGCCCACATCTTTTCTTCACTGGGCCCAGGCCTCTTCAGATTAATTTTTAGGCCAAGGCCAAATCTTTTCTTCATTGGGCCTAGGCCACTTCAGCAAAATGTTAGGCCCAGGCCCCCATCTTTTCTTCATTGGGCCCAGGCCACTTCAGGGTAAGGATTAGGCCCAGGCCCACATCTTTTCTTCATTGGGCCCAGGCCTTTTCAGAGTAAGGGTTTGACCCAGGCACACATCTTTTCTTCATTGGGCCCAGGCCTCTTCAGGGTAAGGGTTAGGCCTAGACCCAGATCTTTTTTTCATTGGGCCAGGCCTCTTCAGGGTAAATGTTAGGCCCAGGCCCACATCTTCTCTTTATTGGTTCCAGGCAACTGCAGCATAATCGTTAGGCCCATGCCCACATCTTTTCTTCATTGGGCCGAGGGCAATTTAGCTTAAGGGTTTGGCCCAGGCCCAAATATTTTCTTCATTGGGCCCAGGCCTCTTCAGGGTAAATGTTAGGCTGAGGCCCACATCTTTTCTTCACTCGGCCCAGGCCTCTTCAGGGTAAGGGTTAGGCCCAGGCCCACATCTTTTATTCATTGGGCCTAGGCCACTTCAGCTTGACTGTTAGGCCCAGGCCCACAGCTTTTCTTCATCGGGCCCATGCCAATTTAGCTTAAGGGTTTGGCCCAGGCCCAAATCTTTTCTTCATTAGGCCTAGGCCTCTTCAGGGTAAGGGTTAGGCCCATGCCGACATCTTTTCTTCATTGGGCCCAGGCCTCTTCAGGGTAAGTGTTAGGCCCAGGCCCACATCTTTTCTTCATTCGGTCCAGGCCTCTTCAGAGTAAGGGTTTAGCCCAGGCCTACATCTTTTTGTCGTTGGGCCCAGGCCAATTTAGCGTAAGGGTTAGGCCCAGCCCCACATTTTCTCTTCAGTGGTCCCAGGCCACTTCAGCGTAAATGTTAGGCCCAGGCCACATCTTTTCTTCATTGGGCCCAGGCCTCTTCAGGGTAAGGGTTCATCCCAGGTCCACATCTTCTCTTCATTGGGCCCAGGCCATTTCAGCTTAACTGTTATGCCCAGGCCCACAGCTTTTTTTTATTCGGCCAATGCCAACTTAGTTTAAGGGTTTTGCCCAGGCCCGATCTTTTCTTCTTTCGGCCCAGGCCTCTTCAGGGTATGGGTTAGGCCAGGCCCACATCTTTTCTTCATTGGGCCCGTGCCTCTTCAGGATAATTTTCAGGCCCATGCCCAAATATTTCTTCTTTGAGCATAGGCCACTTCAGAGTAAATGTTAGTCCCAGGCCCACATCTTTTCTTCATTGGGCCCAGGCCTCTTCAGGGTAGGGGTTAGGCCCAGGACCCCATCTTTCTTCATTGGGCCCAGGCCTCTTCAGGGTAAGGGTTATTCCCGGGCCCACATCTTTTCTTCATTGGGCCCAGGCCTCTTTAGCGTAAATGTTAGGCCCAGGCCCACATCTTTTTTTCATTGGGCCCAGGCCTCTTCAGGGTAAGGGTTAGGCCCACGTCCACATCTTTTCTTCAATGGGCGCAGGCCACTTCATCGTAAAAGTTAGGCCCAGGACCCTATCTTTCTTCATTTGGCCTAGGCCTCTTCAGGGTAAGGGTTAGACCCAGGCCCACATCTTTTCTTCATTGGACCCAGGCCTCTTGAGGATAATGGTTAGGCCCAGGCCCACATCTTCTCTTCAGTGGGCCCAGGCCACTTCAGCGTAACTGTTAGGCCCAGGCCCACATCTTTTCTTCATTGGGCCCACGCCTCTTCAGGGTAAGGGTTTGGCCTAGGCCCACATCTTTTCTTCATTGGGCCCCGACCTCTTCAGGGTAAGGGTTAGGCCCAGGCCCAGATATTTTCTTTATTCAGCCCAGGCCACTTCAGTGTAAACGTTAGGCCCAGGTCACATCATTTCTTCATTAGGCCCTCAGTTCTTCAGGGAAAATTTAGGCCTGACCACAATGTTTTCTCTAATGGGCCCAGGCTACTTCAGGGTAAATATTAGGCTCAGTTCCACATATCTTCTCCATTGGGCCCACGTCTACATCTTTTCTTCTTTGGCCTTGGATGTCTAGGCTAAGTGATTGATCCTGAAAAGACATGTGTTGGAAAAGAAGAACACTTTTACATTAGTCTTCATATCAGGTTAGCTTCTCTGAAAAAGCGAAAGAAAAGCATCAAACAAATAGATGTATGGATAGTTATTGAGGAGAATATTGCTGGTCTTTTCTGGTATATTCTTGACCTGTGCTCATGGAAACATGCACAAACACAGACATCTATTCCCCACCATCCAGATGATACAAATAATACATGATATGAATAGAAAGATGAAATATATATTGATGGGAGACAGATAATCCATTACTGTTGTGCAAATGTGGTTTTTGGCCTTGTACTTACGGAAGTACCCACAGACTCCATTTTTGACCATGGCTTGGGGACAAGCTCACATCCAGTTCTCCTCCTCCTCGAGTGGACTTCACACCTGGCAGGAGTAAGTTCCATGGCCATGAGTCAAACTCATCCAAAATATGCAAGATATAATGTTTGGTCTATCATTTCTGATTCTAAGGTTGTCAGGAAATTTGTATAGACCTCTGAATTGGACCGTGCCATCTGATAGAACCTGGCCACCAAGCTGACTGTTAAATTTGCCCTGTAACCTGTCTCCTCCCCACCAGTGAACACAGCTTGAGGTTGGATTGCCTAGGAAACAGGATGTCATGACGTTTCCAAACATGACCCTGTCATTGTAGTCGAAGACTTCTGATAATGTCAGTCCCTGAAGAACCGAATAACAGCAGAGCTTCCTCCTGTTGAAGTTTGGAACCAGGAGTCCTGCCTCAGCTGATTTCACCTTTTCTCAAAGAGTACAGGTGTAGATTAGTAGAAATAAAGAACTCACATAGTAGCCCTCACATGAACATGTATGTAGAGATCCATGCACAGCTAACAGATAGAGTAACACAAGTTTCTAAATGAAAATACAAGTGTAAAAAGTCGATGTTGAGAGTGTGATCTAACTACATATGGCCCAGTAGTGAAGGCCTGGGACCTGAATAAAGATGGTTGTTTCCAGGCAAGTTCACATCTGGAGAAGCCTAGGAGAAGGTCCCAGTGAAGCACTTCCTGTCCTCCTCGTGCTGCTCCTGCCTCCCGCGGGGTTGTCACAGCTGTTGCTGTGCGCTGTTGATCATTAACCTTCTGTAGGGTCTACCCTTGGGTCTGAGACCAGGTTATCTCTAGACCTTTTCTTTCTGCTGTGTATAGGTTTCTGTCCTGGATATTTTGTGTGGCATGTCACTCTGCAGACAGGCTTGTAGTCATTGCTCTTTTGGCTTCTTACTAGGATTCCTGTGTGTTAGATCAGGATACCTCAAGAACTACATTGAGCCCCTGTCACCATCATTCAGGTCTTTGCTCCTACACCTACTTGCATGCTTGTAATACCCGAAGGCACATGCCCTCATACATATGTACATATAAACACACACACATATCCAGATCATACATGGTATAACATAGCATTTAAATATAAATGTCCATAGTGGGCAGGGTTTGGGGTTAGGAAGATGGCCTTAGTTCTGTTTCATATCCTGTCTCTAACTTCAGTCATAGTGGGCACAATCCGTAGTTAGAAATGAGAAGATTAATGATGGGAAGACACAAAGTCCCTCAGACCCCTACAGTGGTTGTCTGTGAAGCATTTCCCACATGCCCTGGACACTGTGGGCTGCCATAGCTGACAGTTGCCAGGACTTAGAGCACAACCACAGGCTTCATCCTGCATCGGTCAGTTGTACAGTTTGGGTGATGTCATCTCTGGACCTCATTCTCTGGGGAGTTGTGGGTGTCATCTCCATGAATCCTTGTTTTCAAGTTCCTCAGCTTATATCACAATAGATAAATCGTTTCTACTGCTATGGCACAGGTCCTGTTAAAAGGCACCTTGGCCGAGCAGTGGTGGCACACACCTTTAATACCAGCACCCAGACAGGTGGATCTCTGTGCGTTTGAGGCCAACCTGGTCTACAAGAACTATTTCCAGGACAGGCTCCAAAGCTACACAGGGAAACCCTGAATTGAAAAAAAGAGGACCCTCAAAACCACATTGTGCCTCACACCCTTTTTCATTCTCTACTTCCCAGTATAGCACAATGATTTTTAATTAATCCATATTCACAGATATCCTGCATGCATATCTCCCTACACATCCCTCAAACCTCACAGAATACCTGTAATTCCTTCTGGAATCCAGTCTACCCCCATAGACACAGGATTCCCTCCCATCAACTGTACAGCCTTTTCCTTGGATATTTTATGAGGTAACATACGCCTGACCACACCTCTGTCCAGCTTCTTCCTCTCTGTCTGAGTATAGCTTGAGGAACAGCCATGCTTTCTCACACTGTGCTGAGCACACTGTCCCAGCAGAGTAGAAGGCTGTCCCATGTGGTGAGGTCATCATTATTAACAAAGTCTGACTAGAAGATCACCCTGACTCTTACAACAATGTGGATATTGGTAGGGAAGCGATGGGACAGCATTCAGTGTCCTCTCTATCTCCTACCTAGCATATAAACCTGCAGACATGAGCACACATGAAAGTGAAATCCGTGTACAGGAGAGAATTCGAGGGTAGAGTCTGCCATGATGTTTCTTATGACAGTGACAGTAATGTTTGTTCTGCGACTGTATCAGCTATGAGTACAAATGAAGACATTGGTACAACAGAAGTCCTTAGTGAAGCCGACATCAGTATCCTAGATGCTTTTCCCCTTCCCTGGACAAGCTCTGAGTGAAGGGCTAATGTGGGCATGGGAACTGCAATGTTCCTCCTTTCTTACCTGGTTCAGAGACACCTGTGCAGCTTCCTTCCACAGGAGAAGAGGTGAAGAGGTCTCTGGTGAGAGGAAGTTTTCTCTCCCTGTGGTCGTTGGGGGCTAGGCTTACTGCTGTGAGACTTCTCATCCCTTTCTCGTCCTGCTTAGAATGAACTATCCTTGGGCAGGAACATTTCCAGTCCCTCACTCTGTTTAGTCTCCATATTTAATGTTCCAATGAAGAAGTGCCTCACGCTGAGTGAGTCACTCATGTGCTGAATTTCAGGTATTGTCCCTCCTGGAAAACAGCCCAAACTTACCCAGACATTTGGGCTGGCTTCGAATCCCAGTCCTCCTTGGTGGATACTGTGTTCTCTTCAGGAGGAGAACACTGCTGTTCCTAGGCAGGACTTTACCTGTGACATCACAGAAGGCTCACCTCACTGCATTCTGGGAATCTCAAAGGGCATCATGGCCTCAGTTACTTCCCAGCTTGGTCCCTCCTTATTCTCTCCCAAACTGTGTCAAGCATCTTTGGAAACACTTAAATTAGGGGTACTAGATGGAAGTGTTTCACAGAGACACCTCCATGGGAATCACCTGCATACATGGTCTGTCAGCCCTCAGTCTTTTTGAGGTTTCTGTGTGAGAGAAGCACACTTGACAATGCTGTTTCCTCATCTCAGATATCTGAGCCCACACTCTTCCTCATCATCTCAGATTCTGGTTTATTGCCGGCACTCACCTGCAAGGCACATTCCTCTGTCCCTGTATCTGGCTTTAAAAAAACACACCTTGTTCTCTACCTTACCTGTCTGCACTAATAATCTCTTAGCATGTAGTGCCCTGTGAATTATTAGCTGAGTCTTTGCCTCAGCGGCCCTTCATTTATAAGGAACTTACAGAAATAAATAACACAATGGGGGATAAACACAGAGCATGACCGCATCTCCGTGGAGGACCCTGCAGGCAGAGTGCAGTGTGAGGTGCAGAGAATCCTGGAGGACCCTGCAGGCAGAGTGCAGTGTGAGGTGCAGAGAATCCTGGAGGACCCTGCAGGCAGAGTGCAGTGTGAGGTGCAGAGAATCCTGGAGGACCCTGCAGGCAGAGTGCAGTGTGAGGTGCAGAGAATCCTGGAGGACCCTGCAGGCAGAGTGCAGTGTAAGTGCAGAGAATCCTGGAGGCGCATGCTTTAACTTGTCCCATCCTAAGTGGACCTGACACCTGGTAAAGTGTTTGTAAATGATCTCACTGTCCAGGTATGTTTCCAGCCACTCTCCCCGTGCACGTGTATGTGTGCAGTGTTGGGAACTGTTTTTGTCAGCCCTTTTCTGACTAGGGACTCTTTGTCATGTCCATTCTTCTCCTGTGCTGGAGCTGCGGTCTCTCAACCACCAAGTTTCCAGTGTTCTCATGGAGGGATGGGGGATGGGAAACGTGACTGATACCCAGTGTTGGAGATTGCTGGGCACTCCTGATAATGGGGCCACTGTACATTTTCTACAGGGGTTCAGAATGTTGCAAAGTTCAGCAGATGATCATGAAAAGCTTTAAATGTTCGACTGAATTTGCTTGGCTCTGTCCTTGCCAACAGAGTGTCCAGCTTCTGCCATGAGGTTGTTTTATGGGAGTTACTCTGGATTTTTTTTCATGTTTTTAGAGCAACTTTATTCTTTACTGTTTTTACTCTCTCGCTTGATTTACTTTACCTCACTGTTTGACTTCTGAGTTTGTCCTTGAAAGTACAGTTTTATATCATTTGCTATATCTTTGCTAACAGATTTTTTTTTGTTTTTTTATTATTAAATTTTTTTATTAAAAATTTCCGCCTCCTCCCTGCCTCCCTTTTCCCTCCCCCTCCCCCCACTCCCCACGCCCCACTCTCCTCCCCCTCCCTCTCCAGTCCGAAGAGCAGTCAGGGTTCCCTGCCTTGTGGGCAGTCCAAGGTCCTCCCTCCTCCATCCAGGTCTAGGAAGGTGAGCATCCAAATAGGCTAGGCTTCCACAAAGCCAGTACATGCAGTAGGATCAAAACCCAGTGCCATTGTCCTTGGCTTCTCAGCAGCCCTCATTGTCCACCATATTCAGAGAGTCCGTTTTTATCCCATGCATTTTCAGTCCCAGTCCAGCTGGCCTTGGTGAGCTCCCAATAGATCAGCCCCACCATCTCAGTGGGTGGGTGCCCCCATCACGGTCTTGACTTCCTTGCTCATGTTTTCCCTCCTTCTGTTCCTCATTTGGACCTTGGGAGCTCAGTCCATTGCTCCAATGTGGGTCTCTGTCTCTATCTCCATCCATCGCCAGATAAAGGTTCTATGGTGATATGCAAGATATTCGTTAGTATGGCTATAGGATCGGGCCATTTCAGGCTCTCTCTCCTCAGCTGCCCAAGGACCTATTTGGGTAAATCTCTCTGGACCCCTGGGAACCTCTCTAGAGTCAAGGCTCTTGCCAACCCTAAAATGGCTCCCTTAATTAAGATATACTCAAGAAACTAGACTTTAAATGCTAATTAACCCAATTAAAAAATGGGGCACTGAACTGAACAGAGAATTCTCAACAGAAGAAGTTCAAATGGCCAAAAGACACTTAAGGGCATGCTTAACCACCTTAGTGATCAGGGAAATGCAAATCAAAACAACTTTGAGATACTATCTTACACCTGTCAGAATGGCTAAAATCAAAAATACCAATGATTGCCTTTCCTGGAGAGGATGTGGAGTAAGGGGTACCCTCATCCATTGCTGGTGGGATGCAAACTTGTGCAACCACTATGGAAAGCAGCGTGGCGGTTTCTCAGGAAATTTGGGATCAACCTACCCCAGGACCCAGCAATACCACTCTTGGGAATATGCCCTATCATACTGCAAAAGTATTTGTTTAACTATGTTCATAGCACCATTATTTGTAATAGCCAGAACCTGGAAACAACCTAGATGCCCTTCAATGGAAGAATGGATGAAGAAAGTGTGGAATATATACATATTAGAGTACTACTCAGCCGTAAGAAACAATGACTTCTTGAATTTTGCATGCAAATGGATGGAAATAGAAAACACTATCCTGAGTGAGGTAACCCAGACCCCAAAAGATGAACATGGGACGTACTCACTCATAATTGGTTTTTAGCCATAAATATAGGACATTGAGCCTATTATTCGGGATCCTAGAGAAGCTAAATAAGAAGGTGAACCCAAAGAAAAACATACAGGTATCCTCCTGGATATTGGAAGTAGACAAGATTGCTGGGCAAAAATTGGGAACTGGGGGGTGGGGTGGGATGGGGGAAAGGGAGAAGGGGAGAATGGGGAGAGCTTGGGGAAATGGGATGGTTGGGATTATTCTGATTTTTGCGTTCATTTAGTTCCTCGTGTTACGTGACTCATGATCATGAGGAGTTCTGGGTGTCATTTGGAGATTGTGGGAAGTCAGAGCGCCTGATGGAAGGACAGGCTTTTACAGCAGGTGAAGGAGTGGCCATTGCTGGGTCCTAAGTCTTGTCATATTGCTCTGTCCTGTACAGACTCTCGTGGATGAAGCTGGACATCAGAGATAGAACACGGGTTCTATGGGGAAATATTTGGGCACAGAGTGACCTGTGTCATTATTCTGAGAAGTTGTTCCCTCTGCTCAGGATATCACCTTCCCTTGTGGGTGACAGGGCAAATTCTGGCCAAACCTGATTCAAATCTTGGAATGAGAACTTCAAGGGAAGTAAATTTTCAAGGCAGCCATAGTAACATGAATGGGTACACTGTTGTGCAAGCTGTATGTTGAAACTCACACTCAAGTGTGATTTGGATTAAATGATCCCCATAGTGACATTTGTGTATTCCCCCATTAGCCTGTTCTCTCTCACGACCTGTTTCTTTATGTCTTTGACGGTAGAAATAGTGTGAGCCTTGTTGCACTATGGTTTCTGGTGGGGATTCAGATCTCCCACTACCATTTCCAGTCTATAAAGGACCCAGATTTTACCCTGCACATCTGCATTAGAACTGACACGTGATGCAGTGTAGTTATCGCTGTGATGAACAAGAACAAGAGGGATATTAGTAGAAAGCACAATTTAAGCTATAAATTACTGTTATTTCTGAAGAGAATTTCAACAAATATGCTCCGTATTTGCTGTGTCCCATTTTGTAACCGGAGGTTGAGATGGCTGAGGAGTTTCCCAGTGTGTTGCTGTTTCATGTCTTTCCTGTTCACCAGCAGACAGACATTTGGTGATTCCCATTCCTTGGTTATTGTGAATGGCACAGCTGCGGACACGTGAACCAATTTTGAGCTTCTGGCTCTGTGTCCCTTGGATCTGTGACCAGGAGTTGATTGCTGCATCTCATGCTAGCTGTCTTTTTGTTCTGTGAAGGGCTTCCATGGTTTTTCCAAAATATCCGTATATTCATGTGTATGTTTTTTCTTACTGTTTAATTAATTTAACTGAAAAAGTACTGTAAATCCGGCCATGAGCATTAGTTGTAGAGCTTGCTGACCCTATGGGTGAGCCTCTACTCTGGCGATAAATGGACAGAGTCCCAAGCTGCCGCCAAGTTGTTATGTTTACTCTCATGTAGTAGCTCAGATCTCCAGTCTCATCAGGCTTTTGTGGAGTGTGGTGTTGTTAACAGAAAACTCATAATTTTCAAAATACAGAAAATAAATGGCAGTGGGATGCTCAGCCACAGTGAAATATCCCTATTATACTCCCTCCCCATGATCAGGGACACCAGAAGAACAGAGTATTCTAAAAAGCTTACTAGAAGTTTCATAACTGACAAAGCAGCAAGCTCATCTTGCTTTTCCAATTCAAGCCCAACTCAAGGTGGCCCACAGTGTCCTAAATCTCCCTTGTGAAACTGTTACTAGATACTGACATCAGCATGGCAAATATCTGATTTCTGTATATTCTGTGAATCTAGCTATTGTCAAAAATGAGGCACACTTACTTATTTGAACCCAAGCCTTCTTTTCTTAAAGTTTCTTAAAAAGCAAAATAAAGATTTTCGTGCCCACAGCTGTTATCTTTCGTAATTTAGAACTAGCATTTATGAAAATCCATCTTGAAAGCCTAGGAATATCAGCCACATGTCACATCTCACTTAGTGCAACATGCCATGGTCTGCATGATGACATTCTACCTTGTGTACTAAAATAGCTTTTAAGTGTTAGCAGTCATCATTGTACATTATGAATTGTCAACCACATTCCAATTTGAGGTGAGCTAAAATGTGAGAAAAAGAGAATCTTAAATGGCGCACCATGTCATATGAAAAGTATTAATTAAGGTAATTTTCTTAACAAAGCAGACCCTGTCTCAATTTAAATAAAAACAAACGTCATTTTAGGCTCTCTGAAGTATATAAACAACCTTGGAAATCTTTGCAGAGTAGATAATTGATCGTCATTTACTTAAAATGTTTATGACACTATGATATTAATAATTTAAATGTCTACCACATTAAACTGTTGTGCAAAAATCCATCCAGTGGCTGCAAAGGTTCTCACTGATATATCATAATACGCTAGGATAGCAGTTCCCGTTTTGTTCCCCATTTAAAGGATGAGGGAATCACTGCTCTGGTAGACTCAGGGACAGCTGGTGCTACTGCAGCTTAGAGCAGGATGCGGGTCAGTAGGAGTTCAACCCAAAGGCCGTGCTCTCTCTGTTCATAAAGGCTGCTCTGGGCCAGAGCCTTGGCTCTAGGTAGAATTAGGTGAGTGACAGAGGACTCACCTAACCTGTGACAGCCATGGGTTTTCTTCCCATTGCCACAAGAGTTCTGGATAGAGAGTTTTCTAATACAGGGACTAATAAGAGCAAATGCACATAATGTTTGGAAGAAAGTTAAGTATCTGTTGTTGTGGGGAGTCTGAGGAATTGCATGTTGCGTAATAATTGCAGAGCGTGTGAGTGATTGTACATGCTGACACAGTAGCCCACACTTTCAATAAAAATGTCTCTTGCTCCCACAGATCAGTCCTGCACTTCACATGCTTCTGAGGACACCTTAGGGTCCTCATTGTTGTCTAGGTTCTCTGGCATCGAGATTTGTGGGCTGGTTTTCTTTGCTTTATGTTTAAAAACCACCTATGTGTGAGTACATGTGATGCCTGGGTTACCTCACTCAAAATGATGTTTTCTACCTCCATCCATTTGCCTGCAAAATTTAAGATGCTGTTATTTTTTTCTGATGTGTAGTACTCCATTGTGTAAATGTACCACATTTTCTTATCCATCCCTGTGTCTTAATAAAATACGCATACACTCACACACAGGCACACATACACAGGTACACACACAGAGGCCGGGACATGGAAATATACATGAGATAAATCTATTTTTAAGTAAATAAAGTTTAAGTGTGTTTTCTGTTGCTGAATTTACTATGAACACCTGGAAACTTTATAAAATGTAGAAGTGTATTTAGTTCCTGATGCTATAGGCTGTGATGTCCAAGGGTGGAATCTGGTCCCTGGGGTTGGTCTGGTATCACATCCCCTCTGAGAACACTACACTCTGAGACAGTTCAAGCCTGGTAGCTCAGGTCCCTCTCTCTTCCCACAAAGACGTTAAAGCCAGCATTTGGCATCCAAACCACCACAGCCCACTGCCACCGGAAACTGGGGATAAATTTCTAACATGTGAACTTGTAAGGAAGACATCCACATCACCAAGCCTCTGCCTCTGTTGGGATCTTTTACATCATGCATGCCTTCAAATCCAACCCATCTGCCCCACCATCAAAATAAAACAAAATTGAAGAAAAAAGGAAAGAAATAAGAAAGGAAAATCCAGTCCTGGGAGCTCTTGTGTGACAGTGAGCCTTAACCCCTTTATCCATACAATGCTGCAAGCGTGTGTTCATTGCAAGGAATCGCTAGTCTAGGTCAAGGTCCCAGGTCTCTGCTTCACCATTGACACTGGGTCATCATCCTGTTGTTGCGTCCTAGAAATCTTGAAGCCATGGTTCTGCAGGAACACCCAGTCACTCTCCTGTGCTCCACCAGGTCACAGATGGGGCGAAACTTTGTGCGGGCCAACACAACCCTGGTTCTGGGCCTGTGTAATTGCAGGGTGGTCAGCCTGCCTGCTCTTCCCTGTCTTCACCACCAGAGTGAGCTCTCCAGCGTTGTCCTTGCTATTTCACCCCTTGCAGCAATGAGCAAGGAGTGGGGCCAGTTCTCCTGGTTTGAAGTCCTCAGGGTCAGTTCACCTACATCTGCATCTTCAGGTCCAGTTCTGCTGTGTTGCCCAGGTGAGGTGTAGGGGTTACTCTGCCAAGTACTGCAGGTGATGAGGGACATGGCATTTCTCACTATTCTGACCTCGGGGCAGGCTCTTCCACCTAAGTCAGGAGTTGATGGTGTGAGGTGGGGCATTTTCCTGCCACCCATGCCTCCATATAAAGATGATTAATGGGGGGGCATTCTCCCATACACAGAACATCAGGGCTGGCTCACCCACACCTCAGCCAATAGGAATGATGGATTCTTATTCCTCTGGAATCATAAGTAAAATTAATTTTCTTCAATGATTTTCTTTGTTTAAGAGAGTTCTTATAGCAACACACAGAAACTACTTAAGATATTTAAGATATTTTTTATAACAACATAGCTATGAATCTGTGCCTCTCAGAACACATCCCTGTCTCACACTAGGCTCACAGACCTTGGCACAAGTGCATCCATGATGGAAGCTCCATTCAGGCCATAACAACTCACCACATTGCTGGCATCACCACCAAATCAAAAACAAGTAACTAATCCATCAGAGTCCATAGTTCTGGGGAAGTCTCTAAATGTATTGACATTGCTTTCTGGTTTCTCTGTTTCTGCCTCTAGCTAACAATTCTTGCTGAATAGCTGAAGAATTTTGACCCAGAACCTGGTATTTGTACTGACCCTGAGGATGGCTTGGAGCTTCAAAGGGATCCCAAAACCAAGTGCAGTCACAGGTTAGCTAACAAAGACTTATTTTCTTCATCTTTGGATTTTGGTTTTTCATGAGACAGGTTCTTCTTATCACAAAATTTTTTCACTATCCAGCTCTGAAACTCACTATGAAGAGCAGGTTGGTCACAAGCTTACTGAGATCCACCTGGTCTGCCTTCCAAGTGCTGATATACATAGATCTAATCTACATGGGTAGTAGAAAAAGACAAGCTCTCCTGAATAATTGGGAGCATGGGGACCTTGGGAGAGAGTTGAAGAAGAGGGTAGAGACAGGGAGGGAACACAGAAAAATGTAGAGCTCAATAACAATCAATAAAAAAAAGAAAAAAAGAGAAATGCACCAACCTACCCTTCTTTTATAAAGACTTTCTCTTAGCTTAAACCTGTGTCTGGTGGGCACCCCACAACATTCCTTCAGCAATGCATGCGTGCAGGAGAGCACCCCATGGGGGACATTGTGCAGTGCCTGGAGAACAGAAGCACGGATCCACTGGTGCTCAGTTTCCTAGACTGTGAATCCCACTGGGATTGTGAGTGAACATAAATGGGCCCCTTGCATCCCGCCCTTTCCTTTAGTCATGAGCTCTTGTTTTACATGACATTCAATGTCTCCCACAGTATCAATTTAGGGCATAGCTGAAGTCCCTGTAGGTTTAAAAACCCAAGAAACAAAGTGTCCCATTACCTCAGGACCACGCTGTTTCCAAATCTATGTAGCTGGATTTTATAATCTATGATGGGAAATCAGGGTCAAGGCCTCTCCTGGACCGGTTCTCTGATGTTTTGTAATAGAAATTTCCCTTGGGGATAAGCATGACAAGACACCATAGGGACAATGTCCAAGCTTTTGCTGCCTGAAGCTAGAACGTTGTGACCCATGACCTTCTTTCAAACTAAGCCACACATCCTAGAATTTCTGTGAGCCACCTTTCATCTTTCAAGGGGTGGGCCATCTTTTCCAGGAAGCAGTACACTTATAGGGTTCTGAAATAGAGAGCTGGAGTAGTCATAGAAGTGGCTGAGGGCTGCTGTGTCCTGGGTGCTGGTCCTTGAATCAATCCTGCAGACCCTGTAGGCCTACTGTAGACCTACAGGCTCTTTCAGAGAAATGGACTTGGACATAGATTGTTTCTTCCCTGTGCAACAGCGTCTGTCCTTGGATGGTCATGATCATGACAGAAGGAATGAGTTGAGTGTGACTGTCTCACACATGAATTCCATTCCTTAGGATAAAACTTGAACACACTGTCCTGTATTCAAGGATCACTGAAGGCAGAGGTAGCCTACAAGCACTTCTGAATGAGTTTTTGGGTGCTTTATATGATTTTATGTTACTCAGAACCTCAAATGTTGAAACAAACACTATACCCCTGATGATGTCTCTGGCACAACACCCACATCTGCATGCTGGATATCATCTTTGAAAAAAATTTCTTGCTTAGAAA
This sequence comes from Chionomys nivalis, assembly GCF_950005125.1. Taxonomy (NCBI): domain Eukaryota; kingdom Metazoa; phylum Chordata; class Mammalia; order Rodentia; family Cricetidae; genus Chionomys; species Chionomys nivalis. The sequence continues at coordinate 39,481,252 of NC_080108.1, read as the reverse complement.
CACTTATTATTATAGATAATTCAAAATGTATGTTAACTCCAAATCTATCTCTGCTAGCCAACATTTCTCTTATGTTCAGACCTTGACACCTTCACACTTTTTCCAATCGGCTTTGAAGTGTAGACTGGGCGTTGTTGGGGAATACCAGCAAGGCATCCTCATGGTTTCAACTTACAGTCTACTTCATCTTTGGGATGATGTCATCTGAGTACCAACCATCCCTTATATGGCTCCTATTGTAATTTTAATCACACATTGCACGTGGAAATATTTAGAACCTTCATTTAGGTCATTCCATGTGTACAGTTGCCAAATATGTATATAGACTTACTAGAGCTGTGTGGGCTGAGTTTTCTTTTCTTTTTTTCTTTTTCAACAGTAAAAAAGTAAGAAAGGAAGGAAGAAAGAAAGAAAGAAAGAAAGAAAGAAAGAAAGAAAGAAAGAAAGAAAGACTTCCTAGAATCCAATGAAAATGAAGACACAATGTACCCAAACCTGTGGGACAATATGAAAGCAGTGCTAAGAGGTAAGTTCATTGCACTAAGTGCCTACGTAAAGAAAGTGGAGAAAGCCGGGCGGTCGTGGCACACGCCTTTAATCCCAGCACTCGGGAGGCAGAGGCAGGCGGATCTCTGTGAGTTCGAGACCAGCCTGGTCTACAAGAGCTAGTTCCAGGACAGGCTCCAAAACCACAGAGAAACCCTGTCTCGAAACCCCCCCCCCCAAAAAAAAAAAAGTGGAGTAAGTCCTCATTACCGATTTAACACTATACCTTAAAACTCTAGAACAAAAAGAAGCAGGTGCACCCAGGAGGAGTAGATGACAGGAAATAATCAGACTTAGGGCTAAAACCAATACAATAGAAACAAAGAAAACAATACAAAGAATCAATAAAACAGAGATTTGAGAAAATAAGATAGAAAAACCCTTCTTCAAATTATGCAAAAGGCAGGGAGAGAAACTCAAAATTGAAAAATTCAAAAATGAAAATGGGACATAAAAACGGAAACTGAGAATTCAGTAAATTCAGAGCATCCTTAGGTCATACTACAAAACCTGTACTTCACAAAATTGCAATTTGTAAATGAAATGGACAATTTTCTAGGTAGATACCATATACCAAAATTAAATCATACCAGGTAAACAATTTAAATAGATCTATAAACTGCAAGGAAATAGAATCTGTCATCAAAAGCCTCCCAACCAAAAACTGCCCATAGACAGATGGTTTTAGTTTAGAATTCTATCCAAACTTCCAAGAGTAGCTTATGCTCCTCAAAGTGTTCCACATAATGGAAACAGAAGGAACATTCATTGCCAAACTCTTTTGATGAGGCTACAGTTACCCTGGTACCAAAACCACACTAAGATTCAACAAAGAAAGAGAATTATAGACCAATGTCACTCATGAACATAGATGCAAATAGCTCAAAAAATACTGGCAAACCAAATCCAAGAACACATAAAAAGATCATCCACCATTATCAAGTCAGCTTCATCCCAGAGATGCAGGGATGGTTAAACATAAAAATCTATCAGTGTAATCCATCATATAAATAAACTGAAAGAAAAAAATCATATGATCATTGATGCTGAAAAGCATTTGCTAAAATTCAATATCCCTTCATAATAAGGGTCTTGGAGAGATCAGGGGTACAAGGAACATACCTAAAATAATAAAAGCAATATACAGAAAGCCAACAGCCATCAAATTAAATGGAGAGAAACTAAAAGCAATTCCACTAAAGTCAGGACAAGGCTGTCAACTCTCTCCGTATCTCTTCAAGATAGGTTTTTTGAAATTCTGACTATAGCGATAAGACAAGAAAAGGAGATCAAAGGGATTAAAATTGGAAAGGAAGAAGTCAAACATTTGTTATTTGTAGATGATGTGATAATATAGGTAACTGACCCCCAAAACTCTACCAGGGAACTCTTAAGGCTGATAAATAACTTTAGTAATGCAGTAGGATACGAGAATAACTCAAAAAAGTCAGTAACCCTCCTATACACAAATAATAAAGAAACTGAGAGGGAAATCAGAGAAACATCATCTTTCCCAATAGCCACAAATCACATAAAATATCTTGGAGGTAACACTAACTAAAGAGTGAAAGACCTATTATACAATAAATTTAAGTCTTTGAAAAGAAATTGAAAAAGATACCAGAAAATGGAAAGATCTCCCATGCTCTTCCATAGGTAGGAACAAAATAATAAAAATGGCAATCCTACAAAAAGCAATCTATAGATTCAATGCAAGCACCATCAAAATCCCCACAAAATTTATCATAGACCTTGAAATGACAATAATCAATTTCATATGGAAAAAAGACAACAATAAAACCCCAGGATAGCCAAAACAATCCTGTACAATAAAGGAACTTCCAGAGGTGTCACCATCCCTGATATCAAACTCTACTACAAAGCTATCGTAAGGAAAACAGCATGGTATTGGCATGAAAACAGAGAGGTTGACCAATGGTATCAAATTGAAGATATTGATCCATACACCTATGAACAGGTAATTTTTGACAAAAAAGCTAAAATTATACAGTGGAAAAAGAAAGTATCTTCAAGAAATGTTGCTGCCATAACTGGATGTCAACATGTAGAAGAATAAAAATAGATCCATATCTATCACCATGCACAAAACTCAAATCCAAGTGGATCAAAACCCTCAATATAAATCCGACCACACTGAATTGAAAGAAGAGAAAGTAAGAAGCAGCCTTCAATTCCGTGGCATAGGAGACCACGTCCTAAATATAACCCCAGTAGCACAGTCACTGAGATCGATAATCAATAAATAGAACCTTCTGAAACTGAGAGGTTTATGTAAAGGAAAAGACACAGACAATAAGACAAAAAGGCAGCATAATGAATGGGAGAAGATCTTCACCAACCCCACATCAGATAAAGGGTTGACCTCAAAAACATATAAATAACTCGAGAAATTAGGCATCAAAATTCTAAATAATCCAATGAAAAAATGGGGTACAGAAATGAACAAATTCTCAACAGATAAATCTCAAATGCCCAAAAGACATTAAAGAAATGGTCAAAATTCTTACACATTAGGGGAATGCAAATCAAAACAACTCTGAGATAGCATCTTACACCTGTCAGAATGGCTAAGATCAAAAGCACCAATGATCAAAAGCTTATGCTGGAGAGGATGTGGAGTAAGGGGAACACTCATCCACTGCTGGTGGGAATGCAAACTTGCACAACCATTCTGGAAATCACTAAGATGGTTTCTCAGATTTTGGGAATCTAACTTCCTCAGGATCCTGCAATATCGCTCTTAGGCATATACTCAAAAATGCTCAATCATGCTACAAGGACATTTGTTCCACTATGTTCATAGTAGCATTATTTGTAAAGCCAGAACCTGGGAATAACCTAGATGCCCCTAAACCAAAGAATGGATAAGGAAATGTGGCACATTTAAACATTAGAATACTAGTCAGCAGTAAAAAAAACAATGACATCTTGAAATTTGCATGCAAATGAATGGAAGTAGAAAATACTATCCTGAGTGAGATTACCCACATCCAAAAAGATGAATATGGTATGTACTCAATATTAAGTGGATACTAGGTATAAACAAAGAATATTGAACTTACAATTCATGTATCTAGAGTAACTAAGTAATAAGGTGAACCCTAAGAAAAACATACATAGATCCTCCTGGAAAGTCAAAATAGACAAGATCATCTGACAAAATTGGGAGCATGAGGATGGGAGAGAAGGGAGGTTGGAAGGGGAAGAGGAGGGGAGAAGAGGAGGGGGAGGAGAACTTGAGGGAATGAGATAGTTGAGATAAAGACCGAGATGAGAGCAAGGAAAGAGAAGTCTTCATTGAGGGAGCCATTATGGTTCTAGCAAGAAACCTGGATCTAGAGAAATTCCCAGGAATCCACAAGGATGACCACAGCTATGCCCCTAGGCAGTAGACAAGATTGGACCTGAACTGGTTTTGCCCTGTAGTCAGACTGATGAATATCTTAAATATGACCATAGAACTTTCATTCAGTAACTGATGGAAACAGAGGCAGAGACCAGCATCAGAACAATGGACTGAGTTCCCAAAGCCCAGTTGAAGAGTAGGAGGAATGAGAATATGAACAAGAGGTCAAGACCATGATGGGTTCACCCACTGAATTAGTCTACCTGAGTTAATGGAAGCTCACCTACTCCAGCCAGACTGGGAAGGAACAGCATCAGACTAAACTAGTCTCTCTGAATGTGGTTGACAGTTGAATGGCTGGGACAGACTAAGGGACAGTTTCACCATGTTTTATCCCTACTGCATGTACTGGCTTCTGGGGACCTATTATCTTTAGATGGATACCTTGCTCAGCCTATATAGAGTAGGTAGGGCCTTGGAACTTCCCCAAAGCAATGTGCCTTACCCTTTCTGAAGAATGGATGGAGGTGGGGTGGGGGGTATGTGGAGAGAATGGGAGGAAGAGAGGGAGGGAGGGAGGAAGGGAGGGAGGGAGGGAGGGAGGGAGGAAGGGAGGGAGGGAGGGAGAGTGTGAACTTGGATTGGTATGTGTAATGAAAAAGATAGTTTGTTTTCTTTAAAAAAAAATAAATTAAAAAAATTTAAAACATTAAAAAGCATATTTTTACATGATTAATCATGTCATGTATCACAAGTGAAAAACATAATAACACAAGAACCAAGGTACATTCATGCTCAGATAACTAGTTATAGATTAACCACGTAGGCAAACAAGACATTCTTCCCAGTCAGGTCTTTACCGACAGGCTGCGTTTTGCAGTTACAAAGAAAGTACCAAATACTTTATTGCTTATCTTGAAAGATAATCTTCTAGGACTCTTAAAGGGATCGCAAACGTAAATTTTTTTATTTTATTTTCAAAAAATTATCTTTTATCATTTTACATGCCGAAACCATTCCCCACGCTGTCGCCTTCACCTGCTCCCTCCGTCTCCCCCACACCTTTAGCCTCTCGCCATCCACTCCTCAGAGGAGGAGGACTCCCATTCTAGCACATCGCTTCGAGACAGAACCAAGGCCCTAGCCTGTGTCTAGGCTGAGCAAGGTGTCCTGCCAGAGAGAATGGTTTCCAAAAAGTTAGAACAAACAGGAGGGATAAATCCTCACTGCCAGTGACCCTACAATCTGCCCTGGACTGGTAAGTTTTAAATTTCAAATTTTCATAACCTAGAATTACCACAGTTTACTTATGTATTCTACACTGGTCACCCCACCATGTGTTCTCCTCAAACTCTGACAAAATACAGCCCAGTTCCCTAAGTTGCTTGTCAGGGATTTCAACACCAGCATGAGAAATACATACTATTGGTTGTATTTTTCTTAGTGGCCATGGTTAAAATGCATTCTCCATCTCTTCTCGTGGCACAATTTGTCCCTGGATCTTACCTGTATGATGTCAATGTCACCTCTTGGTTCTCTTACATCACAGGTCCACCCCTACATTGTGTAGCACATACAGATCTATATGACACACAGCCAAGACTAATCATCTCTCAATCAGTCCAAGTCAAAATAATCCTTGGAGCAGTGCCCTGCTTATGAACACCATGGAAGACATCCCAGGGACATACACTCGCCTCCACAGACATTTCAAAGGATTAAGCTGTCAAGGGTTGAAATGTGGAAATCCACAGAAAGTTTGCATTTTTCTACTTCTCCAATGACCCCAGGCTGACCTTTGTAACTTTCCTTTCTTCATAGGGACTTGGGACTTGTGGAGAGCCTATCGGGACAATCTAGAAGCCAATTACCCAAACTCAGACAGATACTTTTCTGCTCAGGGAAATTTTGAGGCTCAACAGAGGGGAGCTGGGGGCATCTGGGCTGTTAAATAATCAGGTAATGGTCCTGCTGCTTCATGCCTCTCACTGTTCCTACCTGTGGCCTCTCCCACTGTCTGTGCTTGCAGGGTCTGGGTGGTCTGGAGAGCAAGAAAGGGAGGGAAGGATGGGGAGTGGGGATGGATAACACCCACAACGAAACAGTGAACACCAAGATGCGGTCTCAAATCCATCATGTCACAGGGTGTGAAAAGGACAAGCAGGCTGAGGCCCTTCCCTAAGGGACTGATATTTCCTCTTTCCTGTGGCTAAGTTTTTCTTCCTCCAGTATTTTCTGGGTCATTCCTTGATAGGTGAGGAGGAACCTTTGAGGTGGGGCTGTCTCACTCTGGCATTCATATCCTGTCTCCCTTCCTTGGATTTCAGCACCAGCAAGAAATACTTTCAAGGCCTCCTAAACCGGTATTATTTTGGAATGAGAAACCATGGACTAGAAAGTCCAGTGTCTACCCAGAAAAATGAGTAATGGGACCAAAGTGCCAGAACCCTAATTCCTTTAGACAACATGGCCTGCCTAAGAAGTTCTGAGCCTCCTACACAGTCTGCACTGAGGGCATAAGGCTGCAAACCACATCTCACTCCCCTTGATAGAATGTCTTTGGCCTTAGTAACCACAAGAACCATAGAGAAGCTAGAAATGGCCAACAAATACTTTGCAGATGGAATTTGTTGATGGAAATTGGGAACTCTCAGAAATATTTTCTGGAAAGAATTGCTATGTATCATTACATAGAAGATGAGTAGAGGAAGAGCTGTGACCACTGGGCACCAGCCTAAAGCCATGCAGGCCCCTCACACAGCCCCAGCCAATCTGCTCCAGCCAGTAGCCCTATCAGCTTCTCTGTCAAGCAGACCTTTGCTAGCAAAGCATTGCCAATGTTGTCAGGTTCCTCGGCAAGCAGAGTTTGCTCTCAATGTGCTCTGGTCTGCTGACCACCAGTTTCCTCCTTATATAGATGAGGTGTATGTCCCAACCCCCAACATCTTCTGGTCGTACCCGGGCCTCTCTGTTTTTGTCATCGTTGTTCCCAGGCTTTTCTGTGTAGTGATACCACTCTGCCTTATCAGTCACATGCTGTGCATGGTCTGACTCCAGACATTGTTATCTGTGACCTCTTTTCATATAGAGAACAATGCTTGTAGAAAACGTCCCCCTACTCTTGGGAGTCCTAACCTAGATACTCAACAGGGGACTAGGAATAGAGTTCAGCTGACAAAATGAACTCCGCATAGCATGCACGAATCCCTAGAGGGATCCCTAGAATGGTATAAACCTGGTGATGGTGCACACATAATCCAAGCACTGGGGAGTTGGATGCTGACAGACGCAAAATTCAAAGCCAGCCCTGGATGTATAGTGAGTTGAGGCCAGCCTGGGATAAGTGAGACCCTGTGTCACAATAAGACACACAAATGCATTTACACATGCACACACACAGAGAGATACACACGTGTGCATTTCTCAGCTAATATTCTAACCAGCGTTGGTCTATTTTTCCTAAGAAATGCCTATGATGTCACAATTCCTTAATTTTATTTTCTCTGTATTTTGATCTAAGCAAATTCTACTTCCTTTCTAGAAGGGAAGTGAGACACAGCAGAACTGAGCAAGAATGAACATATTAATTTATGCACAATGCAAAGGCATTCTTCCAGTGAATGTCAGCATAGTTTGTAGGAACAAAAGTGCACAGATGAAGAGAGTGATACCGGTCATAGGGGAATAGCTGCTATGCCAAAGCCAGCCCCCTGGGTGGAATACTAACTCCAAAGGAGCAGAAACATCAGGTGCACAAGACAAAAGAAGAGAAGAGGATGGATGGAGCTTGTGGGATAGAGGACTGGGGACCTGGGGGTTCAGTTGTTTCTGACATTGTTACAGATTGCTACTTTTAACATTCAGTACACTTTATAATGTTGGCCTACCTGCCTACAGAGAAAATATATTTATAAAACATTCACAAACAAAAATGTCTGTATTGCTGTATGCCATCTTTGTACCCACATCAGCTGTTTTACCTCTTTCAAGAGTGGATGCTCTCCAAACATGAGCTGAAAGATGGCAATGAAATCATCTGTATTCTAAAACCATGAAAAAAAAACCAACTTCAATTCACAATCTCAGAGAACATAGAAAACAAAGAGGACCCTAAGAGAGACATACATGGATTTAATCTACATTGGAAGTAGAAAAAGACAAGATCTCCTGAGTAAACTGGGAACATGGTGACCATGGGAAAGAGAAGAAGGAGAGGGGAGAGGAAGGGAGGGGAGAGGAGTGAAATATATAGCTCAATAAAAGCAGTAAAACCAAAACAAAAACCAAAAACAAATTATCTGTATTCTCCAGAAGTCAACAAATCCGGGGAAGTGTCTAGAAGCTGTACAATGTATGAATGTTTTATTCCAATTTTAGTTGGCAGAATATGGTAATGAGTCAATTTGAGATGACTCTGTAATTCGACACCAAATTCCATGCTCAAATCCTAGCAATTGAGAAAGTCTTACTGTGGCGTAGAGCATTTTGGATTTTTCCGCAATGCTTTGCAACTCTCTTAGAAGTGAAAATGCTGCAGTATAAGTAGATGATGAAAAGCCATGATGGAACTTAATGCATATTTTGATATCAAATGGGGTGGCATATTCCTGTAAAGAAAGCACACAGAAGTAGAGACAGGGGCATCACTGCAAGTTTGAGGCCAGCCAGGGCTACATATCTGTATAGCAGTTATGTTTCTGTCTCTCTGCCTCTGCCTCTGTCTCTGCCTCCCCCTCTCTCTCTGCTCCCTGCCCACACCCACAAACGTACTGTTTTCTAACAGGGAAGGTTATCAGAAACATACCGTGTAGAGGTGGGACATGGTATTTCTTTACAGTGTGAAAAACCAAAGCCCAAAAGATGCACACTTACGTACACACTGCCAGGAAGAACATGGTTCCAATTCGACTAGGGCAGTGGTCTCTTATCATTCAGATCCTGTATATCATACTCAATGAAAATGCATCTTATTAAGATGATTGTTTTTTCTTAATTATTTTTGAGTATTTTCAAAAAGAATGACTGTGTGTGCCTCTCTCTCTCTCTCTCTCTCTGTGTGTGTGTGTGTGTGTGTGTGTGTGCCTGAGAAGCAGACTGAAATGTATTCTCTTTTCCTTCACTGTTTATTATTTCTTTGAGAATTTACAATAATTTACTTTATCCTATCATTCCATTCTCGCTGACCTTTTCTCAATTGACAAAAGCTAGAATTACCTGGGAAGTGGCTCAATTGAGAATTAAGTTCTCTCTCTCTCTCTCTCTCTCTCTCTCTCTCTCTCTCTCTCTCTCTCTCTTTCAAAGCAAATTCTCATGTAATCTTGTTTAGGACTGACTATATAAACTAGTTTGTCCTCAAACTCACAAATATCCTCCTGAGTGCTGGAATTCAAGGTGTGGGTCACTTTTCCTTGCATTGTAGGGCATTTTCTTGATTAATGACTGGCGTGGAATGTCATAGGCCAATGGGACAGTGTTGTCCATAGGCAGGTGATACTGGGTCCTTTAAGAAAGTGGGCTCTACTCTAGGATAAATATTCTCAAACATGGTGCCCAGCCTTGCCTGACTTGCTTCATCCTGCACCGCTTTACCAAAGTCCTCCTCACCCACCATACTGCCCCGTGGTTTGCAGTCCAACAAAAAGCTCTTCACTGCCCTTCTCCTCACCTATCATTCCTTCTTCCTGGCAAGGATTCACCATCTTCTAGCTTGCACGGTTTGTCTACGTCATCTCATCTCTTCAATGAAATATTCACATCCCTCTTCTTGTAACAAACAATATCAGGCAAAAAAGAACCAAACCCTGAGCTATTTCTTTCTGGGTGAACACTGTCCCCAGGCTTCCAGTCCAGGGTCCCTGAGAACAGAGAAACAAATGTGATGCCCGCATCATACCAACAGTGTTGTAGCTGTACCCTTCCTTCTCCAAGGAAGCCAACACACTCACCTTTTTCTTTTGAATGGGGGAGGGATACCAAACAAACTGTAGGTCCAGATGACCTGAATGGACTTTGTCATAAGATAAATTCACATAGCAAATCTATAGGAGCCGCTGCTACAAAGCCTGGTAGGGTTCCTGGATTGGGGGGACGCTAAGGCTAAGGAAATATCAGATGAAAGGAACTGAGAGAAACACAGGATAGAATCAGGAGGTCTGTTTGGTCATGCCGAAACCGCCAAACAGCCCAGAGTTGATTTCAGAGCAACCTTATAAGCAAAGGCAGAAAATTGCACAGCACAGACGGTCAGTCAGTATCTAAGCACAAGACCATTCTGGTCCTTGAATGAGCAGCCTCCTCTCTAACAGCGCTTGCTGCTCAGAAGCAGCCTTACTTTCTATCCTGATATTCCTGAGGTTTGGCGTTGGCCATATTCTTTCTAGTAGATAGCATGTTCTTTTCTCATGGGCAAAATGCTCTTTCCCATGGGCTAAATCAGGAGTCTCTCACAGTTCTCAATATTATTGGAAAAAGCAGAGCAGGCAAGCTTGAACTCAAATGACTCATAAGTCAGAATCGATTCCAGATGGAAACTGAGTCATATGTGAACTACCACAAACACCTAGTGCTGCTTCTCCATCTCCAACAGCTGTTTCCTGATGTTTTCTCCCAGCATTCCTGTTCTGTGCTTTGCCACTTTCTGCCTGAACCCCTATAGCAAAATTAACAACCTGTGGGCCCTGCTCATGCCTGCTTATGGTGTCTTAGTTCTTCATGACTTTGAAGCAAATTTCTGTATTATTGTTTTGTGTTCCTGGCTTATCACAGTATCTGAATTAATCTGCTTTATTATCTTTCTTAGCGACTGCTCATAAATAAGCACACTTGAGTCTGGAGAAGTCCTTTCCCAGTGTTGAGTTCACCCCTGTGGATGCCAAAAGTCAATTTCTGCTGTCCTTTCTCCTATATCGCCGGCCCAGCTTAATTCTGGAAAACACTTTGAAAGGACATAATCTTAGGTTTTGGATTTGCCATGCACCCCAATGATTATTATATATTCAGATTTCTTTTTCCAATATTAATGTTCATTCCTTAGACACTGGCCCCACATGATTTGATTGAAAGTGCTTACCATGGTTATTCCCAGTCATGATGGGGAAGACTCTGGAAGCTCCACGTGATGTATTCCTGAGCATAGGTAGATTGCACAATCTGGGGAAAGCCGAACTATGTCAAGAGAAATCTTTGTGTTCTGAAACTTAAGTTATGGCCAAGTAGGATTATGCAAGATCAAACGGGATTTCCCCCCTAGCCAAGTGACAGTATATATAGGTAGCCCCAGCCACATCTCCTCACCGAGCAACACAAGCCGCTCACCCGAGGTCTCAGCAGGAACTGTCAGCCCCAGGTGAGTTGTCAGAACTTTCCAGCGTTGCTCTTTGCAGACTCTGTTCCACCAGCATTCACTGGCTGTGTTTTCATGCTCGGTCTCTCTCCTGAATCTACTAGATGCATTAGAATTCACAGGAGGCAGTGCTGTTGCCATGGGGATTTGTTGTCTGCTTCTGTGTAAATTCAGGGAAGGGTGGGGTCAGACTTCTACAGATAGACTCCAGAGACCTATGATGGCTATAAAGCCACCACATCCCACTCTGGAAGCTTCCTATACAGTTGGGTTTTGGCTGGCAAGATCAGAATGCAAAGTGCTCTATACTAGGGGTCCATTTGCAAACTCTCAGGCACTGGGAGTCGAATGAAACACGTGGAAATGGGGAGCAAGAAACTCCCTGGGATCCACTTACATCATCTCTCTACATGTGTGTGGATTTCTGTATAAAATCCAGTGGGATTTGGTGTTGACATACAAGCACAGCTCAACATTATAGACGCATCCTCCACCCCATGAAATGGCACGTTCATCCTTGTGTTTCCCTGACCCTACAGCAGGATGAAGCCTTCCATTGCCATCATTTTGTGTCTCTTGGTCCTGGGAGTTGACAGCCAAAGGTGGCTCGAGTTCATGAAAGAAGCTGGTCAAGGTAAGAGCAAAGGATGGGGGCAGGAGGTTGTATTTGTGGATTCCAAGTATTTACCAGAGCAGGGACCACAAACATTCTTGTGAAGTATCCTGGATAGGGGAACATTGTCACTCTTCCTATGTAGTTCTGAACTTTTATGGTCAGTGTTGACCTCTTTGTATGAGGATCCCTAGTCTGAGAGCACATAATGTGTGTACAGCAGCTTTTCCACAGGAATATAGGAGCAATCTGTACTTGAAAAATGCAGATTTGCCAGCAGGAGAGGGGATCTGCTGCCCCCTTGTGGAAGGTGATGAACAGCTCACCTCTATGTCTGGGGGCCGTGAAATGAACATCCCAGTGTTCCAGGAGAGGAAGAGGAGAACCAGTGCAGTCCCCAAACGCAGTGACAGCAGCCAAGGCTTTCCAGAGAGTGTGTTCCACAGTGAAATTCACAGACAGTAAATTTAATCAGTCTTCGAGAGCAAGGGAGCACTCAGTATGTCTCTAGAGACACATGAGCTTAGTCAACACGCAATGCCTGCAGATAGGACCTTCCACCCAATCCCATCCTGTTCTAGACATAGAGCCAAGAGCAAGGACGTAGGACTCCTGGAAATTCAACAGTTCAAGTTCTCGTGTATTTCGACATCATGGTTTACTTATTTATTCTACACTGGTCATCCCACCACCATGTAGTCCCCTCAACCCGCAAGCCAAAATACGGCCGAATTTGCTAAGTGCCCTGTCGGGAATTTTGACACTGCCATGAGAAATGCAGTTCGCATCCGCTCCTTGATGTGTTCTTCTCGGTGGCCATGGTAAAATGCGTTCTCTGTCTTCTCTACTGCCCAGCTGTCCTGGGATCTTCCAGCTGGAATATGGTCTTCACTTGCTAGCTTTCTTCAGTGACAGTGTCACCTCTCTTCGTGCAGAGCATATATACCCAGAGTCATAGAAGACACCGCCTAGGATTCAACAACGTTCATTAATCCAACTCGGTCTAATCCAAGGAAAAGATTCCCCCTTAGGGTCTCTAGGGAAGCCCTCCACAGGGCCAGGAACTCAACCCCTGGACCACTTCAAAGTATTATGTTTTCAGGGTGAAAATGTGAAAATCCACAGGAAGTTTACATCTCCCACCACTACAGTGAAACCCCAGGTTTGCTTCTTTGAAGGTTCCTGCCTCTGTAGGACTTTGGTCTTGTTGAGAGCCTTTTGGGACAATCTAAAAGCCAACTTACAAAACCAGACAAATATTTCTCTGCTCAGAATAAATTCAAGACCCAATGAAAAGGAGCTACACACCTGGGCTTCTAAAAATATCAGAAAACGCTCATTCTGCTTCATGCTACTTACCATTCCTGCCTGTGGCCTCTCCTGCTGTCTGTACTTGCTGGGTCTGGTTGTTGTAGAAATCCAGAAGTGTCGGGAAAGGATGGAGAGTCATGATAAATAAAACCCACAGCAACAAAGTGAGATCAAGATGAGGTCTCAAATCCATCTTGTCACAGGTTGTGGAGAGGAGAAGCAGGCTGAGGCCCTTGCACAAGGCAGTGATATTTTCTTTTCCCTGTGCCTACCTTTTAACTCTTCCAGTCTTTACTGGGTCGTTCCTTGGTAGGAGTGGAGGATGGACCTTTTTAGTGGGGTTGTCTCTCCCTCCGATTTACCTCCTGTCTCATTCCTTGGATTTCAGCATAGCCAAGAAATACTTTCAGGGCCTCCTAAACTGGTACTATTTTGGAATGGAGAACCATGGATTGGAAAGCCTGGAGTCTACCCAGAAAGCCAAGGAATGGGGCCAAAGTTGCAAAAACCATAATCACTGCAGATCCCAGGCCTTGCCTGAGAAGTTCTCTACCTGCTGTGAGCCACATCCCTCTCCACTTGATAGGATGTCATTGGACTTGGTATCCACAGGACTGCTTCTAGGGTTGGCCAGCCCAAGGCCCAGCATGTGGGTCTGGACAGAAGCTGAGCTGGTCGGTCTGGGCCACTGGGAACACCCTCTCAGGAGAGGGGCAGAGCCGGCCCATCTAAGCCCATGCCATGTGGACCAATTCTCCCATACCTGTAGGAACAGGTGAGGTCATCTTTCTAGAGTGCTGGAACCAGCTCTCCCAAGTAGGGGAGAGCTGCAGCACCAGCTCTCACAGAAGCATCTTCTAACAACTCTCAGGAGCAACCTGGAGAGACCAACTACATTTGGACAATGTTCTTCTCAGGCTGCTCTGACCACAGCCTCAAGCCATGAGTTCCTTTATTCCTTTTCATCCTGTCTAAGTCATAGGCAGAGTCTTTAGGTCACGTTCCTGTTGTCCTTCCCACCCAGGCACTAGGGACATGTGGCGAGCCTACACTGACATGAGGGAGGCCAACTGGATAGGTGCAGACAAATACTTCCATGCTAGAGGGAACTATGATGCTGCCCGACGGGGTCCCGGGGGAGCCTGGGCTGCTGAAGTCCTCAGGTAAACACAGACTGTTGGGACGCTGGGTCTGGGTGGCAGGGATTGACTATGCTGGGAGACCAGGGGCAGATGAGCCCCAGAGAGGGTCATGCCAATCTGTGTCCTCGCCCACTTGTCCATGCAGTTACTTCCTCCATTCATGCTCAGTGTAGATCCTGGGCTGTGGACAGAGCCAGCGCTCATCTCGAGCTGGGTAGGCCTGCTTCCAAATGCATTCCATGCTAATGGGAGAACTGGGAAGATGTACTGTGCCTATGATGATTGACAATGGATTTCTTCCATGTCTGTTTCTCCTAGTGATCTAAGAGAGAACATTCAGAGTCTCATAGGCCGTGGACATGAGGATTCCATGGCTGACCAGGAAGCCAACAGATGGGGCCGCAGTGGCAAAGATCCCAATTACTACAGACCCAAAGGCCTGCCGGAAAAATACTGAGCATCCTCCCTTCATCCTCAGGAGGCTGTGCTGCGGGCTCTGGGGACAGGACGTGGAATTCTTTACTTTTGTGCACACTGTGGGCATGGAGAACATACAGTGTATGTGCAATAAATTCGTAAGATGAAATTTCCTGTCGTCGTGTCTTCAGTGGTAGATCTGTTTGGTATAGAGGGTCAGTACTAAACACAGTCTGGAATACAGTATTTAGGCTTAGGTCTTGTGTCCTCACAGGTCACACAGATAGACAGCTCTGATGACTGCCCACTCCCCATTCGGGATCACGTAACTTTTCAGGTCCTGAAGGTACCGAGATAGTGTTTCAGACCTTTCCCTATCCTGACCCCCATGCTCTGTATTTACTGCGTTCCAGCACTTTCTCTTCCCTCACTGCATTCTCTGATATTTCTCTGCCCCTGTAGACAGGGATACAACCATGGGAAGATTGCAGGGGTGAATTCTGCCTTAGCCACTGCCACGTAGATTTTGTGTCATCACAAGAACACTTTAGAATCCAGTTATTGACCAACTTCTATTCATTATATCAGAATAATAGCCCACTGTCTCTAATACGCAGATTCTGTATGTGTGTCTATGTGAGTGTGAGTGTGTGCTCCTGCCTGTGCAGAAGCATGCGTTTGTGTGTTTTGTCTTGGTTTTGGAGGTCAGGGGATAACCTCATCATTTGATCTTTCAGGGGCTGTCTGCCTTGTTTATTATTCATGGTTTATATTTTATTGTTTTATTGAGCTACACATTTTTCTCTACTTCCCTCCCTTCCTCTCCCCTCCCCTTCAACCATCTCCCATAGTCCTCATGCTCCCAATTTACTTAAAAGGTCCTTTTTTTTTACTTCCCATGTCAATTAGATCCATGTATGTCTTTCTTAGTGTCCTCATTATTGTCAGGTTTCTCTGAGATTGTGAATTGTAGGCTTTTTTTTTTGCTTTATGTCTAAAAGCCACTTATGAGTGAGTACATATATTTGTCTTACTGGGTCTAGGTTACCTCACTCAATAAGATGTTTTCTAGATTCATCCAACTGCCTGCAAATTTCAAGATGTGATTTTTATTATTATTATTATTATTATTATTATTTGCTGTGTAGTACTCCATTGTTTAAATCTACCCCAATTTCTTTATCTATTTTTCAGTTGAGGGGCATTTAGGTTGTTTTCAGATTCTGTCTATAACAAACAACGCTGACATGAACATAGTTGAGCACATTTCCTTGTAGTGATAGAGCATCCTTTGGGTATATACCCCAAAGTGGTGTTGCTGGGTCTTGAGGAATGTTGTTTCCTAATTTCCTGAGAAATCGCCATACTGATACCCAAAGGGGCTGTACCAGTTTTCATTCCCACCATCAATGCAGGAGCGTTAACTTTACCCCACATCCTCTCTTGCATAAGTTGTCATCAGTGTTTTTGATTTTGGCCATTCAGACAGGTGTAGGATGGAATCTCTGTGCTGTTTTGATTTGCATTTCTCTGATGGCTAAGGATATTGAGCATTTCCTTAAGTGTCTTTCAGCCATTTGAGATTCATCTGTTGAGAGTTGTCTGTTTAGGTTTTATTCCATTTTTTATTGGGTCATTTGTTCTTTTGATGACCAATTTCTTGAGTTCTTTGCATATTTTGGAGATAGGCCATCTGTCTGACGTGGGGTTGGTCAAGATCTTTTCACATTCTGTAGGCTGCCATTTTGTGCTGTCGACCATGCCCTTTGCTTTACATAAACTTCTCAGTTTCAGGAGGTCCCATTTATTGCTTGTTTCTCACAGTGTCTGTGCTACCAGGGTTTATATTTAAGAAGTGGTCTCCTGTGCCAATGCAATGGCTTCTAAGTGGTTTGGAACTCTCCAGACTTCCAGATCAGCTAGTGTTTCTTGACAATGAACCCTGTAGATGGAAGTTTCTGTCCTGCCTAGTCCCGTATCCATTCAATCCCAACAAAACAGGGGCTGCATATATTAATTATAAACAGTTTGGGCTATTAGCTCAGATGTATTATTATCTAGCTCTTACAACTTAAATTAACCCATAATTCTTTTCTATGTTTGGCTGCAGAGCTTGGTACCTTTTCTCAACGAGGCATCTCATCTGCTTCCTCTGCATCTGGCTGATGTGACTGCTTTTCTGCCTTCGTCTTCCCAGAATTCTCTTAGTCTAATTGCCCGGTCTGTGTTTCTGCCTGGGTACTGGACAATAGTCACTTTTTAACCAATATGAGTGACAAGTGTTTCCAGTGTGCAAAGCGCTGTCGCACAGCTGTTCCCCTGTTTTACTTTTCAAAGCAAGGCCCAGAAACCAATCTCTTTTGTTTAGCTTTTTCTTGACCATTGTCCACAACAACTTTTAACCAGCACACTAAACAAAGACAAACATCTATAATTCAATTTTTGGGGGAAGATGAGCATCATAGTCTTAAAATTTCCTTCATGATTGATGGTTCTGAAAAACTCAAGAAATTGGCCACCAAGAGAACACATAATCCAATTAAAAAATGGAGTACAGACCTAAACAGAGAACTATCAACAGAGGAATCTAAAATGGCTGAAAGACACGTAAGGAAATGTTCAGCATCCTTAGTCATCAGAGAAATGTAAATCAAAACAACTCTGAGATTCCATCTTACACCTGAAAGAATGGTCTAGATCAAAAACACTGATGACAACTTATGCTGGAGAGGTTGTGGGGAAAAGGGAACACTTCTGCATTGCTGGTGTGAATGCAAGCTGGTATAATCCCTTCGGATGACAGTGTGGTGATTTCTCAGAAAATTAGAAAACAACCTTCCTCAAGACCCAGTAATACCACTTTTGGGTATATATCCAAAGATGCTCAATTGTGCCACAAGGATATGTGCTCAACTATGTTGATATCAGCTTTGTTTCTTATAGCCAGGACCTGGAAACAACCTAAATGCTCCTCGACCATAGAATGGATAAGGAAAAATGTGATACATTTACACAATGTAGTACTAGACAGCAGAAAAAAATAATGACATCTTGAATTTTACAGGAAAATGGATGGAGCTATAAAACATTATTTTAAGTGAGGTAACCCAGACACAGAAAGACAATTATCACATGTACCCACTCATAGGTGGTTTTTAAACATAAAGCAAAGAAAGCCAGCCTACAAACCACAATCCCAGAGAACTTAGACAGCAATGAGGACACTAAGAGAGACTTACATAGATCTAATATACATGGGAAATAGAAAATGACAAGATCTCCTGAGTAAATTGGGAGCATGGGGACCTTGGGGGAGGGTTGGAGGGGGAGGGGAGAGGCAGGGAGGGGAGCAGAGAAAAATGTAGAGCTCAATAAAAATCAATAAAAATAAAATAAAAGTGCCTTGAGATAAAAAATAGTTTCCTTCATAATCTCTGAGGGAGTTGAAGATGAAATGATTATAGTTATAGTTTTCCTTGTTTACCTGATACAAAAAGCAAGTTATGATAGAAAGTAAATTAGGTTCAGGATGTTGGACTCACCAAGATAGTATAGGTATGGCATATCTTCTCTGAATTTGTCAAATGCAAATGGATTAGACATTGTTGATGTATTTATCCTGTATATCTTTTTTTTTTTTTGGTTTTTCGAGACAGGGTTTCTCTGTGGTTTTGGAGCCTGTCCTGGAACTAGCTCTTGTAGACCAGGCTGGTCTCGAACTCACAGAGATCCGCCTGCTTCTGCCTCCCGAGTGCTGGGATTAAAGGCGTGCGCCACCACCGCCCGACTATCCTGTATATCTTATATACATTGTACTTATTGTATATAATTTTTCTTTTACTAGTTATAGCCTTCCACTTTATTTTAGACAAAAGGGGTAAATATGGTGATATGTCATTTGTATTTTAATAAGTAAAGCTTGCCTGAGGGTCAGAAAGTAAAGCAAGCCCTCTGTTGAGCCTTACAGATGAGGCAGTGGAGACACACACCTTTAATCCCGGTAGCCACACTAGTTTGCCCTAGAAACTGAGTGATAAAAGTGCATTCCTGTATTCACAGCCCTGGAGAGGAATATAAGACGGGAGGAGACAGCTCTCAGACACAGTAACATCTGAGGATTCCTGGAGGCAGAATCGTCACTTTCAGAATGAGGTAGAGGTAATAGCCAGTGACTGGCTGTCTTGCTTTCTGACCTTCAGGTTGAACCCCAATATCTGTCTCTGGGTTTTATTAATCATGCAACAGAGCTCCTTGGATCAGTCTGTCTCTTCCTACCCAGTTCTGGTTTCCTGTCTTTCACCTGCATATATGATTTTTTTCACTTGGGTCCTGCGGATTGAACTCAGTTTCTAATGCTTGCATTCCAAGCCCCTTACCAGCTGTGCTACCTCCCTGGTCATTGTGTCCTTTTTATTTTATTTCAGGGTCTTTGGTGTTCAACCAAGGTGTTGTTTGAACACTCTCAAACATATTTAATCATACTTTTCTCAGGAAGAAATAGTCTGCCTTTATTTCTTCTCTGTTAACATAGACCAGAACTGACTTCCTGCTGGGATAATCTCTTTAAAGTTATTCCTTTCTTGATGAGAATAGCATTTCAATTCCTGAGCTCAGTAGATTGTCCTCTCTGTGACTGGGCATCAGCTGAGCCAATGAGAGCCTGAGCCCATCAGCTACCTAGGTCTCCAGCAGAGAAGAGGGGGGGACCTCTTGAGCTGATTCATGCACCTCATGATATAGACAAATGGAGATATTTGACTGTTTTGGTTTGATTTCTTTTTTTTTAAATTTTGAGACATAGTTTCTAATGTGTAGCTCTGACAATCCTGGAACTTCTTCTAGAGACAGGGATCACCTGGAACTCAGAGATCCACCTGGCTCTGCCTCCTAAATGTTGGCATTGAAAGTGTGAGCCACCACACCTGATTGCTTTTTGCTCTCTAATATATGTTTTGAGACAGGGTCTTACTCTGTAACCCATGCTGGCCTTGAACTCATGAACCTCCTACTAAATGTTGGCTCATTTTCTTAAATGTGAGTATGGATTAATGTTCTACCTGAGTTGGCTGCTGCTTGTCATTTCATCATACATTGCAGGAGTAAATATTTAAACATTCAATTATGCCCATCCATGTGTTCAACTGGCAAGTATTTACTGTGTGCTGTGTGGCTTGGTTAGTTTACATGTCAGCTTGTCATAACCCACCCTGAATATGAGTGGTTCCCTTTTATGTGCCGAACCTAACTGTAAGAAGAAAGCTAACCAAGAGCAGCATCAAGCAGGCTTGGGTTTCTATTGGTGGGACAAAACCCCATGACCAAAAATAAGCTGGAGAAGAAAGGGTTCATTTCAGTTTACAGCTTGCAGTGTATCATCCAGGGAAAATAGAGCAGGGAGGTAAGAAAACTTGCCAAAACACGAGCATTTTGGGTAATTTAGAAAAAGAACTATTATGGCAAAGGAAGCACTTTACTCAATATTTTAACTTGCTCTCTCTCTCTCTCTCTCTCTCTCTCTCTCTCTCTCTCTCTCTCTCTCTCTCTCTCTCTCTTCCCTGCCTTGTAGGAACTTGTGGCTTGTATAGAGCCTGTTGAGACAATCGAAAAGTCAATTATCAAAACTCGGAAAGATACTTCTCTGCTCAAGGGACCTTTGAAGACCAACAAAAGAAAGCTGGGGGCATCTGAGTTGTTAAAATAATCAGGTAATGGTCCTGCTGCTTCATGCCTCTCACTATTCCTACCTGTGGCCTCTCCTACTGGGTCTGGGTGGTCTGGAGAGCAAGAAAGGGAGGGAAAGGATGGAGAGTAAGGATGCAAGAAAACGTGAAAACCAAGATTGGGTCTCAAATCCATCTTCACACAGGGACCCTGTGTCTCCATAAAATACACACACACACACACACACACACACACACACACATACACACCTGTTATATGAATACATATGAAAGGAGAAGCAAGCTGAGGCCATGGCCCAAGGCACTGATATTTTCTCTTTGCTGTGCCTAAGTCTTTACTCCTCCAGTATTGCCTGGGTCACTGCTTAGTAGGAGAGGAGGAGGGAGCTTGTAGGCGGGGCTGTCTCACCTAGGATTCCTGTCCTGTCTGAGTTCCCTGGATTTCAGCATCAGCAGGGAACACTGTCAGGACCTCCTAAAGTGCTGTTATTTTGCATGAGGAGCCATGGATTGGAAAGCCTGGAGTTTAGCCGCAAAGCCAAGCAATGGGGCCAAAGTGGCAAAAACCCTGATTATTCTCCTGACCCCAGGCTCTGCTTGAGAAGCTCTGAGCCTGCTGCACAAGCTGCATTGAGGGAACTAGTCCGTGAGCTACATTCCCCTCCCCGTGATAGGACGTCCTTGGGCTCGGTGTCCACAGGAGCCACGGAGAAGCTAGAGATGGCCAACAAATACTCTGCAGATTGAACTTGTGGATGGAAATGGGGAATTCTCAGACATACTTTCTGGGAGGAACTGCTATGTATCACATAGAAGATGAGTAGAGGAGGATCTGTGACCACCGGGCTCTAGCTAAAACCATGCAGGCTCCTTATACAACCTCACCAAATCTGCTCTAGCTTTTACCACGCCAGCTTCCCCTGTCAAGAAGACCTGTGATAGCCAAGCATTGCCAAACTTCTCAGGCTCCTCAGAAGTGGAGTTTGCTCTGAGGTGAACCTTGGTCTGCTGACCATCAGTTTCCTCCTTGATATAGATGAGATGTATGCCCCAACCCCCAACATCTTCTGGTCATACCCGGGCCTCTCTGTTTTTGTCATGGTTGTTCCCAGGCTTTTCTGTGTAGTGATGCCACTTTTCCTTATCAGTCACGTCCTATGCACAGTCTGACTCCAGACCTTGTCATCTGTGGCCTCTTCTCATATAGAGAAGAACACTGCTTTGAGAAAGCCTCATCCTACCCTAGGAATCCTATCCTAGACACTGCACTGGAGACCAAGGATAGAATGCAGTTGAGAGAATATTTGCTTAGCATTTGTGAATATGTAGAGGATCCCTATAGCTATGTAAACCTGGTGATGGCACATGCTTGTATTACTGCTCTGAGCAAGGATAGAGAAAGGACAGAGAAGTATGTCACTGGGTAGTCTTTGAGTGCTTAAGGTCTCATTCCACTTCCTGGTTGCTCACTGCTTCCTGCTTGGATTTGAGCCTCCTCCCCCCACTGCCATGCCTTACATTTTCTACCATGTGTCCTCAGAAGGAGGGAATCTTTTTAAATTTTTTATTTTTTGTTTATGTTTTTCACATCATGCCTACAAATCACACCCATCTGCTCCCACCACCAAAATCAAACAAAATTTAAGGAAAAGGGGGAGAAAGGAAGAAAGGAAAATGTAGTCCTGGAAACCCTTGTGTGACAGTGAGTCAGGCAAAAAAACCTTTATCCATACAATTTTACCAGTAAGTGTCCATTGGGGGGAGGAAAAAGTTAGTCTTTTTCAAGGTCACTGGTCTCTGTCACACGATTGACACTGAGTCAACATTTTTACTTTTCCTGTCCACCCTTTTGCTGAATCCTGGAGCACCTGAAACTCTGGGTCTGCAGGATCACCCCGTCACTCCCCTGTGCTCTAGCAGGTCACAGATGGGGTGAATGTTGGGGCAGGCCAGCACAACTCTGCTTCTGGCATTAGCCTGACCACTCTCCCCTGTCTTCACCACCAGAGGGAGCTCTCAAGCATTGTCCTTGCTATTTCACCCCTTGCAGCAATGAGCAAGGAGTGGGGCCAGTTCTCCTGGTTTGAAGTCCTCAGGGTCAGTTCACCTACATCTGCATCTTCAGGTCCAGTTCTGCTGTGTTGCCCAGGTGAGGTGTAGGGGTTACTCTGCCAAGTACTGTAGGTGATGAGGGACATGGCATTTCTCACTATTCTGACCTCGGGGCAGGCTCTTCCACCTAAGTCAGGAGTTGATGGTGTGAGGTGGGGCATTTTCCTGCCACCCATGCCTCCATATGAAGATGATTAATGGGGGGAG
This sequence comes from Chionomys nivalis, assembly GCF_950005125.1. Classification (NCBI taxonomy): domain Eukaryota; kingdom Metazoa; phylum Chordata; class Mammalia; order Rodentia; family Cricetidae; genus Chionomys; species Chionomys nivalis. Next base: position 39,458,514 of record NC_080108.1, on the reverse strand, counting down.
GCGTTCTCCCATACACACAACATCAGGACTGGCTCACCCACACCTCAGCTAGTAGGAACGATGAATTCTTATTCCTATGGAATCATAAGTAAAATTAATTTTCTTCAATGATTTTCTTTGTTTAAGATATTTCTTATAGCAACACACAGAAACTATGAATCTGTGCCTCTCAGAACACGTTCCTGTCTCACACTAGGCTCACAGATCTTGGCACAAGTGCATCCATGATGGAAACTCCATTCAGGCCATAACAACTCACCACATTGCTGGCATCACCTACAAAATCAAAAACAAGTAACTAATTCATCAGAGTCCATAGTTCTGGGAAGTCTCTAAATGTATTGACCTTGCTTTCTGGTTTCTCTGTTTCTGCCTCTAGCTAACAGTTCTTGCTAAATAGCTGAAGAACGTTGACCCAGAACCTGGTATTTGTACTGACCCTGAGAATGGCTTGGGGCTTCAAAGGGATCCCAAAACCAAGTGTACTCACAGGCTAACTAACAAAGGCCTATTTTCTTCATCTTTGGATTTTGGTTTTTCATGAGACAGGTTCTTCCTATCACGAAAGGGTCTCACTATCCAGCTCTGAAACTCACTATGAAGAGCAGGTTGGTCACAAGCTTACTGAGATCCACCTGGTCTGCCTTCCAAGTGCTGATATACATAGATCTAATCTACATGGGTAGTAGAAAAAGACAAGATCTCCTGAATAATTGGGAGCATGGGGACCTTGGGAGAGGGTTGAAGGAGAGGGGAGAGACAGGGAGGGAACACAGAAAAATGTAGAGCTCAATAACAATGAATAAAAAAAAGAAAAAAAGAGAAGGCACCAACCCACTCTTCTTTTATAAAGACTTTCTCTTAGCTTAAACCTGCGTCTGGTGGTCTTCTCTGGTGGGCACCCCACAACATTCCTTCAGCAATGCATGCGTGCAGGAGAGCACCCCATGGGGGCATTGTGCAGTGCCAGGAGAACAGAAGCACGGATCCACTGATGCTCAGTTTCCTAGACTGTGAATCCCACTGGGATTGTGAGTGAACATAAATGGGCCCCTTGCATCCCGCCCTTTCCTTTAGTCATGAGCTCTTCTTTTACATGACATTCAATGTCTCCCACAGTATCAATTTAGGGCTTAGCTGAAGTCCCTGTAGGTTTAAAAACCCAAGAAACAAAGTGTCCCATTACCTCAGGACCATGCTGTTTCCAAATCTATGTAGCTGGATTTTATAATCTGTGATGGGAAATCAGGGTCAAGGCCTTTCCTGGACAGGCTCTCTGGTGTTTTGTAATAGAAATTTCCCTTGGGTCATGGAAGGACACCATAGGGACAATGTCCTGGTTTTTGCTGCCTGAAACTAGAGCGTTGTGACCCATGACCTTCTTTCAAACTAAGCCACCCATCCTAGAATTTCTGTGAGCCACCTTTCATCTTTCAAGGGGTGGGCCATCTTTTCCAGGAAGCAGTACACTCATAGGGTTCTGAAATAGAGAGCTGGAGTAGTCATAGAAGTGGCTGAGGGCTGCCGTGTTCTGGGTGCTGGTCCTTGAATCAATCCTGCAGACCCTTGTAGGCCTACTGTAGACCTACAGGCTCTTTCAGAGAAATGGACTTGGACATAGATTGTTTCTTCTCCTGTGCAACAGCGTCTGTCCTCGGATGGTCATGATCATGACAGAAGGAATGAGTTGAGTGTGACTGTCTCACACATGAATTCCATTCCTTAGGGTGAAACTTGAACACACTGTCCTGTATTCAAGAATCACTCAGGGCAGAGGTAGCCTACAAGCTCTTCTGAATGAATTTTTGTGTGTTTTATATGATTTTATGTTACTCAGAACCTCAGATGTAAAGCAAACCCTATACCCCTGACCATGTCTCTGGCACAACACCCACATCTGCATGCTGGATGTCATCTTTGAAAAAAATTTCTTGCTTATAAACACTTATTATTAGGGATAATTAAAAATATGATAACTCCATATCTATCTCTGCTAGCCACACCTTGATTCCTCCACACACCCTGAAACTGCTTTGAAGTGTAGACTGGGCCCTAATCAGAAAAACCGACAAGGCATCCCCATGGTTTCAACTTTCAGTCTATTTCATCTTTGGGAAGGATGTCATTATGACATCAGAGTATCAACCATCCCATGAAGCCCCCAAATAGTGAAGAAGGAAGGCTGTTGCCTCAGTCCTGAGTTCTGAATATTTATTTCCTTAGCCCCTCACATGGATTGGCTTTCAGTGCACAGACTTCAATGGGTGACCAGAATCAGCCTCTCAGGACCTCTCCTTGGTAACATCATCTTCCTAGTACCTCCTTCCCCTTCTAACCCTGTCAGCATCACTGACAATCCTTGGTGTGCTATAACCTGGTTCCCCAGTGCTATGTGCAGAGCACAATTCAGGACTCCTTCCAAAGCTCTGTGTGTTGGTCCAACAGCACTGGCTACTGCTGTGTCCTGGTTCCATGAAAAGATTTCACCATAGGTCTGAATCCTGCACCCTTACCTATGCCTAAGTACTCTTAGGCATCTTGACACCTTCCAAAAAAATTCCTCTTATATAAACACAGCTGTTCTGTGTGTCATTAATTTTTTTCAGCTAATTTGTCTTAGGGGAGTCTGCTTCCAAGACAAATGTAGGAAAAGTTTCCTAGCATCAGCTTAGCTTCTGCACTAGAAATTGAAAGCAAAAATCCCAGCAATTATCACATCTTGTCTTGTCTATATGCATCTTCTGATCATTCCTAACACACCATCTCCTCACCTTTCCAATTTGTCCTTTAGTCCACCAATTTCAGAGCATTTTCCACAGTATGTACAAGTCATTGAGTCCTCACCAATCCTCCAGAACTCTTCTTTTTGTTTATCATTTCCACCAATAATGACAGACATTTATACTTTAAACAAATGGAAGAAGAAGGAAGGGAGGAAGGAAGGGAGGAAGGGAGGGAGGGAGGGAGAGATGGAGGAAGAGAAAAGAAAGAAAATGAAGTGTGATCCTAATTAATCTTAATCAATAAAAATCTCAAGTCAGATATTAGTGTGAAAGCTGAAAGATCAGAGAAGCAGAGCAGCTTTCCTCTTTCCTCTACTAAATCTCAGACCAAATGGGGGCTCCTGTCTCTATGAATCCTCAGACTGAATGGGTGGGGGTCCTGTCTCTATGAATCCTCAGACTGAATGGGTGGGGGTCCTGTCTCTATGAATCCTCAGACTGAATGGGTGGGGGTTCTGTCTCTATGAATCCTCAGACTGGATGGGTGGGGGTCCTGTCTCTATGAATCCTCAGACTGAATGGGCTTTAAATCCTGTCTCCACCTCCCTAGTCCTGGGGTTAAATGTGTGCCTCCCAAGTACTTCATCAAAGGCATGAGATCCCAAGTGCTGGGATCAATGGTGTGCAGCACCACTGCTTGGCCCCTATGGTTAACTAGTGGCTAGCTAGCCCTCTGATCTCCAGGCAAGCTTTAATTGTAAGAGCCAAAAAAATAAGAAAGAAAGGAAAGGAAAGAAGGAAGGGGAGGAGGGAGAGAGAAAGGGAGGGAGGGAAGCAGGAAAGACTACAGAAGTGACTGCAGCAGCAATCTGCACACATGCACACCAAAAACAGATATCCCATCAGCAGACATCCTAAAGTTCAAGGCCCCCTCAAGTCTTCAGAATGTACCTTGATTAAACTAAGTCCCAGGGTGTTTCAATGTGAGGGAACCGGTGTCCTCAAATGGATCATATTGAGTGCTAGTTTGTGTGTGGGCATGTTCGTGAGTGGGATTGCATTTGAATTCATGTACACAGCAAATTAGATTTTCCTCTTCTGTGACTGGGCATCAGCTAAGCCAATGAGAACCTGAGCCTATCAGCTACCTAGGTCTCCAACAGAGAAGGAGAGAGAGAGAGAGATTATTTGCAGCCTTATCCATGAAAGCTAATTTCATGGCTTCAATTCATGTGCCTCATGATTTAGACAAATAAAGAAACTTGCCTGTTTTGTGTTAAGAAAGGTTTTCTCTGTGTAGCCCTGGCTATCCTGGTACTCACTCACTGTACAGACCAGATTGGCCTTGAAATCTGTGACGCACCTGCCTCAGCCTCCTGAGTGCTAGAATTAAAAGCATCTACCAACATGACTGCCTACTTTCTGCCTTTTTAATGTTGTTTTGAGACTTGTTTTCATTATGTTGCCAAGACTGGCTCAGAACTCACATACCTCCTATCTCAGCCTCCTAAATGTTGGGTCAGCACCCTGACTTTGTTGCTACTTGTCATTTTAATCATCATTGCATGAGGAAATATTTAGAAGCTTCAGTTAGGTCCTTCCATGTGTACAGTTGGCCAATGTGTTCAGACATACTGGAGCTGTGTGGGCTGGGAGTTTTATTTTTTACAGTAAAAATAGCAGTTTTTATATGATTAATCATTTCATGTATTAGAGGTGAAAAAAATTATCCCAAAAACCAATGTACATTAATACTCAAACAACTTGTTAAAGATTAACCATGTAGGCAAGCAAGATATTCTTCTCAGTCAGGTCTTTAGGGACAGGCTGTATTTTGCAGTTACAAAGAAAGGACCAATCACTTTTTTGCTTATTTTGAAAGGTAATCTTTTAAGGGCTCTTAAAGAAATCACAAATCTAAACTTTTTTTAAAAATTATTTTTTAAAAGATGTCTTTTTTCATTTTACATGCGAAATCCATCCTTCACTTCCTTCCCTTCTCCTACTATTTCCACCCCCCACCTTCCATCCCACCCACCGTCCACTCCTCAGAGAGAGTAAGACATCCCATGGGGAGTCAACAAAGTCTAGCACATTGCCTTGAGACAGAAACAAGGCCCTCCCCCTATGTCTAGGCTGAGCAAGGTATCCCTCCAGAGAGAATGGTTTCCAAAAAGCCAGAACAAATGGTAGAGATAAATCCTGGTCTCAGTGCCAGTGGCCCCACAGTCTGCCCTGGGCTGGTGAGTTTTAAATTTTAAATTTACATAACCTAGAATTACCCGAGATGGGAGTCTCAATTAAAGATTGCTAGATCGGATGGGCTTGTGGGCCTGTCTGTGGGGGTTGTCTTGATGGTTAAGCGAGGTGGGAAGACTGGCCCTGACCATAAGCGGTTCCCTTTCATGTGCTGGGTCCTAGCTGTGTAAGAAAGAAGAAAGCTAACCGAGAGCCACAGGAAGCAGACAGCAGGGGTGCATTCGTTTCTCTCTGCCCTTGACCTGACGTGGTGTGGTGAGCTGTCTGCCCTGCTACTGCTGCGACTCCCTGCAGCCATGGACTGCAACCCAGGTTGTGAGCCAGATAAACCCGCTCCTCCTCTGCATCTCTCTTCATCGGGTGTTTATCCCGGCCACAGAAATGAAACTAGAGGCTGGCTGGGCATTATATCAAGTAACAGGGATTCCATGTAAGCAACTACAGTGACCAAGACCTTGACCTTTAGGACTCTGGCCTTCCAGAACTGTGCCTATGTCTTAGTAGGGTTTCTATTGGTGTGAGAAAACATGACCCAAAACAAATTGGGGAAGAAAGGGTTCATTCCAGCTTACAGCTTGCTGTGTGTCATCCAGGGTAGTTAGGGCAAGGAGGTAGGAATTAAGAAAACAAGTCAAAAGACAAACATTTTGGGGTAATTCAGAAAAACTCTATTATGAACACGGCAGCACTTGACTAGTTTTTCTTCCTTTCTGCTGCTGGACACTGAGTTCAGGGCCTCTACGCAGGCTAGACAAGCACTCTTCCTCTGAACTGCCGTCCCAGCCTGTGCTGTGTATTTACAGGAATGATTGAGCAAGAGGGACTCTGCCAAGCTGGATTTAACAGCGCTCTTCTTATCTATGTTAGAGCCAGGAGAGAGCGCAGCTGCTCCATGGCCTCTTGGTCCTAGCAGCCCTGCGTCCTCAGGAACTTCAGCTGGAGAAAGGGGTGTAGCTGGCACTCCTTTCCAGGGAGTGTTGGTCTTGTGCTCCTGAAAACAACTTCGTATAAAGTTGGTAAGTTCTAATTGGAAACAATTATGTTTTCTAGTGGCTTTCCCCTTGGAGATAGGGTCTAACGGAGCCCATGCTGGCTTGGAACCAGTTTTGTAGCTGTGGATGGACTTAAGCGTCTGATCCTTCTGCTTCCACCTTCCAAGTTCTGGGAACAAAGGCCTTTGCTGCTGGAATTGCTTTGTGTGGTGAGGCTGGGGATGAAAGCCTGGGCCTCAGACATCCTAGGAGCACAGGCTATGGACTGACATCGGTATGGAGTGCATGTCTGTGTCACTGAGGTCTCAGCGGAAGAGGGCCTCTGGAAAGGCTGTTGTTGATCGGCTTTAGTCAGCTTCACTACGTTCAAGTGGGCTGCAAGCCAACAGTTCCCTGAAACTCCTGTTTATTCAGTCAGTGATCTGGAGGAGAGTCCTAAAGTCCAGTAATCTCATCCTTGCAGCAAGGATTCAGAGATGAAAGATAAAAATGCAGATTAGATTGTTGTAATTTACTGCTGAAAGTGTGAATCTCTTTTTCTTTGAGACAAGGTCTCGCTGTGTAGATCTAGCTGGCCAAGAACTTGCCTAGGAGACCAGGCTGGCCTTAGAGTCAGAGATTCACGTGTCTCTGCCTTGAGAGTTCTGGATCTACAGGTGTGTGCACCATCAGCCTGCGGGTCTTTTCTCACAGTTCTGCAGCACCATGAGGCTTGCCACAGTCCTTGTCTTCTGCTCTTTGTTCATGGGAGTCAGTGGTGACGGCTGGTATTCGTTCTTCAAGGAGGCCATACAAGGTAAGAAGTAAGAGGTGATGGGCACAGTTAACTGTTCCAGGATGCACGCTGAGCAGAGGCCACATTGCGGTCCAGTGCAGGTTCGCATTTAAAACCTAGAATGGAGTCAGGGAAGGACTGTGGCTTTATGTGGCTTCTTGACTCTACACTGGTCACTTGGCACCTTCTGAAGGATCCTCAGACAGGGCCACAAGGTCCATTCTGTATTGCTGATACTGATCCAGAGGAGTCGGGACTTCCAGAGAGTCTTCCACAGAGCAAATTCACAGACCACAAATTTACCAGTGTTGAAGTGTAAGTGAGCACTCAGTATGTCCTAGAGACACATGCGCTTAGTAAATGTGCACATACCTGCAGATAGTGCCTTCTACACAATTCCCTTCCTTTTCTAGACAACAACCAAGAACAAGGATGTAGGACTCCTGGACACTCAACATTGCAAGTCCTCGTGTATTTCAATACCGCGGTTTACTTATGTATTCTACACTGGTCACCCCACCATGTGTTCTCCTCAAACTGGGAGACAAAATACAGCCCAGTTCCCTAAGTTGCTTGTCAGGGATTTCGTCACCAGCATGAGAAAAGTAGTTAATACACATTCTTGGTTGTGTTTTTCTTAGTGGCCATGGTTAAAATGCATTCTCCATCTCTTCTTGTGGCACAATCTGTCCCTGGATCTTACCTGTATGATGTCAATGTCACCTCTTGGTTCTCTTACTTGACAGGTCCACCCCTACATTGTGTAGCACACACAGATCTATATGACACACAGCCAAGGCTAATCATCTCTCAACCCAAAATAATCCTTGGAGCAGTGCCCTGCTTATGAACACCATGGAAGACATCCCAGGGACATACACTCGCCTCCATGGACATTTCAAAGGATTAAGCTGCCAAGGGGTGAAATGTGGAAATCCACAGAAAGTTTGCATTTTTCCACTTCTCCAATGACCCCAGGCTGACCTTTGTAACTTTCCTTTCTTTATAGGGACTTGGGACTTGTGGAGAGCCTATCGGGACAATCTAGAAGCCAACTATCCAAACTCAGACAGATACTTTTCTGCTCGGGGAAATTTTGAGACTCAAAAGAGGGGAGCTGGGGGCATCTGGGCTGCTAAAATAATCAGGTGATGGTCCTGCTGCTTCATGCCTCTCACTGTTCCTACCTGTGGCCTCTCCCACTGTCTGTGCTTGCAGGGTCTGGGTGGTCTGGAGAGCAAGAAATGGAGGGAAGGATGGGGAGTGGGGATGGATAACACCCACAACGAAACAGTGAACACCAAGATGCGGTGTCAAATCCATCATATCAAAGGGTGTGAAAAGGACAAGCAGGCAGAGGCCCTTCCCCAAGGGACTGATATTTCCTCTTTCCTGTGGCTAAATTTTTCCTCCTCCAGTATTTTCTGGGTCATTCCTTGATAGGTGAGGAGGAGGGACCTTTGAGGTGGGGCTGTCTCACTCTGGCATTCATATCCTGTCTCCCTTGGATTTCAGCACCAGCAAGAAATACGTTCAAGGCCTCCTAAACCGGTATTATTTTGGAATGAGAAACTTTGGACTGGAAAGCCTGGAGTCTACCAAGAAAGCTGAGGAATGGGGCCGAAGTGGCAAGAACCCTAATTACTTCAGACCCAATGGTCTCCCTGAGAAGTTCTGAGCCTCCTACATAGGCTGCACTGAGGGGACTGGGCCATAAGACACATTCCCCTCCACATGACAGGATGTCCTTGTTCTCGGTGTCCACAGGAGCCACGGAGAAGCTAGAGATGGCCAACAAATACTCTGCAGATTGAACTTTTGGATAGAAATGTGAAAATCTCAGACATACTTTCTTCTGGTCATACCTGGGCATCTCTGTTTTTGTCATCGTTGTTCCCAGGCTTTTCTGTGTAGTGATGCCACTCTGCCTTATCAGTCACATTCTGTGCACAGTCTGACTCCAGACCTTGTCATCTGTGGCCTCTTCTCATATAGAGAAGAACACTGCTTTGAGAAAGCCTCATCCTACCCTAGGAATCCTATCCTAGACACTGCACTGGGGACCACAGGTAGATTCCAGTTTAGGAGTGCCTGCATAGCACGCATGAATCCCTAGAGGTATCCCTAGAGCTGTATAAACCTGGTGTTGGTACACACTTATATTCCTGGCACTGGGGTTGGTAGAGGCTGGTAGAGGCCAGCCCTGGTTGTATTGTAAGTTGAGGCTAGCCTGGGATATATGATACCCTGTATCACAATAAGGCGCGCGCGCACACACACACACACACACACACACACACACACTGTTTTCTCACAGGGAAGGTTATCAGAAACATACCATGTAGAGGTGAAAAATCAAAGCCTGAAAGATGCACACTTATGTACACACTGGCAAGAAAAACATGGTTCCAATTAAACTAAGATAATGGGCTCTTATCATTCAGATCCTTTATATTATACTCAATGAAAATGTATCTTATTAATATAATGGGTCTGTCTTAGTTGTTTTTGAGTATGTTCAAAAAGAAAGTGTGTGTGTGTATGTGTGTGTGTGTGCATGTGCATGTGAGAGCATACCTGACAAAGCTAGATGATCAGACTAAAATTTAGTTCTCTTTCCCCTCACTGTTTATTATTTCTTTGAGAATTTCCAATAATTTACTTTATCCTAGCATTCCATCCTGACTGACCTTTTCTCAATTGACACAAGCTAGAATTTCCTGGGAATTGGGACCTCAATAGAGAATTGAGTTTCTCTCTCTCCCCTCACCTCTCTCTCTCTCTCTCTCTCTCTCTCTTTCTCTTTCACTTTTTCTTTCTTTCAAAGTAAATTCTCACAATATAACCCTGTTTGGCTTAGGACTGATTGTATAGATTAGGTTGTCTCTAAACTCACAAATATTCTCCTGAATGCTGGGATTAAAGTGTGGGTCACTTTGCCTTGCGTTGTAGGACATTCTCTTGATTGATGGTTGTTGTCAGAGGTCATAGGCCCCTGGGACAGTGTGGTCCTTTGGCAGGCCATACTGGGTTGTACAGGAAAGCAGGGCTGAGCAGGGCAGTGGTGCTGCACACATTTAATCCCAGCCCCCAGGAGGCAGCAGCAGGTGGATCTCTGTGTCCAAGGCCAGAATGGTCTACAGAGTGAGTTCTAGGACAGTCAGGTCTCCACAGAGAAATTCTATCTTGAAAACAAAAGCAAAAAAAAAAAAAAAAAAGACAGAAAGAAAGTGGACTGAGCAAGTCGTAGAGAACAATCTGGTAAGCAGAATTCCTCCAAGGCCTCTGATGCCAAGTTACTACCTCAAGTTCTTGCCTTAGTTTCTCCTGAGGATAAACTGTATGTAACCTACAAACCATGTAAACTCTCTCCACCACAAGCTACTTTTGGTCATTGTTTTAGTTACTTTTCTATTGCTGTGATGAAACACCATAACCAAGACAAATTATAGAAGAAAGCATTTAATTGGGGGCTCACTTACAGTTCAGAGGGTGAGTCCATCACAGTGTGGAACCTGGTGCAGGCTGACCATCATGGTGCTGGAGAAGTAGCCTAGAGCTTATATTTTAAGATAACGAGAGAGAGAGAGAGAGAGAGAGAGAGAGAGAGAGAGAGAGAGAGAGAGAGAGAGAGAGAATGGAGAGAGAGAATGGAGAGAGAGAGAATGGAGAGAGAGAGAACGGAGAGAGAGAGAACGGAGAGAGAGAGAATGGAGAGAGACAGAATGCAGAGTGCACTCACTGGGAATGGTGTGTGGGCTTTTGAAATCTCAAAGCCCACCCAAAGGTGGTACACCTTGTCCAACAAAGCCACATCTCCTAACACTTCCCAAACAGTTCTACCAACTGTGGACCAAGCATTCAGGTCTATGGACCGATTTCATTCAGGCCACCCCAGTCATGGTGTTTACTACAGCAATAGAAAACTCATTAATTCTTTTCCCCAACTCCTCCCAGGCCCACCCAGCATTCTCTATCAACCCACCTTTGTGTTCTCTTGAATTATTTTAATCCACCAAACCCAATTTGTTCTGCTCATATACACTTGAGTGTGTGGCCATTCACCGCAGCATGGCTGACTTAGTAGGGCCTGAACCCTTAAAGAAAATCCACCCTTCCTCTCCCAGTGGCTATCAATTGCCATCAGCTCCTCGGCTAGGGGGACTTTGTGTCTCTCTCCCCCCTCCAAGTGGAGATTTTGTCTGATCTGAGCGTGTGCCGATACTGAGCATGCTGTCACTGTCGCTGCTCTGTGAGTCCACATGTGCAAGCAGGGGCTGTGTCTGGAAAAGAGCTTCCTTGCGTCAAGCACCATGTCTGGATCTTGCAGTCTTTCTGCCTCCTCTTTTGCAATGGTCTCTGAGCCTTGGGGGAAGAGGATGTGATACAGATGTACCGAGTGCAAAGGAACATACTTTGAAGAATAGCATGTGCTACCGAAACAGAGTCAGTTTAGAGTGCTGGCTCAGGAGGCTTCACCACCACGTGCCTTTGTTTTCCCGACACTAGTTTGACTGTGAAGGTAAAATTCTCTCCTCTGCTCATAACACTGGGTCACGAGTGGCTCTGGAAAGTCCCTGCAGTCCTGTTTCAGCTCCAGTGGCAGGTCTGCTGTAAGGTGCCCCTCCCACATTTGAGCTAGTTGGCTGTTGGCACACTTGGGGGAGTGAGGGCTCTGGGCCTCCTATGCAAGGGACTTGGAGGTGTCTTGCCACCAGGCCTCCCAGTCTTAGGACTTAGGGAGGGGAATGTCGTAGGGAGGGAGTGTTGCCGGGGCATCAGTGGAGTGTGGGGCTCTCCTATTCACGCTGACATTCTCGGCTGACCTGGGAGTCTCTGCAGAAATGGTGTGCATGGCTGCTCCTGAGAGGAATTTCACCTCCCACCAGTGCCCTCAGCAATGGAGGTCACTCCTGGAAAGAGAAGCAGCTGCATCCGCTGCTCCCGGGCTAAGGTGTTGATCCCTTCACCTCGCCAATGTTTTCACTCAAAACCTGGTGGTCTTCCCAACCCGATTGAACAAGTGGCAGAGATGAACAGAGCATCGCCCTATCTGCCTGGCACACTATCCCCCCTCACCACACTCCTGTGTGTCAGGCAGGCCATGGCGTCTGCTAGCAGGCTGCCATGCAACCTCTATGCAACCTCCTGGGGGCTGAGGAGGTTTGTCCTTCTTTTCTGGGCGCGTGAACGCACGTGAAGAGATCTAGCTCCACAACTCCTCACAGAAGGACAGCTCTGCTCTGTCAGCTACTGAAAGTTCCTGCAGTCCCTGTTCAACTCAAATGGCAGGTCGGTCTAAGACACCCCATAAGCATTGTGGGCTAGCTCCCCCTCCACTCCCTCAGTCCTTTCCATATGCACAAAGCAGGAGTGAGAGGTACGGAGAGGTTGGGACTGAGAGCCTGCGCTCCTGCCTCCTTGAGACCTTGGAGTTCTGGGGCTGGCTCAACTTCTTGTATTAATTCTCCAGGATGTGGGCCAATCAGAGCCTCTTTGTCCTCTCAGCTGCAGGCAACAAGGAAAAGGGTTCATCAGCAGAACTACAAACTTGGCTGCTGAAGAAGACATTGCATAATTCTTAAATTTCCCAGGTTCACTTTTTGAAATTTCTAGTTAGGAAGAATTCAGGCTCACACTCAGAGGACATTTTGTGCTACATCTAGACACAAGTTCATTATCTGTGGCGTCCTCCCAAACTTGCAGGCAAGAACTCAATGCTGTGGAGTACTCTATGGGAAATGCAGGTTGTGCCCATTTACAGTAAGTTGGTGTTGGATCTGCTGTGGGATGCTCCTGTATGTGCTGGACTGATGCAATGCACTGTGTACCCATCTGTGTTTATTCCAAAATAAACATTTCTCTTCTTCTCTCAAACATTTGCAGTCCTTTAAAATTCCCTTCCAGTTTCACCTTTAAGTAAATAAGCTTGCAGAATGCACGCATCTCTCTGTATTTATTCACCACCCGGTAAAGGCATCAAGAGAGGTGTCTGGATGATAGCAATACAAGGCAAACAGCGGCCTTCTCCTGAGATCCCATCCCATGAAGACACATTATAAATGAACCAAGGGCAACTTTGTGTGATAATAAAATGAACAAGAAAGAAAAGCATCCCTGGACATACCTGTCCACCCATCCCCCAACACTCAGGCATCTCTTGGAATAAGGGCCGAAAGAAAGGGAGAGGTGAAGGTGACTTGCAGCACAGAGTGATTTCCACACGTGACAGGGCAGTTGCACAGAACTCAGCCATTGTGACAGCGTGAACAAGACCTGTACAAGCTCAAAGCAGACAAAATCCCAGCACGGAGGGGGCTAGGTGGACACGAAATCCATCCCTAACTCTGAACCCATTGGCATTTGATTGCTTCTAGGAGAGGAAGGTTTTAATGCTATGACCCCTTGTTGACCAACCTCTAGGGAGACCCCATTCCCCAGCAGAAGTTGTCTCATAAGAACTGGACTTGACGAAGGGGGAAAGAAGAGATCTTTAAGTCAGGTGGGTATGGAGGTGAGAGTGGAGTTGTGGATGAGGAGTGAATATGATAAGAACACACTGGATCAAATCCTCAGGGAGTTAAACTGTTCATAAAGAACAAGTTCATATGAAGAGCTCTTCTTACTGCAAAGTCAGCTAGGGTTCCTGGATTGGGGGGACGCTAAGGCTAAGGAAATATCAGATGAAAGGAACTGAGACAGAAACACAGGATAGAATTGGGAGGTCTGTTTGGTCGTGCTGAAACCGCCAAACAGCCCAGAGTTTATTCCAGGACTAGCTTATAAGCAAAGGCAGAAAATTGCACAGCACAGACGGTCAGTATCTAAGCACAAGACCATTCTGGTCCTTGAGTGAGCAGCCTCCTCTCTAACAGCGCTTGCTGCTCTGAAGCAGCCTTACTTTCTATCCCGATGTTCCTGAGGTTTGCGGTCGGCCGTATTCTTTCTAGTAGATAGAATGCTCTTTTTTCATGGGCAAAATGCTCTTTCCCATGGGCTAAATCAGGAGTCTCTCACAGTTCTCAATATTATTGGAAAAAGCAGAGCAGGCAAGCTTTAACTTGAGTGACTCATGAGTCAGAATCGATACCAGATGGAAACTGAGTCATATGTGAACTACCACAAACACCTAGTGCTGCTTCTCCATCTCCAACAGCTGTTTCCTGATGTTTTCTCCCAGCATTCCTGTTCTGTGCTTTGCCACTTTCTGCCTGAACCCCTGTAGCAAAATTAAAAACCTGTGGGCCCTGCTCATGCCTGCTTATGGTCTCTTAGTTCTTCATGACTTTGAAGCAAATTCCTGTACTATTTATTCTTTTGTATTCCTGGCTTATCACAGTATCTGAATTAATCTGCTTTATTATCTTTCTGAGTGACTGCTCATGAATAAGCACACTTGAGTCTGGAGAAGTCCTTTCCCAGTGTTGAGTTCACCCCTGTGGATGCCAAAAGTCAATTTCTTCTGTTCTTTCTCCTATTTAACAGGCCCAGCTTAATTTTGAACTGTAGGTTGAAAGGACATAATCTCAGGCTTTGGATTTGCCATGCACCCCCATGATTATTATATATTCAGATTTCTTTTTCCAATATTAATGTTCACTCCTTAGACACTGGCCCTGCATGATTTGATGGAAAGTGCTTACCTTGATTATTTCCAGTCAGGATGAGGAAGATTCTGGAAGCTCAACATGATGTATTCCTGAGCATAGGTAGATTGCACAATCTGGGGAAATCAGACTGTGTCAAAAGAAATCTTTATATTCTGAAAGATGAGCTATGGCCAAGTAGGATTATGCAAGATCAAACGGGATTTCCCCCCAGCCAAGTGACAGTATATATAGGTAGCCCCAGCCACATCTCCTCACCGAGCAACACAAGCCGCTCACCCGAGGTCTCAGCAGGAACTGTCAACCCCAGGTGAGTTGTCAGAACTTTCCAGCATTGCTCTTTGCAGACTCTGTTCCACCAGCACTCACTGGCTGTGTTTCCATGCTCGGTCTCTCTCCTGAATCTACCAGATGCATTAGAATTCACAGGAGGCAGTGCTGTTGCCATGGGGATTTGTTGTCTGCTTCTGTGTGAATTCAGGGAACAGTGGGGTCAGCCTTCTACAGATAGACTGCAGAGACCTATGATGGCTGTAAAGCCACCACATCCCACTCTGGAAGATTCCTATACAGTTGGGTTTTGGCTGGCAAGATCAGAATGCAAAGTGCTCTATACTAGGGGTCCATTTGCAAACTCTCAGGCACTGGGAGTCGAATGAAACACGTGGAAATGGGGAGCAAGAAACTCCCTGGGATCCACTTACATCATCTCTCTACATGTGTGTGGATTTCTGTATAAAATCCAGTGGGATTTGGTGTTGACATACAAGCACAGCTCAACGTTATAGAAGCATCCTCCACCCCATGAAATGGCACGTTCATCCTTGTGTTTCCCTGACCCTACAGCAGGATGAAGCCTTCCGTTGCCATCATTTTGTGTCTCTTGGTCCTGGGAGTTGACAGCCAAAGGTGGCTCGAGTTCATGAAAGAAGCTGGTCAAGGTAAGAGCAAAGGATGGGGGCAGGAGGTTGTATTTGTGGATTCCAAGTATTTACCAGAGCAGGGACCACAAAATTCAGGGCAAACATTCTTGTGAAGTATCCTGTATAGGGGAACATTGTCACTCTTCCTATGTAGTTCTGAACTTTTATGGTCAGTGTTGACCTCTTTGTGTGAGGATCCCTAGTCTGAGAGCACATAATGTGTGTACAGCAGCTTTTCCGCAGGAATATAGGAGCAATCTGTTCTTGAAAGATGCAGATTCGCCAGCAGGAGAGGGGATCTGCTGCCCCCTTGTGGAAGGTGATGAACAGCTCACCTCTATGTTTGGCAGCCATGAAATGTAGAGCCTCTTACCTGTACAGTGTTCCAGGGGAGGAAGAGGAGGACCAGTAGAGTCCTCAAATACAGTGACAGCAGCGAAGGCTAACTGACCTCTTCACACTGTGAAAAGGCGTTGTCCAAGAAGCATTATTTGTTAAATGGAGTAATGTTTAAATTAACCTGCTGGTGTAAGAGCCCCATCTATCTCTTAAGGAAACTGAGGCCAAAAGCAGACAAAAACTATCTAACAAAAACTCAAAGAAGAACAGATGTTATCCCAGGTAGGCCAGCTTCTCAGAGTCCACTAGACAGCTTCCAGAACAGAGCAGGGACTTCATGAGCACACACCCACTCTTTACCTGAGAGCGACAGTTCATGGGTTGGGGAAGGCAGCTGCCTTTAAAGGGAGCTCCAGATCCTCCACCGGCAGATGACCATGACTTACTTTCCTGGATACAGGTCTGCAGGGGCCGAGACATGGGCAGGGAACTATCACCAAGGGAAAGACATCCCACCAGCCACAGCACAATAAAAGTTAAATCAACCTAGATATTGGCCTTGCCCTTTTTCCTTAACTCGTTACTTCTGAAGATATTTCCCATTTACTGTTAGCTGGGTCTGATTCCTTCAGTGCGCAGCTCACCACGCCTGTCCTTGCTTTAGACCTTTTGCTCTTTGTGGCACCTTCCTGAGGAGCAGAGAAGTGAGAAGATGCTAATAGATGGAGCATCTTCCATGAACATCCCACGTGCATTTTCTCGGTTTTTCTGCGTAACCGCCAGGTGGCTAATACTCTTCCCTGTTCTTGTAGATGGTACAGAAGTTTTAAACCTAGGTGTCCTTTGTTACTTAGAGTTTCTGGTCACCCAGCTTGTTTCAGTCTGTCAGAGAACGCTCTGCTGTCTCCTGCTGATGGAGTGCTGGGAACTGCTCAGGCTGCAGTAGATCCTGGACATCCGTGGACTCGGAGCAGAGCTGCACTCACTCTGCTTGGAGAGCGGGTTCTCCTGGTGCCTGTGCTGGGAGAGAGCTGTGGCTGCAGTGGCGATTGTAGCATTTGGGAGGCTGAGGCAGTGGGATTGTGGGCTTCAGGTCATCCAGGGTCATATAGAGATGCATGCTGTCTCTAAAGGAAGAGAACATAAAGGAAAGGAAAGGAATGGAGAAAGAAGAGAGGGGAGATGAGGAAGGGAAGAGGCCTCATGTGCTCACACCATATATAGAAGTTTCCCTGGATCATTTCAGAGGGCTTCATTATCGTCTGATGACACACCCCCTAGAGATCATCTCTCCAGAATACGCTTTCTTGAGCAGCCAAAGACCAATAACAACAGAGCTAAGACAGGAATCCCTCAGAATAAAACTCGCTCCAAATATGCTTCCTCATGGACATGGGGAAGTAAGAACTGTTCATGTCAAGCCATAGTTCTCTGGGCTTGTGAAAGGCTGAAGTCATGGGGATGAGTTGGACAGAAGTTTTCACCCTGCTTTGCCTAAACACAATCTTCCTTGCCATTCTCTTCCCTCTCCAGGAACTAGAGACATGTGGCGAGCTTACTCTGACATGAGAGAGGCCAACTGGAAAGGCGCGGACAAATACTTCCATGCTAGAGGGAACTATGATGCTGCCCAAAGGGGACCAGGAGGAGCCTGGGCTGCTAAAGTGATCAGGTAACAGAGGTCTCAGTGGGTGGAGCTTGACTGCTTTGGACAGTCAGGAGGGGCTCTCCTCTGCATCCCGTGCACACTGTCTGTAGCCTTCCTCTTCTCTGTGTACAGTACTGGGAACGGTTGGCAGTGAAACATGAACCCCACCCTCTCTCCCTTGGTGCTGCTCGTCCAGCATGAGGGTGGAATCCTGGGCTGAGTAGGTGCTTGCTCAGGCAGGATCGGTACCAGCCTCTTTCTCTGGTGCTCCTGGGCTCCTAGTACATCCATCTTTTCGAGTGCAGGGTGTGGAGCTATTGTCATCGGATCGGTTATGGATCTTCTTCTTGTCTGTCTTGATTGCAGTGATGCCAGAGAGGGTATTCAGAGGGTCACAGGACGTGGAGCAGCAGACTCAAGAGCTGACCAGTTTGCCAACAGATGGGGCCGGAGTGGTAGAGACCCCAACTACTTCCGACCTGTTGGCCTGCCTAGTAAATACTGAGTTTTCTCTTGATGTTCCCAGCCGTGCAGCCCCCAAGGAAAGAGGCAATTACTGAATTGAATTAGTTCCTAAAATCTGGATCCCTAAGCACCACCAAAATGTTGAATAAATACTTGTGAAATGCAACTTGTTACTGGCATTTTGAAATCGCACAAGATTGTGGGACATGGGAATGACAAGAAACACCACACCAGCTCTGTTCTCCAGTCGCCTGCAGCATCCATCCTCTGAAGTTGTAGCAGTCGCTGGCCAGGCTGCTCCGTGGGCGGTCGTTTGGCGTGCAGGGGTGGGGGAAGAGCGAGGGCGACACTGCAAGGATAGGGGCGCAAGTGGTTGACGTTGACAGGAGAGGAGAGCTCTAGGCAGTGGCTCCCGAGGACCTGCGATGGGAGCGGCCCCGGAGAAGGCTCCCTACCCTGGGGACAGCGCGGCAGCGACCACTGTGGCGACTCCGGGGCTCTGTGCTCAGGGAACGCGAGGCGCGCCCAGGGGACCGCAGCTGCATTCGCTCGCCCCAGCCGTCCAAACTTCGGGCTCCCTCTGCCAGCCCGCCCTGGACGCAGGCGTCAGCTACTTGAGCGGACCCAGCCTCCCCTCCGCCCGCCAGCAACGGGAGGCAGGGATGCGGCCATGAGATGCTGTGTGTGTGTGTGTGGGGGGGGGGGGTCGGGGGCAGCAGCTTGCGGAGCACGGGGTCGGCGCGCCCGGGGCCCGGGACGCAGGGGTGCAGCCTCGCCGCACCGGTCCCTCTCAGATTTCCCGGGCCAGTCGAGGCGCCGGACAGAGATGTTGCGGTCGCCGGCCGCGCTGGTCGCCATCTCGGCCTGGGAGAAACTGAAGGATTTCCCCTGGGAATTGGTGCGTGTGATCCCAAGGCTCAGAGGCAGAAGTGCTTGCAAGGCTCCTCGCAGTTCCCAGTCTGGGTAGCCAGGCGGAGCTGCGCCCCTGCCCCACCTCAAAGATGCCACTTCAAAAGAACAAGAGCTTTTCTGTCAGAAGCTACAGCGGTGCTGTGTACTGTTGGATTTCAGTGACTGTTTCAGACTTGAAGAGCAAAGAAATTAAAATGAGCAACACGGAATCAACTGGTTGAGTGTGTTTCAACTAGTAGTGGTGCAATTGTTGAATCAGCGTATTCTTCTATAGTAAAGATGATCAGTGCTAACATCTTCCGTTCGCTTCCTTCAAATGATAATCCAGATTTTGATCCAGAAGACGATGAGTCCACACTTGAGGCCTCTTGACCTCACATACAGTTGGTGTATGAATTCTTCTTGAGATTCTAGGAGAGTCCTGATTTCCAGCCCAGCATTGCAAATCGATGCATTCACCAGACGTTTGTACAACAGCTCCTGGAGCTTTTTGATAGTGAAGACCCAAGAGAACGCGACTTCCTGAAGTGGGTTCTACATCAGATTCATGGGAAGTTTCTTGGGCTG
This sequence comes from Chionomys nivalis, assembly GCF_950005125.1. NCBI lineage: Eukaryota > Metazoa > Chordata > Mammalia > Rodentia > Cricetidae > Chionomys > Chionomys nivalis. The sequence goes on along the minus strand of NC_080108.1, from coordinate 39,439,304 downwards.
AGAGTGTTCATCAGAAAGCAAATTAACAACATTTTTCTCAGGTTAATATATGGAACAGAGCGTTTCAACGCTGTGGCTGAACTCCTTGAGGTCTTAGGAAGTATCATCGGTGGCTGGGCATCGCCACTGAAAACAGAACATAAACAATTTCTAATGAAGGTCCTTATTCCTATGCACACTGCTTTGTTTCATGCTCAGCTGGCACACTGTGTCCTACAGTTCCTGGAGAAAGACACAGCATGGACAGAGCCTGTTATCAAAGGACTGCTAAGATTTTGGCTGAAACATGCAGTCAGAAAGAGGTGATGTTTTTAGAAGAAATTGGAGAAATCTTAGATGTCATTGAGCCAACACAATTCAAAGCGCTTGAAGAGCCCTTTTAGAGCAGATGTCCAAGTGCGTCTCCGGGTCTCATTTTCAGGTTGCAGAAAGAGCACTGTACTTCTGGAATAATGAATGGATTTTTACTCTGATTGAAGAGAATACTGATAAAATTCTGCCGATGATGTTTGCCAGTTTGTATAAAATTTCCAAAGAACACTGGAATCAGACCATTGTGTACAACGTGCTGAAAACCCTGATGGAGAAGAACGACAAGCTTTTTGGTGATCTTACTAGTTCCTACAAAGCTGAGAGACAGAGAGAAAAAATGAAAGAATTGGAACGTGAAGAACTGTGGAAAAAACCTGAAAAGCTGAAGCTAAAGACGGCATCGAGAAATAGGACAGCGCCTACAACGTGCACGGCATTCTCGGCTGAAATACAAGTGCCAAGTAAGATCAGCTCCCGCCTCTGCTGGCTGGGGAGCTTTGTACACTCTTTTGGAATATATAAAAACTTCAAAGCAAACCTCATCAGTATATTATTATTAGCAGGCCAGTTTTTCCTGGGAAGCATAAGCGAAAGAAGTACGGGCTAAACATAGTCCTGGCTGACCACGGACACAGTGTGTGGTCACCTTTGTCTGACCGTTGACTGCGTCACCTTATCATCCTTGTTACATGTGAGGTCACCCTGGGAGTGGCAGGAATCACGACTGCATCACTCTATCTTCCGTGTTACATGTGAGGTCGCCCTGGGAGTGGCAAGGATCACGACTGTGTCACTCTATCATCCGTGTTACATGTGAGGTCGCCCTAGGAGTGGCAAGGATCACGACTTGAACTCTATCATCCGTGTTACATGTGAGGTCGCCCTGGGAGTGGCAGGGATCACGACTGTGTCACTCTATCATCCGTATTACATGTGAGGTGATCATGGGAGTGGCAGGGATCACGACTGCGTCACTCTATCATCCGTGTTACATGTGAGGTGATCATGGGAGTGGCAGGGATCATGACTGCGTCACTCTATCATACGTGTTACATGTGAGGTCGCCCTGGGAGTGGCAGGGATCACGACTCGAAATCTTGATCATGCTGCACACAGATCAAGTCATCTTCTGTGCTTTCACATGACTGCAGACCTTGGTTCCATCTGAGGAAAGAACTTTTGTAAGATACACTGAGGTGCTGTCCTTCCCTTCCCTCTCCTAGAGATGGTGAGATCAAAGCCCAAGCTCCTTAAAGATACTGCCAAAATCTGGGATTTGCAACACTTATGTTTCCAGGATTTTGAAGCACAAAGTATTAAAACTGGGGGAAAGTAAACAAAAATTCTGCTCCCAAATACCCCTTTCAGGAGCAGCACCCCAGAGTGTAGCATCATGGGTAAACCCGAGGCTCACCTCTCTTTCATTCCTCTCCAAGGCTGGAGGCAGTGCTGTGGACAATGGTCTGTACCCTGTAAAGATTTGTCAGTTGTATTGGTTTAATAGCATGCAGCCAGGCGGTGGTGGCGCACGCCTTTAATCCCAGCACTCGGGAGGCAGAGGCAGGCAGATCTCTGTGAGTTCGAGACCAGCCTGGTCTACAAGAGCTAGTGCCAGGACAGTCTCCAAAGCTACAGAGAAACCCTGTCTCGAAAAAATAAAATAAAATAAAATAAAAATGCTGATTGGCCAGTAGCCAGGCAGAAAATAGAGATGGGGCGACCAGAACAGCAGAATTCTGGGAAAAGGAAAGACTCAGTCTACAGTCATCACCCAGACACAGAGGAAGCAAGATGAGTTGCGTCACTGATAAAAGGTACCAAGCCATGTGGCTAACACAGACAAGAACAATGGGCTAATGTACGGTGTAAGAGTGAGTTAATAAGAAAGCTCCAGCCAATAGGCCAACCACTTTATAAATAATGTAGGCTTCTGTGTGTTTCTTTGTGACTGAAAGGCTGAGGGACTGGGTGGACAGAAACCTCTGTCAACAAGGCAGGGCCTTCCCAGTCCTCGACTGCCTGACCTCAGGCCTGCCTGTAGGTGGAGTCTCTGAGCCCCACGATGTGATGCAGACAGCTAGCTGTCATTGCCCGACTTTATTCAGAAGAAATGCATTGACTGTGCTGAGGCCCTGTACGTTCTTTCCTGGTCAGTATTTCTCACTTGTTATCAATTCCATTCCAACCTCTTGCCTTGCTGTTGTAGGAAAAATGTTTTATAATGAAAGACCTTCACTGGGGATTGAGCAGCATTTAATAAAGTCTATGTTTTTGAGAAAAAAATTTTAAAAAGAAACGCCACACCATTATTTTTTTAAATAAAGAGACATGAAAAGATAGGGATTGGAATATTACTCTATGCCTATACATGGACCAAAACATGTCTATGTATCCCATCAAACACAGGCAGATAGCAGAAAGCCCTGTGTATGATTTCAATTATGAAGTCAAAAACTTGATAAAAACCAACACATGCTAGGCTGAGGACTCAGCCTAATAACAGAGCAATTGTGTAGCATGCATGAGGCCCAAGCTTCCACCCCAGGCCTCCCCATAAAACAAATCAATAAATTCTTACTTAGTCAAATCTAACTTAAAAAGCGGTAAGATGAAATCAAAGCATTTTTTAAACAAAGTAACAGTTTTAAAAGTTTGACACTTCCCACAAAGAAAGCATCAGATCTAGATGTTTCTATAGATAATTTTAACCCTTCAAAAAAGAAAGTACGACCATTTTGTAAAATGATTCTGTAGAGAAGACAACATATTCAGCACCCATTTTGTCTGGGACAGGAAAGCTTTGACTTTTTCCTCCCCACAACCTGAAAGAAATGACCAAAGAGCAAAAGCACAGGGATCTGTGATGAACTGACTCCAGCTGCGACCAGCTCCAGGCTCGAAATATAGCCTGGGCTTCTCCCTTTACACAGTCCCTGAAGATTCTTGAATACTGGAAATTGGGGTTCAGATATCATATGTCATTTCTTTACCAAACAATGCCCTTCCTGGGTCATGCTGGCTCAGGCAGTCCCTTTGTGACTGGGCAGCTATGTCCTCTGCCATTAGCTGCCTCTTCAACTTCTGGTCTCTTGTTGGTCCGTTCCTTGCTTCAGGAGTCCTTGAAAAACTCACCTTCTCCTTCCCTGAGGTGTAAACTAGTTTGTATTATATATACATATATACATGCATACCTAGGTACACACACATTGTATATGCATACATACCTAGACACACACACAGACACACACACATACAGACACACACACAGACACACACACACACACACATACACATAGGCCAAAGCTGTTCTTTTGTTCCCACCCACTCCAATACAAAATAATCATACAGAAGCTATATTGTTTGCAGTACTCTTTGGCCAATGGCTTAAGCATATTTCTGGCTTACTCTTATACCTTAAATTAACCCATTTCTATTAATCTGTGTATTGCCATGTGGCTGTGACTTACTGGGCAAAGTTCCATCCAGCATCTGTCTCTGGTGGTGGCTACATGGTTTCTCACCGACACTGCCTTCATTTTCCCAGCATTCAGTTTAGTTCTCCCACCTAGCTCTATTCTGCTAAGCCACTGGTCCAAACAGATTTATTCATTAACCAATAAAAGGAACACATAGACAGAAGGACTTCCCACACCACACTCACACACACGCACACACACACACACACACACACACACACACACACTTTGCCTTCTGAGACCAGGCTGCAGGGATTAACGTAGCCAGAAAAAGACAGAGAGGCTCCAGCAGAAGGATCCAGTTTCACCTTGTCCAGCAGTCATTTGAAGGCAGCAGAAGAGACAGTTTCCTGATCTGCCATGGTCTGCAGCACCCGTGTGCATGCGCCATCCACACTTTGATGAGCAGCACGTGCAGAGCATTGATGGCGGCCCCACCAGGAGAGCAGCCATCATCCTTGAGCTTCCAGTGATGCTGAGTCTGGTGCATCTTTGCTGCGGCCAGCAGGCCCGGGCCCCCACCATTTCCACACCAACATCTGCCAGAGTGTCCAGGATTCGAGAGCGTAGCCAGGTTCACTGCCACTGAGCCCTGTGAAAACTGAGCCCTGTGACAGCATGGACCACATCTTCCTCCCCTTCTGGAGGAAATGAGCCGCTCTGTGAGCCTGACATCTTCCACCTGAACAGGAGTGCATGTAGCATACACAGTAATCCCATCTCGCACCATGACTGGGGTGTTGGTCGTACAGTGGATGACTTTGGAAGCTGTCGGCTTCTTTTCAATGGAGTTGATGATGGCCCTGCCACAGAGGACGCCCTTCAACCCTCTCCCAAGGTCCTATGCTCACAATTTACACAGGAGATCTTGTCTTTTTTACTTCCCATGTAGATTAGATCTATGTATGTCTCTCTTGGGGTCCTCATTGTTGTCTAGGTTCTCTGGGATTGTGATTTGTGGGAAGGTTTTCTTTGAACTCTTTATCTTCCACTCTAGCTTCTCAAGTGCTGGGATTGTGGGTGAATCTCAACATGCCAGATTCCATTTTTTAAGATAGTGGCTTGATATGTTGCCCAGACAGACTTTAACTTTCAGGCTCCGTCCGTTCCTTGTCAACCCCCTCACGAACACACCACCAGGTTTCTACCCTGGAACTTTCTATCTCAAAACACATTGAATATCCCCATAGAAGGCCCTTGCCCACGGCCAGGTCAGTCTAAGGATTAGCCAGGAAGGGGAGCATCACTTACAGCTGGGGACCTTTCTGCATCCTCAGGCACCCAGCCCCAAACAGGGTGGATTCTCAGACCCCCACCCTCCAGCTTCCTCTGGAGCTGAGGCTTGTGTTGCCTTCACTCTCCCTGGTTCCAAGGTCAGCTGGCTTAGCAATGGCTCCTTTCCTGTGATCCTGTCCTTTCTGTGGGGATCAGTTAGGCCCAGACATCCTGTGCCTCCTTCCAGTCACTCAGTCCTCTCCCAGTGATCCCACTGGGCAGCTGTGGAAAGGACTTCTCAGGTAGCTGGCGGGACTCCAGCTGTTCCTGACCTGGCTCACCAAACACTGGTGCTACTTGTCCTTGCTTTTCAGTTGAGTAAAAAAATCTTCCCCGCCCCCAAAATATTTCAAAGCTATTTCTCCTTGCTTTTTCCTCTCTCCCTGCTCTAGATTAGGAGAGAATCTCACCTGCAGCATAGTAGGTCCACAACCTAAATTTTCTGTCCCCATAGCACTCTGTCCAGGCCTTCTTCAAAATCTCTTTTCCTATGTCAGAGTTTGTGCTGAGTGTATCTGACCTCCTGCTCTAACACCAGGTAACGACTGAATGACTTGACTGGCTATTCCCATTCCTGTCTAGGTGAGCACTGTTCTCAATTCTTTATTTTCCTATTTGATAGGATTCTTACACTTTAATTACGCCCCACTGGCAACTTTGGGCGGTAACAGCTTACATCACAAATCCAAGTCACACAACTAGTTTGAAGCTAGACACAACATTCTTAATGATTTGCTAGAACTAGCAATTGTATTGGAGTTGACATTTTATAAACCACTTTCATAGGCTGGGAGTGTATCTCAGCAGTTGGGGCATTGCCATAGGTTCAATTTCTAGCACCTTGGAGAAAAATAACAGGGAATGTAACAGGCAAACACAGATGCACACGCACACACACGTGCATATGATTAGTTAAGTTCATCATTCCTCTAATAGGTGTACTCCGTCTGTCACCCCAACTAGTCTTCTGGGGGAACTTGATAAAGTCCACAGCAATATTCTGTGGTGTTTGTGGATGAGAGCAACACAGAGCTGAAGAAGAGGTCAGAGCCGAGCTGGATCAGATCACATCACTGTGGCAGGGGAGTGTAGAAATAGCTGCAGGGACAGAGGGGGGTTGTTAGCATATGAAAAATCCACCACACGTGTACACTCACACACACACACACGAGGTGGGGGAGGGCGTCAGCTAAAATAACTGTTAGGCCCAGAGAACACAGAACCATCTTCTGAAATTTTCATGGGCTCGGCTTTTGCTCCCCTTTCCCATCTCACTTCTGCCTGCCCCTTCTCCTTCCAGGAAGGGTCAGAAAGTGCAGCTGGCTATCTGTGTGAGGAAGAACAAGGAATGGAAACAAATCACTGTCCCCCCTACAGAGCCTATCCAAAATGAGTGAAATTAGGAAGGGGGAGAGAAAATGCAGTGTAAGTGACCAGGAAATCCCAGTCACGTGACGCTGCGGAGCAGTCACCATGGTGAATTAAAATAAGTCTTCAAGGTTATGGTTTAAACTCAGGCGGGATGGTTGACTTCTTACGAGTCACTGGAGAAGCGAGAATTGACTTGCATTTTCATCCAAGGTCAACAGAAAGGGGTATTGAGGAAAAGAGAAAAGATAAAATAGCTACTTTCTGGTTATAGAATGTAATTCTGTGAGAGAAAGACAAGAAAGCTTGGTTGGATAATGACAAATCAGAAGATGCCATAAACAAGAGTCACAATTAATCCCATGTCGTGCCCCTGAGATTCTAAGAGAAAAGAAAATTCACAAAGCATGTATGCAAACATCAGTGTAGTAGTATGACCCACAGAGAAAAGAATTTAAAAAAACAAAACCTAACTGGCATTTTCTGGCATGGTGGCACTGGCCTATAATTCTGGCTGCTGGAGGTGGTGGCACGAGGATGGCGACACCAGGCTTTCCTAGACTGTGTGACTTGACCCTGTTCAAAGAGAGAAGCAAACAAAAGTAAAAACCCACAGGTGGATGCTGAAATTTAAGATGATGTAATGTATAGACTACTAATGGTTGATATACCTCAGCATGGCAGTTGTTAAATAGATCCCTCCCCTATCTGGTGAGTGTGTGTGTGTGTGTGTGTGGTGTGATGTGTGTGTGTGTGTGTGCGCAGTGTTTGTGTGTGGTGTGATGTGTGTACAGTGTATGTGTGTGTGGTGCATGTATGTGTGTGATGTATGTGTGGTGTGTGTGGAGTATGTGTGTGTGTAGTGTATGTGTGTGGTGTATGTGCGTATATAGTTATGTGTGTGGCCTATGTGTGTTAGTGGTACTTATGTGTGTGTGATGTATGTGTGTGTGATGTATGTGTGTGATGTGTATGTAGTGTGATGTGTGTGTGGTGTGATGTGTGTTTGATGTATGTGTGATGTGCATGTGGTATATGTATATGTGTGATGTAAGTGTGATGTGTGTGTGGTGTATGTGTGTGTGATGTATGTATATGATGTGTGTGTAGTGTGATGTGTGTGTGGTGTGATGTGTGTGTGATGTATGTGTGTGATGTGTGTGTGGTATGATGTGTGTGTGATGTATGTGTGAGTGTGATGTATGTGTATGTGTGATGTATGTGTGTGGTGTGTGTAGCAAGACAGAAGCTCTATGAAACACCGGCATTCTGTGTGCTACGGAAATGAAAGTTTCATGAAACGATGCTAAGATTTGGTCTGTATAATGGCCTCTGGTATATTTCATTTTGGCCTAGTCTTGTCTGCATCTTTAACAGTGTGCAGGCAGGACACACTTCACGCCTTCCAAACAGGTCGCCAGTCTTGAAATCAAGTAGCTTTGGTCATCCTGTCCTGCAGAGTAATTGTGCTCGGGTCAAGTCTCTCCTCAGTGTGGAAGTTCTCCCTTCTCCACTGTCCTCGTTACACCCGGAGTGGTCAGATTTCAACCGTGTGGATGCAAAGCCGTACCTTATACTAACAAATTTCCATTCCCATGGGATTTTCTTGTCTTTGTAAATGGTGACTGAACCTCGGGCCTCGGGCATTGCTGGCAGACATGTGTTCCTGCACTGACTCCATGCCCAGACCTTCATGCTTGTTAAATAAGTAAGACTTGAGATCCTGATGACAGTCCCTTCAGCTTTGTTTCCTGTTCTGTGAACTGCTCTTTCTATGTTCTGTCTGTTTTCTCAATGAGTTGTCTCTTTCTTATTGGTTTATTTGTTATTTATAAGGTTTATTATTTTTGATACAGAGCCTACATTTTTATAGATTCATTTTTTCACAACTTGAAGACATAAAGATCATCATTAGACAGGGGCTTGTTGTGAAGTGCAGACTGTCTTAAATTTGTGACAATCCCCTTCCTTAGCCTCGCAGGTACTAAGGTCACAGGTGTGAGCTACCAGGTCCAGCTGAGGCTTTTACATCTCATCTGTCTTATGGAGAACAATAGTGAGAAATGTAACAATTAATTTTTATGTATTTTACAGGTATGTGTGTCTGTTCATGTCTGGTGCCCAAAGAGGGCAGAAGAAGGTGTTGGATCCCGTGGCACTGGAGTTGCAGAGGGTTGTGAGCTGCCATGTGTGTGCTGGGAACTAGAACCAGATCCTCTGTAAGACCAGTGAGTGTTCTTAACCACTGAGCCATCTCCGCAGTCTGAGAAATGTGCCTGTTTTTCATATTAGGCTCTGTGTATTTTAAGAAAACCCTCCATATCTCTGAGGTCATAAAAATCTAAAACCTTTAAATGTTTTGTTTTATGTGTCCAGTTCTTCATCTAGATTCAGCTTGTTTTAAATTCCATATCTAAGCATCACCATCCTCCTCCTCTTCCTTTCCAGTGGAGAATATTCTCTCTCTCTCTCTCTCTCTCTCTCTCTCTCTCTCTCTCTCTCTCTCTCTCTCTTTCTCCCCCTCTCATTCTCTCTCTTTCCTCTCTCTCTGTCTCTCTCTATGTCTCTCTGTGTCTCTGTCTCTCTCTCTGTCTGTCTCTCTGTCTGTCTCTCTGTCTGTCTCTCTGTCTGTCTCTCTGTCTGTCTCTGTCTCTCTCCAAATAAAAGTTTCAAGTCCACAGTGTAAGTGGGCTTCTGAAGGTTGTAGAATGCCAAGCTTGGCATCTCCAGGTACTAATGGCATCAGAAAGAATTTCCTCAGGCTTAGTGTGTTCTTAAAATGCTTTTATTTTTTAAATGAAGTGACTTTGTATCTTTGTGAGAAGATAAACTTCCCACCGCTCCATTCTCCATTTGGCCGAAGCAGAAAAAAGGACCTTGTCTCAGGGATTCTCATGCACAGCAAGGTGAGTGGAACAAGGCTGTGACTTCTCAGACCCAGTGATGTCACAGGAACAGCGGAGTCTAATGCTCACCAGGGAGTTGTGGAGAGCCTTTTATTTATTTACTTTTTAAAAAGTAAACAAGCTATCTCTTTTCATTATACATACCAACCCAAGTTCCATCTCCCTCCCCTCCTTCCATTCCCTCCACATACCCTCCCAACCTACTCCTATCCAGTATTCAGAGAGGGTAAGGCACATTGCTTTGGGGAAGGTTCAAGGCCCTCCCTACTATATCTAGGCTGAACAAGGTATCAGTCAAAGAAAATAGGTCCCCAAAAAGCCAGTACATGCAGTAGGGATAAATCCTGGTGCCACTGCCAGTGTCCCCTCCAATTCTGCCCCAGCCATGCTACCGTCAACCACATTCAGAGGGCCTAGTTTGGTCCTATGCTTGTTTCTTCCCAGTCTGACTGGAGTTGGTGAGCTCCCATTAGCTCAGGTAGACTGTTTCAGTGGGTGAACCCATCATGGTCGTGACCTCTTTGCTCATATTCTCATTCCTCCTACTCTTTAACTGGGCTTTGAGAGCTCAGTCCAGTGTTCTGATGTCGGTCTCTGCCTCTGTTTCCATCAGTTGCTGGATGAAGGTTCTATGGTGACATTTAAGATATTCATCAGTCTGACTATAGAACAAGTCAAGATCAGGCCCACTATCCTCTAATGCTTAGGGTCTTAGCTGGGTCATACTTTTGTGGACTCCTGGGAATTTTTCTAGAGCCAGGTTTCTTGCTAACCCCATAATGGCTCCCTCAATCAAGATATTTCTTTTCATAATCTGTCCTTCCTCCATCTCGACTATCCCATTCCCTCAAGTTCTCCCCAACTCTCCACTTCTCCCCTCCTCTTCCCCTTCTCCCTTTCTTTCTACCCCCTACCCTAAGCTCCCAAATTTTGTCAGGTGATCTTGTCTGTTTCCAATTTCCAGGTGGGTCTGTATATGTTTTCCTCTGGGTTCACCTTATTACTTAGCCTCTCTAGGATCATGAGCTATAGGCTCAATGCTTTTGTTTATGTGTAGTACCCACTTATGAGTGAGTACATACCATATTCATTTTTGGGGCTCTGAGTTACCTCACTCAAGATAGTGTTTTCTAATTCCACCCATTTGAATGCAAAATTCAAGATGTCATTGTTTGTTTGTTTTTATTTACCACGGATTAGTACTCTAATGTGTAGATATGTCACACTTTCTTTATCCATTCTTCTGCTGAGGGGCATCTAAGGTTGTTTCCAGGTTCTGGCTATTACAAAAAATATTGCTGTAAACATAGTTGAACAAATGCCTTTGTAGTATGATTGAGCATCTTTTGGGTATATGCCCAAGAGTGGTATTGCTGGATCAACCTGAGGTAGGTTGATTCCCAATTTTCTGAGAAACCGCCATACTGATTTTTAAAGTGTTTGTACAAGTTTGCATTCCCACCAGAAATGGATGAGTGTTCCCCTTACTCCACATCCTCTCCAACATAAGCTGTCATTGGTGCTTTTGATCTTAGCCATTCTGACAGGTGTAAGATGGTATCTCAGAGTTGTTTTGATTTGCATTTTCCTGATGGCTAAGGATGTTGAACATTTCCTTAAGTATCTTTTGGCCATTTGAGATTGTTCTGCTGAGAATTCTATTTAGTTCCATACCCCATTTTTCAATTGGATTATTTAGAATTTTGATGTCTAATTTCTTGAGTTCTTTATATATTTTAGAGATCAGTCCTTTGTCTGATGTGGAGTTGAAGATCTTTTCCCATTCAATAGGCTTCTTTTTGTTTTATTGACTGTGTCCTTTACTTTACAGAAGCTTCTCAGTTTCAGAAGGTCCCATTTATTTATTGCTGCTCTCAGTGTTTGTGCTACTGTGGTCATGTTTAGGAACTGGTCTCCTGCGCCCATGCATTGAAGACCACTTCCCACTTTCTCTTCTATTAGGTTCAGTGTGGTCAGATTTATATTGAGGTCTTTAATCCATTTGGACTTGAGTTTTGTGCATGGGGATAGATATGGGTCTATTTTCATTCTTCTACATGTCAGCATCCAGTTATTCCAGCATCATTTGTAGAAGATATTTCCTTTTTTCCATTGTATAATTTTAGCTTCTTTGTCAAAAATCAGGTGTTCATAAGTGTGTGGATTAAATTCAGGGTCTTCAATTTGATTCCATTGGTCAACCTCTTTGTTTTTATGCCAGTACCAAGCTGTTATGATTACTGTAGCTCTGTAATAGAGTTTGATGTCAGGGATTGTGATACCTCCGGAAGTTCCTTTATTGTACAGGATTGTTTTGGCTATACTGGGTTTTTTTGTTGTTGTTGTTTTCCTTATGAAGTTGAGTATTTTGAGGTCTGTGAAGAATTTTGCTGCAGTTTTGATGGGAATTGCATTGAATCTATAGATTTCTTTTGGTAGGATTGCAATTTTTACTATGTTGATCCTACCTATCCAAGAGCATTGGAGATCTTTTCATTTTCTGGTTTCTTCTTCAATTTCTTTCTTTAAAGACTTAAAGTTTTTGTCAAATAGATCTTTCCCTTCTTTGGTTAGTGTTACCCCAAGATATTTTATGTTATTTGTGGCTATTGTGAAAGGTGATGTTTCTCTGATTTCCCTCTCAGGTTCTTTATCATCTGTATATAGGAAGGCTACTGATTTTTTTGACTTTATCTTGTATTTTGCCACATCACTGAAGGTATATATCAGCTGTAGGAGTTCTCTGGTAGAGTTTTGGGGGTTCCTTATATATAGTATATTATCATCTGCAACTAACAAAAGTTTGATTTCTTCCTTTCCAATTTGAATCCCCTTGATCTCTTTCTGTTGTCTTATTTCTATAGACAAATCTTCAAGAACTATGTTGAAGAGATATAGAGAGAGTGGACAGCCTTGTCTTGTTCCTGATTTTAGTGGAATCTCTTTGAGTTTCTCTCTATTTAATTTGATGTTGGCTGTAGGCTTGCTGCATATTGCTTTTATTATGTTTAGGTATGCTTCTTGTATCCCTGATTTCTCTAAGACCTTTATCATGAAGGGGTGTTGAATTTTGTCAAATGCTTTTTTAGTATCCAATGAAATGATCATGTAGTTTATTTCTTTCCGTTTATTTATATGATGGATTACATTGATAGATTTTTTTTAAAACAGAAGCAAGCCTTTTATTTCCATGTTTCTTGGATTTTAAGTTGTCTGAATTGGTTGCTTTGAGAGGATTAGTCAAAGAGACCAAATCCCATATCTTCATCTGATTCCTCCAACTCTTCCTTGGCTTTAGCCTTTGCTGGGGCTGCAGCAGCAGCAGCAGGAGCAGCAGTGGTGGCAGCAGCCACAGGGGCAGCAGCCACAAATGCAGATGGATCAGCCAAGAAGGCCTTGGCCTTTTCAGCAAGTGGGAAGGTGTACTCAGTCTCCACAGACAGAACCAGAACCCGCTTGTACCCATTGATGATCGAGTGTGGCACCGAGCAACAGTCGGGTAGCCGATCTGCAGACAAACACTGGCAACATTCCGGACACCCTCTAGGAAGCGAGAGTGCAGAGCCTACTCTGTGATATCAAGCACTTCTGGGTTGTAAATGCTGCCATTGTCAAACACCTGCTGGATGATCAGCCCAAAGGAGAAGGGGGAGATGTTCAGCATGTTCAGCAGCGCGGCTTCCCTGCCTCCCACTTTGTCTCCAGTTTTTATCAGCTGCACATCACTCAGAATTTCAATGGTGCCCCTGGAGATTTTAGTGGTGATGCCTAAAGCCTGGGAAAAAAGTGTCTTCTCGGGCCCCAGACCAGTGTTCTGGGCTGGCACAGTGACCTCACATGGGGCGATGGCACCAGCACGGGCGGCAGCTGGCACCTTATTGGCCAGCAACATGTCCCTAATCTCAGTGAGGTCCTCCTTGGTGAACACAAAGCCCACATTTCCCCGGATATGAGGCAGCAGTTTCTCCAGAGCTGGGTGGTTCTCCAGGTGTTCCCGGATGGCCTTCCGCATCATGGTGTTCTTGCCCATCAGCACCACAGCCTTCCCTCGCAGGGACATGTGGATCTGCTGCATCTGCTTGGAGCCCACATTGTCTGCTCCCACAATGAAACATTTTGGATAATCATCTAAAAATTGGATGATCTTAAGGAAGTAGTTGGACTTCCAGGTCGCCCTGTCTTCCCTGGGCATCATGGCGGTGCATCAGGGATTACCACGCAGGGTTTAAAGACGATGTCACTCCAACGAGGATGCCTGGTGAGAGCTTGATAGATTTTTGTATGTTGAACCAACCCTGCATCTCTTGGATGAAGCTGACTTGATCATAGTGGATGATTTTTTTGATGTGTTCTTGGATTTGGTTTGCTAGTAGATTGATGAGTATTTTTGCATCCATGTTCATGAATGAGACTGGTCTATAATTCTCTTTTTTTGTTTGAGTCTTTGTGTGGTTTTTGTATCAGGGTAACTGTAGCTTCATAAACAGAGTTTGGCAATGTTCCTTCTGTTTCTATTGTGTAGAACACTTTGAGGAATATAGGTATTAGCTTTTCTTGGAAGTTCTGGTAGAATTTTGCACTACAATCATATGGCCCTGGGCTTTTTTTTTTTTTTTTTTTGGTTCAGAGGTTTTTATGACAGCTTCTATTTCCTTGAAGTTTATAGTTTTATTTAAATTGTTCAAATTGTCTTTTTCCTTTATATTTTCCAATTTTATAGAGTACAGGTTTCTGTAGTATGACTTAATGATTCTCTGAATTTCTTCACTGCCTGTTGTTAAGTCTCCCTTGTTGATTTGGAAGTTCTCTCTCATTGCCTTTTAATTAGTTTGGATAAGAGTTTGTCTATCTTGTTGATTTTCTCAAAGAACCAGCTCTTTGTTACATTGATTTTTTTGTATTGTTTTCTTTGTTTCTATTTTGTTGATTTCAGCCCTCAGTTTGATTATTTCCTCTCTTCTACTCCTCCTGGGTGAGTCTGCTTATTTTTGTTCTAGAGCTTTCAGGTGTGATTTTATGTTACTAGTGTGAGATTTTTTTTCCATTTTCTTTATGTGGGCACTTGGTGCTATGAACTTTCCTCTTAGCACTGCTTTCATAGTGTTCCAGAGGTTTGGATATGTTATACCTTCATTTTTGTTGAATTCTAGGAAGTTTTTAATTTTTTTTTATTTCTTTCTTGACCGAGGGGTGGTTCAGTAGCTCACTGTTCAATTTCCATGAGTTTGTAGGCTTTCTGAGAGTAGCAATGTTGTTAAATTCTAACTTTACTCCATGGTGATCCGATAAGACACAGGGTGTTACCCCAATTTTTTTGTATTTGTGGAGGTTTGTTTTGTTACTGAGTATGTGATCAATTTTAGAGACGGTTCCATGAGGTGCTGAGAAGAAGGTGTATTTTTTCCTGTTTAGATGGATTGTCCTATAGATGTCTGTTAAGTCCATTTGATTCATTACATCTGTTAGTTCTCTTATTTCTCTGTTAAGTTTCTGTCTGGCTGACCTGCCCATTGGTGAGAGTGGAGTGTTGAAATCTCCTACTATAAGTGTATGGGGTTTGATGTGCAATTTAAGTTTTACATGTTTCTTTTACATATATGGGTGCTCTTGTATTAGGGGCATAGATGTTCAGGATTGAGATTGTATCTTGATGGATTTTTTCTGTGATGAGTAAGAAGTGTCCTTCTCTATCTCTTCTGACTGATTTTAGTTTGAAATCTATTTTGTTAGATACTAGGATGGCTACACCTACTTGTTTCTTAGGTCCATTTGATTGGAAAACCTTTTTCCAACCCTTTACTCTGAGGTAGTGTCTGTCTTTGAAATTAAGGTATACTTTTTGTATAATCAGAAGGCTGGATCCTGTTTTCATATCCATTCTCTTAGCCTGTGTCTTTTTATAGGTAAATTGAGTCCATTGATAGTAAGAGATATTAATGACCAGTGGTTGTTAATTCCTGTTATTTTTTTGGTAATAGTGTTTATGTGTTTCCCTTTTTTGGGTTTTGTAAGTGGGGGTTATCAGATGTCTGTGTTTTTGTGGGTATAGTTACTTTTCTTGGGTTGGAGTTTTACTTCTAGAACTTCCTAAAAGGCTGGTTTTGTGGATATGTATTGCTTAAATCTGGTTTTATCATAGAATATCTTGTTTTCTCCATCGATGTTGATTGACACTTTGCTGGATATAGTAGTCTGGGCTTGCATCCATGATCTCTTAGTGTGCAGCACATCTGCCCAGGACCTTCTGGCTTTCACGTTTTCCATAGAGAAGTCAGGTGTAATTCTGATAGGTCTACCTTTATCTGTTATTTGACCTTTTTCCTTTGCAGCTCTTAATATTCTTTCTTTATTCTGTATGTTTTGTGTTTTGATTATTATATGGTGTGGAGGGACAGGTTTTTTTTTTATCCAGTCTATTTGGTGTTCTGTAAGCTTCTTGTACCTTCATAGGGATATCCTTCTTTAGGTTGGGAAAGTTTTCTTCTATGATTTTGTTGGATATATTTTCTTGCCTTTGAGCTGGAGTTCTTCTTCTTCTACCCCTATTATTCTTAGGTTTGGTCTTTTTATGGTGTCCCAGATTTCCTGGATGTTTTGTGTTAAGAATTTGTTGGATTTAATGTTTTCTTTAACTAATAATTCTATTTCCTCTATAGTATCTTCAGTGCCTGAGATTCTTTCTTCTATCTCTTGTATTCTGTTGGTTATACTTGTCTCTGTGGTTCCTGTTTGTTTACCCAGATTTTCTATATCCAGAATGCCTTCAGTTTGTGTTTCCTTTATTACCTCTATTTCAGTCTTCAAGTACTAAACTGTTTGCTTCACCTGTTCGATTGGTTTTTTTTCTTGGGTTTCTTTGAGGGATTTATTAATTTCTTCCATTTTTTGTTTGTCTTTTCCTCAATTTCTTTAAGGGAGTTTTTCACTTCCTGTTTAAGGGTCTCCATCATTTTCTCAAAGTTATGTTTAAAGTCGTTTTTTTTCTGCTTATTCTGGGTTAGGATGATCAAGTCTTCTTGTTGTGTGACCACTGGGTTCTGGTGTTACCATGTTGCTTTTTAGGTTGTTGGAGGAATTCTTGCATTGGTGCCTACCCATCTCTTCCTTCAAATGAGGCTGGCAGTGTCTTCCTGCCTTGGTCTAATCCTTGCAGTGATTGTCTGAGTGTTTGGGAGATTTTTTTGTTGTTGTTCTGCTCTGTTCTGTTAATGTCTGTGTCTCAAGAAGCCTCTGATGTCTCTCTAAGCCTGCTCTTTTGTTCTCCTCTCCTGGTTGGCTCCCTTGGTACTCCCTCTTGGTCCCCTCAATATTGTAGCAAGCTCTTGATCCCCTCAGTACTGTTGCAAGCTCTTAAGTTCCCTCCGTAGTGGAGCAAGCTAGGTTTCAGAGTTCCACCGAGGTTACAGGAGAATAGTTAGGTGTGTGGACAGTGTGAGACTTGTAGCTTGAAGGGTCAGGTGGATGGGTTTGGGTTTTGGAGAAGCCTGCCTGTAGGAAGGTCTCCCGCTGGCTGGCTAGAAAATCTGAGGGAGTTGGGAGAGGGGCCCAGGGTTTTGTCCCCCTTTGGAGGGCCTATAGAGTGGGGTGTCCAGCCATATGGCTGTTCACTCGCCTCTTAAGTCCCGTCAGTATTGGAGCAAGCTGTGTTTCAGAGTTCCACTGAGGTTGTAAGAGGATCACTGAGAGCCTTTTAAACTACTGATCTCACCACTCACTTAGTGTGCTGGTACCAGTCTACCTCAGACTACAGATGTCAGCCACACATTCCTCCAGTCTTTCCCCTCCCTCCCTCCCTTCCTTTTTCACATGCTTCCTTGCTTTTTTTCATTCTCTCTCTCTCTCTCTCTCTCTCTCTCTCTCTCTCTCTCTCTCTCTCTTCTGAGTCAAGGTCTTAACTGGGTATGACCTCAAATACTTGACCCTTCTACCTCTGAAACCTCACAATTTTGGAGATTACCAATGTGCACAAACACTACACACTTTTGTGTATTCTTCCTTTAGGGAAGGAATTCACAGGAGTAGAAGGAAGACACTCCCAGCTCTTGTTTTCCATTAGAAAACATAATTTAAAAATAAATAACATTTCAGATGGCTACAATCATTCAACTTTGTTTTTTTAAGGTATGCTTCATTCCCCTGGGGCTATTCCCCTTATTTTTCTTAACAGAATGAAGGAAAGTTAAGGTAGCTTTGAGCATATGCTTTTCCAAATGTCTGCAAGTGTGAGGCCTGGTGCACTTCTTGCTATTCATGTCATTGTGCTTACAAGTCCTAGTGAGGGCCCATGGCAGTATACGATAGAAGGAGAAAACTGGCAGGCTTTGCTGGCTTTGCGGAATTAGTCCTGAAGACCCTTTTGGGAGAAGGGAGGACTATCAAAAGTTTTAGTTAATACTTCTCACAGTACATGGAACCTCAAATGTGTTGCTCAATGTTTTGGTACAAACTTTTCATAGCAGACAGTCTTGTCTGGCAGCAAACCCAGCCTGCTAGTTTGTTGTAATATGAGCGGCAGGGCTGTGTCCCCGGCACCCAGCCGCCCGCATGGCTAGCTTATGCCCCGAAATAATTACACGGAAACTGTATTCTTTTAATCACTATCTGGCCCATTAGTTCCAGCCTCTTATTGGCTAGCTCTTACATATTGATCTAACCCATTTCTAATATTCTGTGTAGTACCACGAGCTGGCTTACCAGGAAAGATCTTAACCTGCGTCAGTCTGGAGTGGGAGAATCATGGCAACTCCCTGACTCAGCTTCTTTCTCCCAGCATTCTGTTCTGTCTACTCCACCCACCTAAGGGTTGGCCTATCAAATGGGCCCAAGCAGTTTCTTTATTTTTAACCAATGACCTTCCTCCATCACTAGTTGGATGTTTCCATCACGTTTGTACAGAAATGCCATTGGTCTGGTTTTGCTGGTCCCTTCGCCTGATGCTGCAGTTCAGCCTATCCCTGAGTGATCACAGCTGCTGCCATCTCCAGGCCTCCAGAATACAATCCAGCATGTTCAGGTATCACTATGTTTCTGTTCACTGGAGACTGGAGAAAAAGCTCAGTAGTAGAATATGCCTGACAAAGTTTAGACGCTAGGACGGCAAAAAAATTGAAGTGGTGTTTCATATCGTCAGGAGGTAAAATCAGGAGGATCAGAAGCTCAAGATCATTCTCAGCTACATAATGACTCTAAGGCCAGACCAAGCTAGGTGAAACCCCCACCCCAGCACAAACCAGAATCCCACACAAATGCAAGATTGAAAGAGATCATTGTTATACAGATCCAAGGCTATGAGTGCTATTTGTGGCTGTAGAATATTAATCACAAAATGGCTAGGAAGCCTGGCTCATTCCGGTACTGCTGCGGATGGCAGTGAGCAGACTGCTCTCTGGAAGTGCAGGGTTCAGTTTTTCAATTTATAAATAAAGTCAGAAAGTTCAGATATGTGCATGCAGCAGATCAAGACGAATGGGCACTAGACAGTGGTATCT
The DNA here is from genome assembly GCF_950005125.1 of Chionomys nivalis. Classification (NCBI taxonomy): domain Eukaryota; kingdom Metazoa; phylum Chordata; class Mammalia; order Rodentia; family Cricetidae; genus Chionomys; species Chionomys nivalis. The sequence goes on along the minus strand of NC_080108.1, from coordinate 39,420,479 downwards.
CCACCCCATGAATTCTCCCTCCTCTTTCCCGCTGGGCAGTAAGTTGAAGCCCATGTTTGTGTTTTTTGGGAAGTGTCATCGGAGTAAGCATTAGGGAGGAATAAAGAGCTTTGGTGATCAGAGGACAGCAGAGCAGCATCCTCTTGGGCGTTGTATTCCAGCCTGAAGGCTCTGTTCCTTACTTCACAGCAGCTCTCGGACGTCACGCGATGATGTCATAGACATCTGCAACCTGGGCTCTGGTTTGCATTTGATTCCATTTTAAGCCGATTAAACATCCAATCTTCAGACTTTCTATTCTTTGCAGTAAATATCAAGTTTTTTTTTTTTTTTTTTTTTTGGTTTTTCGAGACAGGGTTTCTCTGTGGCTTTGGAGCCTGTCCTGGAACTAGCTCTTGTAGACCAGGCTGGTCTCGAACTCACAGAGATCCGCCTACCTCTGCCTCCCAAGTGCTGGGATTAAAGGCGTGCGCCACCACCGCCCGGCAATATCAAGTTTTATAATGTCTGTTTTGTTCAAACTATTCCCTGAAGTGATCCAGTACAGATACAGAAAGCTGAAATTGCCCGAATCAACTGCCAAATGAGACTAAAGAAAATCTTGTAATCATCAGGAAAAAAGCATATTAAATTATTGGTTGTAACTATTCAGAGCTGTGCAAATAAACTACTTGCTAAACCTGTTGTTAATGGGAGCCAAATTATGGCCCTGCCAAAGGTATGAAGATGGAGATTTTCAGCTGTTTTCCAAAGGAGCACAGCAGTGAGAATTTATGAGTGCGCGTGACGTGAGATTTGAGATAGCCATCCTAAGCTGTTGGAACTGTCAGAACCTGGGGTTTTGCCCCCAAACTCAGTTCCAGCACCAGCGGGTGTTTGTAGCTGAATATGACACAAAAAATGACAAGATTCTCATGATGGGTTGTGCCTTTTTAACAACATCTGTGATGTTTTTGAAGTTATGGGTAGCAATGAGACTTTTGATGTTTAGTGAATATAATGAATCTAGGTGGTGGTAACCTCCCAGTCATTTAAGTGGATAGAGCTGCAGTGAAAAACTATGTGCTTGACATTCTAAATGTGATTGCCACCCGAAATAAGTTAAAAACAGGGTGCTAGATCCTGCTGTTGAAAAGGACTATCACATATTTATTTTACCCCTTAATTATATGTATGTATCTGTTCGTGTGTATGGGTATGAACATGCGAGTGCAGGTGTCCAGAGAAGCCAGAGGAGGCAGAAGATCTCCTGCAGCTACCATTACAAGCAGATGGGAGCCTACTGAGGTGGGTGCTGGCAACCAAACTTGGGTCATCTGAAGAGCAGCATTTGGTCTTAAACACTGAACCATCTTTCCAGCATCTTTTAACCTTCTTGGATCAATTTTCCAGTATGTGAAATGGTTCTCTACTAACTCCACTGTGGTAGTTTGAATGAGAATGGCCACACAGGCTCATAGAGACTGGCAATATTTGTGTGTAGGGGGGTTGACCTCGTTGGAGTAACTCCGGCTTTGGTGGAGGAATTCTGTCTCAGTAAGCAGGTTTAGAGGGCTTAGAAGCTCAAGCCAGACCTAATGTACTGCTGCCTGAGGATCCAGATGTAGAGCTCTCAGCCACCTCTCCAGCCCATGGCTACGAGCCTGCTGCCATGCTTCCGACCACGAAGATCATGGACTGCACCTCTGAACTGTAAAGCAACCCCAGTTAAATGTTTTCCTTTGTAAGAGTTTCCAGGGTCATGGTATCTCTCACAGCAACAAAACCCTAACTAAAACATCACATACAGAAACTCAGTGTCAGGAAAAGCGAAAATTTCCTTGTGCCTCTCTTCTCTTGCTTATCCCCTCCCAAAGAAGAAGTGTTAGGCGCCAAATGGGAGATCTTGTTTACTGGATGTAAACTGAGCTTTGAAATTCTCTGAGTTCATCAGCAAGATTGGTTCTCCCATTGTATTTGCCATAGAACTAACAGCAGGGAAGCATCCAGAGAAAAGCATTTTTCCCAGGACTCTTCTCTGGTACCCTAGGCAGGTAAGTTGCTTTCTTTTTAGCCATAAAGTCTATGTGCTTTATTGCAGTAGTCTCATTGATAGACTTTGGATATGAAATCATGACTGCCAGGGACGATGTGTGATATTTACATACACAAAGGTTATGCTTCCTTTCTGAAAGTTGTAATTCTTTATATTTGTTTATTTATTATTCAGTGTTTAGTGCAACAGAGATTTCCAGACTTAACTGTTAGCGGCCTAGTGTTTTGGGGCCAAGAATGAGAAAGTGAATAGAATTCAATTCTTTCCTTGTGTCTCTGAATCCCAAAGGCTATATATGAGGGTGTGTGTCTAGTCTTATTGCATCTGGGTATACCCTGTTTAGTTCATATCACTGGTAGGCCTGTGCTGCTCTGAAGGGAAAGGAGGGACAATGGATGTGTGGGATGGGGTGGGGTGGCTGGGGAGAGAGAGGTAGAGGAGTCTGTGGTCAGTATGTATTGAATGAGAGAAGAATAAAGAAAAAGAAAAAAGAGGCACCCTCATGCCAATTGTCTGTAAGGAATAATCACTGTTTTCCTACACTGTGCCGCTTCTACCTTCGATAAACAACAGTATTGCACGTCTGTTCTCTCCCTGTTATCGTGTGAACTGCCCGGACTCCTGCAAGCACGCCTCTGCCCTCTTCACAATCACTGTGCTATATATGTCCTTAAACTCAAGCGCATCGGTGTGTGTGTAGAAAAATTAATATAGCTTGTCTGTTTATTTTTCTATTAGTATAATAAAAAGTAATTTCAATTCCCTAGCCACTTATGTTGGGCTATGTACAACAAAAACCCAAATACCATCAGCAACAATGAAAGAGCTGACCAATATCCAACTCAGATGGACAAGTTCCCAGAGCTCAGCTTCACCCTGCTAAACTGTGTGCCCGAACCATCTCAGGTTTGCAGTGCCTTCGAAGTTCTAAAACGGTTTTACATCTGAGCACCCCACTCGGCACCAGCTAGGACAACTCGTTGCCCTTTAAAAACCTAAAAATCTGTAACGAATGAATCAACCTTTGACCCCCACAACTCAGGAGAATATGAAAAAGGAGCTGTAGAAAGCTTTCAGCAGAAATATTCATTAAAAATTAAGTATTTGAGAAAAATAAAATGAATTTTAAAAATTAAGCAAAGAGGAACTGGAGAGATGGCTCATCTTTTAAGAGAGCTCACTGCTCTATCAGAGGTCCAGAGTTCAGATCTTTGCCCCCACTTCGGTCAGTTCACAAACACCTGTAACCCCAGCTCCAAGGGAGCTGAGACCCTTTTTATAAAAAAATTTTTTAAAAAACTAAGAAATAGCTTCAGGAAGAAATGAGGTTGGAGATTACAGGGACAATGATTATAATAGAAGATGTTCAGGAGAAGAGAATGAAAGTTGATATCGTTTGAAAGGTAGAATACATTTACATATGCATACACATCAATAAAGATACATTTGCCACCTCTGGGGTTGCATGTTTATAATCCCTGCACTCAGGAGGCTGAGGCATGGAGATCGGAAGTCCAAGATCACCTTGGACAACCTGAGATCCTGTCTCCAAAATGGTAGTAATAATAATAACAAAAAGACAAGTTCATTCTGAATTAACTGGGAAATATAGGGGTATTTAATGTATCTGATTTTATAAAACAGCTTGCTTTGCAGTTTGACATGTTATAAAGAACTCATCACAGTTCTCTGGGCTGGCGAGCACCTCAGTGGAGACAATACGTGCACAGCTGGATTGCCATGGCACCTCAAGGGTGAAGGTCCTGAGCTTTCTGACTCAGTCCCTTTCCTGTCTGGCCTGTTAGCTCAGGCTTCTTATTAGCTAGCTTTTACAACTCAGATTAACCTGTGGCTCAGTACTTTTTCTCAGTAAGGCATTCTCGTGTTGTTTCCTCTGCATCTGGCTGGCAACTGATTCTCTGCCTTTCCTCTTCCCAGAATTCTACTAGTCTGATTGTCCCAACTATTCTTTCTGCCTGGCTACTGGACAATCAGTGCTTTATTGTGACAATATGAGTGACAAGCTTTACAGTGTACAACCATGTACAAGAGCATTTCCCCGCAGCACTATGTAGCCCTCTTTTATTTTTGAATCCGTCAGAAGGATGCTTCCCTCAGTGACACCGAATTCTACCCCTTCCCCAAATCCTCCAGGACTCCTGATTTGCCAAGTTTCCCTCATTGTGTGATACTAGTTAGCCTAACTTTGTCACCTCCAAACTTGTCCCTGGTGCCCTGAGGTGGGTTGGGTAGAAGAGATTTAGATGCAATTTTGGCACAACAGAAGCTAGTGTTTAAATCCAGGTTAGCCGGCCACGGCTTCATATGTTGCACGTATTGTCAACTCTCTTCAACCAGAGACCTCTGACTGTATCCCCAGCAATGGAACAAGCTTGGCTACTGCTTCATGCAGTGGGGAGGACACACACAACAGGGTATCTCAGAAACAATTCTTTGTGGTTGTTGTTTCTTTTTGTTTTTGACACAAAGTGTCTTGTTGCCCAGACTGGCTTGAGCTTAACTTAGAGTTGAGGATGACTTGGCCAGGCCCAAAGGAAACTCCATTTCCACAAATCCCAACAGGCAAAAAAGAAAAAATGGCTAACTCTGGTACCCATTATGTTACCAAAATGCATGCTGGCCTCCAGGCTTCCTCAGTATGGCAAGTACCTGTTACACATCTCAAAGTCCTTGCTGTTGAAGAACACCTGACTCTTCTCACCTCCCCCCCTACCCTGAGGCTACACATTCTCCTTATTTCTCCCTTCTCTCTCTCCCCCCACCTCTATTCCCTTCTCTCTGCTCTCCCACTCTCTATGTGGTCCACCCCATGCTGTCCCGCCCTCCTCCCCCATCAGTCTACTTGTCTCATGGACATAATCAGTTTATTTCTTCATCTGTCTCTGCTCTGGATTCTTCCAGATGCCTCTGGCTGTTCTAGTTCTCTTCCCCCCTTCCCCCCCCTATAATAAAAGCATGGCCATGTCATCAGGTTTTACACTGCTCTTTCTACTCTCCCTGCCAGATGCTGGGGCTACAGGCCTGCACCACCATGGCTCCTGGCTTCAGAAGTTCTTATTACAGTACTCAGTAAGGGACTGAGCTGTGAGTAGGAAGGGGGCATAGAAAAGGCAGTTTACTCCAGAACTCTAGATTAGGTGCTGCCAAAAGCAGGCTTGGATGTGTGATGCAGGACATAGTTCCGGCACTCGGGAGGCTGAGGCAAAAGGATTTTGACAAGTTCCTGGCCAGCATAGGCTGCTTTGAAAGATTATCAAAAAACAACAACAAAAACCCAAAACAAGTCCTTTGCTTAATTTAGATAAATGTACTCACTAGTCGCAGTCTTTTGTGGCTTGTCTTTTCATTGTCTCTAAGGATTGGTCTTATTTTTTCTTATGATGATCCATTTTCAGATCTTTTGTGCAAGCCATAAGATCATTTCAGATGGGCTGCATTGTTTATAAGCCTTTTGCTTGTTAGATCTTAGCAGGAATGACCCTTTTCTAGAATCATCTTTGTCTGCATTCACAAATCTCCAATACCAAAGTCCTAGCAGTACATCTCTCTGTGTGCCTGCTGTCTGGGAAGTTATAAATGTCGTGTAATTCACAGTTTGTATAAACTCCTAATTTTCAGGTCACTAAGGTTTGCCGACTGCTCTGGTTTAGATATAGGTCATATACCTAAGGGTCACATGCTGAAGATGTGGTCCTCAGCCTGTAACATGGCTGGACAGTCATGGACTCTTTAGGAAGTGGGTCTAGTGGAGGGGAGGTTGTCATGGGAGCATGCTACCGACATGGGTCTATGACCCTTGTCACTTTCATTTATCCCCAGGCATAAAGTGACCTAGTTCTGGCAATGCCTTTGCTTCAGGTTTGGCTTCAACATGTCATGAGTGGAAATTCCAAACCGTGAACCAAAATAAACCTTTTTTCTTTTAAAGTTGTTTTTTTTTTTTATTGGAGACATTGTTTGCAGTAATGGAAAGCTGACAAATATATTGGCAATAACCACTTATCTAATAGAGAACAAGCTGGACTTGTGATTTTCAGCATTAATGTGGGAGACAGCTTACATCAGTTCATAATAGCTGACTATTTAACTTTCTGTTCCTAGAGACGCTAGGGCGGTGGTGCCAGGTATGAGAGTGGAGGAGCGAGGCTGCAGTGGACAAAAGGGCGTGTTGTTGACTAGGAGGTCTGGTCCATCATCACTCGCTAGGCCAGTGCCACCTCTAGACCCAAAGTGGAGCCAATGGTGCTGCACCTGCTGCCGCTGCCGCTGCTGCATCTGGAACTTGCCCTGCTCACTCTGTTGGGGGAAGGGGACTGCAGGGCTGTGGTGCTGCCTTCAGGCTGCAAACAGGATGTTCATGCCCAAGTCACTGGTGGAGAAGTCAGCTCTGAAAGTGCCTGGAGCTCTTGGAGGTCCTGCCCCGCACATGCTGTCTCTCAGCAACTACAAGCTATCTAAGATGAAGAATGACTCATTTTCTGCATAAAGACTCCTCAAAAGACTTCTGTGGTCTGTGTTGCTGACATGGTCCATTCTGCCGCCAGAAACCATGTTGGTGTCAATGATCCCAGCTGTCATCAGAAGTCATATTGAAGTTCACAGTCTGGACTGTCATTGCCTGCTGTAGGCAAAGAAGTGGTTTTTTTTTCTGCAGTTGTAGCTGTTTGGTCAAAAGTGAGACCCCAGCCCTCTAACACCCCTATATCCAGAGAGTCTGGAATGTAATATTGAGTTGGAAGTGTCACCTCAGCCTCTGCCCTGGGACTTGCCCTGGTCTAGACTCCAATTCCCAGCCTGTCAAGCACTTGAACTCCAATTCCCAGCCGGCCAAGCGCTTGGACTCTAACTCCCAGCCTGCCAAGCACTGACCCCTTTCCAGGGAGGGTCAGGACCACCCACACAGGGTACTTATGCTCGCATTGGAAAAATGAACACATGGTCTCCTGGGTTTGAGTGGGCTCCTCTCCCCGCCACGCTGTCTCAGTCTACCCCGGAGTGCAACATTTATTAAATGTGGGCATTTTTGATTTGGTCTAATCTGGTTTGATTGGAGCTGGCTCTTTTAAAGGATTACTTTTAATAGTAGTGATGACTCATACTAGAGAATGAGGAATACTGAAGGCTTCCATGACAACCTCCCTCACGAAAAGTGGAAAGAAACCGCCCAGATTGGAAGCTATTACACAGAAAATCTGTGATGAAGATGCTGAAGTGCAACTCTTCACGCGTGATGACTCTGGCACGCGTGGGGTGGGGAAGGGCTTAGTTTTCTGAAAGGGGCTGGCCCCTGGCAGTTTGACCAAAGGATTATATAGGCTACCCAAATTGGACTTGGTGTTTTTTTTAGATGGGTTAAAGCAGAACACAGTAGTGGGTCAGTGGACCTGGGAGGAATGTGAGGTGAATATGATAGGGTACATTGTATGAAATTCCCAAATAATTAATAAAAATATTATGTTGGGAAAACAAAACAAAGATTCTAACTTTCATTCTGATGTACTTCACCCATTTTTTGATTTTTTTTTTTTCATTTTGAGGTAGGTTTTCATCTCATGAAGCCCAGGCTCACCTCAAAGATTACCTTGATCTCCTCATCCTCCTGTTTCTACCTCCCAAGTGTTGGGTCACAGGTGAGTGCCACCACGCTCTTTACAGGAAGAAATGAGGGCGGAAATTGCATGTGGGAGTGCAGACTGAACCATCAGCACCAGTACAGATTTCAGTGTTAGTTCCTGGATGACAGTGAAAAATTACAGCAATCGTAGTGATGAGGTGTACACATGACCCATAAACCACACACACACAAAAAACACAAGTCAGTCCTGTTTTGGAAAGCACAATGGGAAAGGCAACTTTGGAGTTCAGTGAGAGAAAGCCAAGGAGACTATTGGCATATTGTTGGTGCCAGCACAAATTTTGACCTCCTGTTTCCAAATACTAAATAAGCTACCCAGTACCTCTCCTATCTTAGCTATGCTCACTCCATTTATAAAATGGGGATAGTGTGTCTATGGTGTGTTATGAGGACTGAATAAAATCACAGGACTGCCTATGTTCTAACCTCTTGTTTGGGAGCTAGCAGAAGTTCTCAGTCTTGGAAAAAAAAAAACGGAGAAATTATTGCCCTTCAAAAACAGGGATTGAAGAATTGGCAATAGTCCAACAGATTCTATTAAATCTCAAGGGGGAAACTAGATCATTTAGGAGTGGGGGAAATATCCCAGGTACACTTGGAAACCTAAGGAAGAGCCAGCCTTCTAGATAAGGAAGGTGGCAGAGAACCAGGCATCTGCGTTTGACCCCTGTGATGGTGACTGGATGATCACTTGTCTGTGCACAAATGACAAATGTCATTGCTGGACCCAACCCCACTATTTTTCCACAGACCTCCTCTTTTCTCTTTCTTTTTGAGTCAAGATTGTCTCATTGACCTAGTGTTTACTTGTTCAGGTGAGAGGCTAACTGGCCAGCAAACCTCAGGAGTCTCCCTGTCTCTGCTTCGACATCATTTGGGATAAAACCTCCACAGCACCTGGCACACCAGCCTTAAAGATGAGCTAGTGGCACTCATCCCTTGTTGGCATTCAACGTTCTCTAACTGAACTTAAAACCCACTCGACAGCTAAGTGTGTTAAAACCCCAGCACTCGGGAGGCAGAGGCAGGCAAATCTGAGAATTCAAAGCCAGCCTGCTCTATGAAGCAAGCTCTAGGACATCTGAGGCTGTTACAGCGTGATACCCTATCTTAAACACACACACACCAAACAAAACAAAGAAGGAAACATGAGGGAAACCATGCCCAGTACCAGAAACGCAGTCAACTACCAAGGGTTAGTGAGTTCATTGAACCTAGACAAGAATCTACAGCCACACATTTACTAAATCAGCATAAATTCTAACAGGTTCTAAAATAAATGTCTATCTTAAAATGCACAGTTAGGTGCAATTTTCACCCCTCATCAGGGAAGATTTTCTTTGTAACAGATGAAGAGTACTACAGAAAACTACAGCTTATCAAAATACAGGTAACGAGAGATCATGAGCTCCCACTTGCAACTGATTTGTCCACAACAGAACTCCTGTACCTAAAGCTCATGGATCCCTGTGGAAGATGGGGTGGGAAGAACATTAGAACCAGTATAATAGGAAGTTGCTGTGAGATTGTGCTTCTGTGGCATGCCCATCAGGAAAAAAAAACCTGCTTAGACACGGGTTTAAAGCCAATTGAAAGTCTTTAGTAGCCAGACAGGACTATACGAGTTGTTCAGGACCCCGGTGTAGCCCTGAGCCTTTCTCAGGGTGAGCTTTTAAGCACAAAAACCTATCCCAGGTTGGCACGCTTTAGTTAACAAGAACAGTTAGCCAGAAGGAGAACTACAGAAGCCAACAAGCAAGGGTGGTGCACTTCGACTTTGCCATAACTATGGACGCTGGTGGACTGGTTCATTGTTGTCGCTTCGGCAGGGGGTGCTGTCGATGTGTAGCTGGGCCGGGCGGTGGTGGCGCACGCCTTTAATCCCAGCACTCAGGAGGCAGAGGCAGGCGGATCTCTGTGAGTTCGAGGCCAGCCTGGTCTACAAGAGCTAGTTCCAGGACTGGAACCAAAAAACTACGGAAAAACCCTGTCTCAAAAATCAAAAAAAAAAAAAAAGGAAGTGTAGCTGGTCCCAAGGCCATTAGTGTTATGAGCTGATACACAAGTGTTCACATTGTCTAAGATGAAGGAACCCCACCACTAATCCAATCAAAATGAGAATTAAAGGTCCAGCCAGTGCCGATAGCCAGGAGGACCAAGATAACAGAGGCTCATGTCAACTATTCATTATTGTCCTTGTCTCGTTCTCCTTTCCCAACCACAGCAAGATTTTCTCTAATTACTCCTGAACAATTAATAGAGAGCAAAAAGTTTTTCCAAAAGTCATTTATACTTCTCATTATCTCATGAGAAACAAATCCAAGTCTCTCCAATTTTTACCATTTTTGCAAGGGATTCGAACTGTTGTTCAAATTCATAAATGGAAACTTTTAGTGCCTCCAGATACTGATCAACCTGTTTATTTAGTCTGGGAAACATCTGAAGAGACACATTTATTCAAACCACTAGTAGTACATGCCCACCAAACAGTCTCAGAGACCTAGTAATATTATTGTTATTGATATGAATTAGCCCACAAGGCAGAACAGCAGGCTTCAGAACAAGGGCAGTATCTAAACTGGATGTTTAGGATATTAGACAAGTTTCAGCCCCTTCTTAATCCTCTGCCATTAGGTGGGGCTGCCCCTCAGTCACAGTGAGTTTGTCAATGACTGACAGGCTGGTTAGATCCTATTTCTATGTAGTACAAGGCTGGGCGTCTAAGCGTAACCAGTAGTTCAGGCTGTTTCTGCCTGGGAATGGTTAGCTTTATCACCAGGGTATCTTTCTGCATAGAGTCTGATTCCCCAAGTTTTCCAAAAGCCAGAATCTTTGTTAATGAAATGTCCACATTTTTAATTTTATGGTCATTGGGTTATACTCTCCTATTGAGTCTTTTTTGGAGGAGGCTTCTTTCTATATATTTATCTGTGTATTTCCAGGAAGTCTCTATTTCACAACCCCAGTTATTACTATGGAAAGTCCTTGCTCCTGGCAGCTAGGAGGTCCAGCCACAGGGCATGCATAGAACCGTAAACTCTGTGTTCCTATATCAAAAGATAAACTCCCTGGCTTGCTGTGGTGGTGAAACTTTTAGTCCCAGCATTCAGGCGGGTAGACAGAACTCACTGTGACTGGGGCAGCCAAAATTAATGTTTCAGGATTTGCAGGGGGTAGATCTCTGTGAGTTTGAGGTCACAGCCTGGGCTGTTACACAGACAAACCCTGTCTCAAACAAAACAAAAACATGCAACAAATAAAAACCCTAAGCTTCCACTGTTGTGCCCACGCCACACAGAACCCCAGACGAGACCACCACAGAGCCAGTGTCCAATACAAACACATTGGGATTCACTCAAGCCTGCTTGGACTGTAATCCAACACACCTATGCAGTGGGTGGGGGAAGATGGCCCTTAGCTCTCAGGGTAAGGGGTTTTTAAAGGGAGAAATCACAGGCAGGGTGGCACAAGCCTTGGCATTTTGGGATAAAAGTGTACAACTTTTGAATTGGCTGGTTGGGGTAAAGGGGAATTTCAAAACAGTGACTATCAGCAGACAATAATTTCCAAACAGCAGTTAACTGGATGCCTACAAGGATGTTTGAAGCGCCTGGACATCCTGATGGGTCACTTTGACCGAGGCAGGCACGGATTCTTGGAAGTGTTTATGACTTTGCTGGCCTCATTTACCCCCTTAGTTAGGTCCTGTCTAAAATTGAGTTCTTTCCCAAAATGGAGTTTGTTTTGCTCCTTCATCCACACCTTTCCTTTCTTCAGTTCAACCAGACACTTAAAGTGGCCCCCAGTGCAAAGGTCAAGATGAACATGGGTTTCTAGTCTGTAGTCATGCTAGCTAACACCTTCCCTATATCTGCCTTCCTAGTTCCTAGGTCTAGGACTGAAGGCGGTAGGGATGAGGTAGAACCTTGTATTCATCTCAAACACAAGTCTCAGGGAAAGGAGAGGGACAGGGAAGGCAAAGGTCTGGGGCTCAATGATGTCCATTTGGCCTATCTGTAGCTTCCACCTTATGACCTGTGTGTGGTGGATTCATGGTGTAACACCAGTTACCTTCCCAACAATAGGAACAGAAAGAATCACCTTGTAGGGTCCTTTCCAGGTTGGTTTTCAGTGCTCCCTTGACTACCTGCTTGAACCACACAGAATCACCAGACAGAACCAGGGGAAACTGGTGATGGAGTCAGAGGTCCAGTCGGTCTCTCAGAATATTCTGTATAGAGAACTGGATGGCTCGTAGCAGCTTGAGAAACAATGGTTAGAGAGTTGTATCAACTGCTGATCTCTGAGCCTGGGATGCAGTGGGGGAGGTCCCCCATACATAATCTCATAGTAGTGGAAATCCCTCCCATCAAAACGAAGGGAGGAAGGGGGTCTATCTACCCTTCACTGAGTTCCTCTCTCTTCCCCTTTATATTTCTCTTTCTGCCCAGCCATACTGCTCCTGTCTCTACCTTCCTAGTGCTGGGATTAAGGTGTGTGACTCCCAAACACTGGAATTACAGGTGTGAGCCACCACCACCACCTGTGTCTGTTTCTGGATCAATCTTGTGTAGCCTGAGATCCATCTGCCTTTGTCTCCCAAGTCCTGGGATTAAAGGTGTGTGCCAGAACTCCCTGGTCTGTATGGCTGAAACTAGTCTGGCTGTATGGCTGTTTTGCCCTCTGATCTTCAGACAAGCTTTATTTACTGAAACACAATATACCACTACCTCTGGTATACAAATTTTGGTTTCCTTATCTGACATTCTATAGCCCAAGGTCTGGGGCTCTTGCAGCGGTCCGTCAGTGCCCCTTTTATCATCCATTTTCCTGGACAACCTCTGGCAGAAGGGCAGGGAGTCAGCATTTAGTGTCTCGAGAGGTAGTATTGGAGAATTTTTAAATCCTTGGAGCAACCTGGTCCACATACATTATTTGCGGTAACCTCCATTTAAAATCAAAGGTGAGTTGACTCAGTTCTGCCAATGGGACACTGAAGTCTTTCAACAGTGTCTTTTTCCTGGAGGAACCAGAGCTCCCAGGTTTCTTCAGGGGCAGGAGAGTGTATTCCAGGGTGACTGACATGGTACAAGGATGCCTATTTCTTCAAACTAGACAGTGTGGGCTGCAATTCATCCTTTTGTTTCCAGGGTCATGGGTACCATTTGATCTGGATGCAGTGTCCAAACTGCTTAGTTGAACAATTATAGGAACTTGATGTTGGGCCAGTCCTGGGGGGTTAATTTCTGCTCATACCTCCAGGAATCTTGGTCATCAATCTGAGAGATAATCCAATTGTATCTTTTGATTGGGGGCAGGACTTTCAGCTAGGAGATATTCTTCTGACAGAGAAGGGTTGGACAACAAAATTTTTCTGGATATCTGTAAGTTTAACTGTTTATCATTAGAGAAAGTGAAGGTGGCCTTCAGCTTATGGAAAAGATCCCCCGCCCCTGCAAATCAGTTCTCTGGTACTAAACACCTTTTGCACTACCTCCAGCAAGTGGGACCTATTTATATCTTTAATTTTTTAAATTTCTAACATTTTTTCCAATATCTGAGTCTGCAAGAGTGACAGAGGAAACTTTTTAGCAGATGCCTTTAATCTTTCTAAAAAGGACCTATTGAAAATCGTTTAAAGTCCCCTTCATCAGTATTGGACAGAAGGGAAATCTGTTCCGTCCAGGCACCACTGTCTGGGAGGAAACCTCTTGCCTGGCCGGGGCAGTTTCTCTACTTTTATCAGAGAATAGTCTGTTTTGAATTTCCCAATTATTCAGATCACTGATAGAAAGGAAACAAAAATTATGAAGCAGGAAGGAGTGAACCTTCCTCATTTCCCCTTCCCAGGGACTGCTTACAACAGGCTGGGAGTAAAGAAAATGTGTACTTTGGGAAACCATGTCTCCTTTCTTGTATGAATCCTGCTCTGGTGGCGGGTGCCCTGGATGAAATGTCCAGCCCCTCCCTGCCTCCACACAGGGGCGGTAATGACTGAGAACTCTGAGCAGGAGGCAATGGATGAGACAAGTGAGCACTACAGGAGTGGGGCACATAGAAGTGGTTTTTATTAACTCTGCATAAGCAGGCATAGGCAAAGGGATTCAGACCCAAACAAGAAGGAATAAGTCTTAGGACAGTGGGGGCATCTCACACCGGAGAAAACCATCAGCAATAGAAGAAAACAAAACTGCTGAAACACACAGAAACATACACACACACGGGGGGGGGGGGACAACCAGGAGTGGCTGTCACAGATTTACACACCAGAACAGACAGGAGAAATCTGGTGACATCTTATGCAGACTCTGGGCACTGGGTCAGTGTCTGTGTCCAACCTCTCTGTCCTATGTGTCCAAACAGAAAGCACCTTAACCAGAACTCAGCTCTGGAGGTGACAGACTAAGTGACTTTCTAATTTGTTTCCTTTTGGGATGGAGGCAATCAGACTCCTCCAAATTCTTAGGCATCACTTGATCAAAGGGAGTCCTGGGGACCTGAAATATCCCATGATGGACACCTGCTAGGAGCTCCTTGACCACGGTACTACTCTCTGCTTGGAAGAGGGGACCTGAGACCCCAGTGTCTTGAGATTTGACCTCTGGGGATCTCAGTGGGACCCCCAGGAAATGTTGTGGGATGCCTACCAGAAAGCACAGTTTGGACGCACATTTAAGCCAGGGAAGGAAAGATCTTTATTAGCTGCTCAGTGAGTACACTGGTTGCTTGGGATCTCACTGTAGCCCTGAGCCTTTTCAGGGTGAGGTTGCTTTGAGGGACCCTGCGGCTCTTGCGGCTGGCCGGCTCCTGGGAGAACGTCCTGTTTGCTTGAAAGATTCTCGGGATCAGCAGCTAGCCTGCTCTCATGAGAGGAAAACAGGATATCTATGGGTTGGGGCATCTGCAAAGCAGGATGACTGCAAAGTAGGATATCTGTAAGATAAGAACAGAATGTCTGCTGCCAGACATCCATGCTGGGAGGGGAGAAACCATTCATGCGTGCCCCCCACCTCATTCCGATAATCACGCTTCTGCTTCTGTAAAACTTGCTTTTGCTGCCCTCTTTCCTATGGGAAGACCTCCTCCCAGTCTGGAGGTGCGCAAGTCCTCCGAAAGACTTTGCCGCCCGCAGGTACCTGTGTCTACCTAATAAACCTCTTGCAGTTTGCATCCGACCCATGGTCTTGGCCTGGTCTTTGGGTCCGGGGGTCTCCACCTGAGGGAAGGTCCCTACCGGGGTCTTTCAGCTTTGGAGTTGAGATTTCTGTTTACTTGGTTTAGAAAGACAAGTTCTGGGACCAGCTGGGCAGGCAGTGCACACCTGTAATCCCGGAACTTGGGGGCTAGAGCATGCATGGTTTGTGCAACCTGGAGGGCAACCCCAGGGCATTGTGTACACTAGGAAATATTCTATCAATTGTACCACTCTTCCGTCCCCGGCTTTTATCATAGTGAGGAATGACAGGTGTCCTCTGAGGACACAGCTTATTCCTACTTAGAGTTTTTAACTTTATGTATGCAGACTCAGGGGTTATGATCAAGGCATGTGTAGCTGATCACTGTAGTTTATCACTAAGGTCTTTTCTTGGCATAAAACAAAAGTTATGATTATAACACACAAAATCTGTTGAATAACATTTCCTTTTTGGACAAAATATATTTTAATAAGTACAATTAAATGGACCTAAAAAACAAGCTGGGGTATCTATCCTAATATCTAACAAAAAAAAAAGACTTAAAACTAAAATCAAAAGAGACAAAGTAACATTTCATATTAGTCATAGGAAAAATCCATCAAGAGGAAATCTCAATACTGAGCATCTATGCCCCAAACAGAAAGGCATCCCCATATGTTTAAAAAAAAACACTGTTAAAGCTTAAATCACACATTAAACCCCATACACTAATAGTGGGAGACTTCACCACCCACTCTCACCACTGGACAGGTCCATCAGACAGAAAATTAACATAGAAATTAGGGAACCTACAGATGTTATGAATCAAACGGACTTAACAGACATCTATAGAACATTCCATCCAAACATACAAGAATAACATTTGTTACTGCATGACTAGAATTTATTCTAAATTGCTGTAGTCCGTGTAATCTGTAGAATATGCATGTTGTGGTTTGAACATGAAAGGCTCTGTCACAGACATGCTCATATGTTTGGACACTTGATCCCCAGCTGGTGGCGCTGGTTCAGCAGGTTGAGGAACCCTTAGAGGGTGGAGCCTGACTGGAGAAGGTGGGTCACTGGGGATGAGCCTGGAGGTTTTCCAGCCTGGCCACTCTCCCTGGCTGTGGGTGCCATGTGACCACCCACCACATGCTCTTGCGGCCACCTTAAGCTTAAGCTCCGGCTGCCATGCCTCCTTCACCACGATGGGCTGGATCCCTTCTTAAACTGAGACTCTCCCCCACCTCTGTTTCTGCCCCCCTATCCACTCCTCCTCCCTTTCTGTTTAGGAAATGGCAGGTCTCCCATGAGTATCAACAAAACATGGCGTATCTGAATGCAGTAAGACTAAGAACCTCCCCATGTACTCAGGCTGGGCAAGGTGACCCAGCTGAGGAGTAGGGTCTCAAAAGCCAGGGGAAGAGTGGAGACAGCCCCTGCTCCCACTGAGGAGTCCCACAAGAGGCTCAAGCTACACAACTGCAATACACATGCAGAGTGTCTAAGGTCAGTGTCTTGCAGGCTCCCTGGTCTGTCCAGTCTCCGTGAGCCCACTTGAGCCCAGGTTAGCTGATTGTGTGAGCCTTCCCATGGTGTCCTTGTTCCCTCTGCTTCCTACAGTCCTTTCTCCTCCTCTTCTTCAGAATTCTCACAATTCTGCCTAATGTTTGGCTGTGGGCCTCTATCTGTTTCCATCCGTTATTACTGATGCCTCTCTGATGACGATTGTGCTAGGCACCAGTCTGATCGGAGGAGATGGCCACTTCAGGCTACGTGTCTGCTATTGCTAAGAGTCGAAGCTGGGGTCATCCTTGTACATTCCTGGGAGATTCCCTTGGGCCAGGTTTTTTCCTAACCTCAAAATGCCCTCCTTTCTAGCAGTCTTTTTCAGTACCCCCCTTTATTTCTCCACCCCAACATGACTGTTCATGTTCTCACCCACCCTCAGCACCCTCATGAAATCACTTCTATTTCCCCTACCCGGGGAGAACTAGTCCTTGTTCCCTAGTCTCTCTGGGCCTGTGGATAGTAGCATAGTTATCCATTATTTCACAGCTACTATCCACTCATGAGTAAGTACAAACCATGTCCATCTTTCTTTACCTGGGTTATGTCATTTAGAATTTTCTTTAGTTCTGTCCATTTGCCTTTAAATGCTGTCCCTTTTTTAACGACTGAATAATATCCCATTGTGTAAATATACCACATTTTCTTTATGCATTCCTCAGTTGAGGGACATCTAGGTTGTTTCCAGGTTCTAGTTATTATGAATGAAGCTTCTATGAACAAAGTTGAGCAAGTGTCCTTGTGGTATGATTGAGCATCCTTTGGGTATATGCCCAAAAGCGACAGAGCTGAGTCTTGCGTACATTGATTCCCATTTTTTTGAGAAACTACCGTAGTGACTACCAAAGTGACTGTCCACGCATACATTCCCACCAGCGGTGGAGGAGTGTTCGGTCCCCTGCTCCACATCCTCTTCAAGCATGAGCTGTCACTTGTGTTTTTGACCTGAGCCTTTTTGACAGATGTAAGATGGAATCTCAGAGTCATTTCAATTTGCATTTCTCTGATGGCTAAGGATATTGATCATCTCCGTTAGTGCTTCTCAGCTATTTAATAATCTTCTATTGAGGATTCTCTGTTTAGATCTGTACCCCAATTTTAATCAGATTATTTGGTTTGTTGATATCTGGTTTCTCATGTTCTTTATATATATAATTTTGGAAATCAGCCCTTTGTCGGGTGTGGGGTTGGTGAAGATCTTTTCCCATTCTGTAGGCTGCTGTTTTGTCCTAGTGACTGCGTCTTTTGCCTTACAGGAGCTATTCAGTCTAATGTGGTTCCATTGATTGCCAGTTTTATTGCCTGTGCTGTTGGTGTTCTGTTTAGGAAGTTTTCCTGTCTCTTCTACCAGGTTTAGTGTATCTGGATTTATGTTGAGGTCTTTGATCCACCTGGACGTGAGTTTTGTGCAGGTTGATGGATATGGATCAACTTGAGTTTTTCTACATGTGGACATCCAGTTGGAGCAGCACCAAAGATGCTTTCCTTTTGTTCCCAGTATATACTTTAACCTTCTTTGTAAAAATCAAGTGTCCATAGGTATGTGGATTTACATCTGAGTCTTTAATTCCATTGATCCACATCTCTTATTTTACGCCAATACCATGTGGTTTTTACTGCCATAGCTCAGTAGCAGAGCTCGAAATCTGGAGTAGTGATACCTCTGGGAGTTCTTTTATGGTACAGGATTGTTTTAGCCTTCCTGAGTTTTTAAACACCAGCTTTAAGTGCAGTTTCTGCTGCACTGCTTTCAACCAATGCTCTATCAAACCTCAGAGGCAACACCGATTATCTTTTTTTATTATTATTATTTTTATTTTTTTAATTAATTAATTTTATTAAAGATTTCTGCCTCCTCCCCGCCACCGCCTCCCATTTCCCTCCCCCTTCCCCAGTCAAGTCCCCCTCCATCGTCAGCCTGAAGAGCAATCAGGGTTCCCTGCCCTGTGGGAAGTCCAAGGACCACCCACCTCCATTCTGGTCTAGTAAGGTGAGCATCCAAACTGCCTAGGCTCCCAGAAAGCCAGTACGTGCAGTAGGATCAAAAACCCATTGCCATTGTTCTTGACTTCTCAGCAGTCCTCATTGTCCGCTATGTTCAGCGTGTCCGGTTTTATCCCATGCTTTTTCAGACCCAGGCCAGCTGGCCTTGGTGAGTTCCCGATAGAACATCCCCATTTTCTCAGTATGTGGGTGCACCCCTCGCGGTCCTGAGTTCCTTGCTCGCTTCTGCTCCTGATTTGGACCTTGAGATTTCAGTCCGGTGCTCCAATGTGGGTCTCTGTCTCCTTTCATCGCCTGATGAAGTTTAATATTCAGGAGGATGCCTATATGTTTTTCTTTGGGTTCACCTTCTTATTTATCTTCTCTAGGATCACGAATTATAGGTTCAATGTCCTTTATTTATGGCTAGAAACCAAATATGAGTGAGTACATCCCATGTTGGGAAATGCAAATCAAGACAACTTTAAGATACCATCTTACACCTGTCAGAATGGCTAAAATAAAAAAACACCAATGATAGCCTTTGCTGGAGAGGTTGTGGAGAAAGGGGTATACTCATCCATTGCTGGTGGGAATGCAAACTTGTGCAACCACTTTGGAAATCAGTGTGGCGGTTTCTCAGGAAATTTGGGATCAACCTACCTCTGGACCCAGCAATACCACTCTTGGGAATATACCCAAGAGATGCCTTATCATACAACAAAAGTATATGCTCAACTATGTTCATAGCAGCATTGTTTGTAATAGCCAGAACCTGGAAACAACCTAGATGCCCTTCAATGGGAGAATGGATGAAGAAAGTATGGAATATATACATATTAGAGTACTACTCAGCAGTAAAAAACAATGACTTCTTGAATTTTGCATGCAAATGGACGGAAATAGAAAACACTATGCTGAGTGAGGTGAGCCAGACCCAAAAACACCGCGCATCTTCACATGAGTCTTTCACCACAGCTGAGACGCTGCTCTCCAGCTGCCACTGTGGGGGGAGGGGCGGTCCATCAGTCCGGCCTCGGGACAGATGACTTTTGCTTTTTGGGGGAAGCAGGTTTGGTAAGATTGCTAATAGGGAACCACTGTTCTTAGTAGGTTAAGAACCTTTTCTGGTGGGTAGAATGATTTTTAAAGTGAGGACCTCTTGAAATTATGTCCACTGTAAATAGAGCCAGACATTATTTATTGCTATGAATATTTATCTCATACATATTAACCTATATAAGGGCAAATGTGGGGGAGTTAAAATTTCCTTTTTCTTTCTAAAAGAGGAAAAAGCAGATCTGAAATTCATTTTTCATAACACTATGAAAAGAAAAAACAGCACTAATACCTGATAAAATTTTTGATTGATTCATATATTCAACAAATATCTATTGATTTGGATCTGTGTGATAAAGCAAATATGGTCTATGCTCTCATGAAACTTACGTGCTACTGAGAGAGAGAAAATAAAGAATCAGGCATGGTAGCAAATACCTTTAATCCCAGAACCCAAGAGTTAGAGGCATGCGGATTTCAGTAAATTTGATGCCAGACTGGTCTACACAGCCAGGTCCAGGACAGCGAGATAGTCATGAGTGAATGTGTGATCAAGGAGGCAGGGAAATTGGGTTGGGTGACTGGCAGGAGCTTTTTGAGGGAGGCACTTGAACTAGTTAGTCACTCTTCTGAAATGGGTCCAGCTTGGGCAAAGGTGGAAAGTTTTGTAAGAACAGGCAAACCAAAATGACCAAAGTGTAGTGACTCCGAGAGGGTAGAAAGAAGCTGGACACAACAAAGAGTTACATGCAGGGCTTCAACAGACACAGTGATCACATGAGAAGCTCCTGTTTTCACGGGGTGAGTACTGTCTCTTAAAAGGCTGTGGAGAAGAGATTTTAGTGGACCAATACAGGGGACATGGGGGTAATGAGAACTGATTATAAGGACGGAGAGAGAAAGAGAGACAGGGACAAATGCACAGGGACATCAGTTCCCTATGGTTGCAGGACATGACAGAGCTGAACAGTTTACTTCATGGTGTCCAGGAATGAGAGGAAAAGGAAATCAAAGGACACAGAAAGAGCATCCAATCAAAAGTGACTTTATAAAGAAGACTCTCAGAGACTTGGAGATGGAAAAAAGACCGACATAAAATGAGAGTCAAAGTCAGGCGGTGGTGGCGTGCGCCTTTAATCCCAACAGGCAGGAGGCAGATGCAGGCAGATCTCTGTGAGTTCAAGGTCAGCCTGGTCTACAAGAGCTAGTTCCAGGATATATGGGGCTGTTAAACAGAGAAACCCTGTCTTAAAAAAAATGAGATCAAAAGAGGGATTGTGTACTGAGAAAGGAAACTGACCTGGAGCAACATGTCATTTTCAATGACAGGTTTCTGAGGAGGAGAATCAGACTTGGTAGATAATAAAAAAAAGTCAGGAAAATTTGGGATCATGCGGTCTTACACAAGCTCATGGTTCAGGCAAGTTTGGGCAGTCGGGAAGAGAGGCCTTGCTTGCCCTGCTGTGGCTGTGGGCATGTGAGCTGTGGATGGGCAGAGCTGGAGAGGGCCTCAGAGCTGCAGCCCCAGACATTGGGGGTTTTCCACCGCCCCTCCACAATAGCTCGAGGCCTCTGATCCTTTCCACCGCTGGTCCTGCTGCAGCCCAATGCACTGGGTCATGTCCACCACTCCTCCCCATCGGGGCACCTGGATTTTCTTTGGGATCAATGACCAGCAGGTGCAGGACCAAGATCTATATGAGATCCATGGGCGAGAGGGTTGCCCATTGGCAAGGACCCATCTGGACCCATCAATTTCAGGCTGATGCTCAGCATCTCCAGTGCCACAGAGGAAAAGGTAGTCCCGGAACACAGCTCTTCTCCAGCATATGTAAAACCAGCATCGTCTGCCCCTGAGGAGAAAAAGTTCATGCCAGCCATAGCACCATTGGCCCCAAAGTGACAAGTTAGGCCCAAGAGGAGCACTTTCAGGTTTAGGGGAAGAAAGCGATGCTCCTTTCTGGTTGCTTGATGTGTTGAACAGGCTGGACTTGAACACACAGAGATCCACGAGCCTCTGCCTCCCATGTGCTGTGATTAATGCCGTGTACCACCACCTCTTGGCTTTGTATAGTCTTTGAGTATACTTTTTGTTTGTTTGCTTGCTTGCTTGAGTGTTTAAGACAGGATAGACTCAGACCCCATGTGTAATCCAGGTCGGCCTGGATATTACCTCAGTCCTTCCATCTCAGCCTCCTGAGAGCTGGGATTACAGATGTGTACCATTAAGCCTGGCTGTTTGCCAAGTTGGTTATGTTCGGACTAAATACAAAGTGAAGTGAAATCACCAGAAGGCAATTAGGAGACTTTTCAAATTAGTGGTTATTGATAATGGACATTAATCCCAGTGCCTTTGTTTCAGGTTATGTTTTGTGAGTCTTTGCAGACAGATGAGAGAACAATATACATTAAAATTGTCTACCTTCTAAGGACCCTGTAGTGGCTGGTGTCTCCAGAATATTTCTTTTGAGTATTTGGAAGCTGGAAGGATCAAATGTCAGTTTTTAAAAAGGTATTGAAGGGCCAAAAGGATGCTTCTTTGGGTAAAGGTACTTGCTGCCAATCCTGATGACTGAGTTCGGTCCCCAGGAGCCACGTCATGGTGGAAGAGAACTAACTACCCCGAGTTGTTCTCTGTCTTCTCCTCAAATGGTGTAGATCTCAGCAGCTGGAAATGCTCACTACTTTTCTGAGCACCTGTGTCCACCAGCTCACAGTCAGTTGTTACTCAGTTCCACAAGACCCGGCACCCTCTTCAGATCTCTCCACACAAGTGACATACACACAGACTCTCATACACACATAAATAAGAACACAAATTTATTAAATGTGTTAAAAATAACGTACTTCCTTAATTTTTTGAGAGTTTCACGTAGCCCAGGCTATCCTGGAACTCACTATGTAGTGTAGGTTAGGCTTAAAGTTCAGGCAATCTCCTTGATTGACCTCTCTGAATTCTGGGATTATAGGTAGGAGCCACTGTGTCCATCTTAAGTCAGTTTTATAGTTAGGAAAATCAAGACTCAAAAAATCAGGTTGTGAACTAAGGATGTGATGTAGTAGTTGACTCTCAGCATACATTCAGTTCCCAGCACTAGAAAATAAAAAATAAAAAATAAAAGGAACAGTACTTGGAAAACAAAAAACAGAGGCTAAGGTTCAATGTGCTATTTTTACCATGCTGCACTGATGACGTCACGTACAAAGTGCAGCCCTTCATATTCTCGCCCCTCGGTACAGACAATCTTACCTTAAATCCATGATCTAAAAAGAAGTCTGGCCGGGCGATGGTGGCGCACGCCTTTAATCCCAGCACTCGGGAGGCAGAGGCAGGCGGATCTCTGTGAGTTCGAGACCAGCCTGGTCTACAGAGCTAGTTCCAGGACAGGCTCCAAAGCCACAGAGAAACCCTGTCTCGAAAAACCAAAAAAAAAAAAAAAAAAAAAGAAAAAGAAAAAAAAAAAGTAAAAAGAAGTCTGTTACTAAAGTGTGAAGAGTCTTGATATGCTTAGTGTCTTTGCACACTACATAGAAGTACTTATGTTCAGCACCAAGTATAAACACATGTGTCTTGCCTGATGTAGTGGGGTTTCAGAAGAGGCTTTGAAATACATTAATTTTGCTATTGTGGCAGGGCCGACAGCAAAGGCTCAGCAGTTAAGAGAACTTGCTACTCTTGTAGAGGACCTGGGTTCGATTCCCAGAATCCACATCAGGCTGACCCCAACTTCCTGTAACTTCCATTCCAGAGGCACTGACACCCTGATCTGGCTCCCACAGTCACCCTCATGCATACTGCATATATGCAGAGAAGTAGGCACATACACATACAATAATAATACATCTGTGAGAAACTGGGATCAAGTTAATTACAAATATTCTTGGTATTTATTTCTGTATTTGTGCCCCATGGTATGTATGTGGAGGTCAGAGGATAACTTTCCGAGTTACTCGTCTCCTTCTACCATGTGGCATCCGGGTCTCAGGTTCCACAACCTTATTGGCATCACCTTTGCCCACTAAACCATCTCACCATCTCTACGTTAATTGCTTTCCGGTGGTAGTAAGTATGAAGAAAAACTTAAGAATTATGTATGCATGTATGTGTTGTGATTCAGCTGCCCTCACTCCCCCTGACCCACACCGGAACTTCCTTGTGGTCTGTAATTGACAAGGATGTTTGTGTTCTTCTGGCCGGTGGGTCTCCACAGAAGGAGTAGAGGTATAAAAGGTTGCTGGGCAAACTAAAGATTGCTGTTCTTCCATCTGAAAAGAAGCCTCCGTGTCTCAATCCCGGCACCCCCCCCCCAGTCTTGGCTATCCAGGCTGCGCTGGCTGCAGCAAGCGGAGGATCCACCAAGATCTTGAAAGTGGGGACATGTGCACGGGGTCGCTCCAGCTGCAGGCTAAATCAAAGAGCATATTGGGGAAGATAAAGTGTTTTTATTTTTCATCCCCAGAGATAACTCTGAGGGACATCCTCCAAAAGATAAGCAAGTATAAAGAGGCAGGAGGGTGAATTGAAAGACCTCAAAAAGTAACTGAAACTCTTAAAGCAGCAAGGCACGGAAGTAACAAAGAAGACAGCCAAAGATTTTGTGCAGGAGGGGGTTTAAATGTTCCAGAGTGGGAACAAGTCAAGTCAGATTAAAAGGAGTATGTGTTTTTTCATCCCCAGAGACGCTCTGAGGGGCACCCTCTGGCAGATTGGCCAGTAGGGAAGTAATAAAGAAGAGGCAGGAGGGTGAATTGAGGGCCTCAAAAGATAAAATGTGTAGATATTTTTGTTATTGTGTTGATTGTGTTGTCTTTTGTGTTCTGGACTGAAGAAAGACATTTGATCTGGGAACTGCTAAGAAAGGTATTTTGACTTTAAAGTACAGGCCTAAGGATTTGATGCTTTGGAAAAGAGGTTTTGCTTTTGTCTCCACAGAGGATGAGAACCTGTGGATTCATTGCAAATTTATGCGGCTTGAATTACTGAGACTCCCTGAAATGTTGATGTAAAATATCCCCCAAGAATGCAGCGCCCCCCGCTCAGCAGGAAGTAGCCAGACAGGTGACAATGCCCAAATTCCCCAAAAGATTGTTAAAGTGGGGCCCTTTCAATGGTTCTGGAGCAGGAGCAGCGAGCCTGCTTCCCTGAGTTCTGCTCCACTCCATGCAGCAGTTTGGACCCAGAGTGAGTGCGGCTGGAGCCAGAAGGCAGCTGGAGCAGAGCTTTGCCACCACAGCTACTGCTGCTGAACTTGCTTCCTCACAAACTGTGCAGACGGCTGAGACTGTCAACCAGTAGGCTGAAAGAGGCAGCCATGCTTTGGACACTCAAAATGATCTTAATGGACATATTCAATTGGGCATATTGACCTTGAACCATCAAGTGGCTCTGGTTCAGGAGCAAGTGGGCTATCTTTGGACTTTTCAACAATTAATCGTGTTATGTGTGTTAAGGCCTTCCTTAAATAATTCTGTTCCTCAGTTTTAAATTTGTTTTATCTTACGTGTGTGGGTGTTTTGCCTGCATTCATGTCTGTGCACTGTGTGTTTGTACCCAGTGCCTTCTGAGGCCAGAAAAGGGCATCTGTTCCTCTGGAACTGAGCAGTTGTGAGTCCCATGTGGGACTGAACTTGGGCTCTCTGGAAGAACAGTGTTCTTAGGGGAACAACTCTCTGCCACCTAAATAATTCTTAAAGTCGCAGTTTAGAACGGTCAGAGTGACTTTGTAAAGTTGTCTGAGGCCTCACCACTACTTCTTGGTCTGTTGCCCATACAGTACGACTCTAGCTCTAAAAATCCAAGATTGCTGCCAGCTCTCCACTGTCACAGCAAGGCTCCAGACTGTAAGACCAAGACAGAAAAGAGTTTGTTCTGTCTCTCTGGAGACTCCCTGAACTAGTCTTCAAGGAAGCAGGTTACCTTCCCTAAAATGGTTTGTGCTACTGAGAAGGAAGGGTGGTTTGGATATCAGCAGGGAAGCAGAAATCTGCACAGTGGGCTTGTCTTGGACTTACTGGATACACGGGGAGAGCTCTGATGCCTTCTGGACCTGGGCTTCTCATGCTGTGTTATCATCAGGCTGGGAATTTAGCTCATTTCCTCAGTGATTACCTGGCATGCACCAAGACCCAGCTCAATTGCTGGCTCTTTATAAAATGGTGCACACATGCCTGTAATCCTAACTTAACCCAGGACACGGAGGCAAGAAGATCAGGTGTTTAAGGCAAGTTCAGGGCAATCATCTGGACTCTGCGGCACCTGCATGTGATCTCAGCATTGTGGAGGCAGGAGTGCTTCGGATGAGGCCAGCCTGGGCTGTTCCGGATTTCACGTTATTCTGCCGGTAGAGCATCAATGTCAGCCTGTAACGTTCAGTTCCGTCTGCTGCTCAGCAGTTGGGGTACTGTCGCCTTTGAAGGTCTACATTGTTCTTAGAATGATAAGGAAAGAGGGCCACCCCCACTGACCTGATTAGGGAAGGAGATTGGGCCATACTTGGACTTCCGGTTGCCTCTCCTTCCTCAGCTTTCCTGTGCAAGAGTCACACGCTTTCCAGCCCATGGAAGTCTGTAACGGGATCTGTAACTTTTGAGATTATGTTGGTGTTTAAGGAGTTTTTCTGCCATTACTCCTATCTAATGTGTTTGAAGCATTTCTTCTCCAATGGTAACTGTGGTGGTTTGAAATAAAATGGGCCCCATAGGGAGTTGCCCTATTAGGACGTGTGGCCTTGTCAAAGCAAATGTGTCACTGTGGAAGTGGGCTTTGAGGATTCCCATGCTCAAGCTACACTCAGCGTGGCACACAGTTGCTTCTGCTGCCTGCAAATCAAGATGGAGCAATCTCTGCTACCTCTCCAGCACCATGCCTGCCTACATGCCACCATGTCCCACGATGGTGATAATGGACTAAACTTCTGGACTGTAAGCCAGCCCTGATTAAATGTTTTCTTTTCTAAGAGTTGCCATGGTCACGGTGTCTCTTCACAGCAGTAGAAACCCTAAGACAGTTAATGTCAGTGTTTATTGAGTCTTTATTAAAGACCCAAGCAATATTTAAATTAATTGTACCAGTTATATCTAGAATGAGAACGAAAGAGTGATCAATAAAATTGTAAGAAAAAAGAGAATTGTTGAGATGGTACAGTAGACAATGGCTCGCACCAAGTCTGACGACCCGAATTCTGTATATCGACCCAGGGACAGAAGGAGGGAACTGATTTCTGCAGGCTTCCTCTGATCTCCGCACAAAATAAGAAAGGAGAGGCAGTGAACATTAAAAGGCAAGTTAATTGGAGGTCCTAAGAAGATCATGGATTTTTATGCTTAAAATTCTTGGGTTTCATTGATAGGACACATGGCTGTGTCAGGTAGAAAGAACTGCTGCCAATGAAAACTGGGGAAACCAGCCGGGCGGTGGTGATATTTTTAATCCTAGCACTTGGGAGGCAAAGGTAGATGCATCTTGGTGAGTTTGAGGCCAGCCTGGTCTAGAATGAGTTCTGGAACAACCAGGGATACACAAAGAAATTGTGTCTTGAAAAAACAAGCCAAAACAAAACAAACCAATAAACAAAAATGCCAAAAGAAACCAAACACTCAGCCCTGCCCAAAACTGGGAAATCATGAAATGCTGTATCATGCACAGTCTCATTTTGCTCACTGGAAGAGCTTTAAAAGATTAGTTTAGACATTACTTTAGATAGAAAGATTTTTTACAGCATTTTAAAAAGTATTTATTTATTTTGTGTATGATGTTTTACTTGCATGTATGCCTGTGCACCACATGCAGGCAGTGCCCAAGGAGAATACAGGAAGGCATCGGATCCCCTAGAAATTGGAGTTATAAATCGTTGTGAGCCTGTAGCACCATCTCATGCCCTCATTTTCTTGTTAGGTCCTGTTGCCTGGGAGTGTCTCCTAATCCTGTGACCTGGATTTCAAAAGCGTTGGTGCTGGGGCTTTCCTGAGCTTACCAGAAGCTCGGGGAGGGAGTTCAGATTCGTGTTCTTTCCTCAAACTCTTTAAAATGGCTTGTTAACTAAAAGCACTGACAAGGGCCAGCTGTGGTGGAACACTGCCAATCTGTGCTTTTGTCTTGTTCCTTAACTGTACAAACATCATATCGAAATACTTCAGGAACTGAGCTAACACGCTTGGCTGGTTAGGCCAAGCTCATCAATGTTCAAGCCAGATTGAAGCACTCTTTCTTAGCTGTGCCATTGCCCACCTCAACAAGAGTATGCAGTAATGTCTTTGGGAAGATGCCTTGTAGTTTAAAATACCATGCATCAGCAACTTTGGCAGCTATGTTTCCGATAGACCTTCAGTGGAGCGCTCTAAAAACCCACACATGGACTGGAGACGCTATTTCGTTGGTAGTGTGCCTACTTGGAAACCGGAAGTGCTGGGTTCATCCCAGCATGTAGACCCACTGAATTCAGTGTTCTTACAGAGAGTCTTGAATTGTGGACATCTTCCCAGTGGTCACTGAAATAGCATGGACGGGCTGATGAAATGAGCACTCTAATAAACAAGGCTGCAGGAACCAAAGGAAGTGGGCTGGGAAGTGGTTTAGTCTATAGAGTGCTTGCCCAGCTTGCACAAAGCCTTGGGGACAATCCCCAGCACTGCATAAGCTGAGCGTGACAGTGTCCATCCATAATCTCAGCACTCCATGAGGTAGAGCCAGGAGAATCAGAAGTTCAAAGCATCCTTGGTTGTCGCTTGGTTATCGAGGCCAGCTTATCTATAAATCAATCAATAAACATTTCAAAAAATAAAACACAATTCTATGTATGCTAATTAATGCATACCTATAATCGCAGCATTCAGGAGGTCACTGTGAGTTTGACGCCAGCCTGAGCTATGTAACCTCTAATGCCAGTCTCTCTCTCGTGTTTGGTGTTAGGTATCATTTTGAGCCCCATGAGAGAGCATCAGAAGTGTGTCAGTGTTTCCCATTGACTGAAATCAGCTTGGCAGCTCCGCTCACCCTATGGTGCCGAGATCAAGTCCCTCACCTGACAGTGCTAGACAAGTGCACACGAGATAAGCTCTTGGCCTCTGGTTTATATCCGTAGCCATTCTTTCCTTGGTGCATGTTGCTAGAAGCTGTGAAACATCTGCTCAGTTACTGACAGTTGCTGTTTGCCTCAGTGATGGGCGCACTGTCATGTCAGCCCAGTGCTTGGGAAAACACTTTGGACATGTAGTCAGTTTCTGCTGCCCTTGACTGTGCTCTGAGGCTGCTCATAGGGAATCCTGTTGTCTCAGAACCAAGAGTAAGGTGGCTCTGTGCAGCAGCATCCAGTCTGGTAAAGCAGTTAGTGCCCATACATGACAAGGTCAGGTTGTTCCTCAGACACCAGCGTTGGCCTCACCCAGGCCAGTTGCTTTATTTCTCTGACTACAGAAGGACACCCAAATGCATTACAAATATTTTTCCCTTGTGAGTCTGGAAATTTGAGTTGAGGGCTCCATGCTTGCTACGACAAAGCCCATCATTGGTGCTGCATTCCTGACGTTTGTTTGTTTGTACCCCGGAGGGAACAAACTCTCTGCAATCCCACTTCAGGCTTCCAAGTGCTAGGGTTGCATGTGCGTACCACTAGGTCTGACTCAGTTTAGTCCTGGCTTGTGTTGGCACAGCTACAGCTGTGACTAATACAACTGGGTTCTGGCATACAGACCTCCGAGGCACTGGGGACGGTAACTTAGCTAGTAAAGTGCTTGCTGTTCAAGAATGAGGACCTGAGCCGGGCGGTGGTTGCGCACGCCTTTAATCCCAGCACTCGGGAGGCAGAGGCAGGCGGATCTCTGGGAGTTCGAGGCCAGCCTGGTCTACAAGAGCTAGTTCTGGGACGGGCACCAAAACTACAGAGAAACCCTGTCTCGAAAAACCAAAAAAAAAAAAAAAAAAAAAGAATGAGGACCTGAGTTTGAACCCCAGAACCTATGTAAACAGCTGGGCATGATGGCAAATACTCATAATCCCAGTGCAGGGGCTGTGAAGACAAGAGGATCCCTAGCCAGCCAGCTTAGTCTGCCCAGCAAGCTCCAGGCCCCAGTGGGAGACCTCACCTTAGAAAGCAAGGTGGTGGACCATTCCTGAAGCCTCTGGCCACCACATGCAGGAGTACACACATGCGTGTGCACCCCCATCCACACACACAAAACATGGAAAAGGAAAAAAAGTAATACATATCTAAATTTGACTCTTTCTTACTGTTAGGTGTAAACTCATTTTCTATTTCATTTGGATCAGCACTCTGCTCCCGACAGTATTTCTGGGTTTGGAATCAGGGTAATATCTACTAGGCAAGCTCTCTACTGCTAAACCACATCTCCAGCCCCAAACTACACTCAACATAAATATTCTAAACAGTAGAGCAGATGGAGGCAATGTGTTGAAGGAGTATATTTTCTCTCTCTCTCTTTTTCTTTTCTTTAAGACAGTGTCTTTTTACATAGCCCTGGCTGTCCTGAAACTCACTATGTAGACCAGGCTGGTGTCTAACTCATAGAGATCCAGTTGCCTCTGTCTGCCAAGTCACTGTTGGTGCCACCACACCCAGTCTGGGTGGTGGTTTCTAATGCATCAGAATTGGCGATAGGACTCAATAAAAGAGATTGTGGGATCCTCCCAGGTCTCTAGTTTACAAGGCCAGTGTAGGTCTCAGGAGTCTGCATTTCTGCCAAACGGCCCAGGTTCTTGCCTGAGAACCAACCCTCCCAGGCAGCTGGGCACTTTGATGTCAGTCCAAGCCTCAATCCTGCTCTTGTTCCTTCCCTAGCACTGAATGCCACTGGATGTCAGTGGTACATGGCTGCCATCTCAGCACTTGGGATGTGGAGGCAGGAGAATCACAACTTCACAGTCTGAACTATATAATGACTATAGAACGATGAAAGAGAAGGGGGAGGGAGGGAGGGAGGGAGGGAGGGAGGGAGGGAGGAAAAAAGGCAGGCAGGAAGGCAGGGAGAGAGGGAGGAAGGGAAAGAAGGAAGGAAGGAAGGAAGGAAGGAAGGAAGGAAGGAAGGAAGGAAAGGAAGGAAGGAAGGAAGGAAGGAAGGAAGGAAGGAAGGAAAAAAGGAAGGATCTCAGTATTGGTTAGGCTGGCCCCTAACTCACTGTGTATCTAAAGACAACCTTGAACTTCTTACCTTCCAGCCTTCATCTCCTAGGTCCTGGGATTGTGGGTGGATGATATCATGAGGTATAATTAGGTAATTTAATAAGGTTGACACAATATTTACAGATAGTTGTTTCCTAATCACATGATATTCAAATAACAGTTTATTATTTAATTATCCTAAATTATCCTAATTCATTTGAAACTTAATTAAATGTATATATTAAAAATATGGCTCCCTTAGAATTTTGTATGAACATATATAGATGTGTAATTAGATATCAAAGCTCATTTATAGTTTTTCTTTCATTTTTCTTAATCTTGAATTTAAAAGATTAGAATTCTCTTTACCATCTTCACTGAAGTTTGGAACTTTAAATTAAAAAAAATATTATGTGGCTATGTCTGTGTGAATGTCTGCCATATGTGTGCAGTGCCCACGGAGGCCGGAAGAGAGTGTCAGATTTACTGGAGCTGGAGTTACAGGCACTTGTGAGCCAGATGGCGTAGGTGCTTGGAACTGAACTCGGGTCCTCCGCAAAAGTAGTAAGAGTGCTTAACCACTGCACAATCTCTCTAGCCCCTTTATCAAGATTTTTGTAAATTGTTCCTCTTCTGCTTCTTTACAGTTGAACTTCTCTGTTAGTATACAGGACGATGGGCTTAACTCATTGTTGTTTAAGTTCTCTGGGATTATGATTTTGGGCTGGTTTTCTTTGCTTTGTTTAAAAACCACTTATGAGTGAGTACATGTGATAATTGACTTTCTGAGTCTGGGTTACCTCACTCAATATGATGTTTTCTAGCTCCATCCATTTGCCTGCAAAATTCAAGATGTCATTCTTTTTCTGCTGTATACAGTACTCCACTGTGTAAATGTACCACATTTTCCTTATCCATTCTTCAGTCAAGGGGCATTTAGGTTGTTTTCAGGTTCTGCCTATGACAAACAAAGCTGCTTTGAACATAGTTGAGCACATGTCCTTGTGGCACAATTGAGCATCCTTTGGATATATACCCAAAAGTGGTATTATTGGGTCTTGAGGAAGGTTGTTTTCTAATTTTCTGAGAAATCACCACACTGACATCCAAAGGGGTTGTACCAGCTTGTATTCCCACCAGCAAAGCAGAAGTGTTCTCTTTCCCCCAAAACCTCTTTAGCATAAGTTGTCATCAGTGTTTTTGATCTTGGCCGTTCTTTCAGGTGTAAGATGGAATCTCAGAGTTGTTTTGATTTGCATTTCTCTGATGACTAAGGATGTCAAACATTTCCTTAATAAGCAGTTTAGAAGTCAAAGCTTTGTTTCATGTCTTTTTAATCTTAGATGGAAAACATTTCTCCCCTCATCTTCTCACTGTCTCTTTCCCTCCCCTTCTTCCTTCTTGGTTTTTGAGACAGGATCTTGGTTGCCCTGACTGGCTGGGATCTTGCTGTGTAATTCAGGTTGCACTCAGATGTGGTCTTCCTAGCCTGCCTTGCCTCCCGAGTGCTGGGATTAGAGCTATGCACCACCACACCCAGCACTGTCTGTCTGCTTCGAGGCAGAGATTCATCAGGTAGGCCCTGCTGACCTAGGATTTACAATCCTCCTGCATCGGTCACCAGAGTACTAGAATGATAGGCCCCTACCAGCTCATCAAGCTCTCCCCGGATTATCCTCTTTTAAAAACCAATGCTTTCTTACATTTATTTATTTACTTATTTGTTGTATGTGTATGTCAGCCTTTTTCCACTGAACCATCTTGCCAGCCATCCCCTGATTTTCTTTGATCATTTAAATGTCAGTTTTGTAAGTTATAAGCTATTCTCACCCCATTTCCTAGAGGTGCTTTTCCTTCTCTTGAGAGTGAATGTACAATTGAGGTGGCACTGGGAATAACAAAGAAGAAAACCACTGCTCTGTTTAAAGGAGAGAGGGGCAAGACAGGGAGAAGCCACTGTTTTCTCAGAACCCCATTCATACCATTGTTGTGTTGCTGTTTCTCAATGGTGCAGACGGCCCTGGAGCCTGTGTGTTCTCAGCAAGCTCTCCACCACTGAGCTTCACTTCCTCAGTCACACAGGATGGCTGGGGAGATGATATCAAAGAACATTCTGTAGGTGACATTTTTTATAAGCTGCTTCTTGAGGCTCAGGTCCTTTTGTTTAGACCAAAGAAAGCTTTCTGAATTGTGGCTGCTTTTTCCTGATTTCAAGGACTTTATTACAATGACTATCTTAAACATGTGATTGATGCCCTTGGAACAGATTCGCATTTCAGAGAAAAGCTCCAGAGAGCGACATAGAGGAAACAAGGCTGAGCAGAGTTTAACAATGGGCATGACAGACACTCAGCTAAGTACTAGAAAAACAAGAAGAGCCTTTTGTAGGAAAGATGTGAAAAACCACACTGAAAAATAGAGGGCCTGGGTGCATCTGTGTCATTATATTACAGAGATGTGTGGAAGACAGACATGTGGCACATAGGAAGTGAGGGGAGAAGGCAGAAAGTCATTGTCCCCCACGGAGACTGTGCCGGAGTTTAACTGCAGAAGGAAGAGGGAAAGGCTGGATGATGTAAAGGT
The DNA here is from genome assembly GCF_950005125.1 of Chionomys nivalis. NCBI lineage: Eukaryota > Metazoa > Chordata > Mammalia > Rodentia > Cricetidae > Chionomys > Chionomys nivalis. Next base: position 39,387,302 of record NC_080108.1, on the reverse strand, counting down.
TGTGACTCATTCCTAGTTGAACCTGGAGTGTGCCTTTTGGAATTGGAGGGAATGAAGTCTCCTTTGAACCTAACAATCCAAGCATTTAGGGTGGTTAAAAATGTCATTTAATAATTAAAACTCTAAAAATCTGTATCAACTTTTATGTCTTGAAAGCCACAATCAGAAATCCCATAGACTCCACAATCCAACACTTTCTGATCACTGATAAAGATACAAGGGGTGGGAAAATATCTATCATATATTTTTATGTTTCATTCACCAAATTATTTCTATACACACACAGACACGCAGCCTTTAGGGTGTAGATATCAATTGTCTATATGAAATGCAAATAAATTTTGTCTGGGACCCCATTCCCAAGATCTCTCATTGTGTATGTGCAAATATCTCAAGCTTTTTAAAAAATCTGAAATTCAAAACCATTTCTGGTCCCACACATTTTGGATAAGGCATACTCACCCCACACTAAAAAGACCCCCATGGTCCCACACGTTAATCATCCTGACATCAAGAGTTTGTACCCTCCTCAGGCTGTCTAAGCTGAGCCGGAGGCCGAGGTGCAGAACCCCGTCACAGGAAGGAGCAGCCATTGCAAGAACAAAACCGCACAAAGACCTAAAATTTTGATTTCTGTCTTTTAGAGCAACTGACTGTTTTCAAGACTTTGCTTGTTCAGCGAGTGCCCCCTTCCCCCGCCTTGGGTCTCCAGAAAAAGAGGGACCATATTCCTTACAGACGTAAGTAGGGCAGCTCCCTGGTACAGTGTTTATTCTAGTGTGTGACCCTACTGACCCCTTTTGTATTGGAGCAGCAGCAAGCGGCTGTAGAGTCACAGAAGCATGCTAATTGGCCTCACTGATCCTGGCTGAGAGCCCAGATCTCTGGCAGGCCCTTTGTACTCACTGCCCCACTCCCAGTATCCGAGACTCACACGTGCTTGGCTCTCCGGGAGACCTCAAGACACCCCTCTTCCTCTGACCTTTTTTCCAGTTTCCTGTGAAGATAAGCAAAGTCACGAGAATCACCATTTTTTCCCACCCACTCGTCCAGTGATTCTGCCTTTGCTGCTTGTTTTACCCTGTGACTGATGAGTAGGTAATCTTGGCCAGGGCTCCTGCTGAAGGTCCTCTCCTCCATATGCACGGGGTCCTGGTCTCTCTCCTTTTCAAGGACATTCTGCTTGTTGTTGAGGCCCCTTTACCTCTGAGGTCCAGTTTCATCTCTCTCCTGGGCCTCTCCCATTAGAGGGTAGACAGTTTCCTCTCTTCTAACCTGGGAAGCAAACCCAGCCTTCAGCCATTGCTGAGTTTTATTCTTCCAGAGTCCTGTCCTTCCCTTTCTGTTTGTCTCCGTTTTTCATTTTCTCCATAACCTCTGCTGATTGTGCTGTAGCCTCTGCCATTCCAGTGTAGTCCACCCTGTCAGGGGACCTCAGTCCTGACCAGTACAGGGTGGCCTGTGGAAATCTGACACAGTTCACATCTTCTCTCCAAGTCCTTGGAAATCTCTGCTGTTCCTCTTCAAGTCTGAGTGCGACAGTTCCTGGCCCTGCCCTTGGCCGCGTTCACCTTCCTGCTTCCATTCTTTCCTAGTGTGAGTGACAGTTGTATGGCTGGAGAAGACTGTGGGGTCACTGGCAGTGAGATCAGGATTTATCCCAACTACTTGTACTGACTTTTTTGAACCATTCTCTTCAGAGGGATACCAGGCTCAGCCTAGATATAGAGGAGAGGCCTTGGTCCTGCCCCAAAACAATGTGCTAGACTTTGTTGACTCCCCATGGGAAGCCTTTAGCCTCTCTGAGGAGTGGATAGAGAGTGAGGTAGGGGGAAAGGTGGAGGGAACAAGAGAAGGGGAGGAAGTGGGAACTGGGATAGGTATATAAAATGGTAAGAGACAGTTTTCTCTTAAATAAAGAAACAAACAAACAGAACCGAGCAGGAGAGCCATCAGGGGCCCAGACAAGACAAACCTCAGCATTGTTTAGCAGGGCCACTCTAACCATGCCTCAAATCTCTTGACTACTGTTAGGTCATGAAAAGCGGCCGGCCGTTTCTAAAAGCCCCTGGGCTCCGCTTATGGCTGGCTCTGTTAGCATTTGTCTAAGAACCGTGTGTGTTGAGCAGCTGTCAGTGGTTTACCAACACTGGTGTTAAATCCTTGCGTAAGGAGAACCATTGCTTAGCCCATACTTTATAAGCATACCTACGTGAGAGACCAGATATTGATTGTTTGATTGATTGATTGATTGACTTTTGACTTTTTGAGACAGGCTTTCATGCAGCCTAGGCTGGCCTCATACATAAACTCTGTACAGTGACTGTAACCTTGAACTCAACCTTCTGGCCTCTCCTCCCAACTTCTTTGGATGGCAGGAGAGCACCGTAAGGCCTGGCTAAGGGGGCAGCCATTATCAGAGAAGTAACCGAAGGAGAATGAAAATAATGGCAACCCTTATACAGGAGCAAGAGCTGGGGGGAACCCACGTGGAAGACAAGATTTTATCTTGTTACCAACAACCAGCAGCAGACTGTGCCTCGGAGCCCGTCTCACTTGCTGCCTTCTGCTCTGGGTTGCCACCCATCCTCAGTGCCCAGGTGTAGCTGCGGGGAAAGAGACTAAGTTTATTATGTTCGGCCAAAGGTCGCATTATGATCAAAATAATCCAAGCCGTACTTTAAAACTTCTCCTACTTACCACCCAGCTGGAACAGAAAAAAATAACAGTGAATCCCTTAGGGCCAACAGGAGAGCTGAAGTTTGAACCTTGTGTGTGATTTTGTTCCTTTGCTTGTTTAGGAAACTAAGACATTTTAAGTTGATACCCATTTTCATTTCAAATACATCGATCTTCATTAGAATCCATGTCATATTCTATGTATTTGAAGAAGTAGAAAAATGTATGTTAATAAAAATTGAAACGTTCTCTAAGTTTGTCATGAGTGAATACTTTTAATTTCCACATAATTGGATAACCTTCATTATGGTGCAGTTATTTACTTCGAAATTATTCACAGTTCTTTATGAGCACTTATATTGATCTTACTACAGAGTGTTTTTAGATTGTAATCTATGATGAACTAATCATAGTTTTTTAAAAAAAACAGTGTATCTGTAGCAAGAAGAGCATTGGATAAAGGAAAATGCACTTAAACTTCAAGTATATTTTTGACCAGACAGGTCAAGTCACGAGGACTGCCAGAGCTTAGGAGAAAATGTTAGCTGAGAACCTGTCTCATCTCTCAACACCTTTTGTTTCTCTTCAATCAGTCAATACTTTAAAGCAAATTTGGCAGCAAGGAAGAGACCTTTAACTTGACAACACTGTTTAGACATGTATGCTCAAGTCAAAACCAGAGCTAGCCACTCCTCCCATTGTTCTGCACTCTCACTAGCTGACTCAGCTGGGATACTGGGATGCTGGGATGCTCGATGAGCAGGTGTGCATGGGAGGCCTCACTGTCCAGCTCTTGGTCTGGGTGCTTTCTTCAGGACTCTGTGTCCTGGGAAGCTGCTGGGCTGACATCTGCTTGTCAATGCACTCTTTCCCTTATTCTTTTTGGTTCATGTCCATCTCTTGGAGGATTTTTGTTTGTTTGATTGATTGATTGATTTTGGTTTTAACCTTCTTTCTTCCTCTGCTTGGTCACTCTGAGCTCTATGATGCTTTTGAGCTTTGGAGGCTATTTTGGATCTGTTCTTAAGCCTCCATGGCCCACGGCTCCAGTTGACCAGACAATTGCTTAGATTTTTTTTCTCAAATCTCAGATCTCAAAATTAAATATAGTAATTTAGAGGTGGTGCATGCCGTTAATACCAGCACTTGAGAGTCCCTAAATTTGATTACCAGCATCCTCCCCCCAAAAAAAACTTAGCAGTAAAAAAATTTTCTGGCACAAAGCTATACATTATTTTTGGTAAAAATTTGTTTACACTAGAATTATTTTATGCTAATTGAGCATATTTTTAATACTGTAAGGCTAAATGCAAACCCATTTTTCATATATAAAATGCTTGTGGATGATAATGATTTCTAACTTAACCTAATGAAAGTGGGGTAGGAAATAACTATTCTCTTTAGAGTGAGGTTTTGAAGAGGCCACTTCTGGTCTGCGCATAAATTTTGATCACTGTCTGATGGAGGTGGGTCTTGTATTAATCTGTTGCTTTCATTGGTTAATTAATAAAGAAACTGCCTAGGCCCATTTGATAGGCCAACCCTTAGGTGGGTGGAGTAAACAGAACAGAATGCTGGGAGAAAGAAGCTGAGTCAGGCAGTCGCCATGATTCTCCCACTCCACTCAGACACAGGTTAAGATCTTTCCTGGTAAGCCAGCTCGTGGTGCTACACAGAATATTAGAAATGGGTTAGATCAATATGTAAGGGCTAGCCAATAAGAGGCTGGAACTAATGGGCCAGGCAGTGATTAAAAGAATACAGTTTCCGTGTAATTATTTCGGGGCATAAGCTAGCCATGCGGGCGGCTGGGTGCCGGGGACGTAGCCCTGCCGCTCATATTACAACAACTGTCTTGCAGCTGTCCTAAGCAATCAAGACACTGATAAGGAGTCAGAGTAAGAGGGTGAACTCCTTGTTAGTGCAAGATTTTCATGCCCAAGTACCTGCAAGGGAAGACTACCCTCAAGCTGAACTGCTTCAATGGAATGCTTTATAGACGTCTGAGACAAAGCCTCACAGCCCAGGCTGACTTTGGCCCTCTGCTGTCTGAATGCTGGAGCGGTAGGAGTATACCTCCCTGCCCAGAGACAATTCCCGACCTTTTTAACTTGTTGGTGCTTGAACAGACTGAAGCCCAAGTCCAGTTTGCTTGTTGTTTCTGGGAGAGATATGGTGGGACGACAACTTGGAAATGGGGCATTTGAAGCTAATCAGAACCTATGGGATTTTTTTTTAAATGGGGTATACCACAATTAATAAAAACCCAGAGACAGATATTGGGGTTCAACCTGGACATCAGAAAAGCAAAGTACCCAGCCCCCTCAGGTAAGGTAAGAAAATGACAATGCTGCCTCCAGGAATCCTCAGACTGAAACTGAGCCTGAAATCTGTCTCTTCCTATTTTATATTCCTTTCAAGTGCTGGGATTAAAGGCATGTACTATTACTGCCGCGTTTTTATGGCAAACTAGTATCACTACTGGGATTAAAGGTTTGTGTCACCACTGCCTGCTCCGTAAGGCTGATCAGTGGGGCTGTTTTGCTCTCTGAGCTTCAGGCAAACTTTATTTATTAAAATACAAATGAAATATCACTACAATGAGGTTTCATTTTTGTGATCCCCCTGTCTCTAACTCCCTAGTACTGGGCTTACAGGAACCCTCCATGTCAAGGGTCCCTAACTTTTTCAAACCTTATTTCCTGAATGAGCAGTTAGCTATGAATTAAGAAGCATTTCTCAGAAATTGCAGAAGTGAGCCAGGACAAGCTGCAGTGACTGCGGACGGAGCTAACGGGAGAAATGTGAGCTTACGGCTTCAGCACTATCGGCCGCTTACTGAGAGAACAACCCCATACCGGTGAGGTTCTAATTTAAGAATTTAGAGCCTTCCAAATATTGCTTACTGAACTATGCAGAAAACAATAGCCTCTCCCAATGAAGAAAGTTTACTGTTTTTTAGTGTAGGTGTTAACTGTGGTCCTGCACTTGCTGAGAAATAACCTCTACCAGCTTGGACGTCAGCTGTCATGACGTGCACTTCTGCCTCCACGTTCATCTTCCTGGTTACCCTTTCTACGGCACAGCTGTGAGACCGAGTTTGGTTTTGCTTATAATTGGTTTTGGCCTGCTAGGAACTGAACCGAGGGTCCGACACATGCTGTGGAAATGCCTACGGCCTAGCCACATGCCCAAATCTTTTTTTTTTTAAAAAAGTTTTAGATCTGTAAAGCTTTATTTGAGAGGACCTTCATGACAAATCTAAAATCTAGGGAAGAACTTGATCTCTGGGGTTCACAGGAGCCGCACTTTGATCCCAAAGCATTCATAAATATGGAGGGTATAGCAGACTTTTCTTTTTAAAAGATCCATCAAGAACTGTAAATGATGGCTGCCACAGGCTGGATGCCCTTTCCCCAGAGGCACTGACATCCTCTCAGCCCAGCGCATCAGGGATGTAAGGTTACTGCATCATCTCAAATGGATAGCTTAGTTCCTGCACTGAACAGGAAGGCTTATGGTCCAACTGTTAGGCTCGAACCTGGGACAGATGGCTACGGAAAAGTAAACCTGTCTGCCAGGTTCTCCCAGCATCCCTCAGTCCCAACCGGTTACAGAGTATGGCTGATGCGGTAGTTTAAATGTCATCGGCCGCATAAACTCATAGGGAGTGGCACTATTAGGAGGTGTGGCTTTGTTGGCGTATGTGGGGATGGCCTTGGAGTAAGTGTGTCACTGTTGGGTCACACTTTGAGGTTCCCTGTGCTCAGGATACCTCTCAGTCCACTTCCTGTCGTGGTGTGTCTTCACAGAAGTAGAAGCCCTAACTACGGCAGGTGGTACATCCTACTCTACCCTAGACATCTCCAGTGCAGGGGCCGGGTTGTCCTTCCATAGATGATCCAGCCATTTTGGTTACCTGGCCCTTTACCCTTGGCCTCTTGGTCTGCCTCTCCCCTCTCCCTTCCCTTCTTCTTCCCACATGGCTCAGGGTCTTGTCCATCCTGGACTCTCCCAGATGTCTCTGCCTCTGGCTATGTCTTCCTTTTATCTGCAACAAACCTTCTCCTCCAACAAACCTAGGAGCAGCCATGTCCTTCCTTTTCATTTCATTTTTTCCCCCATTTATCTGGTGCTGGAACCTGGGATTGGTATGTAACAGGCAAGGAACTCAGCCAATCTGAACCAGATGCTGGTCTGATGTTCCTGGGGTCTGTACGGATCGTTTGTTTCTGCTGGCTTCTGCCATCCATCAAATTTGAGCTCAAATGCTAGCGTCAGCCTTCAGCTACTTCTGCCTCCACGATCTATTTTCCTCTGTCCATTTCATCGCAAAGTTTATTGGAAAGCTTCTTTGCGATGTGGTTCTGAGTGCAGCCATTGAGCTGGACCGCCAGTGGGGAGAGCTGCTTCAGCAGCTGATTTTCCTGTACAAATGAGATTGCCTACTTTCATCTTTATTAATAATGGTATTTTCAAAACCTTTCTAGACTCATGATTAGATATATATCAAGGTGTTAAAATATTTATTTTACAGTTCTTCTGATTTTGCTATTCTGTGGAATCTTTCATAAGTAGTGATTTATCATCTGCATAATTTCAAAGTTATGACTCAAATGATTTGAAAATGAGAGAGGAAAAAAATCCACCTTGTCCTCTTTGCCAGCTCCTATGAATCATTGTGTTTAACACATTATTTTTGTTCAGCTTTGGCCAGTCCATTTTAAACGTTCAGTTCTAGTGGTGTCAGAGTATATGCAATAGAATTAACTATCTCTGCACTTGAGGCTCTCCTGGGTGGGGTGAGAAATATGTGGACAGTTTTGGTCATTCCGTTATGGTCCATGATGACACAAGTTCCTCAGTTCATACTTGGGGTTGCTTTACTTTTTATCCTTCTCGCTGGGGGCTGCTACTTTGTAGGTATTTCTTTAGAGCAGTCAAATATTGGTGCCTTTGTTTTGAGACAGGGTTTCCTGACTGGAATCTGCAGGAATAAGGGTCCTGAATGGACAGGTGTCCAGTGGGAGGACGAGGGATGAGAAAGAGAAGACAAAACCAGCAGCTGGGACCAAGAGGTCCTGTGGAAGCTGGTGTCAAGCAGGGTTATTCAGAAACACAGCCTCATATATACCGTTTGCAGGCCAAGGTCAGCAGAGAGCTAGGTCAGAAAGGAGATATGGCATTAGATGAATAGCCACAGTCCAGTGGGAAAGAGTTGGGACCTCAGAAATCAAAACCTTGACTTATTTGAGGATCTAGCCTCAGCCTCAGCCTGGCCTTGTCCAGTTCGGTCCTGGACAAGGACCTTTGACCTTTCATCAGGGCCTCTGAGAAAGTCTTGGGTCAGTCTGGCTCTCCACAGTCTTCTGTAGGCCAGGCTGACCTCTGACTCAGCGTATAGCTGTGGTCCTCCTGCCTCTGCCTCCCGATTCCTTTTTTCTCTTTAAAAAAGAATCCTTCTCTCCCCCCCACCCCCCCTCGTTTCTCTGTGTCGCTCCTCCCCCGTCTTTAATTCTGGGATAAAGCCTCTGATCCGCTCTTCACTTCCTAAGAGCTGGGATCACAGGTATGTGCCACCATGCCTAGCAGGTTCTATTCACCATGTTCTTAATAATCCCAACACTTAAATGGTGGTATTGAGTGGGCTGGAGAAGTGGCTCTGCAGTTAAGAGCACTGGCTGCTGTTGCTCATGACTTGGGTTCAATTCCAGCACCCACACAGTGGCTCACAACCGGAGTCCGCAGCTCCAATTGCACCCGGTTGCACAAATCAGATACCCGTTTCAGACTTCCGCAGACACCCTTTCTGGACTCTGCACCAGGCAGATTACCTAGCCTGTCTGTCTGTCTGGTGAGCCTCTGGGGTCCCCCTGAGTCACCTTGCAGCACTGGGGTCACTAGTGCACCAGCTTGTTTGATGCATGCTGGAGACCTGAACTCAGGTCCTAACGCCTGTGCAGGAAACGCTACCGACCCAGCTGTCGCCCTAGCCCTGAGAATGTGCTCTCTATTCTAAATTTTGTAAAAAACAAAAATGCTACAGCCCAAGGATTACTTTTATTCTTCTTGGCTTATTTAAATATTGAGCCACGCCCAGTATCTCAGTCCACCTCCTCTTGCTTGGGGATCACGATGTCGCTCCTTCTCCAGCACCCTGTCAACCTGCGTGCCTTTATGTGCCATCATGATGAAAACAGACCCAACCTCTGAAACTGTAAAACCACCCAATGACACGCTCTTCTGTGGAAGAGTCGCTGTGGTCATGGTGTCTCTTCACAGCAGTAGAAACCTGAACCTTTTGTAAACCTTCTGTAAACATGTTAACTAGAACTGTGCTCTTTATTTTAAATTTGGGAACAAAATTCTGCTAGCCTGGAGATGAGATTTAATTCTCTAGGTTTATTTTGATCCTTGAACTATTTTAAAAATTATAAATCAACAACTGGACTTTAAGACAGAGGTTTTATGTAATGTTTGTTAATGTTTTGTTATTTTAAATTCATTGCATGGATAGTAAAATTCTCCCAGCATAGTACTTGTTGAAAATATTATTAGAATTAATATCTGTATATGTTCATTTTAAATTATATTAAAGAGAGGTAAATGCATATTTATTGTAATTTCTGTTTTTTGCATGGGTTTGTATATGTTGTGTGCATGGGGGTGGGTGCACATATGCATGTGTGTGCATTGTGGAAGCAGAGGTTGCTATGTTGGTCAGTGATTCTTTACACTGTTGACCAAGGCAGGGTCACTCGCTGATCCTAGAACTCATCCGGTCAGCTACTCTAGCAAGCTAGCTTGCTCCTGAGAGCTGCCGCCACCTCTAGCTGGGATGTGGGAGCTGGGATCTGAACTCTGGTCCTCCGGCTTTACGCTCGGCATCTCCTCGGACCATCTTTTTATTTTTCAGCACTGTGGGGAACGGAATCCAAACTCTTGCCCACACTAGGTAAGTGCGCTACCATTAAGTTTTATGCATTACTCTCTGGAAGGAAAAAGACAAACTGGACGATTTTTTGAAAGAATACAGTTTTCTAACCGTAAACAAAATATAAAGCAGAAGGGCCTGAGAGGATAGTACGGTGAGAGTCTATCTCCAGAATTCCTAACGACGACCATCCAGCCCCTACACGGGGCCTTCCTGGGCGTGCAGAAGCACTGGTTTTCCAGTCACACTTGTCTGATGCTCGAAGTTAGCAGAGAACACGGATGCCTGTGTCCGTGTCCCAGGACTGAGACCCATTGCTATCTATTGCCAGGGGAACAATTCACCTTCTTGTCAGTTCTGGTTGGTTTTTGCCTGAAGCAAAGCCACCTGGAGGAGTAGGCGATTCATCGATTCATCGTTCTTAGTTATCGTTGTTGTCTACTCAGCAGGGGGCGGGCTGCACCACCTGAGAAGCTGGGGAGGCAGCAAGCCCACCTGGTAGGAACATGGCCATAATTCAGAGAAGGGAGGGCTAAGAGTTTGCTTTTCCCCTGTGTCAGTAAGGGCACTGCCAAGAACTAGTCTCCTAAACTCCCAAACGCTCCAGTGGCATCCACGGCCCCAGGTCAGTAGGGACAGGACCCGGAACACAGTGTGTTCTGGGAAGACCGGGAGCTGAGATGGGTCAGCTTCACAAGGGAGACAAACTATTTGTGGTCTGGATGGGAGCACACAGGTGTGCAAACTGTCTTAAAGGGTCTTTGCAGTTGTGATTCTAGAAAGGATTTTAGAGGTCCATCTGGGTGGAGGAGGTCACTCTTTCAAATACAGATGTCGTGAAGGAAAGCATGGAGAAAGGGGAGTGACAGCGAGGACAAGGAAAGGGGGCAGAGACTGGAGGATGCAGCCAGGAGTCCAGCAGGTCTCCCAAGCTGGGAGAGACACAGAAGAGCCTTCCTTAATCTGCCTTAACCTGCCGAGGAAGGAGGGGACTATGTCCTAGCTGATGCTGTCACAGCTAAGCTCTAGTTTAGAGCTCTGGCCTATAGGGCTCTTTCTCCCTCCCGCCTCACCTATCACGCCTCGCCGCACCCCGAAACGTCCCGCCCACTTCCTGCAGGCGATAGTCAGCTGAGCCCTCAGCAAGCTTCCTTCAAGCTCCGTAGCGCAGGCACCGCTCTCCACCCGACTCCACCTCATAGCCATCGTGTCTTGCTGGCCCGCTCAGCGGTGCCCTGAGGGTGGGCTTGCATCTTGTAATTTCTAGAGGATCTGTGGACCGAGCAGACAGATTTGGTGAGTGGTGAGACAGAAAAGTCAGTCTCTCTCTCTCTCTCTCTCTCTCTCTCTCTCTCTCTCTCTCTCTCTCTCTCTCTCTCTCTCTCTCTCTCTCTCTCTCTCTCTCTCTCTAACTTCGAGACTCCATAGATGAAGAAAACCTGCCCAGTGCCTTGATGGGAATTCCTCGTGGCTAGTGGTGGAGCAGGAGCAGGAGCAGGTCGAGGGGAAGGCAGATCTGTTCTTCCAAGTTGGGTCCAGCAGCTCTTGTGTTTGTCATCAGCCTCAGAAGACGCCGGCGATTAGAGAGGAGCAAGGGGGTGGGACACAACGACGGAGGGAGAAGGGACAGAGAAGAGAGGGGGGCTGGGACGATCTAAGGGAAAGAGAGAGAGGGCAGACAGACTGGAAAGGGTTTTCCAAAGGTTGAGTTTTGGGAGAAGGGGCTTGAAGCCAGAAGGAAAGGGGAAAGGGGAAAGGAAAGGTACAATAACTGAAAATGAATTTGGTGCTTCCTCTCAAGTTGGGCATCTGGCTGAGGCTCGTATCTGGACGGTGGGGAATATTGTTTTACTGAGGAATATCTTAGAATGCCTTGTCTTTCCGGGTCTGTGTGTACCAGATGTATGACGGGTGCTCAAACTCCTGGTGCTCGGAGTTTGTTTCCTTTGGAAACTTTTTCCAGGCAGGGTTGCTTGTATCTCAGGCTAACTTGGGAGTTGCAACTCCCGCTCTTGCTACCTTGGTTCCCTGGTGCTAACTTTAGAAGCATGTGTCACCTCTTCTAGTGCCTCTATCTGCCCTTTAAGCAAACACTGCCAACTGAGCTCAGTCCTCTTCCAGGATGGCATTTTTGTAGAGAAGGCATGGAGTGCGACATCCCATCTTTTCCTAAAGACCTGAAGTTAATTGCTGATTAAACACCTTCAAAGCCCCCTCCACACACACAGCTGAGGCACTTGGCTGAGCCTGGACACGCGTCTCTTTAAGTGCCTCTTGTCTTTCTGCTTAAGAAACTCGTCCACTTGTTCTGAACTTGTTTTCTGTTACAGACTGCCAGGACCCAGGTGCTTTCGTGTGTGGCCCACCATACTCTGGGGGGACCGCCTCTGCTTCACTGCTCAGCTGGTGAAAATGCATGTCAAGATGACTTCACAGAGGGGTCCAGAGAGTGCGCACATGAACCACAAGGGCCCATGCCATACTGCTCTCCGCCATAGTAGCTCTTCCCCGCATGGCAGCAGCCTAAGACCACCCAAGAGTTGTGGAGGGCAGAGCAAGCCAGTTCAGTTCAGCACTGTGGGCTCATCATGGGTAGCAGAGCGCCAGACTGACTTGCTGACGTTGCTGTTGTCGCTTCTGTGGTACATGCCCATGGCAGGTAGGATGTGGATGGAATGGGAAGGAACAGGGAAACAGGGAAGCCACTGTTGCTCCTGCCATTCCTGGTGGGCTCCTAGGGCTTGTGGCCTGCCATCTCTTACCCTGCCTCTTGTCATAGTGCAGATATGTGTGTGTATATATATGTGTGTGTGTGTGTGTGTATATATATATATATATATATATGTGAGTGCTCTTGTCATAGTGCATATATGTGTGTGTATGTATATGTATATATGTGTGAGTACTCTTGTCATAGTGCATATATATGTGTGTGTATATATATGTGTGTGTATATGTATATATATGTGAGTGTTCTTGTCATAGTGCAGATATGCTGACTATGATGTGGGAACATGGGCAAGGTTGGAGAAAAACTGCCTTTGTCTCACCCAGGCATCTTTACCAGAGGTTTTGTAGAGGTGAGGAGGAACAGTTTCATCTCATGGTGACGATGTAAGGGTCTTAGTTCTGTAGCTCGAGCATCTAAGATAAGGGGCTGGCTAGTTCAGCTCCAGGACAACTTCCTATTTTGTCATCATAGTAGAAAGGTCTTTCTTGCAGCTTACACACCTGTCGATGGCTTTAATCCCACTCAGAGGGCTGCAACCTCATGCCATAATCATCTTCCAAAGTCCTTACTTCTAAATGCTGTCCCAGTGGGGGCAGCCTTGACATATAAATTTGGGAAGGATGAAGAATTCCATACTTAGCACATCACCAAACATGTTAACTGAAAATATAACACTTTTATTATACATGCAAATGGATCTACAGCCTTGCTGTGACTCCTGTCAGACTTCTTTGTGGAAATTGATCAGTTGGGGCTGCTGAGATGATCTGGCAGATTAAGCCTGATGAACTGAGCCTAACCCTGGAGCCCACATGGTTGAAGGAGAGAACTTACTTCCACAAGTGTTCTCTGACCTCTATGTAGGAGCTCCACACTCATGCACACCACTAACACACAGACACACACACACACTAACACACATACACACACATACACACCACTAACACACATACACACCACTAACACACAGACACACACACTAACACACATACACACACACATACACACCACTAACACACAGACACACACACACTAACACACATACACACACATATACACACCACTAACACACATACACACCACTAACACACAGACACACACACTAACACACATACACACACACATACACACCACTAACACACAGACACACCACTAACACACAGACACACACACACTAACACACATACACACACACATACATACCACTAACACACATACACACCACTAACACACACACACTAACACATATACACACACACATACACACCACTAACACACAGACACACACACACTAACACACATACACACACACATACACACCACTAACACACATACACACCACTAACACACAGACACACACACTAACACACACATACACACCACTAACACACAGACACACACACACTAACACACATACACACACATACACACCACTAACACACATACACACCACTAACACACAGACACACACACTAACACACATACACACACATACACACCACTAACACACATACACACCACTAACACACAGACACACACACACACTAACACACATACACACACACATACACACCACTAACACACAGACACACACACACACTAATACACATACACACACACGTACACACCACTAACACACAGACACACCACTAACACACATACACCACTAACACACACACACGGTAAATGTCATTTTTAGTTAAAAAATTAATTATCTGGTTCTTAAATGTGCATGGACCCCCTAACAGCCAAAACAAGCTTATAAAGAAAGGACAGGGCTGGAGATCTTAACAAGGGCCCTTAGGTAAGAGCTGTTCTGAGCTATTCAAGGCTGTAACAGGGACTATTCATCACATTCCAGTGGCTGAGTACCAAGAGCCTCCTGTAACCGAGTTCTTTTATTTCCGTAGGTGGGCTGGAAGTGAAGACTGCAGAGAGGCCACAGATGGTATTCCTACATGATAATGTCACTATAGTCTGTAAAATTCCCGGCTCACCCCACCTGAACATCACGACTGTGGGAATCATCTGGTCTTTGAAGAATGAATGGCATGAAGCTGAGGTCCCCATATATGAGTTTTATGGAAATCACCTCAAGGCATTCCGACCTGGAGCCAGTGTTTCATTGTTGAGGCTAGAACGGGGAGATGCCTCCCTTCATCTGCCTAGGATCGAGCTGAGTGAGGCAGGAGAATACCGGTGTAAGCTGGTGGTCACCCCTGACCAGGCAGAGGGAACAACCAGGCTAGATGTCGTGGGTGAGTCCTCAATAAAAGTTCCCTGTGGTTCCAATGGTGCTGAGGCCAGTGGTGGATGTGTGGGTGGCCAACCAGAGCACAGGGTTAGAACATGAGTGACAGGCTGGGAGGGGCATGGTTTTCAGTTCTGTCTGTTGCAACCCATGTCAAGAGGCAAATACTAAAGAGGATGAGGCAGGAGCATCTTGAATTTAAGGCCATCTGGGCTTACACATTTAGTGTGGAGTTGTATGCGGCTTGATTGTAAAGTCCAGGCTCTGGCTCCAGCCCCTACTCCTGCTCAAACTAAACAAAACCAAAACACTTTGACAAGCTTTAGCAACTGAGCAGTCTCTCTGAACTTCAGCGCCCTTTCCTGTCCTCAGAGGTAGAGATAACCAGCCTAAGGGCTGTAGGGAAGCGCTGGTGAGCAGCCTGCTCTCTGCTGCCTGCCTCAGAAACGTACTTCACCTGTCCATGTTCACTGACTCTGTGCCTCTGGAAGGCCGCTGGGACAGGAGCTCGTGCCAGGCTGGGCTCCTCGGATCTCAGCTGATTCCGCTTTGCTCCTTCCAACTTGAGAGACTGGGACAAACATTAAATATCTTTGGACACAGTCTCATTAAGATGCTGGATGGTGGCATGAGCAGTGGCAGGTGTTTTTCTGCTGTTCAAGCCAACCTTACCACAGTGCGTGTCTGTGACGGCTTCTGCCTTCAGCCTCACCCCGTTCATCTGTAGTTACTTACATCAGCGCCATTACCATTACCTGATGTCAGGGTGTTGTGCATTTGGGTGTTAGACTCGCTGGCATAGTCGTTCGTTCGTTTGTTTGTTTGTTTGAAGACGGTTTCGTGCATCCCAGGAGGTTGGCTCTGAACTTGCTGGGTAGCTGAGTACTTTGTCTA
The DNA here is from genome assembly GCF_950005125.1 of Chionomys nivalis. Lineage (NCBI taxonomy): Eukaryota > Metazoa > Chordata > Mammalia > Rodentia > Cricetidae > Chionomys > Chionomys nivalis. The sequence continues at coordinate 39,371,813 of NC_080108.1, read as the reverse complement.
TTTTGGATACAAGACCTTTATTGCCTGTGTATTTCACAAAATAGGTTCTCAAAGTCTTCCTTATCATTTTGCTTTGCCAACTTCTACACAGAACTGTTGGACTTTTAGTATCCTAACTTACTGTTTTGTCCTCCATAGTTTACGACCTGACATTATTTTCTTATTTGGTGTTTTGGAAAGTGGTTTCAGGTAGCCTAGGCTGGCCAGGATTTGCGGTGTAGCTGCAGATGGCCCTGCCTTCTGAGCCTCCCGCCTCCATCTCCCTCTGCTGGTAGTGCAGCTTGTGCCTGCTCACCAGGCTGTCTGTCTGTCTGTCCTGTTGTCGGTGTCACAGGGCTGTCCTTAAGGACACTTCCTGGAAGGTGTTCGTGCCCCTCTGAATAGATCCAAATGACTGCATCTTTCTGCAGTATCTCTTTAAACTGCACAGGGCATTTCCAAGGCAAGCATTCTAAGAATCAGTAGTGTCCACTGCAGCTATGCTCCAATGCTTTTTCATAATCTGAAAAATGTCTGACAAGAGCTTCATAAGCTGCTTGACAAAATTGCTGTTGTAGATGGGGGCCACAGCACACATGCCAGCACCCTGCTGGCACTGCCACCAGCATACCCAGAAGAGATTAATGTGTTCACTCACCACCCTGAGCACCTGCCAGGGGTCAAACTTACCAATAAGGTCTTCCCTGTCAACCTCCAGAGAGCTCCCAGTCTGGTGTGATAAACTGTGGGGTCCCTAAGCTCATTGCTGGGATAGAAGCCATTCAGTGTGCTGTGAGGAAAGAAACAGGCGGTTGGCTCTTGCCAAATTGTGGCTCTTTTCTATGGCAGCTTATCCAGCCATGGCATTGTTTGTGGAAGCAAAGCAAAATGGTGAAGGGCAGCGTATTATATGCGAGCTGGATGGATTCTACCCAGAAGCCTTTGACATAAAGTGGGAGAGATGCACCCTGAAGGATCCCCACTTCCGAGTGATTACTGACAGCATTGTCACTGGTCCCACGGTGAAGAATGAGGATGGCACCTTCAGTGTTACCAGCTCCTTGGCCCTGAAGCCGGCTCTGGAAGACCGTGGGATTATCTACTGCTGTGTGGTATCACACAGATCCTTGCTTGTCCCCATAAAGCTCAATCTCACACTGCCCGAGAAAGGTAAGCATCCTCCTGCTCCCACACACACACTTGAGGACACGTGACTGGATACTTGGGATTTTGAGAAGTCTAGGATCTTTGCTGGGGAAGGAGAGGAAATTTGGGGCTAAAGGAGAACAAGCCTCTAGTTCAGCTCAGACCTCAGAGTCAGCAGTCCAGATTTAGGTCCTGTGCTGATGGCCCAGAAGTAGATGGGAGGCGGGGAGTATAGTGCCATCAGGGCTGTTTGTCAGCATAGAACGGCCTAAGAATCTGGATGTTCCTGTGACAGGGAGTGGGCAGCTTGCCAGCTCCTTGGAGACCAGGGCCAGCATCATCCTCTGAGGATAAGAGACTCAGGGACCAGGGAGCAGCTGCACTAGCCTGCTTTCTAGTCCCTTTATAGGTCCCCTCAATCAGTAGTCTGTGAGGTGTGTATCAAGATGAGGAGTCCTTGGAAGGGCGTGATCATGGTTAAGGCTTCCTACGAAAGTACCAGAGTCTTAGGCTAGCACACCCACTGCAGTTATCCTGGTACCAGAGTCTTAGGCTAGCACACCCACTGCAGTTATCCTGGTACCAGAGTCTTAGGCTAGCACACCCACTGCAGCGATCCTGGTACCAGAGTCTTAGGCTAGCACACCCACTGCAGCTATCCTGGTAGGGTGAGGGATTTGAGCTCGTATCTGGGCTGCCCTGACTGTGGCTCTAGTGTTTTGTGGAGATGACTCTGCTGATCAAACATCTCTTCCTAACTGAAAGGAATACAGAAGGTAAGGATCAAATAGGGCCATGTGTGTGTGTGTGTGACAGAGAGACAGAGAGACACAGAGACAGAGAAACAGATGTGGCTGTGCCAGGTGAGCTGTGGGAGATGGCACTGTGCCTAGAGCAAGGACTAGAAGCATGTATGAATGTAACTTAAATCTGCTGTGTGTTTCTAATATGCATTTTTGTCCAGGTGGATGCAATGGTATATGACGGAGTCTAGGACCCATAAAGTTGTGTGTGTCATATAGTGTGTGATATTAATTAGACCTTATTTTGTCTCTCCCATACACCTTTCTCTTCTTCATTTCCCCTTCTCTCTCTTTCTCTTTCTTCCCTCCCTCCATGCCTTCTTTCTCCTTTCCTATAAAGTTTGTATGTATGTATGTATGTGGGGGCATTCAACATGGTGCACGTGTGGGCATCAGAGAACAACTTTGAAGTCAGTTCCCTCCTTAAGGGGAAGCAATGATGCAACTCAATTACCTTAACTCACTGAGTCGTCTCAGACCCTCTGCTCAGGCTGGCCTTGAATTTGCTATGAAGTCTAGGATGATCTTGAACCATTGATCTTCCAACTTCTACTTCCAGAAGGCTAGAATTATAGGTCTGTGTCACTACACCCAGCTTAATGCTGTGCCGGGCCTTGAGCCCAGGGCTTGGTGCTTGCGGGTCAGACACTCCACAGTGGGGCGACATCTCCACATCTCCACCCCCTTCCTTTATTTATGTTTGAAACAAGGTTTCGGTTTGTAGCCCAATTGCCTTGAACTCCCGAACTCCCTAAGGCTGGGCTTCCAGGTGTGTACCACCAAGCTAGCCACCAGACCCTACTTTGCTGTGCTAAATACGCTGATATCAGATGTGCGTGCTAGGAATGGTGGCACAGAGCCTGGTGGTGGATCTCCGATGAGAAGTGGCACCAGCCACACAGATTTCAGCACCAGTCCTGTGTAGTCTTGGGCCCAGTAAGGTTTTTTTTTGTGTGTGTTTGTATTTGTAACTATTCCTGTTCCTGTCAGAAAATGCCCCAACAAAGGCAGCTCAATGAAGAAAGGGCTTCTTCTTGGCTTCCCATTCAAGGGTAAGTCTGTCAAGGCAGGGAAATGATGGCAGCAGGTACTTGAGGCTGCTGGCCGCAGTGTGAAGTCAGGACACAGAGGGCGCTGAGCGCTCAGTTTGCCTTCTCCTTGCTCGGTCAAGGACCCCAACTTACTGAGCAATGTCAGGCACAGTTAAGTGTGTCCTCCTTCCTCGGTTAACCTAACGTAGACAATCCTGCACAGATGTGCACAGAGGGTTGTCTGCTACATGATTCTCGGTCCTATCAAGTTGACAGTAGTGACAATCCTAACATCCTCCCTCTCTCTCTCTCCAGGATCTGTGGAGATATATGTTACTATTGTTTTTCCCAGTGTTCTGTTGGGTTCAGTGCTAGTTTTTTGGTTCTGCAGTTGGTAAGTATCTTGAGACAAAGCACAGGCCCGTGTCTACAACTTGGCTTTGGGGATTTGTGATAACAGTCACCAGACAGTGTCAGAAGCTCTGGGGATGGGTACTGGGGTATTCTGTGTTTTCTGATGTTGCTTTAGGAAAATGTTTTCCCGTCTGGTCTCTTCTCTGTGACTCCGGAGGAGGACTGTGGAGCCTCTGCCTGTCCATGGGATACGGCTTGCACTGGGAGTCGCCTCTGACCCTGTTGTTGAGACCAGGCCTTTGAACTATGGACTATAGTGTTCTGCCACACACAAAGTCATCAGCAGAGGGAGTCAGTGACCTTGGTGCTCATATTTTGTTAACACCTTCGTGGGCTAACTGACTACAAGTTTTCAGTGGGGGACCAAGAATTTCTAAGTCCCCATTAGATATTTCTAAATTAAATTTCTGATCCAAACAAAGAGAATAGTGCAGTTGCTTTAGAGGATCAGGACCCAGTGCAGACGTGTTGGTTAGAAGGGTCTAGGTTGTCAAGTGGGTCAGCATCACTTATGGGCCTGCCGAGGCACCATCTGCATGGCTGATGCTTCTCATTGCATTGCATTGGGAGAACTGGGATAGTCAGAGAAGATAAAGGACTGCTGGGCTGCAGAGACGCTCAGCAGGTAAGCGCACTTAATGCTCTTGTGTAGGGCCTGGGTTTTCATTTCCCAGCACCTACATGGTGACTCCTAACTCCTTGGAAACATCTGCTCATCTCCACAGGATCAGTACCCATACAGTGAACAGAAACTCATGCAGGCCACACACAAACACATAGAAACAACACAGAAATAAGTCTGTTTTTAAAAGACGAAGAAAAGAAAGGCTGCTGATGCAACACAGGCCAACTGTTTTCTGGGGCTTACCTTCCTGGCTAGGGCTGAGCCAATGGGAAACCTGCTCATAAGGTTTTATGGAAGGGTTTCTTGTGACGCTGACTGCTGTCTTTTGTTCTTGCCTTTCTCTAGCTGCTATGCAGGTGCTGCTACCACTGAGCAGGAACCCTAAAGCCCACCACAAAGCCCGTGACTTGGCCTGAATCTTGCATCCATTTCTTCTGTCTTTACTTCGTCCTTCAGTGTCCTTCACAAGTGGACAGCTCCTCGACATGGGGTCCAGCCGTTTGACATGCTGTCAGCTAAGAAAATTTAAGCTGTAATTTTTAAAGATCAATTTTTAGGATTGTTTTCTATGTGAGATTCTTAATCATGAAAACACAGTATGGCAAAACTTCCAGTGAAAGCAATCTGCAAGGGACATTTCTAGCTCTAAGTGCCCACTAAGATAAATATCTTGATGATACGCCATAGGGCCTTGGAAAAAACAAGCTCAAGCCAAACCCCAAATCTACAGTTGGAAGGAATTAAGATTAAGGCAGAGATTAATCAGATGGAAATGGAGAAAAGTATGTTAATGACTCCAAAGAGTCCTTTTGTATCAAATCCTTACTCAGGCTACTGGCAGAAAGCCAAGCCCCTCCTTATTAAGGTCAGAGATGAGAAAGGAGCCATCCGGAAGCTCAGGGAGTCCAAGACATTCTTTAAAAATAGGTATTCCGCTAAATTAGAACATTTTTAAAGTATCGGATGAATGACTTGGTATATATGGTCTTCCAGAGTTAACCCCAGATGAGATAAATAATTTAAACGCATCTGTTAGGAGAAGTGAGATTATGGAATGATAATGATAATGACAGTAAGAGCAACAATGTCTTCAAACAAAGTAGTGTCCATCTCTGTCCAAACCATACCTGGTTCTCTGGACAGCAGAAAAATATGCATGCTTCTAACAAATCTGAAGTTTTTGCTAGGACTCAAAGGTATGAGACTATTCCTTCTGTTTACAGATACCTGTTATCTGATCTTTTTCTACAATATGGGTTTTTCTTTAAGTAAATGAATTTTAACTTCTGTTCCTAGTTTAAATTTATCTCAATAGGCTTCCACTTAGCTGGCAGACAAATCTAGGCATCAGTTGCTGACCACAACCTGCTCTGAATGACTGTGAGCCCTGGGCTTGCTGAAAGCTGATGTGGACCAGTTCAGCTGATGTGAACACTCCCTGCTCCTTCTACGAAGTCTGATGAGTTCCCCATTGCCTAAACGCTCCCCCCTGTGGCTAGCCTTTCAACTACTTGGGCCCGGATAACAACACCCCAATGTCAGCTTGAAGTAGTTGTGAAAAGGAACACATCGCCCCATGCCTCCTGCCCAAAGTAGGTTGAAAGGCTGAGACAAGGGGGACCTTCCTGGCATGAGGGACGAAATAACTACCTATAGTGCCTGTTGATACACTAGGTCCAGAGTTGTCAATTAATGGATTTATTAATTTAAGTAGTTCCATACCTCCTTAAAACCAAGGGCAAGCAGGACCCAAGATTGGGTCCTGTCTTTGGTGCTTGTGAAGGGGGAAACGTAGGAGCCAGCCATGATAAGCTAAGTGTGGGCAGGTCACCCAAAGGAAGTTCTTTACTTCCAGCCATTATCACCTGCCAGAGTAGGACTCGGCCATCGATAAATTTAGTAGAGGCCTGAGTCTCAGTAGTTCATCCTGAAGCAATACCCGGTTGCAGGAAGAACCACAAGCTGAGATTACGTGAGCACCATCCAAGAACAGACCATCCAAAGCAAATGCCTAACGTTCCAACTGCTGTAGATAGGATCACCTGCCAGCACACATTCACCAGGACATCCCTAGACAAATGATGGGCCAATCAAGTGTCCTGAACCTCAGAAACCCCTCACCCCCACCTTTATTACTATAAAATCCTATTCTCGGGGCTCTCCGTTTATTCCAATACATTGAACATGCAGAGAGACCAAGTCTTAAAGGCTCTTCGCAAAAAAAAAAAAAAAAAAAAAAAAAAAAAAAAAGCTGTGTTCAAGCCCTGACATCACCGGTCAAAGATACCAAAGGTTCAATAAAGCACTAACACCAGCCTTCTGAACATAGGAAAGAAAAGACTACCAAACTCTTTTAGAAAGTCAGCATTAGCATCATATCAAAACTAGAGAAGACATAAGAAAGGAAGTGGGTGTTTTTTAACATTTATTAATTATTTATTTATTGCATGTGTGTGAGCTTGCCCATGGGTGTGGAGGTCAGAGAAGAAAATTACTGTATTTTCACTAAACTCAGGTAGGAGACAAGGATGTCCACTTTCTCTGCTCTTATTCAATATACTTCTTGGAATCTTAGCTAGGGCAGTATGACAAAAGACAAAAACAGCTATTTATACCTATCTATTTGTCTATCATCTGTCTGTCTGTTGGTCTGTCTGTCTGTAATCGAGGCAAACAGAAGGAATATCAGGTCCAGAAAGATGGCTTAGCCTGGGCACCTGAGTTCCGTTCCCAGAATACAAGTGAAGGCGGAAGGAGAGAGCCAACTTTATATAGTTGCCCTTTGACCTCCACACCCTCCCCATGGCATGCCCTTCCCTCTCACACGCATACACAGTAAAACAGGAATGTGGAGCATAGATAGGAAGGAAACACCAAGGTCTCCTTACATGCAAGTGATACGAGAGACCCCCAACAACCCCACCAGTGTACTGCATATGTTGATGTTTTTAAAATGATGTATTTGTAAGCAAGTTTTTAAAATGTTTTTTAGTGTCTTTGACTAGGAATTTGTAAAGCTGTGTATATGAACTTGATATATTTATTCAAAAGTTTACAAAGCCAAGTGATCCATGGTTTCTCTCTTTTATATGAAATATATTGTGACCAAGGAAAAGACTTCACAAGCACAGTCCTGCTACTTGAAGTCCGTATCTGCCTGTTTGCCTTGAAATACGTGTTTTGTTGTTATATGTATGAGATGCACATGCACTACAGAGAAATGGTCTGTTTGTGGACACGGTGCTAAAATCCTGAGAGGCCTTACAGTGTGTCCTACTGAACAAAATGCCTTAAGTTATTCTTCACTAATAGATGATGAATTCATAGAGAAGAGGTCTCTGTTCAATGACGATGATCAGTGCTGGCTCCTTTGTATGCTAAAGATATTTCTGCTTCTGTTGTGTTACATAAGCCTTCTAAGACTCAAAGCTTAGGGGAACAGGAAGCTAATGTCCTCCAAACTAGAACTGTTACTGGTGCTATATGATACTTACTGGATAGGAAATCAGGGGAGAGAATGGGGACAGGATGGAGCCCCCTGCTGGGGAGTCTGGTTGGAGCCTCTCACCAGCTTAAAAAAGTTTTAGCCATAATTCACACTTATGAATTGTGTGACTGTGGTCGACAATAGGAACATTTATGTGAAGGGTGTTAAAATAGCATACACCAGCCCTGCGCGTCCAGGACCCCAGGGAAGGTCTCCCTCCTCCCCCATGTTTTTTCGGGAACCTCCTAGGTAAGAAGAGCTTTGTTTACAGTGGGATGTGCTAACTGCCTGTATTTCTCCAACCTAGACTTGTTCCCCTGCCAGGTGCACTTCAGGGACCACCCTTTAGAGACAGTGACTTCCAAAATCCTTCTGTGTCTAATCCAGACATGGCATTGCATACCTTTAATCTAGCACTGGGAGTTAGATCTTTGTGAGTTTGAGGCCAGTTTGATACACATAGTGGGTTCGAGGCCAGCCAGGGCTACACAATGAGACACCGCCTCAAACAAGTAAGAGAAATAGTAAATTCTGTGTATTAGCATTGTAAAGCCGATGAGGGAAGGTTGTTCTCTGGGAAACCCATGACCTCGGGGTGCTTTTTAAAACTTTTTCTCAAGTGCCTTTTTTCAGTCCTTGTGTTTCAATGTGCAGTAAAATCTCTTTGTAATAAACTCCAAATATTCTCCTCGATGGTTTGTTTTGTAATTCTTTTCTTCAGCGAATCAGAAGCTAAATTTTCTGTGGCAACATTAAAAATCCAGCTGTACCTGAGTCAAGGTCTCCAAAAGATTGAAGAACTCCTCCAGCCGCAGGTGGCAGTTCTGGGCTGTCTTCACGCCAACGGCTGCAGCACCTTTTCTGGGCCTGGGTTGGATTGTTTGGAACCGTGTGGGTGAATTCCTCTGGGCCTGCATGCTACTTTGGTTTCTTTGTTTCTTCTGTTTTCTATCAAGATCCATATGGTGTTTAATAAGTACCCTGATTCCAGAGAAAACAATCCTCAGAGCCAGCCACTCTGTTCCTGGGTCAGAGTGGGTGCTAGGCAGCCTTCCTGGGGCATCATCATGAGGCTGGCTCTCCAGATGTGGCAAGCCTGTGTCCTAGGAAGCAATTCTACTGCTGTGAGGGAAGACCACGACCAAAGCAACTCGGGGAGGAGAGGGTTTATTTGGCTTGCACTTCCATGTCACTGTTCATCATCAAAGGAAGTCAGGACGGGAACTCACACAGGGCAGGAATGTGGAGGCCATGGAGGAGTGCTGCTCACTGCCTTGCTCCGTCTGCTTTCTTATAGAACCTAGGATCACCAGTCCAGGGATGGCCCCACCCTCCATGGACTGGGCTCTTCCATCAATCGCTTATTAAGAAAACGTCCTATAGGCTTGCCTACTGCCTGATCTTAGAGAGGAATTTTCTTTTTCTTTTCTTTTTTTTAATTTTAAAAGTTGTATAGGCCAGATTATGAGAGCGTTACAAGACTGGGTGATCTGTCAAGAATTTTCAATGACAAAGAGCAATGATCTAAAAAAAACTTCCCATTTTGTATTTGGTATAACTGTCTGCTAGTAATGTAACCATTTAGTTAACTACCTGTTAACTACCCAGAGAAATCAGACTTATCTCTCCCAACAAGGTAACAAAAGTGGATATGGGGGCAGGGAAGTATATATCTTAATTAAGGGAGCCATTTGAGGGTTGGCAAGAGACTGGAGTCTAGAGGGGTTCCCAGGTGTCCAATGAGATGTCCCCAGCTTGTTTCTTGAGCAGCTGAGGAGAGGGTGCCTGAACTGGCCCAATCCTATAGCCACACTGATGAATATCTTGCATATCACCATAGAACATTCATCTGGCAATGGATGGAGATAGAGACAGAGACCCACATTGGAGCACTGGACTGAGCTCCCAAGATCCAAATGAGGAGCCGAAGGAGGGAGAACATGAGCAAGGAAGTCAGGGCTGCGAGGGGTGCTCCCACCCACTGAGACGGTGGGGCCTATCTAATGGGAACTCACCAAGGCCAGCTGGACTGGGACTGATGGAGCATGTGATCAAACCGGCCTCTCTGAACATGGTGGACAATGAGGGCTGACTGAGAAGCCATGGACAATGGCACTGGGTTTTGATCCTACTCCATGTACTGACTTTGTGGGAACCTAGTCTGTTTGGATCCTCACCTTGCTAGATCTGAATGGAGGGGGGAGGACCTTGGACTACCTACAGGGCAGGGAACCCTGACTGCTCTTTGGACTGGAGAGGGAGGAGGAGGGGAGTGAGGGGAGGGGGAAGAAATAGGAGGAAGGGAGGAGGTGAAAATTTGTAATAACAATGATAATATTAAAATCAAAATAAAATAAAATGTAGTAAGTTTTTATAAAACCACAGGTACTTAGCTGAAATTAAGACATGGGTTGTTAGTATCCAGTCACACCTTAGCCCTGTCTTGGGAACCTGGCACAGGGCACCACCCTGCTGCCCATGGTAAGCAGTGCGTTGACTGTACGCAGGTACAAAGGTCCCTTTTTAGGGACAAACTCCGCCGACTCCTGATCTTTACCGTTGCTCTTCTGAAGAGCCAATCAGGTCTTTGTCTTTCTCTCTTTCTCCCTTCTCTCAGTCTCTCTCCCTTCCCTCCCTTTTACTCTCCTCTCAATAAACTCCACACTCAAACTCTATCTGCACGGCATATCTGTCTCCTGCCCACATGGTGCTTATCTGCCATGGGACCTGCCAGGGTCCCTCTCACACCATAAATCATAACATGGGTCACTCCAGAAAGCAGTGTATGAGAACAGTATTACTACAGCATCACTGAGGGCCGATGCGCCATGACCGAACACCCTTTAGGTGTGCTTTTTGTGTCTTGTTCTTTGAAATTCTGTTTACTTAGAGGGCACGTGGTAGGATGACAACTGACAGTTTATCGTTGACACAAACCTCCTGTGAGATGTTCTGGGTGGTGTGCTAAATGCTAAGAATAGGGAAACCCTTCCCAAGGCCATAGTGGCACGTGCACCCTTTTAACACAACATCTGCCATCGTCAATGTCAGCTTGCAGCTTCTCTTCACTTCCACAGAAGTCAGCCACAGCTTTGTGTAACCAGTGACTCAGTATGAATTAAATTCTCTCCAGCACTCCTAATGAAATCAATTCTCTATAAATGCCACAAAATACATGGCCAACCTGGATGGCAGAGTTCCACAGCCTAAAAAGGCGTAACTCATATCTCAGTCATGACCAGAAAAATGAGCATCTTGATGGTCTCCAGCACTCCTCACACTGTGCTCATGTACAAAGTCAGTGTAGCTTCTTGCACAGTCCAGGGTAGTGGCACAACCTTTGTGTTCCCCTGGCTTCCACCACACCGACGGTGCTCACTGGTAACAGAGAGCCATTTCCTGTTGTGTTAGTCTGCAGCAGAATTCTGTGGAGGTGCTCTCCCGCCACCGGCAGAGGATCAGAGGATGAGAAAGGAGTCACGAGGTCAGAAGACCTTGCACCCCAAGCTCGCTGGGAGTCATTATCATAGTGGGTTGAAGCAGTCTGCACACCAACATCTTCAGGTTCTCTTGTGCTTGCTGCCCTCTGTCGGCAATGTCGGCAGTACCGCTTGCTGGCCTTCTGTCAAAGGAGGTCGACCCTTCTTGATTTGTTAGTTTTGTGGTCTGACACTGTTTTCTCACTACATCTAAGTCGTGATCCTGGTCAGATGAATCTTGATTGCTGGGAACTCTTTTGAACAGGTCCTCAGAAGCAGAAGAAGGCACAGTCCTCCACAATGCATTTCTGTAAGGGTTTTCAGGCTTTTGGATGATCTAAAGACAAAGGCTTATTCTTGCTCCATGTCCTGGTCTTCATCTTCCGTGACCACTGGAGTTAATTTATTCTTAAAATCCAATCTGATTATCTTGGGCCAGAAAAAATAAGCTGATTTTGGTCTCTCCTTCAAAAACAAGGACTCCTGTTGGGGTTAGTTCCAAGCCATAGTCATTACCATCTCTAGCCTTGACCACGTGTGTATCAACTTGATACACTTCTAGCTGTTGACTTTATTCAGATAATTGGTTTCAGTTTGTGCTGGTGTCTGACCTCTGTATTCCTCCCATTTCTCAAAAAGTAGCCAGTTCCATCTCTTCAGTCCTGATCTTGGAGGTGAGTCCAGGACTGTGTCCCGTACATTCATTGTCACCAAGTTCAGCTTGCAGGTCATAAGCTGCCAACAGAACTGCTGTATCAAAGGGAGACTAATTTCCCACTGAGAATATCTTGTTTTAACTGAATAACAATTAAATACCAGTTAGCTCTTCATGAAGATTATCTGGTTCCAAGAAGTACAACTTAAAGATGAAGACAATAGGGTGAACTAATTTTTGCTTGCTTTTTGTACCATCCTACCAATGTGCTTCTTGGGCTGAATCCATGAATCTCAGACCAAAATAGTCACTTTCCATCGATTCAGGTGATACATAATTTGACCCAACAGATCTTTCCATTTGGCCTTTTTTTGTCAAGTCCACACTAACCAGAAGAGACACCCTGCATGTGATGATGAACTTGGCATCTCCAGGGGCAAGAGTGAAGGTGCAGTGCACTGTGCCTCTCAGAGTCGCTTCTCAGTGTGTTTGCACATAGACCGGTGGCCAGGAAGCTCAGCATTTCTACCACTGTACTGGGGGTGTGTGTGTGAAGACCATGTAGCAACAGAGAACAGAATGGCTGGCATTTGACACCTGGGAGAGATACCCAGCTGGCTTGAGGGAGAACAGGTCTCAAGAGACACTGAGAATCCCCCTAGAGGCACTTTCTTAATTGAGGTTTCTTCCTTTCCGATGACTTTAGCTAGTGACAACCATTGTGCCCAAGATGGGGCAAGATGTGATCTTGGTTATTTGACCGCATTTTCCTGACAGGACCATGTTGAATCTTTTTCCATATATTAGATTCTTACGTTACACTTATTTATATATACATATGGCTGTGCACATATCATGGCATGCATGTGAAGACCACTTGAAGGAGTTGGCATTCACCTCCCACCAGATGGGTCATAAGGACCAAACTCAAGTTGTGAGCCTTGGCAGCAGGTGCCATTATCCACCGGCTCCTAGCACTGGCCCCATTTTTCTTATATATTGGTGATTTGTGATTTTGTTGTTGATGTTATTTGGGTCTTGGGATGCAGCCTCACCCTGCTGCCCAGGCTAGCCTTAATCCTACAGTAATCTTCCCGCTTCAGCCTCCGAGGGCTGCGATTGCAGTCATGAGCCCCACGCCTGCCGTGCACCGCACTTGAGAACTGGTTATTCTATTTATGTGCACATCACTGAAAGGAGTGCTTGTTCTCCTGCTTATACTCTGGGTTCTTCATATAGTCTATATGTTAATCCCCTGTCAGATGACTGGCGCAAAGATTTCCCCTCATTCTGCAGGCTGTCTTCACAGTGTTGTGTCCCTTGCTACACAGAAGGCTTTCAGCTCGCTACACTCAGCTTCCCAGTTATTGGTGTTCACAAGGCACTGGAGTCTTTCCAGACCGTCTGTGTCGATTCTCTTGCTTTCCGCTAGGCGTTTCAATTCCCCACATCTTACATTAACATCTTCGTGTGAGTTGTGTTTGTGCAACGTGAGAGACAGAGATGGGGACGCTCCGTTCTTCTCATATGGATATCCAGTTTCCCCACATCGTGTGTTGAAGAGTCTGTCTTTTCTTCTGCATATATTTGTGGTGCCTTGTTGAGAATCAGGTACTATGGCTGTGTGGGCTTTTTTGCGGGCCCTCTCTCCAGTTCCATCTCAGTGTGCCAATAGCCTGCTGGCTTTGTTACTATAGCTCTACAGTGCGATGTAAAATCAGATATTATGACTCCCCTGGGATTGCCCTTTTGCTCAGGATTGTTTTGGCTTTTCTGGGTCTTTAGTACTTCCTTATGAATTTCAGGAGAATTGTTTTTTCTAAGAAATACTTATTTTATTGAGCCTCTGTTAGGTTTGCTTGTTACATAGCAAAAACGGATGGATACAGTTCTCAGGAAGCTGACTGTTACCAAGAGCAATGTGATAGAGGCGGGCGAAGCTGCAAGGTCCCCGCTGAGAGTGTGTCTGCCCTGGGTACTGGAGTCAGCTGACATCCTTCCAAGGAGCCCGGCAGCATTTTAGCTAATGTTCTCTTCCTGAATAGCTCCAGCCTGACTGAGCAGTGTCTCTCTCCAAGAGATTGAGGCTCTTCCTACTCAATCTCACCTGGTTCCTTCCTCTCCATTCACCAGCCTGTACTGTGAGCCAAAGCCTCCCTCCCGCTTGCTCTGCTCTGTATCTTCCAAAGAATCACCCCTGAAGTACTTGTACTTCTGACTCTACCTCTGTGGCTGCTTCACCGAGGCCCCAGTGACACAGTAGAGACTGAAGGACTCCACGGAGGACTCGGCTCGTTCCTGATGCCTCAAGGTGGACAGTGGTAGATTTTATCTGGAGATGGTGAAGAACAGATTCTTAGCTGATTTCAAATTGCTCTCTGGGTGGCCTTTCTTGATGACCCGTAATAGGCCATGAAGGCACACTGTATAGTAAGGATTCTACAGTAAGATGATTTGCATACTACCCCCAAGACAGATGGGAAAGTATGGGCATAGCAGGAAGTGGACCCCAAGCAAACTGTCCTAATAGTGTATGGTGTTTGTTTCGCTCTTAGTTACCATGAAATACCTCACCTCCTCCTCCAGTTACAATGTCATCTGACCAGAGCTGGAATTGACCAAATGGAGACAAAGAGCAGGCAGGTAGAGCTCCCCCCATTCTGGTTGGCTCTGACTGCAGGACAAGGGTCTGGGAGTTCGAGGCGTGCTTGCATTGCAGCAAATGAGGTGGCTTCAGGGTGGGGAGGCTCAGAGCTAACATAAGAGAGTTAACCTTGCGCCAGCGGTGGAAGAGAGCTGCTGGTGCTGACCTGTACAGGTTGAGCCTTGAGTGGGCCGTGGGGCGCAGATTCACTCAAATCCCATGGTCTCTGGGAGGTGCTGAGTCAGGCCGCACTTCAGAGGGAAAGGGTTATGGGGGGGGGATTATTAATGCCATAGGCAGACAGACGGCCTGGTGAGGAGGAAGAGACAAAGTGGAACTCCTCTCTCTTATTTCTGAGAAACAAACAAGGTCCCATGTCACATAAGTAGCCCATAGAATGTAGTTGCAGGCTATTTGTCCCTGGCTGCTGTGTGGTTGAGGAAGGATTTATTTAATGTGTGTCTTTCATATGTGATGGTCACCACAGCCCTCAGCTTCTAGGGGAACCCAGCACACTTCTTTTGAGGAAGTCAGAACTAAGACATTGTGGTGGCACTTGTCAGATCTCTGAGGCGTTGAGGACTACAGAGGCACGTGCTATCTATGACGGCATGGAGGCTGAAATGGGCAGGGCCTGACCCAGGATCTAACATTTGGTTCATTACCACCAGGACCTAGAAAGAATCAAGGTGAGGTGACAGACAGATCACACCCTGGACTCACGTCACTTCAGAACTGGGCCTGCCAAGAGTGGGAGGAGAATGGAGCATGGCAGGACCCCATTTCCCTTCCCGTGAGCGTATGCAGTGCCCCAGGACCCATTTCCCATTTCCCTTCCTATGAGCATATGCAGTGCCCCAGGACCCATTTCCCTTCCTGTGAGCATATGCAGTGCCCCAGGCAAGTGAGCTAGGAGAGAGGCTGCCAGTCTAGATCCCTGCCCTGGTCTCTGGCTATGCTCTTCCTGTTCTTCCTCTCCCGCTCTCCTTTGGAGCAGGAATAGACCTGTAGTTCTTCAGACCCACAGCAGTCTGGGGATGTGAGGACATGGCGGATGTGCAGAATTCACGTCGTCTTTCTCAGTCACCTGCATGCATTGATAACTCAAGCTGTACGATTTTAAGACTTTGGAAGGGGACACCGAGACCTGTGGGGACACGGATGCCTCCCCCTGGTGGCAAGAAGCTGCCCAGGGAAGATGTCAGGAAGGAACCCAGGTGAATGACAAATCTGTGAAGAGGCTACCTGCAGGGGGAAAGAGGGTGCTGTGTAAGCTTGGGTGTCATCTCAGAAGGGACACCCACTGGAGTTGTCCATCCCCAGCTGTCAGACCCATTCCTTTCCAGACCAACAAACAGTCCCCAAGGAGAAGAGAGCAGCGTGGCTCTCCTCCCCTGTGCAACTCAGACCTGATGCTCTGGAAATGTCACTCGCATGCTGAGTTGGGGACCGAGCGGTGGTATGTGTCCCGCCCCAGGCTGCACTATTGCTGCTTGACTTCTCACACAGTAGGCTTAAAGGCAGGAGAGATGGACGAGTGTCCATGCAAGTGGAGCATAGGCCAGTGAGGACCCTGTGCTGGCGTGGGTACTTTGACCATGACTGAGACTGTCACTTAACAGAGTGGTCCTGCTTCCACTCTCAAATATGGGAGTTCCAAGCTTCCCTGAGCACATTTCCCCTCTAATTCTTAAGTAACAATACTGACTGGCTACCTCTTCAAGACTTGAATTTTCTAGTTTCTCTCTGAGCTAAAACTTTAAGGCTTGGGATCTATGATAGTGGAAATCATCAATACGAGCAGCCCATATTTTCTGGCTTTTTGTAGGTCTTCTCTGTAGCCAGCAGGTGGCACCATAACCTCATTTCTACAGGCTTCAGACTGTCACCAGGGAGTTGGAAGGAAGGTTATTTGGAAGGGCCACCTAGGCTGCTGCTATTCAGCAGATTTTGCAAGTAACTCTAGCTCCTCCCTGTGGCCTTAGGCATAACTAGACTAGAGTCCCAGTCAGAGGCTACACCTGATTTATAGATCCCAGCCCTGAGGGGGCTTTTATTTTTTTTAACCCTTTCTCTCTAATCTGGAAAAAGCTAGTTCTGCTAAGGTGGAATCAGCACTGGGGACTGTGAGCAAAGGAAGAGGGCAAGGAGAGGATAGTTTAGAGGTCAGATTGGTAGCAGCAACTTCCTGGTTCACCCATCCCTGCCTCTGAAGTATTCTGAGGCAGATCCTCCCTGATCTAGGGGCAGCCATCTTTAGCGCCGCTCTCCCTGTAGCCCTGGGTTGCGGTCTTGTGCACAGCCCATCCACCCACCATTCATTCTCTCACTGATCATCTACTTTAGTTCCAGATGCCGACGTGGCACTGACCTGGAGGAGACATAAATTTAGGGCTGGGGAGGAAGACCCTTAAACACAGGCAAAGAAGATGGCCCACATCACAGAGGAGAGAAGGACATCTCTCTCCAGGGCTGGTCAAGACGAATCATTGGCCTGGGTTTTTTATGACTATCAGCAGAGGAGACCATCCTTGATGAGATAGGGAGCTACAAAATATCCCACACAGTAGTGAAGATGACAACTCAACCCACTTGGGTGGCTATGGAGCAGGTGACAGGCGGGTGGACAGCCGTGAGGGGGGCAGAGACAAGGACACCAGCCCTGCAGTCCAGATATGAACTTGGAGGGGCACCATGCAGGGAGTAGGACCAGGCAGAGCAACGCATCACCGAGAGACAGTGGGAAAAACACCTTTTTGCCGTAACATACTTTTAGTGAGCTTTCCCATCATGTGGCTAGTTCAGCAGCAATCACAAGAGTTAGCATTTATTGAATACTTGTTATGAATCGGCACTTCTGAAGCATGTTAACATGTGCTTTTCCACCTGCTCCGAGTCAACTCACTGAGGTAGGGACTGTTAACATGGATGAGACAACTGAGAACAGACTCATACACCGGGATTCAGGATTTGAGCTGAACCATACCCTAATTAGCCCACACCTCTCTGCCCCTCCCTGTGGGTACTTCAGCCCCCAGCAGAGTCTCAGGAGGGAGGCCCGGCCCCCACTTATGATGTCTGGTGGAGGTCAACCGGCTAAGGTGGCCAGACAGACTGAGTTGGTGGGCGGATGAAGTCCTCCCGAGGTGAGGGAAGAAGAGCCTGCTTTCCGGGCCTCCCTGCCAGGGCCAAGTCAGGTGGCAGATGCTGGCAGGGCCCTCTTTTATCCAGCAGCATGCCCTCTGCCTCCCCACAAGAAAAGCCCGAGTTCAGGCCGCAGGCGGGAGGCTTTATTGAGAATGGGGCAGTAGAGTTCTGGGCATGACACATGACCCTGCTCTGAGAACCCAGGCTCAGGTCAAGCCCAAGGGCCTCTGCCTCGGGGAGCTCTCTTTCCTCACCGCTCAACTTTTCAGTACTTCTTTTTCTAGCAAGTGAGATAAGCCATCCCTACCTACCAGCATCCTCCAGAAGCAGTGACTCACAGCCACCCCGTGGGGAGCCTGGACCTCATCTTGTATGGCAGGCACAGGGCCCTTCTCGCCCAGCACCCCACTTCCCAGCCTCTCGGGGTGGGGACAAAATGGGGCAGTAGGTGGGACACGAGATCTCCAGTCATCCCCCTGCTTTGTCCCTTCTGCCAGCAGTGTGCCCTATGGAGGGCAGCCTGGGCAACCGTCCTGCCCTGCCTGTGTGGGCCCCTCGGCGCCACGCTCTCACACTGACCTCCTCCTCTAACTGGCAGCATTCCTCAGCCATCTCTTTTACAAGGCATGAATAGGGCTGGGACCTGGCCAGGTATTTCTTAGTGGCTACAGAAACAACAGTAGATGCCCAACTTGGGGGTGGCTTTCCCCCAGTTACCTGTCTGCTTGTGGTAGGAAGAATCGTGAAGGGTCAAGACTGGCTTTGAGACCTTAGGTTTACGAGCCCTGAACCTTCTATAACCTCCCCAATGTTGGGGAGGAAGACAGAGGTAAAGCCCGTTCTGAGCTGGGAGGAGCAGGAACAAAAATAACCCAGTACAGGCTCCTGCTGGGGCCAGAAATAGCATGGTGACAAGTGCCTTGTAACACTTTGGGCACACAGCAGCAGGGAGGCTGAGCCCAGGAGGGTCTTGTCACACAGCAGACCCTCACCTGGCCAAGGGGCTCACACCCCATTCCCTCTACATACCATACTTTACTCTCCATGTGCCCACATAAGTGAGTGGGGGCCCGAGGGACTGCAATTTAGGACAGGGAATCCGGAGAGATGCTAAACTTGGGCTTGGTCTTTGCCACAGCTACACTGCGCTTGCGCAGGGGCCCTCGTGCCGAGGCGAGAGTCAGGGCATCCAGCAGGCTGCGATCCTCATCAAGTTGGCGAGCTGTGCAGAGTGGTGTGGGCACTTTAACGGTGTTACCAAATTTGGAGTAGTCCACAGAATATCGGCCGTCCTCCTCGGCCACAATGGGAACAAAGCGCTGCCCCCATAGAATCTCATCAGCTAGGTAGGAGGTGCGGGCCTGGGTGGTAATGCCTGTAGTTTCTACCACGCCTTCCAGAATGACAATGATCTCCAGGTCTTGGTGGTGGTGCAGGTCACTAGGAGCCAGGTCGTAGAGAGGGCTGTTGGAGTCGATGACGTGGTAGATGATGAGCGGGGCCACCAGGAAGATGCTGTTGCCACCCACGCCATTCTCCATGGGGATGTCCACCTGGTGGAGAGGCACGACCTCACCCTCAGGACTGGTGGTCTTGCGCACCACCTGCATGTGGATGGTGGCGCTGATGATCATGCTCTTTCGGAGATCTCCCACGCGAAGCATGAAGCAGAGGCGGCCATGGCGCAGGGTGATCACAGCATGCTTGCTGAAGATGAGGGTTTCTGCTCTCCGATGGGCCTGGGCCGTCTTCATGAAGATGCAGCCCAGCATGATGGCGTTGATCATTAGCCCTACGATATTCTGCACGATGAGAATAAGGATGGCCAGAGGGCATTCCTCTGTCACCATGCGCCCGCCGAAACCAATAGTCACCTGGACCTCGATGGAGAAGAGGAAGGCGGATGAAAAGGAGTGGATGCTTGTGACGCAGGGCACAGTGGTGCCCTCTCCAGGGGCCAGGTCACCGTGGGAGAAGGCAATGAGCCACCAGACCATGGCGAAGAGCAGCCAGCTGCACAGGAAGGACATGGTGAAAATGAGCAGCGTGTGGGGCCATTTGAGGTCCACCAGCGTGGTGAACACATCCTGCAGGAAGCGGCCCTGCTCTCGAATATTCTTGTGGGCGACGTTGCAGTTGCCTTTCTTGGACACGAAGCGGGCCCTCCTCTCCCGAGCACGGTACCTGGGCTCTGTAGGGTCCTCTGCCAGCCGGGTCAGCACATATTCCTCAGGGATAATTCCCTTTCGGGACAGCATGGCTCCGTTGGCCCCAGGAAGGGGCTTCCCCCATGGGGGGCACTGCAATGACCTGGCCTATGGGTCTCTTTGTGGGGTCCCCTCTTTGAGCTGTCTCTTCCTTGGGCTACCCTAAGCTTATACTAACCTCTCGCCTGAAATGCCCCCAGCTAGGTCCTGCTTCTCTTTACACCAGCTTCAAATGCCGGTTGCACCTGCTCCTTGCTTACTGAACCCCCCCAAACCAGCCTGCGCCTACCTGGCCCTGGATCCCTGCTAAGCTACCTATCACCACCCCTGAACCTCCCCTGAACTCCCTTTCCCTGGCCCAGCCTTTCTTCTCAAACCACCTCAGAACTTATCACCTCCGGGTCTCCCAGTTCACCAGTCCTTACTCGATCCCCCGCTGTTCTCTGATCTCACCCACTCTGTCCCTTCCAGACTCCAGCTTCACTTCTTGACCCAGTCTCCCCTCCAGGTATGTCCCCCGATTTTCCACCCCACCTCTCCCCTAGCACCCCCGCCGCTCTCCCGATCCTTCTCTAGCTTTCGTCCTCTCTGTCTCCTTGGGATCCCGCGCCCTTCGAGTCACCCCGCCACCAGCTGCGCTCGGGATCCCCTCGCCCTCCACCGCCCAGGCCCCCACTGGCGCCGTGTCGCGGCCTCCCTGCTGCCCTGCCGCCCGCCCGAGGTCCCCGCCGCTCCGTCCCCGCTCCGCCTGTCGCCGCCGCACCTGCTCCTGCTGCTCAAGCCGCGGCCACCTCCCTGCCCCCTCCCACTCCGGTGCTCACTCCCGGCCGGCTTCCCGGGCTTGTGTCTGTCTGCCAGCCGGTCTTCGGGAGCCGACCCATGCGAGGTGGGGGTGGGAGGCTGCGGGCGGGGGGCTCCCGAGAGCGAGTGCAGACTCCGCCGCCAGGGGGCGCCAGATCGGCTCCCGAGCGGAGGACTGGGGCGGGCCTGGGCATAAGCCCCGCCCATCGAGGATTCTCATCCCACCCTCGCCTGCTGCCATCCTCAGCCAGTCTATAGCGCTTTCTTCAAGTGGAAAAGTCTTCTAAAGGCGTTCCTTTTGTGAAATTCTCTTAGTTTGGCTCAGTAGCTCCTGGAGCCCTGACTTCTATTTTCCCCAGTCTGCAGTTTGCTCTTACCTGTCTCTCACACAGCACTTTATTCCCAGGGGAAGAAGGCAGTGAGAGTGATTGATTCAATCCTGAGGCTGGGATGAGATAAAACAATAGCCTCAGGACTCCTCAACTAGCTATTCTTCCGTTTGGGAGTTATTCTTGATCCTACACGTGTTAGTTAGGTTGTTTGTTTATTTGCCTGTTCACTTATTTGAGACAGGATTTCTAGTAGCCAAGGTGACTTCACACTTGCTGTGTAGCAGAGGATAACCTTGAACTTCTGATCCTCCTGCCTCCACTGCCATAGTGTTAGAATTGCAGGTGCAGAATATGGCTGTGGCTTCCACCCCTGAATTTTAAGAGGACTAGTTCTGACGCATTTGCTTTGTACTCTGTACAACTTCACCCTGATCTCTTCCCCTTTAACCATGGGTGATGGTGGTGGAGCCTAGAGCCTGAGCAGAGGGGGTGACTGAGGTCATTGTCAAGAAAAGCGGTTATGCTGGGCGATGGTGGCGCACGCCTTTAATCCCAGCACTTGGGAGGCAGAGGCAGGCGGATCTCTGTGAGTTCGAGACCAGCCTGGTCTACAAGAGCTAGTTCCAGGACAGGCTCCAAAACCACAGAGAAACCCTGTCTCGAAAAACCAAAAAAAAAAAAAAAAAAAAAAAAAAAAGCGGTTATGTTTCCCTTGCAGATGTCACTATAGAGCGGTCCCTGAAGGTTGTTGGGTCACCTGTAATGCAAAGGCCATTTCTGATGTTCAGATTCTTTAAGACAAACCCAGCCCCCTCTGTGACTTGAGTGAGGACTTGAGGCAGGGGCTAGAGAAACAGCGGTACTGGGAATTCGGGACTCCATGGAACATTTTCATATTGAGCTGGGGTCGTTCAGAGAGAGAGAATTGTCTTCTTTCTCTCCAAATCCACCTATAAGTTGAGTGGCACCTGTTACAAAGAGTGAGATCAATACTATACTAATTGGGCATTATATCCAAGGCAGCGGACATCAAACAAGTTGAGCAGAGACTAGGAAGTCCAAGGACACAGTTACACGGGAAATCTGAGGCCACTTCAACGTTTAACCATCAAAAAAGGACCCTTGGAGAACTCTGGCAACTTTGGCCATGTTTCAGAAGTCCCTGTGGGAAAGGAGGAATCACAGGTCGGTTTGCTTGGCCCAGTAGGTAGTACCAGGATAGGGTGGAGCAGGAGCAGGCTTTGATGGGCATGTGCAAGAGTCTGTTCTGATCATAGTGACCGGATATGGCCTACATGGTGGAAAGATACAAGTCTGAGCTGGTGGGCCATTAATTAGATCATCGCGGAGGGATTTGAACCAGGATGGCCTTGGGCATGCTCTTCCTCTGCGGCTTCCTTGGGGGTGTGAGTCCTTCCCTGGCAGAGCAGAGCCCCTTATCCCTCCCTGTGTCTGCTCCTGGAAGTCCCGAGTGGAAGGAACTGCTGGTCCCACAGAGGCATCTTAGGGCTGGCAAGGCAGGCCCTGCCCTTCTGTATGCCCTTAGCTAATCCCTACCCCAGGAGATAGGAGGCTGCCCAAAGGGCTCAGCCTCCTCTGATTCCTGGTTGCTCACAGCCACCTCCCCAAACACTGTACTTGTCCAGATCTTTCCCCCAGAAGCCTATCCCACACGCATGGCCCTAGGATTAAGGGTCTTTAATGCCTCCCTACCGCCTTATCCCGCCACACCCCACATGAACCACGTGGCACACCCATTTCCACTGTCACTTCTTCATGATCCCCGCCTCTCTCCACCCGTCTTTCTGATTATCTAATTTCTTCCCTCTTACACCCGGCATGAATCTCGCCTTTCCCAGGCAGCCTGCCAGGCTGAGCTCTCCCTGAGTTCCCCCAGCTCTGGGCACTTCAGCCTTGCTGGGCTCCCTCTGGTGACTGCTGAACTTTCCTTATGTTGTAGAGCTCTGCCCCTCCTGCAATCCTGAGAGATGAAGACCTAGCTCTGCAAACCCAGGGTCTCATAAGTCAATGAGGCAATATACAGGCGGGATGCAAATTATAACCAAATGTATGTAAATGAGCACCTGCCATTTCTTGGTGCCAACAGGGTTAGGACAAGCTGTTGTTTTGGTCTCCTGGTGTCTAGTCCTTGGCATCTTTGAGCCACCACCTGGCTGACTTGTACAAAGATGGCTCAGGGACCACCCTTCTCCCACTTCTGAATGCTTGGCGGGGGGAGGCAGAGATAGTGCTTTGAGATTCTGGCTTAGCATGCAGAGTATTCCAGAACTCTACCAAATGACTGGGTGAGGGTGAGGGCGTGACCAGGCGAAGCCCTGAGATTCGGGTCCGGGGCTTCACTGGAGTATTGGCAAAGAACAGCTCATTTTCCTCCTGGTGGCTCCAGGACAGGGTGTAAGCTCAAGCTACTACTGGCCGTCTATCATCAGACACAAGGGAAATAGGATTCAGAAATGGAGGCACCATCCTGATGTCACACACCTGGAGCATTCCTCCAGTCACGTAATCACAGTGAATTCAAGTTCTTGCTAAAGCCATGTTGAGTTCCTGTTAGAGGAGATGCTGGGTGCCAGACCCCACCATTATAACCCACGTGGGCAGTGCAGAGTCCCAGTTGGAGGGCGACCTGCTCCTTTATCTGATGGGGCTGCCACTGAGTCGTTACCCCCCTTGCTGTGGACTGAATTCCATCCCTAAATTAGGGTACCGTTCCCAGTTACATGTATTTGGGGCCACGAGGAGATAATGAAGGTTCAGTGAGGTTGTGGGAGGAGCTAATCCAGTATGACCAGTGACTTCAGTGAGGTTGTGGGAGGAGCTAATCCAGTATGACCAGTGACTTCGAGGAACAATGTCCCAGGAGAAACCAAAGCACCTTGGTCTTGACTCTCAGCCTCCAGGATAGGGAGAGGTACATTCTTCTACGAAAAGCCACCCAGACTGTGGCATTTTGTTATGGCAGCTGGAACTGCCTGATACAGATCAGAAACATGGTTTTGCCTCTGTTCACATGGCATCTTCAAGTCTGTTCTGTTCCAAAGGCAGGCTGATTTCTTGCACCCACGGGGTACCCGTTGCCCCTTCCACAGAGCCAAGGCCTCCAGTAGCAAATAATTAATTTATTTACAAATGATTTACACTTAGAAATCCTAGGCAAGCGAGTGGGGCATAGGGTGGCACTTTGGCACCAGCAAGTCACTTGTCTGCACGTACAAAGGAGGCAAATACGCTATCCTTTTGGTTGAGAAGTGTCTCCGGCTTGTCAAACTCCAGGATGGCACCCCTCTTCAGGACCATCACCAGGTCTGCACTTAGGATGGTGTGCACACGATGCTGGGTGAACAGGAGGAGCTGGTGTGTGTGGTGGGCGGGACAGCGGAGGAACCCTGTCCTCGCCCAGCCCGGAGGCCACTATGCCTCTGCCCCGACCCCACTTCTTTTTTTCATGTAGCTCCGACAGACCTGAGGCTAACTATGTAGCCAAGGATAAGCTTGAACTTTTCTCTTTTCCTGAGTGCTGGGATCACAGTGTTAGCACCACGCCCCATTCTGCAGTGCTGGGGACTAAACCCCGGGCTTCACAGCTGCAGGGTGCTTCCAACCTGGGGTGGCTGTGATCCAAACCCTCTACCTTTCTCTCCTCCATGAAACCTTAGCTCGGCCCCCACCTCCCGTCTTCAAGACTTACAGACTCCCGCTCCAGGCTCTCACTCTCAATGAGAAGCAGCCCCCAGCCTAGCTCACAGGGCTTTAGGCAACAGTCTCTTTTGGAATCCAGAGAAATAGGGACAAGGCCTGAGGCAAGTAAAAGTGTGAATCTCTAGACACCCCAACATTCTGCTGTGCCCTTCTGCCAGCTCTCTGGACTCCCTGTCCTGAGGACTCTAGGGTCTTTCCCTGCTTACAGGAATGAGTCCACTGGTGAAAGTCCCAAAAGCGAGCTTTTCGCCACACACAATGGCCCCTTACCGCAATGGTGACCACAGTGCGGTCTGCGAAGGCTGTCATCACCACTTTCTGGAGGATGTTTTCCTGTCAGGTGGAGGTAGAAGCTAGTGACTCATCTGTTCTGTGGATTGGATCTGGGATGGTTCTGATTCACCCCAGCTCCTAGTTCTATGCCCATCTTCTCTCTGGCTCTAGTCCCAGAGGGCTGACCAGGTTCTCAACACTCAAGGGCTGGACTTGCTTTCACCACATACCCCTTGATATGAATTAAATGTCAACTTGAGACTAGGGACCAGTCTATGCCACCTCAGGACCAACCGTAGCCATGTCGATGGAGGCAGTTGCTTCATCCATGATAAAGATGCTGGTCTTCCTCACAAAGGCCCTAGCCAGGCAGAACAGCTGCCTCTGGCCTTGGCTAAAGTTCTCCCCTCCTTCTGTGATGATGGCGTCTGGAGAGGCAAAACCAGGTTAGTTCTGCTGTGAATACAGCAGCCCCATGGCTTGTGAGATATAAGGAGCACATGTACAGGGCCCACGGCTGCGGCTGTGTCAGGGTGTGTGCAGAGATGATGCAGCCAATACAACAGGGCTGCCACCTGCATGGATAAAATGTGCAGTGGCCATCCTGGGGCAGTGCACTGCTGGCCCTGGGTAATCCTGAAGCCTGGGCCACAAGGTTGAACCAGTGATGCCAAAGCTTGTCTAGCACCACGGTACCTACACCATGGCTCTGACTGGTCCTGAACTGGAGCAGCATCCTCCCAATAGGCTGTGTGATGCCTGTCTTATCTATGTCCACTGTGACTCCTCCCCAGGGCAGGTGGACAGGCAAAGCAGGACTAAAGATACACTGTGGAATGACGGACTTGCTTTCTATCTCCCAGGGACGCTGAAAGTCCCGTGCTAGACTCTGAGCTAGGTGAGTTATTTGACAAGAGGCAAATTGTGTAACCTTTGAACCCAGTATGCTGAAAGGTGGGGCTACATGGTCACTGAGTTCTAGCTAGATTCAGGGCTCCAAAATGGGGGCTCATCTTAGCCATGGGTGTGAAATATCCCCCGCAAACCCATCTGCACAGGAGCAGTCACCCAGGCCTCCTGGCAGCGCCTTCACCACCAGCTTCAGCTGGGCGATCTCCAGAGCCTCCCACAGTGTGTTGTCTGAGCACTTCTTCTCGGGGTCCAGGTTGAATCTGTGGGGAGGCACAGACAGCCCTCAGGGAGCAGGATTCTGCCTTCATCCCCAGAACCTAGTGCAGGAGGGGTGCACTGAGGAGGTGGCAGTGAGCTGCTGTGGGGAACCCACAAGTGCCTGCTTAAGCCTAATGAAGGAGGCCATGAAGGCGGTCTTCTGGAGACTCCCCATCTGTGCTCAGAGAGCAAGGCTGGCCCGGGGATCTCACCTGATGGTGCCACTGAAGAGGACAGGGTCCTGCAGAATGATGGACAGACGTGAGCGTAGGGTGTGCAGTGGCAGCTTGGCGATGTCAATGCCATCAATGATGATGCGCCCTGTATGGTGATGATGTCATAAGTCATGTGCCACCAGGGTAGGAGTGATGCTGGGAACGGATTCAGCCTGGGACAAGGATCCCGAAAGGCAATGACTGTCATGGGGCTTCCTGTGACATCCCAACTAGAGGCCAGGACTGAGGTCTTGCCTGGGGACTGTGGGCACATGTGTGGCAGCTAACACACAAATCACCTTCAAACATATCCACCATTCGGAAAAAGGCCAGAGAAAAGGAGGACTTCCCACTGCCTGTGCGGCCGCAGATCCCAATCTGGAAGCAGAGAAGCAGGAGCACCCTGTGGCCCTGGGGTATGCACGCATGTGGGAGGTCACAGTACTGTGGCCCTGGGGTGTGCACAGATGTGGGAGGTCACAGCACTGTGGCCCTGGGGGGGGTGTGCACAGGTGTGGCAGGTCACAGCACTGTAGCCCTGGGGTATGCACAGGTGTGGAAGGTCACAGCACTGTGACCCTGGGGGGGGGGAGGGTGCACAGGTGTGGCAGGTTACAGCACTGTGGCCCTGGGGGGCCTGTACAGGTATGGGAGGTCACAGCACTGTGACCCTGGGGTATCTGTGGATGTGGGAGGTCAAAGCACTGTGGCCCTGGGGTGTGCACAGGTGTGGGAGGTCACAGCACTGTGACCCTGGGGATGCACAGGTGTGGGAGGTCACAGCACTGTGACCCTGGGGATTCAAGGGTATGGGAGGTCACAGCACTGTGACCCTGGGGATTCATGGGTATGGGAGGTCACAGCACTGTGACCCTGGAGATGCATGGGTGTGGGAGGTCACAGCACTGTGGCCCTGGAGTACCGGAGTATGTGGGGATGTGGGAGGTCACAGCACTGTGGCCCTGGCCATGTATAGGTGGAGGAAGTCACAGTGTTGTGACCCTGAGGGGTGTGCTGGTATGGAGGTCACAGCATCTCCTCTCATCTTGGTTTTCTGACCAGCTTCTCTTTGGCCAGGCTGGAGCCAGGGTCGAGCTTGCTTCCTATGGTGGTTCAGCGGGGACTTTCTCGGGGACCCAAGAGTAGAGTACAGGAAGAGATGGCTAGTTGTGCAGGCCTAGGAATGGGTCTGCAGGGAAGACCTGCATCTTGTTTGGTAGCAGTCCAGGAGGGAAGGCCCTGGCGTGCCCCCACGTGCATGTGTACGGCAGGACGATGTGGGATGGTGAGTGTGATGTGTGGAGATGTATTGGCTTCTCCACCTGCAGCAGGGCCATGCCTGATCCTACTGCTTCCTGCTTCTCGGGTCCTAAGTGAACTTACATAAAGGACTGATACAGAGACCAAAGTGACACAGAGGGCCAAAGGGGAGGAGACAGGCAGGGGTAGAGATGCTGCTCAAGGCAATGACAGCAAAACAAAAGGACACCAAGAGGGACAGAGACAAGGGCAGAGAAAGAGGGACACGGCAGAGATGGGCTGAATGAGGATAGGACTCAGAGTGCTGGACACTGGCAGCCTCTCTCTCAGCCTCTGCTCTGAGGCTCAAGGGAGAGTTATGGATCCCCTGTAGAGAAGAGGCCCCTAAACTAAGGAAGTCCGAGATGTATGCCTCTGTGATGGGTGGGGTCTAAGGGTAGGAAGAGGGGGTCCCACCCAGCTGACCTTCTGTCCTGGAGAGATGAGGGCGTTGACGTGCTTCAGCACGGGCTTCAGGGAGCTGTCATAGCGCACACTCAGGTTTTGAATTTGGATCTTTCCTTGGTCTGGCCAGTTCTTGGGGATCAACGATGGTGCTGAGGGCCAGGCTGGGGGTCAGCCACCAGACGTAGGCCACTCCTAGCACTCTGAAAGGCCACCTCCCCACTCTGGGAATACCCTCTACAGGTTCTCACCAAGGAGCCCCTCGTAGCTCTCTGCCTCAGTTTTCAGAAGTGCATGGATACGCTTCACAGCCCCCAACTGAATCTCCATGTCCGCCAGGTTCCTCACCATCCAGTTGAGGTAGTTAGAGACCTATGCAGGCGAGCTGGTCACAATGGCTCGGTGGTCACCACTTTCCCCTTGACCTCCCAGATGACTCTGCTTACTCTGAGGAGGACTAGGAGCCACTGGAAACTGCCTGGGCAGGGGCACCCTGGAGCCATGAGAGGCTCTTCATCCATCATTCAGCAAAGCCTAGGTGGGTGTCACCGTCTCCCCCATATCTCAGTGGAGGGCAGCGCCCTGGGTTCCCAGGAGGGCACCTGACTCCTCCCTCCCCCGCCCGCCACCACTCACCATCAAGGCATAGGTGAGGCCCAGGCCTACCAGGCCAGCAGAGAGCTCCCTGTGGAGGGAGTTGGAGATGGAGGTGGCAGCCGCAATGAGCACCACACACGCTCCGATGTACTCCTGAGGAAGGACAGCGGCTGGCCTGGGCTGTTGTGGGTCAGAGCCTCACCTTGGGGCAGAGAGTAGCTCAACCAGCCTGAGCCCCGGCCCCACACTCCCACAGCAGACACACAAGGGGCTGGCAGAAGCTGAGGCCTAGGAGGTAATGTTCACTCCAAGGTTGTGCACCCTGCTTCCTAAGGAAGCTTGTCGCACCATCGGCTCCAATAAGCCTTCATGTGTGTGTAGCAATGGCCCACTGAAGGCACACACTTGCCAGTCACCCACTTCGGACAGGATCTCATAGCCCAGACTACTAAACTTCGTAGTCTTTACTGCTAACCCCAGATTGCTGGGATTACAAACATGGTGGGAGAGGCAAACACTCCCCAGATGAGCTGCATCCCCACTCCCAACACCTCCACTGTCCTTAATGTCTACACCCTGCACATGTCCACTTTCCTTGTTCCTAGAACACCTCTGGGGTCTACGGGGTGAAGACACAGGTTAGATGCATAGGGCTGCCAGGGCTGGAGAGCAGGAAGGCCCTGGGTCCCCACTATCAGCCAGCCCCTCTTCTGTTCTTCATCTATGTTCCCCCTGTTCCAGCCCCACGTTCCCACCAGAACCCTGCCCAGGCCCCAGGGTGGTATGGCACTTGCCATGCGGACTTCCAGCCACCTGTTGGCTGCCGTGAGGAAGAGGGAGGCGATGTTGTTGGAGTCTGTATATTCTAGAAGCTTCTGCTGGAACCGGGCCTCATACCTGGAGGGTGAGCAAGATGTGACGGTGGGAGGTGTCCAGGTGGGCACTCTTGTCACTTACAAAGGGCTCTCAGCAGCCCCCAAACAGGCCCGCTCTTAGGTTGACCTCACAAGTGGTCCCTGCCCCTCTGTCCACCTCTCTTCTGCTTCTGGCCCACAGGTGTCCTGTATTTCTCTCTATGGGGAGACAGCTTATTCTTTCAAAGTCACAAAGTGTGTCCCCGCTGAGAACATCAATGGTATTCAGGATATAGACCACGTCCTGGTCAGGGCCAGTTATAACCAGCCTTATCTCCTGGCACCATGATGCAGCAGCCTCCCAAGCCTGCTTGGGGTTCATGGCAACATCTCTCACCCCCAAGCCCTTGGCTCAGGCTTCTTCCATCATCTGAAACCTTTCTCTCTTGCTCTTTAAAAATCTGGTCCCTTCTCAACTCTCAGGCCTGACCTTAACTGCTGCCTCCTCAGAGACACCGCCACGGCTCCTCTCCCCCACCCCAAGGGCTACCCTCAATGACCACTCCGCACCTCTATACGCCTGTCTCTGCAGCCTGTTAGCTGCTCAGAGTCCGCCGGAACACTCACTCTTCTACCTGAGCATGATCCAGCTCTCACACCAGACTGGGGGGCGGGGTGTGTGTGTGAGGAGGGCAGTGCGTGCGCAGCTTCGGAGCCTGGCACTATCGTGAAAACATTAGGGACAAGTGAGTTGACCCTCCGATAAGGCCTGGCCCTCTCAGGCAGGTAGGATTGTTCTGGAAAAAGGTCTCTGGGCTTTCTGTCTCAACCACCAGGCCTGGTCATTTCTCCTGCATCACAGTACACAGACCTGCCTCCTCTGATGTTCTGGACTCCTCTGCCACCTCCTTCAGACCCCTCGTAGTACTTGTTTAATGATGAACAAAGAGACCATGAGAAGCCATCTTGACACCAAACTGGGAAAAACCAAACCTGGGCACTCGGGGTGGGGGTGGGGGGGCATACCTTGCTGGGCATATGCCTACTCCTGATACTATTTGTTCTACTGAATTATTTCTGGGCAGAGGACATGGATCTAAGGATGAGAAAGTTCATCTCTGAGGTACAGGGAGTGTGCATTGTACAACCAAGTGGTGAACACGTGTGCGTGGGTGACAGGTTGATATGTGCATGTGAGTGCACGCGTGCCCAGGGGGGTGAGGAGCGTATGGGGTTTGAGGGCCCATGTACATGACAGGGAATTCGAGGCAGCTGGCGGTTATGCCTGAGGACTGGGAAAGAGCTCTACAACAGTGCAAACCCAGACAGGCAACCAAACGCCAGGCGCACACTAGGATCACGGTTTCTTCCTGGGCTAACATCGTGGGAACACTGATGTTCAGCGTGGACTGAGGGCCTCTGGGCCACACCGAGACCAGTGTATGTCACTGTGGAAACAGCTGTTTCTGTCCCAGTCCCCTCATGTTGGGACGTACAACTCTGTACAGATCTGCCTCCTCGGAAGGAGGACTGGTCTGGTCCTCTCAGCCACTTCTATCAGACTTTGCTTTTGTATGGCAGGCCCAAGAAGTGCTTATTTGATGATGACCAATGAGAAGCTGTCTTGACACCACTGCCCAGGGCAGAGCAGCCTGGGTTTTAGACTCACACCTATGCCACGTGGCTATTGTAAGGATGACTGTTAGTGACTCGTGTGCAATATTTAGCCCTTGGCACTCCACCAGTGTGAAGTCAACAATGCTAGTTAGCATCTATTGGGGCAGACTTCTGGGCTAAAGCCAGCAAATGAGCCACATACAGCAGCGATTAAAAGTCTTTTTTTCAAATGTAGGAATCATTCACCATGATGAGCAGGGGGTGGATTAGACAGCAGGTCCGTGGCTGACCAAAGGCTCAGTCCGAGCCCCGGCTTGATCTGAGGTTGAATAACAGTGCTGGAATCTGCTCAGAAGCCTAGTCCATTTAGACAAGCAAGTCTGTGGTGCCAGGGCCCAGCCCAAGAGCAGCTAGACACATTTTAAAACTTAGAGCAGAGGCTAGAATCAAGGGTGAAGCAGCCTTGGGCAGCTGGGAGCCAAGTCTGGAGCCCTGTGCCAGGCTTTGGAGCTTCTGGATGGCGATGGACAGGCTTGTGAGGGGTAGGGGGTGTCCAGGGAAGGCAGCCTGGCCTAGGGCACAGCTGTGCTCTTCTCTCCCCAGATGACATCTGAGAGGTGAATTCCCACAGGGCCACTTGCCTCAGGAGCAAGTAAGGCCTGTGCCAAAGCCTGGGGCACACTCCCTAGGGCTGACCTTGGACCTACAGGTAGCAGGAGAGATGAAGGTCTTGGGCCCTCAGCTCTTAAGCCCTAGGGTTGCTCCTAAAGTAGGGTTTGGTGTCACATGGCCATTGTCATGCGGCTGTGCTGTTCTTAAAATAACCTGTTGTTACCATCTGGGTTAGGCTTGGAGATGAGAGCCCAACTATGTGGGTCAGGGGTCTCTGATCTGGCTGGGAAGAGGGACAGAGGCTCCAGGAGACTCACCCACTTCTTGGTTGTGAGGAGCAAGGGTCTTTTCCAGTCTCTGATAGCTTGAGATTGCTCCCAGCCCACACCACCACTCAGGGTAGTGAGGTCGCACCAGGAACACTGACTTTCAGAAAATTCCCCTGTGTGGGTGAACTTTTACCTGTCCCCTGAGTCACAGCTTCTATAACCGTTCCTCTAAGAATCCTTCCCTGGCTGCATCCCGTCTGGGCTCCCAAAGTCTTCCCTTTGGTAGAGAAGTAGCCTCGTGGCCTGTGGGGACTGTCCGCCCTGTGAGCTCACTGTGTCAGATGGGTGAGTAGGCTAAAATCTGGGCTTCATGGGGCCATTTCCCAGAGAGGTCATGTGACTGCTCAGTGTCTCAGTTTCCCTATCTGGGCAGTGGGAACAATCACACCAAACACCTAGGTCACAGCGCAGAATGGGAGGGCCTCAGGGCTGGCTCCAGGTGTAGGGGCCTTTCCAGTGAGGCCACATCTGTGCCAAGCTGGTTAACCATGCCCTGCCTTAGTGCAAAGGCCCACAACTGTCTGCAAGGCTAGGAGGGTCTGGAATCCACATGACTCGTCCTTGCAAATGGACATTGCCCAAGGCCTAAGACATGATTTAGATGGGTACGCCCTGGGTCGTCCTAAGTAGGGCCCTTTGATTTGTGTCTCACAGCCTGTGACCCCGAGGCCAACCCCACTCCAGTCCACCCCACCATGGGGGTCTCTGCTCCTACCTGAAGGCGCGGATGGTGGTGAGTCCTTCCACAGTTTCAGCAAAGTGTGAGAGCAGCGGCAGCTGTGTGGTGTCATCCAGCTGTTGCAGATCCCTGCGACAGACGGCAGCAGTTAGCAGGGCAGCGTGTGCTCAGCCTCAGCGGGAGGGCAGCTGCAGCTGCCAGGCTGGGTGGCCTCATCGCCTTCAGCCTCAGTTTCTCCTTGCTGAGAGACAGTGATGGGATGGTCCCATCATGCTACTGGGGACAACAAAGATGCTTATGCGGAGAACTTCAACAGAGCCCGCTGAGCCCAGGTCCTTCCACCTTGGGCAATGTCCACCTCCCATCTGGTTCCATTTCACAGGTGGACACCCTGGATAGGGGACAGCTGGCCAAAGGAACAGAAAGGCCAGATTTGACGGTCTCAATTCCTTGTTTCCTAAGAACCACAGGCCTCAGGGCATCCTAGGCCAGGATCTAAATATATAGTTCCTGGGTGGGGAGAGGAGGCTGCAGGTCTCCAAGGCAACAAGGGGCCTCCTGCTCCCTATAGCCATGCTTCATACGCCAAGTAGGCCAGCTGGGACACAAGAAGCAGCTTCCCTAGACACTGTTCCAAGAGTGAGGTACCAGGAACAGGGCGAGCATGTCTTCCTTGGCAGAGGGATGAACTGTGTGGGGCAGCTTGTGCTACGGCATGTGGGAATACTTCAAGTGAACAGTGCAGTATAATGTTTGGAAAGACACTGTCATTTTGCTAATGCCGGCACAGAATGTCCCCCTGGGTGCTCAGAAATTCCAGGCCATTCAGACAAAAAGTCATTTATATCAATGCTGATTCTTATGAGCAGGTGATTAGAGTAAAAAAAAAATGCATTTAAACATAATGATTATTGTTACCAAGCAGTATTTTGACTCTTGTTTCTTATCAACTATACACACTTGGAAAAGGTACTTAACTTTTATGGACATTATCTGAAGTAAAAAAAAAAAAAAAGTACATTTTTGTATCACAAATACTTACATGATTATATGACCAAAGCAAAGGTTTCACAGAGCTGCTATGAATATAGTCTGATAATTCATGTTATAGATCAAAATAGAATGCATACATACATACACATGTATATGTATGCAAACATGTATACATATATATTAGGAATGAAGCCCAATGCCTGGAGCATGGCAGGCAAGTGCTCTATCCTGACCCATTCCTAATCTCGGTTCTACCTCACTGTTTCTAACATGCTAATTATGAATCAGGATATTGATTTAATAACGGTTGTAATCGGTGGTTTAAGTAATTGTGGTCTTTTAGTTTTTCATTCTAATTTTTTGAACCAGTGAGTTTCACAGAATAACTCTTAGGAAGAACTCTCTAGAGAATACTCTAGAAAACTTCGAGGAGGAAATGTGTGTGCGTGCGTGTGTGTGTGCGTGTGCATGTGTGCGTGTGTGCGTGGCGTGTATGTGTGTGCGTGTGTGCGTGGCGTGTGCGTGTGTGTGCGTGTGGCGTGTGTGTGCGTGTGTGCGTGGCGTGTATGTGTGTGGCGTGTGTGTGCATGCATGTGTGCGTGTGCGTGCGTGGTGTGTGTGCATGTGTGTGTGTCTGTGCACGCATGTGTGTGTGCGTGTGTGTGCATGTGTGCGTGTGTGCGTGTGTGTGTGCATGCGTGTGTGCGTGTGTGGCAGGTCTGACCCACGAGAGTAGCTGCAAGAGCACTAGTCCACCGCACTCCCACATCAGGTGCCATCTGTGTTCCCATAGAGACCAGCCTGGTCCCTAAGTCAGTGTGGCTCCTGGGATCATACAGTCCTCATGGTGACCATTGGGACAGATGAATGAAGGACATCAATGTACATTCACCCTGCCCTAGCAATTCCATTCCTGACCACATCTCCCAAGGAAACAACTGAGCTATCAACTGTAGCGCGTGTGCTGACAGACGGTAGCTAGGAGAGGCATTTCCTCCATTCCTATTGGCTCGTTCTAGTTCCAATTTTGGGAAAGCACAGCTCTATTACTTTTACGATGATGGTTCTGGCAAGCGTCCCAAACTGCCATCACAAAGGATTTCCTATCCCTGTTCCCACACCTCCACCCACCAGACTAGAAATGCCACTGTCACCTGGATGCCACTCGGAAGTACTTCTGGATGAAGTAGCACACCACAGCTAGGGGGAAGAGGGCCACGAGGAACACAGGTGTGACATAGGAGATGACAGTCAGGGCAGAGACACAGAGCAGGGTGGATCGGCTCAGACACTCCAGCGTGGATGGGATGTGCTGAGGAGGTGAGGGGGAGACAGTGGGGACATTTCTGTATTAGACTCTTTGGAGTACTACGTGCCACAATGTTTGTCTTTCGTTTTATGGCAGGCTCATAGTGCATCTGTCCAGCTACCCCGCAAGCTCTCTGTGAGCAGGAACCAAGACTCTGTTTTTCTCACCATCTAGTGAGGTAAGTCAACAAAGGAAATAGGCTGAACTCAAGTGAATATTCAGAATATCTTGTAACCTTCCTGAATAAGCCAGGGAAATCTTAGATAGAAGCCAAAAAGACCTGGTTTCCCTTCAGACTTACAAAGCTCTCAAGGGAGGCCCCAGACCCCAAGGCAGTGTCCATCAGACAGGGACACTGGGATCCCCACAAAGGGACACTGGGCTCTCTACATGGGCTCTGATCATCTATGCAGAGAGACCAGCATCCAAAAGGAAAAACCCCTGGGGTCCCAAGGAAATCATGGCATAGTCGGTACCTGGTCAATGGTGTTACAGTCAGATGAAAACCTGTTCAGGATGCTCCCCAGGGGTGTGGTCTCAAAGAACCTAGGAGGCAAGAAGAACCACTTTTCACTGATTTAGTTTGTTTATGGAATGATTTAAATGTCCCTAGAACATCTGTAGGTCTGGCTTCCTCGGAGCAGTTGCCTTCATGGGTCTGCAAATATCTGGCTGTGTCCTTGAGAAGTCCTACAGCCACTCAAAAGGGTGCTGGCTTCCATTTAGCCTCCCTCCCTCACAGGTAATCACGGATGTCCTCCTCAGTCTGACTCACTTGGCAACTGATCCCTTGGGACACAGAGTCCTCTCCCAGAAGCGCAGGTCCCCGTGGACAGCCTGTCAACTGGCTGACAGTGAGAGGCTATGCTGACTGTCAGCACTCTGTCCTGGAGTTGGCCCAACCCAACCAGAGAGTTTCTAAACTTCAGATTGGGGGCAAACAGAGAATGAGTCAACGAGGCCCCCCTGTCCACAGGCCACAGAGAGATAACAAAGTTGGAACTACGGGTGTAGCCAGGCAGGGGGCAGCTGTGAAGTAGGGTCCCAGAGGTCTGGAAGGGATGAGACCAGGTAACCCGTTTGTCTCTGTGGTTCGGGTGTGATGTTATAGCTTCTAGACACCCGGCACTTTCTGAGCTCTGCTCCATCACATGAGGGCAATTTGAACAGTTAATCCTGCTTCCAGTGCCAGAAACTGCAGGCTGCGGGGGGAGGGGAGAGAGGAGGCAGAGGAACTTGTGGGCTGAGATGGACAGATTACACCACCTAGGGAAGGGAGTTAACCTTTACCCAAAGTCATCAGATGCCCATGTTGAAGGCTGATATGAACATCAGATGAGCCAATCATGTAAAATGCTCACAGGGTCTGCCGAGTAAATGTCAATTCTGTTTCTTGCATAAGGACACCCTGGCTTGAATAATCCCCACAAGCCTGTGACAGAGGCCATCAGCGTTCATCTTATAGAGGAGGGATTTGGGACTCAAAGCATAGTGACCAGCCCTGGTATCATCGGGTCTGGAGTACCTCATGGGGGCCAGGATAATGCAGTTGAGCAGACTGTGGTGCAACCTCTTGGCCACTTTCAGTCCTGTCCACTCCACAGTGACAGAGGTGACAAGGCACAGCACGATACCCAGGCTGCAAAGCACGGTGAATACCATGGCATAGACAGACTGGTCCAGGGCACA
This sequence comes from Chionomys nivalis, assembly GCF_950005125.1. NCBI lineage: Eukaryota > Metazoa > Chordata > Mammalia > Rodentia > Cricetidae > Chionomys > Chionomys nivalis. The sequence goes on along the minus strand of NC_080108.1, from coordinate 39,335,302 downwards.
TTCCTGGGGGGGAGGAATGAGAGTGTCCTGGGGTTGTATGTGGGCTCAGCCCCCCTCTTCCTCTCTGCCAACCCTGCTGTGGGTTGCAGTCATACCTGGCTGAGGGAACAGTTCCTGGCAGCAGGGCTCAGAACCAGGGCACTGTCAGTCCACTTGGCCAACCAGTAGTCAATGGCCACCAAGACCATGTGCTTGAGCAGCTGGGAGAAGACAAGCAGGGACAGGAGCAGAATGCCCGCAGAAGACAAGTACTTAGAGCAGGCTCGCCACGGGATCTTAGCTCGCTGATGCAGCACTGAGGATAAGTTGTCATCTTCCTCGCTCTCAGCGGCCTCCTCTGTAGGGCGCAAGAACCCACCCTGTAGCTTCACAGATCCCAACTCTCTGAAGGTGAACCAGGGGGCATCTTATTCCCACTTAGAGATGGGAAAGCATATAGAAAAAAGAAAGATGCACCATCAAACCACGCTACTCGACCATGCCTAGAAGCCTGGGTTTTAGTCTCTCTGTGTGTGATGGCTAATACTGTCAAGCAGAATCACCTATAAGACAAGTCGCTTGGCACGCTGTGAGGGATTGTCTACAACAGGCTAATGAAGGTGGGAAGGCCTGCCCACCTCGGGTGGCGCCAGTCCGAGAGCTGAAGTACTAAACTGAATAAAAAGGAGAAAATGAGCTGAACATTCCTGGCTCTCTGCTGCCTGATTGTGGATACAAAGTGACCCCCCAGCCTCATTCCTGTCACCCCGCCTTTCCTGCCATGACAGGTTATATCCCTAGACTTGCAAGCCCCAGCACACCTTTCTGAAGGTTGCTTCTTGTCAGTGACTAAAAGGAACTAGCTCATCATGGGAGTTGACTGCACTCCCAGGCTGGTGGTCCATACCTTCCTCCTCTTCCTCATCCAGTAGAAGGCCGTCTTTGGAGGACATGGCACGGGGCAGGCCCTGAGACGGCTCTGAGGCTTTCCTCTCCATGACTGTCTCCTGAAAGACGGATGGACACTGGCCAGTGTCTTCGGGGAGTGCTTGTGGGGAAGAAGAGGTTGGGGACAGCTACACTAGTGATGAGCGGCTTGCAGGTTATCTCTACTTTGGGGAGGGTACACGTGGACACATGCTCATCTTGCCAGAGTTAATTTCTTCTCTTTATCAACTAACAGCAGCTGCTATCTCAGAGGGGAATATTCTTCTCTGTGTGTGAAGGAGTCTATGTAGCCCAGACAAGCCTTGAATTCTCCATCCTCCTGCCTCATCCTCCCCAGTCTTTTACTATAGGTATGCACCGCCACACCTGATTCTACCCTGTTCTTAGTCTCCGAGATGCAAGCAACTCAGGTGGGCACACGACCGTGGACTGGCTAACCCTCACATTCCATCATCCTAGCAGGAATGAGCCAATCAGGGTGAGCCCACGACTGGATGAATAAGAAGGTTCTGTTGAGCTGTGAGAAATGCTCTCTGGCGGCAGAGGAAGCCCAGGGTTACTGACACAGTGCTGCTGCGGTGAAAATGGGGCAGATTTGAGTGCAGCAGAGCAAAGAGACAGCGAGAAACCGGTGACGAATGAAGCCACAACTCTCCTGGGACTCTCTGGTTTCATGAACCAACAATTCCTTACCACCACCACCCCCTTTTCTTTGTTTAGAGAGTTTGAGCTGGTTTTCAGGAGTCTTTCAGCTAAGTGGTATCTGGACATCTGTGTGCATCTGAGTCCGTCCTGGGTCCCTGCACAGGTGCCAGCTATGCCCTGGAAGAGCAAATTCAAGACAACCCTACATCTGTCCTTTTGGAGACTTCCTGGGGGGTGATGAGGACAGGCGGGCCTTGTGAGTTCAGATTTAGTAGAACCTTCTACTTAAGGATGGCTGTCTGGTCCCCATATTCTCACCTTCTCCAGTTCCTGGTCTTGCCGATTCATGAGGGTCTTCCAATGCTCAAAGAGCTGGCACTCAGACCTCTGGAAGTCCTTAAGTGTCCCTTCCCTCTGAATGGTGCCGTCCTTCATAGCGATGATCTGCCAAGGAAGCCACAATATAGGCAGCTTAGAGAAGTCTGAGACCAGAGGGATGGCTATCTTGATGTACTGTGCAGTCTGGTAACCCACCCTCACCAACATCATTCTCGGTGGGTGTCCCAGCAGAGCTAACGAGTGTACCTTGGCCAGGACTGGCAGGCTACCCCCAGGACCCCATCAGCATCAGTTTCCAGATACTGAGCATGCCAAATGTACGCTATCCCGAGCTGTTCCTGATGTAGAGTCTATCAGTTGTGGTAACATGCTTGTTAGTACAAGTGAGTGTGTCTGTGCCCTTTTGGAGCACAGCAAACTGTATCTGAAGCACCAATGTCACCATCATACAGAGCCAGCTTTAACTGGCACCCACCCACCCTGAGGTCCTGTGCACAAGGACCTCACGGGGCAGACACCTCCATGTTTGCCTGGACTCAGGATTATTCTCCAATACAACCACAGTGCTTTGCTTTCTGAAGCCATTTAACCTGTTTTTAAATAGCTTTAGAATTGTTTTGTCCTTTTCATAGTGGAGGGGGCTCTCACTCCACAAGGAAGGTTTATTTTGAAAGAAATTAATTAACAGACCTATTTGGCTCAGACTTGAAGCTCAGAGAGGATCTCAGATGTGTGGCCGCTATCCACAGAAGTTTTGACACAGGAGTAGGCAGGTGGTCAATTATCTTTATCTTAGCATTAAGTGAATCCCAATGAGATGGAGAAAAACTATGCCCTACCTATTGAAGAATGGGGGGATTAGTCAGTGTGGGGGGTCATAACACCAAGTTCTGCGGGAGTGTTGTCTGCAGGACAACTGCCACTGTTCTTCCAGCATTCTGCATCTGACTGAGGCTCCACCCAACCCATCCCTGAAGGCCAGTGGTCCAGGGAGTCGGCTGGAACAGGATCATCCACAGCCAAGGCAGGTAGGGAATATCTGCAGGCCCAGGTGACACCAAGTCTCTGGACTATTAAGTATTTCTTAGCTTATACAAAACCACCCAGGGCTGGTGTCTTGTGCTTTGTGACCACCAGCCATTGCTGCTGGGATAGGACTGGTTCTGTTGAAGATCTCTCTCTCTCTCTCTCTCTCTCTCTCTCTCTCTCTCACACACACACACACACACACACACACACACACACACACACACACCCCTCTCTAGTCTGTCCTCTTGTGTTCCCTACCCAATCTGCATGAGGCAAGTACTGTAGCTTGTGAGTCACCAGGACCACTGTCCTCTTGTCATCCCGGAGCAGCTCAAGGATGCCGGCCTGCATCAGGTGGTCACTCAGATGGACATCCAAAGCTGAGAAAGGGTCATCCTGAGAGAGATGATACAGCGTGTGGGGAATAGGTGGACATAAGCAGAAATCTCCAGAGTCCTATCGAAGCTGATCTAGGTACTGACATCAGCTAGCTTTATGGCCTTGAAATCCCCACCTGTCCTCTTGAGGGCTCCAGTGTCTTACTTATCACCCTTAAACAGACATTATCAGTCGGCTTCTGGTTCTCTGCAGCATCCACGGATACCCATCTCCTACGATGCCTGAACTCAGGACAGTGCCCAGGTTTCTCCAGTTTGCTCAGCCCCCCCTTTATTCCCACTTCTCACCTGTCCTTCTCAAGTTCCCTCCAATGGCCCGAACTGTCCTTTCTGTGTGACACGCTGCTCTGCCTTCTGCGTGAAGCACTTTCCACCCGTCATCTACCTAAGCACGAGTCCTGCTCCTGTGTCCTATCCTCTCTGTCCCAGGGACAACCCTGTGAAGAACCAGGTCTGGTAGTCTGTACACCCCTGCCTGCAAGGTCCCCAGGATCTCACATCCCGAGCTGCCCTGTTACCGATGAACTTAACGAATGGAGGAAGGTAGCCACTGGACTCTTCTTCTCAGTCATTTAAGTATCCAGATGGGACCTTGGATGACCTAGAACCTCGTAAATTGCTGTGTGTCACGTCTAAGAATTACCTGAAGCCGTACTGGCTTTGTGGGAGCCTAGGCAGTTTGGATGCTCACCTTACTAGACCTGGATGGAGGTGGGTGGTCCTTGGACTTCCCACAGGGCAGGGAACCCTGATAGCTCTTAGGGCTGACGAGGGAGGGGGACTTGATTGGGGGAGGGGGAGGGAAATGGGAGGCGGTGGCAGGGAGGAGGCAGAAATCTTTAATAAATAAATTAATTAATTAATTAAAAAAAAGAATTACGTGAAGCATCACTGGGGAGGAGAGCTGTCTGTGTTGAGGGTCGGGGGAATAAAGCTAGGATCAGAAAGCTGAGGTCGCTTGTGCTGAGGCTTTGTCTGAATGCCCCATTTCCTTTGTGCTTAATTGAGTCTTTAAGGCTCTCTCCAGGAAGCCCTCCCTGACCACTCTGGGCTACAAAGCTTAGCATTGAACCGGCTATACTTCCTGCACATATGTGAGTCTGTCTCACTAATCAAACTTCAAATCTTCAAGGCCAAGGGCTGGGTATTAAGAGTCTTCAATATCAACCAAGGAACGTGAGTCAGAGCTTGGCATGAGGGGGACAAGTTTTGTCTCGGGTTTGACACCTAGAGTGTTGTGTTGAGAAGGGTTCTGAGGCCAAGCTGAGTTCCCTAGAGAAATAACTCAGAAATCAATTAGCAATGTCTAACCTGAGCACAAGCTGGGAAGTGGTGTCACACACTCCAGGTGTTTGTACTCTGATGGTGGGGCTGCTCTTTGGTCCTTTGGATAGGTGATCTCTAACCATGGCTTGCCTGCTCTCAAGGTGATTGGAAGGCTCAATGGGAAGTCCCTAATAGGTCCTCTGCGCTGTTCTTGCCTGCCTTGGTTTCTCTATAAGATGATGCTGTGTATATAGCAGGAGAGGTTTGTTCCTGATTAAGGGGGGGGGAGGTTGGATGATGATGATGATGTTAGGGAACCAGGCAGTCAGATGTGTGTGTCCAAGGGGAACTTCAGCTGGGGCACTCACCAAGAAGACAACATTGGTGTGCTGGTAGAGGGCTCGGGCCACACTAATTCTTTGCCGCTGACCACCAGACAAGTTGATACCCTGTCACCAAAGCAGAGGAAAAGATCGTGCTTTCAGCCCTCAGGTTCTCACTGCGCACTTGGAGCTCTATGAGAAGATGGAGTCACCCCCAGACATCAGTCAGGGTGCTGTGTAAATATTCTCCAAACAGAAGCATTCTCTCCTGGATGGAGAAAGGAAGCTTATAAGACTCAGGGAGCTAAGGAACGTTAATGGTATTCAGGAAGTAAGGAAAACTCACAAGGTTCAGAAAGCTCCTGAAACTTACAGGATTCATGGTTATAACAGCAGAAGCAATTGCTGCAGAAGAGAGACACTGCAGTAAGTTATGCAGGCTGCTGAAGGGAAGCAGCTTTTGTGAGTTATTAGCCATGTTGGAGTGGGCTTTGGATGATGCAGCTGTCTTTGAAACAGTCATACTTCCTTAATTAACCCCAATAGACTCATAGGTTCACTAAGACAGACTTGGATGGAACTGGTTTTTGGTCTGTTATTGGTGTCACATATGGGGTAAACAGAGATTTCTTTATGTCTCCCCAGGGAAGACACATAACACAACACAACAGTTATCACAATTTCACACTACTTGAAGTTCTTCAGCCCTTTCCTTTGTCCAATTCCACCATTCTTCTTTCTAAGAAGGACCTCAGGGCACAGTGGGAGCACGGGTAGGGAGCAGGGTGGGATCCGCCACTAACCCGTTCCCCAATCTGAGTCTGGTCTCCATGGGGCAGGATGTCTATGTCCGGCTGCAGGGAGCAGGCGTCAATGACCATCTTGTACCTGGAGAGTAAGGACAGGGGTTAGCTGACTGGCCTGGTCAGAGTGTGGCCTGAATCCTTTCATGGACATAAGTCTGTGGCTTGCTGTGCCTGGTGAGTGTTGGCTTTAATGCACTTCCTGCCTAGGGCAAGCAAACACCATGAGAGCATAAAAGAGCTAAGGTCAGTGCTCACACCGCCTGGGGCAAGTTAAATATTTGAAGGATGAAATCGTATGGAAGCAAATAGGCAGAGTGAGGGATGAGATGGGGCTTATGGTCCCCGAGCAGTGGGAAATGCTGTAGCCAGAGCTCATGCTGGGGCACCATCTGGGAAAACCGCTGCTGATTGTTTGGAGGTGGTAATGATGATGGTTGATCAAATATTTGCCTAGCCTGCACTTCTCACCCTTTTCTGGCCAGCTCTTAGTCTGAGCAGGAGCCAGCCAGCACCCAGGGAGACTTCAGAGTTTCTTGGTGACACATGTCCTTAGGTAGCTTTGGATTTGACACCCATTTCAGTAATGTACTGGCTCACCTTGGGTAAGGTATTTAAGCTTCAGAACCTTGCTTCCCTCGCCCATAAAATGGGCGTAAGAGTATTACTGCCAGGGACAAGCACACGTAGGAGAGTGGGAACTGCAAGGTTAACCGTGCCTAGCTCAGCCCTACTCTCATCCTAGCTAGACAAAGCAGCAATGTCCTCACCCTCCTCTCATACATGGGAAGGGGCTGCTGGAACCAGGCACCTCTGGACCCTTTGCAGACGGACTAGATAGTGGTAGCTGGACTCTAGGATGCCCACAAGTACCAAGACCACACCCAGCCCTCCCCAGTCCTCTGTCAGATGCTATTACCGCTGCTTATTGAAGGGACTCTCGAAGGTGATGTTCTCCTCCACAGTGGCGTTCAGCAGCCACGGTTTCTGAGATGCATAGGCCACAGGGCCCCTGGTCCTAGGACAAACTGGTGGTGAGGGTTACGCTCTTCCCCGGGGGCTCATTCTCAGAGCAACTGTCAGACCAATCAATGGCTTAGACTGGAGCAAGAGGGTGGGTGTGCTGAGACAGCCCGGTCACGTGACAGGAATCTGTGATGGGTACTGCCTTGTAAGTTATGCTCTTCCTGATGGCCTCACACCTCCAAAAGGATCTCGAGTTCCTCCAACCCCACTTTGTACCTCTAACCCCAGGGACCCAGTATGCAGCCACACGTGAGGGTCTACGTACAGCCTAACTTGGGAACTCACTGTGTGATCACATAGGTATACGGGGAGACCCAGTACTAGGGTCTTTTTGAAAGGAGATTGGGGGTGGTCCCCCATGACATAGGCTTTGGGAGGAAAATCTCCCAGGTCCGAGGAGACCCGATAGAGCCTCTGCAGGCAAGACTGCATTTAGACATGAATCAGTGTTCTGAGGCCCAGTGGAAGCCCTAGTCTAAGCCTCGGGTGGCTATGAACAGGACTTTCATCCCATCTACACCAGCTTCCACCAGCTGCATCTCAACAGTGCGGCAGGGACGATCCCCAACTGTCACCAAACCAAGCAATTCCTGACCCAGGTCCTTTAATCCCTTAGCAACTTCTGAACTCTACACAAAGGACATTTTTACAGAACAAGAGCCGGGCAATCACATTCTGTGTGTTATAGTTTCCAAGGCCCCTCTTCCCGACTCCCCTCACCCCAGAAGCTGCTGAGAATGAACAGGCGTGATATACAGAGGTATGGCAACTCCCAGAACACAGCAGAGCACAGAGCTCTTTCCGGGATCCAGCTGCTCCCAGCACAATGGCTCCGTTCCCGGACCCTCTGAGGAAGCCTGCAGGGCAGGCGTTTATGCTCAGCACAGGTACCTGACGTCCGAGTCCGCCGCTGTCTCCCGCTCTGGGCTGCTGCAGTGGGAGAAAGACACAGGTCAGCCCCACCATGGGCTGGACACCCCCCACCGTGGAGATTTTAGCTCCTTCAAACCCCACCATGTGCTTCTGCAGGCCCTGGCACCCAGTCTGCAGATGTGGCCTAGATGTGATGAGGCGGGCAAGCCTCACTCCCTGACCATGTGGGTACGTGAAGAGACCCAGCAGTCGGATCATTTAAGGGGGAGAATAGGGTGGAAGGGCCCCATGCAGGGAAACTTCCTGGGTCAGAGGAGTAGCCTGGCAGACTTTTCAGCCTCAGCCTTGACTCTAGGTTCAAACGAGCAAACCAAAGCCTCAGGCCAACAGGGTGCTCTGACCCCAGCCAGGCTGGGCCAAGCAGTTGACAGAATCTGTACCATGTGGGTGGCCACCTACAATCAGGAAGCTGAGAGAGACGTTCCCAGCATGAACTGCGGACCATCCCACATGGAGCGTGAACTGCTGTTATTTTATTCTCGTTGGGCTCATCTGGACTTTCGCATGCCATATCTGGGTTTGGGCTCAAGTCGTACAATCACTATGGTTTGGGAGGCTGGGCCTGTGGGGACGAGGTGGCAGGCAAGGCAGAAAGTAGCAGGAGAGGTGTCTGAGGCTGAGGGGGAAGCCTTAGTTGACCGGTGAGCTGCCCAGAGGATCAGCTTCGCCAGCCTAGCACACAGCCTCCAGGCTTTGCCTGTGTTCTCAGGGAAGGAGAGAAGGCTGTGCTGTCTTTGTCAACCATCCATTAACATTGGAATTTTTAGTCTTTCGTAGCATATTTAACATGACTGAATTTTCTGTGTAGAACATGAAGGATGCCCATCGCTGCTTCTTAGAGACAAAGTTTTTTGTTTTTCTCATATTCCTGGAGCCTTTCAAGAACTATCTTTCCAATTATTTGTTTCCTACCACATTATTTTTTTTTATTTATTTAAAGGCAGGGATTCTTGTGTTCTAGGCTGGCCTTGAACTCCCGATCCTCCTGCCTTCACCTCCTAGGTACTGGGATTACAGGTGCACCACCAGCCCGGCTCCTGACACACAGCATGGTTTGTCTAAGGATTTTGTCCTCCCCTCTGTAACCAATTTGCCTTCACTGAAGCTGCCAGGCTTAGCCTCACGCTTCTGAGACCCTGTGACTGCACAACCTTGGACTCATACTTAGTGTTCTCACCCACAGGCCCCAGCACCCCACCCATGCCAAACCTGTCCCAAGGCGGTACCTGGGGTCCTCTCCCTCGCTGTCCGAAAGGCTGCTGGGTCAAAAAGAAAGATGAACACCAGTTAATTCCCTATTGCCTTCCATCATGCCGGAGCTTCATGGAGAAGCAGTCCCTACTCCTCCCACCTCCCACCCTTTCCAGGGGCCTGGGTGGCTTCCTGGAAGCAGAATTGACTCATCTCAATCTCCACACCCGTCCGAGTACCCTCCAAACAGCACAGGCCCAGCTGCTGCTACTGGCTTTGACTGGGGCAGCCGTGAGGCTGGCTGGGCACCATACTGGTTTTATACCCAGGACAACTGAGACCAGGGAGGGAATTTGACTTGCCCACAGCCCCCTACAGTCACCATTGCACACAATGCTTCTCACACTGCAGAATCTGATGGCAGATCAAAAATAATTGGAGCAATTGTTTTTAAAAAGTAGAAGCCGTCTGTGTGCACGGCAGGTGGTTTAAATCTGTCAGTGCGGGGAGCTGAAGCCTCTCACAGTAAGGGGCACATTTGTTAAACAGTGATCTAAATCTTGGGGCCAAGTTTCTCTGTGCTCTTTCTCCTGTGCCAGTTCAACACCTCTCAACATTCCAGAAACATCTTCCACCAATGAAATGTGCACTTGTGATCTACACATGTGGGAAATCAACCTTCTCTGTATTCATATTCATTTGTGATTACAATTTCTAAATTAATAGTATTTCTAGACTGGGCTGCATACAGCTCAGACTGACCTCAAGTTTGCTCTGTAGCTAAAGATGATCTCCCTGCTCCCACCTACCAGATGCTGGGACTGTAGCCTGTAACACCACACCCAGATATCTTATTTTAACAATGCTGAAGACGGCCATCATGCATTGAGCTTTTATAAGTGCTGATGAGCACTGTAATAGAATGGTCACTTGATACTTTTTAGATTTATTTTGTTATATATTTGTTCATTATTTATTTATTTTATATGTGTGCATTAAGCCTGTGTGTAAATATGTTTACCACGTGCATGCCCTCTAGCCCAAGGTCAGAAGGTGTTGTATCCCCTGGAGTTACAGGTGTGAGCTGTGACAGGTGTGAGCGGCCATGTGGGTGCCAGGAAGTGAACCTGGGTCCTCTGGCCTCTGGAAGAGCAGCTAGGTCTCTTAACTTCCGAGTCATCTTTCCAACCCTAGAATGATCACTTTTAATGTACATTGAGGTTTCTTTTGATTTCTCAACTCCATTTTTCAGATAGGCTCTGAGAGGCTAAGTTAACTCGTTCAAAGTCACACAGCCAGAAAATGACAAAAACCTGCTAAGTATCTGTCCTGCTCTGGGGAGGACCAGGCGAGGTATCTGTCCTGCTCTGGGGAGGACCAGCCGAGGTATCTGTCCAGCTCTGGGGAGGACCAGGCGAGGTATCTGTCCTGCTCTGGGGAGGACCAGGCGAGGTATCTGTCCTGCTCTGGGGAGGACAAGGCGAGGTATCTGTCCTGTCTGGGGAGAACCAGGCGAGGTATCTGTCCTGCTCTGGGGAGGACCAGCCGAGGTATCTGTCCAGCTCTGGGGAGGACCAGGCGAGGTATCTGTCCTGCTCTGGGGAGGATCAGGCGAGGTATCTGTCCTGCTCTGGGGAGGACCAGGCGAGGTATCTGTCCTGCTCTGGGGAGGACCAGCCGAGGTATCTGTCCTGCTCTGGGGAGGACCAGGCGAGGTATCTGTCCTGCTCTGGGGAGGACCAGGCGAGGTATCTGTCCTGCTCTGGGGAGGACCAGGCGAGGTATCTGTCCAGCTCTGGGGAGGACCAGTCAAGGTATCTGTCCAGCTCTGGGGAGGATCAGGCGAGGTATCTGTCCTGTTCTGTGGAGGACCAGGAGAGGTATCTGTCCTGCTCTGGGGAGGACCAGGAGAGGTATCTGTCCTGCTCTGGGGAGGACGGCAAGGTAACTGTCCTGCTCTGGGGAGGACCAGGCGAGGTCATGACACATTTGTCGACACCAGTCCTTGATCCCTTCCTCTGGGTCTTGTGGTCCCTGCCCATTTTCCCAGCCCAGCCTAACCTAGCATCTCTAAACCAGCAGATTGCCGTTATAGACAGATCGCGAGCACAGGGCAGAGAAACAGTGCTGACAAAATCCTGCCCTATGGCCAAGGTTCAGATGACTTTCTCTTGGGGGACTTCCTCCAGAGAAGCTAAGGATGTGGTCTGGATCTCCGTGGCATCCCTGAGGACTCAGCACACCCCCTCCAGCCCTGACTCAGCTCTGACTCGATCATCTTGATCCTGGCTGCTCAATTAGCTCTCCTAATGGACTGCCTTGCTCTCCATCAGCTCCTGAGCGAGCCTGGTGTGCCCAGTGGGATTTAAAGGCAGGAAGAATATCTTTTCCAGCCCCCGCAGTGCTTAGCACGTGACAGAGCTATAATAAATGGAGCCTATTAAGAGTGATTGATCATTAGGAAAGAGAAATGGAGGCGGGCTCTTGCTAGCTGCCATTCCTCTGCACAGTGTCGGGGAGCTGGAATTCACACTCTAGTCTCACTCTACAACTGAATCCTGTCCCCACTTTACAGATGAGCACACTGAGGCTCAGGGTTGCAGAATAGGCTTCATGCAACAGAGTCAGAAAGAGGCGAAGCTGAGGTGCTAATCTAGGTTTACTTCCTCTTTCTATTATAATACTAAGCTTCTAGCAGAAACTTTATTAAGGCTTTGTGTGTGTGTGTATGTATATATATATATATATATATCTTAAGCTAAAAAGCAAAGAACAGTACATTTGGCAAACATGCTCTCTCACTGAATGCTGAAGTGTGTGCGTGTGTTTTATATGTACTTGCTCATACAGCCATGTGCACATGTTGGTGTATGCAGTTAGAGGCCAGAGGTCCACACAGAGTGACTTCCCCCTTGGTTTCTGAGACAGGACTCCCATGAGCTGGAGCTCACTGGAGCAGCTAGTGTGGCTATCCAGCAAATGCTGGGAACCACGCGTCAGCCTCCCAGGTACTGGATGGTAAAGCACCAGCCTCCTATTGCCCAGCAAGTTCTTCACCGTTTTTTCTCACGGGTACTCTGCTTCCCTTGCCTGCATTTTGCACGCTATGATGCATCAAGGCACAGAACCTGCCATGCAGGGCTCACATTCTGAAGCATGAATCAGACAGACTGACAGAAGTCAGAGAGTTACAAGATCCCAGAGGAAAGTAGGAGGAACCAAAGTATTAGAAAATTTTGAGGAAGATGATACACAGACATACAAAACGAATATAAAAATATAAATATAAAATGTTCCCCGCAGGCTCATGTGGTGGACACTGGTTCCCCTTTGGTCTTACTGTTTCGGGAAGTTGGAGAAGCTGGGACCTACCTGGAGGAAGCAGGTCACTAGGGTGGGACCCTGTGGCTATCTTGTTCCTGCCTTCTTCACCCTCCCTTCTTCCTGCCAGTCAGGAAGCTGCTTCCTCCTTCACCCTTTCCCAGCTGCCGTGCTGTTATGGCTCACTGGAATCCACTGAGCCGAAGGCTATGGATTCTGTTTATGTGTTTTAAAGGCAGAATCTCACTCACCATAAGGGCCTGGCTGACTTGGAACTTGCTATGTGAACTCAGGCTCACAGAGATCCGCGGGGCTATACCCATAAGTCCAAACAATTTGTTTACCACCCTTAAATTATTTTCTCTGGGATTCTGATTATGGGGGTGCAGAGTAGCCAAGAGCCCCAGCATTCATTCAAGGTCCCAGGAACAATGAGAAGGGGAAGGAGGACACTGAGGTGGGATGAGGTTAGGACTTACAGAGCCTCCAAAGTCCTGCAGGCTTGTGGCTGACCGGAAGCATTGCCTCCCACCCATGGCCCCTGCACAGTTAGTGCCAAGGCCAGATCTCTGAGACAGAAAGGACAGGGTAGTTTTCATTGCTTTACAGGAGGAAGCTGAGTTCCAAGAAGGCAGCATCACCTGCGCAAGGTCATGAAGCGAGGGAGTGGCGCAGTGATTACTAAAGACACCACCTGGTCCCCAAGCCTGCCTACTCCTCTCCGGGCTTCCTGTCTACTGGATGCCTCAAGGAGACCTAGGAGTACCTGAGTCCCCAGTCCCTCCTCGACACACTTGGGTACAACTAAGGGTAGGAGTCAGGCAACTTTGAGCCAAACACCACAAATCAGCAGGCAGACTCCAGAGCTAGGAGGGTCCCTACCGGGCATAGCTACACACACTGACAGGTTACATGTGGGCATCTCAGCAGGTGGTAGGGAGTCCTGGAAAAAACAGATTTGTACTTCCTCATGGGGTGGGAACTTCTCCCCACCCTGCTTTCCTAAGGCCTACTTCCTGGTGACTTTTTGGGGACATTAGAAGTCACGCTAGGGACTAATGGCCTTACTTTTCACTTCCTGGGAAACAAATTGTACCTGAGTGCATCTGCTATTATTGACTTTTTATTAACATGTTTTCTTCTTAGATATTACACGGGGAGTTTGCAAATTCCCAGGTTGACATTTGTTGAGCCAGGAAGCCAGGAAGAGGCTGAGGACTCAGGAGAGGGAATGTGTGGGAGTCACATGGCTCGGAGCCCCAGAACCAAGCTTTGCTCAGGACAGCTCTGCAGCTTTGATGTGTCTCAGCTGATGGAGTCTTGGGGCTCCTTCTACAGAGCTCTATCTACCTGGAGTCTCTTAGAGGGCAAAGGCCAGACTTCCATCCCCTAGAGTTACACAGAGAAGGGCTCCAGATCTGCACTGGGCACTGGGGAACAGCATGGAACATTAAGGGGCCCAGAGTCACATAGACAGATCACCACACAGTGAAAGGTGCAGTCATGGGGCTGGCTCCATCCCAAAGTGGGTGAAGAAGCTTGGAGTTCCCATCAGGAACATGAGCAACTTGAACAAAGGCTTGTGGGAGAGAGACACAGTCCCAAGCAGGCTCTGACTCATTCATTTGTAAATGAATTCATTTACTAAAATGACTATGGATTTGGAAGGAAAAAGAAAATGTGGTTCTTGTCTCCAGGGAGCTCACTATGGTTTCTCCTGGGAGACGGGCTAGGGTACAGTGCGGGAAATTTGTTCTTGGCAAGGAGGCACATGGCTGAATACTGTTTATCATAATATTTATAGGGCTCTAGCTACATGCTAGGCTAATCCTCTCATCAACCCCATGGGTTAAAAGGGGAAACTGGTACAGAACGCTTATGGAATTTTCCAAAACACAAAGATCAAATCTGAACTCAGGCAGCTTAGCCCAGAGCATCTGCTCCTGGCTGCTCGGCCATACTTAGCTCATTTGGTCCTTGCAGGAATAAATGAACAGTTGTACCAACAACCATCTCCCCAGAGCGTTCTCTACACTGCCCCTCCCTAATCTCCCAGCTTCCTGCCTTGTGCCCCCTGGAACTCTTTCTAGCTGCCTGGTCACCAGAACTTGACCCTGGTAAGGAAGAGTGTCCTGACACGGCCCTTGCCTCTGGCTGTAGGCATACACTATCAGGAGAGACCTCTAAGTCAAAAGCTATTTGTTCTTGGCTCACTTTGCAAGTGCAACAAACATCTTGAGTTTGGGTATCCTCCCAGGAACGATAGGCACCCAGCACACAGTTCCCATTCTTAGCTCATTGCTCTGATTAAGGTGTCCAGATGGGTACCAGGATTTTTCAGGACAAATTGCAGAAGCCAACAAAGTCAGTTGTTTAGTATCTCCCCACACCCATTGTAATGAACTCCTAACTGACCTCCTCTCTGGTCCCTTCCCCCACTTCCTCATCCTTTATCAGAAGCAGACACTTCTACAGTCTTTCAGCTCAGTGTTATTTCTCATGCCTGGTATATCTAATCTATGTCAGGTCACTCCGTCAATCTCCCTCCCTCCCTCTCTTCCTCCCTCCCTCCCTCTCATCACTGCATCCCACACAGTGCTCCAGGCACCCAGAGCCACGCTCTCACTGTCAGCTAGCCTCTGCCTGTGCAGTCACCTCACTTGGGATACCTTCCTCTCCCACCCTGCCTTTTCCATTAGATGAGCTCACACTCATCCTCAAGGGTCCCCCCTGGACTACAGGGCTCCCTGTACTCTGGGTGCTCTGCTGCCACACTGATTCTCTCACCTTCTGTTGCAAGCAGACCCAAGTCTTAACTAGCATTGCATTCCTGCTGCTGGGCACAGGGCCTGGCATCACAGGTGAGATCAATAGATTGATGTATTGGTATGGAGAAGCAAGAGTTTGAATTGAGTCAGGAATGGGTTCTAAGAGCCACCTAGGGATAGCTACAGGTCAGCCTATTATGACCTCAGTCTTCCTCCGTGCCTCAAATGGGTCCGTCCACTGAGGAAGGTAGGGTTTGATGTGTGCATAGCCCAAGGATTCATGTAGTGGCTCTGTGAAGAGCATGTGCCTGCATTCATGCATGCATGCGTGCTTGTGTATGTGTGTGTGCGTGTGTGTGCGCGCGCGTGTGTGTGTGTGTGTGTGTGTGTGAGAGAGAGAGAGAGAGAGAGAGAGAGAGAGAGAGAGAGAGAGAGAGAGAGAGAGAGGGCTGATAAGGTTCAGGTCATCAGATGAGATGTTACTTCTTCCTACGCCCTCACACCCTTTTGGCCTCAGTGGAAGCTCAGGTGCCCACTTGGATGCAGACTCTACTTCAGCCATGACAAGAACTAGGTAACTTGTTTCACTTCAGTTTCTTATCTGTTGGATGGGGAGAACAGCATCTGCCTCTCAGGGTGAGAGAACTGACAGAGACAATGAAGATCCTGGTTAGTGCCTGGCACATGGGAGGTACCCAGCCTTAGTCACCATGGAGAGGCTTTTTGCATCCCCTTAAAGGGACAGAGCAGCAGCAAGACCCTAGCACTGGAGCATCTTGGAGGAGGGGTAGAGTCAGCAGATCCCTAGGGTAGCATCTGCCACCTCTGGTGTCCAGAGGTGCTGGCTGTAATGGTGTGTGGGGCAGAACAGAGAGAAGAGGAGGAGGCATCGGACAGGTTCAGAGGCATTTTGGCTTCGAGCTGTGGGGGACACAGGCCAGAGAACCCCAGAGGCTGCTCCAGGTTTGAACTCTGCAATTCCTTCTAGAAAAAGTTTTCCCTGGGGAGAAACTGGACCCATATGGCCCCCAACATGGGATTTAGAGAATAATTCCCTTGCAACAGGATCCAGGGCACTGTATCCTGAAGCAATGGCCAAGCCTCAAGTCATTCTCTGATGTATACACCCACAGAAAGTGACCCAAACCTTCTGAACCTCAGCTGCTGCCATGAAGTGGACGACTTTGGTGAGATCGTGCTTGCTAAGGGCCTGGTCCACAGCATGGACCCAGCAAACACTGACTTCCTTCAGCTCAGTTCACTGAGGCTCCTGTCTTCCTGTCGCAGACGCTCAGCTAACAGGCAAGGGCTCCTCACCCAAAGCCTCGAGGAGTTGTTGTTACCAAAGCCGGCATAGTGAGCTCTCATGAGCCCCAGGGCTTCCCTGGGAAGGATTCTGAGGGATCTCGCAGTGGGATGGAGACAGGGACGCTTCTGCTCCCAAATAGGATCCGATCCCCGTGGGAATTACAAGGCTTATATGATGTTTGGGGAACCCAAAGGGAACCTGCTAGCCCACGGCCACAGCAGGGAGAGATTCAGGGACAGTTTGGAAAAGAGGCAGTGGATATGAAGCCTATATTAACATCTGAAGTCCTGCTGTGCAGCTCCCTGCTCAGACTTATCAGAACCTGGCATCTCGGGTAATTTCCTTTAAAAAATGACCCGCAGGGCAAACTGGCCCTCCTGCTAAATTGACTGCTGCCCTGATTAAGAGTTGTGAGCCCCAGTTGGGGGACTGGGGCAACTCTTTGCTTGGCAATGGCAGAGCACAGGGCCAGGCTTTGCGGCGTGGCTGCAGCTGTCTCCTGCTGCGGGTCTGAACACTTCTCCAGCCTGCTCATATCTCAGCCTCCCTGCCTGTTAGATTCCACTTGATAGCCATTGTTCTGCAGCGAATCTCAGCACCTTCTGGAAGTAGGTGGGTATAAATAACAGATTCATGAAGGACTCTAATGTTCAGACTCTTTAATTAAGATAGTAATCTTTGGAAACCAGTGTTTCTCTGGGCTACTCTGAGCCCTCCACACACACCCAGAATGGCCCAGTCAGTTTTGCTGATGAAAAACCCGAAACCAAAGTTGGCAGGGAGGAAATATGAGATTTAAGAGTGAGCATAACTGAGTTCGAATCTCCCCTCTGCCTCTTGCTAGTTGTGTGAATTACAGCAAATACAGCTCTTATCTATAAAATGAGAATTGGTAATACCACTCTGCTGGTTATAAGGACTCAAGGAAATCATTCGTGCATAGAATTGTGCAAAAACCTGGCACACGGCACAGCAAGGGCTGACTGGCGAGAGTGCCGACACCATCAGGAAAAGAAGAGCATTTCCCAAGTGCCCACCAGTGCGGAGGCATCCTCCAGAGAGAGGTGGCTGGAGGGAGAGGAGCCAACGGTACCTGTTCCAGAAGACAGCCCCCGACACCTTCTGCATCTCCCCCAGGGTGGCGAGGAGGAGCGAGGACTTGCCACAGCCCACCTGCCCCACAATCATGGTCAGCTGGCCTGTGTGAATGAAGGGCAGCAGATGGGACAGGAGCAGGGTGGAGTCTGAACAATGTCACCCAGAAGAATTGATGAGCGGGTGGTTGGCCCTGGGTCCCTTGTCGCTTCCCCTGCCGGGAAGGCCCAAGAAGCCCTCTTCTCCTGAGTTTTTCCTTCTGAAGATGACAGCCTTCTCTGGCTCCCCAGGTTCTTTCTACACTTCCCTGCAGGGCTTCCTGATAGTTCATCTCCTTGTAGTCTCTCCAAAGTGCCAGGCTGGCTACCACCTAAGACTCTCTTCCCCAGGCTGATGGGAACATGCCCTTGTTCAGAACCTCCACGTCATACATCCTCCTAGACTACTCAAGCCTGACACCTGGCAGTGGATGCTTTAAGAGCAAGGGGTCACCGTCTTACTCTGACTTTGGGGGTTGCCTGTTTCTGTCTATGGGCACCTAGAGGGCATAACCTGCTTCTGTCTAGAATTCAGACCCAGCTAGGCAGCAGTGGGCAGGTACTTAGCAAATGTGGGTTTTGTTTTTCCTCTCTGTTTGGGACATGGGGGGGGGCACGTCTGGAGGAGTGAGCTGAGCCATACCTCGGGGGATACGGATGGTAATGTTGGACAGAGTGGGGATTCCATCTGGGGTCCAGGTGAAGAAGCCTCCGATGATCTTCATCGTCCAATCCCCATGGAACAGAAGAAACAGAAGGCAATGGTTTTCGGTTACAGAGTGTGCCTTCTCTCCCCTCCCCTGTGAAAGTCAATGGATACTATGTCTAACCCCTTCAGTGATTCCTTGGGCAGGACAGGACGGGATTAAGCCCTGTCTCAGGTACCCTAATGGGTGTCAGGAGTGAGTTCCCCTGATGAGTGGGGTGGGAATGTCCTTGGCTTCAGTATTCCTCTCAGAAGGCAGGGAGGTTTTGGATGGAGGACCCAGAACCCAGGCTCTTGGTCTTGTGGTGTTAAGCTTCTCTTGGAAGATGGTGGGTGTGTGGTGAATTCAGGGTTGAGGACTCACCTGGACACAGAAGTTGTCAGCATCCCCATCCATGCTGGGGGTCAGCCTCTGCAGTGGGCCCAAGAGGTCCCGAACCTCTTCCCGGGCTGGGCGCTTGCGGTTCACAACCTTGAGGGGCTGTGAATGGTTAGGAGATGAGGGCCCCTGGGCTGGACCCCTTCTGGGGGAATGTGAGAGCCCAGTGCAGATGGGCTTAAGCTTCAGGAATTGGATAAAACTGTTGGGAGCAGCAAGGGAAATCTGGGCACTCACCACTGCCTGGTACTTGCCGGCTTGGCCTTGGGGTGCAGGCTCTCGAGGGGCACACTGCTCTTCATGGATCTCTGCACTGGACAGGAACTCACTCAGTTTTTGCACGCTGAAGGGGAAGTGAAGAGATACCCTTCACCCCTGCCCAGGGCAGAGGAGGGGAGAGGAGGAAGTGTGAGCTGAGAAAACAGCTCTTTGTGGGTGCCTGGTCCTAAATGTGCCCCCACAAAGACCATGCTGCAGGGGAGCTGAGCAGTGGGCAACTCCAAGGGACTGAGTAACAGATGCTACCAGGATTTACTTATTGATTATGTGTGGTAGGGTTGGGGAAGCACACGGGCTATGACAGCTTTAGGGAGTGGGTCTCTCCTGCCACCAGGTTTTACCCACTAGGTCATCTTAACACCCCTCCACCAGCTGCCCGTTACTATTCTTATTGCATTGTTTTGTTTTGAGGCAAGGTCGTATATAGCCCAGGTTAACCCCACATTTACTAGTACAGCTTTGAATTCCTCATCCACCTGCCTCTACTTCCCAAGTTCTGGGGTTACAGGTGTGCACCACCACACCCAAGCTCGCACGCGCGCGCACACACACACACACCAGTGATGGGGACTGAAACCAGACTTTGCCTATACTAGGTAAACATGCTACCATCAAGCTAACACTCCATAGCCCCTAAGACTTTTTTTTTAAAGGCTGACCTATAGTAGTCTAGATTTGAAGTACCTTTGTTTGGTTTGGGTTAGTTTAATGTTAGTTGGATGATAAACCTGCAGGATGGCTGGTGTTGGGTTTTTCTAGTTAAACCATTCAAATCAAGGTTGGCTAGTGTTACGATTAGCTGGGGTTAAGACCAGTTATTCACCACGGCTAGTGTCTGGGAGCATGTACTATATGCCAGACGCCATGATAATTGCTATGTTAGGATCACTGAGTCTTTCCCCGTAACAGCTGCTCAATAGAGGCCCGGATGACAAGGGGGTGTGTCCTGTGATGGACAGCTTCGGGGATGTCCTTGCCTGGATCCTTCTCTCACCTCACTAGGGCTTTGACAGTGGACCGAACCACACTAGACAGCAGGAACAGTGGTGTTACCAGGATGTGGAAGAGAGAGAGGGAGGCAAAGGCCACTGAGGGTGAGAAGTCCGACTCTTTGAAGAAGCTGACATGGCCCACGAAGGTCTGTGGATAAAGGCATAGGGAGGATAGGTGACTCGGGTGTGTATCCTGGAAGGGAAGCTCCAGAGAGGACAGGGACTGTGAGGAAGCTTTCCGTTACAGTCATCTTCCTCAGCTGCTCATGGAAACGCCTCTGGCCCCACCCCTCTATTTCAGGAATAAGCAGGGAGGAGCCCTGGGGTTGGATCTGCTCCTGTTCCACTTAGAATTCTGGCTGCTAGTTTCCCTAGTCCTCAGTCTGGTAAAAGCACAAAAATAGTTGCTAACCGTCTCCTCCTGGGTCTGTCCCTGGCTACCTGACCAGATCTGTAGCACAGTTCCCAGAGTGCAGGCCAGAAATTAGCTCAATAAATCACATCAAAAATTAATTCCCAACCAGGCCTGACAGCCTGTGCACTCTGAGCTGCTTAGGGATGCCGGCTTCAGGGGAAGTATCGATATCTTTCTAAAAAAAAAAAAAAAATGAAACAAAACAAAACAAAAACCAGTTCAGACATGGAGGGAAGGGGTGGAGTGTGGGCACCAGGGGTCTGGGGCGGTGCTGTAGGGCATGTGACCTGACTCCACAGCTAAGCTTAGGCACAGCTTCCATCAAAGATGCCCAGGAGAAAACACATCATGCCAGCCCACAATAAGGGAGCCATGCGTGGCTTGTTCCTACATCTAAAGAGGCAGGTTACACAACTGTATGTGCAACATGGTTCTATTTCTGTAGAAGTGACATATCATCTGCTTGAGAGGACGAGAAGAAACACCCTAAAGGTGCTGAGGAGGGGTGGAATTTGCCTCGACTTTTACTCTTTTTCCAAACCTTCCCGTCATTTCCACAACAGATACGTTGCATCTTTTCAGTGTTTGCAGTTAACAAATAGCCATTTTAAAATTCTATAAACATCACCCCCCTCTTCTTCCTTCTCCTCCTCCCTCTTTTTGAGACAGAGTCTTGTGTAGCCCAGGCTGGCCTTGAACCTACTATGCAACCAAGAGTAACTGAACTGAACTCCTGCCTCCGTCTCCCACATGCTGGGAGTACAGACTGTGCCGCCGTGCCCAGTTTACGTGGTGCTGGCCTGGAGTCCAGGGCTTTGGGCATCCTAGACGAGCACTCTACCCACTGAGTGACATCCCCAGCCCTATTAACGGATTCCATTCCTCTAAGTATTATGTCTCGTATCCCCCAAGACCTGAGACAGAAGCCCTGTCTGTGTGGAGTGAGAGGGGATCCATCTATGTTCACCCCCTACCCCGGACACAACTCTGGAGACCCCTGTGCAAAAGGGTGGGACCTGGAGGGTTGTCTGCCTGCCCTCTCCCAGCCCCGTGCAGAAGAGAAGGGCCTACTTACGATGAGGACGGCAGCAATAGGGATGGCTGTGTTCATGAAGACTGTAAAGGAAGCACAAGGTGAGGTTGGGGAGGAAGGAGGTGGAAACAAGAAGGTGGCCGGGATGGCGGGGGTAGAGATCTGGGTGGAGGCCCAGCTTGCTGGGTTCGTCTAGAGGGACGGCATTGGCAGTTCCTTCCCTTGCTTCTTCCTAGAGCTTCTTGTCCCCTTACCCCGGCCCTTGCTTCTGTCCTGTGAAGAAGCAGTGGAGGAAGTCCCCTGGAAGGGCCGGCACATGACTGCAAGGCCGAGTGGTAAGCAGCTGTGTCTTAGGAGGCCCCAAAGGCTGCTCCTTCCTTTACCTGGATCCCCTGCATATCCCTGTGCGGAACAGAAGCTTTCTTGTCTGCTATGGGAGGGATTGCAAACTCCTTCCGACTAAGGGGCGGGAGGCTGAGAGCATAAATCAGGGTCTTCCTTAGATATAAGGCTTGGACTCCATGCTCATGTTGGGTAGCTGATATCTGGAATAGAGGCACCTTCCTCATTCTGTTAGAAGGTACGGCCTCAGGGGCTGGTGAGGTAGCTTAGTGTGTAACAGCACTTGCCACCAACTCTGTGAGCCCCAGTTCAATCCCTGAAGCCCACAATGTAGAAAGAGAATAGATTCCCACGTTTGTCCTCTTGCGTCCACACGTATGCCCTTGGCATGTTTGTGTGCATGTGTATGTGTGAGCACACACACACACACAAAAACTAAATAAATTTAACGTTCAACCTCAAGTTCTCATTTAATTTTCTCCCATTCTCTCAGAAAAGCCCAGCGAGGAAAATGCTGGTTCTACAATCACTCAGATTAAAGACCAGGAGGCAGGGGCTGCAGTCAAAGGCTTGGCCATTGTACATGGCCCTGTCTGCTAAATAGCAAAGTCTCCAAAACTCTGAAGTCCAGAGACTGCCTGGCCGTCCCGCTACAGCAGAACGTTCATGCAGCAGCTAGTTCCCACAGAGATGCACTGGAGGTGCAGCCACAGCTGCAGAGAATCCCACCCTGGAGGAAGGGCATGCACGGTCCTTGCACTTAAAGCCCCCTCCCCAAGAAGAACAGAAGACCAGCACTGTTCTCCCAGAAAGGCCCTGGTACGATGAGAACAAGTTCCTGGGGGAGTTATCAAGCATCTTTTGGAGGAGTTTCTAATCTGAAAGGGGAGATGGCCACACCCTATACAGGAAAGACCCTGGGCAGTGCTAACCTTCCTGTGAGACTCAAAGGCATTTCTTCAGTACCAGTACTAATGATGGCCATGTTTCAAATGCCCTTCCTGACAAAGGCAGGATTGCTCCCCAGAGGTACCCACAGCACGCTGCCACCTGCTTTATGGTGTTTTTCTGGGGTTGTAGAAACATTACTGGTTATATCCGTGGTATGAGGGTCTGGGATAAGCTATAGCATAATCAGCAGCCGCTGGGGAGAAATTGGCAAAAGAGGAAAACACACACCTGCCAGTCCTGGACCCGTGACTGTCACCAGCCACACAGCTACAAGCCTGGAGTAGCCCCACTTCTGCCCCTCTCAAGATAAAAAGACTAATGTGGAGGACTTGGTGAAAGAAGCACCTTCCAGCCGCTGCCCTAATCCAAGAGACCTCTGATGCTGGGCTCTCCTCGTTGCATCAGGGCAGGCCGGGATTTGGATTGGGGGTTGATATCAGCCTACAAAGCAAGCAATCTAGCTCTATGTGGCTAGAGAGACCGAGAAGTCCCTACCTTCTGATCCTATAATCCATCTCCTGGGCATTTATCCTGAATAATCACTCAAGAGAAAGGAAGGCCATCGGCAAGATGGTGCCAGCCCCAGCGCCATCACTGTGAACACAGCTCCAGCTGTGGCAACAAGCCACCCAGAATGGGGCAGGCTGGAAACCTCCAGCAGGAGGGGCCACTTTAGTAAGTCATGGTGTACACCTCTGGGGGACACTTGGCAGGCAGAAAGTGTGTGATAATTGATATTTTATTCTAATGCATGTTTCCCATGGCCATGATTTTTAAAATACGTATATTTTTCTGTTTTATTGTCTTTATTTTTAGAGATGCCTGAACTCCTTTGAGGAATGAGACAAACTATAAATAAATTAAAAATGAACATTTCAGAGCTGATGCAGCAATGTGGAGTCTGCTTGTGACAGAATTAATTTCTGCACTGTGCTGGCTGTTGCAGGAGAGGCAGAAGGATGAGAATGTGATTTTCTGGCTCACTCACCCTTCCCTGGAAGGATGTCTGCTGCTAGAGGTCCCAGGTCCCGTCTGGTGTGGGAGCTAGGGGAGTGGGATCATCGGCTGCTGAGTTTCAAATGTCCCTCAGAAGAACACCCCATCACCATGGGGGGATGTGGCCATCTTGGGGATGTCACTGCTGCAGACTGGGGGCTTGGGACTGTGGCCCTGCACCTCTCTGAGTATGGCAGATAACGGTGGGGCAGGGGGAAGGGGTGAACAGGCAGTGGGATAGTAATTATTCCTGTGCTTCCACGCCGGTCCAGAAAGGGAAAAATAGTTTATGTTGGGGCATCGGACCCTGACATCATGGTGTTTATTAAGGGAGCAAAAAGAAAACAAGAACTCTCTCTCTCTCTCTCTCTCTCTCTCTCTCTCTCTCTCTCTCTCTCTCTGTGTGTGTGTGTGTGTTCATGAGTGTATGTGCATGAGTATGTGTGAGTGTGTGTGTGTGAGTGTATATTGGTATATGCATTGAGTATATTGTGTGTTTGAGTGTGTGTGAGCATGTGTGTATGTGTGAGTGCACTGTGTGAATGTATTTATGTGTTTGAGCATGTGTTTGTGTGTATGTGTACGTGTTTGAGTATGTGTGAGTGTGTATATGTGTGTGAAAGAGTGTGTGTATGTATGCGTGTCTGAGTATGTGTGAATGTGTGGTTTGTGATTCTCCTGGACTTCCCATCTCCACGTTCCAAGCACTAGAATTGGAGGTGTGTTTCACTACACCTAGGTAGTTAGCATGAGATTAATTTTATGTGCCCAGTCCTAAAAAGCCACTATAAAGGTGAAGCCCATCCACAATGGTACAGAGATGTATTTTACAAAGATCCTTCACTCAATTCAATAATTATTGTTTAGCATTCTTTGTCCTAAGCTGAACTCTGTGCTAGCTTTCCCCGCTCCCACTGCAAAGAAGATAACAAACCCATCCAAACCAGAGCAGACCCAGTCCTGGCTCCCCTGGCTTTGTCCAAGCGATGCTTCTTATCCCTGTGGGCACCAGCCTGGCACTGTATACCAGAAGCTTTTCATTTTCTAAGTTGCCATAAATATTTTAAGAGTCACATGCCAGGGAGGCACAGTGGCCATTTGTGCCCTGGTTAACTCCAGCTTTGCCTCCTGTGGAGGGAGGAAAGAGGATGGGCACTCAGCTCGGTCCTAACTGCAAGCTGTGCTGGGAGGAAGGAAAATGTATTTTGAAGTGGATGAGAGCTATTTTCCATTTACTCTGATGTGAGCAGAGTCAGCAGAGTGGAGAGGAAGGCAGGGACATGGTACTCTGTTGTTGGAGAAGCAGGGCAGGAGGCCCCAGCAGGACTGATTTCTGCTCTCCTGGCTCCTCCTCAGGCAACCTCACTGCCCAACCAGAAAGGATGCACATAAATGACCCTCAGTGGCCACACTGATTGGCAGAAGGAAAAACAGGTAACGAAGGAGAGGAGTTGGAGAAAGAAGAGGACCGGGAGATGGGTGTGATGTGCACATCTGGAACCCCAGCACCCAGAAGGTGGAAGCAAGAGGGTCAGGGCTCATGACCATCCTCAGCCACGTTGCAAGTTCCAGGTCAGTTGTTAGAAATGGTCTCAAAAAGACAAAGATATAAACAAAAACAAAACAAACGACCCAGGGCTTCCATTAAGGAGGCCTCAGAGAGACAAGATGGTTAAGACAGGCAGCCTGTGGAGTGTGGGAAACAGCTATGCTATGCCCTGCGGACACTGTCCCCAGCCCTGCACATGACTGAGCTGACCCAGCTGAGACTGTTGCATTGCCTGTATGGGGTCCAGATCTCTGAGCACAGAGCGCTGACAGAGACGGCAATCACATCCTCAGTCTTCCTAAGCTCCTTCCACGGCTCCCTGCCCCAGGAGGCGGCCTAGTGGCCTGACACATGACACATGTTCTGGGAGTTTGTCTAGTTCTACTAAAGGAAGTCTGAGGTGGAATCCACCAGCATTTTTCCCACCTTGAGGCCTTTGTGCCTGGATGCTCCTGCCTCACCCAGGCAACTCAAGCTTATCCTGGGAGCCACTTCGGGCTCCCCCCTCAACAGGTGTTCTCTGACACTCACCACCTCTAAGACGAGGTTGAGCACAATTCGTAACTTTTGTGGGCGTTCAGAGTGTCCCCTTCTGTTCTTACCAACCACTGCACTGCTGCATGGTGGCCTCCCCTGTAGACTACAGACAACATCTGGCTAGGACTCGTGTGCCTTCTCCCCAGTGCCAAACACAGGGCCTGGCACATAGGAGACAGTTCTCAGTCAGTCAAAAAGTGCTTGAAAGAAACACAGGCACAGGCCAGGTGAGTAACACAGAAGACGGACATCTGGAACTGACCCTGTGGTCCTGACACATGCAGGGCCACCGATGACAGTCACAGTCAGTGTCCCCTAAGGCTGTGTGAGCCGCGCCCACACCTTCCTCACCCAGGGTTTCAGCAAAGCTCAGCAGAGAGGTGGTGGCACTTTGGCTGGCCGACTGGCAGGACAAAGGACTCCTTGTCACTCCTCTGAGACGCTGGGGAGGTAGAAGTTCCCAGGACTCTTTTAGCCCCTCCCCACACTGGCTGCCCAAGACACCAGAACTCTTGGTGACCCTGTCTATAAAACCATCACAAAATGTCAGGAGGAATCACGTCTGCCCCAAAGCCTACCCGCAGGGTGTGTATACGACCAAACTGGAAACTCATCCAGCACACCCAGGTTGGGCCCCATGGGAACACAATGCCAGGAAGCTTTCACGTTGCCAGGAACCCATGGCTGGCGCCAAGGGCGAAAATACGAGATTCCCTTTAGCTCAACCTAATGAGCCGTGACTTGATCCTGGAAACAGAAGCAGGGAGTCCAGGAAGGTGACAGCAAGATCCCACCTGAAGCACGAAGCATGTGCCTGCAGCTAGGAGGGGTCCCCACCCGACTCTCCCTCTCAGAAGAGACACCCCAGCAAGGACAGACACGGCAAGCAAACAGCGCTGGGCTTTTGGCGTTCGCTGAAGGACAGGGAACTGCACCCAAGCCTCAGACAGCTATGCTTCATACCCTTGCGTAGCCGCCTCTCCATTCCCAGCCACTGTCCTATACTGAGACAGACTATGTGTGTGCAGGCAGACTATGTGTGTGCAGGCCAGAGGACAGCCTCAAGTGTCATGCCTCGGGTCCCTCCATGGAACCTGGGCTTGCTGATGAGGCCCAACTGGCTGGCCAGTTGCCCCGGGGAATTTCGGGCCTCCCTCCACAGCACTGGACTTACAAGCAAGACCCCCACTTGCTGTTCTCCATGTGAGTGCTGTGGCTCAAACTCGGGTCCCCATGCTTGTGTGGCAAGTCCCTCACTAATGCTCTATACCCCAGCCTCCACATGAGAAAGAACCTGCCCCAGCTGTCTTTGTGTCCTACCTACTTTCCTTTTCTAACATTCTCGTGCATAGCCCGGGGACCATAGCTCACAATGACTTCTTATATATTTCTGAATGCCTGGAGACTATCTCCAAAGAGTTTAACAGGAGCAGTGATAATGAGGTGGGTATATTCAAGAACTGGCTTGATGTATGCACATTCTGAACACACACCGAAGCCTTCACTGTCTCTCATAAATATGTACAACTATTTTATGTTAATCAAAATTTACACATAAAATGCCTAGAGAGATGGAAAGCCTAGCAGCCCTGAAAGCTGCTATTTGCTGCATCAGGATCTTACAAGATAAGCCTTAGCTTTGGGACTCAGGGTCAGCAGGATTTGGGGAAAGGACGAGAAGGAGCAAGGGCGTCTGGAGCCAAGCAGGAGCCTGCACAGAGACGTGTACCTATCTATGAGGCCTAAAGGGACAAGCAGAGCGACACACTGGTCTCTGAAGGGACGTGAGGAGGCAACGTTGTTATTAACCTAATTACCCATGTATATATATGGGCTACTACGTGATAACTCATGCGAGCATGGTGGCAGTTAAGGCAGAGCTACCAGTATCCCTAGGAAAAGATGTCTCCTAGCTATTAGGAAAAGCTCCCGCACCAATCTCATTCCTCAGTACCAGTTTTCTTATCACTCACCAGGCTGTACTCAGGGTAGAGCTATGGTAATAAACCAGCCCATACTGGGAAGGCAGGTAGCCAACAGAGACAAGGTGGAAATAGGCCCGGGTCAGGGACACTGGCTTCTCTTCATGGTCTGTTCTAATGTCTCCATCTCCCGGAGTGCCTAGTACCTGCTCCGAGAATCTCAGAGGATGGAGGTAAGGGAAGAAGACCAGGAACCTGACCATGCCCATGGCTCTACTTTGAGACACCGGGTCTTAAGCCTCCTCATGTAGACATATATGTCATTTATGGTAGGTGACCTAGCCACTGCTACCTAGACCAAACTGTGTCTGAGGTATAGCTAGACCTGGTAGGGGGTGGGGAGTACTGACTCTCTGGGATGCTCAGGGCTAAGTAGTCCTTGTTTGATGGTGGCTACCTGGCCCATCAAAGCCTCCCTCTAGGCAGCACAAATGCCAGGACCACGGACCTGCTCTAAGAGTCTAAGTGATATTCCCACCATGTCCCCCATTACTGCCCCCAACTCACCACTCCACAGAGCTTCTAAGTCACTAATCTCTCTTCATCTATAGCAATTTGATTAACCTGTTCACGGAATTGATTTGCTTGCCTGCTTGCTTCCTTCCTTTCTCTCTGCGGAGGAGCCCTTCTTACTGGTTGTTAAGGTGGACATGTCAGGGAAGCAGAGTGAGTCTGGCAGAGATTACATGTCTATATCCCAATAACGAACTGTGAAAGCAACCACTATGGGGCAGGCTCACGAAGAATGAATTAGCATCCGCTCTGAATCAAACTTGGACCAGTGCCCCATGATCATCTGACCTCCACGAGGCCTCCTTCTGGCCAGGAGACTGTACAGGGAGTCAACTTCAGTAACTAAAATTTTAACTTCTAGAATGTTCTTTTAGGTTTTCTTTCCCAATAATCTCCTTTGTAGTTCTGTTGCTTTTGTATCTTAAAAAAAAACTCTTTAGTCATATAAAACACGCTAACTTCATTATCATTTGGATAATTTATTATTTCAAGGCATTGAGAGAAGAATTCTTCTGTCTATCTGGTGTTGTTTTGTTTTGAGACAAGGATTCAAGTAGCCCAGGCTGGCCTTAAACTCACTGTGTAGCTGAGGACAACTTTGAAATCATGATCTTCCTATCTCCACCTCCCAAGTTCTGAGATTACAGGTGTGGGTCACCATACCTGGCTCTCTTAATGTATTTTGTTGTTTTGTATTTGTGTATGGTGTGTGTGTGTGTGTTGGTGCTCTTGTATGTGAGTGCAGGCGTACGCATGCCATGGTACATGTGGAGAGGTCACAGGACAATTTCCAGTGTCGATTCTCAACTTTCACTTGTCTCTGATAGGGTCCCTTGTTTTGCTCTGCATATGGCAATCTATCAGGCTCCTGAGCTCGGGCATTCTCTGGCTGCAAACTCCCAACTCAACATGAGGGCACTGGGATTACAGACTGTATGCTTGTCACTCAAACTCAGGTCCTCACATTGGCACAGCAGGCAGTTCACCACTGAGCAGTCTCCACAGCCCTGTCTATGGGGACTATTGAAGCTTCTGATTCTCTCTGATGGGGAAGTTTCGCCTGTGGGTTTTAACTTCTTTGTTATTAGTTAGCTTAGAGTTTGACAGGTTCTTTCCACTCTATTCTTAAAAATGTTTTTCATATGTGTATCTCTCTAAACACAGAGGGTTTTATGCAGAGGGAAAGGCTAGCCTGGGCTTCTGCTCTGTACAGATAGCTAGCCCTTTCCTCTGCATACTCCCAAGAGACGATGGCTTCCTTGGGGCAGTGACAGCGCCTTCTGACTCTGAAAAAAATTCACGCTCGTAAAAATTGGAAACCTGCTTCGGAATATTTTGATCACACTCTGAATCGAGAGTTTGTGTTTGCATTAATTAAATAAAATCAACCTTGGGTCAGGAGGCAGAGCCTGCAACTAGTTGACAGAAAGTAATCATAGAGTCATAGGGAATCTGGAGGATGGACAGAGGGATGCACAGGAAGTAGCAGAGAGGGACTTTGTGTGGCAGTCTTTCTTTAGTTTGGCGGAGAAGATGGATGCTCTCTTTCTGAGATGCCTTTGAAGGGGGAAGGTCAGTGGCTGCTCCACAACCTCTCTGAGCTAGCAGGTTTTCACCCCAGCCCCTGACTCCTGAGTCTTTGTTGGTAAAAGGAACAACCAAGACTTAGTTCAAAACTGTATTTGGTGACAGTAGTGGGAGGCAGATGCAGCGGGATGTCGGAGTCCGGCCAGGCTGCTGCCCGAGAAGTGGGCAATATCTGCAAAGCCACAGCTGCTGGTTGGATCAGCAGGAGCTTCAGATGCATCTGCTGCACTGGTGAAGACAACAGAAACTCTTGCTACTCGTTTGCTCTCTGCTGCCTGTCAAGACTGTGCCAGCTCCGTGAAGAGCAACCTCATGGTCCTTTCTCACTGGTGTGTCTTAGAGCTAGTGCAAATCCTCACACGTTTGCATACATGAATTAAACACTGATTTCTGGGCTGGCAAGAGGGCCTAATGGTTAAGAGCATGTACTGTTCTCAAAGAGGACCCCAGTTTGGTGCCTACCAGCCACAGCAGGTAAGTCACAACTGCCTGTAACTCCAACTCCAGGGAGATCCACACCTCTGGTTTCCAATGGCACCTGCACTCATGTGCACAGACCCACACATATACAGACATAAGTAAAAACAGTATAAAAGAATTTGGGGATTTTTTTTTTCTGATAGGTTTTCTCTGTGGACATCCTTAACCATCCTGGAAATCGCTCTGTACACCAGGCTGGCCTTGGACTTACAGCTATCTGTCTTCCTCTGCCTCCTGAGTGCTGGGATTAAAGGCATGCACCAGGAATATTTTTTAAAGAACACTGATTTCTGGGAGTTTAGCCACCACAGTCAGCCAAGCAGCCTCTGGATTCTGTAACCCCCCCACCCCCGTCACCCAGGCCTGACACCCTGTGGGGCTCACAGGCAGGTGCACTCACTGGAGATGGAGGTGTAGACAGCGAAGGCCCTGAGGCTGGTCATCTCCTTCTTGCGAGTCATCTCCACCCTTGAGCAGAAGATGTTCTCCCACGCATACAGCTTGAGAAGCTTGATGCCCCGGAGCATCTCATTGGTCTGCTTCAGCCTCTCATTGGAATATTCCTGGGGCAGGAGTGGTGGTGTGTTAGAGGGATGCCTGTGTCCCTAGCTCAGCCAGGGAGAAGGTACCAAACCCATGTCCTCCCATCTGCCCAGCTCTATCCTACAAGCACGTTCCTGGCCAGCCTGTTACGAGCAGTTCATAGAAACTGAGGCTTGGACTGTGAGTGTGGGGAGGATATCCACTAAGATGAGGGCCAGAGAGGTAGGCACGGGGTAAGGCAGAGACGGGACATGTGTAACCTGGGGCACTCACCAAGGTGCTCCGTTGTGCCTGGGAGAGTTTGGTGGCCACAAAGTACTGGACAGGAGCCAGGAGAATGATGACAGCTGCTCCGATCAAGGCACTGACACCGAGGATGTAGTAGAGGAGGATCACACCCACAATGATCTGGAGAAGGTGATGGGGGTGAACTCTGCACCAGGGCTGCCTTGCCAGCAGGCACTGGCACTATCCCCACCATCAGCTTCGAGTGTGGCATGCCTCGGTGCCCAAGTTTTCAAGCACCTTGGGGATGGAGTAGGGTGCAGGACCAGGTATGGGAAAGCAGTATACTAGGTACACACACAGTTGAGGCTCTGAGCTGGTAACCAGGGGCATTTACCCAAAAGCTAGCTGAAGGACTGATTTCCTCACTAAGTCTGCTTTCCCGAGGAGGGTCTGAGAATTGAGACGGCACCATTTATTCCATCTGCTGGGACTTACAGTTCACTCAAAGTAAGCTACCCATGAATGAAGGACAGAATTGCGGTATCCATGCCAGGCGGAACTGCAGCACTGCACAGAAACTGAGAATGTGCCGTGCATCCGTGGTCCTGGTGGCTTGGCAGTGTAACTGGAGATGGCCTCCTGCCATCTTCTGATCCTCCTGCCTCCACCTACCTGGGTATGCTAGGCAAGCATTCCACCGACTGACTGTGTCACCACCTACCACCAACCCTTTTTTTGCAACCGGGGACTGAACTCAGGGCCTCTCGCACACTAGGCAAGTGTTCTATCACTAACCTATACCATCCAGACATGTTCTTCTGTTGACCCATGTTCCACTTGACCCATTTAAAAAAAAATTTTTTTGAGACAAGGTCTCACTAAGTTACCTGTCTAGGCATCAGGCACCAAATCGCTCTTTAACCGGCTTAGCCTTCCACCCATAATCCCCTTAATGCAGTCTCCCAAGGAGCTGGGACTAGTGTCTGTTGTTCTGAGAGTCTTGTGGCATAGTCCAGGCTTACCTGGGACTTGAGAGTGTCCTGTGCAGTCCCTCAGAAGCTGGGATTACAGGTATAAACCCCCACACCTAAGCCTGGTGTCTTCAATCTTTATTAAACCTGACAGGCTTTCTTTGAAATGAGAACTCACTCTGTTTCTAGCTCTATGTAAATGACTGCCTACGTATGGTATGACTAGTCATGAAAATGTAAATCTCTCTTGCTACTCCCCAAAGCTCCCGGATGACTGTTTTCCAGGCTGCAGTCAAAGACAGGCACCTTTAACTGCATGGGCTACTCTAGAAGAACAGATGTACTGGCCTCCTCAGTTGAAATGAGAGAGAAAAGAAAGTCCACCTGGCTTGGTCCTGCAGTCCGTCAGCCTTGCGCCAATCTGGCAGGAGGCTCCCTGACTCAGTTCTAGGATTGAGTAGGCCGAGGAGCTACGCTTTCGATTACTCACAGAAAGTCTTCTTCATGAGCAGGTAACAGAGGCTGTGAAATGACCCCATCACTGCCCTCCTCCCTGTATCTGACATTAAAAGCAGTGGGTAGAGGGCCATGATAAGAGATGACCCTCCTACTGGATAGTTCCACTGCCTACTTCCCTGGGATTCTGCCTGGCACAACCCTTCATTCTTACATGAGCTGTGCTTACATGGAAGCAGTCAAGATATCCTTCAGCCGTCAGCATTGCACAGACTCCAAGAAACCTTCCAGGGTACCCAGGATTCTTTGTAGGGGCCTCCAGGTCACCAACTCCAGGGTCTCACTCTACAGCTCAGCTGGCCTAAAACTTGAGGCAATCCTCCTGCTGCAGTTTCCTAAGTGCTGGGACCTCAAGCATACATTAGCACTGCCTACCAGAATGCCATTTTCAGGATCCTAAAAAGCCCAGGTGCACTGGATCACCAGGCCAGGCCCAGAACCCCAAACAGGGGGGCTTTTCTTGCCAAGAGGTTAAGATAGTATCATTTGTGTGTCAGGGTGGAGGTGGTGGCCAGGAACTAACCCAGGGCTTGCGCATGCTACACAAAAACCCTACCACTGAGTTACATCCCAGCCCTCATTTCTTGTGTGCTGGTCAGTTTTGTAAGCATGATGGCACAGTCTCTGATGAACTGAAAATGAAAATCAGTTGTGGGCCAGTACGCTTAGGTACTCAGGAGACCGAGTCAGGAAATGACATGAACTTAGGACCTTGGGGCTAGTCTGGGAAACAAAGCAAAACTCTGTTTCAAGTAACTTCAATAGAATGGCCTTGAGCAAGCTCTGTAGCTGAGGATGACCCTGAGGTTCTGATCCTCTGGCCTCCTCCACCATCCCTGGTGTATGTGGGGCAGTGGCTGAACCCAGGCACTCATACACCTAAGCAGTCATGCTACCAACCGAGATACAATGGAAACCCTACAATACGGCTTTCAGTACTTATAAAACCATTCCTTGTATGACTGTCCTACGGGTCCTTTAAAACTGGCTACACTTTCACTGTCCTAATGATACTACCTTCTATGATCCCTGAGACAAGTCCCGATGGCCTGCAGTGCAAAGGACACTGGGGGAAACCAGTAGCTTACCACATGGACAGACCCCGGGAGAGAGACAGGCGAATACAGAATGGGCACAAAGGTTCTGGTTTTGTGTCCTCCCTCCTCCCCCTCCCCCATACCTACCTCCGCAGCACAAGAGTTTCCCCGCACATTCTGATACCTGTACTGGCATAGCCCAGAGGTTTGGACACAAGAAGAAAAACCACATGAGCTGGTTTGTGTCGATGGCCACCAGGTTGCAGATCTGCCCGGCAGTCATTTCCCCCATGGACAGGTTGGAGGTGGATAGCTGCATGATTTTATTGTAGATCTTGGTCTAGAAGAGAGCAGAGGGCTTCGTGTGTGTCACCGCCATCTCTGTCACCACTTCAGATCTGGGAAGGCCAGAGGCTTCTCCGACATCCCTACAGAGCCCCCCATGCCGTTCTGTCAGGGCTTCTGCCATAACTCTGCAATGACTGATACCATAGATCAAGTAAGTGGAGAGGCAGGAATCCAAGCCAAAGCAACTACTCTCCAGCAAGCGTGACCTCTCCCTTGAGGGACAAGACATAATTAGCTCCTAAATCTCAAAAGCAGGTCCTCGAATCTATTTATGTTCTTGATTTACTGGAGACCAGTGCAGAACACATTTCAGAGACATAAAAACGATGCAGCGAGGAGCGGCCCATTTTAGTGGGGTCACCTCACCCTCAGGCCAGGTCATGCCGTCACAGAACCATGGGACAAAGCAGGGGGTCAGCCTCAGCAGACCTGGGTCAGTCAGCCACAGGGCAGTATGGAGGGTAATGGCTGCCTCCAGGGCTCAGATCTGCTGTCAGCACCTTCCAGAAAGATTGGGTTTTCAGGCTACATGCTCTGGAAAAAAGAAGAATCCTGTCCTGTCTTAAATGTCCACAGGGCGCCTGCTCTTGGGCACAATCGCACCACGTCTGCGGCAAAGCCTTAAATCGCCTTTGTGCTAAGCTTAGCTTGCCTTTGTGGGTTGGGTTTTCTGAAAGTACGAGTCTCTCCTATACAGCAGGGGAAGGCTGGAAATAATGACGGTGACATTTTTGGACAAATTCACGTACTTTCCATGTACTTTCTGGCTGTATGCAATTAAACTTCAAAGGCTAACCAGTGACTACAGCTTTATTAAGAATCGAACTCACAACCAACTGTACACGCTGGCATACACACACATGTGTGTATGCCTGTGTGTATGTGTGTGTGTATATAACTTAGAAATTTTGCTTGGTAACTTACATACAAGTTCTCATATATGAGGACACATTTCTGTAGGTAACTTTCTGGAAATCTCTTAAAAGGAAAGAGGTCTTTTATTTCTTCTCTGCTTCCATAATGAATGTTATCATTTCCTCTTTGTGGCACATAAATAATTCTCTCTTATTAATGTGAAAGATTCAGTTAGATAAAAAAAAAACAATTACAGGCTGATATATTAAAATCTCATTTGGGGGCTCTTTCAGCATAATTGGAAAACACTGGACTGCTGTGATTTATGGCACACAAACAGAAAACAGATCTGATGACAAGGCTATCCAACCATAAAATTGGTTGTGGTGGCACAAGCTGGCCTGTCACTGGAGGACTGGAGCCAAGGCTGGGGACCAGAAATGAGCGAGTTTGGTGCTTCTTAGCTCTGAGCCCCCATGACCCTGAGAGGGTCTTGGGGTGTCATGGGTGTCCCCACCTTTCCCGCCTGTTGGTACTCTTGAGCACATACTGTTTCCTCCTGGAAAGCCGCTGAAGCTGGATGGTATCATCTGCACATCCACACCATCACTGCGACTATCAACCGCAGCCCGTACTGCCCCAGTTTAAGTGGGCTTTCCTCCTCTGTCCAGCCCCTTTCAGGTGCTTCTGAATGACCTTCACGGGATCAGCCCGTGTTCCCAGAAATGACCCCAACATCTAATCTCTCTATAGCATCTTTGATGGATGAGGCAGTTTGGGATTGTGTACAGCTCTGTGAAAACCATAAGGGTTGGTAGAAGTGGCTACTTGGCCTCACTCTCTTCTTTGCATGATGAGAATTTCAAGATAGGGACACGTGGTCTCAAATGAGTGTATAGCTACTGCACTGCCCTGGACTGGTGTGGAATACTGACAAGCTTTTATCCTATGTGACCTGTTCCCACCCAGGATTCTCCATACAAGCACCTAGCTCAAGTCTTAATGGAAGCCCTGGGGCTTGGGATGGCTGTTATCAGTACTGTTCTCCATGGTGCTGAGTCCTTTCTGGCTTTGACCATCTTGCCGATCAATT
The DNA here is from genome assembly GCF_950005125.1 of Chionomys nivalis. Taxonomy (NCBI): domain Eukaryota; kingdom Metazoa; phylum Chordata; class Mammalia; order Rodentia; family Cricetidae; genus Chionomys; species Chionomys nivalis. Next base: position 39,299,559 of record NC_080108.1, on the reverse strand, counting down.
CTAAAAGGTAGGACCAAGAGCTCAGACCTACACGTCACGAATCTCTCTTTGTGAACCCTACGTCTGAGAGTTCAAATGGACCTTAGATGTTTTGTTGATATGCTATGATATGTTTGCATACTGCATCCAAGCATGCTATCCACTAGACCTCCAGAATTAGAGACGGAGTCTGAGGCCACAGTCTCTACCCAGCAGGAGAGAATGTCACAACTGACTGGTGATGCCCCCACTTTTAAGGACTGGGAAGAGCCAAGAACTGAGCAGCTGGCACCTTGTATCAGTCTAGTTCATCGCAGAACTGTTGCCACCACTGCTTCCAAGTCCCCATCCCAGCCCCAAGGTACTTTCCACTCCACAGCCAATGGTTAGTTCTCAACATGGGAAAAGCATCAAATTATTCTGATCTACAAGACTAAGCAAAGCCGCGAAAGTAAAGAAGGGTATGACCCCAGTACCTGAATCGCTCCTCTCAGGTTAATCCCGGTTTCAATGGCGACATAGTACGAGGCTTGCAGGAATGTCCTTTGCAGTAGGAGGGCAAGGAACAGAAGCACAGCCAAGACATAGGCATTGCCAAGGAACTCTTGGGACGAGACAAAGTAAACCCCGAGAAACTGTGTCTGTGGAGAGAGAAAGCCAGCGGTAGCAGCTGCTGCTGGAAAAGCAACCCCGTCAGTACAGGTCATGCTGTATGGTTGGACTGCTGTGGGAAACTGTGTTTGCAAAGCAGTGCAATTCTTTGTAATGAAGAGCTCAGTAAGGAGCCTGGAGATTGGCTCAGTTGGGAAAGTACTTGCTTTGCAAGCCTGAGGACTGGAGTTCAGTCCTTGGCATCTACACGAAAAAGCTTCATGCAGCAGTGTGTAACCCCAGCACTGGGGAGACAGGTAGAAAGAGTCCCGGGGACTAGCTGGCCAGCCAGTCGCTGAATCAGTGAGCTCTGCTTTCAGTGTGAGTTCCGCTCTCAATACATAAGACAGAATTGGTCAGATGGTGCAGTGGATAAAGGTGCTTGCTGTGCAAGCCTGTTGGCCTGAGTTTGGCCCCTGGGGCCCACATAATGGCAGAAGAGCAAAACCAACTTCAAAAAGTTGTCCTGGACCTGCGCATGTGTACTGTGTCACACTCACCTACACACACAGCAAATCACACACACACACACACACACACACACCAAATAAAATACTTTAGGATTTCAAAAATAAAGTAGAAAGTGATTGGGTAAGACACTTGACACTGCCCTCTGGCCCCACATGCGTGCATACACTGTGCACACACACTGCTACACTGACAAATCCAACCAAATCTTCTGCAGCAAAGACTGCCTCTACCTCTGTCATCTTCCCACCTGGGGGAACAGAATGGGGTTCAGTTCTGACCTCAACTGTACATGACTCTCAGCATCTCGCCCTCCATGCCCATGGAGTGTACTCTGGGAGGAACAAGAATGAATACAGCAGATCACGGAGGAGCCCAGACAGAGCAGCTACAGCAAACGGCACAGTTGCATTCTCTGCCTCAGAACGGGAAACAACCATCTGCTGAGCAGTGACTTCTGAGTCGGGGTGTGTGGGAAGGGGAAAGGGGAAGGGACTTGGTGCTGACTGTTCCCCGGGGAAAGATGGGAACAAAGCACTGGCAGCAGCTGAGAAGAACGCACGGGAGCCCTGGCCCCTTCAACTCCCAGGACCTCCTTTTAAGTCTAAGCCACCCTCTCTGAACTCCAGCAAGGCCCCAGATAATAATCATGAAAAACATTCTGCCTTTGTGCTAAAGATACCAGGAAGTCCCAGTATTGCCTGTTTCCAGACCCGCTGGCTCCCAGAAAAACTTTGAACTTGGTGAGCCATCACCCTCCAGCACAGCCACGTCCATCTTCCCATGAAGACAACACTCTCACCTTTCTGACACTGTGCCCCAACTGCGGACATCTGGAAGGATGTGGGAGGTCCTCCAGCATAGACAGAGATGGGAATAAAACAAGGAAAAACTCAAGATCATGACCTTGGCAGTGATGAGGCCAACAAGAGCAGAGCTCTCTCGGGGACTCTTTTCTGAGAATCAGAAGTTCCTGAATCTTGGCTTAGGGGCCAGGATGGTGGAAGACCTTACTGTGGAGAGTATCTGGGTGATTTTTCTGCCAGCCTTCGTAACCCATGCAACTGCCTGGTCCTGCCCACAGCCACTTCTCCCCAGCGCCACAGGACAAGTGCTAGCCCAGGAGACCAAAGGAGAAGCACTCTAAGGATGGCCCTGCTGAGGTCCTGAGTTTCTGAGTCACCATGTCACTGGAGAAACCACCAAAGGGAACGGTGGAAGGCAGGAGGGTGGGCTGGGCTAGAGGGTTGGAAGGGACGAGAGACAAGACATCAGAAAGCACAGTGCTCGTTCTTCTGCTACTCAGGGAGCAGGGTGCCACGTGGGGCCCTGATTTACACAGGAGGAAGCAGTTTCATGGCGGTGAAGTGGCTAACACAGGCTATGTCCTCATTAGGGCCATCGTGTGAATATGGACCTGTGCTAGCACACTACCTCAGACCCTCTGTCCAGACCTCATCTGGCCGTGTGCCCTGGAGTCACACTCCATCAGTTTATTATCACATACAGACCTGCAGTTTGTGGCAGATGGAAGTATGCCCATCTGGCTGTCTCTAGGTCAAAAGGCACAGGCACAATGAGATGTTTACAGTGTACTGTCAAAGCCAGTCCTGCTTAAGTCTCCCTATCCCAGCATCCTCTCAGAGGTCCAGCTCTGCAGAACAGAAGCCATTATTTGAAAACCAAGCATGCTTTCAGTATCATCGTTACTAAGGCAACCAATGGCTATGCACATGAAACCCAGTCTCAAAAACTGGAGAAAAGGAATAAACGGGTACCAGGCCAAGTGAGAGGCCTACGAAAGAGACCGTGGTGAACTCTTGCAGAAAAGAGGGCAGTCTGGGTTCTGGGAGGCCTGTGAAAGGCCTGTGGCAGGAGAGAAGAGACCTGGACCATAACTGATGGAAGACAAGGGCTTTGGAAAGCCTTACAACCTAGGCTTATGTTTCCACAAACTCTTGAGGAAGTTTTTTTTTTTTTTTTTTTTTTTTTTTTTGTTGTTGTTGTTTGGCAAGCTGATGTTAATAATTCTTTTAAAAAGGAATTTGGCTACATTTAAATTTATTTATTCTGTACACACACAGGTACATAAGTTCATGCATGCCACAACATACGTGTAGGCTCAGAAGGCAACTTGGGAAGGCAGTTCTTTCCTTCAATCATGTGTGCTCCAGAGATTAAATTTAGGCTGCTGGGTTCGGCAGCAAATGCCGTTACTCACAGAGCCGTCTCTCTGGCCCCAAAATATTCTTTTACATGAATCAGAACCTAGGTTTTTCCATGCTCCCTGTTTTCATCCGACAGTGGAGGCCTGCAATGGAGGCCTCTGGATGCAGAGGACTGATTCCAGAGCGGAAATGTGAAAGCAGGACTCCTGGAAGGGCGGGCCTGCCACGGCCTCACCAGGGCATGGCTTCGAAGGCCCTGTCCTTGTCCCCTGGAGCTTAGAGGGTCCCCGGGCTCTTCCTGTTTCAGCAGGGTTAAAAAGGTGGTCATCTAAGAGGGCCTGAATAAAAGCTATAAGACTATCTCAGATCCCCAGGGCAGCACTCCTGTCCACCTGCCCACACTCATCTGTCACACGTACACATCCACCAGCTGTCCCTGAGTTTAAAACCTGATGCATCGGCTCTCAGCCACGGTGTCTTTAAAGAAGTCCTTCAACCTCTCTGAGCCTCAGGTTCCTCATCTGTACAACAGTGGGTGAGGGTTTCTACTGCAGAGAGTCCCGTGTGCAAATGGCACTCAGAGCATAAGCAATCAGCATGTGAGCCTCCACACTCAGTGCCAGTGACCGCCCAGGCTGGCCCTCGGCTCATGCTGATCCTCCTGCCTCTGATTACCAACTGCATGTGGTCATGTCTTCATTCTTCATTGAAGAACCATTTCCCATAGTGTGTGTATGTCTGTCTGTCTCTGCATGTGTGTGTGTGTGTAGTTTTGTGTGTCTATCAGTCTGCCTATGTCTGTCTCTATATGTATGTATGCATCTGTCTATTTGTCTGTCTGTGTGTGTATGTAGTGCGTGATGTTTGTCTGTCTGTCTGTGTCCATTTCTGTGTGTATAGTGTGTGTCTGTCTGTATGTATGTGTGTAGTGGTGTGTGTGTACATGTGTGTGTGCATACATGGTGCTGTGGCTTGAATCCAGAACTTCCTGGAGGAGGAGACACAAAGCTGAGGAGTCGGTGACAGGAAAACAGCCACCACAGGCACTATGTGAACATTGTCATTAAGAGTCTGCTGACATCCCCACACCACAGAAACAGCAAGACATTAACAATCATTATGTCACCAAGAGTGAGAGAGACAAATATGGTCACCCAGGGAGGAGGGAGGGGGACAGAAAAGGGTAAGAATGAGAAGTGGAAGAGCAGGAGGAAGAGAGAGAGAAAGAAAGAGAATATCACTTTTTTTTTTTTTTGCAGAATTTGTTTGGAAACACACATAACCAGTCTCCATGTTCTTCCCACCATAGCCTAGAAGGGTCAAAGCTCTGGCCTTGGATCCAACCTCGGGCTGCTCTTTTTTAGGCTCAGCTGATAGCCCAGAGTGGTGCTGGCAGGTTCAGATACCAGTCATTCTTTATGAATTCAATTCCATCACCCTCCCGCCAACTCAGTGGCATCCCTGGCAGGTGACAGATTGGAGAGGGGGTTGGGCAAGAGAGTGGGGCTGGAAAGAATTAGATCCTGGGTAGAGCCCAGATTTCTCTGGGAAGAGATGGTAGTGGGGCCAGGTTCTTCCGAGTGGGTTCTGTGGGTTACGGTCTAAAGAACAAATCAATACTGCTTATCCTTCTGGATGCCAAAGGCGGTCTGTTCCTTGACAATTGTGTGTCCTAGAAGGGAAGCGGGGACAGATAGCTGCTGCAGCATCAACAGCGGGTGCCAACTCTGCAGACTAGAGCAGGCTGGACATGGGCTGAAGCCTTGTGCTAGCTTCCCCCTTGTCCCCACACCTAACGACCCCAACAACGCTGGTTTGGGACCGAGCTGCGTGGAAGGAGAAAGAACAAATGGCTGCACGGAAAGAGCTCATCTAACATTTTCTGGGCTCTGATGCCCAAGTGAGAATTAAGCTTCAGGAGGCAACCTTGGGCTGGAGAGCTAGAGTGTTCCAGAGGCTAGGGCTGTGTTTACTCTCAACTCTGTTTCTATGTCGGAAATTTGCTGATTGCATTTGGGCAGCAGGGAACAAGCATTAAATCTGATAATACCTGCTGCCACTGAGGCAGAGCCATCTGTCCCAGGGATCTGTGTGCTGAGAAGCGCACTCCATCAAAAAGGCAATAAACCCTAGCCAGCCCTGGGGCTGAGACAGGGAGGCGGGTCCAGGAACAACCTTCTTAGGGCTGCTCCCACCATCTCTGTAGGGTGCTTTCTCCTTAGAAGACATTCCCCAAGAGTAGGGAAACACGGGAAGATGGCTGCCAAGCCAATGGGGGCTCTTGTCTGGGCTATTTCCCCCTAACATGCAGAATAGAGAAGGTGGAGGATTCTGAGGTTGTCTATGGCCAGACTAAAGCTGAAGATGCCACTGCTGGAGGCAGAGAAATAAGCTCCTGCTCTCTCCTGGTAAAAGCCAGAGGCTCCAAAGGTCAGGGAGAAGGCTCAGAAAACTCATGTGGTAGAAGAGAAGTGATTACAGTAAGTTGTCCTCTGTCCCTCACATGCATGACATGGTGTATGCGTGTGCACATGTACACACACACACACACACACACACACACACACACACACTGTAATAAAAAAGGGAAAAATTTATACCAGAAAAGGCCTCCAAATGTATCAAAAGCTAAATAAGCAAAACAAACAAACAAACAAAAAAGTCCCTACCTGGCTAATCCAATTTCTCTCTTGAGAAATTCAATTACCGTTCTCTTGGGGCACGCGCGGGTGGGGGGGGCAGGGCCTTACTATGTAGCAAGGCTGTTTATGTACACCCCTCAAAGTCATACGTAGCTATAGATAGTTTATTTAGATTTCTCCATCATTGGATTTCACAATCCTTGGAGCCACGGTGACAGTTTGATAGTAATAGTCATCTTGGTGTCATGGCTCGAGAGTCCAGACTTCAGAGCAAGACAGCAGGGTTCAAATTCTCAGGCTGTTAGAGACGGCTGAGAGACCCTGGGGAAAGTTACTTCGCCTGGCTCAGTGCCACAGTTCTCATCTGCAAATGGGAAGAAGAGTGTCTATCCCATGGTAGACATGTCATGAAAATTATATCTCAATATACCCATGGCCCATCCCCCTTTACCCATCACAAAGGGTTCCTTTAGGGATTAAACAAGAAAGTGGGAAATGCCATCCTGAATTACATGTCATAAAAATTACATCTCAATATACCCATGGCCCATCCCCCATTACCCATCCCAGACGGTTCCTTTAGGGATTAAACAAGAACATGGGAAATGCCAGTCCACAGCCAGGTATGTGTCCTAGATGGACGCTAGGTGAGCACTGTTGTTAATGATCTTGATCGTAATTCTCCAGGACCCCACAGCCCTACCTAGAGCCAGCAAACATTAGGATCAATAAACAATATTCTGGGCAAGTCAGACCCGCAGACGTGGCCTGTCTGGGATTTCAGACTCAGAAGTACTCTGCTGACTAATTATGTTTGGAGAAAACTTTGTAAATCTCCGGAGGATTAACAGCTGTCTGCAAGGTCAGTGCTCGGAGACAATAAACATTATACAGGGCACCACCAGCTATCAGGAGCCCTAATTACTCTCAGTAGCACCAGGGCCTGTGTATGCATGCAATGTTACAATAGACTTGTCACTGGGATTTTACAAGGCAGCATCTCACTGGGGATGAAGTTTCTCTCTGCGGCCATCTTCACCCAGGTGGCTGCAGAGAATCAAGTGCCTTCAGCCACTCCTAGAAAAGGCTTCTGACACTCCTTTCAGAGTTATTCTGTCTGTGTGTGTGTGTGCATGCAGGCACATTCACATGCACATGCATGCTTGTATGCAGTTAATCCAGGAGTTACAGGTGGTTGTGAGCTACCTAACATGCATACTGGGAAACAACTCAGGTCCTCTGAAAAAGCAACAAACACTTGTAACTGCTGACCTTCAACCCTTTTCAACATTAGTTTTCAAGTTGATTAAAAAAAATGGCTTTCATTGCAACATTATCATACATCATAGTAATTTGCTCATATTCATCCCATCTGCCCCCTTCCTGCTTTTCTTGGTCCCCTGGGTGCCTTAATAGGTCCCTTCTGCTCATATGTTTTTAATATAATATAATAATACACACACATACACACACATACAAACACACACATGTATAGCCTTGTCCAAAACATTTCAGTGGTGGCACCTTCTGAGCAGAAAAGACCACTGAGTATCATGTAGTCTACTGGGTTTCAAGTATCTTGGATAGGTAAAAAGCTTTATAGGCTAGGCATGGCAGTGCACACCTTCAAACTCAAGCATTTAAGGAGGTGCAGAGGCAGGAGGATCAGGGGTCCAAGAGGAGTCCCACTGCATAGAGAGATCAGCCTAGGCTAGATAAAACATGTCTCCAAAAACCAAGAAAGAGGGAGAAACAGAGAGAGGAAAGTCTAATATGTTAACAGAACTGGGGTAGTGGGAACGTGAGCAGGAAGTGGGGCTGCCCATGGGACTGGCATGGTTTCTCCTGCATCAGCAACCATCCTAGATGCTCCTGAAGAATATCAAGAGCTAGGATTCTCAAACTAAAGGCAGTGGGCTGACAGTCAGGCCCCGCCAATCTCTTGGGGCACAGATTCTCTTCACAGCATTTTGGCTGACTGGACACAGAGCCTCTTCCAGAAGTGGATGTTCCTGAAGAGAAGCCAACCCAGTCAGCCACAACTCACATAGCTCACACACATACCTGCACAAGACAGTTGTGGGCAAACCTTCTAGAGGGTGCCTAGCCCTGCCCCAAGGATGGCCCACCTTGGGCTGGAAGACATGGTTCTCCTTCCCCAGGTGGTCCACAATCCCAAAGATGCAGAGTGGCCCGGCGAAGCCCAGAAGGTCAGCCAGGATGCGGAATGTGCTGCTGAGGACCAGGCGTCTCCCAAAGGCATGGCAGAGAGCCCTCCAGATGGCCCGGGCACTCTGTGGGCTCTGTGTATCCTTCCGCTGCCGAGAGAGTCCCACAGTCAGATCAGAGTCGGTGAGAGTTCAGCCATGAAGAGCCCCTCATCCCATCGCCCCTAGATCCTGTTGCCTGGGGAACCCTGCAGCTATGCTGTCTGTGGACAGGCAAACTTCAGTAGAACATCATGGTATCAATGAATTATGACAGGGCAGCTCAGATGGGGAAATTGAGGCCTGAGGCATATCAAGTCACAGGGCCGCGAGGGGGTCATGTGATCAGAACAGCACCATCTTGATGGATTGGCACCTGCTATGGTCACTCATTACCATGTTTCAATACTGCCCTGAGTGCCAGACACACACAGTGAAGGAACACTGGACAGGGAGTCCGGAGCTATGGGCGGGGCATGGAGGTTCTCAGGGCGTCAGTTTCCTCATTACTGACAGGAACTGACCTTCTCCTGGTCAAATTTGCAGAAACAGGGTAGAGACCATGCCAACACCTTGCCCCCAACACTGGGTGGAAACCCCCATCACTGTAGCCACCGTACTTCAAAATGAAGAGCACATAAGTCATATAAAGCCATATCCCTTACCAAGCCTCAGTTTTCCCATTTTGACAGGGAGTGTTTTGGACATACTGGCCTAAACTGTAAGGGCCATTCCCACTCTGAGCTTCCTATGAATATTTGGTCCTAGAATTCTCCCCTGCTACTGAGGGTAAGCTTCTTTCCATCCCCAGGAGTTTGGCCTACTGCCCTCCAAATCCCTGGCTGTGACTCCCTGGGAAGGCAGGCGACGGGTGGTGTGACTAGACCCACTGACCGCCTGAGCATCAAAGGCCACGCAGAGTCGCTGGTAGTTGGTGAGGGCTCTCATGGCAATGGGCAGCTTGCCGATGGCCCGCAGGTCGATGGGCTTCTTGTGGGCGGTCTTGATGAAGGCGTTCATCCACCAGTAGGTCCCCTTTGACAGGAGGTTAACAAAGGGCTGCAGAAAGCGCACGCCCAGATCCTGCAGGTCTTCAGGGGGTTTTACCTCCCGTGGAGTCTTGAAGAAGATGTACCTCTGTGGGGCATACGGGTGGAGGGCAGGGGTGGAGGAAGGGCGGGTGCCACTCCTCCCCTTCCCACCACCCAGCAATGGTCTAGGCGTGATGGTCTGCACTTGGCCCTCTATGGCCTCCAGGAAAAGGGCCTCCTGGGCCTCCGTGCTTTGTGGCTGTTCACTGAGACTAGGGAAGAATGGGGGTCACCACTGTGTTTTGTACAGGGTGAAGGTTAATGTTGACTGTCAGCATCTCCTAGGAGACAGGCCTCTGGGCATGTCTGTAGGGCATATCCACACTGGGTTAATTGAGGAGAAAAATCCACCTTACATGTGGGTCGCATCAATTCAGGATTGGTGCTCCCAACCGAATAAAGAGGAGAAAGCAGCAGTTAGAGAGAGGAGTTGGTTAAGAGTGGCTCCTGCAGAGGGCTCCAGTTTGATTCTAAGCACACAACTGGGTGGCTCACAACTGTTTATGACCTCAGCTCCAGGGTATGCGATGGTCTCCCTGGGCACCTGCATGCATGTATACAAAGCCCCCCACCACCCTGTCATCCCCAGACACACATGCATGCATGGAACTAAAACACATTTCTTTGAGAAAGAGTCTATGTAGCTCTGGCTAGCCTGTAACTCATTATGTAGACCTGGAATTCACAGAGATCTGCCACCTCTGCCTCTGCCTCCTAAGTGCTGGGATTAAAGGTGTGTGCCACTATGCCTGGCTAATTTAAATAGTGTTTAATATAAATTTAAAGTGCTCTTAGAAAGAGGGAGAGGGAGAGAGAGAGAGAGAGAGAGAGAGAGAGAGAGAGAGAGATGAGATAGACACCAGCCAACACTCACCTCTCCCTGCTTCCCAACTGTGGATGCAGTGTGACCAGTTGCTTCACGCTCCTGCCCACCATGCCTTTCCTGCCAGTGCCTCTACCCTTAAACAGCGAGCCACAGTAAACCCTCACTTCCGCAAGGTGGGTTTATTAGCTACTCTGTCAGAGAACAAGAAGAGTAACTAACACCTACTGAGCTTGCAGAGCTTGAAGTCATGTGGACCTGGCTCAAACCCTGCCTCCTGCACATGCTCACAAACATTGTCTAACACATTATTAAAGGGAGTGAGGTGTACATCCCAGGGTCTCTGTGAGGATCAGTTGTGGGAAGGAATGTACCAAGGTTGGCTTTCCTGGGGACCACGAGCTAAAAGCAGAAGAGCCTGACAGGCACATTCAAAAGTATTTTTGCAGTAGCAGAAGACCCAAGTGAGAAAGGGCCACCACCACCAGGAGGGGCTGGAGGGCAGGCAAAGGATTCTTTCACTCACTGTGGGTAGCTCACACCTTTCTGTCAGCAATCAATAACACTGGCTTCACTTTAAAATGCATGCAGATGCTCTTTGCGTAAGCAGCTCCCTTCCTTGGTGTCTCCCCCACAGGACAGAGTGGTAATACATGGAGTTCCGGGAAGCTTGTTAGTGAACGCCCGCCCACAGAACGATGGCTGCACCAATCACAGCTCATCTACATGGTGGACAGTCATGCAGCCAGTAAGAGACTGGACTTGCATTTCAGGAAGCTTGGAGGGAGTTCTAAGAAATACTGGTGAGAAGAACGCGACACCGTATATAATAGGATTCACTTTCATGAAACAAATATTGAAGGAATAAGCACAGTTACTTATTTGTATTGAGAAAAACCACTAAGGAGATATTTGTTTAGATAGATGTGGATGATGTCCTATTAATAAAAAATAATATGGGAAGTAAGTAAGCTGTTAGTGTGAGTTACCTGGGAGAGCGGGGGATGGGACCAGGGCAAGGAGAAGGTACCACTCTAAGGTGGAGAAGAAAGACGAAGACCAAACAAAGGACACAGGCAGACACTCGGGAGGCTGAGGCAGGAGGATAGAAAGTTTGATGGTATCCTGGGCTACATAGTGAGACCTTCTCTCAAATAAACAACTAAACAAAACAGAACATAAAAGGCACATGAGCAGTGGCCTCTGCTCACTCACGAATGCTCCACTGAATCCCCATCCCCAAAAAAGGAAGCGGAGAAAAGCAGCCCCTTATGCTTCTTCTTCTCTACGGGAGTCAAGCCATCTTCTTTCTCTGGGTACATGGGGTGGAAGGCTGGGCTCTGGTGGAATGGCTCCCCTGAAATCTACCTATGGTTTCAGTGCCCTGTCCAGGGCAGTAAAGTCATCGAGGTCTCTTGAGCTCTGCTGGATGGCGGCAGTGCCCACGCACACGAAAGCACACCTGGGTCAGAACCACTTCCCACCTCCCTGCTTACCCTCACCCTGATGACGTTGACCTCCACAAGCAGCAACGTTCCATACAGAATCACCAGAAGCCCCGTGAGGCAGAAGCGCAGCTGAGAGAAGCCGATGGCATGGTCATAGAACTTGACAAACTTGATGGTCTTCGTGATAAAAGCCAAGGTCCAATAGATGAGCAGCGCTGAGGGGACAGAAGAGAGGCACTGAGCACGGCGCTGTAGGCCTCTACAAGCGTGCAAGCATGTGGGAAGAGAGAACGCATGCTCAGGAGGCACGGGTGCTCAAGTCCATTTTTAATAAGGGGATGTGCATGCATGACTGTCACAGCACCCCCTGATAACCAATCGATGGGCTGACTTTTGAGACAGATCTCATATGCGTCTGAGAAAGTCATTGAACTTCTAATTTTCTGACTTCTACTTGCCAAGTGCTGTGATTACGAGTATGAGTCACCCCACTGGATCTAGTGTTGCTTGGAGATGCAGAACGGGCATTCTAACAATTATTACAGACATGCTCAGAAACACCGATATCCTAAGTCCAACAGGTCAGGCGTATAACAACGATGGAGAAATAGCTTCTCAAAGTCAGCTAAGTTATAAGTTACAGGCACTGTGCCAAGTGAGCACTTTAAACCCATTTTCTCATGTGTTTAAATGTTGCCACATTGAGAGGGAAGTGGCTTGTCACCCTCGTCTCAACCAGTCAAGGGCACTGGTTAACCCATGCTGGGTAACCCATGCAAGGTCACTGAGCTCGCCAGTCTACGGTGACTTCAGGTGGAATTCCTAATATGGGAACATCATAAGGATCTTTCAGTCCAGCCTGGTTGTTTTAGATAAGGACACTGAGGCCCACAGAGATGAATCAGGCATGTTCACTGTCAGCTTATGATGGGCAGGAGGTGAAGGACCAGTCTCTGTCCTCAGTCTGGAGCCCACAGCACCCCAGTAATGTTCCCTGGAGGCCTGGGGTTATGAGGGACACAGAAAGAGTGACTGTTAGCACCATGGAACAGTGTGGTTCAGTGATTAGAGGTGGAACCCTGCTGCCAAACTCACCCAGATTTACGCATGACAGCGGATGGCCTCGGGTAAACCACAGAGCACCAAGTGCGTTCAACCTGTGGCCCGGGATAGCCATGAATGCAGCCCAACGCAAAATCAGAAACTTACCTAAAACACTATGGGTTTTGTCACTGTAGAGTCTCCAAGTGTAGATTTTGTAGACTGACAATATCACACTGTAATGTCAAATGGCACTGTAACCCTCTGAGACCTGAATTTCCACATCCTTCAACAGGGCAGTGACAGCACCGCCCAAAGGTGTTTGGGAGCTGTGTGTAGAAATCATTTAGTACAGGGAGCCTGGCGAGTAGCATGGCTGCCCTTTGGGCATTGGCTGTTGACATTTTCATGAGAACTGGATTTCAGATTTGATCTGCTTCAGAAGCCCTGGGTGAATTCTGCCCTAAACCTTCATCCTTCCCCATAAACAGACAACTTGGCACCGTTAACTTATGTGAGCAAACTGAACAAGCACCAACAGAGCTAGGTAAGCGGTCCCAGAGTGGGTGCTGATTCGGGCAGTGCCAGCATCCCTTAGCCCTAGTCATATTACAAACCAAGCCACAGTGAGTGAAGGAGGCTTGTGGTCTCTCCTACACCCGAGTCATCAGGGCATCCTCTGAGAAAAAGATGAGCTCTGTTTGACCTGGTTGTGGGCTGAGAAGCAGGTCAAGACACCAGGCCTCCCCATGTGATCAGTTCTGAGTGTGGGCAAAAGGAGAGAGGGAAATGCCCCTCATGTGTGCTCATCTCCAGACCACGGGGATCCACAACTGGGGGCCATCCCTGGCATGGGTTATTTCAATGTGTTGGGTATCTTTTGCCCAGATTAGAGGGCCACCTTCTGGGGCAGAGACTTGAGCTGTGCCCCTGTGTCTTATTCCTAGGATTCTATAACAAGTCTGTGATTTAGCCAAGGAGGACTTAGTGTTCCTACCTGGATGGGGAACCAAGTTTCAAAGAGCCTGAGTCTCCTCTGCCAGGGCATAGAAGAAATTAATGGTGGAGCCAGGGTGAGCCCAGAGAGTGTCCTCCCACAGGACCAACCTAAAACCTGTCACTGGGCACAGCCACCTGCACCCACCAGCTTCTTGGTGTTTGGCTGAGAGCAGCGGGAGCCTGGCCATAGGCGTGGGTGGGAGGTGGAAAGTTCTTGGCTCTAGACACTCCGACTCCTCTCCCCAGCTTTCTCCTCAGTGCCACGCCCCTCCCACCGCCATGTTCTGAGTAGTACACCTGCATATTCTGAACCCACCCACTGCTCTCCCTCTACTCCACTCTGGCCTTCACAGAACCACACATGAGGTCATGTTCAGAAGCTCTCACTGCACCCACGGCCACAACTGATGCTCAGAATACTCAAAGCCAGGAGTGTGGCCCCTATCTGTAATCCTAGTACTTGGGAGGTGGGTTAGGGGTTCAAAGTCATCCTTGGCTACATACTGAATTTGAAACTAACCTGGTCAACATGAGATCCTGTCTTAAAAAAAAAAAAAACTAAACTAAAACTAAAACAAAAACAAAAATGAAAAGAACCAAAGCAAAGAGACCTCCACAATAGTAACAATAATAGTAATGGTAGCGGAAGAAACCCAAATGTCCACCAGCAGACGAATGGACAGCAAGATGTGGCGTAGAAGATAATGGGATATTACTCAGTCCCAGAGGAAGGAAGTTCTGACACAGACTACAACATGGACAGAGGCCACTGAATAATTATCCGAAGTGAAGTTACTGTGGTGGTCTGAAGGAAATTGGCTCCCATAGGCTCATAAGTGTGGCACTATTAGCAGGTGTAGCTTTGTTGGGGTAGATGTAGCCTTGAAGGAAATGTGTCATTGGGAGTGGGCTTTCAGGTCTCAGAAGCTCAGGCCTGGCCTGGTGTGTCACACACTTGCTTCCTGCTATCTGCCGATCTGGATGTAGAACTCCCAGATACCTCTGCAGCACCATGTCTGCCTGCATGCCACCAATGGATGAAACCTCTGAAACTGTAAGCCAGCCCCAATTAAATGTTTTCCTTTATAAGAGTTACCGTGGTCATTGTGTCTTTCCACAGCAATAGAAACCCTAACTAAAACATTACAAAGGAAAAAAGTCCTTAATAAAACCAGAAAGTAGAGTGCTAGGTCCATGGGCTAGGGAAGGGAGAGGTAAGACATTAATATTTAATGAGTTTAGCGCTTTGGTTTGGGAAAGTCCTAGAGATGGACAGTGGTGATGGCTGCATGGCTGTGTAAATGTTCCACAGCAATGCACACACAATGGCTAACATGGTCAACACTATGTTATATACATATGAGCACACATACAACACACACAAAACCCAAAAAGAGCCGAGAGAACCTTGCCCAAGGTCAGTCAGGGCTGCACAGGAGACCTTGTCACAAAAATAAGATGAACAAACAAGAATACAACAACCACAATAGCAACAACAACCAAGACCAAAGGCAAACAACTGCTCATTACTCCCGAGAGAGGACCAGGACCTGTATGAGGCCTGTACCCTGCTGATGGTCTCCTCCCTGTCTTCCCTTCTCCAACCACTCTTTCTCAGATCCCTTTGTGTTCTCTGCTCCTCAGGGCCTTTGCACACATTCTCAGCTCTGCCTGGAGCCCTTCTCTCTTTGCTGTGAGTTCCAGTTCTCTGTTCTTGTCTTTCTTGGGGCCCCAGAATTATATTGTATGGGATAGTTTAAGCCGTATCATGATTTATCCTCTTGTGGGACTCCAGACCTGTGACCAGATGTGAGCCTTTGAAGGGGGATGGTTTTTCCATGAACTGTCTTCTATCCCCACAGCTCAGCACCCCCTTTCACCTGATCTAGAATTTCTGGAACTGGAGAGCTTCTCCTGGGGGCAAAACTCCAACCAGGGGAGCCTGGGAAATGAGAGAAGTCATCGGTTTCTTGGGAAGCACAGACCCACCCATAGTGATGATTTGCGCTCCCAAGACAGAACCAGGTACTTGCTGGAAAGTGAAGAGGCTGGCTTTCCGGTGCCGACAGTGTTTGCAAGATTCTGCTTAGCCTGATCCTGGTGATCCATTATAGGGGGAGGGTTCTCTTGGGGACTGCTCTCTGAAGCGTGGAGCTAACATCTGACTTCTGGGTGCTAATCCAGGCATGCTCATTCATTCACATGGGGTCCTGGGGGCAGGGCCACAGCTGGAGGATCCTGATGGAGCATCACACCTAACATGGGAAGGCAGGCCTGTGCATAGATATTAGAAAATGTCGCCTGCATCAAGACAAGACGGCCACGTCACTGACAGAGCACAGAGAGCTCAGATTTTAGTGTCTATTACACGCTGTGACTCTGAACATCCGTGACTTGCTGATGGACCACCAGAGGCACAGCCTGGCCATAGACTGTAGGCTACACAGTAGCAGATCTACACTTGCAGCTTTGAGGACCCTCAGAAGCAGATAGAAGCCTGCTCAGTTGCTTGATTTCCATGAGGCAGCCTGAGTATCTGGGTAGCCTAGACCAAGTCACCGAACCCCTGAGCGCAGGCTTCTGCTCTGTGGAAGGAAAACCACAGTGGGACCCACCTGATAGGGCTGCCACAAGGCTTAAGATGCATAGTACAGAGTCTGACATGAAGGAAACGCTCAGTGAGTGTTTGCTGGTGTTGTTTTAAACCTTTCTGTTTCATATCTGTATGCAACACTGGGGAGCTACAGCTCCAACAGAGCTACTGTGGACATCAGTGAGACAGACTATGGGAGCTATGGGCACAGAGCCCAGCCCAGGCTGCACACTCCAAGAAGGGCAGGTGGCATGGCTACTGTTTCTGCCTGGAACCCCGGTCAGTCATCCATGTCAGAAGCTGCAAGTCTTTACTCCTTCCTGAGTGTCTAAGAGTCAGGCAGCCTCAGGCCTTTCCCTGCTCCCCATGAGAGCTCATCCAGGCTCAGGCATTAGGTGCCATCCACAAACCTACATCTGCTGAACACATCTCCCTCCCTCCCCCAAACACATGGCTCATTTTCTTAACCGCACACTTGACCTGGAGCTGATGGTCCAGTGACGTCTCTAATCCCACAAGCCCGAAACCCCGATCCATAGCTTGCCCCTTCCTCCTACCCTGGGGCCATCTCACTGCCCTTACCCCTGGGAGTCAGCTCCAGATTTCCACAGGGGCCCTGCTCACTGGGCTTGGCCACGTTGCCCTCACTGCCAGGCACATTCAGATCAGAAGACCTCTGCAGGCTGACTCTGCTTGGAACTTCCTTGACCACCCTGCACAGACAACCACACCAACCACCCTCCTCCTGCACAAACTTGCTTGTCTCCATCGCATCCTCAGCACCCGTTCCTTGGCTGATCCACTGTCTTTGCCCCTCTGCCTCCTCCTCCAGACCTCTGCTCTGTGGAGGCAGAGACCTCTTTCCTTCTGACTCCCAGCCTGGGTTGGTGCCTGGAGTAAGTGCGCAGTGAATGCTGGCGGAAAGGCCTTCCCCATCCTTACCAATCAAAAGCTTGGGGAAGTTGGAGGTCTCGATGTTATGATAGTAGACCACAGATGTGATGGCAGCCATGAACGCCATCCCAGCGGGCATGTACAAGTGGAGGTGGCGGGATTCTGTCACCCTGGGATGGGAGAAGAGAGAGAAAATCAGAGAGGATGTGCATGAGGCAGCACCCAGGAGAGCAGCACAGGGCTTATGCTTCCTGCTCAGCACACAGTAGGGCCTCGGATAACCATGGCCTGGATGACCATATGCTGGTCGTTCTGTATCCCGGCCTGTATCCCAAACACTCCGTGCATCCCAGTTCACTCAGTAACAGCCCGTTTAACGTGAGTGGCACAGGTAAGCACTGACGGTGTCTGCAGGCACTGTACTGATGGTGCTGATGGTGGTCCATGTTTCTCAGTATACGCCCCATGCCAAACATGATACTAAGTACCCAATGAGTAGTAAATTGTTTAATGAAGCTCCCATGATGTAGGCACCCACCCACCCTATTCTATAACCAAGGGAACTGAGGCACAGATTGGCTACGTCATATGTCTAAGACCGCACCTCTGCCCTCCTCTGGGCTGGGGGGCAGAGACTACTAGATAGTACCCTCCTGCTTTGACCACAAAGGCCTCAGTGCTGGCAGGAGGCAGGCATGGTGACAATCCACATTGTCCTCCCAGACCTCAGCTTCAGCCAAGAAGTGCGGAGGGTTGCCTTAGCTCTCCTGACCATGGTCTTCCTACAGACAACAAACCACAGACCCAGTCCAGTCCAGCGCTAAAGGCCCAGGCGACAGCCTCCAGCAACCTCTCTAGCAGCGCCCAGCCTGTTCTTTCTACACCAGCAGTGCTGGAAACCCTCTGCATTCCCAAAGGGTCCACTTCAGCCTCCTGCCTCAGAAATGTCCTTTCTTATCCTTTTGCTGGATCCAGCGGGCCAAGCGCCCTTACCCTGGAGAAGGTAAGCAAAGACCAGAGCTCAACAATCCATGGAAGGGCTACTCCAGATGGACGGCCTGAAGGCTGAGGGAGGGCAAAGAAGGGAGCGGGAAACTAGGGAAAGGTGTGGAACCAGGCTGCGCTCTGACAAATATTTGCTCAACAGAGGACTCGTGCCATAAGGAATAGAGCACCATGCCAGACGTCTGGGGACTCTGCGGAGGTCCAAGTGCAGGCACGGAACCACCACGGCCTGTTTGCAAACAGCATCCTCCCCTTGTTGTTCGACAAAGACTCACAAATTATCAAAAGAGCTATAATATAATCAGCTGAAGTGGGCTACTAATTCTACACCCTTTTCCAGGGGTTAGTCTGAGGGCAGCCGTGCAGTTCTGGCCACTGAAGTATTAAAGTCAAGTCTGTAGAGCATGACCTCCCTGTAAGGAAGAGGCACGGCTGGAACACGGCTTGCTCCTTCCTTCTTACGGGACACGTGGAACAGTGAGGAAGGGGTGGCTGACCCGCAGAGCAGTGGGGAAAGGCTGAGTCCCTGCAGACAAGGTAGTTTTCTCATTTCTTGTTAAATGGGACTACTAACTGATGTCCTTTCACCTTGATGTTCCTAGTAAAACGTCTTGCTAAGAGAGGAGACGCAAAGGAGAAAATGCAGAGGACAATCACTGCCGGGGAGAGGGGGCTTCAGAACTCCTGCCTCTGTGCTAGAAAGAATGTTGGGATGAATTTAATATCAACTGGAATTGGAACAGTTGTGCCACCTATCAGTTATAATCAGTCTTAAATGCTTTTCTGAGTGACTCAGAAAGAAACAGCAAAGAAATTAGGTACAAGTTTTCTTTATGTCTGTCGGGTGTAAGGCGATTTGGGAAAGCACTCGCCTCATTCCCGCCCCCTCATCACCCTGAAAGCTTTGGCTGCTCTGAATGAACTCATAGGCTCAAGCTCCTGAGGAGGCGGCATCACTACAGATTCAAGACACCTCAGTCAGTCACTAAATCCAGCTGAGTCTAAGTCAGATCCCAGCTAAAGACCATCGTCTTACCCGGCTCCGGCTCCACGTGCCCCAGAGCAGTGTGGAAGTAGGGAGCCACAGGGCAGGTCTATCACCTCATCCATATGGCCCCTCATGTTCCTTCCTCACACTTGCTGACTCAGGGATGACCTCCCCAAAGACCAGGAGCCCAGAGTCCTGCTGGAGACGCATTGTGCCTTGGAGGAGAGACACTCTGTATTAGGAGCTGCGGGCCTGCTTTTCCTCCTGCCTGGCTCCTGCACGGCTAGCTTTACACCAGAAATAACAACACACAGATTGTATTCATTTAAACACTGCTTGGCCCGTTTCTATTCATGTGTGTAGCACCCCAAGGTGTGCTTACCGGGAAGATTCTAGCCTACGTCCATCCTGGGTCGGAGCTCCATCGCATCTGCCAGGGAGAGGGGAGCATGGCGTCTGTCTCTCAGAGGAGCTGCCCTGCATCTGAGCTCACTTCCTCTTCCTCCCAGCATTCTATTCTGTTTACTCCGCCTATCTAAATTCTGCCCTATCAGATGGGCCAAGGCAGTTTCTTTATTAGCCAATGACCTTCCTCCATCATTTCCCCTTTTTCTGTTTAAACAAAAAGGAAAGGCTCTAACATAGCAAAATTACATATAGCAAAACAGTTATCAAGTAAGAATTACAGTTACAATATTTACATCTATTTTATCTTTATCATAACTAAAGAAAACTATAACTATCTATCTATTCTTCAACTCCATCAAAGACTCCAGAAGGATATAATATTACCTAAGCAAACAAGAAATAAGCAACTTTCAAACTCTAGAAATGACAGAGACATCTCGCTGCCTGGACAGTCACCCAACGTTTCTCTGTACCGTTGGGGCATCCATCTTCGGCCCACAGGCCTATAGTTTCCAGAGACATTTCCATGAAGCAGGAAATTTCAAAGTCAGTTCAGTCACTATCTGCTGTGTCCTGCAGAATGTCTTGCAGACTCCTTCATGAATCAGGAACCCCGAAAGATCATCTCACCTTTAGGCAAGTTCAGCAGTCCTCTCTCTGTGGGTTCTCTGTGTCCAGTTTATGCAACAGTCCAGGCAAGAGCAATTTCTTGCCCAAATGGCTATCAAACTCCATAAGGTGCCTCTTCGATGCCCATCTTCTGCTTGAAATAGATTGGTGCTGCCAGGAGCAGAGTGTCTCATTGTCAAGAAACCTTAAGTTATTAAAACACTTAAAATGCCATATTTTATAATCTTTGAAAGATATGAAGAATGTCTATCTAAAATATATCTATGCACATCTAGAAAATCTAACATGACTACAAACTTGACTATTATAAATAACTATTCATTAACAACTTATATACATAACATTTTTACATGAGCTATACAATCACAATACCTTAATCAATATCAGAAATACATATACATATAACAAAATTGACCTTAAAATCCATACCAATGCGAATTATTCATACCTATATCATATCCCCCTTTAAATGTAAAAGAACATTTATAAACAATATTTGGGAATATGGGCGCAGTTATTTCTCTCCAAACTGCTTCCTGCTGAATGGGGGCGCTGTTAATCAGGTCTTTCATGGTATAACCTGTGTGCTAGGTTCCTCTCAGTCGGCAGTTGAGCAAAGTAATTTTTTGAAGGTGTTCACAGCAACCCTTCAGGAGGGCGTGGTCTATCATACCATATTGAAATAGAAGCAATCCAAAGAGTCTCATCCTCTGCGAAAACAAAAGAAGAAACTCTTTTCCAAAGTAGCATATCCTCAGATCCAAATTCTGAAGTCAAGGTATTTTGAAAATATCTATCTTGGATTAGTTCAGCAGCATTTATAAACAAATATCTTTTAGCATCTGTTGCTCCTTCCTCAGCATTAAAACAATTCAAAGAGAGCATAATAGCATACAGTATCAAGATTCTCTGTGTATTTTCCATCTTTGTGCAGCTTTATTTTAACTCTATTTTGTTTACTTTTACTTTTATTTTATATTTTCTGTATATCTTCATCCTGGAATAACTCTTTAGACCAGGCTGTCCTTGAACTCACAGAGATCTGTCTGGCTCTGCCTCCCAGGCAGTGGGATTAAAGGCGTGTGCTACCACACCTTGAAGTCTCAGAGGTCAATCTCCCTCTGCCTCCCAAGTGTTGGGATTAAAGGTGTGTACTACCACACCCAACTACTTCCTTATTTTTGTTTTTTTTACTTTTAAGAACTTTATCTTTCAGCCTGCATATATTTTTAAACACACTGTAAATCATTTAAAGTTTTCTTTGTCTTTGAATCTCTCTTTACTGTATATCTCTCTTTTTCTGACCACATGAGTCTTTAATTTACCAAGCAATATCAGTAGGATGAAAGCCGTGGCTTTGACGGCTGTATCCAGCCATTCCTTAGCTTTCCAGCCTCATGGCTGAGGTACCGGCTGTAGCCATGTTTATCACCACAACTCTGTGGCGTTTCAAGGTCCTTGCCAGCAAACAAGCTACAACACTCAAATGCTCTCTCTGTAGCTGACCTCCTGCCTCAAAGAGTTAGAGTTTGCCCTGGCAGGATGGCCCACAAAGCCGGCATTTTAAAACAATACAACTTTTTTCCTGCTACGGCTGAAAACCGAAAAGCATGCCTTCAGCTTTTCACCAACACCGTTTTAAGTGTTTTGTGGCAGGACCTCTTAAATGAGCTGCAAGGTTTCACATCTGAAGCTGAGTCAGGAAGCCTCTCTTAGATGAGAGCACTTGCTTGCCTATAGCAAGCAGAGCAGACCTGAGAAATTGTTGCTACCAAGAAAACATGCTTTACTCTAGTCTTTCCCAAGCTTTCTCAAGCTTTCTGTAGATTCAGTGCCCCATGTCTGGGCACCATCTGTAGTAGGAGCTGCGGGCCTGCTTTTCGTCCTGCCCGGCTCCTGCACGGCTAGCTTTACACCAGAAATAACAACACACAGATTGTATTCATTTAAACACTGCTTGGCCCATTTCTATTCATGTGTGTAGCACCCCAAGGTGCGCTTACCGGGAAGATTCTAGCCTACGTCCATCCTAGGTCGGAGCTTCATCGCATCTGCCAGGGAGAGGGGAGCATGGCATCTGTCTCTCAGAGGAGCTGCCCTGCATCTGAGCTCACTTCCTCTTCCTCCCAGCATTCTGTTCTGTTTACTCCACCTATCTAAATTCTGCCCTATCAGATGGGCCAAGGCAGTGTCTTTATTAGCCAATGACCTTCCTCCATCAACACTCGGTGGGCCTGGCGTGCAGATACAACTCCACAGGGTGGAGGGTGAGAGATGGTGAGAGTGGGTGTCTGGGCTACTTCCTTCCAGTGCCCGTGTCCTGGGCGTGCATCCTCTGCTCCAGGCTCTAAGGCTGGACTCAGGACCCTGTTCCTCAAAGAGGCAAGTGAGGGCTCCAGTTCTCGCTTCACAGGTAGAAACCACAAGGTCCGGGAAGGCTGAGTGACATCAGTTCCCATGGTTGCCACTGAGCAGGGTCAGCAGGAGGTCTGGGCCCCTTCTCTTCAGTGGGGTATTTTCCTGTCAGTCAATTATAACCTAGGGGTATTCCTGGCCCAAGGGCTCACAAGTACCTTTCCTAGGCACTCAGTAACAGTTTGGAAGGGTCCTGAGGCGGGGGTACTAACTGGTCCCTGGCTACTAAGCATAAGCATGCTTTATGGTATTCTTGCTGGTCTGGAAGGCTTTGGTCAGCAGTAGGACCCAATGCCTCAAGGAGGTGAGGCAAGACATTAGTGCCAACACCTGGATGCCTAGATACTAGGGAGCAGGAGGTGGCAGGACTAATTACAGCTCAGATGAGCTGGACCTCAGATGCTCCAGCCCAATGTCCACCCACATCTGTGACATCACCTGAAACAGTCTCTGAGGCTCCCTGACTCCTTCATTCTGTCTTAAAGATGGCTGTTCCACATCCCCCTGTGTGGCTTTCTGAGCACACACTGTATCTCCCGCCGCAGTCAACCGTCACCTATCTGACCTGGCCTGCCTCTGGCTTCACCAACAACGTCTTGGGCTTCTCACTCAGGAGTGCTGTGCCGAGGGCATCTCTATTTGGCTCGAAACTAAGAGTCAAGTCCAATTCAGACAGGCAGACGCCATCCAAACGCTTTCTCTTGAGCCCTAGATCTGATTTTCAGCCTCAGTCTCATGGCTCCCTTCAACACGCCATCTGCTTCAGCCTTCTCCACTCCTCCTGCCCCTGACAGCTAGCTTGGAGCCCAAGGCCATCTCCACACATCAAGCTGTCCTCTGGGTCTCAAATCAAGATTGTGCACAGGCCCGGTGCACCTGCGCTTTGTCCCTCTTGCTCCTGGGTCATAGTCTTTCCACTCCTTAACACCTTCCTCTGCCCATCAGAACACTTGTCACCGCTCTGGGCTCAGCTCCAAAGCCACCTCCACCATGGAACCCGTCTAATACTGCCTTCTCCTCTCCTCCCAGACCTTGTCCTTGTGGTATCATTTTATGGAGCTTTCTGGGATACAATAAATGTGAGCAGAGCTTTGGGGTGCCCTGCACTGTGAATACAAAGAGGACCAACACTGAAGATGTCACCAGACACCCATGGAGTCTTCCTGACAGCTTTGCAAACTGAGACTTGAACACACGTTCTGATCTGCAGGAGAAGTGAGGAGAAGAACGGGGCCAGAGGTTGGTGGGACTGTACGGTGACAAACATGAGTGCCCAGAGATCCAGGGACTGAATCTTACAAACAAATGAGGACCAAGGAAACGCCTTCAGTGAGAACAGTGACATGCTGAACTGTCCTCTCACCCACTTCAGTCACTTGAGGAAGAGACCAGACATTATCCACAGCAGCTGGGAAACACTCTGACAAGCTCTAGAATGGTTTTAAAGGGGCTGGTACAGAAATCTGCATTCCCTTTATCTGCATTTCTTGTCTGTCTAGGACTTGGCACAGGTCACGTCAGACGAAGGGTTATGGGATCTAATAGCCACGGTACTGATTTGTGTGAGGCATGTGAGCAGGTACAGGGAGGGCTCCTTGGGCTTTCCCAGAAGTTCCCTGGAGCAGGACCACTCCCTCCCCAGTCACTCACTTACCCATCAGACAGGATACCCTCAGCGATCTCACACACAAGGACAAAGAGCAGAATGAAGGTCAGGATCCAACGTAGGTTGTGCCCTGGGAAGTGGAGCCAGGTGCTGTGGTGAATGTGCACCTTGGAACTCTGGCTGCCCCATCCTGCAGGGAGAGATGCAGAAGGTGGGAGGGCCACCATGGGGATAGGGAGAGGATATTCAAATCCTACTTCGCACGGCCAAACAGATGAACTAAACGTCTAAGCCTGGACCGCAGCCTGGTCCTAAACAGTAGTACACGGAACCCTTGTGAGACAGGCCATCCATTCTGTTTCATTTCTGATACACATATAGGCATGTATTCTATTTCTAGCTGAGCATTTATCTTTATCAGTAACTAGCAAATTCCTTCTGCAGCAGCTTTTTATTTTTGAGTCAGGGTCTAATGTTGCCCACACTAACCTTGAGAATGACTTTAAATTCCCTGATCCTCCTGCCTCCACCTCCCAAGAACTGGGATTGTCAGGGTAGCCCAGTTCAGCAACTTAATATTAATCAGTTTGATGACCACCTCGCCCTTCTCCCCCAAAGGATTTTTAAGAGTTGTTGTTTCTCTTAATTAAAGTAAACGAACATTTGAGGAATCACATCAACACCCTCTGTGAAGAGAGCTGATTGGCCTGGGAGAATCAAGGTCTTGGGAGAGGAGGGGACTAGAGTGAAGAGGATTGTCCTGACTGGGACGCCCAACTTTGTAAACCACTTTCTGGCAAGTGCGCTGGGAGTCTAAGGGGTTGTGCTCTATGGTCCTGGGGAAGTTGCACTCCGAAGATTCGCGCTCTGTGGGGTAGTGGGGTACCGGCACCTCAAGTCTATCTCATCGCCCAGCGTGCACTAGATTCCGGGCTCGGGAGAAGCTTTTGCACACGGTCCATTCACGCCGGGACAGAGCCGGGCTCGCGGGCCTTCACCACCAACCTCCCCTGCTGCAGCCTGCGCTCCCGTCAGAGTCCCGCTTCGGCGGTGACAGTGCGAGTCTGGGAAAGGGGTGACCCGGCTCCCGCCGCTGCCATTCAGGGTGTGGCCGACCCCCTCACGGCTCGTGCGGGGCCTCATCCCTGGTCAGGCTCGGCAGTGACAAAACTTGGGGACCCCTTGAGTCGTGAGTGCCCGTTGTGTTCGGCGCGGGTTCAGGGATGGGGGAAGGGTACAAGAGCGGAGACAGCAGAGCAGAGAACCTAGGGAGACTGGCGAGTGGGTGCCTGACCGCCGGGGCCGCGCTCCAACCCCGGGCCGCGCGCCCTTCCCCCGCGCGCCCTCCCGCCCTCCTCTGCTGCGGCGCGCTCACCGATGAAGAGGATGGGGAAGGTGATGAAGAGCAGGAAGACGTGCGGGACCACATTGAGCGCGTCCACGAAGCAGCCGTTGTTGAGGACTCCCTGGTCCACCCGGTAG
This sequence comes from Chionomys nivalis, assembly GCF_950005125.1. NCBI lineage: Eukaryota > Metazoa > Chordata > Mammalia > Rodentia > Cricetidae > Chionomys > Chionomys nivalis. Next base: position 39,274,021 of record NC_080108.1, on the reverse strand, counting down.
GCGGCCGAGTGGTTCTCGGTGCCGCAGAAGGCCAAGGGCATGGCGGCGCGCGCACGGGCTCTGTCCGGGCTCCACGCGCCTCCCGCGCCTCTGTTCCTCGCAGCTCCCAGGCCTCCTGCATGGCCCGCCCCGCCCCGCCCCGCCCCGCCCCGCCCCCACCTGCCGCTGGGCCCCGCCCCATCCCGCCCCGCCAGCTGCTCTGGTGGGGTGAGGGTGGGGTCTCACCCAATGCGCAGGTGCCTGGGTGCGCAGACACCGTGGTGTCTCAGTGGGAGTCATAACCAAGATGATCCGGATGAGCCCGGAGTACGTGCATTTGGGATTCCCGAAAGTAAATCCGACCAGCACGGCCCAGATGGATGTACGGAGATCAGAGGGATCCCCATGGGAACAGAATAGTACAAGCCCGCACCAGATTTGGTCCAGAGAAACTGTAAAAAACTTAAACTTAGGAGAGTGCTTGGGAATTTTCCAAGTGACTCTGGCACGAGGTTGCAGAGGGACCTCAGGGCCAGTACTGATCTTTCCCATAAAGAAAGCAAGGTGGGGGCTCGGAGAGATGGCTCAGTGGTTAAGAGCATTGCCTGCTCTTCCAAAGGTCCTGAGTTCAATTCCCGGCAACCATGCCACATGGTGGCTCACAACCATCTGTAATGAGGTCTGGCCTGCAGACATACACGCACACACACAGACAGAATATTGTACACATAATAAATAAATATTTAAAAAAATTATTAAAAAAAGAAAGCAAGGTGGTTGGTTACATGACTAAACCAAGGTCTCTTTGATAGCCAATGAAAAGCTAGCCTAAATCCAGTTCCTCTGCCCCTGTGATGATATACATACATACATACATATATACATACAAACACATATTCACAATATATATGTGAATATATATTCACTATACACACACAAGTTTTATTCAAATACAATACTATTTTATTGATGAGATTTAAGCATCCATGAATTTGAGTATCTAACAGATACCTTGGAAAAAAATAATCCATCGAAACACAGTGGCAATTTTACATGTATAATACACACCCAAATTACTAAACACCCATATTAAACAGAACTACTTTTATCTCTTTCATCTTTATAATCCTATGAAATGTATCTATTTTAATTTTTTTGCTTTTTTTATACCCCACCGCAGTCCCCGCCCCTCCTCCCAGTCTCTCCCAAGTTCCTTCTCTCCACCCCCACGTACTCCTCCTCAGTTTCTCTTCAGAAAAGGGCAGGCACGGCAGTTATCAACCAGCCATAGTATATCAAGTTGCAGCAAGACTAGACACCTCCTCTCCTATTAAGGCTGGACAACGGGAGGAAAGGGTCCCAAAGTAGGCAAAAGAGTCAGATACAGAAGAGCAAGCTACACAACGGTAACATATGGCCTAGATCAGTCATGCAGACTCCCTGGTTCCCCAATTGTCTGTTCAGTCTTTGTGAGCCCCAGTGAGCCCAATTTAGTTGATTCTGTGGTTTTTCTTGTGTCTTTGACTCCTCTGGCTCCTACAATTCTTCCTCCCCCTCTTCTATAGGATTCCCTGAGCTCCAACTAATGTTTGGCTGTAGATACCTGCATTTGCTCCAATCAGTACCTGGGCGAAGCCTCTCTGATCACTAGTTGGTAGGCAATGAACTATGAGTATAGCAGAATATCATTAAGAATCATAAGAATCATTTCATTCTTCTATCAGGTTCAGTGTGTTCAGACTAATATTGAGGTCTTTAATCCATTTGGACTTGAGTTTTGTGCATGGTGATAGATATGGATCTATTTTCATTCTTCTACACGTTGACAACCAGTTCTGCCAGCACCATTTGTTGAAGATGCTCTCTTTTTTCCATTGAATACTTTTAGCTCCTTTATCAAAAATTAGGTGTTCATATGTTTGTGGGTTAAAATCAGGGTCTTCTACTCGGTTCCATTGATCGACTTCTCTGTTTTTATGCCAATACCAAGTTGTTTTCAATACTGAGGCTCTGTAATAGAGTTTGAAGTCAGGGATGGTAATGCCTCCAGACGATCCTTTATTATATAAGATTGTTTTGGCTATCCTGGGTTTTTTGTTTCTCCATATAAAGTTGATTATTGTCCTCTCAAGATCTGTGAAGAATTTTGATGGGATTTTAATGGGGATTGCATTGAATCTATAAATTGCCCTTGGTAGAATTGCCATTTTTACTATGTTGATCCTCCCAATCCAAGAGCAAGGGAGATCCTTCCATTTTCTGGTATCCTCCTCAATTTCTTTCTTCATAGACTTAAAGTTCTTGTCAAATAGATCCTTCACTTCCTTGGTTAGAGTTACCCCAAGATATTTTATGCTATTTGTGGCTATCGTGAAGGGTGATGCTTCTCTGATTTCCATCTCTTCTTCCTTATCCTTTGTGTATAGGAGGGCAACTGATTTTTTGGAATTGATCTTGTATCCTGCAACGCTACTAAAGGTGTTTATCAGCTGACGGAGTTCTTTGCTGGAGTTTTTGGGGTCGCTTATTACTCTACAACATATGGGTACAGGAGATCACTTCCTACGTTTATCCCCTGCAGCACAGACATTAAGGACAACATTGAATAAATGGGACCTCCTGAAACTGAGTAGCTTCTGTAAAGCAAAGGACACTGTCACTAAGACAAAAAGGCAACCCACTGACTGGGAGAAGATCTTCACCAACCCTGCAACAGACAAAGGTCTGATCTCCAAAATATATAAAGAACTCAAGAAACTAGACTTTAAAATGCTAATTAACCCAATAAAAAAAATGGGGCATTGAAATGAACAGAGAATTCTCAACAGAAGAAATTCAAATGGCCAAAAGACACGTAAGGTCATGCTCAACCTCCTTAGCGATAAGGGAAATGCAAATTAAAACAACTTTGAGATACCATCTTACACCTGTCAGAATGGCTAAAATCAAAAACACCAATGATAGCCTTTGCTGGAGAGGTTGTGGAGAAAGGGGCACACTCATTCATTGCTGGTGGGAATGCAAACTTGTGCAACCACTTTGGAAATCAGTGTGGCGATTTCTCAGGAAATTTGGGATCAACCTACCCCAAGATCCAGTAATACCACTATTGGGAATATACCCAAGAGATGCCCTATCAAATGACAAAAGTATCTGTTCAACTATGTTCATAGCAGCATTGTTTGTAATAGCCAAAACCTGGAAACAACCTAGAGGCCCTTCAATGGAGGAATGGATCAAGAAAGTGTGGAATATATACATATCAGAGTACTACTCAGCGGTAAAAAACAATGACTTCTCGAATTTTGCGTGCAAATGGATGGAAATAGAAAACACTATCCTGAGTGAGGTATCCCAGACCCAAAAAGAGGAACATGGGATGTACTCACTCATAATCGGTTTCTAGCCATAAATAAAGGACATTGAGCATATAATTTGTGATCCTAGAGAAGCTAAATAAGAAAGTGAACCGAAAGAAAATCGTATAGTCATCCGCCTGGAGAGGGGAAGTAGACAACATTGCAGGGCAAAAACTGGGAACTTGCGGGTGAGATGGCATGGGGCAAAGGGGAAATGGGATGAGAAACATGAGAAGGGGAGGATGGGAGGAGCTCGGGGGATTGGGATGGTTGGGATATAGGAAGGGTGGATACGGGAGCAGCGAAGTATATATCCTAACTAAGGGAGCCATCTTAGGGTTGGCAAGAGACTTGACTCTCGAGGGGTTCGCAGGTGTCCAGGGAGATGTCCCCAGCTGGTACCTTGGGCAAATGAGGAGAGGGAACCTGAAATGACCCTATCCTATACTGATGAATATCTTACATATCACCTTAGAACCTTCATCTGGCGATGGATCAAGGTAGAGACAGAGACTCAATTTGGAGCAACGGTCTGAGCTCTTAAGGCCCAAATGAGGAGCAGAAGGAGGGAGAACATGAGCAAGGAAATCAGGACCACGAGGGATGCACCCACCCACTGTGACAGTGGAACTGATTTATTGGGAGCCCACCAAGGCCAGCTGGTCTGGGACTGAATAAGCATGGGTTGAAACTGGACTCTCTGAGCATGGCGGACAATGAAGGCTGATGAGAAGCCAAGGACAATGGCACTAGGTTTCGATCCTAATACATGAACTGGCTTTGTGGGAGCTTAGCGTGTTTAGATGCTCACCTTCCTGGACGTAGATAGAAGACCTTCGTCTTCCCGCAGGGCAGAGAATTTGGACTGCTCTTCAGTATCGAGAGGGAGGGGGAATGGTGTGGGGGGAGGAGAAGAGGAGTGGGGATAGGGGGAGGGGAGCGGGGGAGGGGACAATATTTGGGAGGAGGGGAGGGAAATGGGAAACGAGGAGCAGGTGGAAATTTTAATTAAAAAAGAATAAAAAAAAAAGAATCATTTCATTGACTTTTTTTTTTTTTTGCCAGTCATGTTTGGTTCTATTCTGGGTCTCTGAGCTGTCCAGCCTCTGGGCCCTGGCCCTCCACGCAGTGTTGGGGATGGACTCCCTCTAATGGTTGGGTCTCTAGCTGGACAAGTCATCGGTTGGTCACTCCCACAATTTCTGCACCACCTTTACTCCAGCACATCTTGTAAGCAGGACGAATTGTAGGTCAAGGAGTTTGAGGCTGGGTTGCTGTCCAAACAGCTCCGCTGGAGTTTTGCCTGGTTACTGGAGATGGCTAGTTCAGGCTCTAGATCTCCTGGAGTTTTTCTTGGTTACTGGAGATGGCCAGTTCAGGCTCTAGATGTCCTGGAGTTTTTCCTGGTTACTGGAGATGGCCAGTTCAGGCTCTAGATGTCCTGGAGTTTTGCCTGGTTACTGGAGATGGCCAGTTCAGGCTCTAGATGTCCTGGAGTTTTTCCTGGTTACTGGAGATGGCCAGTTCAGGCTCTAGATGTCCTGGAGTTTTTCCTGGTTACTGGAGATGGCCAGTTCAGGCTCTATATCTCCTTTGCGAGGAGTCTTAGCTAGGGTTGCCCTCATAGATTCCAGGGTGTTTCCAGTACACTGGGTTTCTAGCTTGTCCCAGAGATGCCCTCCCATCCCAGTTGTCTCTCCTAGTACTCTCTCCCTCCATCCTCCCCCACATGACCCCTCCGGTTCTCATCAGCACTCAGAACCCCCCATCCACTAGCAATGTCTATTCTATTTCCCCTTCACAATGAGATTAGCACATCCCCGCCTTGGTCCCTCCTTGCTACTTAACTTCTCTGGGTCTGTAATTGTAGCATGGTCACCATTTACTTTACGGTTAATATCCACTTATGAGTGAGTACATACCATATTTGTCTTTCTGGGTCTGGGTTACCTCACTTAGAATGATCTATGCTAGTTCCATCCATTTGCCTGCAAATTTCATGATGTCATTGTTTTTCACAGCTAAGTAATACTCCACTGTGTAAGTGTACCACGTCTTCTTTATCCATTCTTCAGCTGAGAGACATCTCATTTGTTTCCAAGTTCTGTTTATTACGAAAAAAGCTGCTATGAACAAAGTTGAGCAAGTGTCCTTGTGGTATGATTGAGCATCCTTTGGGTATATCACTAGGAGTGATATAGTTGGGTCTTGAGGTAAATCAACTCCCAATTTTCTGAGAAGCAACCATATTGATTTCCAAAGTGGCTGTATAAGTTTGCACCCCCGCCAGCATTGCAGAAGTGTTCCCCTTGTTCCACATGCTCTCCAGCTGTCACTTGTGTTTTAGATCTTGGCCATTCTGATAGATGTAAGATGGAATCTCAGAGTTGTTTTGATTTATTGTATAGGATTGTTTTAACTATCCTAGGTTTTTTTATCTTTTCACATGAAGTTGAGTATTATTCTTTCAAAGTCTGTAAAGAATTGTGTTGGAATTTTGATAGGAGTTATCTTGAATCCGTAGATTGCTTTTGGTAACATTGCCATTTTTCCTATGTTGATCCATGAGCATAGAAGATCGTTCTTATATCTTCTCCAATTTCTTCTTCAAAACCTTGATGTTCTTGTCATACAGGTCTTTCACTTGCTTGCTTAGAGTTACCCCCAAGATATTTTATATTATTTGTGATTATTGTAAAGGGTGTTGTTTCCATGATTTCATTCTCAGCCCATTTATCGATTGTATATAGGAGGACTACTGATCTTTTTGAGTTAATATTATATCCAGCCACTTAGTTGAAGGTGTTATTCAGCTGTAGGAGTGCCCTGGTAGAATTTTGGGGATCACTTATGTATACTATCATATCATCTGCAAATAGCAGTACTTTGACTTCATCCTTTCCAATTTGTTCTTTATGATCTCCTTTAGTTGTTTTTACCTATGAGCAAGATAGAGAGACAGAGATATAGAGACAGACAAAGAAAAACAGGTACATTTGCTTGTGCCAGCAAAAGTCAGAATAGAGCTCGGAGGGCCTGAAGCTGGAATCACTGGTGGTTGTGAGCTGTCTGGCATGGGTGCTGTTGGGAACAGAAATCAGGGGCTCCGCAAACCCCGTGGGAGTCTTCTTAACCACAGATACATCTTTCCAGTGCCTGATAGTTTTTCATTGTCAGTTTGCTACAACCTAGAATCAATTAAGATCCTCAGTGGAGGAATTGCATTGATAAGTCTGGCCTGTGGGCATGTCTGTGGGGAACTGTCTTATTAATTAATGTAGGAAGACCCAGCCTGCTGTGGGCAACACTAATTCATGGGCAGGGCCCTGGTCTGTATAAGAGTGGAGGAAGTTAGTTCATCACTAAGAGAGAAAGAAAGTGAGGTTCATATGTTTATCCTTATTGCTCTCACCTATGGATGTGATGCTGTAAGAGTCTGTACGTATCCACGCCATTGCTGTGGGCTCTGTAATTCCCTTCTTCTTCTTCTTCTTCTTCTTCTTCTTCTTCTTCTTCTTCTTCTTCTTCTTCTTCTTCTTCCTCTTCCTCTTCCTCTTCCTCTTCCTCTTCCTCTTCTTCTTCCTCTTCTCCTCCTCCTCCTTCCCCTTCTCCTCCTTCTTCTTCCTCTTTCTCTTCTTCTTTATCATTGATGGGATCTTGCTATGTAACCCTGTGTGATCCAGATTAGCCTCAAGCTCACAATAACCTTCCTGCCCTAGGCTGGATTTTTCTTTCAGTTTTCTCCACATTTTCTGCAGTATCCTTTGTTTGTGCAGTTACATGCTCAGGCATATTGTCTCTTTTGGTAGGTTCGTCATGGAAGCATAACATTTTAGGCAGCTGGGGAATGCATCCGTAACTGGGCACCTTACTAGATAGACTGCCTGCTGCAGTTGTTAGCATCTCAGTTCATATCATCCGCCGTAGGCTCTGCTGTGGACTCAGTGGTGGCATCACCAGTGGCATTCCTCAGGGCATGTCCCCACCATGATGCAGCATACGACCATACAGGATTCCTTGTTCTGACTCTGTCTTTTGGGCAGTTTGGGACCAGTCACCTTTCTGAGCTTTAAATTCCTCATTTCTTAATGGAAAAAAAAAGCCGCATGGGTTGGGATTAGATCACCGCTACAAGGAAGCTTTGCATGTGAGGGGCGGGGCAGGTTCTCTGTGGTCATTCAGTGTCCACCACAGCCCTACACTTGCCTCTCTTGGGCTGTGAAAATAAACCAAAGGTGTGGTCCATAAAGTTCTAGTGAAGAGAGCTGCAGGCTGCAGGTGGGCTGAGGAACGTTTAGCCTGCGGTCTTAGAGACTGTTTACCTAAGGGCCTTACCTAAGGGCCATATACACCGTGCAGCTGCCCCGGGCACCCACTCCCACCGTCTAGCCCTAAAGTAAGACCACACAGCCCACTGCCTGACACCTGGTTTGGGAGTTTGTTTGAAAAGCATGGTGTTAGCTGCCCACGGAGGCGTGATGAGATTGCTTTGTGTGATGAGATTGCTCTGAATCAACTCAGCAGTGTGCAATCACCTCGCATGCTCATCACAATCAGTACAGGGCCAGTGAAAATACAAAGAGCAGAGTGTTGTCCTTCCCGGGGCTGCAGTGGGCAAGCATGGAGAATGAAGGGGGTTACGCACTGAGAAGGAAACGTCTCCCAGACACAGACATGGAGGAGCACTCAGTATGTGGCGTTCTTTAAGGATGAGAAAGGCTTGCTTGTGTCTATACAGTGAGGGGTGGCCTCTGGGCTTGTTCACTCTGGGGGCCCTGCCAGTTCTCTTGCAGAAGACTGAAAGTGTACTCTATAAACAAGAGTACCCCACTTTGAGAATTCACAACTGTCCTCTGGCAGAAAACTGACCTGAATTTAGGGGTTCAATCCTTACCTGCTGACAGGCAGGATAGGCATCTCTTCTGGTGCTGATGTGGCTAACTGGGTGACTTAGTGACCATGGCACACACTTCCTCGTGATGTTAATGCCAACGGTGGGATAGGTGGCAATTCAGGAAATGAATCTTTTCACTCATCCCAAACAACAATGGCCTGGTGAAAAACAGAAGCAAATTCAGTGTGTATCCATGGTATTGTATTTAGTTATATTTTGCTGTGACCGAAAGAATCTAAGGAAGGGAGTCCGAGGGTACAGTGCACTGTGGCAGGGAGGTGTGGCAGCAGGAGCATAAGGTGGTTGCCATGTTGTTTCTGTAATCAGGAAGCAGAAAGAAGTGAATATGGATGCTTAGCACTCTTTCTCTTTCCTATTTGGTCCAGGATCCTAGCCATGAGATGGTGTGACCCACCCTTAAGATGCATCTACACATTTTAGTCTATTCTGAAAACCCCTGCACAGGTATGCCCAGAGGCCTAGCTCCTTTTTGGGGAGTGCCCATCCTGTCACACTGATTGTGTTGAATCATCACCCCTATGCTGTAGAATGTGGCAGAAGTACAGAGAACAATGTAGGGCTATTGGTACCGATGGAGAAAGACACCTCCTCCTGCCCCTTTCCCGATGACTGTGAAGCCGCGGGCAGGTGGGAAACACACAGGCAGTGCTTCTGTGGTTCCGCAGAGGAACTGATATAAGACAACTGAGGTAGAAACAAACATTCTGCCGGGAACTCTGGAAGCAGCAGTGTCTGCTCTCTCCATCATACTCTGTCCTGCATCAGGAGAGAAGAAAAAGTTCTAGACAGATGGTGCCTCACTACCTGCTTCATGGAGAGATTATTGGGGACCTAACTGCAAGTGACGGTGTGTGTAGACTGTCTGAGGTAATCCATATAGATCGGGCAATCTTCCCTCGCCCCAAGGAGGAGGCACAGACTGGTGGAGGCCGGGAATCCTCATTTGTACATGAATGGAGGGTTGATGCAGGAGCAAGAGGCAGCCTGCCCCCGTCTCGACACCATAAAACCAGAGGCATGGCGAAGGAGCTCCTAACAACAATCAAGACTAACATTTGCTTTCTCTTGGCCTATCGAGATGAGAGATGTTTATACAAATTAAAATTTTGCTTTTGCTAGTTAAAGTTGTTTGAGACAGGGTCTTATGTAGGCCAGGATAGCCTCAACGTTGCTGTCTTAGTCAGTGTTCTTTTGCTGTGAAGAGAACCATAACCAGAGAAACTCTTATAAAGGAAAACATTTAACTGGGGCTTACTTAGGGTTTCAGAAGTTTAGTTCATTATTGCCACGGCAGGAAGCATGGCGGCTGGTAGACAGACTTGGTGCTGGAGAATGAGCTGAGAGTTCCACACCCGCATCTGTAGGCAGCAGGAAGAGAGACACTCTGGGCTTGATACGGGCTTTTGAAAGCTCAAAGCAGACCAGCAGTGAGTACTTACTCCACCAAGGCTACACCTCCTAATCCTTTCAAATAGTGCCACTCCCTGGTGACCAAGCATTCACAGCTATGAGCCCATAAGGGCTGGTCTCATTCAAACCGTCACACTTGGTTTGTAGTCAAGGCTGGTCTTGAAATCCTGCCTCAGCTTCCCTAGGGCTGGGTTTACAGGCATTTGTCACCACAAACAGAATTGCTAGTGTTTTGGTCTAAGAGGCAATCTCTCTAGGGTCACCCAACCAAGAATGACAACTCCCATGCACAATCTACCTTATGGTTTGAGTGTTAAAATGCTCTCACAGGCTCATATGGTTTAACTTTCAGTTCCCATCTATTTTGCGAAATTGTAGAACCTTCCAGAAGTGGGGGTTAGCTGGAGAAAGTGGGCTGCTGGAGAGCAGAAATGTAGCCTTGCTTCCTGGTCCCTCCCTCTGTTTCCACACTGCTGCTACAACATGACCAGCCACCTGGCTCTCTACCACCACGCTTCCCTTACAATGATACACTGTAACCCCTCAAACCATGAGCCAAAATAACCTTTCAGCCTGGTTAAGGACAAGTTCAGATTCTTGTTTGTTTGTTTGGGTTTTTTTGGTTGTTTTTGTTGTTATTATTGTTGTTTTTAAATCAGATTCTTGTTTCTTTTAGAGGAGAACTCTTTCAGGATTCTGTTCTTGTCTTTGCAGGAAAATAGAAAATACCCATTTTCAAGATGTCAAAAGACCTTGGACGTCTAGATGCTAGACGCCTAAAGAAGAAAAGATAGCTATACAGAAAGAATCACCAAGCAAAGAAAAATCCAATTTATAATACCAATATTCTCTGTAGGGTAAAAATCTCACTAACTGAACATACCTATCTCCTTACTTCTCAATCTAATGGTGGTCCCAACTCACTTAAAAATCAAAGCTGGCTTTGGAGTTGAACAGTGGCTATCCTTTTCTAAAGCCAAGCATGTTGTTAAAAGAAATATTCAGAGCTTCTTTCTCATATCAGGAGAGTACCTGGTGTGGGTCAGAAGGAATTTAAATATCTAGGGACTAAGGTAATCAAAACTCTGCTTTCAAAAATCCTACTTCACCCCATGCCTATTTCTGTCTCTATGGTACCTTTCTTTGAATACATGTCTATTGAAATTCAAACTTTCCATTTTAGTATGAATAATGTTTAAGTTTTCCACAGTGAACAATAAATTTCCCTACAGTAATCTCTGAAGTCCCAGGAAGAAGATGGGGCCCCACAGCAGCAATTCCACCTGACTCATAGACTGCCACTCAGCTGATAGCATCACTGACAGGTCGACTTTGGACATCAGCCTCCTCAGGACAGTTTTGATGAGGCTCATAGAGGTGACCCAGCCTAAAAGGGCTAGCTGAGGTGGCCCAGCCTAATGGGGCTGGCTGAGGTGACCCAGCCTAGCAGACTGCTATAGCCCAGGACCTGAGACAAGCCCTGCACTTTCCCATTACACAGAGACTGGAAAACAGATGATAAAGCTGCCTCTCTCAGGACTTGACAATTAACCAATTTTCTTTTCTTTTCAGGACCCCTAAAGATACCGTCATGTGATGTAGCCAGTGATGTGAGATCCTGGGGTGGGCTTCCTGCCTCCTCTCCCCCACCCAAAGCAGCAGAATCTTCAGGCAAAGCTGATGAGGACACCTTTCTCTGGCCTCTGGTGCCAGCCTGGAAGACTGACCCAAAGATGGACTGAAACCAGTGCTCTCCCTCCTCCCATAACTGTCATCCCCCCTAGAGAGTGTCTAATAGTGGCTGGATGGCCATGCACACCCAAAGATGTCTGTGAATGAGGCCCAGTGCACCTATAGATGACAATTCATAGTTCAGTGTCCCAAGATTGGACATCTCAGTCAAGGAGACCTTAACTCCAGGTCCTGAGTAGAGCCTGCCTGGACTTGAAGTCTGTACTGTGGGAGTGTGGGTGTCTGGCCAGCTATGGGACCATGGGCACATCATCAACCTCTCCAGGCTTCAGCTATAAGCAGGAGGAATCATCTCTCTTATGCAGCTCACAGGTCAGAAACCACAACAGAAGAAGGGTGGGACATTCCTGCTTGAATGCCCAAGACATTGAATTTTTAAAATTTAGCCCCTACCCAGTGTCACGGCCTTGCTGGCTTGGTCACCACCTCTCTGTGAGGCCCATGTGGGAGCATCATGAGCTGTGGTGAGCCCACAAGTATTGTATAGTAAATACACAGCTGACAGAGCTACTGGACTCTCCACGGGAAGTGTACACGTACACTCTGCCCGGAGGACCCGTTTGTGCAGAGCTCTGGGGTCATCTGTCCTTTGGATAAGTCATTGTCGATTATGTAAAAAATCTTGTGAAATCATGGCATTTCTCCCTTCTATAGTCTCCCAGCAGTGTAGGGTAACTGGATACCTCCCCCACACCATGAAGCCATGGTGGAAAAAGGATTCATTCAGTCAAGCCTTTGTTCTCACAGTCAAATCTACATAAAATAGCCCCCCCCACACACACTTTCTCTATCTCCATCCATCGCTGGACGAAGATTCTATGGTGATATTCGAGATAATCATCAGCATGATAGCGGGGCAAGGACAGTTCAGGCACCCTCTCCTCTGCTGTCCAAGGACCCAGCTGGGGACATCCCCCTGGACACCTGGGATCCCTCTAGAGCTAAGTCTCTTGCCAACCCTAAAATGGATCCCTTAATGTAGGTATCTTCTTCCCTGCTCCTATTTCCGCCCTTCCTCCATCTTCACCCTCCCACTCCCCCAAGCAGGGTGGGAGAGGGAGGAGGGGGTGTAGGGGAGTGTGAGGGGATTGAGAGGAGGGAAGGAAGCATAAATAATTGAATGGAAAGATAAAAATTTTAAAAAAAGGAGCCTCATACAGGAGGTAACACGTCTGCTCTAACAGCAGACGCAGGAAGGTGAAATCTACTGGTCTTCTGCTCTGACTTAAGAGCCTACTAATATTCTGTATTAGCCTTTACCTTGGTTTCAACTAATATAGGATCATAGCCCAGGAAATTAACTGTTTATGCCGGGAAAAGGTCTGAGTCGCTAAAATTAGCTTCAGAGAGAAAAATCCTCACCCTGCTAGAGTCAAAAGCAGGGTCCCCAGAAGAGATTCCTTTATCCAACCAGCTAGATGCTAATGTAAATCAAGCCAGCAGGTTAATATAGCTACCAAGGCTGCGTTCTCAGCTGCAAGGGAACCTCACAGTCACGACCCCCTCTGAGATATAAGGTGCCTCCTTGCCAGATCCACAGGATTCTTGTGGCTCTGTGAACATGCATGCTTGATACTATTGTTGCTGCCTATGGGACTGCTAACTTGTCTGTATGCTATACCGCCTACGGGACTGCTAACTTGTCTGTATGCTATACCACCTGTGGGACTGCTAACTTGTCTGTATGCTATACCACCTGTGGGACTGCTAACTTGTCTGTATGCTATACCACCTGTGGGACTGCTAACTTGTCTGTATGCTATACCGCCTATGGGACTGCTAACTTGTCTGTATGCTATACCGCCTATGGGACTGCTAACTTGTCTGTATGCTATACCGCCTATGGGACTGCTAACTTGTCTGTATGCCCATATAAACTGAAAGCTTCATGGACATCACCCCTTATGCCCTTAGGCTGCTTTCTCTCCCTTTTCCATCTTCCCCCAAGGAATAAAGAAACGTGCAGGAAAAACATGCGTGGGTCAGTTTATTTTACCCCTCAGATCCTGTCCAAGCCAGTTTTCATTGGCCGCAGAAGTCCTGTTCTGAACCCTGAGTGAGCGCTGAGGCTGGTACTCAGTAGCTCCTGATAATGACCCGGGAGAGAAACAGGCAGAGAGGAAAACTCAGTGGTTCAAGGTCCCTTTCAGAATAGGTGACTGTGTCCAGTTTCCTTCTCGGGGCATCCTTCTGAGAAACGGGTATCTGGCATGGGTAGGGTAAAATATCAAGGCGAAAAGAAGGGTAGGAGTCAGCTGTATGGGCAGGGTTTTGACTCAGAGTGTGGCCATAGAGACAGCTCTGGAAGCAGTGTTCACAGAACAAGCCCCACTTCTTATTTAGCTCGTAACTTCCTTGCTGCAAAGGACTAAATGTTTCTGTCTCCCAATCCTAACGCACAGGACGATGGCATTAGGAGGCAGGGTCTTTGAGTCACAAGGGACTCACCTCCATGATGAGACTCATGCTTTATAAAATGCCCCCAAACATTCATTGACATTCTCCCTAATGTGGGTTACAGGGAGAAGACTGCCTTCTGGGAGAAAGCAGGCTTCGACAGGAATCAAATCTCTTGGCTTCCTGGCCTTGGACTTTGCAGCCACCAGAACCACACGAGAAATAAATCTGTGTTCTAGGCCATCCAGTTCATGGTACCTTTATCACTGGAGCCTGTGGACACTTGGGCACTGGTGACAGTGGACGTATGAGCGTCTTGAGGCTGGGCATCCCCGTGACTGATTCTGTGTAGAGGGAAAACTCCTCCGCTCAGGTGGACGGCGACCTTGAGTCTGACTCACAGCCATGAGCTGACATTTATCTGCTCTACAATTGTATTGTTGAAGAGCTCCCACAGGGCCTATGTGGAGCCAAATCTATTTTTAGCTGTAATGTGTACATTAAAAATTTAAATAGGTGAATATATTTAATATTAATATTAAGGTGAAGAGCAACCACGGTGGTTTAGAGAGAAATGCTGCCCTTTCCTTGGAAGCTGGAAATTCATCCAATTCTTTTCCAGTTGTAAGAGACTAGCTTCTGGGGGGATGGGAGTTAGGGTGCTGGGGTGGACAGGATGGGTGGAGGTATTGCTCATCTAACTGGAGAAATAAACTGGTTCAGCTGGGTGCTGTGAGCTGTAGTGAGAAAGTCAGCAAAGAACATTCATTCTGGAGTTGCTGTGTGCGGGTTGGGTTCCTCTGTAACAGCAATGCGAGTGGTACTGTGTCCTTGGGAAATAGGCCCAGAGACGCTAAGTGACTTGTCATAGCTCGCACAGCCCAGTAAGATACAGAACATCCGCTGGAACCCAGTTTGGTCCTAGTGGTTTTTGAAGTGCCCTCGACCATCAGCATTATTGGTGCTTTGTTGGAGGTGTCCATTTTCAGGACAACCCCAGCCCATGGCGTCTGGAAGGGAAGCACCCAAACTTGCCCTCGGGTGACAGACATGCTGAAATGTGAGAGTCACAGCCTCTGGCTAGAGACAGGAGGTAGTCTCTGCTCCCAGCTTATGGGCTGCCTGGGAAAAGAAGATAAATGGTGAAGGGTGTTGAAGAGGAGAAGAGGAAAAGAGAAAAGAAAGGGGAAAGAGATCAGTGCTTGGAGGCTTGGAGACGAAGCTTGCTGGGAACATGAGGATAGCGTGGTGGTGGCAGATGCCCAGTCTGCCCAGGTGAAGAGAGGAAATTACAAAGGCTCTGCTGAAGTGTGCACACATGCGGGGCTGGGACGCGTTTTCCAGACACACTAGTGAGCTTGTGAGTCTTGGCATGACGAGGTACTCTGAGAAAGGTCGTGGAGCAGGGGAGAGACAGTGGGAGGGGGAGAGACAGTGGATGCTCTAGAGTGTCCAACTGAGGCTTCCCCATACAGACTCCACTCCTGCACACAAGCCGCCTGTGATGCCAAGATGTATGTCCTCACTGTGAGGATAGCATCTCCGCTCTCCCTGCCCTCCAACATCCAGCTTCTAAACTCTCAGTACTGACTTCAAGTGTCCCTTCTTACTGAAGGTTTCCTTGTCCCCCAACACAAAGGTGGGTCCCCTGAAAGGTCTCCCTCCACCCCCAGCCCTGTGTTGGGCTTCCAACACTGCTGTTACCCAGCATGCAATGGTCCCCATTTGGGTCAGTCTCCCCTGCTGCACTGGGAGATCTGTAGGGCTGGGTTGAGACTCATGAGGTGTTGGCTCTGGCGCAGAGCTGAATAATCCCAATCAATATTTGCTTTTGGATGAATGAACGAGTGCACAGATGAGTGACTGAGTCAATCAGGGGCGGTGTTTACCCTCCAGTGGTGAGAGCTGTTTGCTTGCTCAGCGGAGTGGAAAATGGATGTTTATGAACTCGTTCCGGCTTCCTCACTGACACACATCATGTCATCAGGCATGTTCTCTTCTTGTCTTCATCAGGTCACTCTTTACTCTTTAGTGATGCATTTACACTAAGCGCCTACTGTGTGCTGGACAGCGTACAAAATCCTGGAGAAAAAGTGGGGTGCATCGAAGGAGCTTTCTCTCTTTTTGGGGTGTTTCCAGTAACTCACTATTTAGGCTTTTGTTTGGTGTGTGTGTGTGTCCGTGTGTATACCTGTGTATACCTATGTGTGTGTGAGTCTGGGCACGCACATGGCACTGCAAACATGCAGGATCTGAGAACAAGCTCCAGTGTTTGTCCTCACTTTTCATCCTCTTTGGTACGAAATACCTCTGTTGTTCTCTGCTGTGTAGACCAGACTGTGCTGGCAGCGTCTGGAGATTCTCCATCTCTCAGCTCACTATGACTGAGATTGCAGACTCGTTCACTCGACTGTGTGGGTTCTGGAGATCCGAACTCAGGCCCTCATGCATGCACGGCATGTGCTCTACCCACTGAGCTGTCTCCCAGTCCCACACTTCAGGCTTTGTTTCTGCTGTTTAATTGTCAAGGTGGATATAAGCTCTGTGAGGCAGAAGCACTTCTGAGACTCTCATAAATGCTTTGGAGTCCCTCCTGAGACTGGTAAACCTTCTCTAAACCTCCGACTCTGACTTGGAAACAGTGGCCTGGCCCGAGGTGGCTCCCAGGTGCGGGCTGAGTCAGCGGTTTTGCTCTGGGTCAGGTGGCCTTTGGCCCTGTGGTACCTGTAAGCTGAAGGATAGGACCTGCACAGTAGACTCTGGTTCCCTGGCCCTAGAGTCCCCTTACCTGATAAAGAGCCTATAGTCACACTGATCAGCTGTGCCGATGCAGGCAGAGGGAGCGTCTCTGCAGTCACTGCTTTCCCAGCATGCCCCTGAGGACCTGCTGATCTCTGTCACCCCCCCACTAGCACACTTCACGCCCATGTGTGTAGGAAGCCCTGGGACCTCTGTAGACTTGGCTTCTACTTTCCCTGGAGATGTTTTGCCCTTTGAGGATCAGACTGTAGCTGTCTGTCTAGGTGACAGTTCTGTCCCAAAGGGCTCAGAAGTCACACTTCCGCATTTGTGCCTGCTGCTGAATATGCCTTCAGTGGAGAGCAGAACAAAGGGCAGGGTGAACTCGGGCGGGGGGCTGCTCACACTGTTCCTCACAGCTGAGGGCAGACTAGGGTATGCAGTATCCCGGCTTTAAAAGGGAGGGAACTGGGAGCAGACAAGCCACCTCAGTGGTGACAGTGCAGTGATAAAAGCTCTGAGTGCCACCCCAGCACATAGCACGAATGTGTGAACGACAAGAGCATGTGTGTGCGCATGCGTGCGTGCGCGTGTGTGGTTGATACAGCTCAGTGGGTAAAGGTGCTTGCCACCAAGCCTTATGACGAGAGTCGGATCTCATGGCACACGGTAGAAGAGAACTGACTCTTGAAAGCCATCCTCTGACCTTCATACATGTACAATGGTACATGTATACCACATATACAAACATGTACACAGAAGAAATTAAATCATAGTAAAAACCTTTAAACATTTTTATGAATATGTGTTAACCATACAAAATTAGGGGCTTGCATTTGTGGATCTAATGCACTTGGATAATATCCAGTCCCTCTGTCTCTCGTATTTGTTTTGGTTAAACTCAGATGGAGCTCAGGCTGGCCCCAATGCACTGAACTTGGTACGTAGCTGAGGATGACCTTGAGTCAGTTCTTCTGTTTCTACCTCTAGAGGACTGGGATTACAGGTGTGCGCTGACACAGAGGTGGGCTTCCTCTATTCTCCTCCTCATCATGTCCTCTTTTTCACCTCCCTTCTACTCGAAGAATTTTAGTAAGCAAAATAAATCTATCACATAGAGGCAAAATGCTGTAGAAGTCCACTTGGAGGATGTACTTCCACTAGGCACACAGGGAGACAGAGGGGATGATGGTTGCCAGGGGCTCTATGGATTCAGGATAAAATTAATGAAGATGAATATTTAAAAACCCAGCATACACATATGAGCATGTGTGTAAGCATATATATACACTAAGCCAATGGTAACCTACTCCCCTAGAGAAAGGATAAGAGTGTGTGTGTGTGTGTACACGCGTGTGCAAGGCTCTGCACTGAGCTACACATGGAGAGGGAAAGTGGGCCCTCAATTGACACAGGTGCAGGTGGGGCCCAGAGTCAGGATAAGAGACTACCATTTGCCCAGAGAGTGCCTTTAGGAAACTCCACGCTCGGGTGAGATGGTCCCAGCCTGCTCTCTGTAGCCTGAACCCCAGATTCTTGGGAAATTAATAGTGATCAATGAGTCATGGGCTTTTCTAAAGTTCTTGTCCCTGTTCTTTTGAGCATCACAATCCCACTATGTGGCATCTTAGGACTAAAAGAACCAGGAAAGTGAGTAATAAATGTGGCCAAGGTGAGACATCAAGCCTCACTTCTCAGGGCAGTTGACTGGCTGATGGAAATTCCAGTGTCCCATTCACAACCCCTGTGCCACCTGAAGCTGGGGACACAAACATGGGGGAAGAAGGTTCCTCCCAGGCTGAGGGACAAGGGAAGGAAAGACAGAGAAAGACCCTTCTGAGTGGGGTCCTTTGCAGATGCCCTTAGCAGCATCTTGGGGGCCGCTTCCTTCCTGTCTTCCTTCTGAGCAGACCCTGCCTCTTTATGGAGTCCACGTAGAGCAGTGCTGACCTCACTGGGCCACCAGGGCGGCCACACTCTACTTTGAGCTTCAAGGACAGAGGTGGCGTCACCAGCAGCCATTTTGCCATCTGAGAATGAAGCTGGTCAGAGTGCGGCAGAGCCATGAGATGGTTCGGTGGTGAATTTTGTGTGTCAGCTTGGCAGGCCGCAGCACTCAGACGTTTGGGCAAACACATCAAGGTGCTTCTCCATGAAGGCGTTTTTGAGATGGGATTAACATTTACAGTGGACTCTGGGTAATTGCCCTCCATAATGTAGTGGACCTTGTTTAGTCGGTTCACAGTCTCAACAGGGATACAAGCTTACAGGAGCTGGAGAGATGGCTCAGTGAGCAAGAGGGCTTGTTCAAGCTGTAGGACCCATGTTCAAATTCCCAGCACTGCATAAATAGCCAAGTGTGTGCCTCTGCGTGCCTGTGTATACACCACCACTCCTGCCCACATGCACCTAAAACACGCTGATATTCCCAAGGAAGAACACGTTCTGCTGATGACCAGTCTATATTTGTCTTAATATGGCCCCACTATGCTGGCCTCCCTCAGAGACCTTAGAAATGCTTGAACCCATACTTGTATGTGCTTATTATTTAAAATTAACACAGCAAGGACTGCAGAGAGGGCTTAGCCGTTTAGAGCATGGGCTGCTCTCACAGAAGACCCAGGTTTGATCCCCAGCACCCACAGAGAGGCTTACAATCATCTATTAACTCCAGTTCCAGGGGGTCTGCTGCCCTCTTCTGGCTGAGGAGGGCACTGCATGCATGTGGTGCACAGACAGGCTGACAAAACACACATAAAACATTAAAAATTTAAAAAGTAACATAATAACCAACTTAAAGTTCTCCATATATTTATATGTAATGTGTGTATTTCACTGTGTGCAAGTGTGTGCACACTTGTGTGTGCACGAACCGCTGTGTACATGTATGTTCTTTATTCTTTGGGGGAACTTCGGCTGATACAAGAATCCACAACAGGGTCCCAGTGCCTTTATTTCAGCATCTGGCTCTCCAGACCTCCTCAAACACTCCTGAATTCTTTCCCAGTACTTAAACTGTCCTCTGGAGCTGGATTTTTCTGTCAGTTTCATCCCTAAGGTTCACAACTCACTGAGTTCTCAGCCATACCAAAAGAAACACTAGGCTTCCTTTCACAGACGGTCTAGGATTTGAAGAGTGCACAGAAAGCTCCTGAGGGTTACATCACGATGTAATGAATAAAGCCAGCAAGCACAAGGATCCAGAGAAACCAGAGTCAGTGTGGCCAGAGCCAAGGAGGCGACTGGTGGGAGACAGGGCTAGAGAAGTGGGCAGGGGCCAGGTGATACAGAGCTGTAATAGCCAGGTAAGAGTTTAGACTGTCCTTAGGATGCTGTACAAACAGTTCAGCTGTGATCCTGTTGCAGTTTTAACTCGCTCTGCAGTAGGGAGATCAGATGAAACAGACATGGGAAACAGAAGCGAGGGAGTGGTTCCCCTGATGTTCCTGAGGACAAATTCCATGTGGCAGCCATGTGTTTCTCCTTTCTTTGAAGCAATGCTCAGTCGGGGGAACCAAGCCGTGGTGTTTGGACCTGCATCCTAGCTTGCCACTTGCTTCCTGCGAAAGCTCAGCCTTGATACAGGATGCTGGGTGCCTCGGTTTCCTACGGAAGATAACAGCATGATCTCCCTCCTACGTCCTTTGCATGGATGTTGTGACTGATTCCAGGTTTGGATCCCAGCACAGTGCTCCATGTAATCTCCAATGTAAGTATCTCACCTGGTTACAAGTCATGCTGCAGCTAATGTCCCGTGATCTCCACCTAAGTTAGCTTTCTGTTACTGTAGGGAAATACCTGGAGCAATCAAATTAAAAGGAGGAAAGATTGGTTTGGACTCATGGTTTTCGAAGATCTATGATCAAGCAGATAGGTTGCTGTCCAGCCTGTGGTGAGGCAGGATATAATGGCGGGAGCACCTCGCAGAGACGCCGGAGAGATGGGAGTCCAATAATCCACGTTTAGGAGGCTACTCCAGCGTTACTAACCCTCCCACTGCTTTATCTGGGCTGCCAGCTGGGAAAAGGTAGCCCCTCATGAGGGGGAGGGCATGGTGGTGGGAGCCTGCGGCAGCTCCAGCAGTCAGGAATTAGTGAGCAGAAGGGAAGTGGGACTAGGAGCTATAAAGCTTCAAGGACCAGCCTCAGCAATCCACTTCCTCCATTTCTCCTAGCTCCCCTACATTTTCTAAAGAAGCCACAACCTTCCAAAACAGTGCCGCCATCTGGGGAAACCAAGCATTTAACCCCATCTGATCCTGCAGGAGACACGTCACAATCTAACGCATACAACCCTCAAAGACCCAAAACTTCCCCCCTTTAGTTTTTCCACTTGCCAGTAGCACCAAAGAGAGGAGCATTAACACACAGGAGCATGGAGACCTTCCCGGTCGAGAGATAGTACCATGGTAAGAGGACATACTGTGAGCGAAATGCACTTGCAACCCTTAATAGCCACCACAGCACACAGCAGACCAGGGGAGCTTACCCGACCCTGATCGCATGGCCGCTTTGGAGCTGTGACTTCCTTCTCTTCCCAACACTACCAGAGCATGTCACATCATAGACTCCACTAGCCAGGGAAAGGGCTGAGACTGAAGACTGGTGCTGTTGAAGGAGCCTACCTTTTGCCCCGTGGTAAAGCTGAACCATATAACTGGAATCCTGAAGAGGGGGCTGTTGTGTAGCTAGCAGATCTCAACCCTGCTAAAGCCAGCTGTAAAGCCCCAGCAGGACTGACCCCTTCACTGCTGGCTTCTGGTGCCAACTAAGCCACCTGCCTTCTCTCTGCACCTGGCTCTGCTCCTTTTGGTTTCACAGAGTCCAGGCCAGCCCAGGGCACTGGGATCAAAGAAATGTCGATCATGGAGAGGAGGGTACAATCACGGAGCTCTGCAAGCAGATCCTCAGATGACTGTGAGAGTGAGGAGCAGGCTGGACCTGCCTGGGAAGATGCTTTCCAGCTTTCCAGGCCCAAAGGAAGCACCACAGGGCACAGCTGTGGCCTGAGATTCCCAGAGACAGAGGTGTGAAGCTCAGAGCTGGCTCGGCAACCTGACCAGCCGTGGGCTGCAACTTCAATGAGAGGGGCGGGATGCTGAGAGCCAAGAGTCAAGAGCATCTGTGGGCCCCCAGCCGTCCAGGTTCATGCTTCTATGGGGTGATGCAGAGAAGAGGACAGTGTTACACCCCGGGACTCTGACAAGTCACCCTCCTTGGCTGCAGCTTTCCTGAGGAGTATCTGGGCATGGGAGTAGATTCTCTGGTGCCTCGTGGACCAGCATCAATAAAGTCAGCACCTCTTGTCAGCCCATGAGTTTGCGGTATAGAAGAGGGGTTCTGTCACTTGTGGGGAGCAGTCTGTGTCACTGCAGAGGACCCCCATACCCGACGCAGTCCCCCCGTGAATTCTGGGTTCAGCTGTCCCCTAGGACCTGCCCTAAGCCCTACTTCATACAAGCTGTCTGGAACTTTCCAATCCTTATGCAATTAATGCTGTATATTTTGGGTTCATTATTGACGGCGATTCTCTCCATGGAGTATCCAAGAGACCCTGTCTTGTCCCTGCTGGCACCTTCTTTCTCTTTCCCTATGGTTCAGCTGGGACACATTCTGAGCAGGAGGTGAACTCACATCTTTGTCCCACCTTGTCGCACTTGGGCAACCTTGGAAGAGGCAGTGTAGGCTCTGGTAGCAGCTGGGTCACTCTACACCTTGAGGTACCCCTTTGAGTGGAACAGGACAAAGCCCTGCCATACACCCTCATTCCCCACCTCTCTGCCAGGGACACCCCGAAGTCCAGCTTGGGGTTCCGACTACCCCTCCCTTAGCCGTGAGCCAGCATCAGTCCTCTGCATGTCACGCCCAGATCACAGCCAGGAGCCACACCTTCCAGTCTTTCACTGAACAGCCTTGAACTTGCGGCCCACACACATTCATCCCAGAAGCTGGAAAAGGCATCAATCTTGTTTATTAGTGAGCTCACAGTCAGGTTTTCAGCAGTGATCGCAAAGGAGAGAGAAGCGGGCTGGAGGGAGCTGCAGGAGCGGGTACTCCTAGTCTCAGGGAAGGGATACTCCAGAGCTGGGAGGGACCAGCTTAGTAAAGCTGGAAGAAAAGGCAGAAGGACCCCTGCAGGCCACCTCCAGAATGGCAGCTGCTCTTTGCGCCACCTTTTGAGGGCCTTCTGAGGAGGAGCCAGGCCATTTGCATTCCTGGTGTGGGGCACAGCTTCAGGGAGGCCTCTACACCCGGTGACTGTGTTTCTCAAGCTGAGTTCAGGGACTGGGTGCAGAGCTTGCCAGGCTCCAGAGAGGAGTCTGGCTGACTTCTCTCTCCAAACTTTAAAAGAAGGTCCTGTGGGGGAGAGGAAACAGGCAGAATGGACAAGCGTTATAAATGACCCTCTGTCCCCACCGTGACGGCACACAGCCCTGCCAGTCTTCAGGGGCTCCTCTCAGTTGGGCTCACACCAGCCACAGCACCCAGGAAGCCAGTGAGAGGGCAGAAGGGCTATTGGGATGAGGTGGGATGGGAGCAGTAGGAAGGACAGGAGTCACTTGTCAAGAGCAAGAGACAAATGGCCATCAAGAACATGGTAGGCCGGGCCCACATTGTCTTGGCGCATGAACACGAGTGTGAGCATGAGCAATATTTTGGGAAAATGGCAACAGAAGCAGCTAACATGTCCATGCTTGGAGCTGCTCTGCCATGGGCTTCAGAACACAATCAATTCCAGCGTCACAGCCACAAAACACAGGACACAGATAGAGAAGCATACTCCAGAGTTTGTCTCCATGGTGGGCCAGAGAGGATCCAGATAAAGGTGGGAAGGAGATCAATGAGAATGCCCCAAAGCAGGGATTGGGACATGACAGGGCACATCAAAGGAACCCACCAACCCTGGTTCTTTGGACCAGCTTAAAGAGCCCGAATGGCCTGACTCTGCCTGAGCAAGGTACAGGGTTCCTGCAGGGGTTCTCATGGGAAAGAGAGGCCCCTGCTGGGAGATTCAGTGGCCTCCAATGTTCTCCAGCCTAGTCCAATAGGTGGGAGGTACCACTGTGCTTACTGCTGCCTGCCACTCCGCTCCACTAGACTCTGAGTGTGACCCAAAGTAGGTCCCAAGGGCTGTGGGCACCAGCGCTCCTAAGTCCAAGCCAGTACCCCCCAGCTGGGCCTTGTGCACCCCCTTAAGCTCTCGTATCCCAGCCATTGGCAGCAGTCCCAAGGGAGACATTTCTGCAGGCTGTCTCCATCTCCCTTCAGATATCAGTCCAAAGAACCTGCCAGGATCATGGGCAGCACATGGCATGCAGCACGGGCAGACAGAGCCCTGCAGCTGCCTGCCTAGTCACCGTGGGCTCCAGCCGCAGGAAGAACCCGTGTCTACACACGGCCTCATGGGCTTCAAGTTGCTCTGGGACCAGCTGGGGGCTTTCTGCTGCAGAAGAGGGAAGAGACCAGCTACACATGCAGGGTGGAGCAGGAGACAAGAGTCTCAGTTACTGAGGGGCGAGGCTCTGCAGGGCCTCTCCCTGTACTGCTTTCTGCCTCTCCAGTCATGCCTAGGCCCTGGGTTCCAACAGGCACTATAGATTCTTCAAGGCATGTGGAATGGAGGCTATGCTGGGCCAGATGGTGGGTCAATGAATGCAAGCCAACACTAGCTACTAAGGCCCAGACTCTGTTCCAGGGCGTCTCTAGCCCAGGGTGTTCTAGGCCCAATGACTGCCAGAAAATGGGTGCACAGGGCAATCCCTTTCACTGGGTGAGTCTGGAGGAAGGTGGGCAGAATCCTGGGAGGGCAGGGAGTGCAAGGGCAGGATGCCAGCACACACTTACAGCTCATCATCGTATTCCTTGGGGGGACAAACAGCAACCACAAGGTCTATCCAGTCCTGTGGAAAGAAACCATGTGACCACAGCGCACACGGAGGGTTAGGGGGGTGGAGGGGTGGGTGATGCATCTGCCTGGTGTTCTGTTTCACTCCTGGGCTTCATAGACCAGGGTCATTTAGGGCACAGTAAATGCTGGGGTTCCTTTCTGGAGGCCCATACCCTAGGAAAGCTCTTCCCCAGAATCAGGGCTACAAGACCCTCACTTGTCACCAAGTTCCTATGTCAATCTCTGGACCAGGGCTAGGCAGTCACTTCAGAATCATATATGGACTCATAGAGGTGACCCCTCAAAGTCCAGGGTACATCCTAGGAAAGTGTACCACTATAACCCCGAGTCATAGCAAACACAGGCTCTTTGGGTCTCAGTCTCCGATCCCGACACTTGGTCCCCTCAGTAGCATCATCGCCATTGTTAGCTTGCTCATCACCGTCCTCCCTAGCCTTGGGCGCGCCCACTGGCAAGTCCTGAAACAGCACTGCCCCGTCCCCATGCCAAAGTTCCTGAGATTGAACTTCACTCGCCCCACCCCGTGGCCTCCCTCCGGAACACGGCACTGCTCCTTCAGATCACCACAGACGGTCATTGCGTTACCCGCTGGTCTTCTCTTCTCCACATCCTTTCATGTGAGTCCCAGGCCCATCTGGTCAGCTTCCTCGGCACTGAACTTAATACCTCAGGCTCAGCTGCCTGCACACAGTGGCACACGTCGTGCACTGCACAAGGTGAGTGGGCACCATTTACATTGGTCTGTTGGCGGGCACCCCTCACACTGTGCGGCGCACCTCCTGGGAGACTTTATGTGGTAGTCCTGATCCGTGTGGCATATCTGCTGAGCACGGAACAGACCACCAGCCCTCTTCCATCTGCTGTCTGGTCTGGTCTCTCTCTGCACCCCCTGCCCCCGACATTCTCTTCATTCCTACTTAGCACACACTTAGAGAAGACCTTGGAGGATTTTTTGGGTGGAGGGGGGCTAGATGGTCATGTCCAGTCTTCTGGATTCTGTGCCACTGACTGTTGGGACTCAAAAGTGAGTAAGAAGTGGCAGTTCTCAGAGCTGTAGCCTTTCAGGTCCAGTCCACTGTCTAGACCTTGGGCACTAGCCCTGGACTGGGCCATTGCCATTGTAAGGCCAGGCTTCAGACACCAGGGTCTGGACCAAAGAGGGAGGAGAGAAGGGGAGGGACTCGTTCTTACCCCGCCCTGATTCCAGGCCTTCTGCAGGACAGCCTCAGCCTCAGCCAGGGTGTAGTCCGTCACAATCTTGCCATTGATGGCCATGATTTCGTCCCCTTTCACAACACCACCTTCAGGAAGAAGCAGATTGGCACCTGGACTACTTGTGACATGTGCTTAATTCAGGACTTTGGTCCATTACTGTGAGACAGTGGGAGATTCCCCACCCTGGGCCCTGGAAGCTCTCGAAAGACAAAGCAGACTCAGTTTCTCAAGGCCCCTCGCATGGGTGCTCTCTAGGCTCTGCAGAGCCCCTAGACCACCACAGTGGAGCCCTTGGCATCGTACTCTGCAGCAGGATGGGCCTGCATTTCTGGGGCAGTTCAGAGAGCCGGAGTCATCAAGGACAGACAAGCCTCTCCAATGCCCTCCATCAGAAACAAGTCCCTTGGATTCCCCACAGCTCAGCGTTTTTCACAGTGTGACCACAACCATTCACTTGCTGACGGCCCCTCCCATTTCTTCCAGGCTCCACAAGGCAGGACTTTCTCTTCCTGGATCACCGCTCTCACCTGAGCACTTCTCACACTTAACACAAACAGGGACTCAACAGGGGCGCTGAAACAAAGACCGCCATGGACGCATGCTGCTGGGATGGCGTGACTTTAGGAAGGCAAGAAGTATAGACTGATCAAGCTCCCCACTGCAAGACCTGTCAGAGTCTCAGATAGGAAAATCCGCACCATGGCTCTGTAAAGAAGCAGATTTACCACACCTCTTGGCCATCATACCTTCCTTTTGGACGGAATTCTGGTTGTTGTGCACAAAACTCTGGGCTACATGGAAATCAGTCACTTGGAGTGATGAAGTGTGAAGACCACAGGAATGTGGTGTGTGTCAGCGAGGTGGCAGTCATAGTTTGGGACTTGTGTTCCTGGGAATGTCCTGGGATGTCTAAACCTGCGTGCCACCAAACCTCAGGCAGCAGATTTCCCTGTGCAGAGGGACTGTGAGGATAATGACTCTCAGGAAGGCCATGAGGGAACCAGGAACAGGTCTTCTTTCATCCTTCCCTGACAGACACAGCTGGGCCAGGCAACAAACTGTCCTTCAGGTTGCACAGAAATGCGGGGAGGAGAGGAAAGTGTGGCAACAGGAAGCTCTGAACAATTGTCTTGCTGAGCAGAAGTGAGATAAAGGCTCTGAGTGGGAAGGCTCTCCAAGGCCATCGTTAGCAGGGCTGGACAGCACCCAGGCGGCCGAGGGTGCTTTCCTGGCTGGAGTAACTGCAGAAGCTCAGCTGCCAGCCAGCAGGGGCCTTTGATTCCAGACTCCTGTGTGTCTCAGGCTCTGGTCCTCTACCCCTCCACCCTAACCCCTCTGGCCATGGGAAGGTCTTGTTGTAGCCTGAAGGGATCTGGTCCTCGGATTTCCTGTGCTAGCCTAGGACTGAAGGGGCATCTGAACTCTAGAAGTGTTCTTGGGGTACAGAAGCCCCTCCTGCTGTGACAGAAGCATCTGTAACAGTGGGTCTGAGACACAGGGTTTTAAAGGCGAATAGGTGAGTGAGTTGATAGTTTGGAGCAAGAGCCCTGGGTCCTGACCAATGGGTTCTGGGGTTTTGTTTATTTTTTTGAAACAGAGTCTTATGTAGCCCAGGTTGGCCTCAAACTCACTATGTTGCCTTGAACTTCTGATCCACATGCTCCCAGCTCCCAAGTGCTGGGATTATAGGCATGTGCCACCAATCCTGATTTATACAGTGCTGGGGATGGAACTCAGGGCTCCACGCACACTAGGCAAACACTGGGAAGTCTGTGGCTCTGTGGGGGCTAAGCTGGGGAAGACCTCCCTAGAGGCACCACTTATACAGGGCACTAAAGCAAATGGTCAGCTTGTCTATGTCTTTTTCTGGCTGGGAATCCTTGAAGAGTTGGCTTGATCTCAACACGCCACAGTTTCTAAGTTGTAAAATTGAAATCACTATGGTGCATACCTAGGGGCTGTGAATGGATTCAGTACGTAAATGTCGTGGAATTCTTAGGCCCAGGTCTGTGGACCAGGTCCTGAAACTAATACCTGATGTGTGCCTCATTCCACAGACCCCTCCTCGGCCAGGATGCGTCTCCGGCTCTCTGCATGTGCTTTTCTCTTCACAGGCTGCAGCACTCAGCTCTGTAGGCTCCACTGCACCCCATACCCGAGTTCTCACAGCTTCCGCCCCACCATCATTCCCCAGCAGTCCTTGGCTGATGATCCTGGTACTATAAAAAGCTGTGATTCTGAACCCATTTCTGCCACTAGCCTTGGAGTCCCTAGAGGACCTGGGCATTACCACCTCAGGTCCTGGCACCATGGCACTCAGGCAATGTCTGAGACTAGCTAGATGGTTTGCTGGATGGGCCTGACATTCTTGAATAAGGGTGAGCCCATCTGAAGCCAGTAGATGTCTGCTCTTCTGGGGCATCTGGTCTAGCCCCACACCATCCCTCAAATAGGCAAAGTCGGTCCATACTCACCATGCCGTTCAGCAGCTCCCCCTTCATAAACAGCAGAGACGACCACCTTCCCCACCGGGGAGTCCACTCCACCCTCTAGGGCCAAGTCTAAAGACCCCTCCTGGGTGGAAGAAAGCATGTCTTAGGTGGCCACACAGACAGCAGCCTGTGGAGCACCAGGAAGTCTCCCGCAGGGTTACAGAGTGTAGGAGACATGGACCATGCAGTACAGAGGCCATGGCAGAACCATGGCAGAAAGCAGGCCTGGGTTGAGTATGTATCCCCACAAGGAGTAGGGAGAGGATCAGAAGCCTGCTGAGTCACCTAGGAGAAGAATAAGTAGGGACCAAGATGGCAAAGGTAGAGAAGGTTGGTGACCAGCCTCCATTCCGTGACCAGGTACCTTTTTGATGCGCAGAAGTCGGACATCCTTCCCTGCAATCTGCTCTGGTGAGAACTAGAAGCGGAAAACCAGGGTGGGGACAGCTGTGAGCTTGCTGAAGGGTGTGAGGTACCCATGGCCTTGATTGACGGCAAACACACACATGCACGCACACATGCACTCGCGCCCCACTGTTCTAGGCTTACTAGATGGAAGAAAGAGCCCTGTGAACACACGGCTGGTGCCTGGCACAAAGCTAATGCTCGCTCAGCAAGTGTAGCTGCTATGATAACTCCACACCACGTATACACATGTGTGTATGTACACTTGCATACATACAACACATTCTTGAACATATATTACACACATGCGTGTGCATATGTATACATATATGCACAGCACACACACCACGGTTTTCACTGAAAGGCTGTCTAAATGGAGCCTTTGCAGGAAAGGGCATCTGGGCACTATTGGGACTCTTTGTATGCCCCACCGTCCAGAATAAAGTTCCAGTTCCTCTCATTTGAGGGACTGTTTCCCCTGAGCTGGAGAGCTCCCTCTTACCATGGAGTAGGGGTCAAAGCCTTCTTCATATTTTCTGAAATCCTGGAAGCAAAAGAAGGGCTTTAGGATGGAGAGGAGAGGTCACGGAGGCACACTACAAATGCAAGCTCAGACAGGCAAGGAAGAAGGCAAGCGGACCAGATTCCAGGCAGCAGAAGTGAGCAGAGGATGGGCAGTAGCTGTGGTCAGGGTGGGGTAGTGAGCAGGGGATGGGGAGTAGCTGTGGTCAGGGTGGGGTAGTGAGCAGGGGATGGGGAGTAGCTGTGGTCAGGGTGGGGTAGAGGGAGGAGGCTGGCAGAGGGAGTGCCACGCTTAGGGACCAGCAGGAAGCTGCAGGAAGCGTTTGGAAGACCATGGCCCTGTCTCTGCTCTGGTCAATGGGTGGCCAACTGTGGCTTCAGGGACACCACTGGGATCCAGACATCTGAGCAATTGGACCTTGCGTCAAAGAAAGTCTCACTCTGGCCTTTGGGACCCAGGCTGGCCTTCTCCGTCCACTGGAGGATGTGACCAGGCCATACGTGTGAAGCCATGCTTCTCCACCCAGTTCTCTGACCTCAGAGAGGTGGAGGAGGAGGCTGCTTGGCCTGGAGAACACGGCCACAAGTGCCTAGGGAAGACAAGTGGCATTCTATAAGGGGAGAAGAGAGGCCGTGGTGAGATTGGGGGCAGGTGTCTAGAGGAAAGAGGCCTCCCTCTTCAAGGGAAATGAAAAGAATATGCAGCTCCAGGGCCCTGGCTCAGTGGTGCTGCTGTGGTGAAATGGCCAGGAATCAGAAACAACAAACATGCTGAGAAGTCACAGCAAGCGGACCAGGAGTCACAATCAGTAAGCCAAGCTAGGGCGACCACGGCCTCAGAAGCCAGGGTGCGATTCCTGAGTTAGGACCACAAAAAAAAAAAAAAAAGTCAGTCCCTACTGGAAAGGTGGGCACACAGTTTCCTAGGCCTCGCCAAGTCCCGTGAGCAGGCCAGAGATCCTGCCCCTCCCAGATTGCAGCTATGGAACTCTGGGTACAAGATGAGGGCCCAACTTCAGCAGATGGGTCCCTGGGTGTCTGCCTGCACCCTGGCCTTTTATTTTCAGGGTTGAACCCCAATGAGTTATTGGATCTGTCTGGCAAGTCTCTGTATGTCAGATAGCACAGAGAACGAGGGATACAACACACCTAAGCACTAGGAAGGTTAGTAGGCAGAATCTGGGACCCGCGCCCTTGCCACCAAGAGAGACACCATCTATCCCTGGCTGTTCCTTCCGGAACGTTGGGCCATACTGGCCACAGCCTCCGTTGTGGGACTCTGAGCACTGTGCTTAGGTCTTGTGTGAATTCTGAGATTTACAAACATTACTGCTGGTTTGCCTTAAGAGAGCTACACCCTTGGTTCCGCAGATGGAGAAACTGAGGCCAGAGAGGTGCCACTGATGCCTAAGGTCACAAGACAGAGGAGAAGGTCAAGGATTTAACTGCTTGAAGCCTCTTGCTTCTGTCTTTGTCCTTTGGAGGGTTGTTTGTGTCTCTAGCTGTGGGCCCTGCAGTGCCTGCCGGGCAAGGGAAGTGCTTTGAGAGGCAGGTGACGCAGTGGAGTAGATCACAGACAATGTCCTGGCCCAAGTCCAGGTTCTGACACCAGTAGGGACACTCCCTGCTTTTGCTTCACGTCTGTGGCACGGGGAAGACAATAACGCTGCTCCTCCATCCCCGGATGCTGTGAAGATCGAGTTAAGAGCTTGGTGAATTTAGAACTAGGGCTTGGCACGACGGCTCGCATTCTAAGGATTAGCTGTCTACTGTCCATCACGGGTCCCCGGGCTGTCAGCAGTCACCTACGGACACTCTGCCTATGGCCCCTCCCCCGCCACGTCTATTCTCTGCCTATCAAATAAGCTCCTGGGTGGGGGAGTAGGAGAGACTGCTAACCAGGTCACTTCTGATTTGTTGAGACTGTCAGTCCAGTAGGTGGTTCTGGATGGAAGTCCCAGGATGTAGGGTAGCTTAAATGGCTATCCTGCCTGACCCAACTCAGACGCCAGCAAAGACTTCCAAGACCGTGTGAACCCCAGACAAACTGAGGAGTCAAGCTGCTGCTCCCATCTCCTGTGACTCGGGAAAACTGCGATCTGCTAGGAACAAGTGCAGGCTAAAGGAGCAAGGAGGATCCAGCTGGTCCTCTTCCACCCCTTCCTTTCTCCTAATCTTGGCCTCCAGGGTCTCCTTTGTCCCACGTGCTCTTTGGAGCACTAGGGAGTAAGGATGGTGTTCCTGCTGGTAGCCTTCTTTTGTCAGTGCTTAACTTTGAAAAGCCACGGGTCCGCTTTGTTGGGGGTGAGGGGTAAAGACAGTGCTGGCCTGAGGCTTCCCAGCAGGTGGTACTTGGGGAACCTTGAAACCGCCAGGCACTGGAGTGGAGAAGGAGGAGTCAGGCGCAGTGAGACAGTGGGGGAGGACCAGACACACAGGACTACCATGGGTGTCATTTTACTTGTCTGAATGCTGTCTGATACACCACCATCCTCTTCAGCATCTCCTGCGGCTGCCAGGAATAAAAAAAAAAAACAGTTCCCCACAGCGTGTTAAAAATAGGTATCATCTGCCCCCTGGTGCCAGGCCCCGGGGCTGCCAGCCTGAGGCTACCCTGCCGCACCCCCACCACCAACAGACTTATGTCAGGGGAGCGCGAGGCCTCCCGTGCAGCAGCTGCCGGGAAGTGGAGCAGACACCAGCCATTATGAACCAGAGAAGACAAGTGGACTGGCAGGCTGGCCCAGAGCATGACCTTTGCCCTTTGGGGGACCCAACGAGACAGCTAAAGCTCAAAATTAGATCTGGAGTGTCCCATCCTGACATTTGGATAGGGTTTCCTTGAAGGGAATAAGGTTCTGCCATGGCTGTGCTTCCACTGTGGGAGGCCAGCCAGGGGTTGGATCCCTGTGAGGTGTCTGTGAACCCCAGCTCCCTTAGCTGTGGAGAATGGACCTGATCCTAGTGAAGACTGAGAAGCCAAATGGGGACAGCACGGGATATGCTTTGGTCATTTTCCGCGCGGAGGGTGCCCCATGCCTGGCCAGACCCAACACAATCTCTTGCTCTGGTAGTAAGGGTAAAATCACGGCTCTGGAGTTCCAGAGCCATGGACTAACATCACCTCCCCACACAGCTTCCTCAGCTGTGAACAGGGATGATGGGAGCCATCTTCCGAGGTCACACTGAGCCTGACACATGGCAGCCCCTCTTTGGTATTAACACCGTGATTTGTACTCACTATGGTTTGTGGGTATGCATGTGTGCACATGCATGTACACGTATGTGGGGGCCAAAGGACAACCTCAGGTGTCATTCTGCAGGTGCTGCCAACCTTATCTTTTGAGACAGGTCTCTTGGTGACCTGAAACTCACAAAGTAGGTTAGGCTGGCCCACCAGCAAGCAAGCCCCAACAAGCTGCCTGCCTCTGTCTCCGCTGTACTGGGATTGTGTCATTATGCCCAACTTTGTAAAAATAATGTGGGTCCTGGAGTTTGAACTCAGGTCCTTGTGCTCACACAGCGAACACTCCAGCAGCTCAGCCATCCTCCAGACTCAGCACCATCATCTGTAAGTGGAGCTTCAGCCTACGCATTCAGTCAGATAACAGGAATTCTACGGGGCAGGTCTATGTGGATTCATCTTCTGACAACATAAGGTGACAAGATAATACCTGATGTGACTTTGTGTCGTGTCCCACTTCCCCTCTGAAGGTGTGAGAACCCAGGGGACAGAATCCTGGTTTGCTGTTCTGGAAACACCCCAAAGGGGAACAAGTGGCTTACCAGGACCTCAGATTTCACAGCTGGCCTGTAGATGAAGTTGGGTTCCTGGTGGACCATGACAGGTTTGGAGATGGTGGACACGCCAGGGCCTCTTGGAGGCTGTGGGCTTGGGCAAAA
The DNA here is from genome assembly GCF_950005125.1 of Chionomys nivalis. Classification (NCBI taxonomy): domain Eukaryota; kingdom Metazoa; phylum Chordata; class Mammalia; order Rodentia; family Cricetidae; genus Chionomys; species Chionomys nivalis. The sequence continues at coordinate 39,241,025 of NC_080108.1, read as the reverse complement.
TGTCTACAGGGGTTAGTTTAAGAGAAACCCATGTGATGTCTTGGTAAATGTGGCCAGTGATAGCCGTGGTACTGCTACAAACATGCAAATCACTCCATGCATAGAGCCAGCCCTACTCGGCTGCCCTGACAGAGGTCTGGGTAGGCTCTTTTCACAAACAGAACTCCACTGCCTCAGTGTGGCTGAGCGGTTCTGAGTGCCAGCCACTGTCTTTCAGAGGGCACATTTTCAAGTTCCCTCATGTTAGTCACCCAATGTCCCCTTTCTTAAAAGGCTCTCTCCTCTGGCAGTATTCATGTCCCTGTGGGGTGACATGAGGCATCTTGGCTTCCCGGTGTCTAGGCAAAGTGTCCAGAAGCCTTGGGGTGAGGATAGATCCAAGACCAGACTATTCTAGAGCTGACAATACTTGTTCTAACCACATGATCACTCCGTAAAAATATCTCTTATCATGGCACAGCCCTGCCCCAGACCCTTTGACGGGTCCCCAGAGAGTGCCAACACCCCCCGGCCTGACTTTCAAAGCCTTCCTTTCCCAGGCTCCTCACACTGCTCAACTTCAGCCTCGAAGACATCAGGCTCTGCCACATCAAAGCCTTTGTTCCACTTTGCCAGGCCAGGTTGTAACTTGGAAATTGTTGCTCCTCCCCATTCCCACACTTGCCCCCAGACACCTGTGGGTACTCCCCCTTTACCCTGTTTCCTACTAGACTGACTGTCTTGGGCAGGGACTATGGCCGCCAGGCTAAGGTTGGGTCCCAGTGCCTAGGAGAGTATCTAGCCTATGGTAGGTACTTCACAAGTATGTGCTGGCTGAGTACATGAATAACTCAACACGATGCCTGATCGTACACACAGGGTTCTGAAACCTTCCTCAGGCAGGTGCTGCGATACCCGGCACACACAGTGAGGCCTGCTAACTGCAGGATGACTTGCAAACATGCCAGCCACACATGCAAACTTGTACGGGCACACAGGTGGAGGACTGGGTAGATGAGATGAAGGCCAGTGTAATGACACAGCTGTGAGTAGAGGACAGCTCTGCATTTTCTGTCACTTGAGATATTTACGGTCCAGTCCTTTAAAGTTCATTGCTTGGGGACCTTAACCTACCCTTTGCTCTGAGCAGTGGAGAGCTAGACAGTGGAGTCTGTCTTGAATCTCATATGGTGTTTGCTGAGAGGATGTCCCATGTACGGTTTTGTTCCAAATCACTCCATTCTTACTGCTTGGACTAGGAATGCCTAACAGCAATACTTACTGTCTCTTGAGTACCTGCCACTTTTTTAAGATTTAACTCAGAATGCGTTGTACAGGGTGGCGATGTTGCTCAGCTGGTAGAGTGCTTTCTTGACATGCACAAAGCCCTAGGATCGATTACCCAGCATGCAAGTGCCACATGCCTGCAAACCCAGCACTCGAGAGGCAGAAGCGACATAATAGTGGTTTAAGGTCATCTTTGGCTACTGAATGAGTTCAAGGCCAGCCTGGGCAACATGAGACCCTGTTTATTTTTATGGTTATTTGTGGGAGTTTTTGTTTTATTGTGGTGTCTCGCTCTGTAGCCCAGGCTGTTCTGAAATTTATGTGTACTTCAGGTTGTCCTCAAATTCAGTGGTCCTCCTGTCTCAGTCTCTGGAGTGTTGAGATTATAGCTGACCCATCATTCTGAGCCCCTCTTTCATGCATTAACTTGTCTGGTTCTCACAGTAACTGGGTGCCACTTGCATTTCTATTTTACAGATCAGGATGTCCAGGCTCACATATAAGGAGTAACAGGTGCCCAAAGTCATTTAGCCAGGGAATGACAGAACACGATTCCAGACTACTAGGTCTGACTCATTATGTCCCTCCTGCTATCGTTATGTTTCTTGCTGCTCTGATGACCTTCCTCTGCCCCCTACTGTGCTGTATCCCTCAAGGCTCAGCTCTAAGCCCTAACAAGGCAGAGGTATCCGCAGATGGAGACTTAGCTGTGTTAGCTTAGAGAAGAGCCCTGTATCTGTATTGTTCTCCCTTCAGGTGGCAAATTCCTGGAAGGTAGGTGTGCCAGCCTCATGGGACCTTCTTCAGCTCTGCCCTTATCTACTTCTTATACCAAGAGGTGCAAGGCATGAGCCCAGTGCCTCATCTCAGAGTCAGACCTGTTGAGGAAAAGCTACTGCCCACTCTGTGGTCACTTTTAGAGAAAGATAGGACCTTCTCGCCAGGCTAACACAGTCTCTTAAACCTGATGGCTGGTTTGGCTCTGGAGAGATGTTCCTGGAGTGAGGAAACATCTCTCTCTGTCTGAGCTGCAGGAATAAAGTCCCCACCAGAGGTCCACCGGATTCTAGTCCCTCTGTGATCCTCCAGCCGGGAACTGTCAGCCACATCAGGAACCTGGCATGGCCAGCTTCCCTGGATGATTGGAGTTACTGAATCCACTCTCCCGTCAGGAATGAGTAGAAGGCAGATGACAGCCATTGGTGGGGTGCTGCCGACCACCTCTACCACCTCACCACCAGTGGAAGGGAACCTCCTCAGCTGAGTCACAAAGCCTGGCCATGAGCTAGTAGGATCAAAGTCTCACATGGCCCTCAGGGACTGACTCTTCCAAAGCAGTCTTTGGCTAAAGATCAATCGATGGGAAATATGTCTTTCTGAAAATACCACCGCTCAGTCTCTCAACATCCAAGAAAAACATTTCTCATCTTTTAATAGTAAACTTGAGAATTTCTAAGAACCTCTCATCTTCAATGTTTCTTGGGTGGTGGCCAGAAGTGTCTGTGTATTACATACCAAGTCAGTGTGGCTGGCTAGTGCTATGGAAAAGGGTGCTATAATGTCCCATGATTACCCTGGATCGTCATCCTTTGATTTTCAGAACTAGGCACTCCCCCTAAGTTTTCCCCATTTCCCCTTTCTGCAGTTAAATCAGGGGTTCACTTCCCACTTATGAGACTTTCTCAGTTATTCTAAAGACATGGTTGGCTATTCATTCACACAACCAGAAAGGCCCACACTGCAGGTCACCAGCCTTCACTAGCTCAGGAGCTAAGAGGACAATGACACTGACCCAACCCATTGTTGCTCATTTCACGGTCACAGCAATTCACCATGTAAACACAGGACTTCAAAACCAGCAAAATGCACACCCATGCAGGACAGGACATCACACCTGGGAAGAGGCAGAGATGATGTTTCCTCTTGTCTCCACTCACTGAAGCGGTGGAGGGCAGAGGAAACAGCACCCGCACCCCTTGCACTTGGTTTGCAAGCACAACATGCAGAATAAATAAGGTGGTACCTTTGGGGTATGTGGGAAGCTCCGCTCAGGGGTAGGGGAGCTGGTGGGTTTCCCAATGTGGGTATTTGCCTCCCAGTCATCAGCTGGATGGCCTGGGTCCCCAGTGCGGAAGGGGTGGTTGCCCAGGGCCTCTTCAAGGGCTGAGGGCAGTGGGCGGGTAGGAGTGAGGTCTTGCGTGGGAATGGATGGAGGGGGAGGAATGGGAATCGGGGGCGGAGTGCGCTGCACCCAAGGTGAGGATGAGGCACTCACGTGGCCTGATGAAGGAAGTACGGGAGGGGCGGGGACCTTGGAGGGTGGGCTGATGGTTGGAGGGTGGGGCATCACAGGCAATGCCGAGGGAGTCTTGGGGGGATAGTAGAACATGTCCAGGGGGATGTCATCCAGGTCAGTGGTGTGGAGATGGAGCCCACCGGCGAAGCGTCTCAAGGGTGGGGCCAGAGGAGACACAGAAGGTGGGGGAGGTGGGGGCCCTGTGGTCATCTGGGGGTGGAGAAGTCCTGTCATTATCTATTCCACAACACGTCAACAATGTTCTTATCTGTTTCTCTTACTGCTGGAGCCCCAGCACTCAGACCAGAACTGTGGGTGCTGCTAGCCAGCTCCCCAGCTGAGGAGAGGCCCCAGCTGTGCCACCTGGGCATGATCAGACAGTTTACCCTCTAGAGCAGGACACACTCGAACACTTAGGGGGAGCCTAAGTGCTCAAGCAAATACTACAGCAAGGACAACAGGCCCAGTGGGGACTGTCTCAGGGCAGAAGGGATTTGTGGGCACCCAGAAGATAAATTCATAAATACAGACTTGTCTCCCCTCCCCCAAGACAGGACATGATGAGAGCTGTCAGGGCTGGGCTGTAGACAATGAGATATATACTGGTCTGGCTGGCAGTGATGACCAACGGCCATCACGCCTCTTGCTGCGCTCAGGGTGAACTGTTCTAAAGTGGTCAGGGTGGTCCAGGTGCAAAGAAGGTTCTGTTACCTCAGCAATCTCATTCTCGGAAGAAGAAATCTGCTGGAGGCGGGTCTGACAGAGCCTCTCCACCCAATACTGAGTCTTTTCCGATTCCTCAAGGTCTTCCCGCTCAGTCTCAGACACCTGGGACCCAGGACCCGTGTCCAAAGAAGAGGACAAAGGGCAAGCAGAGTCAGGTAGGCAGCAACACACAGAGGCACGGCTCTAACCCTTCAGTACAGGCTGGCATGCCAGCATCTAGACAAAAAAATCCACCTGGGCCTGAGAACAGAGTAGAGGCTGGGATGTCAGGGTGACAGCAAATCCTGCAGGGGCTCATGCATTGCCTGACGGTGCTGGCTCCCAAGAGCCACAAAACTCTGAGGCTCTTGGAGTTCCTTCGTGGCCTCTTCGCCCCTAATATGGATTTAAGTTTACTCTTGCTTCCCTGCAGGGCTGCCCTGTCCTCAGAAATGCAAGTTTAATCTTATTCTTCATTTTGAAGCTAATCTTTTCTTAGTGCCAGACCTAATACACTTCACATTTCCCAGGACTTCTCTGGTTTTATAATCTAATCAGCCTGGCATTGTGATTCATGGGAGCATTAAAGAGAAGCAGAAAGAATATTGCCTGCAGCCAGGAAGCTCAGGCCAACCACCTCACTCAAGACGGAAACCTCTCGTGCTGTAAGAGCACTATTGGCACGGTTAGTCTTAGGAATATTCTCGGGTTATAGAGGTATAGCCTTAGACACAGAGACAGAGTTAGCAGCCTCAGATTCTGAGCCTGATTTTCTGGAGATAGTTTCAGACTTGAAATCTACATTAAATGTTGAACCCATATACCGAGCTTGGTGAGACTTGGTAGTGAGAGTGGACTGAATAAGACAGGTGAGTGGAAGGTGCCAGACTTTCAAAGAGGCAGAGGGGTCAATCTCAACCAGACTCTCAGCCAGAAGATCAGCTCTAAGGAGAAGAGGCCTTTTCATAGAGTTACATCTTGGAGGGATAAAGTAAAGGGGGCAGACTTATGTGTCAGTGACAAGCCTGAGATTCAGTCTGGGCAGGGAGGTTAGCCTCAGATCCAGACCCTAAGCCAGGAGACTAACTTTAGTTTCCAACATACACCTAACACGCATCTAGAACTGGCCTCAGGTGGCCCTGGGTAGGTGGGGCAGTTGTAATCTCTAGACTGGGAGGGATGAGCCTGTCTTTACACTCGTCTGTGGAGAAAGATCCTAACTAGCCCTTGGAAGTAGTGAGATAATGCCCACCCCCTGCGACTGTGCACACACCTCCTGGGCCAGCCGGTTGATCTTCAGCTGCTTCTCCTTCTCCAGCATCTCTTCCTTCTCTTTGTAGAGCTTTTGCTCAAATTCCAGTTCCTTCTTATTCTTTCGCAAGTCCTGCAGGCTGTCATACTTGGCTTTCTTCTTCTCTTTTTCTTTCTGGGCAGATGGAGCGTTGTGTGTGTGATAAGGGTGACAAGGTGCTGTTGGCACTAGCATAGGACAGCAAGCAGGGCATCCAGCTAGCAGACAAGACAAGGCAGACTGCCTCAATGAGTCCCACTCTCAGGTCTGTCCTGTCACACTGGGCATTGGACCTCAGGTTGAGGTCAGGGAGGGCATTGCTACTCATTGTAGAGTGAGAGACATACTCCTCCATCAGCCAGAACTGGCTTATGTTCACTAACTAGCTGTGTGACCTTTTGACTAAGTTCTGTAATCTCTCTGGGCCTGAACTCATCACATCTCTAAAGGAGGGAAAACAGCTGCCCCACAGGCTTCTAGCCAGTGCCCATGAAATACCATCTATGAAAGGGCTTTGTAAATCTCAAAGGACTACTCAATGAAAGCATCGTATTTACTTCCCAGGACCTGGGCGCTTGCCTTCCCCAGCATCAGAGGAGAAAGGTGACTCCTGTTCAGATGCTAGTGATGCATTCTGGGAGATTCTAGAAAATCTGAGTGAGTTAGTCAATCTGCTGTGCAAATGTCATCTGTCCTGGTCTGGACGTGGGGCCTTAAGCCAGGGACACTGGATTCAGTCTTGATCTGTAAGCTCTACACTGTATCACCCAGAGCATCCAAAGCTGGGGTTCCCTCTAAACTGTGTCTTCAACTGAAAACTGCAGGATTTGGGGGTGCAGGGTCAGGAGGAAGCCACAAACTCAGACAGGTCAAGTCGCTTGCCCAAAGTCAGGCATCTAGGAAGAGATGGAACCAGGCTCAGGCCTGAGTCCTCCAGGTCCCAGTCTTCCACTGTGCTCAGATCATCTGGGGGCAGAGGGACAGAGCAGGGGGGAGACTGCTCCCATCACCTAGCAGAGAGCACGGAGCCAGCGCTCAGAAGAGGATGCAGAGAAAACCAGACAAAATCAGGGCAATTTCCAGAACTGTGCCTCTGTCTATCAGGGCCTCCTGCTTTTCTGCTCTGGGTGCGCTCAGAGACCAAGACCCAGAACGAGGGATTGCAACAGCGGAAGCAAACCTTTCGTGTTAACTGATTTAGGGGTGTCTCTAGACATCTGAAGGGCGCATCTTGCCTCTACCACAGACAATCCTATCACCACGAACAGCTGATACGCTTTGGAAATGCTTGCCTCTGGGATCTGCCTCCAGAGCAGTTCACAGCATCCAAAGAAAATGTTTCTCTTTGCTTCGATTCTGCTTGTTTCATGGCTACCCTGCTCACTAGGTCCCCAGCTCGGCTCAGAGATGAATTCCCACATCATGTTGTAGGTCCAGACAGCAATCCTCAGCAGGAGCCAGAAATGGTCTCCTAAGTGGCAGCTAGCTAGAGTAAGGTCATGGTCTCCTCTGGGGCCACCATGATAGGAATGACCATTCTGTCAGCTAGGAAACAAAACCTACCGCGATTTCACAGCTAGAGTGGGCTCCTGAGAAGGAAAGTGACAGGAGACAGCTCCTGTCCCAATCTCAGTAAAAGCATCTACTAACAGATGTAGATGGTAAACTCCTCTGTCTCTATACAGGTAGCTTAGATGCCCACAATTCTGCCTTCCCTGCCAGGCTGGGAGCTCCTGCAAATTAGACCATGCATGATTTCCTGAAACAGTTCCTTGTGTAGTGTGTGTGTGTGTGTTTGTGTGTGTGTGCAGGAAGTGCACATGTTGCTGTAGGTTCTTGTGCAGAGAGCAGAGGATAGCCTTAGGTAGAGAGGATAGCCTTAGGTAGAGGTCCTTGGGAGCCTTTCACCTTTTGTCTAAGACAGGCTCTATTGCTGGAATGGAATTTCACAGCAAAGGCCTGGGGATCTCCAATCTGCCTGCCTCTGCCCCCATCTGGTCATCTCTGAGATTACAGGCATGCTACCACAACCAGGTTTTTCTGTGGGTTCTGGGATCTGAACTCAGGTCCTTATACTTGGAGCAAACACGTTACCTACTGAGCCATCTCCCCAGCCTTAAGTCACTCAAGCACTTGTGAAGGGTCCTGGACAAAACCGTAACTCCTCCAGGCCCTGCACAGACTGGGGCCAATGAACTAGTGGCCTTGGACTGAGAGGACTCATGGCCAGCGTAAGAGACCTGAATCTCTTCTTTCAGATCTGGGGGTTTGACTACTGACACTCATGGCTGTGGATGCATTCCTTAGCTCCAGCTGCAGAGAAGCAAACCATGTCTGGTGGTTCTGGACAAAGTGAAGATGGCTTTCCAGAGCTGGTGTGAGGGCTATTCTTCTATTGTGCCCTTACTCGTCAGTTACATTCATGGCAAACATCCACTTCCATCTCTCTACCAACAACAGTTCTCTTTGGGAAACAGAAACCTGCTGGGAGCCGATTCAAGTGGCCGCCATTACAAGATGGCACTTGGCCCCGGCCTCGCTTGGTGAACAACTCCATATTAGGCAATGCAGTGGTACCGTGCCTCCCGCATGTGCAGTGGCGATGATGTGCTTAGGGCCAATCCCGTGGCCAGGAGCATCGGCAGGCGCGCATCGGCCAATCCAGGCACGACTCGTTCCCTTACCCCCTATATAAGCAGCCGCCGCTTGGCGCTCGGGGCCCCTCGCTTCCAATCAACCGGGGTAGCAACCCGTTTTGTTGCTGTTAGCTGGAGAGACTTAATTACTCTGAGAATCTCATCAAAGTTCCTGCCAGTGGTGGCTGGGTAGAGGATAGATAGCTTCAGTTCCTTGTCAGGGCCGAAAATGAACACCACACGGGCCGTCACGGGCATGCCCTTTTCATCCTTCTCTGACGGATCCAGCATGCCCAAAAGGATGGCAAGTTCCCTCTTCTTGTCATCGATGATGGGGAAGGGGGGCTTTTCTGTGGGCTCATCACCATTGTAAGCATTAATGTCCTTGCTCCAGGCAAGATGGTCCTCAACACTGTCTGTCGAAAGAGCGATCATCTTAACATTCATCTTGGCAAACTCTGGAGCCAGCTTTGCCGCTCTGCCAAGCTCTGTGGTGCACACTGGGGTAAAGTCCCGTGGGTGAGAAAAGAGAATGCCCCATGAGTCTCCCAGGAAATCGTGGAAGCAGATTGGGCCGATGGTGGTATTGGCCTCAAAGTTGGGAGTTTCGTCCCCGAGAAGCAGCCCTCCCGGCATGAAACAGAAGCCAAAATACCAGCTGTTCTAGAACGACAATCATGGGAACTCTAGACTGGCCCCTTTACTATGAGCAACTTCCAAGGAACATAATTCACGTGTGCAGAACATTCCAGCTCACTGACATTTCCACAGCTATTAGTGTTTGGAGAACCCATGCCCTATCTGTTTGTTTTGATTATTTTTTCCTGTAAAATCTAGGGACATGTGTGTATATGTCTAGTGTCTGTATCTGTGTGCACACACACATGTGAAATCTATATACATATGTGTATATATATATTATATATGAGTATGTACACACATATGTGTACTGTATCTGCTGTTCTCTTTAGCCACATTCTAATACAGGCAATAAAGGGAAAAATCAGCAGACTAACTCAATGAGACTCCCCCAGACATGCCCAGCTTCAAGCCAGCAGCGAGGATAGCGACAAACATAGCCCAATACAAAAACATAGACTTACTTAAAATATGAGATTATTCTTGCAAGGCTTGTATGTGAATTTTATAGATGACAGTGCCATGTCACAATGTCAGAGTGGACAGTAGGACTTCAAGCCTGTGACACAGAGAGCACAATCCTAGGAGATCACACACTTTCTGAGACCATAACAGGGTGGGAAGGAGTCCTGCAGGAGCTGTAGCCTAAACCTGTTCACTGCCGTGCAAAGCTGGTATCGCAGGTAAAAACTCACACGTGTCAGGAATACCGCTGCTGCTGGGTAACAGGTGTGTGCTGCCCAGTGCCCCAAGCTCACGCGCTACCATTCCTTTGTTTCTAAGGGACCTTGCTAGAGTGAGCTGAGCTGGTTGAGTGATGTCATAGAGCTGAGTTCACTCAGATTGATGCCAGCAGCCTGATTTCTAAATACCAAGCCATCTTGAATGTCTAATATACAGTACAGATATTAACTGTGGCATTTTCATAATCAAATGTTGATGAAATTTAGTAAGACAAAAGATGAGAGTTTTATGGGGCCTGGAGATAGTATAATAAGATTTAGATAGAAAATTAAAGGTCTCAGAGAATGGAAAGATACATAATCCTAGACCCAGGCAGAGATAGGTCTAGGGAATAGTTGGAATTAATATGGCTGTTTTCCCAAACTCGGGTGCCAAATTTCACACAAGCTGCATCTGGCAGGGTCGTCATGAACCGCTTTATGCCACCCACCCAGGCATTTTTACTTTGTGTAACCCAGGCTTCTGGTCAAGGCTCTGGTCTTGCTTGGCATACCAAGTCTGAAGGTGCTTGCCCCCGGCCAATCCCATCAGAGCCAGCCAGGGCTTAGACAAGTCTCATGCTAGGAGTGCTTGTTCTCCCTTCCATGATATCTCTACCACGGCGCCCCTGCCAGATCTCAGACAGACAGGGTCAAAGAGTCTGCTTGCAAGTGAACGAGGAGAAGAAATGTTTGGAAAAGACCACAGCTCACATAAAACTCAGGAGAGCACGGCACCTTGCTCAGGCCTCTCCTACCTTCCGGATGGTTGGGAATTTGCCATCGTAACGGTAAAACCACCCAAAGGCTACAAGGACACAGAAAAATGATGAGACACAGCATCCATGGGCAACAGTTGGGAGCTGGGCTCCCAAGGAACATGTGGCTTTGTGAAATCCAAGAGCAAAATCTGCTCTCTGGCCCACTTTCCCTGACCCGACGAGGGATCTGGGCAAAGCAGGCTGGAAACCACCTGAGCACTGCCCTGATTCCCAGACTCCAGGTCACCATGCCTGTGGAAAGACATTCTCTCCCAAATAACAGAACGGCTGCAAACACAAACCACACGGAAAGAGAGAAAAGTACTCCCCAAGCAGATGCCAGGTTTCCACAGCTAAGAAATGGCTTCAAACAAGAGGCAGCTGAGCCTCTGCCTGGAACTGCTCCAGACAGAGCCCAACTGTCTCACAGAACAGCTTGCAGCCCCTCTTTAAACACCAGAGAAAGGCAATCATTCTAGAAGGTTCTGGAAGGGCAGTGTGTTAACAGCAAGCAGGAGATAAGCTTCCAGAAAGGAGATTCCCTACCCAGATCAGATAAACAAGGCTTAGTCTCCTTGCCTAGGCAACAACACAGTGGGACAGTACTCCAGACCTGAGCCCTCAAGGCTAGTGCTGATAGCCCATGCTTGGCTCTCGGTGCTGGCCTGGGTATTGAGCTCAGGATTAGATCGGGCAGACCAGCCCTGTGTCTAATGTGGGAGGGGTCTTTGGAGTCTTGTGGGAAAGGCCAGAGAAGTGGGGATACTTGGTGAGGCAGTATTTAAGTATTCGAGCCAGTGGCTGGGCTGTACTGTCAAGTGGCAGGTTAGTTTTTAGCCTAGCCACGAATCTTGTCCCTAAAGTTTGGCACTCTGTGCACAGGCCAAGCAGAGGCCAGGCGCATCCTCACAGACCCCAGTGGTTCCCATCACAGTCCTGCTCTTTCAAGCTGGTGTCTCCACTATGTCTGAAGGAGGTGGGCAGAGCAAGCAGGGCAGCCAAGCCAGGGAGTGGAGCATGGGCGCCAACCTGCTGTCCCTGCTCCGTGATTCCATCCAGGTGGTCTGCAGGCTCCAGTTTGGCCTCCGCTCCCTGATCATCTACCCAAGGGATGAGAGGGACAAGCTGATGAGCCAAGAGGATTCCCAAGAGGGGTGTGAAGGAGCCTAGGAAGCTGTGGAGCCAAGGGCAGCAGCCGGGCTCGAGAGCCTCCCGCTAAGCTCTGTGGCTCTGGCAGGTGCACACAATGCTTTTGAACCTCAGTGGTTTGGACTCTTCTGTCTGTTAAATGGGTTCACAGTAGGGACCTCTGACCTGATATCAGCATGAGGATCGTTTTGCAGGACACTGAGCTGAAAGCTGGAGGTGCTGGCAGTATCGGAATATTATGTAGGACCGAGGAGAGGAGCTTTCTGTGGGATACTGGATCTTACTTCTCACTGCTCTTGTCTTAGGGCTCTGCATCTCCTGGGGGTTATCTGAGCTATGTGGGCAGTAGATGAAGGCTGGGCCTCCCAAGGAAGCTGCATACACAGGCCGTATGTCGTTAGTATAATAGGAGTCTCGACATGGTGTGGAAACAACTCTCCATTCTAGCCATTACAGCCTGGATCCTGACCTCCCTGGAACCCCAGCAGGAAGTGCCGTGTTTCATTATTTCCTAAGTCTCTGCTCTCAGGGGCTGTGCTCAGTTGCTCTGCTTTCGGCTCCACTCCGAGTACCAGATAGAGGAACACTGGTGCTCAGGGAAGACACAAAGGACTACTTAGTTTAATAGAAATCTCCCACCAACTTTCAAAACATGGGTCTATTGGGTGGACAATAATTAAGGGGTATCCTGGAGTGAGAGGGGGCTAGTGTTGTCTCATTTAAGCCCCTCATCTTCCAGCTAAGGGAAGGGGTCCTTGGTAACGAACTCTCCTCTCTCACAATCTGCTGCTAAGCTAAGAAAGGGTCTTTTGGCTTCTCTGTGACCGTGCGTCCTAGCTCAGAGAGCTTGGCAGTGTTGGGCATGGCTGATAGGCCATGGGTAAGTGGCAGAGGCAGCTGTCCGGCTCCCACGGGACCCAGGGTTGCAGGAACTGCCAATGCAGGTGTCCCAGGCTCTTCTCTGGTTGCTAAGCAGAGCCCACCCCTCACAGGCACAGAAGCCTGAGTCAGGTCTAAGTGTTGGCTAACTGGATCCAGAGCTGAAGGTGGTCAAGGAGGAGCTACTTAGATGAGTTTCTGCTGGCCGTGCAGCCTTCCCTTACCTCTGCGGCCTCTGTGGAGGAGGCAAGGGAGAAGCAGGCTGGAGCCTCTCAGAGAGGCCTGACTGCATCTGTGGACCAGCCCTGAATGCAAGTTACAGCCATAAATGCTGGCAATTGACAAGATCTAGACGCCCCCCCCCCCCCCCCGCCAGGCAAAGCCCTGAGTGAGGGAGTTTCTAGATTGGGTTAACTGATGTGGGGAGCACCAGCTCATGGGCTGGGGTGCCAGGCTGAATAAAAAGAAACAAGTTAGCTGAGTACTAGCTCCTATACCTACCCGTGTGTCATGGGTGGTGGTGTGTGCAGTGTGTGTGTGTGTGTGGTGTGTACAAAGTGTGGTTTGTGTGTGTATGTGGTATGTGTGTGCAGTGTATGTGAGGTGTGTGTATGTGTGTGTGGTTTGTGTGATCTCTGTGTATGTGTGGTGTGCTTGTGAGGTGTGTATGTATGTGTGGTGTGTGTGTGAGGTGTGTGTGTGGTGTGTCTGTGAGGTGTGTATGTGTGTGGTGTGTGTGTGTGAGGTGTGTGTGTGTGGTGTGTGTGTGAGGTGTGTATGTGTGTGGTGTGTCTGTGAGGTGTGTATGTGTGTGGTATGTGTGTGAGGTGTGTATGTGTGTGTGAGGTGTGTATGTGTGTGTGTGAGGTGTGTATGTGTATACGGTTTGTGTGATCTCTGTGTGTGTGATCTCTGTGTATGTGGTGTGTGGGCATTTCTTAGACTATGGACATGATGTGATCAGCTACCTCATATGCCAGTTGATCTGACTTCCCTGCCATGATGGTCTGTATCTTCAAATTGTGAGCCTAAGCAAACCGTTCCTTCCTTAAATTGCTTTGGTCACAGCAACAAAAGAAGGATCAAACACGGGCTAATGGCTGCAAGGTGAAGCCGGATGGCTGCAATCACTTCCCCAGGGGGAGCCAGGACTCAGTCATCCATCTGAGCATGTGACCTGCCTCAGGATACTGTAGCCTGAGCAAGGGAAAACTCTTGTCCCTTTTACTCAGGAAACTCAATTTGGTTAAGAAGCATTAAATAAATACCTAGCCTGTGAAAGGCCTTTTATTTTCCATAATCCCTGAGAGGGCATGCTCTCTGCAAAGAGGAGACCCAGTTTCTAGAAGGTACCACACTGGCTCGGATTACTTTCACAGAAGCAATTAAAATCGATTTCTCTCCTTCTGAAGCTCCTATTTCACTCACAAGGGCAAATTAGCTCCCGTCTAACATACGGATCATTCACTGAAAATTTATCTCAGGCCACATCCTCAGCAAATACGAACTAACTTGGGGGAGGGTGATGAGTGTGCTTTGTCATCTCTGAAGATGACACCTGTGCCCTGCCCCATGGAAGAGTGAAATGGAAGAATCTCGACAGACACCCTACACCACTGTTCTGGTGTTGGCAAGGGTGTAGAGCTCAGGTGGGATCTCAAATTGGCTGAGTTAACTACACCCCATGGCAATGAGGAACCTTGGTTCTTGGATCCAGGGATACACCCACCTGGAGGTTCCCACAATCTGGGCCTTGTGCTCTTGTGAGCACAGTAAGGTGAGGAGAACCTGTCTGTGTCAATCACAACTAGAAAGGGACAGTGGATGGGACTGAAAATCCATCCAGGAATGAGGGACTTGTGATGGCCATGGCCCTACACTGCTTGGAGGCCCTCTCCTCCACTAGCTCCTGAGACATCCTGGAAGATGGGACTGAGAGCAGGGAACTGGGGAGCTTCTGATGGAGGCCCGGGCTGAAACCAGTGGAAGAACACACGACTGCTAAAGAGATGGGAAGGGCAGGGAGAGCTTAGGCCCAATGTAGCACACCCCCAGACTCCAGAGGGTACATGGAAGGGGGTCTCATGTTCCTCTCTCTGCCTCCATCCTCAGCGTGCTAATGGCAGGAATGGGGTGATGGGCACTTTGACTGGCCTTTCCCCCAGCTGCCTGGCAACCTTAGACCACCAGAGATTTACCCTTTCTTTCTCCGTGCTGGTTTCAACACAGTCCTAGTTCAGACCCAGGCCAGAAGACAGCATGCCATTCAGCAAGCTCAGGGAGTCACCCTAGAAGCCAGCCCACACCTGCCAAGCTCTCTGTACCCTCTACAGCATACCAAACATCTGCTGCATCTGCGCCATGGGGTATGATGTGGGAGCTGGTGCATGAACCACACCCCGACAAGGAGGGTGGGCAGAGGCTACAGCTGAGGGTCCCGAGCACTGCCTCTCCCTGAGTGAAATATAGTGCAGATATCCCTGGAGTAGTCACCTGGAGAGGTGCTGATGAGGGTGGAAGGCCATAGTTCTGTCTAGGCCCCTTGGCACCACCCCATTCCAGACCAGTTGTACATACATTTGGGCTTGCGAAGGGGCGCCGGGTGCACCTCTGCAGTGATGGTTTTAGGCAGGATGAGCTGTTCCTTTGAGCCCCAGTCTTCTTCCCACTGCTTCTTAAACTTCTCTTCCTCCTCCACGATCCTGAAATGAGACCGCCACCCCTGCGATCAGAGGCAGAACCTTCAGAGGCTCACTTGTGGCTACCAGAGGACCCTGACTGTCTTGGGAAGGGAGGCTTCACAGCTCTAGCCCAAGCTAGGATCAGTGCTGCAGAGGGAGGTCTAAACTCAGCAATGCACTCTGGCTTGTCTCACGCCTGTGAACATATGTGGGGTGAGTGCTGAGAGCAGGCTGAGCCCTGTGCCTTGCCCTGAGTGACTCCATCATAAAAGCAGCATTTGCCTCTGCTCTGAGTGAAAATGCCGAGGTGGGTGACTCTACAATGTGTTTGTACATGTACACACTACCGCGTGTCCAGGTCCACCCATGATAGCTCACTCCCAAGTAAGCTGGGAACATACGGGTACATGGGCGTATGACAACTGTATCAGAAAAGAAAACCCTGAATCTTACCCAACACACTAGACTAGTGAAGGCCCCCCAACCTGGACCCCATAAAGAGAAGGACACCTGACGTTGTAATGGTGACAATCCCATTGACTGGTCACCTGACTATCCAGGGTTTGTTAAATGGCTGACACACACATCCAGGGACTGACAGCCAGGCAATTCCCACCTGTCCCTGATGCTTGTGTTCCTGTAACACCGTGTAGTATGTTATGTGGGTATTATGACAGTAATTAAGACTGGAAAAAGAGAGGTAAATTGGAACTATTTGGTGCATTTGAGTCGACGATGCCAATGCAGCTTGTGAATTTCTTGTGAGTCAATAAATTCCACTGTTGTGGAATGTCACAGGGGTGTCTATGTTTCTGACTAGCTGAGCTCAGGACATGCAGCCATGGGCGCTCGGGATGGACCCCAATCCACTCACTCTTCCATCTCCTTCCGGTATCTCTCGTTCTCCTCAGCGGCCTTCTGGGCGATTTCCTTTCTCCTCCTAAAACAAATAGAGGTTGACCTGTGTGAGTGTACGCCCAGAGTGGTTCTGCAAAGTCTGGACCCTCTACTCTGAGGGAATTTCATCTGTGCTGCTGGGCAGAGAGTCTGTGCCATGGGAGCAGGTAGCAGGTCCACAGGCGTGTAGGCTCCCATCCAAAGGTGAAGCAGGCACCATGCACCAGGCTGATTCCGTGATGGAGTGACACCCTCTTCCCTTTCCTAAACACTTAGTACCCGAAATGTATCAAAGTTGGCATTTTGGCAGCGGTTTTGATTTGAGTTGCTTGTGCTATCGATTTTCTCAGCCCGCTATTTCAAACTTGCAGAGGTGAGCTTATCACCACAGGTGGGTGTCCCTGTGGGCACCGCCAGACTCCTGACCTAGACTGTATAGATTAGCATCCCAGCCTGACACCTATGATCCTGGACATAGGTGGCTTCCCCTCACTAAGCCTCAGCCTTCTTGCCTATCCAATGTGTTGACTCCATCTACCTTCCAGGGTTGCCATGGGAGCTAAACTAGGAACATAAACCAAGTCCAGAAATGAACAACACAGTATGCATGGTGCACACTGACTGTGGCCAGCAGGAACCTCTGTATAGCACCGGTGCCTGAAAATCAGGGCTCTTTAGCAACGAGTCAGGCTGTCTAGGACCGGAGTGGACACTAATCAGCCACTGAGGGCACAACAAAAAGAATCCAGCTGGCCCAGGACAAGCAGAAGTCAAGTGTTTGGTCTGGGTGTGAGCAGGTCCCCAGTAGGCCACTCACTGGCGCTCCATCTCCTGCTGCTCCTGGAGGATCTTGTTGGACTCCATTGCTAGACGCTTCTGCATGAGGAGCTCCTGCCTTTGGAGCTCACGTTGCCGTGCCTCCTCCAGCCGTTCCCGGTCTGTCATGAATAGCTCCCGGCCCTGTTGAGGGGTGACTGTGAAAGCCCAGGCCCTGGGGAGAAGGGACTGCCCCTGTCATGGAGTTAGTCAGGAGTCATGGGGGGCCATCGGCCCCTTCCGAACTTACAGCTCCAGCTACGACGGAGATGGTCAGGCTGCGGCTACTCTTCAGGACATTCACGGCCTGTGGACACAGGGACAGTCAGGGACAGTCATTCAGCTGGGGCCTGACCATCAGACTGGAGCAATACAGGCTGAGAGCATTAGGGTCTCTCAGCCATCAATCACAGCACTGGCTGGACGAAGTGTATGAAGAGGAGATACAGCAGGTGGGGACCCCACATCTCACCTCCTTGTGGTCCATGTTGGAGAAGTCGATGCCATTGACTTCCACAATCTGGTCCCCTGTCTGGACAAGAAACAGAAAAGGGTTGGTGTGTGTGCATGTGTGCGGTCCCTACATTCATCTGCAGAAATGTCTCCTGGCATGCCACACATAAAGGCTGCTTGCTGGTCAAGCAGCCAAATTCTAGCTCTTTCCAGGGTATAGACCCTGTGGCCTGCTCTGATAGGAATCTGGGAGGGCCTCGAGCTCACCTTGGTACCTCCACCCCGGCCATGATGGTCTTCTTGGCTATCAAACACCACACTACTATAAATTAGTATCTTTTGCTAGTAATGAGATTTCCCTTACAAAGCTTACTTAGTGGACAGAAGGCTCTGGGCTTTCCAGACAGCAGAGGCTCCGTTGGTCCCTCACTAAAATAACAGCCATGGTTGGCATTTATTGGTCAACTTTGAGTCCCTGGCACAGATCTAGTCTAAATGTTAATTTAATCTACCTAAAAACTCTAGAAGTAAGGTTCTAGCATCCTTATCTTGTGGTTAAGAGTCCCAAGGTTTGACTTCCAGCCCCACGTTGTAGGCACACAGCCTTTGAAGAGCCAGTGTCTTGACCTCCCTGGTGTGGGGGTATCATTAGTTGTTATAGGACTTAGAATGCAGAAAGTCAACTCCCACTATCCACATCTACAGACTTAGGACCAGCGGCTGCCAGAGCTGAAGAAGATGACAGTGGAGACCAATACTCCTTCTCTGCAATGCCTTCCTAGCTGGAGACCACTAGGGAGTCATCAGCCGGTGCTGGCCAGGAAAAAGCTACGTGGGAAGATGCAACATCTGTTGGTGTGTGGCCCTGTCCCTCTCATCCCGGCACGTACCTCCAACCCCACCTCTGCAGACAGGGAGCCAGGCTTCACATGGCTGATGAAGATGCCAGGCTTCTGGATGGGGCCACTGGAGATGCTGTGGGAAGCAGAGATGTGGGTTTAGGCTCATCTTTTACAGCTCTGTTCATTCTTTTTTTTTTTTTTTTTTTTTTGGTTTTTCGAGACAGGGTTTCTCTGTGGCTTTGGAGCCTGTCCTGGAACTAGCTCTTGTAGACCAGGCTGGTCTTGAACTCACAGAGATCCGCCTGCCTCTGCCTCCCGAGTGCTGGGATTAAAGGCATGCGCCACCACCGCCCGGCACTCTGTTCATTCTTAATGACCAGCCTGTGGCCCTCTGTCTATGTGGCCAGCATGCAGGATGTAGGCCATCCATGAACCCAAGGCCTGAGTTCCTCTGGTCCTATCTCCCTTTCAGCCTAGGCAGGAGTCACAGGAAACTCACTGAGATTTCATCTCCTCAGCCCTTTACACAATATACCACACATGCTACTTTTTTTTTGTCTTTCTAGAACTTTCCTGTTCATTCCTTATGGCGATAAGATTTTCACCAGATCCTGATTAAGCAAATTGCTCCAGAGTTATCAGTGCTTCTAATTTATAAACAGGATGGCACTTGTACTGTTAATTCCTCTCCCAGGTCTGTGGCAGACATCACTAATCAATCACAACACTCTTTCCCAACCAGTCACACACAGACTCGGAACCTTCCACAGAAAGACGCCACTGTCAATCAATGGGATGACACAGGTGGGAAACTTATTTGCCATTCCTGACTAGGGGCAGCTTCACCAACATCTTTACTGTGTAACCATCTGTGTGGTTAGCTAGCTTCCATATTAATTAGACTATCGTCTCCCAAAAAGGAGGGACTTTTAATTTTATTTTTTAAGACAGGTCTTGCCTCACCTAGACTAAGGTCAAACTCACTGTGTAACTGAGGATACCCTTGGGTTTAGAGTTTTCCTGCCTCCATTTTTCCAGAGCTAGATTTAGAGGTGTGCACCACCATGCTCAGTGTTTACAGTGCTGAGGTTTGTAACAGGCCTTTCTACATGTTTGACAAGCATCCTACCAGCTAAGCTACATCCTCACGCTCCAGGACAGACATTAAAAATCATCTGTGGAGCTGGGCATAACGGTGCGCTCCTTTAATTTCAACACTTGGGATGCAAATGCAGGCAGATCTACGTGAGTTCAAGGCCAGCCAGGCCTACCCAATGAGACCCTGTCTCAAAAACAAAACAATTTCTGGGGCTGGGAAGATGGAGACTGCGGCTCTATTTCTGCGTCTCAAGTTCCTTACCATACCCAGTGCACTAACCCCATTGCTGGTGCACAAGAATCCTCAGGAGCAGGAGTGAGAAAAGCGAGAGAAAGTGTTGGGGTCTACTAGCTGTCACTGTGTCCTGGGCATGCCTGCTACCCACCTAAAAACTGCTGACAGCTCAGGCATGCCCGCTACCCACCTGCAGCCCAGGCCCCGGGAGCCTACAAGACTGATGAACACCTTCTTCTCCTTGGCTGTCCGGTTGCTGGGAGAGCCCGAGCCACCTCGCACACCCTGAAGAAGGGACAGAGACAGGTTAGTGGGTCTACACACATTCAAATATCCTCCTAAACTTGAGACTTTCTGATTAAATCTCCATATTCACAGAGACCAAATAGCCATCACATCCCTGGAATATGGGTCTGGAAGCCCGCTACACCTTAAGGGTGTACAAGGTGCCCTAAGGGTCTATGTGAAGCCCAGACGATACATTCCCTAGAATCATCCCTCCTTCAGGACCAGCTGCCCAACGTTCATCAAAGGTAGTCCTAGCCTCTTACCCCAGACTCCGACACAAACTGATCCACATACTGCCATTTGAGGGGTTCCTCAGGAGAGCTAAGGAGAAGGGGACACAGAATTCGAGCTAGTAAGCACATTTGAGGGCCTTGGGATATGTGAAGCTGTTACCAGCACCCTCTCCCAGTCCAGGAGCAGTGCGAGTCAGGGCATGTGGGACTCACTCAGATGAACCGACTTACCTCTTCACAGGGATCAGGCCAATGTCTGTGGGAAACACAGCACATTAGGGTCTTTGGAGCTGGGGCTGTAATCCCCACATCCCACCTGTCACAAAGCTCCCTTCTGGCCTCACTCACGTCTCACTTTGATGGACACGGTCTTCTTGGTGCGGATCAGGTTGATGACTTCCTCGTGGGTACAGGAGGAGATGGAATAGCCATTGATCCGGACGATCTCGTCCCCTACCTTGGCACAGAGAGATGGGACAAACATGGGGGAGTGTCAAACAGAGCAGAAGGTCCACTACCAGTTGCCCACAGCCCCAGAAGGGGCTGACAACCAGCAAAAGCTTCTATATGTGCTGTAGTACCAGGTCACAGCCAAACACCCCTCTGACAGCTGAGGGATCCAAGGCAGGCAACATTTTCAGTTCCCGGATGGAGAAACCAAGATCTGGGCTGGGAAAAGTAGGCAGTGGGCGGGTAGTAGAGCTGAGGCAGGAGTCAGGACTCTGTCCCCTCCCTCATCTTGGTGCTTCTGTTACTGAGGTACCATCAGGTTCTAAGATCCATCAGTCCACATGGCCTTTGTCCCTTCCTGCCCTCAGAAGTGGGCTCTTGTCTCTGTCAATTACTAACACACACACTGTGAGCCAGAACAGGGACCTAGGACTCTTCATCCAACTCTAATGCCAACGTGCAATCTCTTTTGTTCCCTCCAGTGCAGTTAAACTGACTTCTAAATCTTGATTCTGGGAGCAAGCAAAAGAACAGAATGAACTTAGGGCTCTGTGCTCTGTGAGTTCAAATCCTTCCTTCTTAATTCCTATTAGGTATATGACTTGAGCCAAGTCTCTTGAATTCCCTGAAACATAGTTTCTCTCACATTTAAAACAGGCAACACGACAGAACTGTTGAGAATTAAGCAAACATATGTGTAAGGTGTGTAAGGCTATTCAGTATTTGCCACTGCAGCTTCTTAATAAACGGTCATTATTGAGGAGGCCTGCTTGTGGCGCCAGCTCTAAGAGGCACAGCATGATGAGACTGCCCCCTGCTGGCCATCACTGCTTCCTTCTCCTAGCACTTGGGCCTGAGCTCTTCAATAAGAACTGAAAGATCCCTGGATATCAACATCTCATGAAAGAGAAGCCAGTGGGGTAGAGGTAGGCATCAGGGTGGTAGGGGTCGGGGTGGTGATGATGTATTGCCCAAGACCACGAAGGCAGCATCTGCCACACAGGAACAGAACCCGGGTGTCCTTCTGCAGGCTGAGGCTGTGGGCTTCACTGAAACCCCACGCAGGGTCCCCTGGAGACAAGCTGGCACATGTGGGGAACTCAGGCTGGACTCTGAGGGAACGCGGTCTCCGGATGGGTTCGCAGACTGCGATACTCCTGTAATCACCCCTGTCTGGGGCCAACACCCATCTTCTAGGTGTCCTGACAGGAGGGCTCACTAAAGAACTTCCTACATTTCTGGGGGCACTGAGCTCAGAGAGGACATCGGCAGAGCTCCCTGCACCTACTTTCACAACCCCAAAGGGAGGAACTTGTGTTTCTGATCTGCGTGGGACCTGCGAAAAGGCCTTTATGTCGGACCACAGTGGCACTGTGAAGAAACAGAGGCTCAGGGAGGCGACGTGATTTACTGAAAGTTATCCAGTGAGCTAAGAGTCAAGTCTACCTGACAGACAACACATGTTGGAAAAGAAAGGCCTGTTACCAGTTGCCTGTGTCTCGCCTGCTCTGAGTTCCTGTCACCTGGTCAGAGCCCCGGAGTCCTATGGGAAGGCAGGGATTCCCTGTCTATTTTATAGTGGGGACAAGAAAGGCATGGAGGATCATTTTCAGTATGAGCAAGCAGCCAGTTGCATACTTCTGTGAGGAAAGGACATGGTTAAATATAAAATAGGTTTGTAAAAAATCATAAGTATCCAAGAGGGGATAGGAGCAGCATGGCTGAAGTCCCAGGATGAGGTCCTTTAGAAGGTTCAAGAAATCCCCTGCAGGGCACCCAGCCTCGGGTCAAATCCCTCTTGCCCTCTAGAATCTTCTCTGTGTTGTCTTCTAGCATGAGAAACTTGACCCCTGATTCAGTCAGTGGATAAAAGCAGTTTTGTCCCAGGTCCTCTTGAGTTGAGTCCCCTGTGCTGTTACTCCAGGATCTTGCCCAGGACCCTAGGCAGAAAGATTCCCACATGGCCCTTGGATAGGGTTGCAGGATCAACTTCCCTCTCCCCCTTCCTCTACGTGGAACCCTGCAAAAGAGCCTTTGTATGTGACAACCCGAGGGCAGTGGGGCAAAGAGGAGATGGGCCCAGCAGCCCCAGCAAGGGGGTTGGCATTTCATAAGCCTGAGAAGCAGGTGGGAAGCTGCGTGTCTGGGTTTCAGGAGAGTGCCCTGCTGCCCTCCTTCCTGGGGCTCTGCAGGGAAGCGCTTGTCCTCAGAGAGCTCACTCTGGAAAAAAGGGGGCCCAGCTGACGCCAAGAGGGGAGCTCATTATGTGCTCTCCCCTGGCTGTGTTTCTGGGCTGGAAAATGTGCCACAGAGGAAAGAACAATGAAGGGGCTGAAATTTCAGACGCCACCGAGAGCCCTGAGACAGGGATTGCGAACAAAGCCCGTCTGTCAGTTTGCTGTCCCCACCCCCTCCGCCTTGGTGTCTTGCAGCATTAGCACTGGACCCCCGGAGCCCGTCTTTGTCCCCCGGTGGGGATGTTGATAACAAAATCTCTGGAACTTTCTTTAATACCTGGATAGCCAAAAACAACTCTGATACCCGGAGGTCTGGCTGTCCCTGCTCAGACACAAAAGTCTGAGGACCACAGGGGAGAAACTTGGGGTGCTGACATGGCTCCAGGAGACCCAAGTTCAAAGCCTGGCTCTGCTGCTTACTGGCCACTGAGCCTCTGCGAACCCTATAAAATGATTCATCTGGTATGTGCTGACTCTCTGGAGGGGTTCACCTGTGGCCCCTTTACACTGCCTTGGCAGCTCAGAGTCCTGGTGTCTTAGGCAGATGTGATCATGGTCTCATTTCACTCCCCTGTTTCACGAATAGCCTGAAGAGACAGATGGCTTTACAGATGAAGAAAGCCAGGCTCAGGGTGGCATCACTCCATTAAAGTCACATGACTTTAAGGGAGACAAGGCCAGGATCTGAATGGGACGGTCCAAAAGCAGTATCTGTGTTCTTAAACACCACACAGCATTAGACTAAAAAGTGGCCTATACCAAAGTGCAGGTGCCTGCCCTAACCCTGCTCCTCCTTCAGGAATCAGGGGAGTTGGGGAGGGGTTCCATGCCAGTGGCAAGAGGCAGCGGTCAGGGTCCCAGCTTTACCCGAGAAAATGGGCAAGATCGGCATAGAGTTTCATGTGGAGTGTTTGCCCAGCATGTGTGAGGACACACACACACACAGAGACACATATACAAACACACACAGGCACACACGTGCACACACACAGACACAGGTTCCCTGTGTCCTGATGACTTTCACTCACTAAAATACCACTTGGACCGTTCCTTCCCCAAAGGCTTAGGAAAATGGGAGTCCACATTGTGTCACAGAGTAGATCAGGAGGAAATAGGGCACCCGAGACCCTGACCCAGTTCTTCTGACTCTGTTGACTCACCTGCAGTCCAACACTGTCTGCCTGCCCACCTTTGATGAGGTGAGAGATGAAGAGTCCACAGCCAAATTCCAGGCCTCCACGCACGCTGAGGCCGAGGCCTTCGGGGTGCAGACGGTCCAGACGTACCTCCTTTAGCTTCCTGTTACAGTGATGGGCATTGGTGATGACCCAGCTCAGGTCTTTTAGTCAGGACTGCACCCGGGGGTGGGGTGGCCCCTCCCAGTCTCTGCCTCTGGCCTGGGGACACACCTGGAGCGTCGGGGTGTCAGCTGGTCATACTCCACCTGGTGCTTCAGTGGGATCAGGGGCCGGATGGCATCAAACAGGGGCAGACGGTTCGGTTCATTGATGACCAGCTTCAGGTCTCCCACGAGCACGGCCACATCCATGGTCCTTTGGAGATGTCAGAGGGCGGGCAAGCGTCTGAGGCGTCCATCACCATGGCTATGGCCTTTGTCCCACCCACTGCCCTTCTGGACCCTAACAGAGCTTACGAACACACACTGAGAATCAAAGCACGTGGGGGACCAGAGACAACAGATGAGGTGCTGGGGGGCAGCTGGCTTTCTTGCTATGTCCTAAGATTCATATTCTATTGAACCTACTTGGGTACAGCTACCCCCATAGACTGGAAGCATCCTGAGGGCAAAGGGCAGTCTTTCTTGCTCACAGGACACTTCTGAGCCCTAGCCCAGAGCCACGTCAGAAGTGTCCATGTGCACAGACACTGAAGCTGCGAGCATGTAAGTAACACACACACGGGCTCCCAGGAGCACGGAACAGGTGCTGTCTCGGGTCTCTTGGGCTCGGCCATACACACTTACTGGTGGTACATCCGCAGCACATCATAGAGATAGTCCTTCTCTGCATCATTTTCAATTAGGAAATCCACCTGAAAGTCCAAAAACCAGAATTATAGCTGCAGGTCCCATGTGCACCCAGCATACTCACAGTAGACCTGTGGAGGAGGGGCCCCTGTCCAGAGTGCACACAGCAGTTCCTGAGGCTAAGGATGGAAGAGGAGAAGAAAACCAGGGACGAAATTGCTTGACATGTCACATCTGTATAGAGCAGCCTGGACTAGCCCAGAAACATCTTATCCCAAGGCAACATGACAGGCACACACACATGAGCACACAAGACCCCCATTCAACAAGGACACACTCCCACGTTACAGATGCCACACTCACGGCGATGTCACCTGTGTCGGGAAGAAGCCCGGTCTCACCTGATGGTAGCTATAGTGGCGGATAAATGCTTTGAGGAAGGATTTAGGCCACTCACTTGGATAACACATCCTACTCGCCAGAAGCACCCTACCACCAGATTCCTCAGTGCTGCCTATGCGGGGCACTTTGCCCTGGCCTGGCCTTGACTTCTGTTCACCAGTCAGCCTCCTGGCCTCTCCTCCATTCAGGTGTCCCTCCAGGGGGAGGATTAGGTTACACCATCACAGCTTCTGCTGACGTCAATAGCTGGGCCTCCAAGGTCATGCTCAGGAGCTGTTTCATCAGCACCTCCATCCTTGGGAAGCTGGGGGTCCAGGAGCCCCAAATTCTGTACTTCAGCAAAGTTCAGTGTAAATCTCCAAGGGCTGCATCCTGGTTTTCTCTTTAGCCCAAGATTAAGCAACAGGGAGAGGCAGGTGCTTGGGGGGAGGGGCACTAGGACCTCCTCTCCTTTGGTCTCCAGGACTAGTTAACATTGTGGTCCCGTCTTTGCTCTTCATAGAAGCTGCTGCAAAAGCTGTGCTCTCCTGCCTGCCTGGAGCTTGGAGCAGGACCCTGACAACTATGACTTCTCTACAGGTACTTCAAGGACTTTGGAAAATCCTAGAGAGTCTGTCTGCCCCAGAGCAGAGAGGACCCGAGGCCCAGGGTTTTGGATCTGAGCAGGAAATGCAGATTCCCAGTTTCCACCTTTCCTCTATATCTACATGAGCATTTGACTGAGGCAGGAGGAACCCAGAAGGCTGTGCTCCGGGCTGAGCTCCAAGGGCTCAAAGAGTGTGTGGCACTGACTCAGAGCTCCCCCAGCTGCATTCACCTCCTTACTGCAGGGATCCCCACCAGATAGGAGATGGGGAAGCGGCATCATAGACAGTACTGAATTCCCTAGGACCAGAAAAATCTTCATACGTAAGATCATGTCACTTGATCGTACTTTCTTCATGCGTGTAAAATCAAAGCCGGGGGTGAAGATGTACCCCAGTATAGGAGGGCTTGACAGTCACACACAAGGCTCTAGGGTTGATTGCCATCACAGGGAAATAAAAATGAAACCAAACCAAACCAATCAACCAAACAAAACACATGAAACCCCTTCTCTTGATTTAGCCAAGTCCTTGTCCTAACCTGCCACTCTTCCTGACTATGTGGGTCTCCTCTGTATAAGCCAGACCCCCCTCCCTTCAGCCACAGGCCTAGGCATATTCTGTCCTCTGCTCTCTGCTTCACCCTCATGACTGGCTTCTTCCCCACAGAGGTTGTCTCTCCCACCTACTAACCGACCTATTCCCACCTCTGGGAACTATTTCAATTCTGCTGAGACATTACTAGTCATAATATAATAAATTACTTATATTTGTAATTTTTGGAATCTGTTTACTAGAAGAAAATGAGGTCAGCTTTGGTCTGCATTCCTCATGATTAATGCAGATGAAGTACTCAATAAATGAGCTTTGAATGGATTCATTGGTCCCTGCCCCTTGGTCTGCCCATTCTCTGCAGAAAGAAGAGCCATGAGGACAGAAGAGAAAGGGAAAGCACTCTTGCAGGGCTCCCAGGAGCTTCCACGGTGACATTTGTTCAATAGTGAGAGAACCTTAGTCTCACACTATTATACAGAGGAGATCACAGTGGTGACCCAAGGCCACAGCTAACAAGCAGAGCTGGGATTTGAACCCAGGTCTGATGCCAAGCCCACACTGGTGCTGTTCTGCCATGTCCAGTAGGGCTCAGGTCTTTTAGGGCGAAGAGTACCCAAGTCCCCTTAGAGCCCCAGCATTCAAACCTTTGCCTTAGGAAGATGTCTAATTCTCATCTCTCTCCTTTCTACTGTTCTTTATTTTGATTGTTTGTTGTTAAGACAAGATCTCACTATGTAGCCTAGTTGGCCTGAAATTTTTTAGGTGATTCTTTTATTATTATTAATTATTATTTTCATATGTAGATCGGACTAACCTCAAGCTCAGAAATCTGCCTACCTTTGTTTTCCGAGTGCTGGGGTTAAAGGCATGCACCACCACACCTGACTCTCTTCACTGCTATGGAAGCTTTCGAGTGGGGTGTGTGTGGCGGGGGGAGGAAGCTCAGTGGTAAATTACTTGCCTGGCAGACATGAGACTCTAGGTTTGATACCCAGGATGCACCTCTTCCACACCCCTACCTCCTTACCTGTCCATAAGGAGGAAGAAAATGGAATATTAAGTGACACTCTGAACCCGGTGGTTCTGCTCTTTAGGGGGAGCATAACAGCCCTGTCTGTTGAGGTGGAGGTTCTAGCCTTTGGTCGGACAGGAGGGGCAGACGTCTTGGTACTGAATTTCCCTTCTCTAGAGAGTCTCTGGAAAACTGCGTCTGCTGTGTGTTTGGTTTAAGCAGCAGAGGATTGTCCTCATGGAGGACACAAGTATGCAATAGTGGAGGAAACTAAAGAGGACTTGGCGATTTAGAGCGCAGGATTCTATTTTCTGTCTTCCTAGAGCCAAGCACAGACAACTAAAAATGATCTTCCTAGAAAACAACCTGCTCCTGGGGTCCCAGGCCCTGTGCAGCTGATGTGGGGGTCCCCTCTGTGTGCTGTGACTACCATTAATGAACAAAGAAACTGCCTTGGCCTGTTGACAGGGCAGAACTTAGGTAGGCAGGGAGGACTGGACTGTATGCCAGGAGAAAGAAGGGCAGAGCCAGAGAGATGCCATGAGATAGACGTGCTGAAACTTTACCGGTAAGCCACTGCCACGTGGTAATACACAGATTAATAGAGATGGGTTAATCTAAGATGTAAGAGTTAGCCAATAAGAAGTTAGAGCTAATGGAACAAGCAGTGATTTAATTAATACAGTTTCTGTGTGGTTATTTCGGGACCAGCAAGCATTCCTCCTTCATCGGACAGGGATTAGACACTGGCTGCTGTATTCAGAGCTGCTACTCACAAGCCATATCCTACTGGTCCAGTTCTGAGGCAGCTTGCAGGCCCAGTACTGCCTCACCAGTGAGCTCACACCAACCCTGTCCAGATTTATCCACTTCTGCAGAGTCATCTTCATATTCTGTGTAGGACTCAAGGCTGTAGCCAAACAAGCATTTTGGGGAACCCAAGAAGCAATAGAATCTCCCAAGGTTCCCCACCTTCCTCGGCTTTATTCTTCGTTTTTATTTTTTGAGTCAGGGTTTCTCTGTTTAACAGCCCTGGCTGTTCTGGAACTCATTACGTAGCCAGGCTGGCCTGGAACTCACAGAGATCTTCCTGGCTCTGTCTCCTCAGTGCTGGGATCAAAGGCGTGCACCATCACCCAGCTACCCCAGCTTCTCTTATAATTTATTACTCGACCTTTTGGAATCACCCATTATACCAAGGAGCTAGGAAGGCATCCCTGCTTAGTGCATGCTCCAGAGGTGGGGATGTGAAGGTGAATGGCAGGGGGTTCCACAAATAGGGGGACCATTCCCAGTCCAGGAATATCTCCAAGGACTTGAGGGAACAGTCCGGCTTTGCTCTCTGAAAACACTCTCACACCTCCACGTTCTACAGACTTTCAAGGACACAAAAGAAAGAGAAAAGAAATATGGAAGCCTCTGGAAACTTGGCTGTGTGGTAACAATGCCACCATCACTCAAACTGCCCTTTAAAAATATGTTTTCGGGCTGGAGAGATGGTTGCAGAGGACCAGGGTTCAATTCCCAGCACTCGCATGGTGGCTCACAACCACCTGTGACTCCATTTCTAGGGGATCTGATGTCCTCTTCTGGCCTCCACATGCACCAGGCACACATGTGACCAACAGAAACACATGCAGACAGAACAGCCAGACACACGCAAAAACAAACAAACAAACAAATAAACAAATAAATATAATAGTATGGTTTTCAGGCAGGCGGTGGTGGTGCAAGCTTTTAATCCCAGCTCCTGAGAGGCAGAGGCAGGAGGATCTCTGTGAGTTCGAGGCTAGCCTGGTTTACAAAACAAGTTCCAGGACAGCCAGGGCGGTTACACAGAGAAATCCTGTCTCGAAAAACTAATGTGTGTGTGTGTCTGCTCTGTTTCCTTGTGGTTGCCAGTGGACATGCCATGCCTCTGCTGAATGAGGAATGAACTCTACTTTCTCAGGTCTGGAACCTTCCTTCCCTCCTGCTGAGCCTTGGGTCATCATCCTGTATCTCCTTGGCACACAGGTCTGCAACCTCCCTGGATCTGTTTCCTCCTCACAGAAGAGCTGGTCCTAGACTCAGCAAGGCAGCTCTGCCTCCTCACGCACTTGGGAACCCTGCTTTCCTGAAGGTACAGGCTGAGTCTCCTCCCATGGGAGAGTTTCCTGGAGATTCAGCCTAAAACCCCTCCCCAGACTCTTCATCCTGGCCACACTCTGCTCACTGACTGCAAACTTACCCTGCCAACCACCCCAGGAGATAGATTTTATTAGCTCCATTTCACAGATGAGCAAATAGAGGCTGAGAGACAGAACAGAGACTCTAGACGAAGCCTGCTGGCTCTAAAATCCCATCTACCAGATGGTATCCACTTCCTGTGTATCTCTTTGAATGTTCTTGCCCAATCTGCATTTATTGAGCACCTACTGTGTACAAGGTGCCAATCTTCCTTCACTAACTTTAATAAGCTTTTCCTTTCCTAGGCTCCTACTTGCAATGGGGAGCAGGAACTGTTAGGGGTCTCTGCCACACCGTCACCCCCATGTCCACCCAGCACCAATGTTCTCCGGCTGATGTGCAGCCAGTACTGTTCTGAGCACCTCTCCCTCTCTGTGCCCAGGCCCTTTGCCTCCACGGGTGAACTGCTCAGGATGGGAGAAAGGGAGTGAGAATCAATTAAATGATTCATGCTGCTCTCTGCTTGTTCCTTGAGCTGGTGTGGGGATTAAACAGGCTGCAAGTAAAGCATTTGGTGTGGCTTCCAAGTGCAAGGCCCTGCCTTTCCCTCCCTTGCCCCGCCCAGCCTCCTCCTGGTACTGATCCTAGGGGCTTTGCAGGGCCTCCCATGCCGCCCTCTGGTTGTGTTCCCCTCTGGTTGTGTTCCCCTCTGGTTGTGTTCCCCTCTGGTTGTGTTCCCCTCTGGTTGTGTTCCCCTCTGGTTGTGTTCCCCTCTGGTTGTGTTCCCCTCTGGTTGTGTTCCCCTCTGGTTGTGTTCCCCTCTGGTTGTGTTCCCCTCTGGTTGTGTTCCCCTCTAGTTGTGTTCCCCTGGAGGAAGACACAGCAGGAGAGCAGAGGAGAGAAGAAGCGTGTCCTTGTTCCCTGATGGCTTCTTGCTGCCTGTCCAAGCTGCTCAGGTAAACATCCCCTTCCTCAAGGCCAGGGATAAGCTGTCCGTTTCCTGCTGCAGCTCTGGCTGCTGAGAGCTCAGCATTTCCAGGGATGGTCCATTGAATTTTCTGCCCTTCCTCACTTGACTCCTCCACACCTGTGTGAGCCACAGACACTGGGATGTAAGGCCAGCAAAGCCCTCTGGACAGCGTCTGCACCTCTCCCTGCCTCAGTTTCATTTCTGAGGGCAATTGCTTTCATCATTAATATAGTGAGTTAACACAGGAAGAATTGAGGGCAGTTCCCAAAGAAACAGGCAGTCACGTGTGTTTAGTAAGTAAAGAGAAGATGACCGGTCCGCATCCTCAGCAGCTGCCAGTGGTTTGCCCTCCATCAAGGGAGGTGGGGTGAAGGCCCAGCCTTCCTTACACACAAAAATACTCCAGCTTTATCTGACCCTTGTTTTATTATCTTTTGATCTAATTTCATTTATGTTGATGTGATGAAAACATCCTAATAACCAAAAGCAGCTTAGGTGGGGAAAGGGTTAATCTGGCCCACGATTCCAGGCTATTGTCCATCATTGCTGGGGGTCAAGGCTGGAATCCAAACCACATTCAAATCACATCCACAGTCAAAGGCAGAGAAATGTATTCCTGCTGCTAGCTTTCTTACGTCCAGCTGGTGGCTTTGCGTTTACACTGTTCAGAACTTCCTGCCTAGGGAATGGTGCCGCCCACAAAGGGCGTCCCCACAGACAAGCCCATAGGCCAATCCAATCCACTCAGTTCCTCAAGTGAGTCTCTTTTCAGATGATTTCAGGTTGTGGCAGGTTAACATTTAAAACCAAAGAGAACATCTTCCATCTTAAAAAAAACAAAACCAGCCGGACGATGGTGGCGCACGCCTTTAATCCCAGCACTCGGGAGGCAGAGGCAAGTGGATCTCTGTGAGTTCGAGACCAGCCTGGTCTACAGAGCTAGTTCCAGGACAGGCTCCAAAGCCGCAGAGAAACCCTGTCTCGAAAAACCAAAAAAAAAAAAAAAAAAAAAAACCACCAAAAACAGCACTTTATTGAAGTGTGTTTGGCCTGTGAGAAGCTGTTTACATTTAATGAATACAACTAGGTAGGTTGGGGTGAAAATACTCCTATGAGACCTTCATCTTTTCCGGAGTCTCAGTCGGGCCTGGTGGGGCAGTACTATAGTCCCAGATACACAAGGGATTGAGGCTGGAGTGCTGCAAATTCAAGTCCTACCTCGGCTAGAGTGAGTTCAAAGTCAACCTAGGCAAGTCATTGGGCTCCTGTCTCAAAAGAAAAAGTACAAAGAGAGCCTGGCCTCCAGGTGTATGTCTATAGCCTTTGTACCCGGGAGGTGGGAAAAGGAGGATTAGAAATTCAAGGTGGCTGGGCGGTGGTGGTGCAGGCCTTTAATCCCAGCACTTGGGAAGCAGAGGCAGCTGGAAGTTTGTGACTTCAAGTAAGGCCAGCCTGTCTACAAAGCGAGCTCCAGGACAGCCAGGACTGTTACACAGAGAAACTCTGTCTCAAAAACAACAACAATAACAAAACAAACAAACAAAAGAAGTTCAAGGTGTGTCCTCCAATACACAGGGAGTTTGAGGCCAAGCTACCTAGGCTACTACATAAGAGCCTTTCTCAAAAAAAACCAAAAGTAATAGGGGGCTGGGAGTGTGGCAGGTCTTCTCCTCATCTTTACTCTTCCGGGTGACCACACCAGCCAACTTTTTTTTGTTTTGTTTTGTTTTTTTTGTTTTGTTTTTCGAGACAGGGTTTCTCTGTGGTTTTGGAGCCTGTCCTGGAACTAGCTCTTGTAGACCAGGCTGGTCTCAAACTCACAGAGATCCACCTGCCTCTGCCTCCCAAGTGCTGGGATTAAAGGTGTGCGCCACCACCGCCCGGCCCCACACCAGCCAACTTTAAATCCCACTCCTACCCCAAGAACTCCAGAATCCTCACCTCCAACCTCGCACAGTCCTTTCCAACAGACATGGTTACAGGGTGCCTCAAATTTCTGACATCCCAAAGGGACTCAGGTTTGCTCTGTCCCCTTCACCCTGCTCCTCACAGCAGGTGGTCATGCCCTCCCCCCCCTTCACACTTCCTACCTCAATCAACAGTCAGGGGCCAGAATCCTACTGAGTGAAGTCCTCTTTCCAAGGGAGAGCCACAGGGCCAATCATATTTAAATGTAAACCACTCTCAATTAGCCTGACCCTTTGAACTCTGTCTATGACCCTCCTGCCTGCCCCCATCACACTCCACTCCGCAGATTCTCTCACAGTCCATAGCAGCATGCAGACGCTTCCCTCTTCATACAGCCACCATTCCCTAGGTCACCAT
The DNA here is from genome assembly GCF_950005125.1 of Chionomys nivalis. Classification (NCBI taxonomy): domain Eukaryota; kingdom Metazoa; phylum Chordata; class Mammalia; order Rodentia; family Cricetidae; genus Chionomys; species Chionomys nivalis. The sequence continues at coordinate 39,208,447 of NC_080108.1, read as the reverse complement.
TCTCTCGTCCACATACACCACATGATGCCTCCCTCTTCCTCCAGGATCAAATGTCACCTCCTTAGAGAGGCCTTCCTGGGGGCTGTGCACAGCACACCACCTGCTTGTTTCTGTCTGTCCCGGCCCCCACCAAGGTTACCTTCCCCCCAACAGCCAGCACAGCACCCCATCATAAGATATTGTCAGTTTCCTTGGTAACTAACTGTCTTCCCCACCTGGGCGTGCTCCTGCTCTTCAGTGCTTAGACCTCTGCCTGGCATATATTAGGAGACCAGAGCGTGTTTATTGTGCACATGCATAAATGAATGAATGAACAAATGAATGAATAAATGCATAGCACACCCTAGAAGGCAGGGGCTCTTCTGGTCTCATTCATCCCACTCCTCCCTGGCTTGACTGGCCTCTGGTTGCCCAGTCTGGGGCAGGGTACACCCAAGCTGCTCATAAATGTGGTTGACAGAGAGGCAATAAACGTTGCCTGAGCAAATGAGTAACCAGGTTTCTGCCACTCGGGCGCTGCTGGGAACAAAGAGGCGGCTGTGAAAAGCTGGTGCTCCACTCGCTCCACTCTGGAGAGACCTTAGTCCTGGGTGACCCTGGCCTAGCTCTTCCCAACCCAAGGCTGTCCCCTCCTATCGCTGTAAGTGCTGTTGGTTCCTTTTGGACCAGAACCGTGGAAAGCGATAGAAGCAACACTGGAGTGAACCTTTACAGTAATGCATGTGGACTTTGGCCAAGGACCCCAGATTCCGACACTCAAATTCCTCCCTAATCCTGTTTTATATAGGCACCACACATCCTCACAGCGAGGGAAACAAAGGCTCAGAGATTGAATGGCTTGCTCTAGGTCTCTGTGTTAGTGAGTGGCAGGGTTGAGACTTGACCCTAGTCTTGGGATTCTTCAAAAGCCCAATTTACATAAGTCTCCTATACATACATAGGTCTCACTCAGCCATCATTGTAATGTTATTAGTTAAACAGTATGCCCAGTTCACAGGTTTGAGACCTGAGTCACAGAGGACAAGTAACTTAGGTCACCCTAGCGTCATCCATGACAATGCAGTCTACCAACTAAAGATTTAGAATGCAAACATCTGTTTAGGAATGAATTTGCCCTAGACACTCAGGAAGGGAGTCTCTAGAACAAGCAACAGGAATTTGTAAATTCCACTCGGGTCGCCTGCGTCTCTACCGAATCTCCCCTCTCAGTTTCCAGATGATCCCATCCTAGCAGGAGAAAGCTGTGGCTGTGTCTGAGACAGCAGGGCACAAAGTCCAGCCCAGGCCTTGCTCACTAAGATGCCTGCCCTGCCTGGGACATGGGAGCATTAATAGGTAATGATGAAGAGGCGGAGCCTGGACGGGGAAATGAAGAGGCCCTGAGGCCCTCTAGAACCAGGAAAGGAAGAATAGGGGTATCTGTGGAGCCAAGCCAGGCATCAGAGACCCTGGGGGCGATTGTCTCAAAAGAGGTAAAGGGAAGGGAACAGCACTGAAGGAAAAGAAAAGCTGAAGTTACTCCTAGACCAAGGCCAGGAAAGGGAAATTCAAGCTCGGACAGGCGCCTTTAAAGTGGGTTGCTGAACCCGACACTCAGCCAACGTCAGCTGCAGCTGAGATGGCTCCCCACACGTTCCTGGGCTCACGACTCACTACTGAACACAAAGGATCCCTTGACGTCCACCAGCTCCCCATTTCTGCTCAACTTTCAGTCACTTCTCATTCCTGGGCGTGGGAGCAGGAATGCCCAAGGCGTCCACCCTTGCTGCCCCTACCAAACCTTGATCCCAATGCTCTGTGCCCAAGGCCTGTCTCCCACCCATACGCCAAGCCACTGTAAGGGAACAGACTGAGTCTGACACTAATTGGGTGCTCAGACCATGCTTCAAGGGAATGGTTGACCCCTGCCGTTGGACCTAAGCTCTTGACCTATAACTTCTGTGGCCCCACAGTGGCTGGCTTCTGGGCATCTGTGGCAAGGAAGTTGGGGGGGGGGGCACCTAGTCCTTGCTTCAGACACTCTACCTCTCAGACTGGGAAGGGGTTCCTTCAGCTGTGTGTCAAGCCCCAGTGTACGCAGCAGCTCCCTACATCTTGGGCAGGGCCTGTGAGTAGCTGTTGACACTGGCTTCCCTGCCCCCATCTGGGGCCTGGGAGGCGGTCCACCAATGGGTCCCTGCCTCTCGGTGGCCTTCTGTAGCCTCCACAGATCCTGCAGGCTGGGAAACACTTTAGGAAGTTCTTGGAGGATTCTAAAGAAGCAGTGTGGCCCCTCACTGGGACATACCGGGGGGAGCAGGATTCTACTAGCAAGGATCTCTCAGAACAAAGCCAGGCTCTTCCCACCCTCAGCCACTCCTTGATCCTTCCCCGGAAGCCTGGCTGGTTTGAAACTGTCCCTCCACCTGCAGAACTTTCCGGATGCTGACAGGGGGCTCCCAGTTACTCTGGAGGTCAAATGACAACAAAAGGCTCAGTTTCCCTTCTGGCCCAGACACTTGCTGGGGTCCAATAGACTCCTGGGCTGAGGACACCGATAAGGAAGGGACCTGCCCACTAGTGGGTTCTCGGTCCAGTTCCCAGCCCCTGGAGGACCAAAGGAGAACCAGCATTTTCTGGAGAGGGTCAGTTTAGTAAACCCTTCTAGAAGGACTCCTAGTGCTTCCTCCTCATTTTGCTGGGGACATCCCACATCCACTTTCAGAAGCCTGCCCAGGGCACTCAGACAAGGCAGAGGGTTCTTGTCCATCTCGCACCCACCCGACCCCACTCCACAGTTCCCAGCGCTCGCTCGGGGCACCTCTCTGCTCTGACCTTGTGTCGGAATTCCCGGGCCACCTTCCGGTCCATGGCTGATCCTGATCCAGTCTCCCCGCAGTTCAACTCGCTCTTTAGGGTGCCTGTCTGTGGCGCTTGGGTGGGTCAGCCAGACCGAGGGCCGGCCTTCTTCGGGGCTGGGGCGGGTCCTGGGAGAAGCAGGGGCGGGGCTGAGAGGAGAAAGGGCGGCCTGGAGGCGGGGTCACCTGTCCTGGAGTTCAGCACCCAAGCTCTGAAAGGAAGAGGACTTGCTTTGTGGATGTGCTAACGGTGGCTTGGTTAGTGAGGGTGGTGTTTCTTTGGAGTGGTTCCCCCGCACGTGGTTAAGGCAGAAGACTGAGAGGAGACGTCCGGCAGAGGGGGTAGGAGGTAGTTTGGAATTTCTTTTTCTTTTTTGATAGTGTCTCATGTAACCAAGGCAGGCCTTGAACTCAATGTGTAGCCAGGGATGTTGGCCCTGAAATCCTGATTCTCCTTGCCTCTACCTCCCAAGTGTTGGGATGACACGTGTCCAGCTGAGGTTTGGAGCTTCCTGTGGTGGCGCTGTCACAGAGGTTCGGAGACTCTTCATGTAGGTGGACTCACAGGTAGAAGCCATTGCCCCTCTACCCCCACTCTCATTCCAGCCCCTCCTCCCCGACTCCACACGCATCTCACAGCTGGCTATGTTTCACCCAGGCCTCTTCCCAGTACAGAACTCCTGGGGGGGGGGGGGGCGCTGCAGACTGGGTCTTACTGTGTTCCGTGGGGGCCTGCCACTGTGGAGGACCGCCCCCAGCCACTGACTCCCTTTCCCGCCCAGCTTCCTTAGCTACTCTGTCCCCTACAAAACAGGAAGTAACCCAGCACACACATTCACTGGTGTGTCCTGGGGCCTGTGGTCCTTGTGCTCAACTTTAACAGAGGAGGTGCCCGGCGTGGCCCAGAGCAGGTAGGTACTTACAGCTGTGACTTCAGAGACATGAGAAGACTCTTTAGATCCCTCTGCCATTTGTCAGGGTTTAGCAAGCAGGCTGTTTTCATGGGGGCTAAATTACAGCCTCGAATAAGGTATAAATTATGCCTGGGAAAATAACTTGGAAATATGATCTGTATTCTCACCTTCTGATCTAATTTTATTCGGGTGTTGTGAAAAACACTCTGCCCAGAAGCAACATGGGAAAGGGAAGGGTTGTTCCATCTTCTGCTTCCAGGTCATATTCCTGCAAAGGCAGGAACCGGAGTAAGTGCTTCACACAGAAACTCTGTGAGAACGCTGCTCTGGCTCACTTGCTCCCAGGAGCATACTTAGCCAGCTTGTTTATAAACCAGTTGTCTAGGGATTGTGCCACCCAAGGTGGGCTGAGCAGTTCTGCATCCCCATAGACAAGCCCACAGGCTAACCTGACCCAGGCGAGTCCTCAGTCAAGGCTTTCCTCTCAGAGGACTTTAGGTTGTGTCAACTTGACAGTTAATGGAAACTAAGATTCTTTGCTGTTTACTAGGTAAGTCAGAGAGATCTGGGAGGCAGTTAGTGGTCCAGAGAAGACCACACAAGATATAGTCCTCTTTTGGTTTATGTCTTTGATTCTCTGCCTTTCTTTTTCTTTTCTTTTTTTTCTTATGAAAGTTTATGTGTATGTGTCTGAGTGTATGAGTGTTCTGCTTGCATATAAATATGTATACTGTGTGTGTATATGTGTGCCTGGTGTCTTCGAATAATAAAGAGGGTTCCTGGAACTAGAGTTATGGACAGTTGTATGCCATGTGGGTGCTGGGAACTTAACCTCAGTCCTCTGCAGGAGCAACAAGTACTCTTAACTACTGAGCAATTTCTCCAGCCTCCTCTGCATTTCCTAAGTATGTCATGTGGATGTTGATTTTATATTTAGAACCCAGAACAAAGAATGTCCTTACCCAGAAGAACACAGCCACAGCTGCCTGGCCCTTCTTTCTGGTACCCATGGACATCTTTTATTTATTTATTTATTTATTTATTTATTTATTTCTGTATTTGCCTCTTAAAGCAGAATGTGATTGGGCACTGTATTTCCACTCACAAGACTTGCTGAGTTACAAAACCTAGGGAAGCTTAGGATTTTGTTCTTGGTACTTTGGAAAACAAGCCACATGGGAATTCCTGTTGTTTTAGCTTATGTGCTTACTTCTAAGACTAGTACATGCAGAACTATAGGGGATGAAACATTTTAAGATGAAACTTAAGCCATCTTAACTTTTTTTAAACTTGAAGCTATATCTCAGAACACTTCCAAGTGAAATTAGTTGGTCTAATAAGGAATCCAGCTCAACAGCTAAACACTTCAGACCACAAAGTTAATAGGTTACATTACATCTTACAACAAACATTCTACCAACCTATTGAATCAAACCTATAGTATCACAGTATCACACAAGTAGAAAGACATTTTATCTTCCCCTTAGTTTTCATGCCACACAGATGTTCCATGCGTGATGTGTCGTCATCTCCTTCCAGGGCTGGCATTTCTTCAGTTACAGCAGCACTGGTATCATCCACAGTAAAATCATCTTCATCAATACCTGGACCATCTTGATGACCCTGTAGATCCTGTTGGCGTGTGTCTGGGGATCTTCCAGACTGAAGCCAGAAGACAGGAGTGCAGTTTTGTACAGCAAGATGACCATATCCTTCACAGATTTGTCGTTCTTGTCGGCCTCTGCCTTTTGCCGGAGGTTTTCGATAATGGAGTGATGAGGTTTATCTCCAGGTGCTTCTTTGCATCCATGTAACCCATCGTTGAGCTGTCTTGAGGGCCCGAGCTTTCACGATTCTTTCCATGTTTGCTGTCCACCCATAAGTGCTTGTGACAACACAGCATGGAGATGTCACCAATCAGTTTGATACAACCACCTTTTTAACCTTTTCCTCCAAAATATCTTTCATAATTTTGCAGAGGTTTTCAGATTTTGTCTTTTTTCTTCCTGCTTTCTTTTTCTCCTCTTCATCTTCTGGAAGCTCCAGTCCGTCTTTGGTAACTCACACCAAGGTCTTGCCTTCAAATTCCTTCAGCTGTTGCACACAATATTCATCAATGGGCTCAATCATATAGATTACTTCTAAGCCATGCTTTTGGAGGCATTCCACAAAGGGCGAATTAGCAACTTGGTCCTTGGTCTCACCTGTAATAAAGTAGATGTGCTTCTGATTTTCCTTCATTCTGGTGCAATAATCTTTGAGAGAAACCATCTCATCTCCAGAAGCAGATGTATAGTATCACAACAGCTCTGAAAGCTTCTTCTGATTTTGAGTATGACTCTCAAAACTACTCTCTCCTTGATTTTTAGTGTGGCATTGAGTCCTGGTTCCCTTTCTACAATTGCCTCTGTTCTGAGACCACCCTCCATTCTGCAGGACTCTCCTTGACTCTCAGCCAGTGTCTTCAAGAGGCCAACATACGCACCGTATGTTTAGAGCGGTAAGTGTCACAGAATAGACTCTCAACAAATCTGCTAAATGAATGTGTTCATCCCAAATTATATCCCTATCCAGGGGTTTGTGAGGGGCCAGTTCTTCCTAGACACAAAATACCTCTTGTTCATAAAACCAAAGTTGCTGTCATCACTCTGGTCTTGATGGAGGATAGGGTGGTGACTTGGGGCCCCAGATGGAAGCCATAGTGGGGAGCTATGGAAGCCCAGACTTGGACTCTGCAAGCCCAAGCCCTGTCTCTACCACTGACTGCTGAGTTGCACATCCCAGGTCTCAGTGTAACCTTCTGTAAAAGGAGAGAGGGTAGGTTCCAGACTGCACCGGAGATCTGTTCTCCAGTGGAAGGGGCTTCTAGGCTTTAGGTGAGGGAATTGGAGTTGCAAGGGTTACCTCCTTTCTCCCCAGGAGTCTTCCCTGGGGAGAAGTAGTTACAAAGCAGTGAAGGACCAGGGCTGGGCTATAGCCTGGCTCTTAACTTATGGTAATGAGCTGGGCAGTCCTGTCACTCCAGCCTGGGGAGGAGTCTGGTGCCTGGAAGGAGGGCCTCAGGGAGCTGCGGGGCAGAGAGCTGAGGGGCAGCAGCTGCGAGCGGAGGTGTGACCCACCTAGGAGCAGAGCCCTGCACTAGGCTCTCGGGCCCCCTGGCACCCTGATGGGAATCCCTGCTACCAGACCATGGTTGCTTCTCTCTTGCTTCTGTCTGTTCAGGGTTGAGCCTGCTGTGGAGGTCATGCGGGTGCAGCGTCAGGGTGAGAAGAGGGTGTGAACTGGGGGAGTCCATCCGGGGCTGGGGGGCTTGGAGAGAGAGAGAGAGAGAGAGAGAGGAGAGAGAGATGTGGTGTGAGGAAAGGCAGACGTGAGAGGGGAGGCAGGTACTGAGACAGCCATGCCGGGAACCCAGATGGTTTTAAGTTAGTTGAGAAGAGACCCAGGGAGGAGAACTAGAGAGAACTGAGGTCCAAGGAGTAGAAGGAAAGAGGAAGATTTTCTCTGAAGAATCTCGGGAGCTAGAGAAAGGACTTGCGAAGGCTGGGTGTGGGGCGCAGGCAGTGCTGGGTCGAGGGGGTTAGACTTCCCAGTCGGTGGGAGAACACAGAACACAGTCAGTGAGAGGCCCCAGCGAAGGGGCCTACCTGCAGTGGAGAACGCGTCTCTTCCCAGCATTTTCATGGAAAGCCGGTGTAGAGTTGCCACAGGAGCCTGCTCCTGAGCCCAGGTGAGTCTGGCTATCCCCTGCCTCTCCCGCTGTCACAGGGGCTTAGCATAGGGGGAGGGCTGGGCTGTGGGCGGGTGGAAGCAAGTCTGCTCCTAACTCCCCACCTATGGCGAGCTCACTTCTCATCTAGCCACAGCGACCAGGAGATGCCCCTTGCAGAAGATGTCACAACATTGATGGAAGGCCAGGTAAGGGATTCCTGGGGGAAGCCTTGTCGCTGGGCAAGGGGCTTCTTTCTGAGCCTGAGGTAATCAAAGATCTTTCTTGGGTGTTTTCTGGAGAACAGAAAACACTCCTGGTGTCTTAAATGTGTGAAATCATGAAATCTGTCTGATTTTGTTTCCCCAGTCTCTTAGGTTCCTAGTGGGTTTTTTGTTTGTTTTAAAGGGCACAAGGCCCTTTTTCAGGAGACAGTTGAGTTCCCTTCCATCCCAGAGGATAGCAGGCAGCTGAGGGTTTAAAAGAGTGGCGTTCTTTTCCCTGTCTGGCTCAAAATCCTATCCCAGCTCCCCTCCATTCCCTGTGCAGTGCCCCAGGAAGGCAAAACTCTGAGAGGCAAGGCAAAAACTGGGCCACCTGCTGGGGGCTACAAGGAAAGACTGCTTAAGGAGCAAAAGCCAGAAAGGTGGATAGAGCTAGAGGAAGGGCACTTGAAGTTGTCCTGTGACCTGCGCGTTGTCACGTGTACACACACATGTACATACATGCATGCACAGACACACACTCATAGACACACATGCACGCACACATACCACACAATCTGCTGGCTCCTGACCATCCCCTAGGACTCACCCTCCAGGGAGCCTCTGCTTTTGAAGGTCTGTTTTCTCCATTTGCCAAACCTTGGTGATCTATGGGTTGGATGACTCGGGTTCTCTTTCTAGTCCTGACTTACATTTCTCTTCTTTCTTCTATCACCACAGGCATTTACACACAGCCCACCTATGGTAAAGTTCCCTCAGAAGGCTTCTCCCTTGTCTGTGTCTAGCTCAGGGTAGCTCTTGGATCAGTGAGTTAGGGGGAATAATTTATACTATAAAAATTGCCCCTGTTCTCTGACCTCAGGACCAGGTGCAGAGGCCTAGCATGGGCACAGGCAGCATGCCCCAGTCCAGTACCTGTTGCTCTTCCAGGAGTCTGGTTTCGGCATCTGAGTCCTATACAAATTTGACTTGAAAAATAGAAGTCGGAAGGGCTTTCTTGTCATAGATAGGAAGCTGACTTTCTGGGACCCCACAATGAGCAGGTAGAACAAAGTGTTGTTGGACCCTGGCCTGCACCTCTGACCATGGGACTTTAGAAATTTGTGCATCTTCGCAGAGATAAGGACTTCTACATCCAAACACCTCATTCGCAGTGGGCTGTGTGCTTCTCTGGCTGGCTTCCTGGTTAGGCAGCTTTACCCTTTTCCACTAAGAAGGGTCCTGCCTTAGAGTTTCTCTCACGAGGATAAAATAGTACGACCAAAAGGCTCATTTTCATCTACAGCTCTCAGCCCATCACTGAGAGATGTCAAGCAGGAACTCAAGGCAGGACCAGAAGCAGAGGCCGTGGAGGAGTGCTTTTACTAGCTTGTTCCCCATGGCTTTCTCAGCCTGCTTTCTTATACCACCAAGACCACTTTCCCAGGGGCGGCACTGCTGCAGGGAGCGGAGAACTCCCAAATCAATTATCAGTCCAGAAATCCCCCACAGAATTGCTCACAGGGAAATCCGATGGAGACATTTTCTCAATCGAGTCTCTCTTCCCAGATGACTCCAGCTAGGGTCAAGTTGACATAAAACTAACCGAAACAGGTCCTGAGCATCTACCCGAGGTGTTGCAGGCAGATAGTTCCAGTTACTCCACAGAGCTGAAAGGATTAACAGTGGTCTCCCTATATAGTAACGGGATCTGAGGGCACCATTGCGGATGCTTTGGGATTTCTATTCAGAATGCCTGGTCTAAGAAAGTAGGGATGGGTCTCAGGCTAGTAGCCAAGCAAGCTTTCCTTCTTCCTTCCTTCCTTCCTTCCTTCCTTCCTTCCTTCCTTCCTTCCTTCCTTCCTTCCTTCCTTCCTTCCTTCCTTCTCTCCTTTCTTCCCTCCTTCCTTTCTCTTTCTCTTTTTTTTCTTCCTACCTCCCTTCCTTCCTTTTTCTTCCTTCCTTCCTTTCTTCCTTTCTTTTATCCTTTTTGAGACAAAGCCTTACTTTGCAGCTGTATCTGGCCTAGAACTTGCCGTGTAGACCAAGCTGGCCTTGAACTCATAAACATCCACCTGCCTTTGCAGAACTCAGGTGTTCTCTAAAGGACTAGAGGTGTAACCAGGGGGCCATGAACAGGCTGAGGAAAAAGATATTGTTCTTTCAGACACCAAGTGAGGTTTAGTTTACTCTCCATTATTGCCATTGTAACCACAAGAGTTAGCAGTGCCAGTTACCAGTAGGGACCACAGGTGTTTCCTGGAGTCAGGAGATGACATTTTGTTATCTGTTCTTAAAGATGTGCAGTTTTACTATAAAACATTTTCATATTTACATTAAATTGTATGTTTTCCTCTGTAATCTTACATTTTCTGAATTTACACGATTTTATGCAAAGCTGCGACCACAGGCCTCACTAGATTGCTAAAGGGGTTCATGACATAAGAATGAGCACAGAACCCTGCTTGAGGGGGCTGGAGAGATGGCTCAGAGGTTAAGAGCATTGCCTGCTCTTCCAAAGGTCCTGAGTTCAATTCCCAGCAACCACATGGTGGCTCACAACCATCTGTAATAGGGTCTGGTGCCCTCTTCTGGCCTGCAGGTATGCACACAGACAAAATATCGTATACATAATAAATTAAAAAAAACCCTGCTTGGTCCTGAAGACGAATTATTTGGACAGGATTTAAAGAATTCCCCAAGCCAGGGTGGCGGTGTGCACCCATAGTTCCAACACTTGGGAGTGGAGGCTGGAGGGCCAGGATTCCAAGTTAGTTATCTCTGGCTAAATATCGATCCAGTAAAATCAAGAACTTTCCAGGAAACGACTTTGGTGCTTTGTAGCTTTGACTGTCCTCTGTTCATAGCACAGGCTTAGAAGCTGCATCCAAGGGGGTGTGATGGCTGCGTTTACAAAGGTTATGATTAATTAGAAGCTGTCCAGAGACCTTGGGAGGCGGGCGGCAACTGTTCCCCCATTTCCTGTGGTCTCTGAAGGCCCTGAGGATTGCTAGAAAGGTGGGACACTTGGTTCCCAGAGCTGCATGGGAATCATGGGTGAGAACATGGAAAACTGACAGAGAATTGGTCAGGGACTTCTCAGGAGGTGGTTTCAACACCTGCTGGCTAGGAAGTAAGATTTAACCTGCCAAGGTGTGGGGCAGGGGGCAGCAGAGGCAAGTTTGACTGGGTTCTAGGCTTCTAAACATTCCTTTTGCTCTGAGTCCTCTGCTGGAAGCTGGGTTTCCTCTTGGGCATGTTTAGATGCTGAGAAAGAAGAATGGGACCCCAATACTCCTGTGCTCAGAACTAACTGTTCTCTGTTCCTCAAAGGAGGTTGAAGCTCTAGACACAGTGGCCATGTCTCCATGGGAAAGGCGACTCCACCGGGCCAAGTGTGCGCCATCGTGTAAGTTAAGTCTTCCTGCGGCCCATGCAGGTACCATGTGGGAGCCACTTTCCATGCTTGGAGTCTCTTCTTGTCTTGCCCAGCTTGGTCTGCAGGGCCTCTCTGTGTCCTGCTCACATCCCTGTGGCCTGGCTCCCGCTCACAGTGTCTGTGAGATTGCTGCCTCTTTGATGGTCACCTCACACACTGGTCTTACTTCCTACTTTCTGTGGGACAGTCCTTCAGTGTGCTACTTCCTTTCCTCAGCTCTCCTGTATCTAAGGCCTTCTCACCCCGCCCGCTTATGTCTAGGCGCATGTCCTGCTCCCATCAGAGTCCCTTGCTTGTGTCCTGTCTCTAAGTCCTTCCCTCCCCACAGTCTGTCTCCTCCTAATCTGTGGTCGTTTTCTCCCCATGGTTTCATGCCCATCCCGATGCATACTTTGGCATCTTCTCCTCGAACGGTCAATGCACAAGGATCTCAAGGCGGTCTCTCCCTGCCTCTCCCCCCTCACCTCCCACCCTGCAAAGCCTTTATCGTCTTGGTCTTGCTGTCTTGCCTGTTAGCCAGGAGCTTAACTTAGGGAACTGAAGTCCCAGGTCAAGTGGCCTCAGGGTCACTTTGTGCATACTGAAGGCTGAGGCTCTAAGACTGCACCTTGAATATCCGTAAGAAAGTGCACTGTGCTGTGGCCTACACAGCCCGTGTGACTCCCTACAGGCTGGCTGCCTGGGGCAGGGGCTTCTCTTCTCTGGTGCCTGCTGGGAGGGTGTGTATCTTGGTTCTGCTTGTCTGGTACGGTGGGTAACACCCCTGTGTCTCTCTTACAGACTTGTTCTCCTGCTTCAATGGCGGCGAGTGTGTACACCCAGCTTTCTGTGACTGCAGACGCTTCAATGCCAGCGGGCCTCGTTGCCAGTTGGGTAGGTCTGATCTCTCCAGCCCCAAGAGAAGCTGTAGGTTCAAGACCCAAGAGCAGTGCTGTGCCCAGCAGCCTCCAGCACAGTGCTCAGACAGATCTAGGCTCCATTTGCCTTGTCTCAGTGTATAATGCCGGCCCTGAGCGGGACAGCATCTGCCGGTCCTGGGGGCAGTACCACGTGGAGACGTTTGACGGGCTGTACTACTACCTCTCTGGAAAGGGCAGCTACTTGCTGGTGGGACACCATGAACCTGAGAGTCAGAGCTTTTCCATCCAGGTGAGGCCTCCTCTCTCCGTCCGGCTTGTCCATGCTGGCTCCACCAGGCCCTGGGAGCTGGGGAAGGCTGGGACCTTTCTTTTCCACTTTACCCGGCTCCTGGGACTGTGCTAAGCCTCTGCTCACCCACTCACCCCTGGCTGCCTCTGGTCGTTTGTTCGTCAGTCAGGCACCCATGGTGCATACTGTACCTTTTCCTGAGTATGAAGTTTCACAGTGGGATGCCTTCAGGACGACAGCACAGATGTGGCCTTTGTCCTTGAGGAACTCCGCTTTAATAGGGAAACCACCACAAATGATAAATGAGTTTGTTATTTCAAGTGCACTTGGTGCTGTACTGTCCTGGTCACCTGATCTGGACACTGTGAAGGACAACGATGACAGGTTGCTTATAGGAAGTGACATTTATTGAGATAGAAAAGGAGACTCATTGGAGGTAGCCAAGAGAAGAGAAGTAGGGGTCGGAGTAACAGAAGGAATGTTCATGTTAAGGAAGAAATGGTGTCTCAGAGAGCTTGATGGGAATCTTGGGAAATCTTACGAACACTTCCTTCCGCTGAGAGCCTTCCTCTGTCTCCTGACATCCCAAGCAGCAGAGGATACACTCTGGGTAAAAGCACCCACTCCATCCCCCACCCCCACAGGTTTCTTACAAAGACTTTTGTCTGGTTGATCACTTTTCCCACATGGGACGTCCCTGGGCCAGACCATGTCTTTTGGGCTTGTTCCCTGAACCTAGATGAATGTCTGGTCAAAGTCTGTCTTACATCTGAATGCTGTGTGAGAGATGGTTTCCAGCAGACCTGATTGGCACTTCTGATAAGGGCACTTTGGCAGGGATAAGATTAGGGAGTGCTTAGTGCTTGTTCAAGGTCATTCCTTCCTGGCTGGCTGTGAGCCTTCTGCCTTAGACCTAGACTGAAGGCAGAATGTCCTGCATGTCTAGGTGCCATGGCAATTATCACTTCCTACTTCTCCATCTATCATACCTCAGAGTAGTTTGTAATTGGAGCCTTTTCATAACAGATATGCTGCAATTATATAGATGTCACATGAGTGAGTTGTATAATCAATGTAGTGAGTTACACCCTGCGTCAGAAAAGGAGAGAATGAAAAGACGCGCATGTGCGTGCACACACACACACACACACACACACACCATTAATATGAAGATGTTGAAGAACTTTTTTGGGTTTATATCAATACTTCTTTCTGTGAGTCAAGGTCAGAAATGCTTGATCTAGGTATAGTGGCACACACCTTAACTCTCAAAACAGAGGGATGGAGGGACAGAGGCAGGTGGATCTCTAGAGTTTGAAGCTAGCTTGGTCCCTGGCTGGCCAGGGCTACATTGTAAGACACTATCTGAACAAAACCAGCAATGTTTGGAAAACATTAACTTAGAACAGGGGTAGCTTTCATAATTCTCCTTGTCAGTAGAAGAGTCTTCAGGCTGGTCCACCATGTCTACAGGTAATGGACTGGAATGTTGGTTCCTGGGGAGTGTCTCCACCCACACCAGGTCACCTTTGAAAAATCTTTTCTCCAAGCCCTAGAATCTTGTGCTGGCCTCTGGATCTACGGTCCTTAAAGCATGGGTTCTTGAATGGGGCCCGAGAAGATGCACAAGCAATGAGCAGCACAGGAAGGTCTCTACATGTGCAGGACAGCGCTAATCTCTGCATGCCGGGAGTGTATGGAGTATAGAGTGTGTGCACTGACAGTGTCTGTGAGCACGTGTGTCTGGGTGTGTGCATCTATGTGAGGCAATGTGAATGCTTATCTTGCCTTTTGATTCAATGGACTTTGGAGATGCTCCAGTGATCCGATCCATTCAGATCTGGGTTAGAATTCCATCTTCTCTGTTTCCTAGTCTTGTATGCATGTGGCTTCATCCCAAATCTCAAACAATCTTGAAATGCAGGTGGCCAGAGCTTTGCCCCTGTTGCAGTCTTAGAGGCGAGCAGTGGGAAGGGCCTTGGAGGAAAAGTGTTCGGCACACAAGGGTCACAAATCACCCCATATTGGTGGAGTGAAGCTCAGGCTGGCCTGTGGCAGTTGCTGCAAACTGCTCCCTGAATACCTGCCCCCCATCAGGTACACAATGACCCACAATGTGGCTCTGCCCACTACACCTGCCTGCGGTCTGTCAGCCTCTTCCTTTCGGGTGAACATGAGATCCACCTGGCCAAGGAGGTCACCCATGGAGGTGTAAGGTAACTATGTCCTTCCACCTCCCTGACGGGCAGAGGATATCTGTACCTGTCGAGCTGAAGGGAAATTGATAACTTGGGTCAGACATCGTTTCCCACTCTAGGGCAGGGGTGCACACCTGGTCAGTGTGTGTCTAGCCTGGGGCACTGGCAAGTGGATAAATATCTCCTGGTTCTCAGCAACTATCAGATGCAGTGGGTTTGCTGACAGATCTTTAGGAAAACAGAAAAGTTTCTAGAAAACTAAGAGCTTCCTACGAGAAATCTTTGTTGAGTTCACATATAGTTCCTCCAAACAGACACTTATACATACTTAGCCTTTTCTGAGGACAGAGGGCCATTTTGAATGAAAGGTATCATGCTGGGCCATTGGGTATTCCTAGGGACCACATGACCCCAAAGTGAGCCCCTGTCTGGATTGTCTTTGTTCTTTCCTCAATGTTCTTTCCTTCTTTGCTGTCTGATGTCCTCGGTTGCTGCCCCAAACTCCCCCACCCCAGGCCCAGAACCTGCCCGTACCCTCTGGACCTAGAAGCCTAGTGCCAAGCTTCCTGGAGCAGAGAGCAAGCCTGTGGCCAGAGGGGTTTCTCCTGCAAATAAAGTGGTGTTCTGACCTACCCCTGGCTGGATGTCAGCTGGGCGGGAGCTTCCAGATTCCAGACATCATGGCTGTGAAACTGGGGGTGGGGTGAGGCACAGTAGGGCTCTTCTCTGTTCTTCCTCTCTCCCCTTCTCTTGCCACTCTTCCTGTTCTGGACCAACACAGTAAAATGAAAGCCTTCTTCTCTGGTACCGTCTCTCTCTCTCCCGTCTGTGAGCAAGGAGCTGGTGGGTTGATTCTCTCAAGATTTATCCCCGCCAACCACACTGTGATTTTGAAAGACCCTATGAGAATGAAAAAACCCTGATGTACTTTGATGCACTTAGGAATTCTGGGAACTTAGAGGGTGGGGACCTAAAGAGCTCATATCACTCAGTAGGGGTGGCTGGTCTTGGGGTGAAGAACAGGGCCCATGGGAGTTGTGTGGACACCCTGCAGCCCTGGGCTTTGCTCTTAGGCTCCAGCTGCCGCAGGCGGTGGGGGGTGTGCAGCTGCAGCAGCTGGCTGGTTATGTCATCGCGCGGCATCCACTGGCCTTCACGCTGGCCTGGGATGGTGCCTCAGCCGTCTACATCAAGATGAGCCCAGAGTTTCTGGGCTGGACACATGGGCTGTGTGGGAACAACAACGCTGATCCCCAGGATGACCTAGTGACCAGCTATGGTGAGTCTGAGGGAAGGTGCCTTGTGGGATATTTTCTGGAGGTGGAGACTGGGTCAAGGTGGAAGCAGCTGCTCTGGCCAGACCTCTGATGCATGGCCATTCGTGGTGGGGAAAACCCGGTGGGGGATAGGGCTCGCTTTTAAAGCTGTCGTGTTAGGCATGTTCTCAGCCATGTTCTGGACCTCAGTCTCCTCAACTGTGAAGGATCTGTGATAAAAACCCGTCTGGGATTGTGTGTAGATCCACTGCACACTTTGCTAGGCGAGTTTGACCTCGCAAGGTTTCCAGAGGAAGTGGAATCTGAGGGCCAATGAGAACAAGGAAAAGAAAAGCCCAGACTGGAGCTGAAGTCTCTGATGGACAGGTTGGGAAAGGAGCAGGTGAGGCTCAGGGCACAGCATGGTGGCCCAGGCAGAGGTCAAGTGTGCCCTTTTGAGTACCCGCGCGTGTGCTAGGGAATTTGCAGTTGTAGTTCCTGGCAACAGTCTCCCTGGGGATTAGGGCTGTGCTCTGCATGTGGGGAAACTGAGGCTAAGATGGGAGTAGGTGCTTGTTTAAGCTTGCACATTGGCCCTTTTGACTAGACCATATTACCTCTGTTGAGTGTGGAGTAACTATGAGACAGTGCAGGTTTTAGGACATCCTCATCTTGTCTGATGAAACAGCCTTCCCGAGAGACTGTCTGAGCTGGGAATCCAGACAGGATGGGAACACTGGAGACTGGTCTCCTCTTCTTCTGCTCACATCCCACAGTCCAGCCGCTCGCCCATTCATCAGAGCACTCATTTCCCTGTAGGGAAGCTGACTGACGATGTGTGGGAGTTTGTGCATAGCTGGCAGGAGCAACCCCCCAGCAGCCCTTCAGGGCCTGTGACTTCTTCCTTTCCTCGACCACCATGCCTACAGCAGAGCCCAGCATCCATGCAGGTCTGTGTGCTGGGGAAGATCTCCCCCCTCCCACCACCCTCATTAGCAAGCTCTTGTTTGCAAGGGCCCAAGTACCCATTTCTCTCTGTCTTCCTGTTGCTTAAGTTGGGATTGATTCCCTGTGGGGATGGTGAAGGAGAGCCATGTTGTCAGCCCAGCCCAGCCCAGCTCCTGCCTCTTCCCCACCCAGGGTGTGTATGAGCGGTGTGAGGTACTGTTGAGACCTCCATTTGACGCCTGCCATCCCTACGTCAGTCCTCTGCCCTTCACAGCCAGCTGTACCAGTGACCTCTGCCAGTGAGTGGGCAGAGGGTAGGTGGTATTGGGTTGTGGGGAACACCTCCCGGTATTAGGATGAGGCCTCAGGGTGTGGGCCACTGAGCCTAATAATTCTCGGCCCTAACAAAGCAGCTTACCAAAGCTCTGAAATTCCCATTTACCAAGATGGAATCCATTTAACTAAAACCCAGAGATGGGGCTCAACTCGCTCAGGGTCACACTGCAAGTTGGCAGCAGTGCTGGGATTTGGATCTAGGATGCCTGCTTTGAGTCTGGGGTTTTGTGGAACTGGATGCCTTCCTAGGTGCAGGTGCCCTGAAGTTCTGACTGTAACTATGGTAGCAGATCGCAACCTGTGGATCATGACCCCTTTGGGGGATGGAACAACCCATACACAGGGATCACCTAAGACCATCAGAAAACACAGATATTTACCTTATGATTCATAACAGTAGCAAAATTGTGAAGTAGCAACAAAATAATTTTCTGGTTGAGTGTCACCACACCACACGGCACGCTGGACTATGGGATGGTGAGACCGGAGACAGGCTGGGCTGTCTAACATTCACTCTCATTGTACAGATCAGGAGGCGATGATGCCACTTGGTGCCGAGCACTGATGGAATATGCCCGGGCATGTGCACAGGCTGGGTGCCCTCTGCAGGGCTGGAGGACCCAACTCCCACAATGCAGTAGGTGCAGGCTGGAGGTGGGAAGGGAGAGGTTGGGAGGCAGCCACAGGCCTCAGCTCAATGCCCTGTCCTGATGGCCCACAGCCACAGCTGTCAGAGCCTTAAGCTCTGAGGTTCTGTCCTTGTGACACGCGGGAGATCTAAGGTCGAGCACGAAGGCTGGGTCTGGGTCTGCAAAGTAAGATGAAGGTGGTTCTCAGAACACCTGGACTCTCACCTGTCTCTGGGGCACCAAATAGTCTACCTGGAATTGGAGGATCAGGGGCAGGAGCGTCCTCCCATTCCCATGCCAGGACCTGGTGAGGGTGGGTGCTGGCAAACACTCAGACCACAGTTTTCTTCCATCTCAAGCTGTGCACTGCAAAGAGAAGGCCTTCGTCTACAACGAGTGCATCGCTTGCTGCCCAGCTTCCTGCCAGTCTCGCGCTTCGTGTGTGGACAGCGAGATCGCCTGTGTGGATGGCTGCTACTGCCCCAATGGTTCGCTGGGGGCGGGGCAGTGGGGGCTCGGCAGTGTCTTCCTGGCAGGGATCAGAGGGAATCAGGGTCTCGGAGAGAACCTGTTTGTGGAATGAATGAGCAAACAACTAGACCAACAAGCGAATGACTGGAGGGCAGGGGCAGAGCTTCGTTTCTTGACCGTTTGATGTCAGGGAATTTGAGTTCATTTGGACTGAGTTTTTCAGATGAAGACAAGCAATTCATTCATTCATATGTACATTTTTTTGTTTAAGCATTCATCCATAGTTACTTTTTCCTGTGTTTAATGTCGCATTTATGATGAATGAGTATCTTGGCTCAGTGGAAAGGTGAGATTAAAAACTGTGCAGCTGGGGCTGGAGATGCAGCTCAGTGGCAGAGTGCTTGTCTAGTATGACAAAGCCTCGGTTCCAGCCCAGCATTGCTTAAGTTGGGCGTGGTGGTGCATGTCTGTAATGTTAGCACTTAGGAGGGGCAAACAGGAGGGTCAGGCAGTCTAGGTCAACCTCAGCGGAGTTCAAGGCCATCCTGAGTCACTGGGATGCTGTCTCAAAAACGTAAAGCAATAGGGTTTGATTTTAAAGAACAGAGACTGCTTCCAGGTATGAGAAACTCCTCACTCCAGCCTAAGGTAGCGTGTGGTGAAGGCTGCCTCACAGGGTCAGAAGAGATCTGGGGATTCGTGGAATGTGGTGGGGGAGTAGTAAGAGCCCGCATGGCAGGACTCGAGAGGTGGTGAGAAATGCGGCTGTGTGTAGTTGAGGTGATGCCTGGAGAGACGTCTGTCCAGAAGGGGGTTCATGCCCTGCCTGAGCCAGGATTTGGAGTGGGCCTGAAAGTGGGCGCAGAGGAGAAAGAGCTGTGCCTATGGGCTCTTTACTGAGGCCTGGGAAGCCGCCCAGTGGCTGGGAACAGGGAAGGGGTGAGTGGGCCTTTGCTATCACTCCCTAGGGATGATCTTTGAGGACACAGGCTGCATGTCACCAGCTGAGTGTCCCTGCGAGTTCCATGGGACCCTGCACCCACCTGGCTCTGTGGTGACAGAAGACTGCAATGCCTGGTCTGTGTTCACCGCCTGGAGGGGGGTCTGGGGGGACCAGGGCTTTCTGTTAGACTGCCTCCCTGGGCTTGAGGAGCCCTAAAAAATCAAGGGCTCCTCACTCAGCCTCTTTGAGACCCAAGAGGATTTCATTAGATCCACGGGGAGCGGGGGTACTCTCTACCACGTACTTCAGAAGTGGGACGCTGTGGACTGAGGCCTAGGATGGCGTCTTGGCACCGAGAGGCAGGTCACCTTCATGATCTCTGTTTCAGTACATGCACCGCAGGGAAGTGGGTGTGCAGCTCTTCCGTCTGCCCAGGTACATCTGACCCTTCCCTTGGACCCTGCCCTCTTCTAGTGGTCTCATGGGTTTGGGACAGGGACACTCTGGGGTCATGCCTACTTGGGGGAGTTTGGTTCAACCAGCGAAAGCTGATTCCCTTTATTTCCTCTGTTGCTTTGCCTGCCTTAAGGGTTTCTTCTGGCCCATGCCCAAAGTGTTACTAGGTCCTGAACTTAGAGGATTGCATTGAGCCTGGGTCCCTTGCCTACGACCTGGTCTCTCCTCAGCAGGGCTGTCTCGAGCCTGCTCCTGAACAGACTCTCAGAAAGAAGTTAGCCTGTTCAATTCCAGAGGGCAGAGGGCAGATCCTGCCTAGGTTTGGATCCACAGGGCTGAGACAGACCCCAGTCAGGAAGAGGAACAGTTGTAGGCTGACAGCCTCCATGAGTAAGCTGTCCTTCTCCCTCAGCTGAATGCTCAGTGACTGGTGACATCCACTTCACGACCTTCGATGGACGCCGATATACATTCCCTGCCACGTGTCAGTACATCCTCGCCAAGAGCCGCTCCTCGGGCACCTTCACAGTGACATTGCAGAACGCCCCGTGTGGCCTGGTAAGGCTGGGTCTGTGTGTTCACATAAGACTCCCACAGGTCTGGGAGCTTGCGGGAGGACTCCGGGTCTTTCCACGCCCCAGCTGCTTGCTGCCCCTGTTCTCTGGGACACAGACTTGGATCCAGAGACAGTTTGAGCTCAGGCCCTCTGCTGGCTGAGAGACCATTCCCCTTCTTGGGCTCCATTTTAAAGCCATCTAGAGTGGGTCTAACTCTACTTAATCTTCTGTGCATCGTTGACTTTTACTTTTTCCATGTCTGGAAGACATATTTGTTTGATGAATTCATTCGTCAAACACTGAAAACCTGTTGGGGTCTGAAGCTGTGCTGCGGTCTGAGATTGCTCTGTCTTCTGAGCCCAATAGCTTATCCGGCAGGTGCACGAACTCAAGTCCTGCTGCCACAGCCACTGGGAGAATGGGGGGGGGCAGGGTGGGGTCTAGGGTGTCTTTGTCTTTTACCTGGGCATCGAGTAAAAAGGCAAAGGGGACAGAAAATGCTTCCTGAAGGAGGAGATCCCTGAGCTGTGTCACCTGTGACCATGGCCACAGCAGGTCGGGGCAGGTGTGCACTTGTCTGTCTTGGTACTGACTGCATTGTTCCTGAGCTGACAGTGCTGAGCCAACCCCCAGGTCCTGCACCGGGCTATGCTCAAGCTCCTGTCTGCACAGTAGAACCAGGACTTCATGCCCAGCCAGGATGCCCACTCCCACCTGGCGTGCTTGCTGTTCTTGCTCCAGCCTTAGACCTTGAATGTGAGCACTCCCCCAGCTAGGAGTAGTCTAGGGACACAGTCTGGGTCCCGAGTGACCTCTTTCTTCTCCACCTTTGGCTGTTCTCCATGCAGGAGACTGCTTGTCTTCCAAGGTGGGTCATTTCTGAGAATCTTGAAGGTGGGAAGTAAGGGAGGACAGAAAGATACAGAGCATCCATGCTGCTCAAGAGTCTTAGAGCACTGAGGACTGTGGGGACCCAGGGTGCCTTGCCCAGCCCTTTCTCTGCCATGTCCCTGACAGGCAGCTCGCCAGCCTGCGCCTGTCCAGCTGGCCTCATTGCTGGACGGTGCTTCCCGATTGCGAGTTTTTTTGTTGCCTCCAGACAGGGTCCCTCCTCGTGGTTCTATTCGCACGATGAACCCATGGGCGTCCTACTCTGCGCCAGCTCTGTGCTGAGCACAGTGAGGGCTACATAGAGGAAACACACACAGCCCGCGTCCGGGTGATCACAGCTTTTAAGCCGGGCCACTTTGGTGCGATACACAAGATGATCAGAGGTGTGAAGGCATAGCAGGAGAAATAGTCCTGAATGTGAGCAGAACAGAAAGGAAAGTCATGAGGCAGAGACGGCTTTAACCTAAAGGTGTCCCTCCAAAGATAAATACAGACGAGGAGGAAGACACCAAGAGCTGATCATACCAGAAAGGCAGAGACCCTGGAATGGCCACAATGGAGTGTGCTGGGCACAGTCACGGAGGTGATGGTGGTACCCATGGCACATTTACCCAGTGCTCTGAACTTTGACTAATATCCTTTTCTTTTTTATTGAGCTCTACATTTTTCTCTGCTCCCCTCCCTGCCTCTCCCCTACCCTTCAACCCTCCCACAAGGTCCCCATGCCCCCAATTAACTCGAGAGATCTTGTCTTTTTTCTACTTCCCACGTAGAATGTTCTTACAGCTACTCCAAGTACACACAGAGGTGCTGAACATTGCTATCCTCCTGTTTCAATTCGATGGGCTGTCTTAGAGGCTTGGGGGATTTCATGACTAACTCTTTACCTGTCTCCAAGTTCGGATATTATCACAGTCATTACACCTACCTCATATGCACTGGGGTGTTTACAGTCTTCGAGGGGTTTTAAAAGTCAGCTTTGTATTTTAGAATGGCTTTAGAATATTACAGCGTTCTTGTAAAGATACGACTCATCCCACACACCCGTTTTCCCTTGTTAACATCTTGTTACCTAATGCATATTTGGTACTTTCTTTCTTTTTTCTGTGATGGAACACCATGGCCAATAGCAGCTTATGAAAGAATTATTTGGGCTTATGGTTCCAAAGGGAGTGTCCATAATGCTTGGGGGAGCATGACAGCAGGCAGCAGCGTGTGAGTCACACCATGTGGGTCACATGTGGAATGTGCCAAGCAGCAGAGTGTAGGTTGCTAGCAGGGGAGCGAGGAGCAGCTGCGTGCAGCCTCTGAGTGCCCGGCTGGAGCTGTGGGCGGGGACAGTCAGCGCCCAACACAGGACCACAGGACCACGTGACTGGTGAACTGGGAGCGCCCCAGGAGTCCAGAAAAGCGTGGACTGGTCCCACGACGGGGGCGCCAGAGGAAGTTGAACACATAAAAGGGAGTGGGAAGGGGAATGCGAGCCAAATAATCTCAAGCTGACTCTGAAGTGGTGTGTTCTAAGGTCTTTTTTTATTAAGGGGGAACAGGAAAGGGGTCCAACCTCAAGGCATGGAGCGCTGGAAGGAGGGAAAGCTGGGCAGGCCGGTGACTTTCTCTGGGTACCCAAGAGTAACTCCCCAGCCTGGTCCACCCTCCAAAAGGCCGTTGGCCGAAGGAGCTTCCCACATCAGAGGCATATGGCACTGACCTTTAAATTTTTTCGTTTTGAGACAGGCCTTGCACGGTGACTTAGGCTGGCCTCGAACTGTATCACTGGCAAGACTTGAACTTGTTACCCCCCTGTGTCAGCTTCCTGAGTAGACTTGTCTTCCCGCTTTGCCTTCCAGTGGGGTACAGGATATGACACATAGCAAAACTTCACGAAGACCTGGCAAAAGGATGAAAGTAGAGCTCTGGGTTGCAGTCATGTGAGGGAGCCATGGTTTCCAAGGCTGAACTGTTCGGGAGCTGCCCCTGTTCTGTGTGGACAGCTGAGAGTCAATCACCTTGTACATTACACACCTTCTCCACTTATGCAGCCGACCTTGTCCGTTCTGGGCCTGATGCTCTCCCAGATGAGATTATTTTGTTTGGCAGTTTTGACACCCTTTGGGGCTCTACTTCTCTCTGAGGAGCCTTCTCCTCAAGTTGGGCTGGGTCTCTGTCATGGAGGGTTCTCTTTGGGCCACCAGGACAGACAGAACCAACTGATATTGCTCGTTGGTCTTTCTTTTCCTCTAGAACCAGGATGGAGCCTGTGTCCAGTCAGTGTCAGTGATCCTGCACCAGGACCCCCGGAGACAGGTGACCCTGACCCAGTCAGGAGATGTCCTTCTGTTTGACCAGTACAAGATCACCCCGCCCTACTCAGACGGTATGGCTCAAGATGGTCCTGAGGGAGCTTGGGAGCTGGGAGCTGATAGATCAGTCTCCTTCCCCGGCTCCTCTACCCAAGGGAACTGTTACGAGAACAATCCCTCACAGGGATCAGGTTGGGGGACATTAGATTCAGGAAAGCAAACCCCTAAAATGTGCCTTTGGCCCCCACTCCAACATGCCAGTGGTCTATCAGTGTGATGGTTCCTCCTGACATTAGCTCATGCGTGGGGTTGATTCCCATATCTAGACCCCGTACTTAGTCTCCCTCCTGACTCTTTAATCCAACAATGAGTTGCAGGAAACCCATAGGAAACATGTTTAACAGAAAAGACAAAACTACCAAGAAGTAAGATCCAGAACCAGAAGGAACTGGGAAGGGAGAGAAGGAACAGAAGTGAAGAGAGAAGAGCCGCTCTTGGGCATTGGGAAAAGCAGGGCTGAGTTGGGGATAAAAAAGAAAAAAAACACGGGAATGCAGGCCATCAAAGCTGTGAAGCCTAGGTACATATGGAGTGGAAACTAGAGGCAGGGAGCTCAGGAATTCAAGATCATCCTCGTGTCTGTGGTAAGTTCAAAGTAGCCTAGGTTACGTGAGACACCGAGTCAAAAAGCAAAAGACGTGTTGCTATTGATTCTAATCCATCATGATTGTAGTATGGGCTTCCTGAAGACTGCCTGGCAAAAATGAGTCCTTACAGAATTCTTCTTGTGTTAGAGCAAGAAATTGCAGGCCCCAGGGAGACCAGGTTGATATTGGGACCCACTCTGTGACATTTCTCAGTAGTTTCTCCCAGGGTTTGGCAAGCCAGTCCCGAAGCACGGGGTTTCCTCAGGATGAAGCCAGGGTTGGGTGTGGACGTGGGAGTTGGCCAACAGGTGACGGAGAGGACTGGGCTGTACTAAAGACTACTGACATCCCGTTTCCCATTTTGCTGGCAGATGCTTTTGAGATTCGGAGGCTGTCCTCCGTGTTCCTGAGGGTGAGGACCAACGTGGGTGTGCGGGTCCTCTATGACCGGGAAGGGTTGCGGCTCTACCTGCAAGTGGACCAGCGATGGGTGGAGGACACTGTGGGCCTCTGTGGCACCTTCAATGGCAACACACAGGACGATTTCCTGTATGTGTCCCTGACCCAGAACACGAAGGACAGGGAAACCCCTGGGCCCCTTAGGGTCAGGTACCCTGAGACACTGCCTGGCACACACACTTATTTATTCCTCCACATTTAAATTGAAGTATAATTCTTTAAAATGGTGGTCATAGTCTTCTCTGTGTAGAAAAGTCACTTGGGGAGTTTGCTTACATACTGACTCCTGGGTCCCACTCTTTAAGAATCTTATTTAAGATATTTAGGGCACGAGACCCTCCTTTTGCACAAGTAGGTCCCACAGCTGTAGCCTCTGAGGTAGGCGGGCTGTGCCCTGAGGAGTGCTGGCTTTGCTTAGTCTCACACTTTGCTGGTTTCACCAGTTGTGAACACCTTTAGGTGAAGATAAGCCCCACTAGCCAGGTATCCCTGCCTTTGGTCCGAGCAGGCCAGTGTACCCTCTTTGTATATGGTGTCGGAGTGCTTTTGAGTTTGTACTATGAAAGCCTCCCAGGATTGAGAAGAAGGCCATTTCCCTTGAGCTGATGACTGAGAGAGTGACTTTCCTGGGCGTGGTCACAGTTTAAGAGTTTGGGAGGAGACAGCAGTCAGGCCTTTCAAAGGAGGACAGGATTTGGAGGCTGGAGAATCTGACCAGTTCTTCAAGATACATGCAATGGTCAATACAGAAAGAAACACGGAGGCATTCTGTAGCCGGAAGAGGGGTTCATCTTCGCAGTGTGTCCACATGTGCAAGTGAAGCTTCCCTGGTCAGTAGGGCTGGTGACTGGGTAGCTGGCCAGAGCGGTGGAGGCAGACACTGGCTTAGTGTGTGGGCTGCTCCATGCCCTCGCGGTGTGTGTGAGTCCTGCCTTGTGCCATTAGATAACTCATAAGCTGGAGCAGTAATGCAGGCATGGTGGCTGTCAGGCAGAACCTTGCCCTCACACAGACTACAGGTTCTTTCGCTGTAACACTCACTGGGTTTTAGTGATTGTCACCCCCGACTGTATTGTGGAAGGATGCTTTGTCTCAGCTTTCCCTCCCCCTTCCTCTCCCATGCACGACCCATTCGCTACCTACCTCCCAGGGGGGACATGGAGAAAGTTCGAGAGAGTTGAGGTCTGGTATTTCCATTGCTCTTTCTTACGTGAAGAGCTGGGGGGAGGTGCTGAAAGTCTAAGGCCATTGTGAGCCTTTTGGGTCTTGTTAAGTCTGATTATGGCTATATGGAGTACCTTGACCATTGGTGTATCAGCCATGCACTTGTATGCTGTACGTGTGTGCAGATACATGCATATTTCTGTGTGTTGATGTGTGCAAGTGGTCTATACAGGACCATGTGTGCTCACCTGAGAGCGGCTCAGAGTACATGCTCATCCCTACCCCGTGCCCGTGTGTTTAGATGTAAGCAAGTGGCTGCTTGTGTGGGTAGATATTTATCCCTACACCCCAGTTGACCAGTGCACAACTGTAGCTTTGCCATTGCCACAGGTCTCCAGTAGGTGTGCCTGAGAGCACCCCACAACTGTTCGGCAATTCCTGGAAAACCCTGTCTGCCTGCTCCCCACTGGTCCCTGGCTCCCTGCTGGACCCCTGTGATGTGCATCTGCAGGCTGGTGAGGAGTGGGCAGTGGGAGGCTTGGGGAGGGAAGCAGAAGCGGAATGGTTTGCGAGAGGTGAGGTGGCAACTTGATGGGCAAATTCATAGGGGTAGCAGAGGGGAGCTACAGGAGGGGCAGAAGGGAGGGGACGGCCAGGCAGATGGGAAGCTTCCTGCTCTATCACCAGCACCTCAAGACAGAGGCCACATCTTCAGAAGTGTCCCCCAGGTTCCCGTCCATACCCAGACTCCTGCTTTGTCTCGTGCCTGCACTGCCCTGTAGTCTGCTCCAGCTGTCTGCTGTCTGCTCCAGCTGGCTTCCATGCTGTTCTGACACCCAGGTCTGCCCTCCTCCCAGGCCTCTGTACTCATGTGGCTTCCCCTGCCCCGCCACACTCTTACCTCAGGATGAGATTCACTTCAGCCCTTGTTACATTCTTATCGAGGCCTTGCTGGCCACTTGAACTAAAATAACAGTCGTCCTGTCCGCCCTCCTCATGCTGCCTAGCCTTCCCTAGTTTTCTCGTGCCTCAGCTTTATGCTCTACTGACTAGTAAAGTTGTTTACCGACTGTCTCTTCCAACCAGTCTGGCTACCTGAGGGTCTGGAATTTGGTCAGCGATGTTCACTTCTGTGTTTCCTTTACCAGATAGATCCCTGCCTGGCATGAGGTTGAATGAATATCTGTTCGTAGAGTAGTCATAGAGGCACACATGTACATGCATACATGTGTGCACACACATGAATGAACATGTGTATGCACACACACACACATACACACGTCTCTATACCCTGGGGGAGGGAGGCCGAGTCTTGGAGCAGTAGGCAGCCAGGACCTGCTCAGTGACCATATCTTCGCATCCCAGCCTCCTATGCACTGCAGTCCTGCAGCGTGATCACAGGGGAGCTCTTTGCCCCCTGCTCTCCATATCTGAGCCCGATACCCTACTTCGAGCAGTGCCGCAGGGATGCTTGCCGCTGTGGGCAGCCCTGCCTGTGTGCCACGCTGGCCCACTATGCCCACCTGTGTCAGCGCCATGGGCTCCTGATTGACTTCCGTGCCCATCTGCCAGCCTGTGGTGAGTACCCCACCCCGTACATCCACAGAAGTCTAGGTTCCAGACACAGGTGTCCCTTACCCCCTATCAGCACTAACGCAATATTCTGTCTCCTCCAGCCTGACTTCCTTCCATAGTCCACTTCTCTTGCTGCCACCACAGTCTCTAGACTTGACCTCAGAACACCTTGCTCAGTGTTTCTTCTCCAATCCATGCCCAGTCCATGTCCAAGCCCTGTCGGTCTGGCTGAGTCCAAGTTAGCCCACTTCTCACCTCCTCTTCTGCCATCCCCGTAGGCAGAGCCACCTTCTCACTGCAGAAGAATGGGTTCTCTGTACTGACTCTCAGGCTGGCTTGAGGTCCCATTAGTGTGTGACCCTCCACTGTTCTCTGGGTCTTAGTCCTTACTGCTCTGAGCTCCATAGAGCCTGGCTCCCTGTGAGCTTTTGCAAAGATAGAGAGAAAAATGAATCATGCCGGGAGCCAGGGGCTCTGAATTCTACTCCAGCCCGGCAGGCAGCATGTTGTGCAGCCCTGCACAAAGCCCCTCCACTCTGAATCAGTGTCCACAGAGGTGCTTGGGCAGGGCCAGAGGTTCCCAACTCCAGTTGTGCATAGAGGCACAAGGATCTTTTAAAAAATGCTCACACCTTGTCCACATCCGTGTCAGTGAAAACATCACTCTGGTGAGGGTTGCAGACATATGCAGCGTTGAGAAACTCATGTTGAGCGGCTTTGATGAGCAGCCTGGGGTGGGAACAACTGATCTTGGCCGTTCAGTTCCAGTGGATTGTTGCTCTTGTTTCCAGCCTTGGTGCTGTGGTAGGTTCCCAGCTAGTGGGATGGTGGCCTCATGAGGAGATGGCAGGCCTGAGGCTTGGGACAAAGATCTGAAGAAGCTTCTGGAGAGAGTATATGATTGTCACAGTGAAGGGTGTAAGCCTGTGTGTGTTCACATACCTGTGAGGAGCGTGTGTGTGTGTGTGTGTTGCCTGCTTTTCCAGGCTGAGTGTAATAGATGCTGTTTGACATTTCAGTACAATGAGAGGCATCTTTGAACCTGAACTCCTGTGTGACCAGGGTGGGGGCAAATATCTTACCCTCTGATTCTCAGTTTTTCTTGTCAAGATGCTAAATCTACCCCATACGGTTGTGGGAAGAAGAAAGATCAAACTTAGTCTCTCTCCCACTAGCACTGTCCTGTGAGGCCACTAAGGAGTACAGCCCGTGTGTGGCCCCGTGTGCACAAACTTGCCAGGACCTGGCCAGCCCTGATGTCTGTAGGGCTAACAGTGGTGGGAACTTCAGCAGGGATGAGTGTGTGGAGGGTTGCACTTGCCCACCAGACACGTATCTGGACATACAAGCTGACCTCTGTGTCCCCAGGTGAGTGGCTAGCCTGGTGCCTGGGTGCCCTGAGGAGTGAGACTGGGGTCTGCTCTGGACAACTGAGCTGAGCTTCTCCTACCCCTACTTCCCGTCACCCTCTCCTGGGCCCTGTTGGCAGAGGTGAATCGATGTTCTCAGGCTTCTCTCTCCTTCCTGTAAACCAGATTAAACCAGAGCACAGCACCTCACTCTCCTCTACTATCCTCTTCCATGAACATCTGCGTACTCTTATCATGTTCTGGAAATTTCTAGGCTCTGAGTATCCAATAGTGAACAAGACCTAGCTCCCCAAGTCCACAATGCAAGCTGGAAAGACAGATCCCCCCAAAACAGGCACTTAGGGGGTTGGGGTGGTAAAAAGAGCAGTAAAGCCACACGGAGGGAGGGTCAGGAGTCCTGGGCTGTCACATACAGGTGAGATAGAGGTGGGGAGGTCCTTGGTGGAAACAGCATCTAAGCACCCCCTCCACACTCTGTACAGGAAGGCAGGAGGAAGCCTGAGGTGAGAAGCAGCCTGTAGCCTTGCTGGAGGAAGCTAACACAGTGGGGCTGGAGGCAGAGGGGGAAGAGTGGTTGATGGTGATTCCGCAGGATCCCAGGTTGACTGACAAAGGCTCCTGGAGTCTCGACCTCAGTTTCTCTGTCGGTGGAGTGCTCTATTAATTGCTTGGAGGTTTTCTAGTAATGAGGGGAAGGAGTCACCCCTTTTAGGTGGCACAGAGGGCTCACTCAGACTTATCACACTGCAGAATCCTCCTTAGGTCTCAGCTGAGTGCCCACTAACCCTTAATAAAAAGCCTCTGTAAACTACATGAGAAAGACAAAGAGCAATTGGAGAATATTCTGGGGTCCCTTCCATGGGTACCCCCAAACCCTGGCCTGTTCTGTTCCAAGACCAGCAATGTTGGAATCAGCTGTGGGAGTTGTGTGATAAGAACATACACCCTGTGACCTCAAAGACAGTAACATCCTTACACCCCAGGATCCCAGAGAGGAACCCAGGAGACAGTGCCTGGGAGGGCCTGGCCTGAGTCTCAGGCCAAGCGTTCAAAGAGACACTGACCAGCCAGGACAGGCGCTGGGCCAGCAGGGCTCTGACGCCACCCAGAACAATGACTGGGGCTGGGAGGTGGAGCTCTGAGAAGATCACCTCTCTGATCTTGGCTCTGAGTTAGATTATCTTCGGGAGGGACAGTGATTACATACGCTCATATGCCCCCCAACCTGGCACTGAGTCCTGCCTCTGACCTCAGCACCAGGAGGGCTCCTGGTCCTCTGGAAGTGTGTCTCACGCCAGGAACCGCAGTCACCTCTCTCCACATCCTCACGCCTGACGCTGCCTGTTGGTGGGCCTCTGCCCTGGCTGGCTCCATCCCTGCTCCTGAGCCTGCTCTATTCCTTCCTGATTTCTGTAGGAACCAATGTTCTTGCCACTTTCAAGGAGTGGACTATCCCCCTGGGGACAGCGACATCCCTTCCTTAGGGCACTGGTGAGCTTCCTGGGTATCGGTTGCATGAGAAGTGGCACCCTCCCTCTCACTCTGCGTGGGGTGGTGGTGGGGACCAGGGGTAGTAAGTAGGGAATGTCTGTCTGAAGCCCATAGGGCAAAGGGCAATAACATGTGCTAGGTGGGCCCTGAATGACTGATAGGTCTGATATAATCCCCCCAACTTTCTGCAGCCACTGCAGAGATGGAGTCATGAGCTGTGACAGCCAAGTCCCAGGTAAGCAGGGATGAAAGGGGGAGCTTTGGGTGGGTGGGGGCTCCAGTTGGTGGGAGGTGGCTGTGGAGAAGAGAGTGAAGAACTGGGGTACTGTCGGGAAGGGGCAGGCTGCTCTAGCTTGGATGTTGGTGTTTCTGCACTCTTGGCAAAGGTCCCACCCTGAAGCTCCATCCTGGCCTCAAACTTCTGGAGAGCATGTGGGGATCTGAGTTCCTGCTTGTCTTTGTTGGTTCTGGATTTTCCTGGTCTGAGCTGCTGAGTATCTTCTGAGACTGGTTCTGCCCAAACCACTGGGCACAGGGTCCAGTACTGCCTGGACTTTGAACCTCTCCACAGCACAGAGACAGGACAGGGGTGGAGCAGGGGTGGAGCAGTGGCGGGCAGCTGGGGTGCCTGGAGGTGGGCAGAGCATGAAGGTTGGAGCGTTCTCAGCAGAGGAGCCATTGGGAAGAGGACAGGGGTTGGCACCAGGGGAGCAATAATGAACACTTGGCTGGTGGTTACGAGCAGGCCTTGAGGTTGGGTCAGCTGTGGTCATCTCCTCACCTGCCCTTGCAGCTGTGCAGCCCTGGGTGACATGCCTCGCCTCTCTGAACCTTCATCTCGTCCTTCACAGATAATCCGGAATTCTCCATCCTACCCTCACTTCCTGTACCTTCCTGGGAGTGTCTTTACTTTGGTCCCTTCTGGCTTGGGACTTCTGCCTCTTAGAGATCTGGCTCTTGCTTTCTCTGCTCTGCTCTGCTTTATCCTGGCCTTGAAACTTAACTGCCTTTTATTGGATTCCTAAAACAACCACTCACACAAAGTGCCACTGTGCATGGCAGACTCCTCTGACCACGAGGATGAGGGGGTTATGTTGGAGAAGCAAGATGAAGGGAGTTGGCTCTCTTCAAAGATCTCTGGCCACCCTTGTAGACTGTTTGGCTTCCATCTTTGGGTCCTTCTCCTGGTCCTGGGGTCCTTCCTTTCAGTTCCCACTGCCTTAAGACAGCAGAATGGCTTTCACAATATCGTGTGAGAAGGCAGGTGGTGACACCTGCACAGCCCTTGCCATAGACGAGTGTGCAGGGAGCGTGTGGCAGCCGCCAGGACAGAGGTCCTGTATAATAATGGGTTCTGCAGAGGGCTATCCCGCACTGGGGCAGCACCTAAATACCTGGTCCCTTTGATGTGGGAACCCACATTGTGCCCAGAAGCTGCCAACTCCTGCAGTCACCCACACGGCACCACCCTCAGCCCAGGCCAATGGTCTGCAGCATCTACTGCTTTCCTTCTAGCGGCTGTCTGTCCAGCAGGCCAGATCTTCGTGAACTGCAGCGACCTGCACCCAGACCCTGAGCTCAGCAGGGAGAGGACCTGTGAACAGCAGCTGTTGAACCTGAGCATGGCAGCACATGGGCCCTGCCTGTCGGGCTGTGCCTGTCCCCAGGGGTATGGATCTACATCACTGCAAACTCTGTCTGCACAGTGACAGATCAAGGACTTCAGGGAGGGGAGGGCAAGGAAGACTTCTCACAGCCTGGGAAGGAGAGGCAGTGTGGCTGTGGTGTCTGTGAGGAGCCCAGGATGGAGACAGTGTGGCTGTGGTGTCTGTGAGGAGCCCAGGATGGAGGAGGCAGTGTGGCTGTGGTGTCTGAGGAGCCCAGGATGGAGGAGGCAGTGTGGCTGTGGTGTCTGTGAGGAGCCCAGGATGGAGGCAGTGTGGCTGTGGTGTCTGTGAGGAGCCGAGGATGGAGACAGTATGGCTGTGGTGTCTGTGAGGAGCCCAGGATGGAGGAGGCAGTGTGGCTGTGGTGTCTGAGGAGCCCAGGATGGAGACAGTGTGGCTGTGGTGTCTGAGGAGCCCAGGATGGAGGAGGCAGTGTGGCTGTGGTGTCTGTGAGGAGCCCAGGATGGAGGCAGTGTGGCTGTGGTGTCTGAGGAACCCAGGATGGAGGCAGTGTGGCTGTGGTGTCTGTGAGGAGCCCAGGATGGAGGCAGTGTGGCTGTGGTGTCTGTGAGGAGCCGAGGATGGAGACAGTGTGGCTGTGGTGTCTGTGAGGAGCCCAGAATGGAGGAGGAAGTGTGGCTGTGGTGTCTGTGAGGAGCCCAGGATGGAGGAGGTACAAGTAAACCCATGTCAGCTCTCAGCCTCCGTCCCCATCAGAGCCTTTGGGTAAAGAAAGGTGCCCCTGGAATAGCCAGTGTCATTCTCAGGTGTGGGTCATAGCGAGCCCTGTGAACCACTCCATCCCGTGACTTGACAGCACAGGCTTGTCGCTTCAGTCTGTGTTGAGATTAGTGATCCCCTGGGGGGCCTGGCTCTGGTCTGACAACCAAAGGGAATGAAACGAAGGTCAGAGCTTCTGGGTGGATGAGCCATCCCATTGGAGCTTTACAGTGTGCAGGACACTGGTGTTACCCTTCAGTCTCAAAGCAGGGAGGCTCGTACTCTTACTCCGCAGAAGAAAACAGCCCAGGCCAGGGGGTGACTAGGTTGCTGAAGGAGTCGGACTCAGACCAAGTCTCCTTCATTGGAAGCTCTGCTCCTCGTCCAGAGTGGCAGGGCTCACGGTGTGGGGTATGGCCTGCTCCTTCCCTAGGATTCATTTGCCTGCATAGGATCCTTGCCTCACCTACAGCCATCCAGACCTCACCTGGAAGTGTGTCAGAAGGTCTCTCGGAATACCGTCCTTTGTGCCCAAGCCTGGCTCTCAGTCTGAGGTCAGGAATGGCTAGGTCTCTGCACTCAGGAGCGGAGTCTTCCATGTCCACAGTGTGATGACACAGAGATGCTGGGAAAGAGGCCTGGACTGGATCCTGGCTCAGGATTATTTGAGGGTATATAGGAGACTATGTGGGGAAGTCACCTGTATCCCACAGCGCTCACCAAAGGGAAATTATGACAAAGGAGACAGCTCTACCATCCTGAAAAGTTCTCTTGATGGGCAAGGGCTCCCAAAGATACTCTGGTTCCACCATAACCAACCATCTCTAGAACTCACTACACTCCCCAGTCTCCTTGTCTGTCCAAGTCCATCTAAGAATCTACAGTTGGGCATTGCCTCAAAGGACCCTGGGGACATCACAATGGGTGGCGATGTCCGTATCTGTCCTAGTTTGCTTCCTGTTGCTGTGAAAAACCACTCTGATCAAAAGTAACTTTGGAGAGGAAAGCCTTTATTTGGACTGTACTTCCAGGTCACAGTCATCGCTGAGAGACCCAGGTCACAGTCATCGCTGAGAGACCCAGGTCACAGTCATCACTGAGAGACCCAGGTCACAGTCATCACTGAGAGACCCAGGTCACAGTCACTGAGACCCAGGTCACAGTCATCACTGAGAGACCCAGGTCACAGTCATCACTGAGAGACCCAGGTCACAGTCATCACTGAGAGACCCAGGTCACAGTCATCACTGAGAGACCCAGGTCACAGTCATCACTGAGAGACCCAGGTCACAGTCACTGAGACCCAGGTCACAGTCATCACTGAGAGACCCAGGTCACAGTCACTGAGACCCAGGTCACAGTCATCACTGAGAGACCCAAGTCACAGTCATCGCTGAGAGACCCAGGTCACAGTCATCACTGAGAGACCCAGGTCACAGTCACTGAGACCCAGGTCACAGTCATCACTGATAGACCCAGGTCACAGTCATCACTCACAGCCAGGTCACAGTCATCACTGAGAGACCCAGGTCACAGTCACTGAGACCCAGGTCACAGTCATCACTGAGAGAAGTCAGGACAAGGACTGAGCGGGGACTGGAGCAGAAGTCATGGAGGAGTGCTGCTTACTGGCTTGCTCTCTGGCTCATGCAGAGCTAGCATTCTTATATGCCCAGCTCTACCTGCCTAGGGATGGTGCTGCCCACAGTGGGCTGGGCCTTCCTAGATCATCGCAGATCTAGAAGGAGTGCTCTTCTGATCACTTGCTTGCTGTGTCCCTCCAGCCTGCTCAGACATGGGGATGCATGCTTCCCCCCAGAGGAGTGTCCGTGTACCTGGAAGGGGAAGGAGTATTTCCCTGGGGACCAGGTAGTATCTGCCTGCCACACTTGGTAAGTCCCCAGAACTGGCTTCATTTTTTTTTCTTTTGCTGGAAATGGTATGATTTTCTCTTCATCTTGTTTATATTCATGATCACTATTGTACACACAAGTATATGTGTGTGAAATAATTCTGAGAATATTTGTGACTATTTGATGAATGATCAGACGGGTCTGTGAATATACATACTTGTATGTTTGCAAACATGAGAACATGTTTGCATATTTAGATGAACATATGTATGAATGGGTATGAACAAAGGCGTGTGAGTGAACATATATGGACATACATAAAAAGGCAAGTGCCATAGATCTAAATAAATTCGTTAATATAGCAGTTAGGAATTTATAAATGTATATTGTGTTTATATATATATTTACATGCATATGCATCTGTTTAGCACATTTATGTACCAAGTTAGTGACGTGCATTAAATATATATATTTGCATTTACTTGAATGGATAAGTGTGCGAATATGTGATTTGTATTTGTCTGTGAATGCAGAAATGCTCATATTCAGAATGAATGTGTATGTGGGTGTATTTTCACACTGTTCATTCAGGTAATGTTAACACACATTTACAGAAGTGTGCACCTGGATTGGATTGTTTTCAGTGGAGACAGACTGGGCAGGAGCCTAGCAGAGACTCCCAGAGAGTCATCCAGCCAGCGGCAGCTGGCTCCTAGCTTCTGTCTTATGTGTGGTGGAAATGCTGCATTTTCAGCCGCAAGGATGAGTATTAC
This sequence comes from Chionomys nivalis, assembly GCF_950005125.1. NCBI lineage: Eukaryota > Metazoa > Chordata > Mammalia > Rodentia > Cricetidae > Chionomys > Chionomys nivalis. Next base: position 39,173,489 of record NC_080108.1, on the reverse strand, counting down.
ATGTCCCCTGGTGGCAGTAGCATGGCTACAGTCAAGGCTGAGCATCCAGATTGTTTTCATACACACCAGGGTGTGTGTGTGTGACCACCAGGACCCGGGCTGTCTGACTCAGGAAGTCCCAGAGTAGACTGTCAGGGCCCAGAGCCCCATGCAGCTGTGCCCAGGTATTGGGGTTCATGACTGTTGGCCAGAGCTGATATTGAATCTCATTGGCTTGAACTTGTCAGGGAGTGAAGTCTTCAGATCTTTTGATTCTGCATTTAAAGTACACTTCAAATCTGACCGCCTCCTCATCTCCCGACCGCTGTGGCTCTGCACTGAGCACCTGTCCTCTTGTCTCTAACCCACTGCCATCGCCTCCCGGGTGGAACCATCCCCTCCTCGGTCTTTCTGGGGCTTCCTGTCATTCCTAGGAAAAAGTCACACCCTCACTGGTGTTCTTGGACCTGTACCACTCAACTCCACTGCCCTGCGAACATCTCTACCCTCTTATCCTTGGGCTGTCCATCTCCACTGTTACCACCTGAATGTTCTTCAAGATCATCATAGACCGCACTCTCTTCCCACAATGCTCTTCTTCCAAATGTTCTGGGCTCCCTGAAGTCTCTGCTTCCACGTCTCTGATAACCTTGATTAAAATGTGACACATTTCTAAACACACCTGTTTCCCTCCCTCCGTGCCCCACCCCCTGTACTGCCCACCTGCTTAAACAGACAGGGTCTATCCTTCCTCTCTGGGAAACAAGTTCCACTAAGCCAGTTTCCCTTCTGCTCTGTTCACCGATGTTTCTCAGACTCTTGGGAGAATGCCTGAGACGCGTCCATCACCAGCCTGTTGAATAGGAGCTGCTATGTTGGCTGAGTTCCTTCTTCAGGAGCACATCATGAGCATGCAGCGGGCAAAAGCTTTTGGGGGCATTCCAGCATGGGATAAAGTGTACTCTATGAGGCGTCTCTGTGTGTGTTTCAGTGTGTGCCAGCGGGGTTCGTTCCAGTGCACCCTGCACCCCTGTGCCTCCACCTGCACGGTGTATGGGGACCGACACTACCGTACATTTGACGGTCTTCCGTTTGACTTCGTAGGAGCATGCAAAGTGCACCTGATCAAGGTGAGTTCCTGGGCGCTACCCAGCTGCCTCCACAGGCACCCAGAATAGCCAGGGAGCAAGACCTGTCAGAGGGGTGCATGATCTGAACACCAGGATGCTGCATAATTGGGTGGGTGGGGCGAGCTAAACCCTGAAGTGCAGCTTCCAGAGACGACTTCCACACACAGGTCAGGGTGCAGGAAACCGCTCCACTCGGCATCACAGCCTTGCGCCGCTAGTCCCAGCGGGGTTTTGTTTGTTTGTTTTCGTTTTTGCTCCTGTGGTAGAAGGAGCTCATGCCTTTCAAGTTTCAGTAGCAATGGTGCCCGGTGGTCTACAGATCATCTTTATGGATTCTCTCACTTAATTTTTACAGCAGTGGACGGATTGTGTTAGCTGTCCCCGCGTGACAGGTGTGACACCATGGGCCTGGGGAAGCTAGGGAACTTGCTCGAGGTATCACAGCTAGACGGCCCAGAACCAGCAAATAGGACTAGACAAGTGGTAGCCGGCAGGAGTCATGCGTTAAAAGTCTTCGTCCATACAGAGGAAGAGTAACGGGGATGTGGGCGGCACAGTGAAGGCAAGCGTTCCCTAGAGGAAGACGGGTACCAGCAGGATGTGGGGCAGTGCCAGTATTCCCGGGCACATTGATTTTCTTAGCCCATCATCTCATCGTCTGAGTATCGGCAATAACCACAATGACAGGGCAGGCAAGCACTGTGTATTTATTGATTTCTGTGGTCAGGGCTTGCATGTGCTGGGTGAAACGGGACCTTCACGGGGTCTTGTCTCTGGACAAGCACTGCGCTGGAGTCTTTCGTGTCATTTCAGGGACTCCACAAGATACAACCACGGCACTTGTGCCATTCCGTTTCAGGCTCTTATTTGTGGTCTGTTTATTTTGAGATGAAGGTCTTGCCATGTTGTCCAAGATGAATTCAGACCCTCAGGTTTGATTGTCTCTACCACAATCTCTGGAGCAGAGAGAATACAGATGGGAGCCGTAGGGGGTGACCATATCTCAAAACTAATAGAGTTGCACCACACACACACACACACACACACACACACACGTACACTCTGTTTAGTTTACATGAATGAGAGTAAATAAGACTCTGCAGTTTTTTTTTTTTCATTCTGTAGCTTGTGTTGGGTATTATCACACACTGTCAGTGCATGCTAGCTGGCTGGAACATTCTACACAGAGAGTACTGTGCCACACAGGAATAGGTGAGCTTTAGCTGGTTGCAGTGCTTCAATGCCACAGCAGGCATGCGTGTGACTGTATCTCTTAGGTCCTAGGAGTGGAATTGCTGCCTGCAAAATGACGTGTGTTTAAAGCGCTGTTCAATACGGGCAAGCTTCCCGCACGTAATGCTCACACTGTCTGTAAGCCGGTGTCCCTCTCCATCCCGGTCACATCCATTCCCTCACTCATTCATCCCTTTGGGGATGGTCACCTCTGCTAATCATGGCTCTAGGACGCTCACTGTAAATGATTCTGAGCGCCAGAGAACTGAAGGAAGCTGCCCAAAGCCAAACAGCGGACAAGAAGGAGATTCGGGATGGGGAGAATCCTCAGCCAGTAAAGTTCTCGTTTTGCAAGACCGCACATAAGAGCTGGGCTGCACTTGTAGTTCAAGTGCTGAGGAGGCAGAGACAGGCATACTCCTGGGGTCCCTGGCCCAGCCTAGCCACCTTGGTGAGTTCCAAACCAGTGAGAGGTCTTGTTTTACTGTAAAGGTGAACAGAGTCCAACAATGACACCCAGGGTTGTCACCCAGTCCCCACATTGCCTGTGCATAGCTGCCTGTGTTGCCGCCACCTCACACACAAACACATGCTACCTTCACTCCAATGCCCACTAAAGAAATGGTTGGGAAAGCCCTTCAGAGTCCACACCCCTTCTCCTCTGTGTTCTTCACCAGATGTGTCCTTCCCCTGGTTTTTCCTCCCCTCAGAGTACCTCAGAGCTCGGCTTCTCCGTGGTGGTGGAGGATGTGAACTGCTACAGCTCTGGCGTCATCTGCAGGAAGTCCATTTCCATCAGTGTGGGCGGCTCACTCGTCATCTTTGACGATGACTCGGGGGATCCTGTAAGGCCCTGTACTGGGGAAGGTTGTAGAGACAGTGCACAGATTGGTGGTGAGGAGTCAGGAGAGGGTTGGGATCCATTGTGCCGTGGAGGCAGAAGCTCTGGCTGGATTCTTTATAAAGGGAAGCAGAGGGCAGGATCGCGGTGGAAGGAGGAAGGCGTGTCGGTGAGGTGCTGGGGTTGGCAATGATTCGTGACTCCGTCTGGTTGAGTTGGTGTTGAGGGACACTCAGGTTCAGGACTGACTTGTTCTGTCTCTCTAGAGTCCCGAGAGCTTCCTGGATGAGAAGCAGGCTGTCCACATCTGGAGAGCAGGCTTCTTCACACTGGTGCATTTCCCAGGGGAGCACGTCACCCTCCTCTGGGATCAGAGAACCACTGTTCATGTCCAGGCTGGCCCTCAGTGGCAGGTAGTCATGAGACCTGAGCACCATCACCTCCGCCATTGTCCAGGGCTGGGGAGATGTCCCTCTCTGAGGGCTGAGAGGATCACAGTGCTGTCCTGTCCACTGCTGTCTTCATCTGTCATCTTTCTCTGACCTTGTCCTGCCTCTCTTTAAGCCATCCTCACCACAGTTGCTTCTGGATCAACTTGGTACCGCAGTTCAGCCTTGTTATTCTGGCAGCTAACATCGTGCCCTCCCTCCTCTCAGGGTCAGTTGGTGGGCCTTTGTGGGAACTTTGACCTGAAAACCGTCAATGAGATGAGGACCCCAGAGAACCTAGAGTTAACGAACCCCCAGGAGTTTGGCAGCAGTTGGGCTGCGGTGGAGGTAAGGCCTTCCAGTTGCCCGGTACCCCTGACTCTCTTAGATGAGCCGTGTGCATCCTGGGCCCATGCCAGGGGAGAAAACATGGGTTTGAGGCTCCTCCTGGGAAAGCCCTCTGCCTCCGACTGCCTAAGATTCTGTCCCTGCCCCACAAGGCAGACAGCCCATGCTGACCTTGGTCAAACGTGACTTAGTAATGTTTGGAGAATTGGAGTTCCTATCCTAGACAAGGTGGTCACCTAGTGAGGAAGGTAGGCTTGTTGAACCGTGCCAGGCTTGTCCACCCTCCCCACCATCACCATCTCTGGCACTAGTTAGGGCACAGAGAAGAGACTCCTGTAGACTGAGACAACCCTCAGCAAATGCTTTGTGGAGAAGGTGAGACGGAGGGTGGAATTTGGTAGACAGGCTGTGTTTGGAGGGAGACCGTGAGCAGAAGCATAGGGACATTCCTGAAGGTTGCTGCCAAGCTGTGACCTGTTGGGGACAGCAGTGGACTGAGAGCAGCAGACTTGGCTTCTTGTCTTGGCTTTTCTGGATGAACTAAATCTTCTGTTGGAGAGAGGGCTCTGTGCCAGGGGAGGGCCCATAGCAGCTCTCATCAGTCCCAAGAAGCTGCCTGCAAAGTGTCACTGAGAAATACCCAAGGACTGCTGTGATTGATTGGTTATGTCTGCCTTGGGTGCAGCAATGGTGACATGACTGTTTCATGTATTGCTTGTCTACCCTGAGTGGAACTTTGTTCTTTGCGGAAGGATAGATGGAGAGGGCAGGCAGAGCAGATGGGCATGGCACCCACATGTTAGAAAAACTGGATGGGTGAAATGGGTGACTGGTTTTGTATTTGTGAACCACCTCCCCACCAGCCAATATTTCTGTATTGCTTATAACTCCAGGCATGCTGGGGAGGCAGTGCATAAAAATATCATCCTGGGGAAGTAGGGCCATCTCTGGGGAAATCTGTGTTAACCACCCTTCGCTGTGCAATGGTAGTGTTCAATCCACACCACTACACAAAGCACGTCTTACCTCAATTCCTGGTGGTTGCGAATCAGAACATGAGGCTAGGTTTTCTTCTCTGTGTCCCACAGGCTGCAGACAAGGTGACGTCCAGGGCATGTGGGTGGCTGTGGGTCATGTCCACTCCTGGACCTGTAGGCCTGACAACTTTAGCTCTCGGTAGCTATTGGTCAGAGAACACCCTCAGCTCTTAGAGACCCCTCACTTCCTGTCATGTGGAGTTCCCAACATAGCTGTCTGCTGCTTTACAGCCAGTGAGGGTCAGACTCCAGTGAGGTGGGCTCTGGGACCTAGTCTGATGACTCTCACCATGGTGTGTCCACAGAACCTTTGGTGTTCTGTTTGTTGGAAGCAGGTTGGAGCCTGTTCCTACTCTCCAGGGGAGGTGATTGAACAAGGATGCGGATGCCTACAGGGCAGTCTCAGGGCACTCAGAGAGTGGACTCCCTGTGGGTACAGGAACTGGAGGGATAGGACATCTCTCCTCTTGGTGCCATAGGTGCAGCTCTCCCTTTATCTTGCAGTGCCCAGATAGTCCTGACCCCAGGGACACGTGTGCCCTGAATCCTCTCCGAGAACCATTTGCCAGGAAGGAGTGTGGCATTCTGCTCAGTGAGGTGTTTGAGACATGCCACCCCGTGGTAAGTGCCTCCCTGTGTTAAGGGGTGCTCTTTGGCCCCTTCTAAGTCCCTCCTACCTTCCAAGGACCCTTTCTTCTCAAAGACTCCCTTTGAAGAGGGAGACCCATCTCTTCTCCATCATTCCCCTGCCTCTGCTCTGCTCAGATGATCCTTCCCCGGGTCCCTGACACCTAGAGTCAGACAGCCAAGCCTCTGTGCTCTCTGCGAGTCCAGCTGGGCCTGGCTTTCCCTGCTCAGGAGGGCGTTCTGTTGCAGAGTGCACACTGAGCTGCTGCACCCCTGACTTTCCCCTGCTCTCCATGGAGATGACAGGTCGGGGCTCTGCTCCACAGGGCTCCTCTGGGTCTTCGGAGACCATTGAGGCCTAACCTTTGTGTCTCCAGCCTGGCTGGGCAGCTCGCACATCCTGTCTGGGCTTTAGCAGTTCCCCAGTCCCCTGAGTCCAACTTTCTGGGTTCAGGACAAGCTTCTCAGAGTGGGTATCTGCCTGTGCTTTCTGAGCTGCCTGCCCCGCTGCATAGCCCTCATCCCGTGCAGACAGCTCATCCTACCTGTAAGCATCTTCATGCTGTGCTGCCACCGAAGAAATGCAGACTTGACATTCAGAATCCTCCGACCTTCCCTAGGTTGACGTCACTTGGTTTTACTCAAACTGCCTGACAGACACATGTGGCTGCAGCCGGGGTGGTGACTGTGAGTGCTTCTGTGCCAGCGTGTCTGCCTACGCCCACCAGTGCTGCCAGCATGGGGTGGTCATTGATTGGCGGACCCCCCGCCTCTGTCGTGAGTGTTCCAGACTACACCCCATGACTGTATATCCCTGTGTTGGAGTTGGTGAGCTTGTGGCAAGAGAGGAGAGAGTTGTGTGAGCCATGCTCAAGGTCTCTCAGGAGAATAGGGTAGCTGGAGCTCATCTTTGAAGAGTTGGTCCTTAACCTCATTGCTAAAAGAGTCCCAAGCCCTGGGATTCAAAACCAGGCTGGCTTTTGCATGCTGTGTGACTCTAAACAAACTGCCCAACTCCTCTGAGCCTCAGTTTTTATCCCCTGAAAAATGGGAATAGCCAGGCCCTTACTGGCTTTCTGTAAGCTCAAACAAGATAACAAACATAAAAACCTTTGGCCAGCTGAGCTGTGGAGAGAGGTCCTGTTTACTCAAAACAGTGTGGGCCTATGGATGCTGCTGATAGAGACCTCTGAGATGGAACTATTCTGAGCACACACATGTACATGTGCACCCCCACACACGCACACACGCACACACACTTATATACATACTGTAAACAGAAGTTTCTGTCCCACCCGGTCCTGAAGCTGTTTAGTCCCAAAGAAACACACAGAGGCTTATATTAATTATAAATTGTTTGGTCTATGAGCTCAGGCTTATTACTAACTAGCTCTTATAACTTAAATTAACCCATAATTCTTATCTCTGTTTAGCCATATGGCTTGGTACCTTTTCTCCGTGAGGAATTCTCATCTTGCTTCCCCATAATCTGGCTGGTGGCTGTGTGTCTGCCTTTCTTCTTCCCAAAATTCTCCTACTCTGGTTGCTCTGACTATACTTCTTGCCTGGTTACTGGCCAATCAGTGTTCTATTAAACTAATAAGAGTGACAAATATTTGTAGTGTAGTAGGACATTATCTTACAGCATTTCAAAATAAAATCTCTGAATCTAATCTCCTTTGTTTAGCTTTATTCCCTGACTATTGTCCATAACAACTTGTAATAAATACACTAAACAAAGATAAGCATCAATAATCCATCCTTTGGGGAGTGTGGCATAGTTTTTAAAGCTACTTCTTGCTGTTTGGTAGTGCTGGTAATCTTAGAAAGAAAATTTTCAAAATTTTCTTACCAAAGAAAATTTAGGATTATGTTCAAATACCGACTGGAGTATTCTTTGAGGCTTGATCATCTCAGCCAGCAGTCTTGAGGCTGTTCTGGATGCAGAACCCAGAGGAAACTGCAGCAGAGGTGCTCTGAGATGTTGGGTTGTCTGTGACATCCACTTCCATTGGAGATTTCTCAGGGGGTCTTCCTTGATCAAACTTTATTTTTCTTAACCCAGAATGAATCCACAGCCTCTCATTACCTGTGAAAACAAAAGCAAAACCTCTTCTCTAAAGTAATGTATCTTTTGACTTCAATTTTGAACTCAAGGCATTTTCAAAATATATAGGTTGGATTAATCCAGCAGCATTTATAATCAGATGTCTTTTAGCAGCTCTTGCTCCTTCCTCTGCAGTCAAACAATTCAAAGACAATACAATAACATGCAGTATCCAGACTTCCTATGTATTTTCCATCTTTAGGTGGCTTTTTTTTTTACTCTATTTCCTTTATTTTTATTTTTAAGTTTTGGTTTTTTGAGACAGGGTTTCTCTGTGTGTCTTTGACTGTCCTGTATTTCACTCTGTAGACCAGGTTGTCCTTGAACTCACAGAGATATCCTCCTGCCTCTGCCTCCCAAGTGCTGGAATTAAAGACGTGTGCCACCATGCCCAGCTACTCTATTTCCTTTTTTTTTTTTTGAAGGACTTTCTCTATTATTTTTTTTCTCTCCCAAGCCTAGGTGTCTTTTAAACACACTGTAAAACATTTAGAGGTTCCCTCCCCCCGTTTGAATATATCATCTTCTGACCATATGAGTCTTTAATCTGCTAAAGTATGTCTAGAATTAAAGCTGCAACTTTGGTGGTTGGCTCCACCCCATTCCTTAGCTTTTTGAGAGTCTAGCTTCATGGCAGAGGTGCTGGTGGGAGCCACATTTATTGTCACAACTGTGGAGTTTCTAGGTCCATGCCACCACCAAGAAGCATACCATTGGCTGCTCATGAACACCATTTAAGTGTTTGGTAGCAGAGCCTCTTAAAAGAGCTGTGAGATTTTTGCGGCTAAAGCTGAGTCGAGAAGCCTCTCTTAAAGAAGCCATGCCTCTTCTCACTACCAATAAACAGAGCCTACTGGAGAAAAGATGGTTACCAAGAAGCTGCACTTGACTCTGTTCTTGTCTGTCTAGAATGCCCCCCTCTTTTTTTTTTTAAAGCCTTCTCAGGCTTTATGTGAAAATTCTTGTCAAATGTTTGGGTGCCATTTGTTGACAGAAGTTTCTGTCCTGCCTGGTCCTGCTTCTGTTTAGTCCCAAAGAAACACACAGAGGCTTATATTAATTATCAGTTGTTTGGCCTATTAGCTCAGGATTATTACTAACTAGCTCTTACAACTTAAACTAACCCATAATCCTTATCTATGTTTAGCCATGTGGCTTGATACCTTTTCTCAGTGAAGCATTCTCATCTTGCTTCCTCTTTGTCTGGCTGGTGGCTGCATCTCTGCCTTTTCTCTTCCCAGAATTCTCCTAGTCTGCTTCCCCCACTATACTTTCTGCCTAGTTACTGGCCAATCAGTGTTTTATTAAACTAATATGAATGGCAAATCTTTACAGTGTACAAGAACATTATCCTACAGCAACATATACTATTGTGAGTATAAATGTATAGCATGAAACATACAAAATAAGTAAAAGGTAAAATAAAATGCATAGAAGATTAAATTAATTTCCTAAAATCTAAGGTCATTTCCTTTAGATTTCAATATCCCCCGGTCAGGTTTTCCTGACCTCGTGTTGGGGTCAGTGATGAGTGCCCAGACTCAACAAGGGAGGATAATCTGTTTCAGACACCAGTTCCGCCAACTGGGGCCTGGATGCATCCCCTCTCGACAGCACAGGAGCAAAGCTAAGTTCTCACCTCACATGCTGGGAACAAGTGACACACGCTTACAGTGCTGGCTTGGTGCTGTGCAACACTGTTAACAGACACAGGGGTGCTGGCACATCCCCAGCTCCTAGAGCTCCAGGCTGAGGACCTCAGGGAGAAGACAGAGGCACACCCTCCCCTCTCTGGACTTCTTCCTTTTCCCCTGCCTGTTCCCCCACCCCCAGATCCTTCAGCATAGGTGCTGGGTCCCTCTCCTTGCTTCCGTAACTGCCTTTCAGGCAGAAGAGGACACACATATTTATAGAGGACCTATCATGACATGCTACATGCGTGTTGTCTCATGTGATAATCAGGACTAAGGTAAAGCAGTTGAGGCACTTTTCCAGGGTTGTGATGCTTACAGGGACCCCAGAAAACTCAGGGGTCCAGCATAATAACATTTTAGTGTAGGATCTTAAAAACTAAAACTCACTGCAAAAACGATGCTGATGAACAAGTATCAAAGGTCGGTTTTATCAGTTCCCCCTGGGTCCAGGGTCCATGGTGGCTCCGTGGGACCCTGTTTCTGCTTATTTTAATGTTTAGATATTGCGTTTATTATGAACTTTTTATATTGATTTGGATATGTCATATTAAAGTAGAATTAGCTAATGACCTAAATAAAGCAGTGACCATTTGTCCAGAGATTAATAAGGCTTTCAGTGAGTATCAGAATGCACAGAGGGACTGCATGGGCCCGACTGGGCTGTTTATGGGATGATGAGGCAAGAAGGAGTTTTAAAGGCAAAGTGAGAAATATTACACAAGATGTTTTATAATCAATAATCCTGGGCCAGTGAGAGGGCTCAGCAGGTAAAGGTGCTTGCTGCCAAGCCTGATGACCCAAGTTCATCCCCAGGACCCACGTGGTGCAACTTGACACCCTCAAGTTGTTCGCTGACCTCCACAGGCACGCCACATCACCAGCATCCTCCCAATAAACAAGTAGCTTAAAGAAAAAGTCTTTGGCTAACACATTAAAATGAATGGTGTTAAGACCAATGGCAAGTCCTACCAGTCCGAGGTTGGACAGGTGGGTGCACCTGGAATAAAGGCTGGGGTAAAGTCCCTGCAAAAGTGTTTCGTGCATCCGTGCGTAGCTGTTGGGCTGGCTGGCCAACAAGCCCCAGAGATCCATTTGCCTCTGCGTCTCCAGCTCTGGGCTGAACTTGATCCTCATGCTAGTAAGGCAAGCGCTTTACCAACTGAGTCACCTCCCCAAACCCCCTCATAATTTTACACTCCATGTCCTCAAATGAGGAAAACAAGTGCGTGCCCATAGGCTCATGACAAGCCAGCTCCTCACTCTGTCTTTGTTTTTTGAGAGGGAGTATCTCTATGTAGTCCTGGCTGTTATATAGAATTCCCTCAAATTCACAGAGACCTGTCTGTCTCTGCCCCCCAAGTGCTGGGATTAAAGGTGTGTGCCACCACACCTGACTTCATCTCCTGATGCTTAATGTCCTTGCAAGAGGGCAAAAGCGAATGTGTTTGTTTATTGTGGGTCTCGGGTGTGCTAGGAACTGATGACACTCTTCATACCATCCGTGTGTGTGAAGCCTTTATCCCAGGGGCACCCAGATGGTTCTTCACAGTTTTGTTCTTGGCTGATTGATCTGGTAAGGTCCGCACAGCTCACCCCTAGTGAACTGAAATCAGTAAGGGAGACGCGAGGGAACAGATGCAGATCATCCACTAGAGGGCGCAATGGGTCCGTGCTTTTGGGGCTCCTTACTGCCCAAAAGAACTTCAGTGGCGCCAGACACTGCATAGAAGGTTGTGGAGAACCTGGGATCCCGGAGGCCCTTCATCCCATTCTGTCCAAGGCTGAGGAACTTCTGGTTCATGGTTGCATTCCTTCTTTGGGGCTCTTCTGCAAAATATCCAATCAGATCTTCTACACTTTGGTTCTATTTATTGTATTTGAGACAGGATCTCTAGTTCAGGCTTATTTCAAACTCCCTGTATAGCCAAGGATGATCTGATACTTCTGCCCTTCCCTCCCGAGTGCTGGGATTAGAGGTGCACACCACCACACCATATAATACAATGCTGGAGAACCACTGGATCCAGGACCTTGTACATGCTAGGCAAGCTCTCTACTGACTGGGCTACGTCTTTAATCCTACACCTTCATATTCTGTTCTTGACCTTTGTGGTCACACAAAACATACTCTTCCATCTAACATTCATTCGTTCATTCATTCATTCATTCGTTTGTTTATTTGTTTGTTCATTTATTCATTCATTCATCTCATCGCTGAGTGCTACTCCAAGCCAGGCTTTGAGCCTTGTGCTGCGTGTGAGGGAGGACCACTATATTTCCTCCTCTTAAGACCTATAGATCTGTGGGTGGTGATAGCGCATGCCTTTAATTCCAGTGCTCAGGAGGTAAAGGCAAGTGGATCTCTGAGTTCAAGGCCAGCCTGGTCTACAGAGTGAGTTCCAGCACAGCCAGGGCTATGCAGAGAAACCCTGTCTCAAAAACCAAAACAAGACAAATAAATAAAAAGACATTGGGATCCAAGTCTATCCCTCAATCTTGGAGTTTTGGAAGTAGGGCCAGGTCCAGTCCTTGATGAGGGGGGAGCCTGGGTCCGGGTGCCCTGCTCATGGGAAATCTCTCTTCTTTCTTCTTTAGCGTATGACTGTGATTTCTTCAACAAAGGTAAGCCAAATTTCCTCCAAGAGGAGCCTGACTGAGGCACCTCTAACTTAGTGCTGACTTCCTGAGGTGCTGCTGGCCCCGGAATAGCTGAGCCGCGGTGCTGATTTGGGACTGTGCTGGGGAGTCTCAGGGAGGTCAGGACTTTGTCCACAGCTGTCCCTGCAGCTCCGCGTGAGGCCCAGGACGGAGTCTCATCAGGCCTTTTGCATTCAGGGCAGCTTCACCAGGCAGCAGAAGGCCACTGGTATCAGTGTGCCCACCCCATAGGGTTTCTAATTGGTCCCAATAAGCCCATCGAGTGTCACCAGGGTTCTCTAAAGACCCGACTTGTCAAAACCAAGTGCAGGCTGCTTTCCCTGAGGAACGTTGCTGGAAACCTAGATGGGATCTTCAAATCCAAAGAGTTCATGGAACCAAGAGATGCACCCGCATCTAGATTACTAATGAAATGAAAATACAAGTCACTGCTAAGGACCAGGGGGATTAGTATCCACTATTAGAGCCATTTGATCTGCTTGATCACAGGCTGAATGGGCTGTGGAGAGATGGCCGCCGGAATAGTTCTCAGCATCCAGCTTCATCTGCTTGGGTCTTCAGTGCCCTTTGACACCTGAGCTCTAGGTCTCCTCCCAGCGATACCTTGTAGGAGTTGGCCCATGTAGATATGGGCACAGACTTTCGAGCATATTTCGATGCTGATTTGGGTTTGAGAAGCATCTTCCCAGCCAGGCTATTAAATGGAATAAAAAAAGTACTGTGGAGAAAGCTTCTTGTAGACATAGGGAGAAGGCAGTTAGAGGCAGAGGCATCTGGAAGAGTCCAGAGTGAACAAGACCCTGAGCCAGGCCATGTGAGGAGAGGAAGGAGGGAGAAGAGGAGAGCCAGGAGCCAAGAGCTCAGGGGGCAGAGGCCAGAAAGTAAAAGGATAAAAAAGCACTGGCATACCCAAAATGCCTGGATATACATAGGAAAGAGCAGCTGGGGGAAAGGAAGCCCAGCCCCTGGGCTGGAGAAGTTTAGAGTAGGGGATGGGGTATGCCAGCCAGGAGGACCCTGTAACACAGCGGTTCTCAACGTTCCTATCAGCGTGACCCTTAATACAGTTTCTCAGCCGGGTGGTCGGTGGCGCACTCCTTTAATCCCAGCACTCGGGAGGCAGAGGCAGGTGGATCTCTGTGAGTTGGAGGCCAGCCTGGTCTACAAGAGCTAGTTCCAGGACAGGCTCCAAAGCACCAGAGAAACCCTGTCTCAAAAAAACAAAAAAGAAAAAGAAAACAAAAAATACAGTTCCTCACGTTGTATTGACCCCAACCATAAAATTATTTTTGTTGGCACTTCATAACTGTAATTTTGCTATCATGAATTGTAATGTAAGCATCTGATATGTAGATAGACTTACATGACCCCTGTGAAGGTTGACCCTCCCCCCCCAGGAGTCACAAAAAAAAGGTTGAGAACTGCTGCTATAACAGGTAGGAATAAGGGATGCTGGGAGAACCTGGCACCAGCATCAGCTTTGATGTAGCAATAGGCATCCCAGTTAGCCATTTGTCCCAGGTTTAAGACCTCACAGCCATGGCCTAGAGAAAGGAAATGAAAGATAAGACTCGGGATCTGTGAGGAGGACTAGATAGGTCAGGCTGCCACACAGCAGCTCAGAGAGATGCTCCTGCCTAGTGGTCGGTCTAAGGGCAGCTGATGGCCCCAGAAAGGAATGACTCGGGAGAACTGCATTCCCTGGGGCAGAAAGGTCCCTGTGACATCAGGCAAGACATTTAAGCAGCATTTCTGAGCAGTTCTCCCCGTCTGCAGCATTTTGGGTGTTAGTAACTGTCAAAGGACAAGCTGCTTCTAGCGTCTCCACCCACTCACCCACTCACCCAATTCCTTGCTTAGCTTTATCTCCCAGCATTTTCTGTGGTCCAGGCCTCATGGGGTGCTGGGAAAGAGGACCTTTACGGAGGTGCAAGGTAACATCCCAGCACCACGTGTGTGCTCTGCACCCACATTTGTTGAAACTGGCCCCTGCTCTGCGTATTCACACCGTAGAAACCAGTGCATGCGGCACACTTCTTTTGGCTTCTTCTTGAGTGCTGGTTGCTGACCACTTCCCAGCACACTAGGCTGTCTGCTTTCGACTGAAGGACACAGATGGGAACCCCCGTGCAGAGCCACACCACAGAGCTGGGAGAGCACGTAGGAGAGTGTGGCAGGAGAGGCTGCGGGGAGAACTTCCCTAAGGAGGTGACATTTGAGCTGGTCTCCAGGGACTGAGTAGGTGTCTTCAAGGCACAAAAGGAGGAGAATTTCTCTGAGAGAAGGGACAGCATGGTGGAGGTGAGCTAGGACAGCCATATGGCTCTTTCAATAAAGCAGGGAGGCTCAGTGTGACAGGAGCCCTTGAGGGGTGGGGAACAAAGCACAGGCCCAGTTTGGAAGAGCCCTGAATTAAAGCTGTGTGCTTGAGAGTCTATCCTAGGGACGAGGTGAGCCACTGGGAGAGTGGCCAGGAAAGTGACCCAGACAGCTATGGGACACACCAGAGGCAAGAAGATCATTTTTAAAGTTGTTGCAATTGTCTGTGACATCCATGTCCCCTCCACTGTATGCCCTCCCAAGCACAAATGGGACATGTGCATGAAATAAACAGACACAAACTGAGCTCTGGGGTCCTGGCTGTCATCCCTCAGGACTGGGTGGGGGTCCCTGATGAAGCAACGTCTCTCATGGAAATGGCTCATGCTTACAGGGTAACTGCCATGGGTTCCCTATGCAATGGCCTAATCACAGAGGGAGGGTCCATCTTTTTCAGGGGCTGCTAGCCTGGGGTTCCTGACCCATCATACCTACTAAAGTTTCTGTGGTCACCAAGAGTCCCTTTCTAACCCCTTGCCTCTTCTGTACTTCTGATGGGTGGGACAGGTGGGTTGGGTGCTGGGGCTTCTGACAGGGGCTCTTCTCTCCAGCGCTAGGAAAGGGTCCCTACCAGCTGTCCAGTGTGGCGACTGACGGCGCTCTTGTGGCCACAAAGGCAGTAGACAGTGACATAGCCCTCGTGAGGGCAGAGGATCTGGCGCCAGGAGACATTTCAAGCTTCCTGCTGACAGCTGCTCTATACAAGGCCAAGGCCCATGGTAAGGCCCACCCTCTGGCTCCAGTCCAGCCCTTTCAGGAAAGGTTGTCCTGGAAAATGGGGGAGGACGGGATGCTGAAGCCTGAAGCCACCCACAGGGCTCCAGCCCCACGCTCTGCTCCTAGTTCTGACTAGTTTCTTGACTTCTGTGAGCCCACACCGCCTAGGACAGGACCCACACAGAACTTTGTCCCCTGCTCTTGCTTCAGAGAATCCCAGAGGCAGCAACTCCCCTCCTTTTGTGTTCTTCTCTCATCATTTCTCCAGCCTCCCCACTCTTTCCTTTCTCCCCTTCCCTCCCCTCCTTCTTCTCTCCTCCATTCTTCTTGTCTCCCCTCACTGAGCCTTGAGCACAGGGCAAGCCCAGGAACCAGAAACATCGAGAGACTCAGTGCCTGCCCAGCAGGCGCTCCAGCCCCATGGCACGTGATAGCTAAGGGAGTGTTTCAGAGTTCGCTGTGGGTCTGCAATGGTGGAGCTAGCTTAGGGTGGGAGTCTGCAATGGCGGAGCTAGCTTAGTGCTTCAGAGTTCGCTGTGGGGTCTGCAATGGTGGAGCTAGCTTAGGGTGGGAGTCTGCAATGGCGGAGCTAGCTTAGTGCTTCAGAGTTCGCTGTGGGGTCTGCAATGGTAGAGCTAGCTTAGTGCTTCAGAGTTCACTGTTGGGTCTGCAATGGGGGAACTAGCTTAGGGTCGGAGTCTACAGTGGCGGAGCTAGCTTAGTGCTTCAGAGTTCGCTGTGGGGTCAGCAATGGGGGAGCTAGCTTAGGGTCTTGAGGGATGGAAATTCATGGTGGCAGGAAGAAAGGAAGAGTGTTGGACATTGTGAGGAAACTAAGCCTGCTGAATCACAGACCCAGTTGTCCCCACCTCAGTGGACTGTCGTCCTGAAAGGACTGCTCCTATCTGTGTGGTACCCGGCATAGCAGGCAATGAGACAGGCCTGGTTTTCCGGTGGAAAGGTGCTGTGGGACAATGGTCTGTACCCTGTCACTTGTGTTTTAAATAAACGCTGATTGGCCAGTAGCCAGACAGACAGGAAGTATAGGCGAGGTGACAACCAGGCAGGAAGTAGAGGTGGGGCAATGAGAATTCTGGGAAAAGGGAAGTTTCAGTCTGCAGTCATCACTCAGACAGAGAGAGGAAGCAGACACAGAGGAAGCAAGATGTGGCTGCCTCGCTGAAAAAGGTACCAAGCCACGTGGCTAACACAGACAAGAATTATGGGTTAATACAAGTTATAAGAGTTAAGAAGAAGCCTGAGATATGAGGCCAATCAGTTTATAATTAATGTAGACCCCTGTTTGATTTCTTCGGGACTTAATGAGTGCAGGAACCAGGCAGCACAGAAACTTCAGTCAACACAGAGAAGGGAGGCAGGACAGGAGAGAACAGTTGTGGACTTCTGTAACCTCCCACCTTTATCCCAAGAGATGAGTGACCAGAGGGTGGTCGGTGGACAGGGAGGAAGGTCAAAGAAGCATTGACAGGAGAATAGGGTCCAGCTCATTCTCAGGGAGCTGTGGTCCCCAACCACTGGCCACGTGCTCGTGTGCTGTATCCCCACATCTGGTTCTATCTGAACACTGACCTAACTCCCATGCTCGTGGGCTGCATCCCCACATCTGGCTCTGTCTGAACACTGACCTAACTCCTGTGCTCGTGGGCTGTATCCCCACATCTGGCTCTGTCTGTACACTGACCTAACTCCCTTGCTCGTGTGCTGCATCCCCACATCTGGCTCTGTCTGAACACTGACCTAACTCCCGTGGCTCTGCAGATCCTGATGCTGTGTCCCTGGAAGCAGCCAACAGACCCAACTTCTTCCTGCACACCCTAGCCAATGGGTCTGTAAGGATGGCAAAGTGGCGTGGAAATGAAGCCTTTCACCAGCAGGCCTCCTTCTCCATGCACCGGGGGACATGGCAGGCTGGCCTGGTGGCTCTGGAGTCCCTGGCAAAGCCTGGCTCCTTCCTCCACTCATCAGGCCTTGAGCTGGCTCTGAGGCCATACGAGCACACAGAGGCATTTCGTGGTGGTGCACTCTTCCGCCTTCTGGGTAAGTGTCTGCCCCACCATTGTTCTTAAGTCTGGGGTTTCTGCCTCACTGAGCTGCTTTTCCTGCCTGGTCCCCTTTTCCTTTCCACATGTCCCCAAGGAACAGAATCCTCATCCTTTTGGAAAGGGAGGATGCCCCCTGGGGTTACCCCTGGAATGGGAGGTGGTCTGATGTTCATATTGGCAGATCAGTGAGTGGTGACGGAGTGTGGATTGAGACCCAGCCAACTTCCTGGGTCTCACCTCCTGCTACAGCCAATTGTGTAGTGTAAAATTGCATGGCTTGTGTAGATGTGAGGAAGTGAGCCTAGTGGGGGATCACGTGACGCCTGGTTCCAGTTTCTTGTCTTAGAACATGCGCTGGCACCAGAAGTTTAAAGTACACCCATGGGGACACCAGCTGAGATGCCAGCAGGCCCTCAGCATCATGAATGCCACCTCCTCTGCCTGGCTCCTGAGTCTTTCTCTGCCTGTGGTCACTTGTCCTCACTACAGGGCAGGGAAGGCGTGGGCTGAGCTGGGGGAATCCTGGGCTCTGGTGTTCCGTCTCTCACTGTCTTTCTAGATGCCAAGCCCTTAGGGGCTGCCTACCCCATCTGCGAGTGGCACTATGACGCCTGTGCCAGTCCCTGCTTCCAAACATGCCGGGACCCACGGGCAGCCAGCTGCCAGGATGTGCCCAGGTAAGGCCAGGGGCAGTGGGCAGGAGTCAATGCCTAGGAAACAGTCTAAGCACACTGAGCCTGTGTGTAGAGATGCGTGTGAGGGTGTATTTAGGAGTGTGTACTAAGTTGAGCATAGGAATGTGTGTGTTGGGGAAATGTACTTTTATGTATGTTGTAATTATTTTTCTCACTGCCATGACCAAATACCTGGCAAGAGTATCTTAGTGATGAAGGACTGATTTGGGACCACAGTTTAAGAAGGGATCAGCCATTGTTGTGGGAAGGCGCAACCATGAATCTGTGGGGCGGGGGTTCACATTCAAATCACAACAGTATGTGTGTGCCATATATAAATGTCATACACTCACATTGTATACCGGTGCATGATGTGGGTATAGCCGGACCTTGTGTTTTTATGTATTAAGTATGTATGGGCTGTACGCAGCTATACTCACACACCTGTGTGAGCTGATTATATGCAATTGAGTGTGAGTGAAAATGTCATGGGGTGTGTAAGCTGATATTTGTGGGTATCTACACAGATGCGTATGTGTGTATACAATATGTGTATAGCTTAGCTTTTTATAGCCTTGGAAAGAGCCAATGAGCTGTGTGGGCCTATGTGGGGAGCCTGAGCATATGACAGGTGTGCTCATAGCCACACATTGTGCACGTGTGATTCGCTGTTGGTCGGGAAATACAAGTATAGACATGGTGCTATTGTACGCATGTGTGACTAGGTCTCTGTAGAGCACACATGAGAGTGTGTATGATTAGCACACACACACACACACACACACACACACACACACCATAAAGAAGAGGGAGGCCAGCAGCACTGTGTTCCACCACTAGCCAGCTCCCTGCTCTGTCCTTAGGGTGGAAGGCTGTGTCCCTGTGTGCCCCACTCCCAAGGTCCTGGATGAAGTCACACAGAGATGTGTCTATTTGGAAGACTGTAAGCAGCCTGGTGTTCTCCTTTCTCCTCCTGACTCCAAGGCTCCAGGGTGTCTCTGGGGGATTCTGCTCAGGGTCCCAGATCCTATGGCAGCAGAGTCAGGGCAAGGCTCTGGGAGGAAAGGGTTCAAAGCCGGCAAGGTTTTGTCTGGTCCCTGTTTCAGAGGAAGGAAAAGCGAGGGGTGGAGGTCTTGCTTGGGGGTCTTATGCTGAATGTACAGGACAGCCAGGCTTAGGCAAGTGGACAGAGTTCAGGCTTGCTGGCTTCTGTGGACAGAGGCCGTGGCTGTCTAGTGTCAGAAGCCATGCTTGCCCGATGACTTGGGGTCCCAGTCCTCTAACCCTGTACTCCAGCCCCGCCCATTAGAATGGCTGGGGTCGTCACCCTCACTATTAGCCTCTTCTTTTGTCTGCCCCAGGTGTGGAGCCAGCGCTGCAGGGTCCGTCGGAGGGGCTTGGCAATGAGACCCTGGCACCTGGACAAACGCTACCCACCCCCAGTGACAAGCAGCAGCTCCCCCAGGAGCCTTCCAGAGTCCCCACCCACGGGCCTGCCCTTGTCCCAGTAGCTCCGCTGACTTCAGCCCCAAACCCACCAATGGGTGCTACTGAAGGGCCAGTGCTGTCTCTAGGTTCTGCCCACCACACGCCGCAGCCCCTACTGGGGCTTACAACATCTAACGTTCCTGCCCACCACACAGAGGCCCTAGCTGCCAGCCTCCTAGCCTCTTCTCACCTCCCAGGGTCCTCGTCCTCCCCGCTCAGTTCTCTGCAGACACCCACATCTGGCATTGTATCAGGTGTAATAGAGACAACCAAAGTGACTGTGACCTTTGCAGGGACTCCCAACACCACGGTCTCCTCCCGGTCACCCCCTGTCCCTCGCTTCCCACTCATGACCAAAGCTGTGACAGCCGTGAGTCATGACTCCTTTCCTGTTAGGACTACACCCCTGCAGCCCTCTTGGCTCCCAAGCCCCTCTTCCAGACCTATGACTTCCCCTGGAGCAACTTCCATGCCTCCTACATCCCTGGAATTCCACCTGCCAACTACAGTAACTAAGGTCACAGATAAGACAGGGATGTCCCCATCTGTCCAGGCCCGGAGCACTTCAGGTTCCAGCCACCCCCTGACTGTGGTGAGCACAACACAAACAGCTCCTGTCAGTCCTCTTGTCACTAAGGGCTTGGAGGAGGTGCCAGCTACAGAGCAGAAAGAACCTGGGCACAGCCAGCCCATAGGGCTGCCAGTGTCTCCGCACCCAAGCTCAGGCCCCATTGACCTGCCTTATGCAGCCCAACACTCCACCACAGCTTCCAGGCCCCCAGCTCTGTCACTGGGGACCCTGGCTACTGGCAGCCCATTCACAGATGCTCATAGGCTGGGGACCACAGCCTTACTTTCTCTAGAGTCAACTCAGGGACATCAGCTTCTCTCTGACCTGCTGCTCGACACCAGCCTGCCCTTGGCTAAAGTGGGCACATCTGCCCCAGAGGCCACACCAGGCCCCAAAGGCTCTATCACCACCTCTCCACCTCAGCATCAGGGCACCACTCTGGCCATGACCACGACGGTGACAGCACCTGCTCACACACTCAGTCTGACAGTGCCTCTAGTGTCCGCTGTGGAGGACCAGGCACACGTACCTAGCCCCATGGTACCCCAGACAACAGGTGTGGCTTCAGACCTAACTCTGGGAGCCACATTGGCAAGCTCTGGACCCTCAGCTGTGACTCCTGGGGTGCCCTCCACAGTGTCTGTTGCTCCACGGAAGAGCACCACCCCTAAAGCAGTCATCCTGTCTAAGAGAGTGTCTCCACCCACCTTCATCTCTGGCTCTGCCCAGGGTGGGTTCACAGAACTCACAGCCATAGTGGGCCATACTGTTACTCCCTTGGTGATGGAGACGGAGGGCCCCCAGGCTGGCACAGTGCCACTGATGCCCACATCCTACTCCCTAAGCCGGGTATCAGCCAGGACGGTCTCCCGGGAGGGCTCACTGATTCTGCTGCCTCAGCTGGCAGAAGCCCACGGGACCCCAGCAGGGCTCCAGCCCCAAGAGGATCTAGGGCGCCAGGCCACCACGGAGCAGTCAGGACGCTCAGCTCCAGCCCAGAGCATAGCAGAGGGATCGGTGGAGGTTGAAGTGAACATTTCTGCTACCTGTGTGGTGAGTGCCTTGTCAGTGTTTGTGACTCCTTCCCCAAGATCCGGCCTTCTCCCTGCCACTAAGATGGACACCACCATATGGTCATAGGCTGTGCTTGTTGAGGTATCTGTCCATTCACCCTCTGCTGCAAGATGGCGGTGGTGTCCCTGACCCTACTTAATCCCTATCTCAAGCTCCTGGTACTTCAAAAATCCAGGTCTCCTTGGTCCCCTGAAACCACAGCAGGGCCCCGCCCTGCCTGTTTGGGTCCAGGGCCAGATCGGTAGAGTTGGTGTATTTTTGCAGGGTGTGGTGAGAATGTGATTTGGACTGTGAGAAAGAATAGATGCATGCATGCTTGCTACTCAGCTAGCTTTCTCTACACTTACTCAGTTCAGGTCTCAAAACTAAGGAATGGTGCCGCCCACGGTCAAGCTGGGCCTTCCCACATCAATTAAGACAATCTACCACAGACATGTTCACAGTCCACCCTGATCCAGACAGCCCCTCACTGACAGACACGCCTACGGTCCAACCCAATCCAGACAACCCATCAGACACGCCCATGGTCCAACCCGAGCCAGACAAGCCACCACAGACACGCCTACCATCCAACCCTACCCAGACACGCCCACAGACCAGCATCCAGACAACCCCTCACTGACAGACACACCTATAGCCGCCCTGATCCATCCTCTCCCGGAGACTCTCTTCCCAAGTGGCTTTCTGTTCTTTCAAGTTGATTGTTGGAACCAACCATCCCAGGGCATTGGTTCCCTAGTCCTTACCTCAAGGTCACCTGCCCTACTGGAATGTGACTTGTTCCGAAGGGGCTGAGGTAGGTAATACCAGAGCTCTGAGGGGCACTCATGCTGACAATGCACTCTGTGCCGCAGCCCATCGCTGAACAAGACTGCGTCCGGCACATTTGCCTAGAAGGCCAGCTAATACGTGTGAACCAGTCTCAGCATTGTCCTCAGGGTGCTGCACGCCCTCACTGTGGCGTGCTAGGCCTCGCCGTGCGGGTGGGCGGAGACCGCTGCTGCCCACTCTGGGAATGTGCCTGTGAGTTATGAGTCCTGCCCGAGCCTCTGTCCGCCTCTTTCCCGACTCCAGCATGCCTCCTCCCACATTTCGTAGGAAATCCCATCTCACTGTGACTCCTACCCTTGTGACCTCTGAACTCTGTGAGACACCTGACCCTAGGGACTCAATCCCCAGAACCTCTGACTCACCTGCCCATCTTCCTAGACGGCCTTGAAGCCATCAGCTTGTCCTTCCCCGCCCCTGCTTCCAGGCCGATGCTCCATCTTCCCAGACCTGAGCCTTGTAACCTTCGATGGCAGCCATGTGGCCCTGTTCAAGGAGGCCATCTATGTCCTCAGTCAGAGCCCAGAGGAAATGATCTCCGTACATGTCCTGGATTGTAAGAGTGCCAACCTGGTAAATGCCCCTTGCTTTTCTCCCTGCCAGGGCCTGAGAACTGAACTAGGCAGAGGGGAGACTGGGTAGTCAGCTGGAGTTCAGTGAACACCCCAAGGCAGGGTAGGTCTTGGGGAGGCTATGGCGACATCCTTCCTTCTCTTTCTGCCTCCCAGGAGGTTCCTGGAGTGGAAGCCGATCTCTTAGCAGGTCAGGGGACTGAGGGGACTAGCGGAGTAGAGTGTGCCACCTCTTGGCCCTTCCTGGGGTCTGCTCCATTCCTAGTTCCTGCAACTCTCTAGCTGCCTTACTAAGTAGGGAGAGGCAAGGAACCCATCCTAAGGTGGTGAACTGTGGTCGTAGGCCAGCTGCATGGGCTTGGTGCTAAGATAACCCCTATGAGCCACGTGGATAGAGGAAACACCGTACCTTCCTCTCTTTTTCCTTCCCTTCCTCCCTCTTTCCCTTCCTCTGTCCCTTCCATTTTAACTTCCTCCCTCCCTCCTTTCCTTCCTTTCTCTCTCCCTCCCTCCCTTCCTTCCTCCTTTCCTTCCTTTCTCTCTCCCTCCCTCCCTTCCTCCTTTCCTTCCTTTCTCTCTCCCTCCCTCCCTTCCTTCCTCCTTTCCTTTCTCTCTCCCTCCCTCCCTTCCTTTTTCTCTCCCTTCCATTCTCCCTCCCTCCTTCCCTTCCTTCTTCCCTCCCTTCCTTTTTCTCTTCCTCCCTCCCTTCCTTCTTCTCTCCCTCCATCCCTTCCTTCCTCACTCCTGTCCTCTTCTCTTCTTCCCGCGTTTCCTTCAGCTGGGCTTGCATGAGGTCAGGTAGGATTCTGAGTACCATCTACCCAGGCCTGCAAGTGTGCCCACATGTCCTCTACCCACACAGTTGGAGGGGAACTCAGGGCAGGGCTCTGGGCTGATGAGGCTGGGCTTTCTGCAGGGACACCTGAACTGGCCCCCATTCTGTCTGGTGATACTGAATGTGACTCGTTCGGCCCATCATGTCACCATTGATCGCTTCAACAGGAAGGTGAGTACATCGGAGAGGTGACCTGCAGGGCAGGGGCAGGGTAAACAGGATAAGAGCCTTGGGACTTGTCTGTAATCAGAGCCAGGGACTGGGGGACACCGTCTTTTGAGAAATGATGGCACATGCCTGTAATCCCAGCACCAGGAGACAACAGGGAGGCTTGCTGCCTCTGTGTAGCCAGCCTGAGCTACATAGTGAGACTCTGCTCAAAAATAAATGAAATGAAATAAAGCAAAATAAAGTACATTTGAAAGGTTTTTTTGTTTTTTTTTGTTTTTGTTTTGTTTTGTTTTGTTTTTTTCTTTTTGGTTTTTCGAGACAGGGTTTCTCTGTGGTTTTGGAGCCTGTCCTGGAACTAGCTCTTGTAGACCAGGCTGGTCTCGAACTCACAGAGATCCGCCTGCCTCTGCCTCCCGAGTGCTGGGATTAAAGGCGTGCGCCACCACCGCCCGGCCTGAAAGTTATTCAATATAGGATGCTTTGTCAGTTTTAATGCCAGGGGAAAAAGGTAACAGGCAACATCAGACTGACAAGGCCTTAAATAATCGCTGTCGAAAGAATTCTCTGTCCAATTCATTTTCCTCTTAGTGACTGGATGAGTTGGTGTTTTGTGCTTGTTTTTTGAGTTCTATACATAGTCTCTGTATTGATGTCCCTCTTAGATGACTGCAAGGTTCACCCCTATTCTGCAGGCTGCATCTTCATTCTGGCAACTGTTTTCTTCACTGTGCAGGATCCCTTTAATCTGATGAAACATCGTTTATCAGATTTGTTCTTATTTCCCAGCTGCTGGAGCCCTTTCAGAAAGCCTTTGCCTGTGTCAGGAAGCAGTTTTCCTACACTCTCCTCCAGCAGTTTCAACTCCTCACATCTTGCTTGAAAGCTTTTGATCCCTGTTGAGCTTCGTGCAGGGAGCGGTAGCTCTAGTTATTGTCTTCCGCATGTGCATCTCCGGTTTTCTCCACACCCTGCTGAAGGGGCTGTCTCTCCTTCAATGCATGATTTAATCGCCTGTCAAAAATAAGGTGACTGTAGCTGTGTTTTCATTTCTGGGTCCTCTATTCTATTTTGTTGATCCCATCTATTTCTGTGTTTGTGCTGGGGTAGGTTTGTTTGCTTCTTGTTTCCTTCTGTCCTTTCTCCCTTCCTCCTTTCTTCCCCCTCCCTTCTGTTCTCCCTCCCTCCCTCCCTCCCTCCCTCCCTCCCTCCCTCCCTCCCTCCCTCCTTCCTTCCTTCCTTCCTTTCTCCTATGGCTCTGAGTATAATTCGTAGTTGGATACTGTGCTACCTCCAGCATTGCTGTTATTCTCAGGATTGTTTGGGCCATACAGAGACTTTTGTGCTTCCATATGAATTTTAGGATTGTTTTTCTATTTCTGTAATGACAGAATTTTGATAAGAATTGTGTTGAATCTATAGATTATTTTTAGTAATATAGCCATTTTCACTTTTTTTTTTTTTTGGTTTTTCGAGACAGGGTTTCTCTGTGGCTTTGGAGCCTGTCCTGGAACTCGCTCTGTAGACCAGGCTGGTCTCGAACTCACAGAGATCCGCCTGCCTCTGCCTCCCAAGTGCTGGGATTAAAGGCATGCGCCACCATCGCCCTGCCCATTTTCACAATATTAATCCTGCAAATCTGTGAGCACGGATTCTATTTTCTTTCTTTGATGCTTAAAGTTTTCATTGTAGATATAGTCATGTTCTTGGTTAAGTATATTTCTGTTTTTCTTTGAGGCTGTTGAGAATGAGATTGCTTTCCTGCTATGTGGCTAAAATACCAGGCCCAGAACGTTCTGATGTAGTCTTTAGATAAGGGATTGTGATATCTGCAAGGGATAATGTGATTTGTGCTTCCCTTCTTATTTCGATTGCTTCTGTTTCATTCTTTTTTTTTTTTTTTTTTCTCTTTAAATAGGCTCACATTTTTGGGCCTCCACAGAAACATCTATGTTTTAAGTCCCAGGTTTGGTTTTGTTTAGAAAGGCACAGTTATGTTTAATATAGTATTTTTTTTATTTATTTTTATTTTTTTTCTTTTCTTTTATTTTATTTTATATTAATTAATTTATTTAATTATTAAAGATTTCTGCCTCTTCCCCGCCACCACCTCCCATTCCCTCCCCCTCCCCCAATCAAGTCTTCCTCCCTCCTCAGCCCAAAGAGCAAGCAGGTTTCTCTGCCCTGTGGGAGGTCCAAGGACCACCCACCTCTATCCAGGTCTATTAAGGTGAGCATCCAAACTACCTGGGCTCCCACAAAGCCATTACGTGCAATAGGAACAAGAACCCATTGCCATTGTTCTTCAGTTCTCAGTAGTCCTCATTGTCCATTATGTTCAGCGAGACCGGTTTTGTCCCATGCTTTTTCAGACCCCGGCCAGCTGGCCTTGGTGAGTTCCCGATAGAACATCCCCATTGCCTCAGTGTGTGGGTGCACCCCTCGCGGTCCTGAGTTCCTTGCTCGTGCTCATTCTCCTTCTGCTCCTCCCTTGGATCGTGAGACTTCAGTCCAGTGCTCCAATGTTGGTCTGTCTCTGTCTTCTTTCATCGCCTGATGAAGGTTAATATTCAGGAGGATGCTTATATGTTTTTCTTTGGGTTCACCTTCTTATTTAGCTTCTCTAGAATCATGAATTATAGTCTCAATGTCCTTTATTTATGGCTAGAAACCAAATATGAGTGAGTACATCCCATGTTCCTCTTTTTGGGTCTGGCTTACCTCACTCAGGATAGTGTTTTCTATTTCCGTCCATTTGTATGCAAAATTCAAGAAGTCATTGTTTTTTACTGCTGAGTAGTACTCTAATATGTATATATTCCATACTTTCTTCATCCATTCTTCCATTGAAGGACATCTAGGTTGTTTCCAGGTTCTGGCTATTACAAACAATGCTGCTATGAACATAGTTGAGCATATACTTTTGTTGTATGTTTGGGCATCTCTTGGGTATATTCCAGAGAACCAAAGTCTGAACTGAATAAGAGCCGAGGGAGTGGACACCCTTGTCTGTTCCTGACTTTAGAAGGAATGCTTTTGGTTTTTCAATATTTAATACAGCATTACCTCTGGGCCTAGAGTCGTTGTTGTGTTGAGGTGTATTCTTCCTGTTTCTAATTTCTCCTGGGCCTTTGTCGCTAGAAGATGCTGGGCTTCATCAAAGGCCTTTACTGCATCATTGAGATGATCTTGTGATTTCTACCCATGAGTCTCTTTACACACTGTATCACATTTATTAGCTTGTGTATATTGAATCATCCTTGCTATTCTGAAGTGTCACCAATTTGACTCTGGTATATGATGATATGTTCATTGTATGATTGAATTAGTTTGTATTGTAATTATCTTTTTCAGGTTTTCTGTTTGTTTTTGTTTTGTTGTGAGGGGAATTGGTCTATAGTTTTGTTTTGGTTTTGGTCATATTCTTAACCAACTTAATATTAGAGCAATATTGGCTTAGTAAGATGAGTTTGGTAGCATTCTTTCCCTCTCTGTTTTTGGGAATAGTCTGAGGAGAATTGGTGTTCATTCTTTAAGGTTCTGTCCCAGAATTTAGACATGAATCTGTACAGTTCTGGGCTCGTCTTTCTTGGGAGACTTAAATGATTGCTTCAATCTCATTACTCCTTGTTTAGGCCTGTGGAACCCCCAGGGTCTGGGCTTCTGATATGCAGGGTCACACTAATAACCTGGAGTTTAAACCTTTGGCAATACAATAGGAAGGCTCAAGGTATCAGAGAGTGGGGACCTTCCCAAAGCCAGTTTTCTGGCTCCTGAATGGATCTTCTCCTTCCTGTAGCTCAGTAGTTCACATGTTGGGTAATCTGTGGAGTGATTAGTAAAATAGTCTATTCCTGAAGGGAGGGTGGTAAATCATGATAAATAGCTTATAATCTTAATCTTTTCTGTCTTTTAGTTTTATAGCATAAAACTTAGTTCTTACTCCACGTTACGTACACTTTTAACCTTGTCAGTGTGTAGTAGAAGTTATAGCCCAAGTGTTTGTGAGAACTGAGGTGTGCTGTTTAACAGATGATGATGGAGCCCCCAAATGATGCCCAAAGGCATGTTCTGGGAATTCAAAGAGGCAGACATGGTTCCTGCCCTGAAGAAAACCACGATCTAATGGTACCCTTAGCTAGGGAAGAGCTTGATTCCTTCTTGACGGTCAGCGCAGAAGTGAGCTGATGCCAGGGAGGATGGCTAAGCCCCAAGGTGTAGAGAAAATCTCTCAGGAGAAACTATCTGAGCAGAGCTGGTGAATAAAGAAGTGTTTC
Organism: Chionomys nivalis; assembly: GCF_950005125.1. Lineage (NCBI taxonomy): Eukaryota > Metazoa > Chordata > Mammalia > Rodentia > Cricetidae > Chionomys > Chionomys nivalis. The sequence continues at coordinate 39,145,761 of NC_080108.1, read as the reverse complement.
GAAGGGATGGAAATTTGTGTTTGTGCAGGAAGTGAGGTGCAGCCTGCTTTCCGCTGTTACAGTTCTGGTTTTATTGGATTTTGTCCGTAAAATGGTTTCAGAATTCTCCCATGTTCTGTTGGACTAACCTTAGATGCATGTGTCCCAAACAGCCTGGCATGTAGAGGTGGCTAGTAAGTGTTTGTCAGAAGGACTGATGGACAGATGATAATGAAGAGATGGATGGGTGGGTGCGTGGGTAGGTGGGCAGACAAATGAACGGATGGAGGTGTAGATAGATAAGCAGGTGGACGGATGGATAAGTGGATGTATCAGTGGGTAGGTATGTGGGAATACAGACAGATATATGAGCTGTTCTCTAACTCCTTACCCTGTAAGGTGACTGTGGACTCTCAGGCTGTGCGGCCACCAGTGAGCAGATACGGGTTCCGGATTGAGGATACGGGCCACATGTACATCATCCGGACACCCTCACACATCCAGATCCAGTGGCTCCACAGCTCAGGACTCATGATCCTGGAAGCCAGCAAAACCAGCAAGGCCCAGGGCCGTGGCCTGTGTGGTGAGGTGGGACCCAGCTGGGGGAGAGTGGTCCCTGGTCCCTCTCTGGCACCAGGAAGGTTCCCTTGGATCAGGTTATGTTGGGACAGGGTTTCAGGCCAGAGATGGGGCCAACAGAATTGCTAGTGCAGAGAGGCCTGATGTCCATGTGTGGGGCCGAGGCTGTTAACAGGGCATAGTGCAGGGTTTGCCAATTGTCACTTCAGCCAGGTTTGTCTGTCAGCATCTCTGACGGCTTCCTAATGCCAGATAATCCTTCCTGTCTGCATGTGCTGGGGCCCTTTGCCAGACAGTTCCACTCTTGAAGATTATTCACTCCAGGTCACCCACACAACAGGCCTGGGAAGTGGCCCTCAGTGATCTCGCTGAACCAGAGACAAGGGGAGGCTCAGAAGTCAAGTGGCTGTCTGATGGCACATGGCAGAGTTGCTGTGACACGCACAGCTAGGATTCCCGATCCACAGCAGGGCTGCAGACAGCACTCTCTAAAAGCAAGTGCTGACTAGGAACACAGTGCAGGAGGACCCTGGACGCAGGTGGCTGCTCCCTGCACAGACTCCTCATGGCAGGCTGCTGTGATTGTGACAGTGGGTGACACAGGCACAGTCTCTTTCCTTCCTTTAAGTGACAGCCCCTGGGAAGCAAAACAGATAAAGTTCTGTTCTATGGAGCTGACATTTTTACTGATAAAACATCTTTCCTTTCATCACCATTACCTCCTCCACCACCATCACCACCAACACCACAACCATAGCCACCACCATCACCACCAACACCGCAGTCATAGCCACCACCATCACCACTAACACTACAACCATAGCCACCACCATCACCACTGTCACCACCACAGTCATACCCACCACCATCACCACTAACACCGCAGTCATAGCCACCACCATCACCACTAACACCACAACCATAGCCACCACCATCACCACTGTCACCACCACCACCACCACTTTTTTCTCTTCTTTTCTTCCATACTCTGTTCTTCTCTGGCAAAGATGGCAGGATCCAAGCAGGCTGTGTTTTCCCTGGGATACCTTTGGAATATCTCTTGGTGATTCCAAACCCAGACCAAAGTGTCACTATTAAGAAAATTAATAAAGTCAGTCTAGAGAGATGACTCGGGGGTTAAGAGCACTAACTGCTCTTCCAGAGGACCCAGGTTCAATTTCCAGCCCCCCATGGAAGTTCAGAACTGTCTGTAACTCCAGCTCCAGGGGACCTGACACCCATGGCAAAATGCCAATGCACATAAAAATAAAAAAGAAAATTAATAAAATCAAAGAATTTAGCCTTGAGTAATGTTTTACTTATGTTTGCAGAAGCAGTAGTTGGAGATGTCAGAACAGAAATCAAATCATTCTCGTGTCTATTCTGTCTGAACTATCCCTTGATACATACCCTGGAGCCCCTGCTAGGCAACAGGGAGTGCTGAGATCAGTGAGAGCTGGAAAAGAAGCCCCGTGACACATTCCTGTAACTGTAGTTGTTGCCCAGACCTAGGAAGGTCACAGATGGGTGGATGGAGGCGCCCTGGGAGGAAGGACATTTGAGAAAGCATTGCAGGCAGGAAGAGTACTACAAACAAAGCCACAGGCGAGAAAAGGCGCCTGTGAAGCTGGAAGCACCTGTGGAGGAGAGAACGGCATGGGAAGCGGGAGGAGTTGTAGCAGGTAAGCCACATCCGTGCCCTCATCTCAGGGCCCCACACACGGGAAGCATGTTTCCCGAGAACATGACTTCCCACATGACTAGTGACAAGTCATGCTCCGGATTCCTTTCTTATTTAATGTTCAGAGTGAGTTCCCAGCCTCACAGAAGGAAGACGGTAGGGTCTGTGGACCAGGTTGTAAGTGCCCTCCACCTTAACTCACGCTCCATTGGCGGGGTCTGTCACAGTCACATCCAACTGCAAAAGAGTCTGGGAAAGTGGATTCCTGATTCCAGAGAGAGAAGGAAACAGCTGTCGGGGTCAGCTCGCAGCCTCTACTGGAGCGGGCTCTTAGGGGATGGCTTTTCATTCGGATGTGGCAGACACAGAGATTGGGAAGTAGAGCAAAGGATTCCCACCGCCTTTCACATAGATGGAACAATTGCTCACATTTTGCTTCTCTGTCTCTCTCTGTCTCTGTCTCTGTCTCTCTCTCTCTCTCTCTCTCTCACACACACACACACACACATACACACAGAGTAATATGTATATGTAGTATATACACACATATATAGGCATGTATGCATATGTCCCTGAACCATTTTAAAGTAAATTCAAAACACAATGTCCTTCATCCCTAGACATTTTGGTGGGCACCTTCCTACACAGCAGGTGCCCTGGCTCCCTGTGCCTCACTTTCCCCACCTGTCACATGGCAGGCAGCAGTGACACCTTTCAGAACCATCTGAAGATTGCTGAGTGAGAGCCAGCTGGGGAGGCAGTGTTCTCTGTGCCTGTTGGGACCGTTATGCCCCTTTCACTTTCAGGTATCTGTGACGGAGATGCAGCCAATGACCTCACCCTGAAGGATGGCTCTGTGGTGGGTGAGGCAGAGGACCCTGCTCCCTTTCTGGACAGCTGGCAGGTGCCCAGCTCCTTGACCTCAGAGGGTCAGACCCGCTTCCGCCCAGACAGTTGTGCCACAGCTGACTGTTCGCCCTGCCTTCGCATGGTGTCCAACCGCACTTTCAGCGCCTGCCACCGCTTTGTAGGTGCCCGTGGAGTGCGGCATGGGGAGACTTGCTGGGCTGGGGAGGGAAGCAGCCACCTGCAGAGACACCATAGTCTTCTGGGCAGAGCGAGGCAAAGCTGGGCCCTGGGAAGTGGGGCACCAGGATGGGCAGCACTGTCTAATACATTGGTCCAGGTCTCCCCAGAGTCGTTCTGTGAGCTGTGGATCCGGGACACCAAGTATGTGCAGCAGCCCTGTGTGGCACTCACTGTGTATGTGGCCATGTGTCACAAGTTCCGCGTGTGCATCGAGTGGCGGGGCTCCGACTACTGCCGTGAGTGGGGCTCGGGGCACCTTCTTCTCCAGTTCTCTTCCCAGAGCCTCCTGACACCGATGCTTCCCCAAGCTTAGTCACGACTTCATTCATTAATTGTATTAATGAGCTTATAAATATTTTACATGTGTATTTGAATTTTATGTTCTACACAACACATTTGATATTAGTTAATGAGCTTTTGCTATACTTGTATAAATGAACGAGGAATAATTTTCATTTTTTGTTTTTAATTTGAGTCATTTCTCTGTACAATGGGGACAGCAATATTTGCTCCTTGGGTCAATAGGAGATAATGGGTCAGGTGTCCATTTCTCCACACCCACCTGTCACGTGATTGCTTAGCTTCCGATCACCTTCTCGTCTTTGGATCTCTTCCTCCCTGCTTCTTCCTCCCCTCCATCCTATTGGAGTCAGTCAGGGGTAGAGGGTAGAGCATTTTGATTTCCAGAAAGGCTGGGACAGCTCCTGGGAGGGCATATCTACACATGACAGGTGAAAAGGGAAAGAATTTTCATATATAGAGTAGTATTTTTCAAACTGTGGATCTCGACACAGAGGGTGTGCAGCCAATTTGAGGAGAGCAACACCAACATTTTTTTAAAAAAATGCAATGAAATACGAAATACAGTATATATCATGCATAGTTAAAAAGTTTTTTTCAGTTCAACAGTAATTTTCAATCCAGCTGGTCACAGGGGGAACTTGGGAAAGCACTGGGCTCCTTTGGAGGTTCACTTGGTGTGGGATGGGACTCTGCCCAGCAGGCTGGTATGTACTGGATCATAACCACAGGTCCACTGTCTCTAGTCAAGACTGCTGGAAAACACTGATCTAAAGCCAGGGGTTGATAAACTTTTTCAAGGGGCCAGATAGCGAATGCCGTGTCTTGTGAGCCGTATGACCTCTTTCTGAAGGACCCTGCTCTACCCTTGCAGTGCAGAGACAGATGAAGGCCACATATAAACGAATGGACTGACACCTGTCCATGATGGCTGACACCTGTAGTCCTGGTGCCTGGAAAGCTGAGCCAGGAGAATGAATTTTGCCTTAAGTAGTGAAAACCTGACTCAACAATAACAAAACAAAAGCAAACCCAAAGCAACACTGACATTTACACAAATGAGTGGGCACATCAGTGCTCTAATAAAACTTTATTTGAAAAGCAGACAATTAGCAGCATTTAGGCTAGGAAGTGGTCCTTTGATGGTTCCTGATTAGGCACACACTTAGGTACTCTGTGCTCCTCCTCACCCCTTCCAACTCTTGCTGCCCTCATCAGGGATCCCTGACTGGGAACTTGACTAGGCCCAATGCCCATGTTACCCCTACAGCCTTCCTGTGCTCCAGTGACTCTACCTACCAGGCATGCGTAGCAGCGTGTGAACCCCCCGAAACATGCCAGGATGGGATACTAGACCCACTGGACCCAGAGCAGTGCCAAGTTCTGGGTGAGGGTTGCGTGTGCCTGGAGGGTACCATTTTGCACCGGCGACATTCTGCACTCTGCATCCCCGAGGACAAGTGTGGTAGGTCCCTGCCCTCCCCAGATGTCCCCCCTAGCCCAGTCTTAACACTAGGGCCTCCTTTGCTTCCTGCAGACCATGGCAAAGAACACTTAGTATCCTTCCAGGTCTGCTTTGGGGTGGTTCCTGTTTGGATGAGAGGGATCCTAGCCTGAAACAGTCTGGTCCTTAGTACCCTGTGTCCCGACATGCTCCCACTGCAGCCTGCACTGACAGCACAGGGGTGCCACGAGCCGTGGGGGAAACCTGGAACAGTTCCCTGAGTGGCTGCTGCCAGCAGCAGTGCCAAGCCCCAGACACCATCATAGCCATGGACGTGGATTGCCCTGGTCCCCGACCCGAGAGCTGTCCACGCTTTGGAGAAGTGATCCTGTTACAGCCCACAGAGGACCCCTGCTGCTTGGGGAGTGTGTGCGGTGAGCCTGGCTCTTGACTTCCCTGGCTGTCAGCTTTAAGCTAGCAACAGGTTCTAGTTGTGCCTGCTGTATGACCGTGACAACCGGAAAACTGTCAGGGCAGGCTGGAAAATTAAAGCATCTTTTGGGGTGTTGATGGGGGAAGAACCAGGTTGGATGGGACAGACACTTGGCTTGGTGCATAGTGGGCACAGGTCTGGGATCAGCATTTAGCATCCCCCTGCAGATTAACTCCGTAATCACGGTCACAGGCTGCCCTGGTTCTCCAGTAATGTGAGGCTGCTCGGCTGCTCTTGGCACCCACCTTGGCATGCGGGTGCTAACACTGGCACACAGAACACCTAGATGAATGTGTATTGCCCTTCAGTCTCTGCAGCCATTTGAGAGTAGGGGGTGGCGAGGGGCTGTAAGGAGTCCAAGTGTGCAGGCACCCCGTGGTCCTGGTGAGCAGGTAACAGGTTCTGTGTCCTGCTGCCTAGTGTGTAACCAGACTCTGTGCGAGGGCCTCGCTCCCACCTGCCGCCCAGGCCACAGACTCGTCACCCACTTCCAGGAGGACTCCTGCTGTCCCAGCTACAGCTGCGGTAAGTGGTGGGGACAGAAGAGCGGGTGGACCTGAGGAGCCTGGGCTGTGCTCTGAGTTCTGAGTCCACGATGGAGATTGCAGAGGGCTAGGCAGGGCTGCTTTCGGAGCTCACATTCTCTTCTCTCCTCAGAATGTGACCCTGGTCTGTGCGAGGCTGAGCAGGTCCCTGCCTGTCGCGAGGACCAGATCTTGATCGCAGGCCGCCTAGGGGACTCCTGCTGTACCTCCTACTTCTGCAGTGAGTGGCTGCGGGCCCCACATCCTTATTCCTACTTCTGTGGTGACTGAGAGGAAAAGCTGGGGTATTTGTATGAGGGGGTAGAGGGAGAAGGATGAAGCCACTACCCAGAAAGCCATGCAGGACAAAGAGAAAAATGGGTAGGTTACCGAGCATGAGAAATCAGTGTATTTTCAGGGCTGGACTTTGGGTTGACATAGAAGAACACGTAGGTTCTGATGCCAGGATACCTGAGACCCCAAAATGCTGCTTTTGGCTGCCCAGATGCCCTGCTCCCTCACTGTGAGAGGAACTTCTATGACAGCTGTGGCCTTTCCATCTCCACAGGCTGTGGTGAGTGTCCAGATCCCATCCCTGAGTGTCAGGAAGGAGAGGCGCTCACTGTACACAGGAACACCACGGAGCTCTGCTGCCCTCTGTACCAGTGTGGTGAGTCCCGCGTGTGGAGAGACGGTGGTCCTGTGAGAGATGCCTGCCCTGTGGGGGTGTGGGTACAAACAGGGGCTGGGAGGTACCCCATCTGACCAGCACTGCATCCTGAGCCGTCATATAGTTTGAGGTGTCTGAGACTAATCTGTCACCTGTCTCTCCCACTCCTGCTGCATGCTCCCCAGTGTGTGAGAGCTTCCGCTGCCCACAGGTACAGTGTGGCATGGGCACTTCCCTGGTGGAGGTCTGGAGCCCGGACCGCTGCTGCCCCTACAAGTCCTGCGGTAAGTTTCAGTCAGATATGGGTGGGGAAAGGGCCCTCACCACCACCAGCTTTGCTGAGATCAGCCTCCCCAAGCTGTGAGCAGGGCTCCTCTCCTCCTGCCCCACTCTGAGCATGCAGAACCTGACAGTTTCTTCCCTGGGATCACAAATGGTTTCTCATTCAGAGTGTCATCCTTGCATTGCCCGATAGTCCGTAGAGACTCGGGTCTGCTCGGAAGACCAATAGGAACGTCAGTGATTAGTAGTGAACAGTGGTGATCTTTACACACCGCTTGAAAGGTATGTTAGCAAACCGGGAGAGCGTTCTACTGCTGGCTTTCGGACCTCACGAGAATATGTGCTTCATGAGAGTGGGATCATACTCAGCTTTATTCCTCCCTCCTTCAGGGCACGGAACAAGCCAGCTGTCTGGGGAATCCCCTTGTTGTGTGAGCTAGAGACCCAGAAAGGACTTTCCCAGCTTCTCTGGCCTGCGACCCTTGCTCCTCAAATCTAAAGCTGGTGTGCCCCTTCCGTTAGTTCCGGGTGCCCCTGGCCACTGTGCACAGGGAGAGCGACCCGGCCAAGGCTGTGCTGACAGAGCTCAGCTGCTGGAACTCACTTGTGGGAAACACAAGTGCAAGGAGGTTGCATTCTTGTGGTGTTTGCACCTAGAGAGGTCCCACACGTAGGGGAGAGAAAGGAAAATGTAGGCATGTTTTGTCTGCCTGCTTCACTTCCCTCCATACCCAGTCAGGAGTGGGGCAGTCAGGACTGCCTGCCCACCTAAGCAGGAGCGCTCTGCCCCTGCGTGTGGGGGTGAGAAGTGGCTGGTATTTCTCTGCCCACCTCCCTGGGTGGACCAGGCTTAGAGTTGTGCCTCAGGAGGGACTGGTCTGCAGTGCAGTGTCTGAACGTCCCTGGTGAGGTAGGTTATGGCCTCTTGTGTTTTTCAGAGTGTGACTGTGATACAATCCCTGTGCCCAGATGCCATCTGGTATGGAGACCCTGTCTCTCCCCACCCTTATTGTTCGGCTTCTCTTTTCCTTTCCTCTCTTCTCTTTCCCTTCTCCTGGAGACTCTACCAAATCTAATACAGAGTTGGTGGGAGGACGGTCGGGATGGTGAAGATGATGGAGGCGGTGATGATGTGGAGTTGGAGGGAGGACGGTTGGGATGGTGAAGATGATGGAGGTGGGGATGATGTGGAGATGGTGGGAGGACAGTCGGGATGATGAAGATGATGGAGGCGGTGATGATGTGGAGGTGGTGAAGATGATGGAGGCGGTGATGATGTGGAGTTGGAGGGAGGACGGTTGGGATGGTGAAGATGATGGAGGTGGTGATGATGTGAAGTTGGTGGGAGGACAGTCGGGATGGTGAAGATGATGGAGGCGGTGATGATGTGGAGTTGGAGGGAGGACGGTCGGGATGGTGAAGATGATAGAGGTGGTGATGACGTGGAGGTGGTGGGAGGACGGTCGGGATGGTGAAGATGATGGAGGCGGTGATGATGTGGAGGTGGTGGGAGGACGGTCGGGATGGTGAAGATGATGGAGGTGGGGATGATGTGGAGTTGGTGGGAAGATGGTCGGGATGATGAAGATGATGGAGGCGGTGATGATGTGGAGGTGGTGAAGATGATGGAGGTGGTGATGATGTGGAGTTGGAGGGAGGACGGTCGGGATGGTGAAGATGATGGAGGTGGTGATGATGTGGAGGTGGTGATGATGTGGAGGTGGTGAAGATGCTAATGCAGATGGTGACAGTGGTGATGATGGTGGTTCTAGTGATAATCACAGTGCCAGCTGCTGAGGCCTTACTGTAGGCCTGAACCTTCCCGGGTCTTTAAAATGAATTATCTTATTGTTATGACAAGTTCAGGAGACCGAGCCTGCGATGATCTCAGTTATATGAACAAGGAAGCTGAAATTAAGGTCATGACATTGGCAAATCACAGAGCCAGGACTAGAATCTTGTGGCCCTTTAGCCTTTAGGCTGCATGGCCGTCACAGTGTGTGTGTAAAGTGATGGCGGGCGGCTTCTGGATTACGGTCCCCTGAGTGTGATGCCCCAGCACATATTTTCTCTCTTGTCTTCCCCTCCCCATCTGTTCTTCTTCCCTGAAACTGATAAAGAAACTAGGGCATGGGTAAGGTGTAAGCCAAGTGGGACTCTGAGGACAGGAAGCTGGACCGTGGGGAAGTGACTGAGTTTCTGGGTGCTGAGGGACTCTGAGTTTGCCATCTTCATCTGCCCAGTGCAAGCCCAATAGGAGACCATTCCCGAGGGTGGGGTGGAGCTGCCCACTCCGAATGCTGACTTCCTCTGTCACCCACAGTGGGAAAAGTCCCAGCTGGATGAGGAGTTCATGCACAGTGAGGAGAACGTGTGTGGCTGTGCCAAGTATGAATGTGGTGAGTGGGGACGGGTAGATACGGGAGGGCTAGGGTGGTGAGCCTCTGGTGGGTCAGCTGGGAGGGGCCAGGTGGGTGACTGGGCTCTTCAGGACAGTTCCTCTCCCTTTACCAGTGAAAGCCCCCGTGTGTCTGAGCCGTGAGTTGGGGGTGATGCAGCCAGGCCAGACGGTGGTAGAGCTCTCAGCCGATGGCGTGTGCCATACGTCCAGATGTACAGATGTGCTGGACCCCCTCACCAGCTTCTACCAGATCAACATCACCTCTGTCCTTTGTGACATGCACTGCGAGGCGGTAGGGGAAATGTGGGGTGCGCGTAGTCAGAAGGACTGGGCTGGCAGATCCTCATCAGCTCCAGAAATGGAGTCTAGAAAGTAGGCATCAGAGTAGCCCCAAGAGACCCCGATGGAGAGGAGCCCAACTTGGGGTGGGGTAGCAACAACAGCAAAGGGACTAAGTTAAAGCCTGGCTTCTACCAAAGTCTAAATAAATACTCAATGAAAGGGATTAGAATTATTCCCGCCTTTCAACTGGGAAAAGTGAGCCCTAGGGAGGTTGAGTTCTTAAGCAAAAGCACAGCAGGGACTGAGATTCAAACCGAGGTCTGTCTGGAACCAAGTTGCCACCATTGGTGACTACGATGTTGCCTCTGCAGGGCACCCCCTTGTTCCCTGGGGCTGGGTCTAAGTGCTTGTGGGAATGGGGCCTCGGGTAAACACGGAAGACCTGCCTGCCTGATCACAGCAGAGGAAGGCTGTGGGTTTCCTTTTTGAGCTCGAGCCCTGGACTCTGTCAGAGACAAGAAGATATCAGACACCAGGAGGATGGATGTGGGCATGAGGCTGAAATTGTTTTCTCTGCCCTGGTCTTCAGAACCAGGAGTATGACCACCCACGGGACCTGGCAGCCTGCTGTGGCTCCTGCAGGAATGTGTCCTGCCTCTTCACCTTCCCCAATGGCACCACTTCCCTCTTCTTGGTAAACAGCCCCTAAGCCCACCTGGGAATGGGTCCTGGAAAGTGGCACTAAAGAGCAGGGTCCTCTCTGGGCCCCACACTGGAGCTTGGTACTCACGAGGAACAGCAGAGCCGGGCCCTGAGCTGGGCATGTCCTCAGGCTGTGCTGTCCATTGGCCAGAAGTTCTCAGTGCCCATCCATGTGCTTTCTAGCCTGGTGCTTCCTGGATTGCAGACTGTGCCCGCCATCACTGTGGCAGCACGCCCCTGGGTGCCGTACTTGTCCGCTCGCCCATCAGCTGCCCCCCACTCAATGAAACTGAGTGTGCCAAGGTCAGTGTCTTCCCCTTCACGCCAAGGCACCACGGGCTGGGGCCTGGGTCAGAATCCTGTGTTCTGGAGCCTGCGTCAGCACTACATGCCAAACCTACATCTCTCCGTGTACATCTTTTTCAATCACACCCCATAGCTACAAACATCATGTGACCACACACCAAGGCATGCAATCGTATTATCAAGTGTTCCAGGACTCACCCCAGGCTGTTATCAATCATACTCCATAGGGACATCAGTGCATTCAGCATGCCAGTGCCCACACCACACACAGACACACCTGCAGATACATGTACCAAGCTTATACCTACATGCAAAGTTTAGTCCTGTGGTAGGATGGCATGTCTCCAGCCTGCTGTGGAGGGCTATCGGTGTAGACACACCTCAAAGAAGAGGGTCCCTGGAGGATTAGGGGTTGCAGTTGAACTAATAAGATTCCGAAGATTAACAATAGACATTTGAAGATTTTTGACTCTTTAGGTCACAGACACACAGGACTGTGGCTCGGCAGGTACAGTGCTTGCTTAGCAAGTCGGAATTTCTGGCTCAGTCTTTCCTACAGAGCTCCTGCCATGGGGTGCCGCAGGAGGAAGACTAAGTTAGACTCTTTATATAGTATTTATTTAGTTGGGTTTTGAGACAAGATTTCATTTCGTATTCCTGCTAACCTGGCTCACTATATAGCCCAGGCTGGCCTAGAACTTGTAGATATCCTCCTGGGATTATAGACCAGCTCTCTAAGACTGGTTTTGCCTATCACTAGAATCTTGGCTCCTGGCCTGGAACATGAATTTCCCACCACCTCCTCCTCCTCCTCTTCTCCCTCTAGGTTGGTGGCTCTGTGGTACCATCCTTGGAAGGATGCTGTAGGACATGTAAGTGAGCATGGGGTGGAGACTGGGGTGCAGTGTGTGAGGGTGGGGGGCACATAGGTGGCCAAGAGGCTGTGTTACCAGCCTGGTATCTATGGTAGCTCTCAGGGTGGGTAGATGAAGGAATGACCCACCAATTGAAGGTCATGGCATTGACACAAACAATTAGGTGGCCAGAAATCACATGCTCATGAGTTTTGTCCCAATACCAGGCCTCTGCTTCTTGCTGGAGATAAAAGACAATAGTCAGTCCAGTCAGGAAGTCATCTGCTTCCTTCTGTCCCTAATGAAGACTCTGTCCCCCTCATGGTTCTCTTCTGTCGCTATGAACCCTAGTCTTAAAGGTGCCTCCTTGCGGAGACTTAGGCTTCCAGACCCCTGACTGGCAGAGGTAAACCTCTGTCTCACACTTTGCTTCTGGAACCCTGGATACTTGGAACCAGCATCTTAACCACGTACACTTGAATGGACCAACCAGTCTTGTGATCTTTGCTTACATACTTGACTTTCTAGGATGCTCAGACCCTGTGTCCCAAGGACCATAGACTTTCAGCCCCTTTATGTACACATCACTTACTACAGGGAAGCTCTACTCCAGACCTCAACTGGCTGATCTACGACCCATACCTTCATGCTTCCTGAATGTTCTGTGTTCCCCCAAGTAGGCTGAGGCCTACACCCCTCTGCTCAGTTTCCTAGAAGGCTTATTTCCCATGGTCCCTATTAAACCTACTCTTCCATGGGTTAGTGTCCACTGTTACTCAGTTACTTGTCTCAGAAGCACGTAGGATGGGAGGCAGGTAGACACATGGCTGTCTTCAAGCGTTCCTTCTAGGTGGCTCTAAGCTCTGGGGGAATGGAAAGGGAGATTCCCTGCCTCTGGTGAAGGCCAGTTAGCCCACATGCTCGCTGGGTACTGAGCCATATCTCCTGAGTTTCCACAGCTCATCTGGTACTCATCCATGTCTAAGGCCACCATTGCTTTCTTCTACTGGACACTGAGCCTTGCTCATTCCAGTGGCCACGGGGCCATGGCTAGGGTAACCCTCAATTCTTCCACTCCTCTGCTGAGTCTCAGAAGTTAAGAGAAGGGATTCTATTCAGTTGATTTCTCGTGGACTCAGTGGGCTTAAGGGCAAGTCCATCTGCCTCTAGCAGGTATCTGTGTGCCAGCCACTGACCCAGGAGCTGTGGCCATGGTGTAAAGACCTTTATGGATGTCACTTTCGGGGGTGGTGGAAGAATGGGTGTTGTAGATTACAGGGTGGCAGCTTTGAGTTCTGCAGGGTCGGAGTCATAAAGAATCTGGAGGAGGTCATCAAACCCCCTACAACTGCCCATCTGTATTGAGGCCTGAAAGAGAATACTGGCATTGAGAACAGAACTCACTGTGCAGTGAAGGAGGCCCTCGAGATGTGGGCTCCAAAGCTTACAAGTTTAGGCTTCCATAGTACAATTACAGATGTGCCTCTGTAAACAAACAGATTGTGCCTGAGACAGAATAGGCCAAGGAGGCACCAGAGAGGGCTGAGGAAGGGAAGTGCAGTGGTGTGGGAGGTCCTTCTGTATGTGTGCTGCTTTTATTGGTTAATAAAGAAGCTGCTTGCAGCCAATGGCTTTAGCATATTTCTGGCTAGCTCTTATATCTTAAATTAACCCATTTCTATTCATCTATGTATCACCAAATAGCTGTGGCTTACCGGCAAGGTTCTGGCATGCTGTCTCTGGTGGAGGCTGCATGGCTTCTTCTTGAAATGAATGAGCAGCCTCCCCCAACAGTGCCGTTTCCAGAAGAGAAGATCTAGGGGGGTCTCACTGGGGTTTTTGTAGGGGGTATTGGAGAAAACTGCTCACGGAGGTGGGGTGAGAGTAGGTCTCCTGCGTGGCTGTCTGAGAGAGCTGTGATCCAGACAGAAGAAACTCTGTACTGCTAATTTCCGTCCCTGACCCCCACTTGAGAGCTGTGGAACCCCCATGGGTCTTGCTGTGTGGAGCATCCTAGTTGGGCCAGAGATTTCCACTCATGACAGAATCTTACTGTGAGATGCCCTCTCAGAGTAGAAACACTGGAACTCAGGCAGGGTGTGGCACTGTATCCAGGGGCTCCAGCAGGGTGACAAATAAGTGTTGGGGCCTGGGCATGAAGATAGCTGCCCTCGTCTCGGATCTTATGGTGCAGAGCCCCGAGGCTCTGTCTGGCCGTTCATGTGTCTTCCTCTGTCTCACTTGCTCATGCCGTTGCCCTTCTTGGTGCCTCCTTTTTCTAGGGCATTGGGTTGAAAGAGTTTCCCCTTGATGGAAAGGGACATTAATGTGTGGGTACCAGGCTGTCCCATCCTGATGCCAGTCTGGGGCATAACTGTTGTTCCTACCCTGCCCTTACCAGGTAAGGAAGATGGGCGCTCCTGCAAAAAGGTGACCATCCGCATGACCATCCGCAAGAACGATTGCAGGAGTAACACCCCTGTGCGTGAGGGGATGGGTATCTGGGGGGTGGAGGCAATGGGGGATGGGTATCTCGGGGGTGGAGGGAATGGGTATCTCGGGTGTGTGTGGAGGGAATAGGGGATGGGTATCTCGGGGGGGTGTTGAGGGAATAGGGGATGGGTATCTCGGGGGGGTGTAGGGAATGGAGGATGGGTATCTCGGGGGTGTGTGGAGGGAATGGAGGATGGGTATCTCGGGGGTGTATGGAGGGAATAGGGGATGGGTATGTCGGGGGGTGTAGGGAATGGAGGATGGGTATCTCGAGGGTGTGAGGAGGGAATGGGGGATGATGGGTATCTCGGGGGTGTGAGGAGGGAATGGGGGATGGGTATGTCGGGGGGTGTAGGGAATGGGGTATGGGTATGTCGGGGGGTGTAGGGAATGGAGGATGGGTATCTTGGGGGTGGAGGGAATGGGGGATGGGTATCTCGGGGGTGGAGGGAATGGAAGATGGGTATCTTGGGGGGGCGGAGGAGGGAATGGGGAGGCAGATCTTCCCCCAGACTACCTTGCTGCCATGCTTATTTTCCAGGTGAACCTGGTGTCTTGTGATGGGAGGTGCCCTTCTGCCAGCATTTACAACCACAACATCAACACTTATGCCCGCTTCTGCAAGTGCTGCCGTGAGGTGGGACTGCAGCGTCGCTCTGTGCAGCTCTTCTGTGCCACCAATGCCACCTGGGTGCCCTACACAGTACAGGAGCCTACGGACTGTGCCTGCCAGTGGTCCTGAGGCCTGGGTGTCAGGGCCGTCTGGGCCACCCCTACCACTCTCATGTTCTCCTTCCTGCTGGCCTAGGTGACTAAGGGGAGAGAGCTTGTCTGTGCTCTGTATGGTGGATGGTGAACAGCATCCACAAGGGACCAGAGTAGGCCCCACTTGTCAATCCTGGCTCCCTCTTTGGGAAGAGACCTGCTTGTGGGAAACTGCCATTTCTCAGGGCTTCTTGAACCCAAGCCTACATGGCTTGAGGTCAGGATGGAGCTGCACACACAGTAGTTGAAGGTCTGGTGTACCTGTGACTCTGGCCTGGGTTTTGGTGGAGGGACTGAGACTTTCCTGACACACTGAAATCAAAGTGGAGCCAGTGCTATCTTAGGGCTGAGATTTGGTGGCTTCATTTTTTTCTTGGCTGTCCTAACAATGGGAGGAGCACAGTAGAAGGAAAAGGGATTCAGGTAACATTCAGGCTTCCCAAAGCAAAGAGGATGAGCCTTGGAGAGCTAAGAGGGTTTGCTCAGAGGCTGTGGAGTAGTCTAGACTTCTGTAGCCCCAGAGGGTTCCCTGATGTTCTGGAATTTAGAGGAGCAGGTCCAGGTCTGTGCCTCTGTGTGTCACATGCTCACCCTCAAGCCAGCTTTGTAGATGTATGATAGATTGTCTCCTCAGCAGGGCCCAGGTATCCATGACACCCTTCTAAGTAGCTCTAGGTTGTAGGTGGCTTCCAGCCTGGAGTTCTGTGCCTTTTCTCCAAGGGCATGTCAAGTGTGTCTGTGCTAGGGCCTACATATGTGTTTGTGGCTCAGCCAATTCTGGTCTCAGTGCCGTCTGGCACTTCATTGGTGGAGAGTGTCTGTCTGTGAAAATACAGCATATGAGTGTGCATCCCAAGTGGCCCTGAGTGTCTGTCGGAGCCTTGTCTCCAAACCAAAGTGCTCCCCCCAAAGCCAGGGCCAGAGCTTCTGTCCACAAGCCACTCTCAAGATGCCCTCCTTCTTGCACTGCTTTGTGCTACTGGGGTCTCAAAGGTCATGACCTGATGCTGTTCCAGTCCCAGTATTGCCCTGATGCCCCTATGGGGTAAAGGCACTGTGTCGGGATGGTCCCTACATCTGCTTTGCCTCTGTAACGCTTCTGTATTTTGTTCATGTATCAATAAACTGTGAGAAGTCTTGCAAGCATCTCTGGGGATGCCAGGCCTGCCTCGGATACATGAGAGCATCAGCTATGAAGAAGACCATCTCTGAGGGCCCCAGGGGTCAGGTGGACTTCTACAGCTTGCCTGACTGTATGTACCCCAGCTCCCATACAGGCACACACTACTGCCTGCCCTTGTCCCCAGCCTTCCAGTTCATGCTCCCAGCGCCACTGTCCGGTGACTCCTGGGAGGACCAACTACTCCAGGCTGAAACGTCAGACAAAGACAAACAAATCACGAATCCGGTCCTGTACTGTGGGGCATGAGGGTGAGGACTCCATAACTGTGCCCCACACTGTGGAGTAGACAGCAAGGAATGAGGACAGAGGACCACAGGTAGTGGTGTCCAGTTAGCGCCAAGAAACAAGACCACAGCGCAGACGTGAGTGTGCACAGAATTCAGAGAGCTGGTTGAGAAGAAAATCTTTTGAGATGTTGTGATGCTTTTAAGTAACTAGTATAGCTTGGTTGTGGCCCTCCAAAGAGATATGGCATATCCCCGAAACCTGTGACGAGGTCGTCATCTTACATGACAAAGAGTCTTTCCAGGTGTGGCTGAGACGAGGCCATTAGTATGGATTACTCAAATGGGTCCTTAGAAAGGGGGCAGGAAGGCCAGAGTCAGAGAGGAGATAGTGACATGGAGGATGGAGTTAGCTTTTTTTTTTTTTTTTTTTTTTTGCTTTTTCGAGACAGGGTTTCTCTGTGATTTTGGAGCCTGTCCTGGAACTAGCTCTTGTAGACCAGGCTGGTCTCGAACTCACAGAGATCCGCCTGCCTCTGCCTCCCAAGTGCTGGGATTAAAGGCATGCACCACCACCGCCCAGCTTGGAGTGAGCTTCTTCAAAGGAGGAGGATGTGAGGACACCCAGGCGACTTCTAGAAAGTGAATTCAAGAGGTGGCTTCTGGGCTTCTTGGTTACTTCTCTATGGCTGTGATAAAACACCATGGCTAAGGCAGCTGAGAAAAGGCAGTGCTTCATTTGGCTTACAGTTTCAGAGAGTTCGATTCCATGGCTGAGGAGCAAAAGAACATCCAGGGCCGGGCGGTGGTGGCACACGCCTTTAATCCCAGCACTTGGAAGGCAGAGGCAGGCGAATCTCTGTGAGTTCGAGGCCAGCCTGGTCTACAAGAGCTAGTTCCAGGACAGGAACCAAAAAGCTATGGAGAAACCCTGTCTCAAAAAATCCAAAAAAAAAAAAAAAAAAAAAAAAGAGCATCCAGGATCTTAATCTACAACCGCAAGACAGAGAGAAAGAACTGGGGATTGCAAGAGTCTGGAAATCTCAAAGCCCACCCATAATGACACAGCTTCTCCAATGAGGCCACACCTCCCAATCCTTCCCAAACAGTTCCACCAACTAGAGACTAAGTATTCAAACATATGAACCCATAGAGGTCATTCTCGTTGAAACCACCATAGCTGGAGAGATGGCTCAGTAGATAGTGCTTGCCATGCAGGCATGCAGCATTCAATCCTTGCCCCACCTTAGAAAGCCAGGCGTGGGGGCAAAAGAGATAGCTCTGCAATTAAGAGCATGTGCTGCTCAAGACTGGGTTCAGTTCATGCATGTGGCGCAATACTTACATGCGTGCAGAACACTCATAAGAAAACTTCTTTAAAACTGGGTGTGATGGGATATGTTTGTAGTCCCAACACTGAGAAGGTGGGCACAGGCAGATCCCTGGAGCTCACTGGCCAGACACCCTAGCCTAGTCAGTGAGCTTTAGGCCAGTAAGAGACTCTGTCTCAAAATGTGTAGACCCATGTTCTGATGAGGAACAACACTGGAGGTTTGACTCTGATCTGTACATACACACGCGTGCCCACACACATGCACACACATACACATATACACACATACACAGTACACATACACTTCCACATATACACATGTACAATACACACGTATATGTGCAGACATACGCAGATACACACACATACACATGTATACTACACACATGCATATACAATACATACATACACGTATACATATGCGCACATTCCCACGTGTACACATAAACACACACAAACACATCCACACATGTACACATGCACACACCTTCATACAAAGTGGTTTTTCCTTAGAGCCTCCAGGAAGAACACAAGCCTTCTGGCCTTACAAGGCTGAAATCAAAGGCAAAGAGGTCAGGAACCCAGAAGTGTGAGAGCATACAATTGCGTTGCTTTAAGGCCCCAAATCTGTGATTTGTTTTTTTTTTTTTTTTCTGTAGCAGCTGTAGTAGGAAAAAGCATCTCAAACAGGAACCCAACAAAGAAAGCCAAGCCAGGGTGCAGGCGGTAACACAGTCCCAAGTTTGAGAGTAGATACCAATGGCAGGTTCCTGCTTCCTGCTGTTCTCATTACACACTGTCCTGCACAGAGGCATGTGGTCACAGCGAACTATCAGTGGAGAACAATTAAATAAACTGGAACAACAGCCGCACTGGAGACTGCTGTGCACTACTCTCGCGTAGCATGTGTTACATGAAAAAGGCAAATTATGGGTAGGTTCCCCCAGAACCTACCTCCTTCATTGCCAGTATGTGGGACACACAGTCTCATGCCTTTGAAGGGTTTTCACAGCCAAGAATGACCCTTCCTGGCTATTCTAGCCAAGTACCTCAATGGCAGCTTTGGTTCCCAGGACTTCAGTGGGCATGGTTGTGCACAACAAGATGCATGGATCAGACTAGAGCCAGGACTCCAGGGACATATGCAACCCCCCCCCATTCTTTCTCACTCAGCACAGGACATAAAACCAGACAAATCCAGAAGCCACATGTGCCACTGGTGGAGAAACAAGGCCACAACCAATCCACTCACTCAGAGGGTTGGTGGTCAAGCCGGGTGGCTGCCCAGCCTGCAAACCCCATGACGTCTTTTCAAACGCGAGGGGGCTTTGAGCTGCGGAGCCATCCCATTCTCCTTGGTGCAGGCTCAGGTTCCCTGCCCTGATTTTCAGGGCTTAATCCTCTTCCTGTGGAAATCAATGAGGACATTGTGATGGAATGATTCACGTTCAAGGTCAGGCCGCAGCAAATTGGAGGCGACATGCTGATTTTAGTGCCCTCACGGAGGGGAGCCAATCCTGTGCACAGATTACTTAACCCTCTCCTCGCTGTGCCTGTCACTCCTGTCAGCTCCAAGTCTAGGTCCCCAAGGATTTTGCACTCTCTATGTGGCCCATCTTTTGCACTTGCCCAAGGTCTTGAGGTTTTGGTCATTTGTGGAAGACAGATGACAAATTCAGGAATGGCTTCAAGTTGAAATAAAATGTATAACTTTATCAGCCCATTTTGTCAACTGGTGATATGCTCTGCTCCAAGTTCCAGCCTTTCCGTAGTTGTTCACATGAAAAGATGGGGAACTAAATTCCTGTGTGTGTGTGTGTGTGTGTGTGCGCGCACGCGCGCATGCGTGTGTGCAATATCTTTTCTCTGATTTAAAGATAATGGAAATTTATTTTCCCCTCCTATACACAAAATAAAAAAAAATACCAAAAACCAAAAACAAACAAACAACCAAAAACGCTTTCAAAATAGGTGGGCCTGAAAAGCTACAACTTTGTGTCCAGGATCTAGAGACCCTGGTTCCTCTTTCTGGAACCACATGGCCCAGCCAACTCTCTCACAGTAGCTCTGCCCATTTCTGCTAGAGCTGGGCCTGAGGGCTCAGGGACCATGCTTCATAGGAGTGAGAGGATGCTGCAGTAAATGGTAAGAGGATTACTTCCTGCTGTTCTCACTACACTGTCCTGAACAGAGGCATGTGGTCACAACTAACTGCAAGGGAAGCTGGGAGATGTAGTTCACTTGCGTGCCCAGGAAGAGGAAAGCATGTCTGGTGGTGGATGGAGTCTTGGTAGGAAACAGAGATGGTGAAGAAGATGCTACTGAGAAGTTTGAGGACAAAGATAAGACAGGTCTTATGGTCATAGAAGGATTCCTTTATTCTTTGTGGAAAGCAGTAGATTGAAATGAAAGTTAAGATAGAGAGAAGTCCAGAGTCCCAGAGGATATGTGCTGGAGCAAGGAGGGATTATGATGGAGTCAAGTTCCTCTGACTGGGTAGACACCGTCGTGGCTCTTTACTGATTTGTGTCTCCAACACAAAGATCACAGAGAAACGAGTCTGCTGGTAAGCTGGATGGTGAAAAGTCTGGACAGCAAGGAGTTAATAGAAGATGGGGTTAGCAGAACTGGAGAGCCAGGTGCCCCCCAACACACTGTGGCTGTGTCAGTTAATCCCCTGCAACAGGCAGGAGGCCTGCACAGCTGTCTCTTCCAAGCTGGGCTGGGATCTGGGCTGCCAAGGGATTGGGTGAAAGTGGATGACATTGGGCAGTCAGCATGGTGGGGGAACCAGCCCATCTCTAGTGCCCTTGGAAAGTCCATTTTCTAAAGCTCTCAAGGCTTGCTGCTCATCCCCCATTTGTCAACACACACACACACACACACACACACACACGTGCGCGCCTCTCTAGCCAGAGGCTACCCTGAGCCAGCCAAACCTGTGTTCTAACGCTGTTCCTTCCTGAATGGTATCTATTCCTACTCCTTGTCTTACCTGTAATGGCTGGTTCCTTCTTTCCCTGCCTCCCCTTCAGAACAGCTGTACAACCCCAGCGCACAGACTCGCTCCCTTCGGCATCTATCACCCTACCTACCATCACACAGGCCTAGATTCTGTCTGTCTGGGGTTCATGCATGTTTGTCTCCATGCGCTGTGCAGGAGAGGGGCATGCAGGCTTACTCCTGGCAGTCATTCCTTCATCCACCCACATCTTCACCATGTTAACAGGAATGTAAGAGTAAGATGTGCACACAGTCAGAGAGTAGGGGATCCAGGGCTGAGCCCACACTTGTTAAAACAGGCCCCATCTTTAGGCCTTCCTTCTCAGTCGGGAAGGAGCAAGGGAGTGCTGGGGTTCCAGTAGCTGGTGGGTATGGCAGTGCTGGAGGTCCCTGCCTCTGGGAATCTGGAGGGAGCAGTGGAAAGAGAGCTCTGGGTCCTCTCTGGTCAGTTAGAAGTTACAGGACACTGACAGCCACCATCCTTCATGGTGAGGGGGAACAACAGGTTCTGCATCCTGGGTTGGCATGAGGGTCAAGTGAGATCATGGATGGGAAAAGGCCAGACAACTGCAGAGGCTTCTGAGCCAGGGATCCCATCCCAGCTGGGTCCAGGACAAGAGAGAAGCAGGAGCACAGGACCTGACCAGCCCTGACTCACCCCATCCTGCAGGCTTAGGACTCAGTGTTAGCTATGTGCCCCAGCCAACCACGTCATCCTGCCTCAGTTTCTCCTGGACAGAGACACTGGTTACAGATAGTTAGAAGAGACTGGACTGTGGGATCAGAATGTGGCTTTATTTGTCTCATTTATCCTGACAAAGGCTTAGTTTCCTCATACCTCTGGCTTGTAGACAACATTTAATGGGTTTAATGAATTGCTATGACTGTGTGAGAAGTGAAAAGCTTGTCTCATACACTCATGCACTATATATATATATACACACATATACATATATATCATACAATATATTGTATATGTAATGTATATATGTATGTATATTATGTGTGTGTGGTCTCTGGTCTCTGTGTGCATGTGGGTTCAGTGGACACCTTGGGAACTCTATTCTCTCTTATCACCATGTAGGTTCCAAGCATTGAACTCGGGTCCTCAGCATCTTTACCTGCTGAGTCATCTTCCAGACTGTCGTCTTCTTTAAGCTCCACGTTTTCAGGAGTGACTCTCTGGGAGAGAGCATGGCACACCCAAGGTCTCACCACACTGAGCCACATCAGAGAAAGAGCTCCCAGACCTGGTGTTATCACACACCTCCACAGTGGAGAAAGAGCCCCCAGACCTGGTGTTAGCACACACCTCCACAGTGGAGAAAGAGCACCCAGACCTGGTGTTAGCACACACCTCCACAGTGGAGAAAGAGCCCCCAGACCTGGTGTTAGCACACACCTCCACAGTGGAGAAAGAGCCCCCGGACCTGGTGTTAGCACACACCTCCACTGTGGAGTCTTCCACCCACCCAGCACACCCTCTCTGCTCTGGCCGCAGCCTCTGTTGCTGGTCAGCTATGGGGCTTCAGGGAACCTTTCTTCCTAAGACAGAGAGCTCTCCAGTAGGTCCCGCTCCACCATTTTCTGCACAGGTCTCTTGCAAATGGATTACTATCCAGATGAGTATTTTGCAGACCTAGCCATGGAAGTCAGTTCCTTGAGGCCCTCCCTAAAACATTTCTGAAGAGGATGGCATCAACTCCCAGGATGGAGTGGAGAGAAAAGAAAGCGAAGGAAGGGTTAAAAGCTCAGGGCTGAGGTGGGCAGCCTGCAGACAGCCCAGCTCAGCAATGGGAGGCCTGAACCATTCCATTCCTTTGCAGATCAGTTACACCCAGCTGTCTCCCTCCCTGCTGCCAGTGCCCCTAGGATTAGGCGGGAAAGGCTCCCCGGCCTGAGGCCTGCACACGGCCCATGGGGAACAGCGCCTGCAGCCCACGCCTCCACGACAGCTGCCGAGTGTCAGGCAAGAACATAGATCAGCCGGATCCTGGCAGTGGTGCCCCAAGCCCATTCCCCCCTCAACATGTGCAGGAGGGGCTTGCCTGAGGAGAGAGGGGGGTCTGTGAGGGATTTGAGAGGTACAGGAAAGGGATTGCTCCCAAAAATATCTCCTCTGCCCATATGTCATTGTACCTCAAATTCCACCACTAGACGTCTTGAAACTTCGGCTCACCCAAAGATAGCAACTAAATAATGTCCCATAGAGTTGCTAGAATTCTGAGGCATTGTTGATAAACTACATGAGAATTTTATTCTATTTTACAAAGTATATACTATCTCTTTGTCTTAGTAGTTCTACTGAGGACATTAAATCAAAGAATCTGTCTTAAAGAAAGCATGGGAAAGGTGGCTATCACTACTAAGTTAAAAACCTAGTTAAAAATATTTTCAAAATGCAAAGCCAGGAAAAAATGACCAAAAATTATAGAACTTGAAAACATCTGTACCTGTTTTGGAAAATGGGAAACAATTCCATTAAAGCCCAGAAATGAAAATTTTCTAGAATTTTCCAGAAAATGTTAGGGTAAAGTAAGCAGGAGGTATTGCAGAGCGGCAGTTCTGACTCTAGTTATTGATTACTGACCCACTCAGAGCTTCAGTTGGCTCAACTGGAAAATTGGAATAATAGTTGTGATAGTCAGGGGTGGCAAGGGGATTAGAAGAAAACATTTGTGGCAAGCATCCCTGTGATCCTACTGCTAAAGCGCAGGACCAGGAAAACCAGTGTCACTTCTGAGTGACCTGTTATACTGTGTCTCCTCTCCCACCTGCCAACATTGTTGCAAAGAATTTCTTAACACACTAATTCTGATTAAGCAATTCCGGAAGCTATACATATGGCCATCATTTGTTTGAAAATACGGACACCTTTGAAATGGTGTCTTTGAGTGGGAAGGGTGGATGGATGCCCATCAGTCAACAGGAATCTATCCCAACTGACAGTTCCTGAGGTCATGAAGATGTTATCGATGTACTTGGAAGCTGATATATAACAGTATATAAACAGCATAGAGACAAAAACTTTTATAAATTAAAACCATCTATGATCTCTGTTTCCATCACAAAGAACACCTGGTACCAGAACTGATAAATGACTAGAAAATTGGTCAAAATATGTGAAATATGTTTTCAGACTTTGGGAAAAAGGCAATGAAAAGCTGGGGCTCCTAAAAGCAGGGAAACAAATCAAATAATTCTTACTAGACAGCTCCAATTTCTTCCCGTACTACATTCTGAAATGAGGAACATCAAGGGACATTCAAGCAGAGATGAGACCAAGTTCAAGCAGACTTTAGTACCTGGAACCTGTAGGGCAGAGTACCAGACACAGGGAGACAGGCAGAGAAAGAGTTCCCAAATTTGCACAGATTAAAGCAGTTGCTGAATAATGTCTTGTACTCCTGTAACACAGAGCCCCACACAGCTGGGCTAAGCAACACTGAGTGGTGAACTAAGTTCCTCATACATGGGGCTATGAGGATTGATTTCACACCTAATCTGGAGCAGACCACAAAGTAAAGTGAAATTATCCCTAGAGTAAAGGGCTTAAACTAACCCAATTCAGCACTGAAACCAGGCCCAAATTCATTTCTGATAGGTAAGTAACTTAAGCACAAGCCACAATGGAATCTAAAAATTCTTTCAAGGAAAAATTTTAGATATTCAACTACATGACAATAATCATGTACAGACTACAGTAAGAAATTATTACACATATAAACCAGAATGTGACTCACAGAGCAAAGAGAAAAATCAGTCAATAGAAACAGGCCTGGAGAAGACGCCTTGAAGATGATGCAATAGAAACAGGCTGTATTCCCCCCCACTTGTTTCTTTTTTAATGTTTTTTTTATAGTCTTTTAAAATGTGTGTGGAGAGTGTATGCCTGCGTGGATGTCTGTGCATTACATGCGGACTGCCTGTAGAGGTCAGAAGGGGATGTCATCTCTTGGAAGTGGAGTTATAGATGGCTGCAAGCTGCCATGTGGGTTCTGGGAATGGAACCCAGGTCCTCTGGAAGTGAAGTCAGTGCTTTTAACCACTGGGACACCTCTCCAGACCTGTACCTCTACAAATTTAAAAGGAAACGTCTGATCCTTGGCTGCAAAAAGAGGTGAGAAGTATGGAAAGGTAAGGGGAAATTGCAATAAACAGCATCTATGAGAAACTAGATGAAATACAGGTGTATAGCATTCTAAATTCACGAGGAAAATAACAACCTTTAACCTAGAGCAAAAAACCAGAGCATCCGAGGAGGGTGAGGAGCCTCTGACCTGCCAACTCTGAGTACAGAAACAAAAGATGAGAGAAATCCCTAGAAGCAAAAATAGAAAAAAAAATGGAGAACAGACTCATAATCCACATGAAGCAGGAACTGGGAAATCCCCCCAGTGCTTGCCATCCTCCAAATAATACCCATGGAGGGACCAGATCCAAGAGAAACTACAGCCAAACTTCCCTGCTGGGAATTGTAAAAACCTCCACAGAACTATAACTCTGAACCCCAAAGCATCCCCTCAAAACACTTAAGAGTAGGAAACCAAGAGAGACACAGAACTATGCAAACCAATCAGAAGAGCAGACCTGGCCTGAAAGTCAGCAGACAAGTGTACTCAAGCTGAGACCACTGACATGTTAGAAGACTGGTGGGACACGGGTCTCCAGCTGCACCTGCTGGGGTGGTTTCTGCAATTGGTATCTCACTTCCTGTGACTGCCGCAGATTGTCGCCAGACCTGAGCATGTAGGCTGAAGGTTTAGCTAGTAAGTTCTACCTGTTAATCCTGGAAGGAATGACACCTCAGTCCCACTACAATCTAGTCCCACTTTAACACTAAAAATACTTCAGCTGAGACAATACAGGCGATAAAAAAAAGTCCAGCCACAGGATGGTGGTGTACACCTTTAATCCCAGCACTTGGGAGGCAGAGACAGGTGGATCTCTGTGAGTTCAAGGTCAGTTTGATTTACAGAGCGAATTCTAGGACAGACAGGACTGTTAATTAAAAAAAAAAAAAACACAAACAAACAAACAAAAAAAAACCCTGTCTCGAAAACACGAAACAACTAAACAAATAAAGTCCAGCTAGTAGCCTAATCCCAGACGGGCAAGGCCCAGCACAGAACTACAGAAACAGGACAGGGTGGGGCCGTGTGACGCCATTGAAAACCAACGCTTCCACTGCAATGGATTCCAATGAGAGTGAATTAGATGAAAATCACAGACAAATAATTTTTCAAAATCACAAAAATGTTAAATGAAATCAAACATGATATAAACTCCTGATTGAGTTAAGATGATCACAAATAACCGTGGTGGCTTAAGTAAAAATGACTTCCGTAGGCGCACGATGTGAATACTTGGTCTCCAGGGAGTGGCACTATTTGAAAGGATTAGAAGGTGTGGCCCAGAGTACTTCCCTTCCTGTTCCCTGTGGATCAGATTGAAGAATGCTCAAATACCAGATCTGTCTGCACATTGCCAAGTCCCACCGTGAGGATGATGAACTAGACCGCGGAAGCTGTAAGAAAGCCCCAGTTAAATGCTTTCCTTTTTAAGAATGGCTGTGGTCATGGTGTCTCTTTACAGCAATAAAATACCACCCAAGACAACAACCAAATGAAACAAACAAATCAATACAAGGTATGGAAGAGGAATTCAATAAAAAGAGAAACACAGGGAAGATCAAACTGAAATTTTAGAAATGAAAACATAGTAAGTCAAATGAAAAACTCCACAGACTGGGCTGGACAGATAGCTCAGCAGCCACGTAAAAGCCGTGTGCTTGTAATCCCAGTGCTGGGGAGGCAGAGAAAGGAGAAGCTCGGCTTTTTGGCCAGCTAGTCTTGCTGAATTGGTGAGCTCCAGAACCTGTGAGAGACTCTGAAAAACAATTAAAGCAGTGAGAAAATGAGCAAGATATCCAATATCAGCTTTTAGTCTCACCATGCATTTGCATGTGTGCTCATGCACAGGCACAAAGGGATCTAGACATGCACACCAAACACACACCCATAAAACCAAAATTTTCAACGTTTGGTAGAAAGGCCTCACAAGAGAATGGATCAGAGGTAAGATACAATATCAGGTATTGAAGACCAGGCAGATGGGTTAGAACATTCATACAATAACAAAGGTAAATAAAAATTACATATGAACAGAACATACAAGATTTTAATATATATTGAATATAATATATTTGATAAAACACAGCATAAAATTCCTCAAATCTAGAGAAAGAGATGGCCACCGGGTACGAGAGTTATCTAGAATGTCAGGCCGTAAGACCAGAAGAAAATGTGCCCACATCACGCTGCTGTCAAACATCCTCTATGCAGAAGGAGGTAGACTGGAGGCTCCAGGAGGGAAGTGCTGAGCAGTGGCTCCTGGGACTTCCTGCTCACAGTGAGGTGGTAACCTGCATCTCAACAACATTGCCATCTTCTGAGCCACAAACACAGGACAATGCTTGATTAGCACAGGTTGCATTCCTTTCTCGGCAACGTTTTGCAGTTGTTAGTGTACAAGTCTTGCATGCTGTTTGCTAAATTTATCTCAAGTATTTATCCCATTCTGATGCTTTCTGCATTCTAAGTTGTGCCTGGGAACATAACTCAGTGATAAGAGTATTTACCAAGCAACCATGAGGTCCTACATTCAACCTCCAATAATTCAAAATAAGGACATAAACATATAATATGTTTTAACTTTTGTTTGCTTATTTATGAAGTATGATATATAAATCACTTTTTTTTGAGACAGGGTCTCACATTGTAGCCCTGGATGGAGCTCTCTCTGTAGACCAGGCTGACTTCAAATTCACAGAGCTCCTCCTGCCTCT
The DNA here is from genome assembly GCF_950005125.1 of Chionomys nivalis. NCBI lineage: Eukaryota > Metazoa > Chordata > Mammalia > Rodentia > Cricetidae > Chionomys > Chionomys nivalis. The sequence goes on along the minus strand of NC_080108.1, from coordinate 39,118,327 downwards.
GCCTCCCAAGTGCTAGGATTAAGAACATGTACCACCATCTGACTATAATGATTTTTACATATTGACACTTTATCAAGTCACCTTGTGGGATTTACTTACTAGTCCCAAAGGTCATGTACTTTTTTGTGTATCCCATGATCGCTAGGTAGAGCAGAAGACGTTGTACTGAGTGGAGGAAGTGCATTTCTAAAAGTACTGTCTGTTGTCTTTCACATCTGCGCCTTGTCCGTCCGTCCCCGCCCTGCCCCATGATGTTGTCTAGACTCCTTCCTGTACAATGTCAGTCAGGAGTCCTTACAGAGAACATCTTAGATTTGTTCTCAAGCATAAGGAGAAAGAATTTGGTTTTTTATCATTCACTGTGACTTTATCTGTGGGTTTTTCTTTAATGCCTTCTGTCCAGATGAAGAAGCTGTCTTTGATTTTTAGTTTGCTAGAAGATTTTTGTTTGTTTGTTTGTTTGTTTAAATAAAGATGAGTTGCTTGTAGTAATAAGAGTGGCAGGACTGTTTTTTACCGCCACCCGGCTAGCTTTACCTGAAATAATTACACGGAAACTGTATTTTTTTAATCACTGTCTGGCCCATTAGTTTTGGCCTCTTATTGGCTAGCTCTTACATATTGATCTAACCCATTTTTAATATTTTGTGTAGCCCCACAAGCTGGCTTACCAGGGAGGATCTTAACCTGTGTCTGTCTGGAGTGGGAGAATCATGGCGACTCCCTAAAACTGCTTCTTTCTCCCAGCATTCTGTTCTGTTTACTCCGCCTACCTAAGGGCTGGCCTATAAATGGGCCAAGGCAGTTTCTTTATTAAATGAAAGTAACTCCTCCATCAGTTGCTGGAGAGCTGATTCAGCTGTTACGAGCACTTCCTGCTTTTCCAGAGAACCCAGGCTCCCAGGTTTACTTCCCAGCCCCCACGTACCAGCATTAACCCTCTGTAACTCTAGTCTTAGGGGCATCTAACGTCGTCTTCTGGCCTCCTCGCGCACTAGGTGGACATGTGGTAACTATATGTAAGTGCAGGTAAAACACACACACATCAAATAACAAGAATATGAGCTTATCAAAACTTTGTGTGCACATGACTTTATTCTATTAATGTGATGAGCTACACCGATGATATCTGATTACAAACCATCCTTTCCTCCCAGCCTAAACCCCACTATTCATTATGCATCATTATTGTACAATGTTGAATTCACATAGGCAACATTTGTTAAGAATGTCTAAAACTATTTTTATAAGGAATATGGATAAATATTTCCCCTGTGTCTTAGCTAGGATTTCCTTTGCTGTGAAGAGATACCATGACCATGGCAATTATTATAAAGGAAAACATTTAATTGTGGCAGTGGCTTGCAGTTTAGAGGTTTAGTCCATTATTGTCAAAGCAGGAAGTAAGGCAGCATGTAGGCACACATGGTGCTGGAGCAGTAGCTGAGAGTCCTTGCATCATGACTGGCGGGCAATAGGAAGTAGACTGAGACACTGGATGTGGCTTGAGCATATATGAGACCTCAAAGCCTGACTCCATAGTGACACACTTCCTCCAACAAGGCCATACCTTCTCCAACAAAGCCACACCTCCTAATAGTGTCCTGTGGGGCCATTTTCTTTCAAATCACAACACCCTGTGACATCTTTGCTCTGTTTAGGCTCTTGTGGTGGTCTGAATAGGAATGGCCCCATAGACTCATGTATTAAAATGCTTGGCCCATAGGAAGTGGCAATATTAGGAGGTGTGGCCTTGCTGGAGGAAGTGTGTCACTGTAGAGGTGGACTTTGAGGTCTCATTTTCTTTCTTTTTTTTTTCTTAAAAAAGAAAACAAGCCATCTTTTTTCATTATACATACCAATCCAAATTCCCATTCTCTTCCTCCCCCTATTCCCTCCAGTGACCACCCCTACCTCACCCCCCATCCACTCCTTAGAGAGGGTGAGGCTCATTGCTCTGGGGAAGGTTCAAGGCCCTTCCTATTATATCTAGGCTGAGCAAGGTATCCATCCAAAGAGAATAGGTTCCCCAAAAGTCAGTACAAGCAGTAGGGGTAAATCCTGGTGCCTCTTCCAGTGGTCCCTCAGCCTGCCCCAGCCATGCAACTGTCAACCACATCCAAAAGGTCTAGTTTGGACCTATGCTTGTTTCTTCCCTGTCCAACTGGAGTAGGTGAGCTCCCATTAGCTCAGGTAGACTGCTTTAGTGGGTGAACCTGTAGTGGTCTTGGAGGTCTCATATTCTTAATCTGCTCTAAGGATGGCACACAGTCTTCTGTGTGCACACAGTCTTCAAGATCTAGAACCCTCAGCTACTTCTCCAGCACCATGTCTGCCAGCATGTTGCCATGTCCCACCATGATGATAATGGACTAAACCTCCGAAACTGTAAGCCACCTCAATTAAATGTTTATTATAAGAGCTGCTGTGGTCATGGTGTATCTTCACAGCAATAGAAACTAAGACACTGCTCCTTCAGAGAAGTGGAGTTCAGTTCCTAGCACTATGCTCCGTAGCTCACAAATATCTGTAACTTCAGTTCCGAGGGAGATCTGATGCCCTCTTCTGGACTCCATGGCACCTGTATGCATGGGTACATGCACATACACAGAAAGAAAGAAGAAAGGAAGGAAGGAAGGAAGGAAGGAAGGAAGGAAGGAAGGAAGGAAGGAAGGAAGGACTTTCTAAAAGTAGACATTTGTACCATTCTCTCAAAGACTTGGGAAAATTGCAGAAGAGGAGACAGAAAGAATGTAAGAGCTCTGAAATAGAGACAAAATGCCATCATCTGGGCACCATACGGCCATTAGACCCACTTACAGCAGTCTACGCTGGGTCTGCACAGGAATGGGTCCATCAGCAGTCAGGTGTGGATGGAGGAGAAGCTCATGTGACTCTGCTCCTCTCTGTTGAGTATTTGCTGGTGACAGTTTCGGGGAGAAGGGGTTATTGCCTCAGTGGGTACCACTGGTGATTCCACAAGCTCCAGTGGGGAGTTGCGTTCAGTGGTCACACAGGTGGTCCTGGTTAAAATAAGTGGGTCATGGAATGAAACCAAATACCATGATTCTAGGGAAAGTAGTGGTAAGGTTAATAACCAGAATGCATTCTATATTACTTTTAAAAACAAAATTAGGATATGTAAATAAATCAATAAGTTAATGTCTAAGAAAGTATATACCCTTTTCATCAAATACCTGTAAGACTTGTATAGAATTGGAATTATTTTGTCCATTTCTTAAAACTAGATTCTGTGTTGCCATAGACTTGCTTACAGTTTCATTTTGTCTCCGCTTTTGCCTTTGATTTTTTCCTTGTAGAATCAAAGATTCATTCTGATATCAAACTTATTCCGCCTTCAGACTGTTTTTTAATGCTTCTTGTTCATTTTGCCGGCAATGGAATATGTCGGCTTTTGTTCATCTAAGAGTTCTTCATTTTAAAGGTCTGTGTTCTCTTCCTCTCAGCACATTAATAATATTTCTCCATTATCCTCTAACGTGCATAACTTTTGATGAGAACTCTGTTGTTTGTCTCAATTTGTTCTTAATATGTCCCTTTTGCTCCAATTCCCTTCAAAGATTCTTTATTTTTTGATGGTCAGCAGTTTGAATGAAGTAGATTTAGTTCTGAAGTCTTTAGAATTGTTTGGGTTGGTTATTTGGCACTTCTCTTGCTTGTAGGTCTCTGAGTTTTCTGGATCTGTGATCTGGCATCTTTTATTGTCTCTGTCAGTGTGCTTTCATGCATCTCCTGCCTGCCCTCTCTCTTCTCTTCCTGGGAGTCCAACCACACACTGTTTTAACTTGTGGAATGCTTCCTTTCGCTCCATGTTCCCATTCTTTCCTTTCCCTGAGCTTCGGCCTGGTAAGCTTACCATCTTCTCGTTGCTTCTGTCTTTACATGTGTCCTGTCTGCTCTCCGGGTCCCTAACAGTGCTCTCCGCCTGTGACCATTGCCACCGTTTCTCATTCCCACCTTTCTGTCGCTCGTTTTCTTACAGCTTCCAGCCGTTTGCTGACAGCTCTCACTTGTTCATATACACTGTCCATCTTTTCCACAAAGGTCTTTAACTTCTATATTCAAAACCTTTTTAAATAAATGTACTGGGGGCTGGAGAGATGGCTCAGAGGTTAAGAGCATTGCCTGCTCTTCCAAAGGTTATGAGTTCAATTCCCAGCAACCACATGGTGGCTCACAACCATCTGTAACGGGGTCTGGTGCCCTCTTCTAGCCATCAGGCATACACACAGACAGAATATTGTATACATAATAAATAAATAAAAATAAATAAATGTACTATTTTGGATTATTTATGAATTCTCCTGGGTACAGACCATTTCCAAATCACAATGACTTAGCAAATAGGTGTTTTAAATTTTATTTCTTATTGAAAATAAAGTCATTTTCATACAATGTATTCTTATCACTGTTTCCCCTCTTTCATCTCCTCCTAGATCTACCCCACTCTCCCAACGCCGGGTATCTCTCTCTCTTCAGAAAACAGACAGGCAAATAAAAGGGACAAACAAGGACAAAACAAAGGGAAAACGAGCAAACAAAATAGAAAAAGAAGAACAGGGGAAACACACACAGGCAGGCACGCACGCACACAAATCACAAAACCATTAACCCTAATATACAAGGGAAAGACGAGAAAGGTAAAAAGAAAATGTCCAAATAAAATAATACGAGACAAGAAAATCTCCAAAAATATGTCACTGCATTCATTTTCTGGTGTCACTAGGCATGGGGCCTGCCCTTAAGTGTGGCTTGCACTTATGAAGAAAGCTTTGTGAGACTATTTACAAAACTTACTTGGAGCCTTGTTGTTTAGATAAGAACTCTCTGAACTGTGACAGACTGAGCCAAGACAGAGACTACAAGGTCTGGCTGTTACTGTCCGGCACCCCTTGGAAACCAGGCACAGTCACCCCTCTGTATAAGGAAAGCAGGTCCAGTTTGTACACAGGTGCAAAGGGTCCTTGTAGGAGACAAGCTCCGCCCACTCCCTATCTCCTTCTTCCTGCTGAGGCAAGCAGTCTCAGCCTCCCTCTCCCTCCCTCTCCCCGTCTCTGTCTCTCTCTGTCTGTCTATGTGTCTCTCCCTCTCTGCCATCCCTCTCTCTGTCTCTGTCTCTTTTTCTATCTGTCTCTGTATCTCTCCCTTTCCTCCCTCCCCCTCCCCTCCAAAACCTCAAGTTGTCTCTGCATAGTGTATTCTGTTACCCACCAGGATCGTCACTTGTGCCATTTTACGATGCTGGCTATAGGACATTTTAACCAAATTGATAATAAAGGTATCTTGGAATGTGGTGTAGAGTAAAAGTAATTTGTTATTTTGGTGGTAGAAGCAGAATGTGGAAGACTGGGAAGTAGAAGAGGAGGGGGTGTAGTAAGTAGAATCATGACTTATCGGGCCATGAATGAGTAAATCCATGTCAGCAGGTCATGAATGAATGGGAGCATGAGTCAGCAGGTCATGAATGAATGGGAACATGAGTCAGCAGGTCATGAATGAATGGGAGCATGAGTCAGCAGGAACCCTAGTAAACAGAAGGCAGGAATTGTTACATATGGAAAGAGAAACAGATCCGAGACTGTGCTTGGTAATTACCTGGCACAAAACAAACCACAGCATTTTGTACTGGACGAGATGGTTTGAGCTTATACTGGATTGTGGATGACTTTTCAGTCTCTGAATGGCTTTCAAGATCTATGAATCTTTCCAAACTATTGCTTCTGGATTTTCACAGTCTTTTGTGGCTCTTCCTTGACAACAGATTCTAGTGTTTGCTTTGCCCCAGGCCTAGCAACCTTCCCTTCATAATTTCATGCAGGTGTCCACCTAGCTTCCTGGAAGTCACGGGCTTCAGAGAAAGCTGAACTCATCTCCAGCTTCAGGGATAAATATAATTCGTCTAAGATGGGAGTGTGCTAACTTTTTCTTAGAGAGCTAAGTAAGTAGTAATTCTTTTAGGCTTTGGGTGGATATTTATAACCATTAAAATGTAACTATTTAAAATGTAAAACTAGTCTTAGCTTGTGGCCTTTAAATAGTCAAGTGGCTGCCTGGATTTGGTCAGTGGACCTAGCTTGCCGATCCTCAACACACACAGGTTTCCCAATGAGTACTATTTGTTCAGGAGGCAGGCATGTGACCAGAAGCTGTCCCACTTCTCTCTCTATCATCCCTTCCTATTATATTGGAGAAAAGAAAAAAAAAAGATATAACATTTTTCTACAGGAGGCCATCTTATATTGAAGTCAATGAGCTAACGAAATAGAGGAAGGGATTTATTATGAATTAATAAAGGTGCCATATGGCTTGATCTGTTTTGAGCTAGGTGTTTTGTGTAGCTAATACTTATGCACTCATGCAATGCCTTCCATTACTGAACACATCTCTTTTTTCATGCAAATAGTCAGGCTAATGTAGTCAGGAACCCAGTTAAGACCACATTTGTCTTTGTCCTGGGCCATGTAATAGCTCCTCATCCTTTAATCCTCTCACAAATAGGTCCTTAACTTTGGCTCTAACCCATCCTTCATCTCCGATCTGTGGAGCCTAGATCTGTCATGAGATATCTTCATGACATCCCTGACCTCCATTGACTATGAAGCCAACTTAAGCCCTTGGGTTAGGATCTGCGCCTGTTGTAAAGCCTTATGTGAGTACGTCCCATGAGATCCTAGCTGCCATGTTCTCATCCTGACCGCATCACTCTCGGTGACATCACTGTCCTCTCCAGGAACTAATGCTCCTCTGGGTGCAATAACTGTATTGGACGAGATATCTCAAGGTCTCTTAGGGTGTCTGCCCTCTCTGACATCCAGGGTTCCTTGGCACTAGAAAACATCAACCTCTACCTATGGAGGTCAACCCCACACTTTATTTGTACTTAAGATAGCCATTTAATGTTTGTTGTTGTTGGTCTGTGTGATGAATGTGGGAAAGCAAAGATAGATGCTCCCAAAGCCCCTGGATCATGGGCTCAGAAATCACTGGATTGAGATATATCAGTGGGATTTGTCTAAACTAACTCCTGATGGGCCAAGAGACCTGGCTCTAGTCTGTAGAGACACCCAGGAGAATGGATGAAGTTTTGGGTAATGGCTTCCTAGGACGTGAGGAAAACAGAAAAACTGAGGTTAGGGACAGGTATGTGCAGGAGGTGAAAAGGAAAAGATCAGAGGTCCTGGCTGGGATGGGGAGCGAAATCTGCTCACAGAAGAGATCTCTGCTTTTTCCCTCTTCCTTGGAAGCCCTTCTGGTCATTCCCTTCTCCTTATTCTCCCTACCAGCTACGTTGGCATCCTCTCCTTTCCTTCCTTGAGCTTTTCTCCAATTTCAAAGCTTTGTCTATCCCCAGACGTATTGGAAAAATTACAATACTTTTGAGTTATTGGGGGGAAGGAGCTATTAAGGAAGGGCTGGTGGAAGAGAGAAAAGAGTGGAAGCTGAGCCAAGCTCATCCAAGGTTATGTTAGCAAAGCTCTGCTTGTCTGATAGGTCCTAGGTGATGGGCAGCTTGCAGGGGCTCCTGGCAGATCTTGATGGTCCACACCCTGCCTCTCACAGGCCTCCTCATCTTGGAAAAGATGCAGCTCTTACCTCCATGCACACCCTCACCTCAGAAAACTCTGGGCTGCCCAGGCTGCTTCCGGATCAGGCACGAGCCAGAGATTTCCAGAGAGGCTCATTTTGCTGCCTGCACACACGAGTGTGAACACACCCACAAACAGTCCCACACAGGAAGGGAAGAGAGCAGACACATTAGTCCGAGGCAAATCTGTCCAGAGGAGAAGGGTACTAGTTGAGAATTAGGGAAAGAGACTTCACTCTAACTCATTCCCTTCCCCAACCTCCCTCTAGGCCCCCAACACTGCGCATGCGCATGCGTTCTCTTCCCAGCTAGGCTCCTGAAACACCAGTCTACGTCCAGTGCTCTCTCTTCCACACTCCTGCCTTCTGGATTCCGTTCTCCGCACCGTGAGAGATGCCCTCTTCTGAGCACTTCGTTGTCATATGTAAGACTGTCTCCTCCTGGATTTCAGCAGTGAGAGAAAGCAACTGCTCCCACGCCCCTTCTCAGCAGGAGCAGCTCTTGTTCCGGTCTCTCCTGACCAGTTCTCTGCCTCCTTTATTGGTATCTCTTCTTTGTCTGCCTTTTCTTCCCCTCCTGTAACTGTGGGGACCTCTCTTGATGTTCTCCTTATTTCCTTGTCTCAAGAAATATTTTTCCAAAGGCTTTTAAAGATGTATTCTCATTTTTATGTATGTGTGTGCACGTGTGTGCAGATGGAGGCCAGAAGAGGGTCTTCTACCCCCTGAAGCTGTTTGTGAGCCACCATGTGGATGTTGAGAACTGAGCTGCAGAGCTCTGAAGGAGCAGCAAGTTCTCCTAACTGCTGCCTTCTCTCATGCCCCCATAGCTTCTAAAACACCACTTAGAGGCTAATGAGGCTTCCAGCAATGTCACCAGCCTCCATCTCATTCTGAGCCTCTAGTTTATCCACCCATCTGCCCCTGTTATCTCCTCCTTGGCTCTTAAATGTTAACACAACCCTCTCTATGGTCAACAATCTCCTTGGAAGCGGTGGTGGGAATGAGAATGGCCCTCGTAGGCTCATATATTTTTCATGCCTAGCTCCCAGTTTAGGAAGGATTAGGAGGTGTGTCCTTGTTAGTGGAGGGGTGTTTCTGGAGGTGGGTTTGAGGTTTTAAAATTCCATTTCAGGCCCAGTATCTTTCTCCTCTCCTCTCCTCTCCTCTCCTCTCCTCTCCTCTCCTCTCCTCTCCTCTCCTCTCCTCTCCTCTCTTCTCCTCTCCTCTTCTCTCTCTCTCTCTTTCCCCCACCCCCACTGCCTGCAGGTCAGGATTTAAGGCTTGGAGCCACTGCTCCAGCACCACGCCTGTCTGCCTTCCACCATGATGGTCATGGACTCACCCTCTGAAACTACAAGCAAGCCCCCAATTAAACACTTGTAAGAGTTGCCTTGGTCATGGTGTCTCTTCACAGTAAATAGAGAAGTAACTGACTCTGGCTTTCTCAGCTCAGTAAATGATATCCCTCCCTATTTATGTACCTGCCACTCTCAGCAATCTGAGACTTCTTAGAGTACCCACAGCCTCTCAGTTATCAAAAGCTTCTCACTATGGCTTCTAAATTCGTAAATTGCTCTTGAACTCTGCTTCTCTCTATCCTGAATTGGCTCAGGCCCTGAACCTCTTGCTTTCTCTCCTGGAAAACTGTTAAGCAACTCTTGCCTGATCCACCTTCATCCTTGTGCTCACCAATTCATTTTCGAAAGCATTACCTTATCATCATTTTGTTGCTGTCTCCAATCCACCCCACCATCTTGAAATGTAGCTAGCGCTACCTAACCTAGCATTTGAGGCCATTTGATTTTAACCCATTTGTCCTGATTGTTGTCCTGTTTCTTCATCATTTTGGTCTTTATTCCACTGCCACCAATGCTACACTCCACTTCATGTAATCTACAACATACTCCACACACCCTCCAGCCCACCCTACGCACCCTAAAATACAGTCACACGGTATAGCTGGCTCCATGCCTTTGTTCCTGATGCTTGAAATTGCTTTCTAGTTTCTCATCTGGACGTTCTGGAGATGCTACTTCCTCTAGAAAGTCTCCATCTAGTCCCTCGGGAAAAATGAATTTCTCTTTTCTATGTGTTCCCACTAATCTTTTCTTCTGCTCCCAGTGCAGTGCTTGCATTGGCCTCTACTTCACTGCTCTGGTTCCACTTTTCTGGAACTCCTTAAGGGCAGGAGGAATGGTACCCAGTTCATCCTCAAAGAGCCATCCACTCCTCACTTCATTACATTTGATTGACGTCTACATGATCCTGTGTTAAGAGCAGTGGCTGCCTTCTGGACCAAGTCACCATTTACTTTATTCTTCTTTGCAGACTCTGGGTTCCTGAGGACTAGGCTAACAGGCCTCAAGTAGAGTTGCAATGCAAAACAATTGTTTCCCAGCTGTAACAAGCAATGGTGTTGTTGATATCAAAGCTATCTCTTAATTTAAAATTCTTACCTGGGATAAGTGAGAAAAAAAAACAGCAATCAGACTGTGTGCACTCTTCTGGGTAGTGATGGGTCCTTTGGGTGGGATAAGCTTCCTCTGATGCCCTCTAGGAATTCATCCTGGAGTTTAGCACAAATCAATGGTCACAGCTCATTAAGAAGTCACAGAATATGAACAATGAAGAGGACTAGAGACAGACAGAACCACTGTACCCAGCGCGCCTGAGAGTCAAAGGCTCAGTGAAGACTGTCTTCCACAGTCTTGGGGCAGGCTGTCTACTGAGCCGCACTAAAGAAGTGGGGTTTCTGGCTGTCCTTTCCTCGAATATTGTGCCTACTTTGGAATGTCCAACACTCACAAAGTCCCCATGAAACAGGGCTAGGGATGATCTCAGGGAGGAACAAAGTTGAGGAGATGAAGCAATGGACTCCCCTGACTTCCCCAAAGCCTTCAAAGCCTTTTCCATTTCACTGTCCTCACAAGAAGTTTAGCTTAAGCACTTCCTAAATCAGATAGGAATGGGGTTGGGGTGAGGCACAGAAACTAAGGCATCAGCATCTTTAACATAGCAATACCAACAAAAATACTAACCATTCAGTGATCTCAGCTTCTCAGGTGCCAAGTCGAAATGGTTGTTATTCTTGTCATACCTGTAGAAACAGACTTGAAGAATTCAAGCTTATTCAAGGCCATACAGCACTTAAAAGCCCATTTGTCAGATCCCAAAGTTCAAGAGACAATGACAAATTTCCCAGATAGTCTCTGCTGAGCCAGCCAGGAGGAGAAGACAACTCCTGGACTCCCATCTCATCTAAGCAGCTGCTATGGAGAATAAAGAACATACATGAACTACTCACAGAAGACCACCTGGCTTATGGCCAATACCACTGTGCAATAGGAAATAGGGATGCCTTCAATAAATAGTGTTCACCAACTAGACAGCAACAGAAGGAAGAGATTGCTGATCTCCCTGCTCTCCCTGCCGCACACACCAAGCGCAGCTGGACAACAAAGCTAACTGAAGAGAGTAAAGCGATAACACTTTAGGGTAACCTAGAAAACAACTGTAAGACTTTGAAAGCTGAGAGCTTCTCAAAGAGGGCATATGAAAGCCCTAGCCCAAAGAAGAGGGGGATACAAGTAAAATCACTTTAGTTTTAAGAACGTTTGTTAGCAGAAGAGACCATAAAGGGAATGAAAATGCAACGCAGGAGAGAACCATTGGATCAGTGGCAGAGTTGGGGAAGATATTTTTGTTAATGTATCAGATAGAATGTTATTATCCAAAATATACAAAACATTCTTAGCAGTAAGAGATGGGAGAGGTGGTCCAGTGGTTAAGAAAACTGGTTGCTTTTGCAGAAAACCCAAGTTTCATTTCCAGCACTAAGGTAGGGAGGCTCACGATCACCTGTAACTCCAGTTCTAGGGGATCTGATGCCCTCTTCTGGCCTTTTTGGGCACCTGCACACACGTGTGTATACACACACACACTCATATGCAAATGGATAAAAATTAAAATAAAAAATATGTATTAACAGTAGAACTATAAACAAGTGAGTTAAAACTAGATAAATGATAGGACAGACACCACACCAGAGAATATAGAAATGGCAAACCAGCATCTGAAAGAGGCTCAGCAACATACATTCTTCATGCATGCAGGTTTAGACAGTGAGAGGGCATGACATACCCCATAGGGTCAAATCTCTAATGCTGGTGTCATCAGATGCTGCTGAGGATGTGGAGCAGTTGTGTAACATGAGGGCTTGCTTATCGGAATTTCTGTCCTTCCCGGTTCCCACAGCCAGTATGTCCCAAAGAAAATCACACAGAGAGTCTACATTAGATATAAACTCATTGGCCCATTAGCTCAGGCTTCGTATTAGCTCTTATAATGTATATTAGCCCATTATTTTAGTATATGTTAGCCACACGGCTTGGTACCTTTTTCAGCGGGGTAGGTCACATCCTGATTTTTCAGTATCTGGACAGGACTGCAGAAAGAACTTCCTTCTTCCCAGAATACTCCTGTTCTCATTGCCCCACCTCTACTTCCTGTCTGGTTGTCCCACCTGGCTACTGGCCAATCAGCGTTTATTTAAAACATAATTGACAGAATACAGAATTGTCCCTCACCACAGCAGGAGCTCCTTCACTGTCTGCTGATCACAAACAGTAAGGACACTAGGGGGGCAGCCTGGTGGCTTACTGTAAGACTAAAGATGCCCTCACCATGTGACCCAGCAGTTATCCCTCATGAGTTTACTCAGAGGTTGAAAGCATGTCCACCAGAAACTGTGTGCAGACATTTACTGCAGTTTAATTCATAATTTTGGAAAGCTGGAAGTAGTTCTTGAGGCTGCACTTGGTAGCACACGAGCCATTGTGGGTGGTGATCAGTGGGCAGAGTGAGGGCAGAGATCTGCCGTTCTGGGTGAAGTGGGCTTTCTTTGTTGAGTCTGGCTGCATCAAGAGCATTGTGACAGACATGACTCATGACCCAGTGTGGTTGGCCCCTCACCATGACTGCATTCCAAGATATCCATATTTTCAAGAAACCAATGGAGCTGTTTATTGACAGAGAACATCTACAACATTCACATATGGCAGCCAGCAGGCCCAGATCCACAGGGACTCTGCTCTCCCTGTGGGCCCTAGACACAGTTGGGAGAAAGCCTATGGGCAGAGGCAGCAGGCCTGAGCCTCCAGGAACCCTATCATCACTTTCCCTAACATCTTGACCAAGAAGACTGGGCAAAATTGTCTTGGATCCTGAGACAGTTATGACCCTGGCAATAGAGCCATTGCTTGTAAGATGTCTGGGAGTGAGTGGACCCACAATCTGTCTTGAATGCTAGCTGTTCCTACAACAAGTAAAAGGCAAAGACGTTCTGCTGCCCAGTAGTGAAAGTAGGGGCTTTATGACCCCACGGATCCCCTTCTTGGTTTACGCCTCATAGAAACGCACATGCTCACATAAAGATGCTAGAATGTTCACAGCAGTACTCTGGTCACAGGCAAACACTGAAAACTACCAAATAGCCCATGACAGTAGAGCAGATAAATAATTCGTGTAGGAGACACCATCCAGACCACAGTAAGTAGACAGTTCCCAATTACACGTGGCAACAGTACACTGCTTATAAACACAGTACTCACTGAAAATGGCCAGACACAAACATTTACAGGAGCATTTAGATAAAATTCAAAGCCCAGGTCCAAAATTCTACGGTGGGTTGTTTTTGTGTATCAAGTTATGATCATAATTACATGAATCTGTGCACTTGGTGGAATGTCATAGAACTATACACCAAAAAGACCAAGAAAATGAGTGTGTGTAACAATTGGTAATGGGTCATCAGGTCTGGAGCTAAGTCATGTATTTTATACCAGCATCAAATTCCTGGGGTCCTATGGTTCTGTCACAGTCCTATGTACCGTGGGATGGCGGGAGCCATGTCAAGGGCACACAGAAGATCTCTACAGGGTGTGCACAATTTCTTATGAGCCTATGAATGTTCCAACATGAAAATTTAGTAAGAGCGGAGCAAACTAGCTTAAGGTGCAAGCTGTCCAGACAGGGTTTATGCCTTAAGAATCCAAACCGCTTGCATGGAGACGGATATCAGAAGGTTTCTGGGACACCGCTACGTTCTGCTCTACTAGCCTGGGGGTGGGGCTTACTACACAGGTATCGAATTATGAGTGTATACATGTGTCCTCCATAAATACAACACTTAACTAAAAAGGTGGGCTGTTTTCTTTTTAAGCAGTGAAATTTCACATGAGTGTGTCCAGTGCCTGTTGTGCTCACTGAGGACTCAGTCCCCTGGCTGTCTCCTCCTGTCGGGTTCTATCCTCCAATGTCTGCCCCGCCCAGGAGAGGACAGTTCACAGTGTAGGTGCTTTAGCCCACAGGGCTGCAAGGACGGAAGCTCCAGGGCATCTCTAAGAGCAGCAAGGCCATCAAGCTTTCCTGCCTCAATGTGTGGTCTAATGTGCCTCCTGGGCTTGTTATCCCAACTAGGCAAATGCATTTTCTGATCACCGTGATCCTACTGATTCATGGCTCCAAACAAAATACGCCCCTTTTAAATAAATATGGACATGTGAAACAAGTTTTGGCAATATAAACACCCAAACACGAACCCCTTGGTATGAAGAACTGTACAAATTGCCAAGGTAAGAGTCTGATTAAGCCGGTCCTGGGTGGGAGAGGGAGGCTTCCAACTTGAGACTTTTGGTAAGATATTTCACACTGCAGATGCCTCCCGTAGCTCCTGGAAGATGTTTATGTTTAATTTGGATAAAAACATCTCCCAAAGACAAAAAGGCAAAGGGATTTCTGAGACTACAGACTACACTCCAGAAATGGAGGCACTCGGCTTACACTAGTTCACAGTAGACCCCTCAGCAGACACAGTCGGGAGTTCTTGCCAGTCGGGCTTCAGAAGGTTTACGGTGCAGCATTACTGACACCTCTGAATGTTACTTGAGAATCGTTTTCAGGCTCTGAACTCTTTGCTCATTCTTAATGGAATGGACTAAGAAATGCAAACAAAACCCCAGCTTCGGTTTGTCTCTGAAAAACTCTGTCTCAATGGGCAGTTGCCGTATCAATTACAGGATGAAAAATGATGCACAGTAATCCTTCCCCCCGAAGAATCTGCAGATCAGAGGACCGTCATGTATGCTCTGGAGCACAGGACATAAATTTTTTTTTTTAGAGTTTTGTGTAGGATCTGTGGTGTGAAGCCGTTGGTGTTTTAGAAAGCCTTTAGGGCAACGGCACTGTCTACTGTACGTTTTCTAACTGGATCGCTACAGAAGAAAGTATAATTTTCCTTATTTGTCTCTAGATCGGTGGCTCTCAGTCTTCCCAATGTGGCCCTTTCATACAGTTCCTCAATGTTGTGATGACCTCAACCATAAGATTACTTTTGGTGCTACTTCGTAACTGCAATCATGCTATTGTTGTGAATCCTAATGTAAACAGCTGATAATGCAAGCTATGCAGCCCCTGTTAAAGGCTTGTTTGGCCCCAGCTTGAGAACAGCTACCTTAGACACTTTTTATCTTGTTTTAAAGTCTGCAAAGAAACAATTTCTGAAATTTATTCCTCAGGTCTTCTGATGAAAACTGCCCCTGAACACTGCTCCCTTCCCTCCCTTCTCCCTAAAAGCCAGAAGACACTCTGGGGGAGTGTGCATGGAGGAGGACCTGTCTGCCACCTCGGTCCAATGGGAGAAGAGATGGCTCAGCCCACCTGGTCCCATCTTCCTGAGCTTCCATTTTCCATCATCTGCTGGTGGCCGATTTTGCTCCGTTCTCTTGAGACAGGAAACTCTCTTGGGGTTGCTATTCTAAAAGACGGCCCTCTTGCCTTGTTATTAGACCCATGCTTGAGCTGCTGCCCCTGTGTGAGTCAGCTGCAGCTCACAGTCGCCTACTCTCAGTCCTGGTCATGGGGCTCTTAAAATTCTAAGCCCTGGGGTCTTGTTGCTTCCATGCCATGGGAACCTTCAGGTAGACCTGCTGGTTCTTAACTCTCAGACACTTTCCCTGCACACAGACAACAGGGATTGAGAAATTTTCCAGAGCACATGAAGACCACGTCCAGATGCCAGTCTCATCACGTTCAGCAGCAGAGAGTGGGGGTCGAGGAAAAAACCATGGCCAAATTGATCCTTGCTGCCCCTGAAGCTGCAGGAGTGTCTGCTGTCTTTCTGCTCCCTGGTCTCCCAAGTCCTAATGACAGTAGAGCTATCCGCTTCCTCTGCCTGTCTGAGTTACGTTACCTCCTTTCCAGGACAGCCTGCAGCCTGAAGAAGATGGTGGAAATGCTGCAGGGCACAGATTCAAACTTCTTAGAATAAAAACCTCACCAGGAGAGGCTTTAAACAGCGTGTAAGGCCTGAGCTATGACTTTAACACTTTTATGGACTCTGCTAAGAACTAACCCAGTATCACCACTCTCCCAGCACAGAACAGGCAATGACCAGCTTTCATAGGACCTCCCAGTCCACTGACCTCATGTATCTATGTTATTTCACATAGAAAAACAATGCAGGGGCTGGAGAAATAGTTCCATGTATAGTGTGATTACTATGCAATCCTGAGGGCTTGGGTTCGAATACCCACTCCCCTGTAAAAATCCAGTATGGCCATGTGTACTTGCAAGCCCAGTGTTGGTGGGCAGAGACAGGCAGATCTCAGCATCTTGCTGGCCAGCAAGTCTAGTTAAAATGACCAGCTTCGGGTCCAGTGAGAGACTCTACCTCAAGAGAATAGTGAAGAGAAATAGAAGCACCTGCACACACACACACCAAACACACCAAACACACACATAAACACTCACACACACACACAAACCAAACACACATACATACACACACACATATACACACATGCACAACAAACATACATCTGAGTTCTCCTCTATCCCTCATATACACAGTCAAACCAAACACACACGTACATGCACATACGCATGCACACACAAATACATACACGTCTGAGTTCTGTCCCTCACAAACACACACATGCACACACAAACACGCATGTGCACACACACTTGTACACTCCACTTACAGTATAGCTTAACCTAATGTCTTTGAGAACAATAGTTACAAGAGAAACATTCTTTTGCAAAATGAAGGGTAAATTCTAAAAGCTGGCTCTGACTACCAGGGCAATTTCTTGTGTGTGTTTTAAAAATCAATACTACTTTAATTTTTATCAGTATGTTGTATTTTAGTCCTGCAACTAGGTAAGCACTTAAAAACTGAGTAATTGTTATTGGACCTCTAGGGACCTCAGAAAGCTGCGCTTTGGCACATTACTTCCGCCTGACGCCATTAATGCTGTGCACCCTGATAGTGTCATTATACGCATAAACCCAGATCCCAGATCCTACATTTGAATCCTAATGAGCATGTTTTTTCCCATGCTGAGTTTTTGACGTCTTGCTTGTGTACCAGCTACAGTCAATGGCCTTGCCAGTTCTGTCACATGCGGCTCCCAGAGCCACTGGCACCAGTGAGGCTGTCTTTGAAGTCGTCCTTCTTCTGGGCCTCTGGCTCACTGAACTCAGGTAGGACCTGGCAGCTGGCTTGTTCTTGTCTAGGAAGGGAGAAGGCAAAGCTATGAGACCACTGACACCATCAGGGTCTACACACCGACTGACCTTCAGCATGGAACACTTAGTCTCCTAAAGCCAAGGTTAGGGCCTTATTAGTCCCCAAAACCCTTCCTCTAAATATGAGAAAAATAGGGAACATGTACTGAATTAGGTGTCAAATAGTTCATAGTCACGACCTCGGCTCATTGTCATCTGGAACTGGGAGGCCCCATGAAGGCTGGTCATTGCCTCTTCTGTGCTGGAAGAGCCTGAACAATAGTCCTTTTATCACCAAAGGAGAGAAGCTGGAGAGATTAAGAAACCTATTTGAGAAAAAAAAAATCACCTAACGGTACACAGTAAAAGCATGGTTTGCATCTGTTAGATCCCAGATTAAAATTGAGGCACAGAAAAATGATAGAGTTGGCCCACAGATGTGAATCTAGTAAATGCCTGGGGGAGGACTCAAATTGGTGTCCTAGTCAGCCTCAAACATGTGTCCCTAGCTGGGCAGGACACGAAGGAGGGAGAAGCAGCAGCATTCCAGATTGAGGGAGAGAAATACAAATTCAGATTATGAGGCAGAGTTGACTAATCAGAGCTATGTCAGCTCTGGAATCGGCTAACGAGAGCTGCGTCTTGGGTGGCTGATGAGACCAGCCAATCAGTAACTGAGAAAGGAGGCTCAGTCAACAGACCTGGCCAACCACAGACTCTCACAGCCAAGTCGGTGACTTCTTGGAGATGTAATCTGACTTCCTAGTGGCAAAAGGCCCACTCTGTGGCCCGAGTGGCGCCAGGGTTCCAGGAGTCAGCTCTGAGACCCTTCCTGCGCCAGCAGTATGTGCTGGGGAGCCTTTGCTCTTAGATCAGCCATGAAGCAACGGTTTGTGTGACTCACTTCGTGAAAATGAGGCGACAATGTCAGGCCTTACTGCTTCTCTGAAATATTTAAATCAATTTTCCAGCTGGTTAAATGCCCCCCCTTTGTTTTTAGACAGAGGCTTAGGCTACTTGGGATAGCAGGTCCAAAAACAGTATCAGGTAAAAACAGCCCTCCGGCGACTAGTGAGTGCCTTGAAACCAAGGCTGGGGGTCATTTTTAAGACCAGCCTTGCTGAGAGTCACTGGCTGAAACAGCCCTGTTTACTGACAGTCTGGGAACATCCCTAACAAGACACAAGACAGGACCTCAAAAATGTCAAGAAATCACGTCTCCAGAGCCCTCAAGCCATGTGACATTTCTCTTACGGAAAGAAACTTCAGAGCCCAAGGGATAGTGTATGTGGAGAGTCTCCAGGGCAAATAAGCCTCCTATAGACTGTGCCCCTTAGCACTTACCCTCTACTCCAGCCTCAATTAATTCCTCCTGCTTCAACTGTGACCCCCCACCCCTGCCCATTCACACAGTTGTCAGTGTGTAGATAACTGTTTTGTTTACTATTTCATTGAATCCTGAACCCAGACAAGGATCGCTTGCTAACTGCTCAGATGAAAGGCCAAGGAAGCAGAAACATGGAATAGATCACAATCCCTGACTTCAGACTCTACTACAGAGCTACAGTACTGAAAACATCCTGGTATTGGCATAAAAACAGACAGGAGGACCAATGGAACCTAATCGAAGACCCGGATATTACTCCACACACCTTCAAACACCTGATTTTTGACAAAGAAGCAAAAAATTATAAAATGGAAAAAAGAAAGCATATTTAACAAATGGTGCTGGAATAACTGGATATCAACATGTTGAAGAATGAAAATAGACTATTACCATGCACAAAACTCAAGTCCAAATGATCAAAGACCTCGCGACATAAAGACAGTCACACCGAACCTCATAGAAGAGAAAGTGGGAAATACACTTGAACACATTGGCACAGGAGACCACTTCTTAAATATAACCCCAGTAGCACAGACACTGAGAGAAACAATAAATGGGACCTCCTGAAAATGAAAAGCTTCTGTAAAGCAAGGACATGGTCAACAAGACAAAATGACAGCCTACAGAATGGGAAAAGATCTTCACTAACCACACATCTGACAGAGGGCTGATCTCCAAAATATACAAAGAGCTCAAGAAATTGGTCATCAAAAGAACAAATAATTCAGTAAAAAATGGAGTACAGATCTAAACAGAGAACTCTCAACAGAGGAATCTAAAATGGCTGAAAGACGCTTAAGGAAAAACTCAATGTCCTTAGTCATCAAAGAAATGCAAGTCAAAACAGCTCTGAGATTCCATCTTACACCTGTAAGAATGGCCAAGATCAAAAACACTGATGACAACTTATGTTGGAGAGGTTGTGGAGTAAAGGGAACACTTCTGCATTGCTGGTGGGAATGCAAGCTGGTACAGCCCCTTTGGATGTCAGTGTGGCAATTTCTCAGAAAATTAGGAAACAACCTTCCTCAAAACCCAGCAATACCACTTTTGGGTATATATCCAAAGGATACTCAATCGTGCCACAAGGACGTGTGCTCAAAACTATGTTCATAGCAGCTTTGTTTGTCATAGCCAGAAACTGGAAACAGCCTAAATGCCCCTTGACTGAAGGATTAACAAGGAAAATGTGGTACATTTACACAATGGAGTACTACACAGTAGAAAAAAATAACAACATCTTGAATTTTGCAGGCAAATGGATGGAGCTAGAAAACAACATTTTGAGCGAGGTGACCCAGACACAGAAAGACAATTAACACATGTACTCACTCATAAGTGGTTTATAAACATAAAGCAAAGAAAACCAGCCTACAGTAAATCACAATCCCAGAGAACCTAGACAACAATGAGGACCCTAAGAGAAACATACATGGATCTAATCCATATGGGAAGTAGAAAAAGACAAGATCTCCTGAGTAAATTGGGAGCATGGGGACCTTGGGAGAGGGTTGAATGGGAGGGGAAAGTCAGGGAGGGGAGCAGAGAAAAATGTAGAGCTCAATAAAAATCAATAAAATAAAAAAAGAAATATGAAATAGAAAGAATGAGACAGGATGACAGGACAGGCTGTGTGTGTTCTTGGGGTCCTGTCAATGGATGAGGGGGTGAGAAATAGACAGACTGTTTTCTAGAAGTGTCCATCTGGCAGATGGCTAGAATCTTAACCCAGTGCCTCCTCTCCCTCACCGCTGCTCCTGGGGAAGCTAAGTGAATGAATCTGTGTCAGTCAGCTTCACGTCACTGTAACCACTGATAATGAACTTAGAAAGGAGAAAGGTTTCCTGCAGCTTTGGAAGTTCCGGTCTGTGATCAGTTGACCCCATTTCTTGTGGTCAGCACAGTAGAGCAGGGAGCCTGTGATGCAGCAAAGCTGCCTGTCTTGTGACCAAAAAACAAAAGAGAAGGAGACTGGGGTCTTACAAACTCCTTCAGAGTCATGCCCCCAGGAACCTAAAGACTTCTCATTAGGCCCCGCCCTTCTAAGTAAACACCTCCCAATAGTGCCATTCTGGGGAATAAGCATTCAGCATGCAGGCCTTCGTAGAACCACACCAAAGTTTGTGTTCTCACAGAACTGTCCATTTGGGCAACAGTTGAAATCAGAGGTGGGGCAGGGGCTGGTGCTGCATCTCTGGGCGCTACACACTTACTGGAACCTTCCTGAACAGCTTTCTGATCTCCAAAGGAGCACATCAGGAAAATGGACTCAAAGCAAGAAATTGGAATCAGTTTACTTCCTCAAACCGAGGTATGACATATCTCACACTTCCGCATGGAAGGCATTGGAGGAAAGACCAGGAAAGAACAATTGAGGTCCCAGTCTAACGTACGTTCAAGTCCCGGCTCTATGACTAAGTAAGTTAGTAACTGCAGGGATCTGAGCCTGCCTCTCAAGAGCCTTGGCTTCCAGAAGGGACAAAAATTGCTTATTTTGTAAAGCAATCCTATGCAGAGCCCTGATAACCTGGGAAGACCTTGATAAAAAACCTGGTTCTGCGTAGGCCAGAAGCCACCTCTGAGCTTCAGGCTCTCTGTGGAAGAGCAGCCATTTTGTCTTCAGCAGACCAGTCCTCCTGACCCCTCAAGGCCAAAATCAAACTGCAAAAACCATATAGGGGTTTGCTGTCGTCACTTAGAGCCTTGGCAAAGTCATTTCTTGGCTAGAGATCTGGATATTTAGGAGGCTCAGGACTGGAGGGATAGCTGAGTGACTAAGAGCACTGGCTGCTCTTCTAGAGGACCGGGATCTGATTCCCAGCAACCTCATAGCAGCTCACAGCTATTTGTTACTCCAGTTCCAAGGGATCTGAAGTCCCCTTCTGGCTTCCGAGGGCACACACAGACATACATGCAGGAAAACACTCACTAGCATAAATTTAAATAAAATAATTTAGGAGGTTAAAAAATGGCAGCCTAGTGATGTTGAGGTTCAGGTGGCAAAATAGTAGAATCATGCAGAAAATATCAGTCTTTGGAAAACTGTCCCAGTCTCTCAACAGATTTTCTGGTGTACTCTGTGTCATGGTCTGAGTTTCCATATTATTGGGGGAAATACGCAGAGTGCTGGAATAAAGAAAGCCAATCTCCATGGAAGGGTGTCCCTAGCAATGCTATAGACACAAGGCATTGGGAAACTTACTTACTGCTCCTATTTTAATTGTCCTGGACCACTGGAACTCTTCAAATTTCTCCTTCAAAATTACCTGAAATATGACTTCTTCAGTCTGGGCCAAGGGAATTACATATTTAGTCTGAAAATCACTTTTCCCAACGCTCTCTGTCCTGCGGGTCTAAGGATGGATGGGAGCTTCTGCACAGAGCTGTCCAGCATGCACACAGAAGTGTACAAGAACCAGTGTCTGCAAGAAGACTCTTCTTCAGGGAAAATGTGGCCTGGCCGGCAAAGACCACAGAGGCCAGAGCTCTGGAGTGAAGCAGTTCCTGCCATCATGACCTCAGGCAGGTGCCTCGGGATAGGGGCTCTTGTTTCCTTTTCTTTAAGGTGAGAAGCTTAGATGGGATGTGCTTTGGGCATCTGTGGAAGTGATCCCTGGGGGCTTGAGCAGAGGTCTTTAGACAGCAGGGATTTTCTGAGCCTCGCCACAGAGTCCCTGGCTTGGCTAGGGGCTCCTGCAGGGCAGGATCACGTTGCCCCAGATTCCAAGACTGGCTGCAGCACAGACCTGGGATCAGGTGACAGATCCTTCCAGCCTGGACTGGCTCAACCCTTCTGCTACAGCAGCAGCCATGGGGGCTGGAAAACCAGAGCTAATGCAAGCCAGCTGGAGGCTAGGACAAGATTGATGAGGGACAGGGAGAGATTTGGCCAAGGTGTGTGTGAGGGGGGTCAGGGGGAGCGGTAAGGAAGGGGAGGGAATAATTAGTCTTGCCTGCTTCCTAGGGGTCCCCATGCCTGGTAAACCTCATTAATTGGGAACCCCCAGTGGGGAATCCCTGCTCATGACCCAGAGAAGGAAGGGCTTGTTAGGAGTTAATTAGGAGCGAAACTACCAATGGGGAAAGTGTTTAAACTGTTAAGTGGCTGAACACCTGCTTATCTATAAACAGCTGATATGTCAATGATCTGGTCTTCAAAGCAGGTCCCCAGTGATAGTGGTTGTCCAACTCGGTGATCTTGAGGGTCAGTGAGTGACTGTGCTATCCATCAGCCTCCGGAACAGTGATCCTGATTGGTCAACCAAGGGTGACAGCCACCTCCCTAAACTTTCACTAGGCCGTTTCTTAGCCTGAGCTTAAAGGCTACATCTTCCAGCAAGCATCAGGTACTACCGCTTCCGATCTTTCTAAAACCATTTGGCATTGGCTACACAACAGGCATCGTGCTAGGTTCCCAGGGAGCCTTGTCTCTTTTAGTCATTGCTCCAGCAGGTGTCAGGATCCCTTCACTCTAACAGATAATACAAGACCGGAAGAAACGTGTGAGGGTTAGCAAGAGTTGACGGTGACCGAGATTAGATTTTAACTTCAGACTCCAATTCCTCGACCTTTGAAATGATCCTCAAAACCTCTCCTGTAATTTAGGTGATTAAGATGAGACTCAGCTACGCTTTGAGGGACAATGCAATTCAAGATCTTATTCATTAAACAGACAGAAAAACCAAGTCCCACAAAGGGGACGCTAACTAGTTCAAAGAGCCCAGGCTGTGGTTCTCATGCCCAGTTCATTTTCAATCAGATGAAGCTATCACCTGAGGGAATGGAAAATAGTCTCCAGGGCTGGAGAGATGGCTCAGTGGTTAAGAGCACTGACTGCTCTTCCAAAGGACCTGGGTTCAATTTCCAGCACCCACATGGCAGCTCACAACTGTCTGAAGATCCATTTGCAGGGAATCTGACACCTTCACACCAATGCACATTAAATAAACCATAAAAAAATATATAAAAAAAAAGAAAAAAGAAAATAGTCTCCGATGCTGATTATTATTATTGTACCCTGCTTTTCAGAAGGTGACCTGATTTCTGACTCTAGTCATTCCGCTGACTCCAAGTGGGACCCATGACAAGGGGTTGAACTTGTGCGGGTATTAGATCCCTCATCTGTCAAATGGAAGTGTCGTTTTCTAGTCTGCTTCTGCCCTGTGAGTGGAGAGAGAATGAGACAAAGACATTGTTGTGGTCTAGAGATTGCACCAACTGATAGAGAGAACATTTGAATATAAAAGACCCTTTGCCCAACCAATGGCCACCTAAGACTTGATAAAAATATCCCATTTGTCTGAGCTACAGAGCCCCTATCTCTGTATTGAAGGAACAAAACATACTCTAATGTTCTCCAGGGAGCTGGCTGATAAGGTGGTTGACCAGATGGCCCTCTAGGCCTTCCTGTGAGACATGGACTTGACCTTAATGGTAAAATAACCCTTATAGTCCTACCCCTCAGACCACAGGCAGCCACTTCTAGAACTTCACTAGTCTAAGAGCCCCACCCAGATGCCCGCCTAGTTCCCTTCCGGCCCTGGTGGAGACAGGAGCCTTCCCCCGCCTCCTGCTCACTCCTCGGCTGCCAGCCCAGCAGCTGTTGCCTCAGATCAGTGTGGACCATCTAATCCCCTCTCTAGAGCCCTGGCCCCCTCCTCAGGCAGTAAATTAAGGAGGATGTAAGAACAGAGGGCACCAACGTCAGCAGAGCGGCATCCAAAACATCCTCCCCCACCCCGCCTGAGTCATAGGGCCCTGAATCGGCCCCTCTGCACTTAAGCTGGGGGAGGAGGAGGCAGGGACAACCAGGCTGGAGAGAAGAAGGAAGCAAGAAACCAGAGACAGGAAAGGGCAAAGGTTTACAGAGAGGAGCCATACTAGACTCTTAATGGTGTTCTAGTTCATTCTCCTTCCTTATGAGTCTGTGAGACCCCAAATCCCTTCACTGGAGTGACATAGGGTGGTATGCCCAGACATGAGATTTTCGTGCTCTGGGGTCTATACACCCATGTATTTCACATGCCACACCTATTCCTGATTCTGTGATACCGATTCTGCATTCAAATCAGCTCAACTATCAAGTATAGGAATTCTAACCCCAAGGTCCATCCCCAGCCCCTGTGTTGAAGTGGTGGCACAAGGCCCCAAGGGCATAAACTACATGATTTATGTAAACGATGTAAATTTCAAGCACTGTGCCTTAAAAACACCATCCAAGGCTCAAGACGCAGACACTGGTACTCATTCTGAGAACTTCCTGATCTGAATCCAGTCTACCAACAAGCCGTGATGGAGAGAGGACTACAAGCAGTTGGTATAGCATCCATAGGTGTGACCTAAATCCAAGAACAATGCGGAGGCGCTGCCTAATTCTAGGAGATGTCACCTGGGTTTCCGTATACAGCATTATGATAAACCGATAAACCCTCTCCAAACCGAGCATTAGGCTTCTTGCCTCTTCTGTCCACACTCGTCCCAAACCTCAGCTACTAAGTCTGCAATGCCAACATCACATTTTAGACTTGACTGAGACAGGAGGATGAGACTTGTTCCTCAGAAATAGAGTGGAAATGGTTCATAGTCACAAAATGGATCTGCTTGGAGGGAAGGATGAGTAATCCTATATGTAAAAAATAGCAATGTGTAGATTTCTTTAAATACCACACACAGGCTGGGAACTGCCTCATTTCCAACTTCTGTCTGGATCACTCAGCGAAGCTCCAAACTGATGCTTGTCAGTCTACTTCATCATGGTTGGCAACCTAACCCACCAAAACCCCCAGAGACTTTCTCCACACCCTGTTCTTATCTCTACGTGTGGGGAAACGCCATCATTCACACTGTCCATACAAACCCTCGAGGCTGTATTAACCTGCTCTTTGTCTCCTCTGCCCACTTCCACCCTATCCAGTTTGTCACGAGAGCCTGTCAATTGTGCTTCCAAATCCTGCACTGGGCTGCTATTTGCTTATTCCACCACCGTCGCCACTCTGAACCAAGTCACAGCCATCTTTTGTTTGAAATGCTCGCAGTGAAAGCTCTCTCTCCGAGCTCTTAGTTTTCCACCCTTGACCCCACAGTCCCGCCCCAGCTATTTTCGGTATGGGAGTGCGTGTCTCCAAATTTACACTAAGTCTTACGTATCTTCTGCTCAAATTCTTCAAGATTCCCCATCATTCAAAGAAAAAGCCAAGACCCTGGCAAAGCCTCCAAAACCGTATGCAGGCTTGTTTCATTAACACTTGGCCTCCTCTTCCCCGTACAGTGCTCCAGGTATGCCATCTCGCTGTGCGTAGAACATTGCAAACACCACCCTGCCTTGCAGCCTTTGTTGCCATGATTTCCTCAGCCTGGAATGTTCTTCTGCCAGATAGCTACCTTCCCAATTCCTTAACACCTTTGAGTCTTCCCTCAATTCTCACCTTTTCAAGACAGGGATGATGGCTTATACCCAGAATTCCGGCATTCATGGGTAGAAGTAGGAAAATGATAGTCTGTCCCAAAAACGATAAAAACAATACCCACTCAAGATCAAATGGCAATAAGGAAATGCAAAATAAAACCACAGTGGGGTTCTATTTCATATCTCTAGAGTAGCTTGAATTGCTTTAAGTTTTTGCATAAATATTTCCCACCATCGCTTCCAGAGGGAATGTAAATATGGACGGACATTTTGGAAAACAGTCCGGCAGTTCCTCAGAAAAGAAACAGAGTTCTCATAGGACCCAGAAAGTTCTCACTTAGGTTTCTCCTCAAGAGACTTGAAAATTCATGCTCACACAACAATCTGCTCACAAAAGCCATGGCAGCTATGTTCATCACAGTCAAAGAGAGTGCCCATAGCTGGGGAATGGATGGTTATGAACTACATCCTTACCATATGAGCATCAGTCATGAAAAGCCTACCCATGCATATTACTGCTTGTATGGAAAAACATGCTAAGCAAAAAAGAAAGATACAAAATATTATATATTATATGGTGCAACTTTTATAAAATCTCCTAAGTAGGCAAATCGAGTCAATTCAGGGGAGAGGAAGTTCTGGTGCTTGTATAATTCTGTGATTAATTAAAATTAATTTTAAAACCCTACAGATTGTTGACTTTAAAAAAAATCAACAGATTGGCTACTAATTGCCTACTAATTGACTCCAAATTCTGTCCAGCAGAAGTTTGGGTGGGCTTGTCTGGGCTCTCATTCTCCTAAGACTGAAATCAAAGAGTCAGCGAGAGGACAGTTAGGAGGAGCTCTCTAAGAAGGTTCTTTCAACTCAATCTGTTGGCAGAACCCAGTCCTTTGATGACAAGACTGAGAGTCCCCATTCCTCGCTTGCTGCCCCTTCTCCACTTTAAAGTTCTCTGTACCCATATTTAAAGGACCCCATCTTCAGACCTGCAAAGGCTCACTGTATCCTTCTTATGCTTCGGATTGCCTAGACTTCCCCGTCTGTAACCCAAGCAATCACACACCACTAGAGTTTGGATCTGCAATGTACCCACAAAAGGCCTATATGTTGAAGGCTTTCTGTGCAGGATGGCTGGGAAGTTCTGGGATGTTCAGGAGACGGGAGTTAGTAGAACTCTGAGCTTTCTCTCTGCTTCCTGGCTGCCATGAGAACCACCTTTTCTAGGATGTAGGTGAGCCTCACCAGAAAGCTGAGCCCTCTGAAACCATGGCTAGAATAAAGCTTTCTTATAACTAAAGATTTCTTTAACTTGTCTCTAAGTGTGTTGTTACAGTGACAGAAACCTAACACAGACTCCATGACATAATCTTGCTTCTTTAAGGTCTGACCATTATCCTGGCAGACCTGGGGATAATGTGGTCTTTCAAGGATGGCCATGAGAACCTGTTCCAGCCACATCTATGAGTTCCGTGAATAAACACACACACACACAAACAGAGAGAGAGAGAGAGAGAGAGAGAGAGAGAGAGAGAGAGAGAGAGAGAGAGAGAGAGAGTTGTCTCTGGGCACACAAACAGAGAGAGAAAGAGAGAGAGAGAGAGAGAGAGAGAGAGAGAGTCATCTCTGGGCAGTCCTTGAGCTGAGTGTGTTCACACTGAATACTCACTGAACACTTGCTGTAGTGTCCATCCTGTGAGAAAGCAGAACTGTCCATAAAGCCCAGAAGCTCCAGAGACTCATTACCAAGGAAGGTGCGGTGGGAAGAATGCATGGTAGGATGCAGTGTAGGCAAGGCCTTTCCTGAAGTGGGCCTGACCTACTAGATGGAGAGGCCATGGGGACTCAGAAGGAAACATCACGACACTCCAGCTCATGGTAGTCACAGGAACTGACTGCATGAGATGTACTCAAGTGGGCAAGAAGTTTTGGAAGACACACCTCCACAACATGGGGGTGGAGATAAATATTCATAAGAGCGAATAAGGTATTTGAGGCTAAAATACATTTTTAAACTGGAAACAGTATCAATGAAGAAGAAAAATGAGGTGGGATGGGGGGATTGGGGGATTGTATGAGGATAGTAGCCAGCAGAAATGGCGGTCTCTGATGGCCACATTCATTAGATACATGTCTACTGAAGGACCACGGTGCTCTGTAAAATGGCCCTTCGTGCTGTCTGCATCCTGGTGTAATGTAATCTCTTCCCTCTTGACAGTCTGCAGCAATGGGACACCACACTCAAAGTTTTCAGGGGCTCTTGGCCTCTGGCATGCTATCTTAGTTCACTTACTCTAAAGAGAAGCCAGCAGCTATGTTGTGAGCCGCTCCCCATGACAAGAAACTGATGCTCCCAACCTGGAGTCACAGGAGTCAGATGGACATGGCTCCTCCCACAGCCAGGCCTGGAGATGACCCCCACCCCAGCCAACACCTCCACCTGTGACCTGGAAAAGGCTGTGTGTCCTGCCCCAGCCCTGCTGCTGCTCCTGGAACTTCGCCGTAGAAAACACAAAACATTTGCCACTTTAAACCGCTAAATATGGGATAGTTCTACATGCAGCATAGACGGCCGACATAGTAAAGGCAATGTAAAGGCTATTATACGTTATAATTGCTATCATAAAACATGCGGAAAGTCAGAGGCAGGAAGCACGCCTGAAGCTGAGGCCAAGAGGGCTTCGCAATTTTATTTATTTTGTGTTCGTGTGTGCAGGGTGCAGGTGTGCATGTGCCGTGGCGTGTATGTGGAGTGGACAGTCTGTGACTTGTTCTTCCACCATGTCCTGGAGCCGGAACTCCGGTGGCCAAGCGTGGCAGAAGGCACCTTACCTTTGAGTCCTCCTTGCCAGACTTTGGCCAAATAGAGAGCTTCTGAGAAGAGAGCTAGGGAGGGGAGAACCCACGTGGAGTCAGATGGGGAATGCATGAGGAGACAGAAGGGCCTTTCCAAATTCATCCTGCACCCACTGTCCCCAAAGGGCTCTGTGAGTCTCTCATTGCTTCTCAGATGCTGCCAAGGATGGGGCGGAGTCTGGGGGGAGCAGAATGAAGAAGGGGCAGGATGGGTCAGGACTGTCCAAGAGCTCAGAACTCTCCTGAGGAAGACCTGCTTCTCCTTAGGCCCAAGCACATAGCTCTGCCCCCCAGAAGCACTTGAGATGAGGTAGAAGCTGAAGTGGTGGCTCGGGGAGCGGGAGAGGTCATTTTCTGAGCTGGAGCAACTGTTGTCTTCTCTTCTGGAGGGTGTGTTGGTTGGTCCTGATTGCCAACTTGATGGGATTTAGAACCACATGGGAACACCTCTGGGCGTGTCTGTGTCAGAAAGGTTTGACTGAGGAGGAAAGAGCCACCCTGAATGTGAGTGGCCAGAGATGAATAAAAAGGAGATAATGAACTGAGCACCAGCCCCCTCCCCTTCCAACCCCCCTCTCTTTCTCTGTTTCTCTGTTTTGTACTGCAGGTGCAATGGGACCACCTCCCCACACTCCTGGCACCATGCCTGCTTCTCCGTGATGGACTGTACGCCCAGCCTGAGCAACCAAACAAACACAAACCAACCTTCCTTTCTTCAGTTGTTCTTGGTGTGTGTTTTGTCACAGTAGAGAGAATCATAACCAACACAGATCCCAAAGGGCACGGCCTAGGCTCTTAATGTTCAAGAAAGAGAATGGATAGCAAGGGGCAATTGTGAGCTGGGACTCAGCCCAGAGCTCTCTACACAGCTGAGGTATGTCTGCCCCATTTAATCACGTGGCCCTGTGTCACAAGGGTCATGCACACCCGCAGCCATGTACAGGAGCAAGTCGTTGAGAAAAGCTGAAGGGAAGCAGGCAGGACGCTGCGCACAGTGTCCAGGGTGCTGAGACGCAGCAAGAAGTTGGTCAGTGGGTCAGGCAGCTGGTCACCCGAGCGGGAGAGTGACAGGTGGGCAGAGCTGTCAGGGGTGACCAGCCGGCTCCCACCTGCCGGAGCTGTCCATCAGCACCACTACTAGCCATGAAGCGGACCACCAGCAGGTCAGGCCCAGAGAAGCACCCTTCCAGAGGACATGCAAAGCGGTAGAGACCCTCCCCGGCCAACCCCAAGTCCTGGCCCAGACTTGAACTCCACACCATCCCTTCTTAGTGTTCCCCACACCAGAAATAAAGCTGCCTTGACTTAGGGGGGAACTGGAGTAATAAAATGGGGTCCTCACGACTCACCCGTCTTTACTGTGGATATCAGCCTGCCTACAAGGAACAGCAGAACGGCCTCAGACTGGAGATGTAGCTCATTTGGTGAAATGGTTTCCCACGTTGGGTGCTCAACACTGCATAAATCTGTGTGTGGTGACGCACCTGTAAATTTCAGCATCTCAGATGGAGTTCGAAGGATCGAAGTTCAAGATCATCCTCAGCTCAGTGTCTAGCCTCGTGTGCACGAGAGACTGACTCAAAAAAGGAAAATAGATGTCAGAAGTCATGTAAAAGAAATCTCATTTTTCAGATGAGTAAATGTGGGGTTCAGAGAGACCTGGGAATCCCCAACCCCTAACACAAAGATCCTGGAATCCATCCCATCTGGCTATAGAATTTGAATAAAAGGTGATGTGGGTCTTGCCTAAGTATAGCATAAACCGGTAGATAAAGATGGGTCGGGGGAAGGGGCAGACTTTATCAGACAGACAAAGGACCCCAGCTGAACAACAGCAAAGCGAGGAATGAAGACCAGTGGAGGCTTGGCCAGACTCGGGTAGGACTGCTATCCTAACTTGGAGAACCAGCTTCAGGACTGGGACAAAGGATGGAGATAGGAGGAGGGGTCATTGTGTGGAGCAGTGGGGATGCTTCAAGACAGGGTTGGGGGCAGGGTCAGTGGCCGGCTGAGTCGGTTTGCTGTGTGGGGCTAGGGATCGGGGCGCAGGGCACACGCTGAGGGGGGAGGAGCTGGGGCTGCGGTGATGGGCGGCGCGTGGCCGGCCGCCCCCAGCTGTGGCGTTGCTCAGGCCGGGCTTAGCGGGGCGGGCCAGGGATTAGGGGCAGTGGCCGCACCTGGCGGGGCGGCAGCAGGGCTAATGCTGTGTGACCGCGGCTGCCCCGCCCGACAACTGGTTCCCTCCCGCCGTGCAGGGCTGTGGGCTCGTTAGCCCTCGCCGGCGTGTGCGCGGGTGTGTGTGGCGGGCGGCGGGCGCACGTGTGCCACGGAGGCCCAGCGGCTGTCGCTGACGGCCACCGGCTGCGCGAGCCTGAGGATCCCTGCAGTTCCGCTGCTGGAATAGCCATCTGAAGGGTCTCACCGTGTGGGACGTTAAGGGTTAACTGCAGGTCACTTGATGTGTCCCTACATTGTGTAAAAGTCATTTTGGGTCTGAGCCTTGGAAGGGTGGTGATTTGGTAGGAGGGGACGGGGCTGTAAATCACTGTGTGTGGATCTATCTTGTGCCATTTCTAGAACCTTAGCTCATATTGTCTGCACAAGACTCTTGGAGACACCTCCATATTCTAAGTGTGTGTTTACTGGTATTGGAAAGAATTGGCACCCTCTTTGGGCCCTGTTGTCCAAGTTCCCCCTGTAGACAGAGCTTTGGGGGTGCAGGTGTCTGGAAAAACTACTTTACACAGAGGTCTGGGTCATAAACCCTGCAGGCCCCAAATCCATGGTGTTAAGACAGAGGGTACAGGAGTGCAGCCCTGCCTCCCCTATGTATGACCGAACTAGGGTCTGTCCTGCCAACTTCTCCAGGACTCCCCAGCTCAAAAACCCCAGATATGCTGTTCCTGTTTATTACAGCAGTAATTGGACCTAACACTGCCTCTATGAGAGCTGGGAGCTTGTATCTGGTGCCATGGATGTGCCCTGGGGCCCTTGTGCCTGTATTTCCCTCTTCCTGGGAGGAGCTTCCTCCAGTTCCCAGAGCTTAGGAGTCACCCACCCACACTGGGAAGCTTTTTCAAAGTAACCCACTTCATCCCAGACTTCCTTCTCTTAGTAAAAGACTCTACCTGGCCTGGCCTATTTCGATGTTGTCTCTACCCTCGGGAGCTAGATGCTGACCCCGAGAACAGCAAGTACATGTTGGCCATCAGCACAGCTGAGACCCTGCAAGGGCAGGGCCATGCATCCGGTCCCTTCCACGGTCTCCTAAAGAAAGCGTACCGGCAGGAACTTCATTTCTGGGGTACAGAAAGGAAGCTTCAGCAGGTTCTAACTCTACTACGGAGAACAGGCCCCCTCTCTTCCAGTGAGGCCCCCAGCTGTCAGGAGCATCCCTGCCCCCACAACCGCACTCCCCAAGCAGTGAGGAACTAGGATGGGTTGTCCTTACCCGCCCTCCGGCCTCATCCTGGCCAGTCCCTGACCATGCCTGGGGATGCCAGCGCCCACAGCAGGTGCCTGGACACGCTTGGGTTAGAGAGAGTCTAGGCAGAGCGGGTCAGCCTCTGGCAAAGAACAGAGCTCACCATCACTAACCCCAGCCTGTTCCTCAGATTTGCCAGCAAGCCCACAGCCATGCGCTGGGTGCTTATCGCCTGTCTTTGTTTTGGTTTTGCATATTTGTCCATTTCATTCTCACTGTGTTTTCAGTAGCAAGGTGCCGTGTCACGTTGTAACACATGTAGGTGATACATGTTGACCACATGGCTCCGTCTCTCTGCCCTCCCCTTTCTAACCCCCACCTGCCTTGTTTCCCGTTCCCCCGCCCCAGACAGTTCCTTTTTACTTTCATTTCTTGTATGCATGCGTGATTTCCTATAGCTAATAAAAGGAACCACAAACGAGGAGGCCATACAAGGTGTGTTTTCCTGAGACTAACTTAATTCGCTTAATATATTTATCCCCAGATCTCTTCATTTTCCTTCCAAGGATATAACTTCTTTTAACTAGAAGATGACTGGAAGATTCCAGTAGGTGTATATGCGGCACCCAGCGCTGGACCGCCCCCCCCCCCGGATGGGTTCTGCACCTCTGTAGTATGAATGTGGGCATTTCACAGGCTTGCCATTGCTTAGTGACACCTGTGCCCGCCCCCCCCCCCCGAGTGGACGCTGAAGGGTGATGAGGCAGGAGGCATTTCGAGAGCTTCACCTCACTGTCCAAGACCACGCCACCGATGCTCAGCGGCAGACCCAGGATTCACGTCCCATCTTTCAAGGCTGTGTGATACCTCTGTCATCCAGTAATAGCTCACATCAAAGACAGAGCCAGGAATGAGCAAGCACTGCCCTTCCCTCTCAGTTGTCCCAGCAAAAGCATAGGAATGATGTCATCTTGGCTCTCAGGGAAACAACACAGTGGCCAGATAGATTGGCCAAATGTGGGAGGTCGGGTCTCACATCTATCCGCCTTCTTTATTGCTGCCGAATACTTCTCTTTCTGCCTCAATTGCCCCATCTATAAAGTGGGCATAGTAATAATAAACCAGCTGTGTTCAGCGAGTTAACTTGGGAAGTGCTCCTGAGTTCGCCGTGAGTTAATATTAGGCTATTCCCCTCAGGAAATATAAACGGGCCCTCTCCCACTCTGCTGCTTCCCGGGCCTCAGCACATGCCTGGACCACAGCAGGGCCTTCCGTTTTTTTTTTTTTCCCTCCAGAAAATGTGGCTCATAACACCCAAAGGCCAGGATTATGGGGACTGGTGCATGGCCCATGCTGGCGTCAGAGGAGACTCGGTAGTGTGGTTAGAGCAGAGAGAGAAAGGCCCACACTAGCAGGTGTCCTGGTCTCTGACGACCTCTCTCACCTCTTCCTAGGCTCCTCGCAGGCCGAGGTTCTGCAGGAACAGCCTCTGGTGACACTGAGGCACAGAGCAGGTTGG
Organism: Chionomys nivalis; assembly: GCF_950005125.1. Classification (NCBI taxonomy): domain Eukaryota; kingdom Metazoa; phylum Chordata; class Mammalia; order Rodentia; family Cricetidae; genus Chionomys; species Chionomys nivalis. The sequence continues at coordinate 39,084,561 of NC_080108.1, read as the reverse complement.
CGGGTCTAAAGGCACTCATGCAGTCCTGCGGCTAACTCTTCGTTTCAGACAAAGTTCAGTCTGTCTGTCCTCCATCCCTACAGTAGTACCTAGTACTGAGGAGCCGCTCAGTACATAACAGTTAAAGGAGGAGTTGGCCATCCCGTAGGGGTTTGGGAGTGGAATGAGACCATTTTGATAAACACATTGTGGAAAGTGGGAATGTGTGTAAAAACTGGAGATCCCCGTGAACCTGAAACTCTGAGCCTCCAAATTGGCGGCATGCTACATCTATAGTTTGAAACAACTGGTCTAGCCCAGTCTCTTTTTTGTGTGTGTCCATAGAATCAGTAGCAGAGCCCCTGGGTCTCCATTCCTCAACAGGAATTGTCAACCCTCAGCAGGCTGCATTCCAACCTTGGGGTGAGATCTGTCTTTGTCCTGTGCCCACCATCCTGCTCTAGGCATCTCCCAGCAGCCTCTGCTCTAAACCTGAGGCAGGCAGGAGCCAGGCCCTTCCTACTGGTTCCAGGATGGGCTCAGTTCCTAACAGTTGTCACCCATTGCCCAAAACCTCTCTTGGAACCACAATACCCCAAAGGGGTGGGAATACCCCAATAGTGACAGATTAGCAAAACCCGCCAGATGGGTGAAGAACAGGGGGCATAAGTGTGGTCACTTAGAGCCTAGGCAGGGGGGACCCCTTGGAGTACCCCACAACATAGGCCCCACAGCATTTGGGGGCATTTATGGGCCTTCCTATAAACTTCTGAGAGGGTAACTTTATCCTGCTTCTTTCGGCCAAGTATCCTCCTCCAGCAGCTGGTCACAAAGCTGGTTAATCTCCCAGAGTGCTCAGCTTAAAACCCATGACTCACAGCACAGCCAGTTGGGGGAAGGGGGCAGCCGCCTCCAAATGTGGCGCCCAGAGTCAGCTGTTCTGCGGCCTTCTCTGGTTTCTCTAGCTCAGGCCTGGGGCTGGGGCCTCATCTTCCTTCCTGGAGTCCAGAGCTTCACTGGCCCCTAGATACCAGCCATGAGGGGTCAGCACTCCAGGAGGAAGGCCAGTTCCAGGGCTTTGACTTTGGCCAAGCTCACAGACATGATTCTAAGTGCAGCTCTGGGAGAGAGTGAGATGAACCTGACACCAGGGTCCCTGCCTCACCTGTGCAGACAGACTCAGAGAAATTCCTTCTGTTCATGACGTTCTCACTGAAGACTTGCCATTCCTTGTCATGTGACAGGCCACATAGAGAACGGCTGGAGTGAGCGAGCTCAGAACATCACACATGCTGAGTGGCCTCCAGCTTGACATCAGCAGAATGAACCGGAGGCCTTTAGGAGAGAAAAGTTCAGGTCGGGTGTTGGCTATGCAGTCAAGGAGACATGGGTTCAAGTCCCAACCCTGTCACTTGCTGGATAAATAGCTTCTTGGAGCCTCAGTTTCCCTGTATAAGGGGAGTAGTAATTGTTAGTATTTGACTGAACCGACGAGATTTCTGCTTTGCTGGCTTAGTAAGTAGGGGGCTACAGATATTATTAGTGGTGTCAGCACCACTCACTGTTTCTCAGAAGATGGGAGAAGCTGACAGACTGGCTGGTGTGGTAGAGAGAACAATCAAGAAGCGGCTACGACAGACTTGTGAGAGAGAACCCTCTGGTAGATGTTCTGATCACCAGTCATGAGTTAAAGGTGCTGCTGCAGCCAAGGGGCTCTTAGCATCTTTCCCTTCCCTTGAAAAGTCCCACAAACACCCAAATAGCTTAATCATTTTATAAATGCGGGTGAGGCATTATGTCTGGCCATCTCTAGCCATTGCAGCGAGTCCAGGGGTACATGAACTGCTACCTCCGTGTGGTCACATAATTACCCTAACCAGCCCCATTTTTCGCTCCATGCTGCAAAATGTGGCCATTTCTCCAAGTCTCTGCTCTCAGTTTGGCCATGCATCCTGCTATGGCCCATGGGGTATGTTTTTTGACTGGTCTCATTGCTGAGTAAAATCAAATTAAGGAAGGATTCACTTGGGCTCGCATTTCAAGGGTACAATCCGTCGTGGTGTGGAAGTCATGGCTACAGAGTTGAGGAGGCAGCTAGCCACATTGCATCCAGAGTCAGGAAACAGAATGGGGCCAACAAGGCCTAATGAGGAGGAGCCAACTCAAATGCATCTCCGTGAAGCCTTCCCCACTCCACGCCTCCCCAAGCAGCCAAGACACTCACTGATGCAAGTTCTCTGGGTCTGTTCTGAATGGCCCCTGCGGCAGGTGCTGTGGCCATTCTTATGTGAGATGGCAAAATAACAGCAAGCATTTCTAACTAGTTTGCTTAGGGGTATTGAGATCGTTTTGTTTGATTACTTGATTGGTTTTTTGAGACAGAATCCCTCTGAAGCACCCTGACCACCTGGAACTCATTGTGTAGACCAGGTTGGTCTTGAACTCACAGGGAATCCACTTGTCTCTGCCTCCTGAATACCAGGATTAAAGACATATGCCACCATGCCTGACTGTACTGAAGTCTCACGGGAGGCCTTTCTTCAGTGAAAACCATTCCCCTACAAAAATGGTACGTTTTTCCTTTCACCTCAAGGGTAAGGTAAGGGGTGTGCATGTGTGTGTGTGTGTGTGTGTATGCATGTGTGCACGTGCACACATTTGCACATACATGTGTTAATGCAGAGACCAGAGGTCTCATTGGATTCTTCTTTAATCGTTTTCCACTTTAAAAACAAGTCTTTTGTTCTTACGGTCGGCCTTTTAAGATGGGTTCTGAGGATAAAACTCAGGTCTTCGTGCTTGGTGACAAGTACTTCAGCAACTGAGCCATCACATCCAGTGTGAGCATGGGGCTTACGGAGACTAATTGTGAGACAGACCAGAGGGCTCGGTACTCCTATGTTTGGCTAGAGACTAAGCACTTTTAAGTACTGTTGAGACTATTGATTGCATATTAAGTCTACATTCTAAGCAAATCACGCCTGGTACTGGAAGCCTAGCCAGCTCTCCAGGGCTAAGGAAGTCATGGGTCTGGGAAGAGAATAAAAATTACCACTTGACTAAACCAGCATAATCCCTATCTATATATTCTAAATATACTTCCTTATACACACAGATAAGTATAATCCTCACCCATCATCAAGGAAACTACTCTTTGCAATAAACAGAGACCATTACAGAAAACAACAACCAATCAAAAGGCCGAGGTGTGAAACCCGGTTCTAATGGATACATCTACAAAACAACCAACTCTCAGACAAAGGGCTCAGGGAACACTGCAGAAGGGATGGAAAGATTGTAAGAGCCAGGATCGGGTAATTTGCTACGAGATGGTGTCTCCTAGTAACGTCAGAAGCTGCCTCCGTCGAGTCTCACCCATTTGATGGTCTAAATGCAAACTGAACAAGGACAACAGCAAGAGCCGTGCCAAAGTGGACAGAGGAGAAACCACAAGCCCTCAACCATGCATAAAGGATTACAGCAACTGAGGCACGCTGAGATTGGAGGAATAGCCTTCTCCAGGAAAGAGCACAGCAATTGGCTATCCGATACCAAATGGTCAGTCCAGAAAGCATTCATATGGGCAACAAACAGACCAAGAAGGTTATATTTGGGAATATATCTCAAAAATAAAAGAAATAAGCCAGGCGGTGGTGGCGCACGCCTTTAATCCCAGCGCTCGGGAGGCAGAGGCAGGTGGATCTCTGGGAGTTCAAGGCCAGCCTGGTCTACAAGAGCTAGTTCCGGGACAGGCACCAAAGCTACAGAGAAACCCTGTCTCGAAAAACCAAACAATAATAATAATAATAATAAATAAAATAAAATAAATTAAAGAAATAATACTGGGTTTGTTTTTGCTTGCTTTGTTTGGTGTGTGAGTGAACAAGTAAAACTTTTGCGAATAAGTCATTTGGCCTTTTGAATGAACAGACCCTTCTCTTACAGCATCTGCTGTAAGCCAGGACCTGTCAGCCAAGTAGTCCCTTCTTCAGCCACGGTTAGACTGCCCTGAAGGCAGTTGCCCTTCCCTTGCAGTCTCAGCAGTCAAACCCAGGGCTCTAGACACGCTAGGTGATCCCTCTACCACTGAGCTACACTCCCGGGCCCTAAGTCAGTTTTGAGCATTCTATAATCGAGCTGAGGAAACTCTAATCCAGTTACAAAGATCACTACAACCGTGACTTCTGCTGAAGCTACGACTGACACCTTGGGAGACCTTGCTGTGGCCATAACTACTCCAGAAAAACTTACATTCACTTTGGAAGAATCCATTCCAGACAAGAAAAGCCTTGGAGACTTTAAATGACCTGACTCACTGAAGTAACTATTCTCGCTGACTGGGGAAACAGGAAGTGTCTCCCGGATGCCTCAGGAAGAAGTCTACGGTGGTGCAATGAGGGTGGCCTGTGATTAGTGGACCTGTAGGTCATGTGGCTGTGACTGGTGAAGTTGCAGCCCAAGAACAAGCAAATCATTTTCTGTCCTAACTTTTTATAAGGCCATTTCTCAGTCTTTGGGGGTTCCCCCTGCATACGCTCCCTCGCTGGGACATCATTAGGCCAATAAGAGCTCTTCTGAATGATTCTTTGCTTATTTGTGTTCTTTCTTAAGGCCACAGGGGGATGGGAAAGTAACAGAAAACAGGCAAATTGTTGGGCTTCCAGCCTGGGGCATCTGGTAGAAGCAGGTGGAAGGTAGCTGGAGAGTACCTCCTGAGACTTGAAGGCTCCTGGAGTCCCAAGTTGTACACCTTCAGCTCCCTCAGAAACCGGAAAGTGGGTGACGAGTCCCCAGGAAGGATTGATGCAACCGCGGAGAACAGCAAATACAAAGAGCGTGAGGAGCATTTAGTAAGACTAGAGCAAGTGCCACAAAGAACACCAACCACTAGAACGCCCTAGAGCTTCTGAGAGTTGGGAGTCAAGGGTCCCAACACCCAAAGGTCAGGAGCCACAGCATTAGCTGTCCAGTCTAAGTCACTCACTGAACGGGCCCAGAGCTTGCTCCAACCTCGGCACCAACAGCAATAGCCTCTGCCTTTGAGAGCTTGGACTCTTAGTACTCAGAGTCTAGAATCATAAACTTCTGAGGTTTAAAAGTTGATCTTGGAAGCCTCAGGGCCCTAGGTGAGGTCAAGGCTGTAAACAATGAGTAAGTTTGTCCCTTGCCTTTTCATGGTTTCCATCTATACAGAGTCAAAGGGCCCCCGTCTATGATGCCTGGAGATCTTACCATGCCTCACCTGAGATCTGATGGATATAGTAGCAGATATTCTAGATGAGAAATGCATACAAACACGTAAAAATAGACCAAATGACTGAGTAAGAAGATAGACTCAAAGGTGGCGTTCTCAGATATGTCCAACAAGTATTTATGGATACTTTCTGTGGGCCACAGGTAAAAAAGGCCAGCATGGGGAGTCTTAGCTCTTATCCTCAAGGCTGTACAAAGAACAAAAGAAAACTGACAGTTAACCTTCGAAAGCAGGTCATTGCAAGGGGTCAATGAACAGAAGTGTAGGCGAGAAATGCCACTGAATATCCAAGATCTCGTGGAAGAAACCAGAGTGGAAGGAGCAGCCTTTCAAATGGCGCCCTCCATGTGATCCCTGACTTCAGAAACTAGAGCAGTGCCTGCCTCCCTCGTCTTCTCCTTCTTCATGGAGACTGCAGACTCAGCGCACGGCTAAACTAGAGAATCAGCGGAAGGGAAGGCAGCCTCCACTGAAGTCATTTCTGCATTTTGATCTCACAGGAGACTGGGCATTGTAATTTCGGAATATCTGTATTCATTTTCCCTTGCTGGATGACATGACTGCTTTAAAATGCACAACAACCTGGAATGGCATCTCAGTTCATGGTTCGGTGCGTTGAATGCATGGCCTGTGGCATGGCTGTGGCATGGCTGTGGCATGGCTGGGTCCTCTGGTAAGGGTGGCAAGAGGATGAAGTCATTTCTTCAGCTAGATGGGCTGGGTGGGCCGAGTTCTCTTCTGGAAGCTCCAGAGAAAATCCACTTCCAAATTCCCAGGTTACCGCCAGAACCGTGTCTTCACGGCTTTATGACAAAGGAAGTCTTGACTGGGGTCATGCCCAACTGCAAAGGTCTCTCTCCTACTTTCTCTTTCTCTGTTCTTCCTCCATCCACCCCTCCTTTCTTTCCTTCTCTTTTATTTGCTTCGTGGAATTTGAGTTCAACCCAAGATCCAATGTCTTTTCAGAGGGACCGCCCAGTAGTCATTCTTGCTCAATGCAACGACTGCCATGGCTCTTTCCCATGAGCATGGACTTCACCTGCTATGGGGGTCAGGAAGTGTTCTCCCATCTTCCTTTCTCCCTAGAATGTGGGTGATGTAACAGAAAAGGGAAGCCTCATTCCGTTTGAGGAAAAGGGTGTGGCTTCCTGAGAGACCAATGGGCAAGTGTAGCATCTGGGACAACAAGCAAGGCTGCTAGCTCCATTCTGCTTTTCCTCCTGAGAGCCATGGAGGAGAGAGTGACCAGAGATAGCTCGGTGGGAGCCATGTTTAACAGACATCTCTCTGGATCCTACATAGTTGCTAACAGTTGAACTCAGTTTAGTTAAATGCAGATTCCTCATTGTCAAAGGTCTGGGACACGGGAGGTGGCGGGCAGTGTCGAACCCTTCCCCTCCTCTCTTACTTGGCAGAGAATATCAGTTGGTAGCTGTAATTATTCTACAAGTCTCTGTGTGAATTAAATACTTGGAACCCACAGACTAAAGGGTCCTCAGTCTCTGCAGCATTGCATGGGGTGGGGGACTGGGACAGACTGCTGGGCAGAGAGCAGACAGGCAAACCTAAGAAATGGCACGTGTCCCATCTGCTGTCCTTACCCTTCCGTGTGTTTGCTTACTTCACACCCACAAGAGCTCTTGGAAAAGCATTAACCCATAGCTCCACTTCTCCGATGTGGATGCTCAAAAACGCTGAGGGGTCAGAGTCATAGCTGATATCAGAGTCCCAAGCACAGCCTAGGCTACACAGAGCCAACAGGTTCAGCCGAGTCACTGCTCCATTTGAGTGCCTTTTCATTGTCACCTTCTCCAAAGATTATCCCCGAGCCTCCCCTTCGCCCTCTGAGACAAGTCATCTGCCTGGGTGGGTGTCACCAGGTCTCCCGGCCTTGTCTGCAACATAAGGAAAAGAACCGACTTGCCTCGCTATGGCCCTCTGAATTCAGCAAAGAGCCTCTGTGTTCTTTGTGAAGTGATCACGCAATTTCCCGAGTACATCCCAGTACTGCACTTAGCAGAGGCGTGATATAATCCTCTACGGCCTGCATCACTTCCAGACACACAGTAGGTGTGCGTATTAATGTAGCTTGCCCTGCTGTGATGAGAATAAAGTCAGCTAAAAGAAATCCATTCCTTTCTTATGCTATGTGCTCTGGTGTTTGTGTGACAGCCTGACAATGCTGGACTCGGAGTCACTCCCCCACCACACTCCAGATCTTGAAGACACTGCTAAGGTACAGCTTCTGTCACATCACCTAAGCTAACTATGGGTTAGTTTCTTGCTGCTGGTTAAAGAAATTACCATAAACGTAGTGGCTTGAAATGAGATGCATTTATTGTCTCATGATCCTGGAAATCAGAAGCCTCAATTGTTGCTTTTGTTCTTTGTTTGTTTGTTTGTTTGTTTGTTTTTAGAGAGAATCTCTTGTAGTCCAGTTTAGACTTGAACTCACTATGTAGCTAGCAAGAATAGCCTTAAACTCCTGATCCCCCTGCCTCTACCTCCTAAGTGCTAGAATTTTAGGTGTACACCACCATGCCAGCTCTATGCAGTGCTAGGAAACAAACCCAGGGCTTCCCAAATGCCAGGCAAGCACTGTACCAACTAAGCTATGCCCTTCAAGTGGGTCCTGTGGACCAAGATTCGGGTGCTGACAGATCATCAGTCACTGCAAAGGCTCCACAGGAGAGCTTGTCCCTGGCCTTTTCTGGCTTCTAGAAACTGCCTGCACTATTTGGCTTATGTCTTAAAGCAAAGCATCCCAACATTTGCTTTTACAACTGTGTCTTCAGCTCCGATCAGTGGTCCTGTCCCCGAAGGACGGACTCTCTTGACTACACTGGGTCCTATGATAATTTACGTCGTTTCCCGCGTCAATCTTAATTACATCTTCAAACTTCCTTTTGCAACGTAAGATAATCTCTTCATTGGTTCTGAGGATTCAGATATGAGCATTTTGGGGGGAAAAGTCACTAATTTGTCTAACACACATAGATAGCTACTCCACCTGTATCCCAATCGCTAAGAAGACAGAAGAGAAAACAGCTGCTGTCTCTTAAAGTCATAACCAAGAAGCTACACAGAAAGTGCTTCCATTTGTTCTCTTCCAGCCAGGACTTAGCCATATGACCACATCTAGCTGCAAGGGGATCTGGGAAATGTAGCTAACTCCTAACACACCTCGCTACAAAGAACCACATGCGTTCTTATGCTGAAGCCCTAACATCCATTCTTATATTGAAGCAGGGACACCGAGGAAGTAATTAAGCTTAACTGGGGTTATAAAAGTGTCCTCATAAGGACAGAGACAAGGGGATCTGCATACACAGAGAAAGGCCATGTAGGGACACATAGAAGGCAGCTGTCTGCAAGCCAGGAAAGAAACCTCAGGAGAAAAACACCCTGCCAACATCTCACTGGCTCTTAGCCTCCAGAACGGTTGTTTAAGCTGCACGATCTTCAGCATCATGTTGTGAGTCCCAACCTGACTAATACGCAATGCTCTCAAACAAAATTTATATTGTCTTATAAAAATAAAACAAAATGTGAGTGTCGAGGAACAGCCCTTGGTCTCTGCCATGTCTCTAACAACAACAACAGAAACATGAGTGGGTAACACAAGCTGGGTGGGCGGGACTGAGCCAGGCCGTGGGGATTCCCGCCTGAGGAAGGTGCTGTTGAGGGTGAGACTCTGTGACTCGGGTAGAAGACTGAACAAAACAGCCTCGGTGTCATAGGGAAAGCCACTCTGGAGTCCCGGGAAGCTGTGCGCCTCTCGCTGCTTGCTGACTTGCGTTCTGCACCCATAGTTAGGTGTTTCACTCACATCATAACTCCTTACACCTGAGCAAACTGAAGAACGGATCCTGGGTGCTAGAAATCAGGGATCGGGGTGTTCAAGAAGCTTCTGTCATGTGCCATCTGAACTGAGTCATCAAGGACAAGTGACTAGCAGTCTGTAAAAGGGAGAGGAGCCTTCCTGGAAGAAGGGAAGGAATGAAAGTTGCGACCGTGTGAGCCATCAGAGGGAAGCATGGTACTTCTTAGGGGCAGGTGACTTAAACCATGGGATCAGAGAACAAGCAGGGACGCATTGGGAAGGCTTTGAATGCCGTGCCAGGACACTATCCGCGGGATTATGAGGAGCCATGTAAAGGTGTTACACAGCTGGACCCTGTACATTTCTGCTTTAGAGTCATATGCCTGGGTTCAGTGCAGGGGTGGATTTAAGAAGCTTTGAGACTCAAGGCTGAGAAGACAGTGATGAGGTTGTAAACCAAAGAAGAGATGCCACAGACTGCCCTGCAACAGAGTCCACATGAGTAGAGAAGGGACGCATCGAGGGATGTTTGGGAAATGAGATCAGTAAGACTTGGTGGTCAGTAGATCATACAGCCGGGAAAACGGTCAGAAAAGACACCTAGGTGCCTGTGTTAGGTATCAGAAATGGCATTGAAGGCGAATTACTTCTTGAGGACTGACTAGATTCCTGGAGCAGATAGCAGGCACATTTGGGGGACTGTGAATTTGAGGGGCTGTGAGACATTTGAGCGCCGATGAGTGCTGGTCATTGAATGGTAAGTACGCGGGTGGCACAGGAGGTGTGGCTGGGCACAGATATGGATAGATCCATTCATGTAGACACGGTGGCCATCTTGAAAATTAGAGAATAGGCATAGGGTAGAACTCAGTGGGGAGTTTAGGGATTTTAAGGGGCAGGGATCCATGAGAAGACTGGGAACTAAGGCAATATGTCATTTTGAGAAAGAATATGGAGTCAACAGTGACTTTCATGAGTATCCTGCAGGTAGGGGAATAAATGTCTCCCCAGCAATAATGTCGTCACTGGTGGCCATTTTGATGGAGAGGTGTCAGCTGAGGCCTGTCTTTGGGAAGCTAGCAAGAAGGAAGACACAAGGAGGAGGAACCAAGAAATGGGCATTCCATAGACACTCGACTGAAGAGATCTAACTATTACAGATCCCCAAAGGTCAATTTCAATGTCATCTACAGAGCCAACTTGCCCAAACAAATCAGATCCGAATCTGGCTAAGATTATATCCATATTTCAAAAAATCGAGAGAACCGGTCAGGACACGAGCTCACACACAGCCTTCAGGACACGCATCTACCATCTCTGTCAATAAACAACCTGTGAAGGAAAAGCAAACATGCGTGGAGATGGGATAGGGGCTGGGGACGTAGCTCAGGAGGGGAAATGCCTGCGCACCCATGCACAAGCCAGGCTGGGGACGTGCCTGTGTGATGGCGGTGCTCGGAGCCGTGGCTGGAGACAGTGTGGTGCTGGGGCTCGCTGGCCGCGCAGCTGTAACACGAGGGGTTAAAAACCCAGAGACATTTATTGGGGTTCAGGTAGAGCTAAGAGCCAGTGGCTCACTGCTTTGCTTTTCTGGTCTTCAGCTTCAACCCCGATATCTGTGTCTCTGCGTTCCTATTAATCATGATATATTGAGCCTTACCTAATTGATGAACTCTGGATTTGGTGAGAGACCTGTCTCAAAGAATAAGGGGGAGAATGACCCAGAATGATGCCTGATATTGACCTCTGGACCTACACACACACACACACACACACACACACACCCATGGACCAGCAGGATGGATCAGTTGACAAGGGTGCTTGCTGTCAAGTCTTTTGGCCTGAACTGGACCCCCAGGATCCACAAGATTGAAGGAGAGAACTGACTTCCTTTGACCAGCACACCCATGCCATGACAAGTGTGTAAGTGCACACATGTATTCTCAAATGATAAATAATCAATAAATGAAAGTATTCTTAAAAGCTTAGAGTGCAAACCAACCAATCACGGTATGTGGTCTCCATTTGGATCCCAATGCAGCAAGCAAAATTTATGTATATCAGACGATTGGAAGTGTGGTTACTGACTGAATATTTGATGGTATGTGGAATGACTTAATTTTTGGAATGTTGATAATGATATGCCTCTGCTAAAAAAGAAACCCTTATGTTTTAGAAACATGTCATCAAACATATGCAAATGAAGTGAGAAGATGTCTAAAATCTGCCTCAAAATAAAAGAAGAGGGAGTATGTGGGGCTTTAGGGAGTCAGGTTTGGAGCTAGTGATGGGTTCTTTATCATCCTGTCTATTTTCACCCATGTTTGAAGCTGTTATAGCCGCGATGAAGCGGGCTTGGATGGAGGGAGGTGGTAAAAGCCAAGGATGTCCCGAAAGGGTGCAAAGCAGGTCTGGAGGGCTGGGTAAAGCCCCCAAAGCAGACATACTACTCTCCCTGTGTTTCCTTCCCCTTCTCACTTCTCTGTTCCTGGAGACAACCCCACTCTGAGCTCCCACTCCGAAATCAGAGACACTGAGAGCCAAGATACCAGATCCAATAACTTAGTTCAGGTGATGGCAAAAAAAAAAAGAGGCCACTTTTTGACCACAGAGAAACCAAGTCAGCGCCAACTAGTGACCACGCCTACCTCTGCCCACCCGGCTGGAGTGTCCCTACATCAAGGAAATGAAGTGTTCACCTTTTTATCTATCGTGAAAGTCAAGCCCATTCCCCTGTGCTCCAGGTCTAGACTGTGCCAGTTGGCTAGAGACATGAGCCAAGAACGAGCCTTTCTGAGACATGAGGACGGGGCTCAGTTGGTCAATGCCACAAACACAAGATTCTTCACACACATAAAGATCTCAGCTCAATAGGCAGCACCCAACCCACATAAAAACCCAGGCATGGGGCTGGAGAGATTGCTCTGCTGTTAGAATCACACACCGCTCTTGCAAAGGCCCTGCATTCTGTTCCCAGCACCCACACAGGGCAGCTGACAACCCCCTGTAACTCCAACTCCTTCTGAAACCTTCGCTTTCCTTGGACACTGCATGTATACACTCACACAATACACAAAATTTAAAACAAAATACATCTTAAAAATAAAGCCCCCAAAGGCAGCATAGTAGTGTCTATTGTGGGGAGGTATAAACAGATGGGCTCCCAGGATTCGCTGGTCAATCAGCCTAGAATTGGTGTGTTCCAGGTCTCAGTAAGAGGCTGCCTCAAAAAATAAGGTGGATAGCACCTAAGGCATGAAGTTGATCTCTTGCCTGCATGCAGATACACATGTATGCTCACATGTGGGCACGCACGCGTGCACGCACACACACACACACACACACACTTCTCTAAGCCTCAGTCGCCCCACTCCCACTCTGGAATTTGGATACATGTGGTGTCTGGCGTATGGCAGGATGGAGACACTGAACACTGAGATGTGGACTTCGCCAGGCCTCAGCCTTTTGTAGGTATGCAGTCATGGAACCCTGCCTCCTCAGGCCTCCCTGCCCCCTCCCGGGCCCTGCCTGCACCAGCCCCTCTCCATCTGTCATCAGTGTTCGCTCCCTCCCCAGGGGCCAGGCTTTGTTAGGGGGTGGCTGCCTGCCTGCCTGGCTGTGCATAGTGAAGGCCCTGCCGCCTGCTGCTGCAGACCACACTTCACAGGTTGCCTCATCACCCACACTGACAGACGCCTCCCACCAGACCATGGCCCCCAATTCCAAGAGGTCCCGAGCCCAGAATAACCAGCCAGGCTCCTGACTGCTTCATCCCCACCCCACCCCACCCACTGCTTGCCAAGAGCTTCTATCTAAGGCAAAACCATTCTCGAGTTCCTACCGTGCACCATGAGACAGGCGTGACCCCGGCGTGCTACGCGCCTTGACCATTGAGACTTTCCATGGTAAATGTTTTAACTGGGTACTTTTTATAGCTGCCAAAAAATGAAACTCTAAAAGGGGAATTTACTTCTCTGGTGCACAAAGAGGCATTGCTCCATTCAAATGCAGCTTGTCAGATCCCCTGTTCCAGAGGAGACCTCGGGGCAGTGCAGCTCCAACCCTGGGGGTCCAGCTGCCTGGTCAGACCTGGTCAATTCCAAGTTGAACTTCACTAGGCCAAGTTCAGTGGGGTGTAGGATTGGGGGCTGCATCTGAAGAGTAAGGAAGAGACAGGCTGTGGTCATCCATTTCTGGGGGTCCTTCAGGTGGGGACCCTCAAATTCTTCAGGAGCAAACTTCTAATCTCACAGTGAGCCCAGCCTCAGACCTTAGGTTCTCTGTGTACCAGTCTTCTGCTAGGCCAAGTGGACAGGGCCACAAACTCTGTCCTGCTCAAAGAGGGACTTCCAAGAGAGAGACCATATCCAGGAAGAAGCAGGGTCCCCTGCCAGACCCTAAGCCTGAGTACAAATGGAACCCCTATCCAAAGCCTGCATCCTTCATATGGAGGATGGGATGGCTTTCCCTTTAGCCCTCCAGTGCCAAGAAAAACATCAGCACTTCTGCTGGGAAGTCTTGTACACCCACAGCCCTCTGGGTGCTCTCTGGGATGCTGAGATGGTTCCTTTGTGGGCCCCTCCAAGCACTAGGTGAGCTCTCTGAGGCCAGACCCTGTCTGAATTACCCTCAGCTCTTGCTTCAGCGTCTGGCTTGGGGCATGGAAACAGTACGTTCAGGAGACATCTGCAGGGCGGGAAACACATGGGCCAATTTACCCAGCCAGTGGGTGGCAGCAAGCCGGGAGAGCTTCCTGGAGGAGGCGGGCAGGATGTGTGCATAGGCAGGTGACAGGCACCCAGACAGTCAGAGGCTTCTGAGTTCCTTGGCCCTCTGTCCTCCAGGCCATAAACTTCTGTTCCTACTGCTGTTGGTCAGTGGTGGGCAGGTTTGGTAGAGAAAAATCAACCAGTCTCCCCTCAAAGGCATGTGGTAGCTAGGGCAGTTGCTGTGGGCAGCAGCTGGTGCCTGTCCCTAGAGTCCAGGGGCTGTGTGTGCCTTAATTCCAGCCCCTTGAGATACCCCAGGAGGGCAGGTGGGCTGATCAGGCAGGAAAGAGGCACTACTGCAGCTGCCCCCGATCCTGCCCCGTATGCCTTCCCAATCACCATGCTTCCCCTCGGCCCCAAGCCACCTATTTATCAGCTCTAACTGGACACCTGACCTCCTCTGGGCAGAAAAAGCTTGTGTACAGGACTCCAGATGGAGACACTAAGGAAGAGACAGAGCCATGGACTTATGCCCCTTAGTGCCTTCCTCCAGGCTGGGCAGAAGATGGCAGACAACAGTGTAGACAAAAATCCACAGCAGAACCAAGGCGTGGAAGAGCCTGAGCTAGACCGAGAGCAACTGTGTGGCCCGTACTTGGCATGTGAGGGGTATCGTGCGGGTACAGAGTACACATCCTGGCAGATACGCGTGAGCAAGGACACACAGCGTATGAGGGATAATGTTTAGGGACACAGTATGGAAGATATGTAATGTGTTCTGTGTGTGAGCCACACTTATATGTGAAATGTATGTGTTATGTGTGTGTTGGGGGGCACAGACTATGAGGATGAGGTCACCCAAAATAAGCAAGAAAAAAGAAGCCACGTACTCCCTCATGTGTGAATCCCATCATATGCATATGTACATACAAACATATGTATAATGTGGGTATAATATAGCATTTAGAAAAACCAAGAGAGAGTGATATTAGGTGATGTAGACGAAAAGCACGCTTGAACTGTGAAAGAAGATACAAAGCTAGTTGTTTTTCTATTTTCATCTGTCACAAGTTTTTCTTTCCTGTGATGGGTAAATGTGTAAATATGTTCCTCGCAGCGAAACTGAAAACCCTAAGTGAAGCTCCCTGGCTTCAGAGCGACCGTTCTCTCTGTACAGAGTGCACATCCTCTCTGTGTATCTCGGGAGAGGGCAAGAGCCGGAGCAGTTTCCTTACCCTCGCTGTATGATGTTTATACCTGTGATAAAGCAGAGAATGGAGACGCACACGGAGGAGCAGCGTGGCACCGGGGCATACAGTGTGAGATCTGTGCACAGAATGAGAAGTGTGTGCTATGTGTGTGTGTTTGAGCTGTGCGCAGGTGTGATGGTACCACATGTAAAAGATATACGGTGTGTGAGGGGTACATGGTATTGGGGGTACACACAGTGTGGGGTACATGTAACGTGAGAGTTGGGATGTGTGCAATGAAAGAAGTACACAGAGTGTAACATGTGTGTGCATGGTGTACTCGTTAGTTTTATATCAACTTGACACAAGCCTGAGTCATTTGGGAAGAAGAGACCTCAGCTGAGAAAACACCCCCACCAGATTAGCTGATGGGCAGGACTGTGATGCACTTAGCCCAGTGTGGGTGGTGCTACCAATCAGCAAGTGGTCCGGGGTGGTGTAAAAGGTAGATTGAGCAAGACACGGAAAGCAAGCAGTGAACGCTCCTCCATGGCTTCTACATCAGTTCCTGCCTTGAGCTCCTGCCGTGGTTTCCCTGGATGACTGACAACAAGCCACACACTGAAATAAACCCTCTCCTCCCCAAGTTGCTTTTGGTCATGGTGTTTATCACGGCAATAGAAATCTTAGCAATAGGGCACACGGTGTGTGAGAGACATCCTAAAATGAAGTGGGATGTCCATGGGGTACAGGGTGTGCATTGTGCACAGACTGGGGCAGATGCACACCGTGCACAAGGTGAAGTGCACACAGTGGGAACAGGCATGGTGAAGGTGTGCACATGAACGTGAAAGTGTGCATTCCGTACCAGAGATGCACAAATGCGAGACTGTGTTACATGGGGAGTGAGAAACACTGGTGTGAGAAGTGTCCACAAAGTGATACGTTCATTCCGTGTGGGGTGTTCACAAAGGGCTGTGCACTGTGGGAGACAGGGTAGCAGAGCGTGAGGGGAATACAGTGTGTGAGATGGCCATGATACACGTGATACTCAGCTAGGGACGTGAAGGTGTGGGGGGTGCAAGAACAAACAGTCCCTGCAAGCAAGTGTACCTAGCATCTCTGCCAGGCCCATGGCTTGCCTCTGATGGCCACCCCCGTGGAGCAGCACAGGCAGAGGACACGGAGAGACACCCTCTGGTGACCACGAACCCCCCACATACATGAGTGGAAGGCAATGTTGGGACCTTCCTACCCAGCCACGAAAGCTCGGCTAAAAGACAATACTGATCCGCATTGCACATGCTATTTGTACTCCGTAGACTGTGCACACTGTACACACAGGTCACCCTGTGCACACTATACACACAGGTCACCCGCGCCTGCCTGTTACACCTTACATGCCATCTGCATTGCACATGTCATTCACACTTTACATGCCATTCATACCCCACATGCTGATCACACTTTACATGCCATTCACACCCCACTCTGGCGATGCTATTTCTTTTGTCTGACTTAATCCCTTGCGTACATTTTCCCTGGTACTTTATAGTCTCCCTTTATATAGCTCTCCTTACAACAAGAGTCCAATATCCTTTCTTCACTCTCATGAGCCCTGCTAGCATCTCTAGTTTTTAAGGCACACCACTTCTGTATTTTGTTTGTTTCTGTTAACTCAGTGGGTTTATATTTGAGAACCCACAAATCTATGTTCCAATACCACTGATCTCTCACTTCTCAGGCAGAGAAAAGCCTTCAGCTACATGAAGAATAAGCCTGCAGGAGAGACTGAAGAAATAAACCCCTAGGGTATTCCAGAAGCCAAGCCACAGCCGGTTCTGTGCCCCAGGTCCTGTTCATTTTCATTGCCTGAGCTTCCTCGTCTTGGGAAAGAACTAGGAAGTGAGAGACATTATGGTTTGGGCAGAGCATGCATGCTGTGAATGACATATGGAGTGTGAATAGCAAGAAGAGCATGTGGAGTGTGACATGTGGAGTGTGAACAGCATGCGGGGTGTGAATGGCATGTGAGGTGTGAATGACATATGCAGTGGGAGTGGCGTGTAAGGTGTAAAAGGCAGGCGAGTGTGAACTGTGTGTACAGTGTGCATAGGATGTGGAGTGTGAATGGCATGTGAAGGGTAAATTGCATGTACAAGTGGGGACGGTCTATAAGGTGTAAAAGGTTGCTGAAGTACGAAGGGATATGAGGTCTTCATGGCTCGTGGAGTCTGAATGGCATGTGGGTGTGTTTCACTCATGAGGCATGTATGACATGTGGAGTATTCTATGCAAGTGTTGTGGGCATCATCCGTCAGGTGTGTATAGGACGAGGCATGCATGGCACCTGGCATGTGTCTGGCATGTGAGATGCATGTGGCATTTGATAGGTGCAGGGCCCACAGTGTGTACACAGTCTGTGAGCATGTGAAGAGTCTCTGGGACCCTGGTCATGACGAGGACCATGTCTGTGCCCACTGATAATATCACAGTCTCTCCAGATCAGGCTAAACTGATCAGATCTTTACTTGGTGGCAGGCAGTTTCAGGTTTTCTGGGAAGAAAACTGGCAGAGAAGAGTACAGAATGCTCGGATTGGGAAAGAAAAGCCTAGGGACAGAGACTGGACCTAGGGCTGGCCCTGCTCTACCTGACTCACCTATGCTTTTATCACCTGGCTCTTCAGACCTCTATACCCAAGCCAGCAATGCCGCCTACACCAGCAAAGTGTGGAGGCCACAGGTCCTGCCTGGGTAGGGCAGAGGTGCCTGAGGCTTGGAGGCTTGGGGCAGGTGCTAGCTGGATCCGGTTTCTAGAGGATATATATATATATATATATATATATATATATATATATATATAGGCTCCCGCTCCCCCTGGAGCAGCACCCTAGAAGCCTAGCCAGACTAGCATTCCTTCCCAGAAGCCAGTTCTCCATTTATAGCCCATGGGCAGATCAGCAAAGGGGGCTGAGTGGCAAGGCCTGGGAAGGTCAGAGGGAGAATCACAGGAAGCTCCTAGAGAGACAGGAAAAGCAAGGCCAAAGGCTGAGCTGTATGTATCTCCAGGTCACTGGGCCTGTAGTTCAAGAGGCCCTACATTGAAGGGACAAATGCCTTAGCCCATAGCCGATGGCATCCCCTAGAATGGGTGACGGGGGGAAGTTTAGATGACCATAAACCAAAAGGCAAAGTTGCAATTGTTTAGTCTCCACACAAAATGTACTTCTGTATTTTCTTTGTTGGCTCAGGTTTGAGGGGAAAGAATTGAGATTTGCACAGGGAAGTAGTTTGAAGTGCTTCCTTGGAGATGCTGAAGCACTGCGTAGCTGAGCGGAACTGCTCATTCGTCAGCCAAGAAGTATTTATGGAATGCCTACTATGTGCTGAGCACATCCCACCCAGGCTCAGAAAAGGGGGAAACGCTTCCATCCCAATCGTTACTGACACCCATGATGTGCATTCTTCTTTGTGAGTTTAAGTCCAATGAAAAGACATTTAGAATGCCTCCACCTCTCCCTAGCATACCGCTACAATGTTTCACCAGGCGCAAGCATAGTGTAAAAAAACAGGTCCCGGGCAGATGAGCCTCTGCTTCACCTGGGAAGAGCCAGAATGAGAGCGTGTAATCACACACATGGTGCCCAATTGTGACAAAAGTGGATGATTTATGAGACATTTCACCAAATTCAAATTCAAGTGTAGAAGTTAGCAGATCCCAAGGCTGCTTATTCCCTCACTTGACACCAAGTGACCCTGTGGGACCACCCTTGCAGTGGCTTCTGATGATGCCATGGTGTGCAAAACATCCCCATGTCAAGACTGCTTTCCTGTCCCTCAGTGACAAACTAACAGACAAGATCGTTACAGAGTGACATGACTGTGTGACATTTCCCAAAGCCTGGGATGTAGCAATCTGGGAGGAAACGGCCAGAGACATCCAAGAAGGCAACAGTGGAGCTGAGACCTGAGACCTGGGACCCCAAAAGCTGCCCGTCATGGGTAGGGCCAGAAGTGAGAGCAGTAGGCTTGGAACAGCAGGCCCAGGACTCTGTGTCTCTGAAGGAGGCGGTGGAAGGCAGAAAGAAAGGAAGGCGGCTGGCTAACCAGACGGGACCAACTGAGGAGAAGTGACTCCAGGGGACGTTTGTGAAGGCACACGGAGTAGGGTTCCCGAATGGCCGTGTAGTTGGGGAAGGAGATGAGATTTTCATCTGAACATGATGATGAATGCAAAGAGCTCCAGGACCTCTGCCATTTCCTCTGCTGCTGTGCAGGGACCAGGACGAGCGCTAGCGAGGACAGCAGACACCTTAGTGTGGCCATCTAAGCCAGCAAAGGGTAGGAGTTAGCATAGTCTATACAGTGACCTTAGGAATGAGAGACCTAGGGGTGTCCTACAGGAAGAGTGGACAAGGCTTCATCATGCCCTTGGGACCTCCAGCCTCATGAGTTCCACCCCAACACCACATTCCCACCTGGATGTTTACTGTTGAGTTTCAACCCCTGGCCAAACCGCATCTGGCACTCACAGACCCACTTTTCCCAGTTCCTTCCTCTCCAAAGCCATCTCTAATGTCTCTCTTGTCCCCGTGCCCACATCCAACCATAAATAAATCTTGCTTCTCCCCATCTTTATTTTTATAGACTTAAAGTTTGTATGTATGTGAGTGCTTTGTTTGCATCTGTGTCCGTGAAGCTCCAAGATCAGAAGAGGTCATCAAGTCCCCTAGAACTGGGGTCACAGGCAGTTGTGAGCAGCCATGTGGGTGCTGGGACTCAAGCCCGGGTCTTCTGGAAGAGCAGCGGGTGCTCTTAACTGGTGGGGCACCTCATCTTTGCAAACCTGCCAAGCTGCATCCTGAGAGTCTATCTGGAATCCAATCGCTTTTCACCGGATTCACCTCCCAAAGCTCAGCAACCATTTGCGTGGCCGCAATCACGCCTTTGGAGCGCTGCGGTGCCCTCAGAATTGGTCACCTTTCTTCTGTCCTTGCCTTCTACCAACCAGGGAAGCTCCTGGTAACGGAAGTCGGAGCTGAGAACCAACAGCCAATCCTGGGCCAGGCCCAGGAAAGAGGACTGAAGGGGAGGGCAGCAAGAATAAGACAGCCCTGTCCCAGGACCTTTGCACATGTTTGTCCCTCTCTCTAGCAAGTACCTGCTGTGGTGGCTCTGCCTCCCTTCATCCAGGGCACTTCACAAGTACAACCATCCCAGAGAGGCCGTCCCTGCCTGCTGGAGTGAAAACTAGTTCTTGTTTTGCTTTATTCTTCTTCTTATTTTTATGTAGAATTTATAAACCCTGATACCACACAGTTCCTTGAGTGCTTGTCCGCCATCCTCTCCTGTAATGTAAACACCATGTGAATGGGTCTTTAGTTCACTGCTGTGTCCCCAGTACCTGGTCCAGTAGCTGGTGTTTGGTAGATAAGCCACCATGGACACTGAATGACTAAATAAAAGAGCAAAGAGGGTGAGCACTTTATGAAGGGGACCATCAGTACTGGGGGAAAGAATGGGACTTCAAAGGAGATTTCTGAGTCTGAGGGATACACAGGGCTTCCCAGCTAAAATGATTTCCAGACTTTAGTGGGAAAGACATCGGTATCACCCTTGCTTAGATTTCTGACATCCAGGAGAGAAGACATGGCAGGACTACGCGGTCCTAGCCAGAACCCCAAGAGACATCAGCATCCCAGGGGTGGGGTGTGTTGGAGCTGGTAGGACAGCCAGAGTTCTGGGGAGGGGGCTGCCTCCTTCTGCTCCTACCCTCCACAGTGAGTCTGCTGTGGAGAGACACAGCTAGGTCTCCAGAGGAACAGAGCCTGGAGACTCCAAGGCCCCCACAATCCAGGCTAATACTGTGCAAGCAGGTGCTGGAGTCAGAAGCAGTGCCCTCTTGCTGGCACAGCCGCGCACCTCCCCTGACATTACCACACCCTCCTCCCTTTGGATTCTGCACCTCCCAGTCACTCCCGGACATTGTCATTATCCTTAGATGTGAAGTGGAAACAGACTTGGGAAGAGGTCACCTCCACAAAGTTAAGCAGACTCCACTGCACGTGAGGTCATCAGGCCAGGTCCTGGTCATCATGACCCTTAAGAAAGACACTTCCTGTGGCTCCACTCAAAACAGATGACACAAACCTGCGGAAACCAGCTTTCATCTTAGCTGAGAAATAGATCAACCCAGACCCCGACGGCTCTCTAGACACCCACAGAAGGAATCCTGCGGGGTAAGTTGAGTGGAGACTCTTCCTTCCTTCCTCCCTCTTTTCCACCCTGAGTTTGACTAGTATGGCCTGAACTTTTAGTGACGATCCCCCCCGCCCCAACTACCGCATAGACTGCGCTGGATTTCTTAGCTTCTTGTGGGTCATTTCCAGATTGGGAATGAGCCAAATATGACTGCCACCAAGTCATTTGTCTCAGGCTTGCCCACTTAGATCTTGCGAGCCTCAGTGTCTCTAGCGCGCTTTATCCTTGGATCCACTTCTCCGGTGTGTCACCATTTCGCTGCTTCTTCTCTAGAGGTTTCTTTGACCTGTTGTCTTGTGTCTCTCTCCAGATCTCCTGCAATCTGGTTTCTAACGTCTATTCTGTGCCTGGTTTCCCAAGAAATCAGGAGACAGTGAGGTTCAAGGTCAGCTCCGATGAGATCGCTGTGGCCAGCTTCACTGAGGTTGTAGTAGGCACTGGAGAGACTTGGGCAGGCTGCACCAGACAGCCAAGTGCAAGGAACGGCTGGTGTCTGCCTGCCAGTCTCTGCCCTCCTCCCTGTCCCAGCGCAGAGCCGCGGGAGGGGGCACTCTCTGGCCCCAGAGGCTCCTCTGGGGACCCCAAGCTCCGCCCTGCTGCACTCCTATTGGTTTGGGGCGCCCCCGCCCCCAGTCTCCCTTTCCAGCTCCCGGGCTTTTAGGTTACCCTGAATAAATAGTCCAGGGCGCCTGGCGCGAAGCTAGGGACGGAAAAAGTCCCAGGACGATCGCTTTCTTCGTCGCAACTCCGACGGGACAGGACAGGCAGGGGAGGTAGAGGACAGCCGGTGTGCATTCCAACCCTCAGTATTTTGTCATTGTCAGGGTTCAGGAGTGTCAGAAAGTTAAGGTGACTCTTGAGGATTGGGTTGAACCAGAGACAGGGCCGAGAAGTCTAGGAGCTAGAATATGGAGCTACTGTCGCCGCCACTCCGGGACGTAGACTTGACAGGCCCCGATGGCTCTCTCTGCTCCTTTGCCACAGCCGACGACTTCTATGATGACCCGTGTTTCGACTCACCGGACCTGCGCTTTTTCGAGGACCTGGACCCGCGTCTGGTGCACGTGGGGACCCTCCTGAAACCGGAGGAGCATACACACTTCCCCACCGCGGTGCACCCAGGCCCCGGCACTCGAGAGGATGAGCATGTGCGCGCGCCCAGCGGGCACCACCAGGCTGGGCGCTGCTTACTGTGGGCATGCAAGGCGTGCAAGCGCAAGACCACCAATGCTGATCGCCGTAAGGCCGCCACCATGCGCGAGCGGCGCCGCCTGAGCAAAGTGAACGAAGCCTTCGAGACGCTCAAGCGCTGCACGTCCAGCAACCCGAACCAGCGGCTGCCCAAGGTGGAGATCTTGCGCAATGCCATCCGCTACATTGAAGGCTTGCAAGCTCTGCTGCGCGACCAGGACGCAGCACCCCCTGGGGCCGCCGCTTTCTACTCGCCCGGTCCGCTGACCCCAGGCCGAGGCAGCGAGCACTACAGTGGCGACTCGGACGCTTCCAGCCCGCGTTCCAACTGCTCGGACGGCATGGTAAGGCCCGGGACACAGAAGGACAAGTGCAGGCGACACCTGGGGTATCTGCAATGCGTTTCTGAGGCCTTTGGGATCGGGGGAGTCCTTTAGACCCATTTGTCCCTGGCATCTGTCACTGGGGTCTGTTTGGAGACCCTGAGCATCTGCGATTTGCCCAGTTGGGGATGCATGCCATCAGAACACTGCTGCGCAGACCCCAGGACATACGTTTCCTTCTCAAATCCTTATTACCAGAGGGCAGATTTTTGTTCCTGGGTGACCATCCAGGCTCAGTTTAACCCTGCTCCTGTCTCCTAACTAGGGCTGACCCAGTCCTGTAAGCCACAGCTAGGGGAGTGAGGGAGGGGCGGTGACAAGGAGTAGTGTTCCAGCCGCCCCACGGGTCTGACTCGGGCATTCTTGCTATTCACAGATGGATTACAGCGGCCCCCCGGGTGGGCCCCGGCGGCAAACCGGGTATGATGCCGCCTACTACAACGAGGCGTCCAGCGGTGCGTATTCTCAGCTGTTCCCAGCTAGCAGGCATTCATTGGTCTTCCGTGTTTCCCTTGAAGATGTCCTCGCTCCCCAGGCTTAATAGTACTCCTTCCTCTCCTCTTCTCCAGACGCACTTGTATCTTGGGATGGCGGGCCCGGGTGTGTTGGTGTTTGGGGGAGTAAACAACTACCACGTGCAACTTCCTCTTCTTTCTCCTTGTAGTCTAGCAAGTCCTTAGTTTCCCTTCTGCTCCAAAGCTCTGTGCTGGGCGGGGGTAAGAGGCTTGAAAGGACTCCAGCTTGCATTACCAACCTTCCCCTCCCTTACAGAATCCAGGCCAGGGAAGAGTGCGGCGGTATCAAGCCTCGACTGCCTATCCAGCATCGTTGAGCGCATCTCCACAGACAGCCCCGCCGCGCCTGCGCTGCTGTTGGCAGACGCACCACCAGAATCTCCTCCAGGTCCTCCGGAGGGTGCATCACCAAGCGATACAGAACACGGGGTCCAGACCCCTTCCCCTGACGCCACCCCGCAGTGTCCTGTAGGCGTAAATCCCAATCCGATTTACCAGGTGCTTTGAGGGGTCGGCTGCGGCAAGAGGGGACGCACCGCCTACACTCCGGGGTTCCTAGGGTCCTTCACACTCAAAAGTTTAAATGACACTCTTCCCAACTGTCCTTTCAAAGTCACACATTCAGAGGCTGGAGAAGGGCGAAGCAGAAGTCTGTCCGACATCGTTCCCCAAGGAAAGGACGCTGTCCATTTGACGTTGTTTGTTTTGTTTTGTTTTGTTTTGTTTTGTTTTGTTTCGTGCGACTCACAGAGACTTGCTGTCCCTCAGCGGGCCAGAGCTGATCCTTGAACGGCCAGTCCTTCTTCCTCTTCCTCACTGCTCCTCACTGCTCCTGGCGCAGGGGTGAGCCCCTCACACCTAAGCCCTGCCCTCCACATCTCTGTTGTTTGTGGAGACAGGATCCCTACTTTCCGGAGGTCTCCGGACACCCAGTCTTTCCCACAGCCTGCTGAGGCCGCTCCAGTCCCGTGTGTAACAAGTGTAACCATATCCCACCCTTCCCTGTCCCACGCGCGGTTCAGGACCACTTATTTTTTTATATAAGACTTGTGTAATCTATTCGTGTAAATAAGAGTTACTTGGCCAGAGTCGGAGACCCCTGGGCTGTATTTATCTCTGAGGCATGCTGTGTAGTGAAACAGAACGTTGTATGTTTATTCCTCTGGTGGGCGAGTCTCAGGACTTACTCGCTCAGGTGTTGGAAATAAAGACGCTAATTTATACATCAGTGACTCTGGCTTTTCCTAGGCAAGCCCAGGGGATCAATAAGAAACAACACAATCTGGGCGAGCTGTGTCGCAGCGACCCCTGTAGGCGGCATAAGGATAGCAAAGACACTGGATGGTGCTAGATTACTAAGGAGGGCTAGGCCTGCCTGTAAGCAGCAGATCACCCCACGCAAGAAAAACAGAGGTTCCAGTGGAAGGGTGCACAGGTTAATGTTAGTTTAGATATAAAAAGCCGGATGTGGTGGCTCATCTCTGCAATCTCAGCACTGGGAAGGCTGAGGCAGGAGGATGGATGCAGGCCTAGGTATAAAGTGGAGATCTTGCTCCAAAACAACCTTTTTAAAGGAAAAATTAAAAGTTATGCTGAGGAGGTAGTCCAGTTGGTAGAGCACTTGCCTAGCATGCAAAACACCCTGGGTTCAATCCCCAGCACCATAGACACCTGCCGTGGGAGGTGCACCACCCTGGAGGTGGCACAGAAAAATCAAAAGCTCAAAGTCACTCTCAGCTACACAGCAAGTCCCAGGCCAGCCCAGGATACCTGAAAGTCTGCCAATAAATTGATTGATTGATTGATTGATTGATTGATTGATTTAAAATCTAGCACCACCCACTTGAAATCCTGACAGAATAAGTCTGCCCAGGGCCAGCTATTGCTGTTTTCCAAAATCTCCTTTTGGGGACTCCAAAGTGTGTGTAAGGTTGAGAATAGTTCTCCTTCACACGCACAGCGTGTCCAGAAGGCTCTGTGGGAGGTTGTGGTCCTAGAACCACTCAACACCCTCACAAGTGTGGAGGAGGGCGGGGTGCTCCAGGGCAGGAAGAAAGAGCTAAAGAGCTCAGGAGATGCTTTGCACACCGTGTGGTGCATGCAGGCTCTTGTGATTGTGTGACTGCTGGAGGCATCCTGCACGGAGACAGCTTGCACGGAGACAGCGCCGTCGGGAGCCTACACTCAGAGCCTCTCTCTGCTTCCTAAGAAGGCAGAGGCTCGCAGCCTGTGAAGAGAAGGGCACTCGGAGCAGCATCATGTCTACTGCTGTGGTGCTTTCGCCAGGCTGTGTAGTCTGGGCAGAGGGGAAGCAGGTGGTCTAGCCAGACTACAAGGAGAGCTTCCTGGACAAAGCACTATTTCAGATGTGTCGGGAGAAACAAGAGCAGGCAACAGACAAGAGCAAAGCTTTTGATGTCTGCCCTCCACCCCTACAGGGACCTCTATAATCCCCTGGAATGACCTGGCACAAGTTCGTCCCCAGAACTCAGTACTTCCTGCATTCTGTCCTACAGATCCTGTTCCTGAGCTCCCATAGGCCAGGTTCTCGACACAGAAAAGACACATTCAGGAAGGACCACTCCATCCCGAGAGGGGGCTCTGCTCCCCCAACACCGTACTGGAGGAGTCACTCAAGGCTTCAGCCTGTCCTCTCAGATGCTTCCTAGGGCATCTCAGATACACTCACTCCCTCAGGTCCCCTCAGGGATGTCCTGACTTTGTCGGATGGATGCCAAGTCCTATACTGAAGGAAAAGAGACCACTGGACACACCTCTACCTTTGTGGATCTTTTCCACAGCTGGTCACATGGTGATCAATTAAGCATTAGAACACAGACTGGGTGGGGACGGGGCAGCCCACATGGTGTTGCCCCTAGTAAGAGTCCTGGAGGGATTGAACAGGAGAGAGTGCCCAAAGCTGAGGACACAGCGAGCACCAAGTGGGAGGGAAGGGGCAGCCTCATGAGCCCACAGAGGCTCGTGGGAAGCAGCTGAGGAGATGGGGAATAAGGAGGCAGGACCACATGGGCCTCCCCTGAGCTGCATCCAGAAGGTGACAGGCAGCCCCAGAGGAATCAACACAGGGGAAGAACAGAAATAATATATATTATAGAAAGCTCTGTTTGGACTGGTAAAACAGACAGGAGGGAACCATAAAGAGACAGGAAGATGTTTTGTGACTTTCCTGAGGAGATGCAAAGAAATGTCACCTCATATAAAGAAGTAGCCAACAACCCAAAGAAAAATTCCATTTAGTCCAGTGTGGCAAATAAATGGAATCTATTGAGATTGCTACAGAAGTATGGGCAACTTGTGGGAAGACACACAGTGAAGCCCCACCCCCAGAAAAAATTAAAGTCTTCTTTTAAATATTTATTGGGTGTTTGCATGTGTGTGTGCATGAGTGTGTGTTTTCAAGTGTGTGTGCAAGTCTGTGTATACCACGGTGTATATGGAAGATTAAAGGATAATTTGAAGGAACTCATTCTCTCCTCCCAACATGCTGGTTCCAGGGACTGGACCAGGTCATCGGTCCCAGCAGCAAGCGCCTCTACCTGCTGCAGTCCTCAGCACTTATTCTAAAGCTCCTATATCCTTCAGAACTTTTTTTAAAGGTTCATTTTATTTTTACATGTCTCATGTGTGTGCAGGTGTCCCTAGAGGCCAAAGGCATCAGCTCCCACCCACCCTGGAGCTGAGATTATAAATTGTTTCAGCTTAGGTTGTAAGCTGCCTAACATGGGTGCTAAGAACCAAATTCCTCCAGTGGAACCATCTCTCTGGCTCTTCCTTTTTTTTTTTTTTTTTTTTTTTTGTTATTTTGTCTCCGCCCGCCCTGCAACTGAGGATCAAGTCCAGGGGCCCTGAGCTTGCTAGACAAGTGCTCTATCACTTAGCCCTTCTTGTGCGCTTCAGCTTCTATGCAGCTGGGCCAGGGGGCCATGTGATTAGAACTGGGGGAGGGGCAAATATGGATATTGTGACCCTTCCTCCCTCTCTCCAGAGCAAATATTCGCAGCCCCATTTCCAGCAATACAGATTTTTGTTGTTATTTTAATTTTCGTTTTTTGACATGGGTCTCACTCTGTAGCTTGGCTAGCCTGCAACTCACCATGTCTGAGCTGCCCTCAAACTCTTGGCAGTCTTCCTTCTTCAGCCTGCCCCAGAGCTGGGGTTACTGGCATGAACCACCACACTGGACTTCCTTATGCGAAAGTCTATTTATTCTGTTGTTATGGCTACTGGTCCAGGTGTGTGCTGCTCCATGTTGGCAATGATCCTTTCAAGGCTGATGAGGCAGCTGTATTACAGAAGACCAGCCCAGAGGCTGCTGGGGTTGCTAGGGTGATACATGGCATGTGCTGGACCGGGGATGCTTTGGATGAGACAAAAACCGTGGAAGTATTGCAGGCCCACAGAAGAACTCTACAGAACTTACAACAGCCCCGCTGTCACAGAACTTAAAAGTCGTAGGGAGTGTTCCCATTAAGCAAAGAACTAAGTGAGTAACTCTAACACACACACACACGTGTGTATGTGTATATGAATTAGTAACTCATATGTGTGTGTAGTGAAAATATTATGAAGAAAAATAGGGGGTGTATTCAGAGGGGACTGTCAGGCGAAAGGCGGGTAGTTTCTGCACTGGGAACCAGCTGCCCCTCACCCCCGCTGACTGCCCTGGCATCAAGATTTATGGTCCAGCAGTAGAGAACAGGCCGGACGCTGGCCCCGCTCATTGCCAGCCGTGTGCACTCGGGCAGCGAACAGTGTGCACAACTCTTCCCAGTGGCTGATGTGTGGAAGCCTTCATCTCATCTGGTGAAAGGCATCGCCATGAAGGACTTCAGACCTTGGTTTGTGTCCGAGCGGGCTGAGGTGCCATTACAGAGGGGATCTGGGCCAGCGTGTGTCCTGAGGTAGGACTTAAACCCAGGCGAAGGGACTCCAGCGACTGCGCTCTTCTTGTCCTGTGCTATGGCCTGCAGAAGATGTTGGAAGACAGCTGAGAAGAATGGAGGGGCTGGAAGCTGGATCACACCTTGGAGGATGGAAATTGTGTCCCTCTTGTCCGTCCCTTGTCTTAGTCACTTCAGACGTGCCGACTGCCCACCCTGTTTTCACTGCAGGTAAAACCCCCTGCTTCTGGGGCCATTTTCATGTGACTGCATGCGGAAAGTCC
Organism: Chionomys nivalis; assembly: GCF_950005125.1. Classification (NCBI taxonomy): domain Eukaryota; kingdom Metazoa; phylum Chordata; class Mammalia; order Rodentia; family Cricetidae; genus Chionomys; species Chionomys nivalis. Next base: position 39,056,070 of record NC_080108.1, on the reverse strand, counting down.
CCAATCATTCTGCCCAGTGTGTATACATACACTACATGTATGTGCTCACATGACAGCCATCTTAGCTGTTTTCCTATTGCTGTGAAGGAGCCTCTCACCCGGGCAGCTTACAGCAGGAAGAGTTTACCCAGGGCTCACCGTTCCAGAGGGTTAGAGTACCTGGCCAGCACGGTGGGGAGCACGGCAGTGGGCTGGCGGGTTGGTGCTGGAGCACTGGCGAGAGCTTAAATCCTTACTCACGAGTGTGAGGTGTGAGTCCGGGCTGGGGGCGAAGGGAGGGCGGGCGAGCTGTAGCGGCATAGGCTTTAAAATCTTAAAGCCCACCCCGGCTCCTCCAATAAGGCCACACCTCCTAGTTCTTCCTAAATAGTTGTACCAACTGGGGACCAAGTATTCAAATAAATAGGCCTCTGGGAGTCAACAGCATGCATACACTTAATTAAGAGAGATTAGGGCTTCAGGCCCCCTCTCATGAATGAGCCACTTCCAAGACCTTGGGAAGAAGCCTAAATAGTCTAAGCCGTTTCTTAGTTTTCAGAATAAATTACATTAAGCGATCTGTTGTGACCATTGTACCTTTCTGTTCTGGATTACACCTATGTTTGGTGACACTTATGGACATGTTAAAGTCCTACCTAAATAAATAAATCTCATTTGGGTTGAGTAGAATATATTTCTAAAAATGGAACATAAAACAGAAACAATAACATTGAATGGTAAAATAAATTGAAATTATTCTGACATTGTGAAGACAACTGTATCTAAAATATATGTTTAGAGAACTGTACTTTGAATGTGAAATGTGCCCAACAGGCTCCTGTGTCTGAATACTGGAGGCCAAGTTTGAAAAGGTTGGGAGACCTTTAGAAGGTGGAGCCTGGCTGGAGGAAGTTATGCCACTGGCAGCAAGGGAAGGGGTGGGGGATTCGGACCTCTGGGGATTTTAGCTGACCTCACTTCTTGTTCCCCTCCTGCTTCCTGACTGTGGCTGCACAGAACCAGGTGCCTTCTGCCCCTATTCCATGCCTTCCCTTCCAGGACGGACTATGTCCCCTAGACCTGTAAGTCAGAACAAACCCTCCCTCCTTTGAGGTATGTGGTCATGGCAGCGAGAGAAAGCAAAAAAAAAAAAAAAAAAGCACAGGGCTGGGAGTGTGAGTGTACCTCAGTGTGAAACCCTCACTTGTAAAAAGCTGTGAACTTGATATCCAGTACAAAAAGAAAGAAGTGGGGGGAGGGGTTCAGAAAAGAAAAAAACTTTTCAATGGAGTTGTGTTAAAGACTCTTGAGCTGGTTGTTAATCCAGTCAAGGAAGAAAAGCAAATAATATGGAAATATTAGGAAAATATTTTTTTTCTGATCTGGCATAAATTATTAACATCAACAAGACAATATAAAATTCATAAGATGCCACTATGACAAGACCTCAACAATATCAACTAAACTTTTATGAGAATTATCAGTCAGGCAATATTTAAAATTATCACCATATGAGAAAATTCAAAATTCTTTGAATCCCCACAGTCTGTGGAGGAAAGAAACTTGAGGTTTCTCCAAATGTGATACCAATCCTGAAAATTCACTTGATGCTTCCAACATAACTGTAAGCCTGAAAGAAATGTCCTAAAATTATCAATGGTGCCAAACAAGATCAACCAGGTTGAATGAACACTGGGCTCTCCGTATGGAAAAACAATGGAATGAAACATTGTCAACAGAATCTCTAAGAGACTGAAAGATTATACAGCAAGATGAGAGAGAGAGAGAGAGAGAGAGAGAGAGAGAGAGAGAGAGAGAGAGAGGGAGAGAGGGAGGGAGAGAGAGAACAAAGGAAACAGACGAGGAGGAGGACAGTGATGCTTGGTTATTTTGTTTTTGTTTTCTTGTCTGACAAACATTTCAACAGCCTGCATGCAAGCTATCGCTATCTTAATTTTACATTTGAAGGCTGGGAAGTTGGCTCAGTCAGTGAAGTGCGTGCCTCCTGTCCTGAGGCTCTGAGTTCCATTCCTAGTATTCACATAAAAGTCAAGCAGAGAGATGTGTATTATAACCCAGTCTTTGTGGGAGTGTACCTTAGGATGGATGGTCCCTGAGGCTCATGGGTCCGTTAACTTAGCCTGATCAGCAAACTCCAGGACCAAGGAGAAAGCCTGGCACAAAATAAGGTGTGGGTGTGTGTATGTGTATAAGTGTGGGGTGTGTGCATGCGCATGAGTGTGTGCATGCGCATGAGTGTGGGGTGTGTGCATGCGCATGAGTGTGGGGTGTGTGCATGCGTAGGAGCCAGAAGTCAGTGCCCACTTTATTGTACACATATTTGGACTTGAGATTTCTCTTTGTGACATGATTTAGACTGGGACTTGTAAGATGGCTCAATGGTTTAAGGTGATTTCCACCAAGTCTGGAACCTCAACTTGATCCCTAGAACCCACATGGTAGGAGAGAACTGACTCGTACATGTTGTCCTTTGAGCTTCACGTGTGTGCCATGGTGCATGCACGTGCACAAGCACACACAACTAGATAAATACACTTAATAAATATTTTGAGAAAGGTATATGCGTGTTCTGAAATTCAACTGAAGCATTTCAGAAAAAGGAAAATATAATGAACCAGAACTTTTACAGATAAACAATCAGAAGACCATCAAGCTGGGATTTTTCTCAACAGCGGCTATTTCTAGACTCCCGATCATGGTTCTTTCTTGTCTCCCATTGTTTTATTAATATATAACTAGCTCATGAGGCTGGAGAGATGGGTCAGTAATTGAGAACATTGGCTACTCTTGCAGAAGATTCCTTAAGTTCCCAGCACCCACGCTGTGACTGACAGCCATCTTTAACTCCAGGAGAGCTACCACCCTCTTCTGGCCTCTACAGGTACTGCACACGTGTGCATACATACAAGAAAATGCTCATATACATAAGATAAAATAAATCACATGATATAAAATCCACCTCTTTAATTCCTTCTAGTAGTATTGCATACGTATGCTCAGGAGGGTAAAGCAGGATTGCCACAAGACTGAAGCCAGCCTGGGCTACAACTTTGTCACAAAAAACTAATGAATAAATAAATAAAAGCTCTAATAAAGTTTATATTTCATTGGTCTGTGTCACAACCATTACCACTATCTAATTCCAGAACATTCTATTTTCCAAAGAAACATGTGCCCGTAAGCTGTCCGGCACCATTAACCTCCCTCCCCAGCCCAGGACAACACTAACCTATCCCTATGGATTTGCCTGTTTGAGGACATTTTTTGTGAGTAGAATCACACTGTGTGGCTTCTCTCATTCAGCAGATTTCTCAGGTTTATTCATATCATACATGTTAGGGCATGACTACCATGTACGAGTAGAATTCTGTCATATGGGAGTATCACCTTGTATCTGTTCATCAGCTGATGGACATCAGGCCACTTCCCTTTCCCAGCTGTCATGAGCAACTGTGAGCATCACAGGGGTTTTTATGTAAATGTATAGATCTGTCCGGGCCAATCTTATCAGCTTCAGGGACTTTGAACCAGGTAAGAAAAAACCTGGCGTGTCTGTGAGAGTGTTTCCGGGGAGGTTCAGCTGAAGTAGGGAGACGAATGTGGGTGACATCATCTCGATGCCAGGGGTCCCAGAACGAGGCTCTTTCTGTCTGTGTCTGCCTCCCCACCCTGCATGCAGAGGCGAGGCCACCACCCTCTCATTCTCCTGTCACACAACTTGAGCGCAAACAATTCAGTTACTTTTTGATAAACATGAAAAATAATTATTACAACACCTAAAACTGAGCTCCTTTGATTTCTCCACATCCCTGACAGCATGCTATTGTCTGTTTTGTTGTAACTGTCCTAAAGGAAGCAGAGTGATCCGAATGTTGGTTTAACTAATGGTGTTAACGATACTGGCTGTCCATACCTTCTTTCTAGTATGGTTTTGCAAATAACTTAGCCTTTTAAATTGGGTTGTCTTTGTATTGAGTTGTAAGAGTTCCTTCTATGTTTTAGATGCTAGAACCTCATCGGCTCCATGGCCTACAGATGTGTCTCATTCTGTTGTCTCTTCAGAATCTCATCGGCTGCATGACAGACATGTCTCATTCGGTGGCTCCGTGGCCTATAGACGTGTCTCATTTGGTGGCTCCATGGCCTATAGATGTGTCTAATTCTGTTGTCTCTTCATTTTCTCCTTAGTGTTCTTTGAAGCACAAATTTCTCTTTTCCAATGAAGCTCCACCTGTGCTTCTGTTCTTATGTCGAATAAAGAAAAACTTTCCTACCTCGAACTTGGGAGTCATATAGTTTTAGATCTTACTGCTTGGAATCTGGTCCACTCTTAGTTATTTCTTTTACATGGCCTGTTTAAACAGGACAGGGATTCTAATTTGCTTGGCTCCGTATGGATTTCCAGTTGCCCTGGCTTTGTTCCTTGAAGACTATCTCTCTGCTAAGCTGCTCTGACACTCTTTTTTTTCTATTAAATTTTATTTATTTATTTATTAAAGATTTCTGCCTCCTCCCCGCCATCGCCTCCCTTTTCCCTCCCCCTTCCCCGATAAGTCCCCCTCCCTTGTCAGCCCAAAGAGCAATCAGGGTTCCCTGCGCTGTGCGAAGACCAAGGACCACCCACCTCCATCCCGGTCTATTAAGGTGAGCATCCAAACTGCCTAGGCTCCCACAAAGCCAGTACGTGCAGTAGGATCAAAAACACAGTGCCATTGTTCTTGAGTTCTCAGTAGTCCTCATTGTCCACTATGTTCTGAGTCCGGTTTTATCCCATGCTTTTTCATACCCGGGCCAGCTGGCCTTGGTGAGTTCCCGATAGAACATCCCCATTGTCTCAGTGTGTGGGTGCACCCCTCGTGGTCCTGAGTTCTCTCTCCTTCTGCTCCTGATTTGGACCTTGAGATTTCAGTCCGGTGCTCCAATGTGGGTCTCTGTCTCTGTCTCCTTTCATCGCCTGATGAAGGTTAATATTCAGGAGGATGCTTATATGTTTTTCTTTGGTTTCACCTTCTTATTTAGCTTCTCCAGGATCATGAATTATAGGCTCAATGTCCTTTATTTATGGTTAGAAACCAAATATGAGTGAGTACATCCCATGTTCCTCTTTTTGGGTGTGGTTTACCTCACTCAGGATAGTGTTTTCTATTTCTGTCCATTTGTATGCAAAATTCAAGAAGTCATTGTTTTTTACTGCTGAGTAGTACTCTAATATGTATATACTCCATACTTTCTTCATCCATTCTTCCATTGAAGGGCATCTAGGTTGTTTCCAGATTCTGGCTATTACAAATAATGCTGCTATGAACATAGTTGAGCATATACTTTTGTTGTATGATAGGGCATCTCTTGGGTATATTCCCAAGAGTGGTATTGCTGGGTCCAGGGGTAGGTTGATCCCGAATTTCCTGAGAAACCACCATATTGCTTTCCAAAGTGGTTGCTCAAGTTTGCATTCCCACCAGCAATGGATGAGTGTACCCGTTTCTCCACAACCTCTCCAGCAAAGGCTATCATTGGTACTTTTTATTTTAGCCATTCTGACAGGTGTAAGATGGTATCTTAAAGTTGTCTTGATTTGCATTTCCCTGATCGCTAAGGAAGTTGAGCATGATCTTAAGTGTCTTTTGGCCATTTGAACTTGTTCTGTTGAGAATTTTCTGTTCAGCTCAGTGCCCCATTTTATAATTGGGTTGATTAGCCTTTTACAGTCTAGTTTCTTGAGTTCTTTATATATCTTGGAGATCAGACCTTTGTCAGTTGCGGGGTTGGTGAAGATCTTCTCCCAGTCAGTGGGTTGCCTTTTTGTCTTAGTGACAGTGTCCTTTGCTTTACAGAAGCTTCTCAGTCTCAGGAGGTCCCATTTATTCAATGATGCCCTTAGTGTCTGTGCTGCTGGGGTTATACGTAGGAAGTGGTCTCCTGTGCCCATGTGTTGTAGAGTACTTCCCACTTTCTCTTCAATCAGGTTCAGTGTGTTCGGACTGATATTGAGGTCTTTAATCCATTTGGACTTGATTTTTGTGCATGGTGATAGGTATGGATCTATTTTCATTCTTCTACAGATTGACATCCAGTTTTGCCAGCACAATTTGTTGAAAATGCTTTCTTTTTTCCATTGTATACTTTTAGCTCCTTTATCGAAAATCAGGTGTTCATAGGTTTGTGGGGTAAAGTCAGGGTCTTCTATTCGATTCCATTGGTCGTCTTCTCTGTTTTTATGCCAGTACCAAGCTGTTTTCAATACAGTAGCTCTGTAATAGAGTTTGAAGTCAGGGATGGTAATGCCTCCAGACATTCCTTTATTGTATAAGATTGTTTGGCTATCCTGGGTTTTTTTGTTTTTCCATATAAAGTTGATTATTGTCTTCTCCAGATCTGTGAAGAATTTTGATGGGATATTGATGGGGATTGCATTGAATCTATAGATTGCTTTTGGTAGAATTGCCATTTTTACTATGTTGATCCTCCCAATCCAAGAGCAAGGGAGATCCTTCCATTTTCTGGTGTCCTCTTCAATTTCTTTCTTCAAAGACTTAAAGTTCTTGTCAAATAGATCTTTCACTTCCTTGGTCAGAGTTACCCCAAGATATTTTATGCTATCTGTGGCTATCGTGAAAGGTGATGCTTCTCTGATTTCCCTCTTTGCTTTCTTATCCTTAGTGTATAGGAAGGCAACTGATTTTTTGGAGTTGATCTTGTATCCTGCCACATTACCAAAGGTGTTTATCAGCTGTAGGAGTTCTTTGGTAGAGTTTTTGGGGTCGCTTAAGTATACTATCATATCATCTGCAAATAACGAAAGCTTAACTTCTTCCTTTCCAATATGGATCCCCTTGATCCCCTTATGTTGTCTTATTGCTATTGCTAGAACTTCAAGCACTATATTGAAGAGATATGGAGAGAGTGGACATCCTTGTCGTGTTCCTGATTTTAGTGGGATGGCTTTGAGTTTTTCTCCGTTTAATTTAATGTTAGCTGTCGGCTTGCTGTAAATATAATAAAAATATTTAGGTATGACCCTTGTATCCCTAATCTCCTCAAGACCTTTATCATAAAGGGGTGTTGCATTTTGTCGAATGCTTTTTCAGCATCTAATGAAATGATCATATGGCTTTTTTCTTTCAGTTTATTTATATGGTGGATTACATTGATAGATTTGCGTATGTTGAACCAGCCCTGCATCTCTGGGATGAAGCTTACTTGATCATAATGGATAATTTTTCTAATGTGTTCTTGGATTCAGTTTGCCAGTATTTTATTGAGAATTTTTGTGTCGATGTTCATGAGTGATATTGGCCTGTAATTCTCTTTCTTGGTTGGGTCTTTGTGTGGTTTTGGTATCAGGGTAATTGTAGCTTCATAAAAGGAATTTGGCAATGACTCTTCTGTTTCTATATTGTGAAATACATTAAGGAGTATAGGTATTAGATATTCTTGGAAGTTCTGGTAGAATTCTGCATTGAAACCATCTGGTCCTGGGCTTTTTTTGGAAGGGAGATTTTTGATAACAGTTTCTAATTCTTCGCGACTAACAGGTCTATTTAGATCGTTCACTTGTTCTTGGTTTAGCTTTGGTATATGGTACTTATCTAAAAAAATGTCCATTTCTTTTGCATTTTCCAGTTTTGTGGCATACAGGCTTTTGTAGTAAGATCTAATGATTCTCTGAATTTCCTCTGTGTCTGTGGTTATGTCCCCCTTTTCATTTCTGATCTTATTTATTTGCGTGTTCTCTCTCTGTCGTTTAATTAGTTTGGATAGGGGTTTGTCGATCTTGTTGATTTTCTCCAAGAACCAACTTTTTGTTTCATTGATTCTTTGGACTGTTTTCTGAGTTTCTATTTTGTTGATTTCCACCCTCAGTTTGATTATTTCTAGTCTTCTACTCCTCCTGGGCGCGTCTGCTTCTTTTTTTTTCTAGAGCTCTCAGGTTGTGCTGTTAAGTCCCCAATGTATGCTTTTTCCGTTTTCTTTAAGTGGGCACTTAGTGCTATGAACTTTCCTCTTAGCACTGCTTTCATAGTGTCCCATAGGTTTGAGTATGTTTTCTCTTTATTTTCATTAAATTCAAGGAAAACTTTAATTTCTTTCTTAATGTCTTCCTTGACCCAGGTGTGGTTCAAAAGTTGACTGTTCAGTTTCCATGAGTTTGTTGGCTTTCTGGGGGTAGCATTGTTGTTGCCTTCTACCTTCCGTGGAGATCTGATAAGACACAGGTGGACACTGATTTTTTTTTGTGTCTGTGGAGGTTTCCTTTGTTTCCGAGTATGTGGTCAATTTTCGAGAAGGTTCCATGAGCTGCAGAGAAGAAGGTGTATTCTTTCCTATTTGGGTGGAGTGTTCTATAGATGTCTGTTAAGTCCATTTGCTTCATTACCTCCAACAATTCTTCTTTTAATTCTCTACTAGGTTTCTGTCTGATTGACCTGTCCATTGGTGAGAGAGGTGTGTTGAAGTCTCCTACTACAAGTGTGTGTGGTTTGTGTCTGCCTTGAGTTTTGGTAATATTTCTTTTACATAAGTGGGTGCTTTTATATTAGGGGTGTAGATAATCAGGATTGAGACTTCATCCTGCTGAATTGTTCCTGTTATGAGTATAAAGTGTCCATCTCGATCTCTTCTGATTGATTTTAGTTTGAAGCTAGTTTTGTTAGAAATTAGTATGGCCACACCTGCTTTTTTCTTAGGACCATTTGCTTGAAAAACCTTTTCCCAACCCTTTACTCTGAGTAGATGCCTGTCTTTGAGGCTGAGATGTGTTTCTTGCAAACCGCAGAATGTTGGATCTTGTTTTCGTATCCAATCTCTTAGCCTGTGCCTTTTTATAGGTGAATTGAGACCATTAATATTAAGTGATATTAACGATCAGTGGTTGTTTACTCTGGTTATTCTTGTTGTTTTTGGTAGTAGAGTTTGTTTATCTCCCTTCTTTGAGTTGTGCTGTTGAAGGGTCACTAGATGCCTGAGTTATTGTAGGCAGTGTTGGCAATGTGGGATTCCTTGGGCTGTGATTTTCCTTCTATTACTTTCTGTAGGGCTGGATTTGTGGCTACGTATTGTTTAAATTTGTTCTTTTCCTGGAATGTCTTGTTTTCTCCATTGATAGTGAACAATAGCTTGGCTGGGTATAGTAGTTTGGGTTTGCATCCATGGTCTCTTAGTTTCTGCAGTACCTCTATCCAGGACCTTCTGGCTTTCATGGTCAGGTGTAAGTCTGATCAGTTTACCTTTATAAGTTACTTGCCCTTTTTCCTTTGCAGCTCTTAATATTCTTTCTTTAATCTGTATATTTTGTGTTTTAATTATTATATGGCAAGGGGACATTTTTCTTTGATCCAGTCTGTTTGGTGTTCTGTATGCTTCTTGAATACTCAAAGGAATATCTTTCTTTATGTTGGGAAAGTTTTCATCCATAATTTTGTTAAAAATATTTTCTGGGCCTTTGAGCTGTGCCTCTTCTCCTTCTATCCCTATTATTCTTAGGTTTGGTCTTTTTATTGTGTTCCATATTTCCTGAATGTTTTGTGATGAGAATTTGTTGGTTTTGCTGTTTTCTTTGATCAGTGTGTTTATTTTCTCTATGGTGTCTTCAGAATCTGAGATTCTTTCTTCTATCTCTTGTATTCTATTAATTATGCTTGTTTCTGTAGTCTCTGCTTGTTGACCTAGATTTTCCATATCCAGCTGGTCCTCAGTTTGTGTTTTCTTCTTTGCTTCCATTTCAGTTTTCAATTCTTTTTTTTTTTTTTTTTTTTTTTTTGGTTTTTCGAGACAGGGTTTCTCTGTAGCTTTGGAGCCTGTCCTGGAACTCCCTTTGTAGACCAGGCTGGCCTCGAACTTACAGAGATCCGCCTGCCTCTGCCTCCCGAGTGCTGGGATTAAAGGCGTGCGCCACCACCGCCCGGCTCAGTTTTCAATTCTTGAACTGTTTCCATTACCTGTTTGATCGTTTTTTCTTGGTTTCCCAGGGTATCATTTACATATTTACTCATTTCTTCAAACTTTTTGCTATACTTCTCATCCATTTCTATGAGGGTGTTTTTTACATGTTGTTTAAGGGACTCTATTGCTTTCATAAAGTCAGTTTTTTTCCCTCTTCTTCTGTTTTAGGGTGTTCAAGTCCTTGTGTTGTAAGATCATTGGGTTCTGGTGTTTTCATGTTGTTTTTCAGATTGTTGGGTGAATTCTTGCCTTGGCGTCTGCCCATCTCCTCCTATCGATGCTATCTAATGGGTTTGATTTAATTGTAGTGGGGCGATCTGCTCTCAGTGTGGGCTTCACTGTTTCATGCTTGGAGTATCCCACATCCGCCGCGTCTGCGCGCGGTGTCTCCGCCGCGTCTGCCTGCTCTGACACTCTTGCCTGTAACTCTGGGTTTGCGCTGCGCTCCCAGTTCCTCTCATTGGTTTGTATATCTATCCTCTTGTACTGAGTATCACCCCACAACTGTCAATAAAGCTGGCCACGTTTTTGTCTGAATTTGAAAGCTTCTGCGTAAATAGAACTGATTGAAGTATTGCTAGACAATTAGTGAGTGTATCAGGATGGCTTAGCAGGTAAGAGCACTTGCTGCTAAGCCTGAGGACTTTGAGTTTAAACCCCAGTCACAGGATACATCATACAAATTGTCCTCTGACCTGCATGTACATGCCATGACCTCTCTCTCTTTTTCAATCTCTCCCTCCCCTCTCTCTGTGTGTATAAAAAGTTTTTTCAGAAACAAAGCTTTGCTCTGAATTTATAAATGTTATGCATATTTAACATATCTATCATTTAATATTTTTCAGCTTTCAAAAAATTTAAATGTCATCCTGATTTATTTTCTATATAAGTAAAAATTTCCTTTAATCTCCAATTTTCTATTCTTTTTGCTATTTTTAAAAGTGTAACCTTAAAAATGCCCTGGCTTCAGGCCCACCCAGCATCTCCTGGACCTGTCTGTCCATAATCGCTAGCCTGGCCACCTTCAGGCTGACAGACAGCCAGGCACCCACTAGTGAGCCACAAGGCACCCCAAGGAGGACCTCAGCGGCACTATAGAGTGAGAGAGATGCTCTGGTGGAATGCAGAGTCCCCAGCTACTTCTGTGAAGAAAAACCAGGGGCCCTGCCCTGCGCTGCTGGGAGCATGCTTTTAACAGTGCTGCACCTGCCACCCCGCACTGCCCGGTGCTCTCCCACCATCCCCGTGTGCCTTTGTAGGGCGCGGTAGTCCTGTGTGAAGTCTGGAGTGAATATGTGTTATTGACATACATGCAGCCATGACAGAAACCTCGGACCCATGGGTCAGGCTCGAGAGTGATGGTGACGCTTTCCCCCAAGTCAGAGTGTGCTCAAAAGTTAGCAGTGCAGCTCTTCCTCGTGAATGCTTACAGCCTGAGACAGCTCACCGAGAGAGACCTTCTAAAAGGACTAGCCAGCCCCGCCCCCAGCTTGTGCTGTACCTCATAAATAGGCTGAGGTTCCAGGCTGCCGGCGGTAGTAGGCACCCTCCATCCAAGTGCATCCCGCACATGGACCCCAGATTTTCTGTACATGTGTCTGCATGTCTGTCGTTTCTTCATTTCCTTGCCGCCCCCAGTCAGGGTTCCAGCAAGTTGCCTTCATCATCCCAGCTCCCTGTTTCATTCTTGGAGCCAGCAGGAAAGGTGGTGAAGTCCTTGTCCTCTCAAAGGCCAGGCCCAAGGAGGGCTGATGTCCTGTTCCCCAGCCACTGGTACACTCTATGGCTATGGGCTGGCAGGGATCTAGGGAAGAGAGATGGGATGGGGTTACAAGAGAAGAGGAAACCAGGGAGGAGCATAGAACACTATATTAAAACCTATCACACAGATGAGGAAGCAGAAGCCAGAGAAGAGAGCTGCCTGGTTAATACGGCAAGTGAGCGGCAGAAGCAACGTTTACAACCAAACCCACCCAGAGTTTTTAGACTCCTCGGGACAGCTTGTGGAGATGTAGGCCAGGCCAGGGGGTGTCCAACCTGCGGTTCATTGGTCACAGGATAGCTGTGAATGAGGCCCAACACCAAAGTCCCGAATTTACTTAAAATATTGTAGGATTCCTTTTCTGATTTTTTGCTAACTCAGTTGCATGGTTCTGGCATAGGAATATCACACAAAATAAAAACATATATGCTCCCGTAACCCACAGACACCCTCCAATTTAATGTGCAGTCCGAGATAATCCATCCAATGTGGTTCAGAGAAGACAAGGGACTGATGGACATCCATATTTTGGATGCCCATGGTGGGGAAAGTAGCTTCTAAGGACATCTAGTGGCTAGAAAGAACCTGCAATTTCCCTGCCATACAGAGCACTGCACCCTGGTTCTCTGGCGCAGGGCTCATGTATCTTCAGTGCAGAGGTTGAGAGGCCCTAGTCTAAGCGCGCGCGCGCGCACACACACACACATATGCGCGTGCGCGCGTACGCCCTGAGTGTTCTTCGCCTCAGCCTTTTTCTGGACTCCTCTGGAGCCTCCACCTCAGCTGCATGCAGCCCAGCCCAGAACCAGGATCACCATCCAAGCTAAATCACCAGTTACCCATGATGGTGTCTCTAGGGTTGCTCTCCCTGCCCATTAGAGGGAAGAAGTCTGACTTGGAAAGAGAACACCTGCCAGCTCCTTAGCCCATTCCAGAGGGGCAGCAAGAAGATATTCAACACAACCAGTTTAGGGTAGATTCCAGCTCCAGCCACAAGATGGCAGTCCAACCCACCAGGAACACAGAGGCTCCTGACCTGGGAGAGGGGTACAGACCCTGTGCCAACCAGGACAAAAGGCTTGAGGGGTTGGACTTTGGCCAGTTCCTGAGCCCAGCAGGACGAGACCTAAGGCCTGCAGGTGCCAGGTGTGACAACATAGGTACAACTTGGCTTCAGGTGTCCCCTCAGATTTTTTTACTTTCCAGCCAGGCCAGTTCATCCTTTGGCCCAGTTATTCCTACAGGGGTCTTCCTGTATCCCAGCACTCCTTCCTCTCCTGCCTGAATGAGAAAAAAAAAAAAAACCCAGAGCAGTTAAGGACACAGGGAGGGGCACTACTCCCATGTAGTTGTAAGCTCCTGAAGCTCAGGGACGTTGAGAAGCTTGCCTGCTGTCACAGTTAGTCAAAGGTGGGCCACTGGAGATCAGAAGCTAGGCCGTCTGCTCTAATTCGTGCTCGGAACCCTGGGATGGGACAGACCATCCCCAACCAGATACAGCTACCAAAGGCATTCTCATACAGAACTGTAAGCCTCCCTTGTGAGGGGCAGGCAGCGATGCTGTGGACAGCTTAAAGCGGGGAAAGAATAAGGTTTAGTATTTCTGAGGAAGAAGATGGGCTAGGTCAGCAATTTCTCCCCTCCATGCAACCTTGGTTTCTCTGTCGCGTGTTTTAATTTTTTCACGTGTTTTCATCTTGCTTCTCTGGGCTTTCTGCGAATGTCAGCCTTCTCTTGGTGTGAAGGGGAGGTGAAAGAAGAGACATGTATGTCCTTCTTAGGGCCCAGAAGAGGGAGTGCTCCTTGAAGCCTAGGACCAGAGGGTGTCACCAGGGATCAAAGTGAGAATTTTAAAGAGGGGCCCTTGGGGGGATCCCCAGTCTGCTTACCTCTTGGGGGTATGCTAGAACCCCTTTCCTGTGCCTCTTCCTCCACTCCTGCCACAGCCTCGTCTTCTGTCACATCCTCCAAGACTACGAATCCTCACTACCTAATTTTCCCCGATGAGGAGTTTTCTCTCTGTCTCTCCAAGACCCAATTCCTTCTCTCCCTGCTTCTCCCCATATCCAGGTCATACTGTGGCTGCCCTTAGTGCTCACCATGAAATAGGGTCAGATTGGAGCCCAGTACCTACCCCCCGGAGACCCTTGGTAAGTCCCCATCCAGGACTCAGCCTCAGTTAGGGGGTCTGGACATCCAGAGTCTCTGAAGCCGGAGTCTAGGGTCCCAAATGCATTCCTAGCATTTCCTAAATCACCTGGACTTCAATGAGGACCTTCTGTGTTTAGGGTTAGTGGAGAGGAGCAGAAGCAAGCCCTAGAGGCACTGGCAGTCCTTTGACAGAAGTGAGATGAGCCAGAGAGACATTTGGAGAACCAAGCTCTGATCCTAGGTGGCTTCACAGACCGGGAAGAGGGTGGCAGCCTGAGCCCCTGTGGCTGGTTCCTCAGGTTTCATGAGGAAGAGGCCCTGGATTTCTATCTGGGAGGGAGGCAAAAAGTCCAAGGAGGCCCCTTTCTTGGAGCTCATCTTGACCGCTCACAGCTGGGTCTGTATGTGCCCTTGTCTCCACACACATCTTTTTTTTTTTTTTAAATCTCACTTCTGGGGTCTCTGTGTCTTTGCCTATCTATCAGTCCTAGGAGTGGGCAAAACATCCTGAGAGCCTGGATCCTGAGGATCTGAACTGGGGCCAGGCCAGAGTGCACCACACTTGACCTCCTTGTGATCAGAGGATGGAACTGACACTCGTCAGAGTGAGGACACTGAGAACAGCTCTTCATCCTGCCTCACTCTGAGGCTCCTCTGGAGGAGCCTCCTTAGACCCCTCCCCCTTTGTATGTCCATCTCTGCTCTGTTCTGATAACTCTGCCTCTGACTCCACCACTCACACCTAGTCCTGACTCTTGCTCCTATCTCCACCACTCACACCTAGTCCTGACTCTGACTCCACTGCTCACACCTAGTCCCGACTCTTGCTCCTATCTGCCTGTTCACACTTTCCCCCCATGACATGCAGACCTTGTCTTAGGGCTGGGATCCCCATGATCAGGTGAGGAGAGATGTCTGTGGCACAGCTTTGTCCCCAGGCTCACAACAGTGCCTGGGGGTCAGTACAGACAGACAGACAGTTGTCTGTACAGTTAGCAAGTGCCAACAAGTAAATAAGTCTCTCGTTTCTTAGTTAAATCCCCTTTGCCAGGGCAGCTTGTGCTTGATTGAAACGGACGCCAATCAATGAGCATCTTTCACACAACAGTAGCTTCTGGAGCTGGACCTGACCTTCTAATCTCTCTCAATCCCACCTGCCCACTTCTCCTCAAAAGCTGGGAGCCCCTGGAGGTCAAGAGTTGGTCTGATTTGTCCCTTGCGACTTTGTGATTTGTACAGAAACTGGAGCAAGTAAGGAATGGATGATGTTAATTGCTGATTAAATAAACCACCGAGGGATGGGTGGCAGGCACGAGCCAGGAGGACTTTGAAGTCACAAATACAATCTCTGTTCCCAGCATCAACTTCGAATCTGGAGAACCCACAGCACCTAGCCACACTGGCTCACCACCCAGAGCAGCTAAAGCTGTGGGGGGGAGGAGGGGGAGTGGGGCTGTTAGCATTTATGGAGCCATGCGGTCTTTGCACCTCTTTTCATAAGGTAATTCAGGTTACTGGGTAAACTGAGATCTGTGGAGTTTGAAAGGGTCCAGGGTCTGAAAAGGTTTAAAGGGATTAAGAGGCGCTCAGGATTAATCACTGATTGAGAGTCGGGATAGGGGGATGATGAGAAAGATACTTTCTTGCAGTCCGCAGAAGAGGCTATCTCTGGAAGGATCATGGGGCCTTCAGGTTCCCTGGGAAGGATCGGTATTAAGAGATTCCTTGAGAGGTCAGTACTAGTCCTGGTCAAGGAATGGCTTGCCTGCTCAGAGGATCAGATGGCTCCTGGGTTAGAAGTAGAGGAGCTGGCCGACGCCCTTCTCACCTCGGTATGACCCGGGGGCGCGGGCCCAGACGTCGCTGTGAGCCTCCGCCCAACTAGTGGAGCTCCCCGAGGGCGGAGCGTCGGCGGGTCCCCACTGAGCAAGAGGCAAGGAAGGGCGGGCGCCCCCAGTGCCCGGGTTGAGGGAGGCCGGGTTCGGTGCGGGCCTAGGAGGGGGGCGCAGAACCAGGGCTTTTTAGGACCCAGCGCGGCGCCTCCCTCCGGGGGCGAGTGCGGCTGCGCGCGCCGTGTGCCCGTGTCCGGAGAGCCGCGGGCTGGACGCGGACCGCGCGAACGAGCGAGCGAGCAGGCAGCGGAGCAGCAGCCCGGAGGCAGCAGCGGCGCAGCGGCGGCGGCGGCGGCAGTGGCCGCTCTGCGCCTCGCCTCCCTGGCCTCGCCAGCTTCGCTGCGCCGCGCCCGGACCTACCACCCCCGCCTCCCGGGCCCGACCTCGGCAGCGCCCCTCGCCTCGGCTGCCAGCGCCACCCGCCCTCCCGAATCAGGGAGCCGAGCGCGGGGCGCAGAGACACCGGAGCCAGTGTCCGCCGGCCCCACCAAGCAAGCCCGGCCGAGAGAACCTTCGCTCGGCCCTGCGCCGCTCCGCAGCCGTCCGGGAGCTGTCCCTTCAGCACCGCCGCGGAAACCCGAGTCCGAGCGCAGCCCAGCGGAACCCCTGACCCAGCCAGAGCGCACCAGGCGCAGCGCTCAGCGACCGCCCCGCGGGGCAGCACCCAGGTGCCCCAGCCCAAGGGACCCGCCATCTCCTCCGGGAGGCGGGGAGAAGGATCGAGGAGGGCGGGCGGGCAGCTTCACCCGCCACCGAGGGGAATAAGCAAGCAGCCAGGCAAGAAGAGCCGAAGGGGACCGGCCACACAGGGAGGAGAGCAGCCTGCATCCGTCCCCACCGCCCTGAGAGCGCGCTGCGGCGACCACCGCAGAGCCGAGCGCGGATTTCCCGCCCCCCTCCTCCTCTTATTTCCCGTGCTGGGGCTGGTCTATTGGTCCGGCCCCCGGAACGGAGCAGCTGACCTTCCCCTAAAAAGCTTTGTGTTGGTTTCACCATTTTCCCGCTGAGATGGTACCGGGAGCCCGGCCCCCCCACCCTTTCTCGCTTCCTCCCGGGGCTCGCCGCTGAGCGCCGCCCCACATCCTTCCTCCCCCCTCTTCTTTCCCTCTTTCCTCTCCTCCTCTGCCTCCTCCACAGCCAGGCCAGCTCCCTCTCACATTAGGTGCCTTAGAGACCCTTGGGAACCCACGCACACACCCCTGGACCGTTACCTGACTGCCAGCTCCCCTCGAGAGAGCTTGAGTCGCTCGTTGGGGTGGGAGGCCAGAGTCGCGGTCCTCTGTGCCCCCCGACGGCTGGGGGGAGGGGGGAAGAGGCCCTGCGCCCCCCTCCCCGTCGCCAACTCCCCCTGGCGGCAGCTCCCATGGGTGTCGCTGGGCCGCGCCATGCCTAAGGGGGCGCCGCGATGGGCCAAGGGGACGAGAGCGAGCGCATCGTGATCAACGTGGGCGGCACGCGCCACCAGACGTACCGCTCGACGCTGCGCACGCTGCCCGGCACGCGGCTTGCCTGGCTGGCGGAGCCAGACGCCCACAGCCACTTCGACTATGACCCGCGCGCCGACGAATTCTTTTTCGACCGCCACCCGGGCGTCTTCGCTCACATCCTGAACTATTACCGCACCGGCAAGCTACACTGCCCGGCCGACGTGTGCGGGCCGCTCTACGAGGAGGAACTGGCCTTCTGGGGCATCGACGAGACGGACGTGGAGCCCTGCTGCTGGATGACGTACCGCCAGCACCGCGACGCCGAGGAGGCACTGGACAGTTTTGGCGGCGCGCCCCTGGACAACAGTGCCGACGACGCGGATGCCGACGGCCCCGGCGATTCTGGCGACGGCGAGGACGAGCTGGAGATGACCAAGAGACTGGCGCTCAGTGACTCCCCAGATGGCCGGCCTGGCGGCTTCTGGCGCCGCTGGCAACCGCGCATCTGGGCGCTGTTCGAGGACCCCTACTCATCCCGCTATGCGCGGGTAAGTGACAGCTTATCCATCAGAAGGACCTGACCCGGAAAGGCAGCCTTTGCCGCTTCCCGCGGGCAGTGTGCAATGGACAGTGAGTGCCCAGAGAGTTCTGAACTGAAGCTGGTGTGTATGTGTGTAAGAGAGAAGGGGTGATTTTGCCATGGTGACTGGGTTTGTATACATGAGTCTGTATTGCTGGTTGTATGAGAGCATATGAATGGGTTTTTGTGTGTCTGCTTGAGTAGATTGTGCATGCATATTTATGTAAGTATCCTGGTGTGTGTTTGGATGGGTAAAGTATGTGGGAACAAGCGAGCATATGTGTGTGTTTGAACGTACATGACACATTACTGTCCTTCCGTGCCTTTAGCAGATGCACACTGTGAACGTGTGAATTGCCCTTTGGTTTGGGGGAAGTGGGGAACTCCTTCCTTCTTCCCAGGACAGGGAGCCTCTGGAGTAGAAAGGTGTCTTAGCCAGCTGGGAAAATAGAGGCAGGCAGCCCCCCCCCCCCCAGGGACCTTCCTTAAGCCATCTGAGGAGGTGGTCTTGGGAATGCCCGTAGCTAATTAATAGCTTGATGATTGGTGTGGGTCTGGGCTGGGGGTGGGGAACAGAGAATGGCAATCGTGCTGACACCTGCCCTCCTGGGTCTGGGAAGAGCCTGGGGCAAGAGCTTAAGAAGGCCATAACCTCCTGCTTCCTCTGGCCCCTGGGAAGAGGCTAGCAGAAAGGAAAACCTGAAGGGGAATTGTACCCAGAGGAAGTGTGTGAAGTGGGCGTGTCTTCCTCAGCCACACCCCTTTAGAAACAGCAAATTGTTACTAGAGAGAAAAGATACCCTGTTGCTGACCTTGGCCCTTCAGATTTGGCCTCCACAGATTAGTTTCCTGTGTAAAATGGGGAGAATGGTGAACTGTAGGGACCATTTGATGGACCATCTCCCCAAAAGAGACTCCACAGAGACACCTACCCCGGAAGACAAACTCTGGGTCTTTCAGAACTCTGTTCTCCCGAGTAGCAATGAGAAGGATGTGTAGAGGTGGGAATTTGAAGCAGCCCCTCCCCCAGCTGTAAGGCACCTCCGCCCCTCCCAGGCAAAACTCTGCTTCTGCCCAGCTGCCTTTTCCTGCTACAGGTCCCTTCTCTTTTGCTGGCCTGGAGGCTGAGCCAGAGCTGGGGTAGGGGGCATGAGGAGGGGTTAGAATCCACAGGGGCCAGCAGACAAATAAGAGTTGGGGGAGGGGTCTCAGGTGCCCAAGAGCGAGAAGGGCTGAATAGGCAGACACCTGACAGACCTGATGCTGAGAGAAAACAGAAAGACACGTGGGGTGGGGACAGCTGTTCAAAAACTCTGCCTTGAATTCTAGACCAGGTGCTGGGTAGGGATGGAGAGAGAGCACTTGGCCTCCCACGTCGCCACTGAGGAATTTGGCCAAGGTCAACCTGAAAGTAGGGGGCCAAGTAAAACTTGAATCAAAGTCTCCTGGACTCTATTCTCCCCTGAGCTGGCCATTGGCTCCGCTTTTGTCCAGGGTGGCCTGGGACCCTGGAGAGGAGGCCTGTCTTCTTTCCTCCTCTCCTTGATGACAGAGACCACTATGGCTAGAGGATTATGTAACTCGAGGCTATGCTGAGCTGTGAGGAAGGGATGGAACGTGGGACTGAGAGAATGAACCAGTATAGGCTGGGAGAGAGATGCCCTGCCTGCCAGGCTAGGTCAAGGCCTGAGTTAGAGCAACCCTTACACTTACATTTGACCTTGACCCCTGGAAGGTAAGGCCAAGCAGGCCCAACTTCTCTAGGGTACTGGCAGAGGGCTGGGCCCCTCCAGCCTGCCACCTTGGACTCTGCTGGTCAGTGTACCCATGTTTCAGGGCAGGTGAGGGTCGGTAGGGTGTATTCCACCCGCCACACTTGCTCTTCCCACCCACTGCTCATTCCTAGGCTGTGGGGTGGCCTTCGCTCACTGGAGACAAACAGAACGCCTAAGGACAGCTTGAGGTCAGTGTAAGACCACAAGGCTAAGCCAAGAAACTCTCACATGAGTGTCCGCTGAAGAGCAGATGCAGGGACAACCTGGAGAGTTGGCAGGGACAGGTGGGGTATTGGGGTACAGGTGACTGTTACTAGGTGCCCCCCTGAATAGCAGTGAGACTTTCTCTGGTAGCCTCACGGAGAGACTGTAGTCCTTTTTCACCTGTATGGGTACCCCATGAGGACACTGAGACCCATAGAGGGAAGGAGACCTAAAGGGATTAGAACCAGGCTCCTGCTGCCCGCCTGCCTGGCCAGCCTAACTGCATTGCGCTGCCTCTCTGCAGCCCCGCGCAGAGACCAGCCCGCTGCCTGCCTCCTCCCCCTCTTCCATCTTCGCTCTGATGCTGCCCCGCTGTTTCCTCTGTTTACTCCTCCCCCCCAGCCTGGAAAAGGCTTCTCAGATTGGTGGGTCTGGGTTTAGCATTCATTTTTTCCTCTAGATTCTAGACCTGAAATCTCATGTGTGATATAGTCTGTGTGTGTGAAATAAAAACTAGAAAAGCCTGTGTGTGAGAGACTCCTCGTGTGCAAGAATAAAAATGTTAGCTGAGTGTGACTCTGAGTGTTCAAGTGTGTGTGTGTTTGTGTGTGTGTGTGTTGACACTATGAGTGGAAGAGAGATCCTTGTGTCAAACTGGATAACTGGATGTGATTTTGTATGCATGTCGGTAGAGGGTGTGTGTGTGTGTGTGTGTGTGTGTGTGTGTAGAGAGACCTGTGAGAGAGGACTGTGTAATAAGACAAAAAGAAGATGCATGTGTAAGAGAAATGCTACGTGTGAGAGCCCAGGCCAGTGGATCTCTGAGGGACGTGTGGGCAGGTGTGCAAGTGTACATGTGAAGCTGTATCTACGTGTGAGCCTATGTGTGTATATTCTGTGTGACAGAGTGTGTGCGGCTATGTATAAAGAGACCACGAGGCCCCATGTGTGACAATGTGTGTTTTGTACGAGAGGGATTTTTGATGCATGTCATTGTTGCTGTTAGAGCTTGTATGAGAGAGATTGTGTGGCCTGGCTGTGCCTGGAAGAAGGGGATATTCGTAGGTTCCTGGGACTCCTGGGCTGTCTGGCTAAGGATTCCTTGCATTCCATGCCTCAGAAGATGTGTGTCCCAGTCAGGCCAGGTATAGATGTGTGGACCAGCAGCGAGGTCACTTCCCCCAAGGAGCTATCAGGATGTTGGCTGTGGAAGACAGGAGCTCCTTGGTTGGAAAATGACATCCTATTGCAGCTGTAAGGGGCAGCAGTGCTGGCCAGAACAGCTAGTCCCCTGTCCTTCAGAGTGGGGGCTGGAAGTGAGGAGAGCTGGGGCAAGTTGAGCCCCACTTGTGTTCTGGATTCGGGGGTGTTGTAGCCTCACACACACAGAAGGTATGAGTGGTGATGTAACTTTGCGGATGCGGGGATGAGGCGTCCTGGGATAAGCTGCCTCCTGAGGTCACACTGGACGGGCCCTGAGGGGCGAGCTGATGTTGGCAGGCAGAGTAAGTGTGTGCAGTTCTTGTGTGGAAAGTTACAGAGGTGTGGGAACAGGTGTCTAGGACTGCACTCCTCACCTCCTGAGTGTCAGCTGAGGTCAGGGTCCCTAGGTCTTTGTCTGTAATTTACATGTCCGCAGAAGCATTGTTCAGTGTCATATCAAGGCCTAGATACTTCGGGCCTGGGAATGTTCCTGATATGTGTATGTGTGTCCATGTGGTGGCTTCAATCCCCTCAGGTCACTTGGCCTGATGATACCAATGATCGCACCGCTGGGGAAGCCCCACCTCAGTGTGCTCTGCTGTTCATCTCTCCTCTGACTCCGTCTTTCTTGGCCTCTTGGCCCTGCCCCTTAGTCTTTGGGGCGCGTAGCCCTAACTCTTCTTAGCTCTTTGGGGAGAAGGTCACCCAGCGCTTACAGTGAAGAGCCTAGACAAAGAATTCTCTTCCTTCCTGGGTCTCACTTCCGAGACAACTCTGTGAGCCCAGGCTGTGACATGAGGCAGACGGAGCTATTAACAGGGACTTCTTAGGAAGCTCGTTCCTGCCCAGGACAGGGCATACCAGGAGATATGGTGGCATGTAATGGAAGTCCATGGCAGTATGGCCCAGCCGGTCACTGTGCTTTGCCAGGAGTCCTTGTATTTTTTTTTATTGTGCCTCCAAGCCCCAAGGCCCTTTCGGTAAAGACAACCACAAACTAGGTATCTGGTAAGTTGGAGTCCTTCAGCTGCATCACTGATGAGCCGACTTACTGGGACGACTGACCATAGAGGCTCGCATAGAGCGTCTCTGAGGTAACCATGGGTGACCACAGGCCAGAGGGAACAGGAAATTTGGGCTGCTATTGAGGCTTACATGCTGTTGGTGTTTCTGTTGTGTCTTACCTCACAACCATCTCTTAACTTCATCGTTTTCTCTCTCATCACGGCTACCACTGTGCTTCCAACCACCATGGCTCCCTCAGGCCTACCTCTTCAGCAGGCTCAACCAATTTTTCCCATTCTAGTCCCAGTCCTTCTAGTCCATTTTTCTGTTTGGCACACGCAAAGGCCTTTTCAACTAAAAAACTGGTCGGGTTACCAAAGCCTGCAAGGCGTCCCAGGTTCATTCTGGGGCCTCCTGGATCCAGCCTGACTCTCCAATGTGCTCTTGCCTGACTTTAGTCACCAATCACGGAATGATTGTCTGACCTGGCTTCGTAGCTTACAGTTGCTAGATCGTGGCCCATTCCCCCTGGAGGACTCTTTCTTCCTAGTTCACTCCCCTATCTTTGCTCTTTACCCACCTAAAAAGAAGCTCCTTAGCAGCATCCTTCCTGGCCCTGATAGACTGGATCAGGATTCTGTCCCAGGGTCCCTCCCTTCAGAGCAACAACCTGATCGGTAGTTGGGTGTTCGTGAGAAGCCTTACTCAATCCAGGGTTATATCCTCCAGGTTCTAAGCTTCCTCTACACTTAATATTGTAGGAGCAATTGTGACAGAGGATGTTGAGGCCCAGAGAGGAGTGATATCTCAAGGTCACAGGTGAGCAGGTTGTCTGGGACCCCATCCTCTAACTCCAAGGTCAGCAGGCCTTGGAGTCCCACCTGGGAGAGGGTTTGGAGTTTACCACCCTTGGGGCAGCTTCAGTGTTCTGGAGGTTCGACATTCACTACTAGAAGCTTTGGGGACCGTTGGCCTAAGTCTCCCAGGGAAGACAAGACTTGTCTCAGAGGTGGGGGAGGGGTTTGGTAGGGGCTCATTCCAGGTCCCCTGACTGAGCCAGGGACCTCAAGCCTCCCACGACAGCTGAATTTAGTGCCTCTGGCTATTCTGAGAAGTCTCATGACCAGTGTATTCTACTCCGGACCAAAAGGTCAGGGCCTTAAGCCGCACCCTGCTGCCACTCCTGGGTCAGCCTGGCCACCACCCCAGTCTCAGCTCCTGTTTGTGAAGGTGGCTCCGAGGCGAAGGGGAGCCCAAGAGACTCCAGGGCAGCTGGCTGCCAGTTTTTGTTTAGGAAAACTAGTTGGTTGGAAGGGACTTTCCATGCGCATAGGATGTGGGGCATCTGGATAGCTGCTCTCTGGACACCTCCAGCCACCGCTGTTAAAGAAAAGGTTCTTCAAGGTCATGGATTAAAGCAAAGGTCTATAGGAGAGCAGCCTGTGTTCAGGACGAGGACCATAAGTACAGGGACCCCTGCAATGGGACCCTTGCAGTAGGGGGCTAGACATTGGGCTCATCTTCGAAGAAAGCACTGCCCTCGTGGGAGTTTGTAGCTGAGGGGCAGGGTGAGGGTGGGGGTAGGGGAGTCAGCGAATGGAAAATCACCATCAAGAAACATAAGGCTAGATCAGCTGTGACAGAAGTCTCACCGAAGCCAGGCCAGTGTTGCCAGACAGCACCGGGAGTGATGGACTATGAAGAAAACCTGATGAGAGAAAGGGATGGGAGTGATGGCAGGTACCGTGGAGGGCATCAGACCACGTCAGTTCAATGAAGTTCTTTTCCTAATGTGACATCTTACAGGGACTGCACAGGTGGGCCTAGCAGGAGGGGCCTAGGGAATAATCACTGCCACCTTTCTCATCCGGGGTAGATGACGCAGACTTGGTGAGAGGAAGGCACAAGTCACCACAACGTATGTCACAGAAGCTCACTGCTGCTCTTGGCTTCCAGTTTTAAAGAACAGCAGACCCATCCAGGTGTACTGTCTGTCCTCTTAACCCCCCATCTCCTCTCCAGATGGAGGTAGAGTAGACAGTTATTTGCCCTCCCAGACCCAATTCTGACATCTCCTAAGTCAAATTTTGCAGATCATCTCCCTTTCTTGGTGCCACAATTTATCAACGTGCTTACGCATGCCACACCATCTAAAGGGCCAGATTCGCAGATTCTCATCCAGTCTTCACAACATTCGCCAGGACTACATTATTATTTCCGTGTCCTTGCCACAGCAAGGTGAGGTCACACGTTCAAGGTTCCTTAGCTCGTGAGCAGAGCAGTGAGCATTCAGGGTCTGCCTCCTGTCCTTGCTGCAGAGATGCTGGGGTCTGCTGCCTGCTCCAGACCTGTACTTCTGTCTGGTTCCCAGTCCTGTCCATGGATCCTGTTAGACAAGCCCTGTCCCGAATCGTGGCAGGGGGGCCATGTCCCGGCGGGGCTAAAGGAATTCTCTGGTATTCTCAAAGAAGAAAGTGTTCCCACAGTGCCCAGCCATCTCCCGCCCCCGTTGGTAGAAGCTAGGTCCCTCAGGAAATGGCAGAGGAACGAGGGAAGATGGAAACTTAGCTTGTGTGAAGCATTGTCTGGAGAGAATGCTGGCTGCTCCTCAGATCTGAGTTTGAGGCCTGTTCCGGTCCTGGACTGTGTCTCCTACTCCACTTTGGTCAGATTCCCTCCGGCCTCCCGGTCTTTTGTCTTCACCTATGGGCATCTGCTCATCTTCTCCTCCCACCCCATCCGACTTGCTGTGCTTTCTGTTCTTTCCTGAGCCTCATCTACCCTCCTCAGTTCCCAGCTCTCGGCCTGCATGTCTGCCTGTACCAACCTCCTCCTTTGGACTGAAGGCCCTGGGTACCGAGGCCCTCAGCTCACACAGTTTAGACTATGGGGAACCTCTGAAGGCCTGGAGCTAGGGATGTGCAGACCACCAGATATGGACTGATGAGATCACAAACTCCGGGTTGCAGGCATTGGACAACTAGACTGGAACAAGATTTATAGCCTGATACTAAAGCTACTGAACTGCTCTGGGCAAGGCCAATGCCCTGGGGCTGTTTCTCCATCTGTCGCTCAGGAAGGCTGATCTCAGTGAGCACTAAGAATCTCCTAGCCATGGCATCCTGGAGGTTTAAGAATCTTAGACTTCATCTTCACTAAGGAGATGAGAATCAAGTGAGTTCTTCCTCTCTCTCCTTCCACACACGAGGACAAAGGTGAGGTCTCTGGACACAGGTCCTGGCTCCAAGTGGGAAGGAGCCTAGGGGAAGGGTCTTCAGAGCCTCTCTTCCCTTGGCACATTCACCCTGTGCTCATTCATTCATTCATTCATTCAAAGCACATTCGTCACTTTCCTGCGGGGTAGGTCACCAGCTCTGTGGCAGGCTCAGATCACTGCTTCGTGGTGTGCTTCTCCAGCTCCGTGGGCACCAGCTCTCTTCCGTGGGCTTATTTCTTGGCTCTCAGACCTCAGGGAGTGGCAAGAAGTCGTTCAGAGGGGACCTCTGGTATCACACTATATTGGGGAAAGGGCCATAGTAGAGGAATGCTGTGTGGGATAAGGTCTTGCCGCTGGCTGTCATGGAGGCTCAGGGATAGGTGCTGGAGGACCTTCCTGCCCAGGCTGACCCTTGAGAACCACCTGGGGGGCTTCAAGAAGTTCAGATTCCTGGGCTGTGTCCTACAAAGTTTCCACTCCTAGAACTGTCCATTCCTGGGTAGCACTAAACGGTAACAGGGGAGAGTCCCTGTCATGGGGACTACATGGGTGGCTGCTGTTCGACGCATGGCCCTTTGACCAAAGGCAACATGAGCTGATGGCAGTTGGCTTGTTAGAAATGGAGTCTGAAGCCCAGCCCCAACAGCCTACTTAGAAGCTGTCTTCCGACAGGATCCCTGATGACTTGTGTGTGCTGAGGCTGAGGGCCGCTGAGGGGCAGAGGGGCAGAGCCGAGAAGGTAGCGTCAGGATTCACGGACCGCTGGATAGTATGTGTAGGTTGGCAGCACTGTCCTGTGACTCTGAGCCTCTCTGCAGCCCAGTTGGTGGCAAGATGATGAAGTCTGGGGGTGAGACCCCTACTTAGGCACAAAGTTTTGGAGGGTGTCCTCTGGTTTTCTTTTCTCAGGTGCTATGGTTCAGACGCACCCAGAGTCCATCCATATCCCATCACCCCTGACTTCCCCAGCTGAAGCTACCTTTGCAGACTATTGCTGCAGCTGCTGTCCTCACCTCAGCCCTGGGCACCCTCTTCTGCCCAAAGCCCTAACCAAGGCTACTGGAGACCATCAGTCCTTTGCTCTGTCTCACTCGGGATTCTGGGCTCCCAGAGGAGAAACCTAACTCTTTCCAGGGACTGTACGTGTCTGTAAGAGTGACCCCTCCAGCCTTCTTTCCTATGTCCTCCTGCCCAGGTCCCCCTCATTCGTCTTCCTCTCGCTCCCCTCCAGGTCCTCTCCTCTTTGGTACCACGGTCTTCTCTTGGGCATCTGACTTCCTGTGTTCCCCTTACTCGCCTTGTTTCTTGTTCTCCTAGCACATAGGCTCCATGATACCAGTCATTTTAGCCTCTTTTGCCAATTTTCTCATCCCTTAAATCCAGAGCAGTACCCAGAACAGGATGAGTGTTAAATAAATATTTGTTTAAGGCCAAGGAATCTGGGTCTGGAGGGGCAGCAGTGTATGCCTGTAACCCCGCACACAGGAAGCAGAGGCAAGAGGGGCTATGGTGGGGCTAGCCTAGGCTACATGGCAAAGCTTTATCTGAAAACAAAATTATTGAATGAAGAAAGCAATGGTAAGATCTGAGTTCAAGATTGGACAGGGGCCATGCCTTTGAGTCCACCCTTCAGTGGACCGCTTTCTTCCTTGCCTTTCCTGGGAATCCCTCCCTCTCCCATGAAGCCATGATGAACAGGCCAAGGTGTGGTGATGAACTGCTATAATGTCTAGAACAGGGTGTGGTTACCTGTGCCACTGCAGACACTCTAGGCTACAGATGAAGGTGTTCACCTCCAGGCCCTCTCTCCAAACTCCCATCTCCCACTGCATCAGCCCGGGCATTCCCAACCAGAGATCCAAGACCGACACAGAAAAGCTCCTAAGCTGCACGGTCCAGCCTAAGCCAACCTCTGCAATGCTCTCTTAATTTTTTATTGTTTTTTATGTGTATCGCTGTTTTGCCTGCATGTATGCCTGTGTGAGGATGTAGGGTCCTGGAGCTGGAGTTACAGGCAGGTGTAAGCTGCCATGTGGAGGCTGGAAATTGAACCTGGGTTCTTTGGAAGAGCAGCCAGTGCTCTCAGTTACTGGGCCATCTCTCCAGCCCCGACTCTTTCTCCGCACTTTCCCTGCCCCCTCTGCCCTCTTTATTCTGTCATTTGTGGGAAATTAGACCCTGAATTAGACCCTGGACATTAGACCCTGAATTTCAAAAACAGACTCCCTTCCCTTGAAAGCCTAGAAAGAGTGCTTTTTAACATCGAATTCCTCTCCTTGGAGCCTCAGTCAAATATTCAGGAAAATAAATGTGGAACAACTCTCTATCATCACTTCCTGGCTATTTGACCCTGGCAATGGGACTCAAAGTTCAGTTCTCTCCTTAGGGCAGGCCTCCTGAGTGAGGAGACCTGAGTTCAAATCTCAGCCCCACCACTCACCAGCTGTGTGACCTTGGACAAGTTCCCTAACCTGTCTGTGCCTCAAGAGAAGGCTATTAATAGCTCCTGACTCATAGGGAAGTTGGGAGGATTAAATGTGTTAAGCGCTCGGCCCAGAACCCAGAATGTAATCAGTGTTTAATTATTATGGTTCATTATCTTCTCACCAACTAGTGGCCCTAGAAGACTCGAACCTTCACCTGTATGTATCCCACCTGCTTTCTTCTTTGAATTTCCAAATCCCTAAAAATCCCCTCTTTGTGGGATCACCCTACATACCCTGGCCCATAGGACCCCAGTTTCCAGACTCCGTCTCCCGGGATCTGGCTTTCATGATGTCACGCAGGGAGACAGAACTGGATTTTCCTGAGACCCCCATTATTACAGGCAGGTCACATTCCCCTTGAACTTCAGTCTCCCTGTCGATTGCAATGGACCACTCCTGGTTGCTTTTCCTCCTCCTCTAGAGGGAGGTGACAACTTGCACCTGCTGGGTGGCAGGGAGGGAGGGCAGGCAGGCAGCTGACATCAGACTCTGGCTGAGAGCCAGATTCAGTGTCCTGAGATGCAGACAAGGATGCCAGTGTGGTGGGCCTGGCAGTGGAGGAGGCCACACCCCATAGCTCCAAGCATCAGGAAATACTCAGGCCTCAGGGAGGGGCAGTGGCAGGGGTCCCTTGGACCTAAGAGCTGCCAGATCTTGGGACCAGTGATGAGGGCTGCTCATCCCTGTTTGTGTCAGTGGACACGGACAGTGCTCATTCTCAGACTGGGTTACCCCGCCAAGTTGACGCCAGGCTGGGTGGGGACAAGCTAATATTAGCAGGGGCAGCCCCGGACAGCTGAACTCAGGGGGCCTCAGGAGCCAGCTTCACTGTGCCCAGACAGAGGCCACTGCAGCCAACATCATGGCAGACAAGGGAAACTTTCCTAGCCTCTACAGGGCCTCAAATGCCCTTTCCACCTCTCACCCAGTGGCTGCCAGCCCCGTTCCTGCCTTATCCACAGCCCATGGCATCCCACACCTTCCCTTTTTCCCTCACCTGCGCAGAGAGAACCTTTCGGCTCTACTGTTAGTGCCCTGTATTCATTTGGCCATTTAGTTACCCAGCAGATACGGAGAGGCGGTGGGAACAGCAGTGGTAGGCACTGCTGGCCGTGCTAGGAGTATCAACCCAAGAACAAAACGGTCAGAAACCTCCAGGTGCCCTTGGAACCTTACATGCCAGTGTGAGAAACTGAACAGCGGATGTGCAGTGTGCCCAAGGGGAACCAGTGCCACGGGGCTGCTCATTTTAGCGGAGGTGGAGGTGGAGGAAATGCCGGAGAGAGCCACATGACATCTGGGCAGCAGAGCAAGTTAGACGTACAAAGTCTGTCAGCCGGCAGGCATGTTCGGGGCTCTACGCACAGCAAAGGCATAGCCAGAGCCGGGGCAATGGTAGGCCAGAAAGGGCTGTGCTCCTCACAGGCTGGGGTTCTGCTTGGTGTCCCCCCCCCCCAAGCCTTCCAGCTCGAGAGCTCAGCCCTCTCTGTGCTTGCAGTGATCTCCTCTGACCTCCCAACTCCATGGCCACAGCTGCCCACACAGGGTGGCTCTCTCTCTGAAAACCAGCCATGCCCAGCTGCCACCAGACTGGGATGGTGACCTGGCTCCAGAGCTGGGTGTAAGGCCAGTGGAAAGTGGGTGAGGGGTTCTGCCACACAAAGCTTGCTGTCGCGTCGCTTCCGGCCCCATGGCTGCTCATGAGTTTCCCACTACAGAGTACGCCGTGAAAGTGACTGCGGCAGAGGCTGTGGTCCATCCTAGAGCTGCAGATGAGAAGGTGTGTGACCTCTGCTGTCCTCAGCCACCCTGGCTCACCAGTGGGAGGAAACAGAAAGCTCCAGTGAATTACCACACAGAGAGCTTTTCAGCCAACCCAGGTGCAAATTAGATCATTCTCGCCGTTTCTGCAGGAAGGTGTTTTTGGGGGGTGTTCTGAAGTCACTAGCCTTGGTGGTTCTTAGAACACAAATCTAATGTCTACAATGAAGTTGGTATTGCTGAAGTCACGTCTGTGGAGTCGCAGGCCTGCCAGCAGATTCCCTGAAAACCTTTTTCTGACTGCTCAGAGGGTAGAGGAGCCTACTCTCGAGCCTTGTTGCCAGGTCAGGCTTGGAAACATACTTCAGAGCTCAGCTGCACACCAGGGCCAGTGTCTCACTCATTAAAGATGAATTTGTATGTTCAACCTCAGGAGCTCGCTGGGCAGCTGTGAGGAACATGGCTGCCCGCTGGGCCATAGGGAGCCAGCTTGAGCCCTGGAGGGACTGGAGGTGAGCTCTCTGCAGGGTGCTTCCTCATGGCGCCAGCTACCCCTGACTTAGTTGCCTACATGTTTGGTGCATTTCTGGGCCTTCATTTCCTTAGCTGGAAGGTGAACATAGTGGGGTTAGAGAATCCAGTACAATCAGCGGCAGAAAGAACTCAGGGAGAGAATATGGTTCCTACTTAGGCCATGTATGGAGAGACCACCATGCCAAGGGCAAGGGAGTGATGCGGGGAAGAGTCAGGGCCTTTGGTCATGGCCAGGACTGCATTGTGGTATTTACGCTGCCTCAGTGTGGAACTGGGCAGATGACATCTAACAGAATCCGTTTCTTTAAGTGAAAAATGGGAATAGCAGTTTGCATCCCTGGCAGGGTGCGCCTCCGAGGAGCAGAGCCCCTGGCCTGGTTCCTGGCAGCTGGAACGGTACTTGCTGAGGGCAGGATCTGGCAGCACCAGCTGGGCCTGGACTTAGGTTCCCTGGTATACAGCGAGGCCCTGGCTGAGGCGCAGAGATGCAGAATGTGGAAGCCTGCTGGCCTCACAGCCTCGGGCATGAACCACCATCACCAATGATATATTTAGTGACACAAAGGTCAGAAATGCCATGCACTGGCTTCCCTTCTGGGCGGCAGGAGTTGTGTCTCTCGAGACCTGGCTGTCACCAGGCAGATGTATTCTTTTCTCTCTAGCAGTCTGGGAATTTGAGTGCAAGCGTGGCAGTTAGGAATCATGGTGGCTTCCTGTGTCCTCAGCCCTCTCTGAAGCCTGACGGCTACAACCCTTGAAATCCTGTGCACTCTGCTCTTGCAGCCCACCCACCCTCCACCTGCAGGCTCCTCAGCCTCCTCTATCGCCTGCCTGCCTGCCAGCCCACCCTTGAGTTCTGTTTCCTGTGGCAAGTGTGTCCTCCTTCCCTTTGCAATTTGGATGCTTCCTTGCCGGCAAGTTTTGATTGCCCCTCCTTTGTAGAGAAGTTCCCAAGATTCCCTTCCAGAACAGGCTGCTCTGTCCTTGCTGCTTCCAGAGAACTTTTCCTTGCTCCACTTCCAAATGCTCTACTGGGGTATAGGTTTCTTGTACTCAACAGAAACCCACAAAGGTACAAAGTACCCCTAAGACCACGGAGTGCCTGGACAGACCAGGAGATCAATAGATCTTTGTTCACACCGTGTGTTTCCAAATAGTCTTTGAGGCAGAAGGATTTGACATTATGCTCACCTTATTGATGAAGGAAAAATGAAAATAATATAAGGTCCAGAGATATTAACTTATTTGTCAGAGGTCACCTAGTTGGTAATTAGTAGAATGAGACTCGGGATCTTATTTGAAAGTTAAGGTAATCTGCAGGAGGGCCAGTAGGTGTTCGTTCTTGCTGGGGGATGGGTGGTCCTATGGTCAAGAATGGCATGTTGGACAGACAGATGAGTGACAGGTGAAAGAAATAATGAATGAAAAGATGAATTGTGAGTGTATGCACATGAATGGATAGAAGGAGGGGCATACAAATAGACCCACAGCTGGGTGGGAATGAGGTGGATGGGTTGTGGGTGGGTATGTGTGTGGGTAGGTGGATGGACTCACACGTGAGCAGATATACGGAGATGTGAAGGGATGGAGAAACGGATGGGTGAATGGTGGAGATGGAGGATGAGCGGCTATTCCCCTGTGAGTGTGTGTCTGTGTGCAGGAGGAGCAGTGTGTGTGCATGGGATGGGGATGGGTACTCAGCCTCCTGCACATGCGCAGAGGCAGGAGGAAGACATCTGGTTTCCTGCTGTCTGAATGGGTAGACTTGTGTTTCTGACTGTCAAGGCTAAGGAGGGTGTGCTGACTCCCATCACATGAAAACATCCTAGAAAATGGGTTTGAGAACTGAGGGCTTGAGGGCAGAGCAGAGGAGCACAAGGTGCAGAAAGTGAGATTGCCTGAGGCAGAGGGGGTCTCACAGGCAGAAGGAGAGGGTTAAGATCTAGGGTCAGAGGCTGGTCTTAAAGGAGAGGGCTTGGTAGAGAACAGAAAGCCATGGTGGCCAAGCTGGAGAGCTGTGTGACAGGACAAGCCTTGTCAGCCTTGCCTTCTCCACAACCACTAGAAGGCAGATAGAGAGTGGGGTCTGGCGTTTAGACCCTAGGACACGTGAGCATGCTATAATTGCATTCTGTTAAGGGCTGAGGGGAGGCTATTTCTCCCGGTCGCCAGCCTGGATGAGCGGTGTTGGCAGCGTGAGCACACTGTGCAGGGCAGCTTTGCTGGCGGGGGACATGGCACAGACAATGAGGTTTTCCTGAGGCCCAGGAAGGCCTTGCTTAGACTAGTTCTGCCATCTTCCTGTCATTTTTGCTACCATCCCCAGACTCTAGCAATGACCCAAGACTCCATTCCAGTTGCCTAGCAAGGGCAATAAAGGGACTGTGGGCATGAATGGCCGTCAGTGAGCTTGGCAGGACCTGGATAAGCCTTTGGCGCTGCAGTATGGAGCATGCTTTTCCAGCTGGAGCTAGGGCTGTTAGTTTGCACAAAGCACAGTAATGTGAGTTCCAGCCACCCCCCAGCTCTGTTCTAGCATTCCCCAGCACCAAGCTGCACCCCCCTGCACACACACACACACATTGGCCCAGCAATCTCCCTGGGAAACCAGGTCCCAGTGAGTGCCTGGTGTGCAGCTAACTGCTCATTACAGTCACGGCTGTGGCTAAGTATAGCTCCTGCACACACAAGACCAAGACAACAGGGAAAGCCTTTCCATAAAAAAAAAAAAAAACCCACATGCAGACAACCAGACAGCTGCACACGCATGCTCCCACACTCACGCACAGCAGTGGCCATGCACACACGGACACACACTTGCACCAACACAGTGTTTGCTATTCAACTCACTCATTCAGTAAATGTCGTTTGAGGGAGTAGGAGTGTGATCAAAAGCAAATGTTCTTGAGCCAGACAAAACTGCGCTTCCAGCCCTGACTGCACCATTGCTGCCCAGTTGTGACCTGGCTGACTTATTCAGATTCTCTGAGCCTCAGTTTCCTTTGTAAAAATTGAGAAGGCACCATGATGGCCAGTGAGATGCCTCGGTTGTTGTGCAAGTAGGAGGACCTGATTTTGAATCCTGGGCACCCACGGGAAAGTTGGGGTGCTCACACAAGTAGCTTTAACCCAGCATAGCTCCAGCTTCAGTGAGAGACCCCATCTCAAGGGAGTAGGGAGTGTAAAAGAGCCAACAAGACGCCTGATGTCCTGTGACCTCCATGGCACTTACGGACACGTATACTCACACACAGCACACGCATGGGGCTGGGGGAAGCACAACTATGTGTGACCCTTAGAGTCAGCATAGGGCTAAAGATGAGACACAAGGTATGTGAGGTGGGCGTGGCTCGGAACGTCAGTAGACAGTAGATGTTTTCATCTCCACTAGTGAGTCCTACTGTGTGCATGAGCTTGTGCTGGGAGCATTATCTAGAGCTGTTATCCTGGAGGGTTCTGTAACGTGATGGATGTCTGGTGCGCAGTGGGTGCTCAGCCGATATACTGTTTTATGACTGAACGATTGAATGTTTGGATGTTACATCCAAGGGTGGCCAGATGTCCTTGGAGCTTTCTCCTCCCAGGAGTGTCCACCCACATTTGTCCATCTCAAGCCAGTAAGCCGTCTGTGGCAGGAGCCCAGGCAGCCTCCACGAGCCAGCCTGCTAGAGTGGGTGGTGCTTGTTCAAGAAGCAGCCCCTGAGCTGCAGGCAGCTGGATGCTGGACCCCCAAACCAGAGTCAGCTCTGGACCTAGCTTGGGCAGACACAGGAGTTCCACAGGCTCTGGCAGAAACTGGTACAGATGTCAGATGGGCTGGGGCCCTTGGCTTGACACCTGGTGGGCTTGCATTTGCTGAGGAAGGGACTCGGGTCCAGCCTGGGTACAAAACAAGCTACAGGATTTGGAGCCCCTGTCACTGTTCCCAACCTTTGAATAAACCGACTGTTAAAGTGCCCAGGCCATCTCCTCCCATCACACCTCCTCAAAAGGAAAGTGACATTTCCTTGTGCTTTTTAAAGCCCAGACTGGCTGGGCCAGGCCTGGGTGTGGGGTGGGGAGGGAGTAGGTGGCACTGGGAGTCACACAGCCCATGTCTCTCCTCACCTTGAGTGATCTCAGGATGCTGGGAATAGACATGGTCTCATCAACTCCCCGTGCGTCCCAGATTCCAATGTTGGTGCCCAGGTTTCGAAGTCCCCACTCTAGCAACCATATCCAGGCTTTGGCTTCCTCGTTCTGTTGCTGTTCTGTCTCATGAATGGGCCAGATGCCATTGAACGACAGCACAAACACCTTAACTGGTCACCCTTCTCCCTGGAAAGGTACCCCGGTGACCTGGTGTCTACCTCCATGCGTGATACATGTCATGTTTATGTCTGATGGACATCGAGGTCTCTCTCTGTGTAGCAACTGCTCCTACTGTCAAGGAGATGAAAGGGGTTGTGTTCACTGCTAGTGAGCACAGGCGAACCCTCAGCTGGCACCCCAGTCACCAGTACAGACCTGGGTCTGCTCTCAGTCCCGGAGCCTGCTGACTCTGTGGGGCCTGAGTGTGCCTGTGATGATGGGGGCATAGAGAACGGTTAGGTTAGGGATGGTGTTTGTGGCCACTTCAGTCACAGATTTGTGAGGAGCAACAACCCTTTTGACAGTTTGGAGACAGATGTGCTATCATGGCAAGTGCGGGTGTGAACACAGACGGACGGCATCACCCGTGAGCCCGTGACTGTGTGTGCGGGTGTGGACACAGATGGACGGCATCACCCGTGAGCCCATGACTGTGTGTGCGGGTGTGGACACAGACGGCAGTGCCCGTGAGCCCGTGACTGTGTGTGCGGGTGTGGACACAGACGGCAGTGCCCGTGAGCCCGTGACTGTGTGTGCGGGTGTGGACACAGACGGCAGTGCCCGTGAGCCCGTGACTGTGTGTACTGTATGTGTAGACAAGAATACTGGCTCACCTTCTCAGAAGGTTGCAGGGAGAAGCTCCTGCAGAGAGATGCAGATGGGGGACTGAGGCACACGAATCAAGTCAGCATGCGTGTGTGCCCATGACTACACACATGCAGAGGCATAGATAGGAAAATGGCTTGTGACTATCAGTGCTCACTGGTTTGGGAAAGGGTCATTCTTTCTCCTACTAATTGGAGAGTTGGGTTGAGCCTTGAGGCAGAGCCAAGCAAGATGTGTGAGGCCAGCTACCTCTGAGACCATGCCTCCTTCCGTGCATCCTCGTGAAGACCAATCCAGAGCATGTAAATCACGAACCCCTCTCCAACTGGACTCGGAATGTGGATAGATGTTATTGTATGTAAATCACAGCTCAGTGGTGCTGTGTTAGTGTGCTAGAAGATGAGGCATGCATACCCTGGGAAGAGAAAAGAAGAAGAAGAAGAAAAAGAAGAAGAAGAAGAAGAAGAAGAAGAAGAAGAAGAAGAAGAAGAAGAAGAAGAAGAAGAAGAAGAAGAAGAAGAAGAAGAGAAGATTAGCTCACTGGGGAGGCTGGTTCAGATTTTAACCTCATCCGTGGGCGAGGGAATGACCACGGAGATGCTGAGAAAAAGGCATTCTAGGCAGAGGGCACAGCTGGTGTGGAGGGACTAAGGCAGACATGTGTCCAACACATCTGAGGAACATGTCTGAAGACGCAGGTGTGCGAGGGGAGAAAGAAGTGCACCTGGGTAGTAATGAAGGCTGGAAGGGGACGAAGGCTCAGATGGAGCAGGCGTTTCCTACAGGAGAAATGGGAGCTCTTGCTGCCTTCTCAACAGGGAAATGACACAGTTGAATATTGAATGTATGCTTTAAAGTTCATCTGGATGCTGTTGCACCAGAAATATTGGAAACTGGAAATGAGTCCGCAGACCATGGCCATAAGCCACGGGAAAGATAATGGGGTGGTGGGCTGCAGGAGTTGGGTGGGAAGGGCTCAGAGTGGGGGTGGGCCTGAGCAGACCCACCAGAATTATTTAGATTAAATGTGAGCTATGACAGAAAGAGGGATGTGAGGATGGCTGCAGGTTTTGGGGAAGAATGTCCTGGAAGGATGGAGAAGCCTGTGGGGGTGGCGGGTGCTCAGGAGTTTAGCTGCCAGGTTAAGCTTGAGTGAGGTACTAGAACACCACTTGGGGATGCCAGGGAGGTGGGCACAGGAGACCTGTATTCACGGGGAAGCCGTGGGGAGTGTGCTGAGTGATGCTTTCCCGGTGGGAGCCAGACTTAAAGTCACACCTGAAACAGCCCAAGGGGAGTGAAGGGGAGATGGAGAAGCGGAGTCAGGATGGCTCTCAGAAGTGTCCTTCAACTGTGAGGTTGGGAGCAGGGCATGGAGAAGGACCGGTTGGAGAAGTGGGGTCCCAGGAGTTAAACAGAAGGGACTGAGTGGTCAGAAGCAGCTGGTAGTGCACAAACCCCAGGGACAACTGCCCCCCATTCTCTGCCTCAGTTGGTCTTGCCCATCCCTGCAGCCTCTGTTGCGAACCGATGCTTCCGATTGGAAGCTTTTTAAAGCCCATTGGATATCTCGTCCACTCCCCGCTGGGGCCTTGTCACCGTATGCAGGTGCATTTTTCACTTCATGACTGCGTAATGAACGTCGGCTCACCTGCCAGAGATGCATCTGATTCCCCATTGGCAGTGTCCCTCCACCCTGCAAATGTCCAACAGCTATTTACAGCATGGGCGCGCTAACTAGTGTCCCTCAGAGGCCTGCCCTCTAGAGTCACCTTCAATTCCCTTCCCAAACGTGCACACACGCACGTGCACGGAGACTGGATCCCATATGACATGAAGTGGATGCTGGAGAGAGTCCATGTAGTGGACTCCTGATAAACCCCTTTTCTACCTCTTCCATGGAGCTTAGAGCCTCAGTTTTCTGATTTGCTGAGTGGGCGCTATTGAAACTACAGGCTAATGACCCAGTGTTTTGGGTTTTGCTTGTTTGGTGTGTGTGTGTGTGTGTGTTGCTCACATGAGAATCAAACTGGGAAGATGCATGGTAAATGGTAGAAGGCTGTGTCCATTGCCGCCACGGCGGAAAGACGAATGCCTTCCCTCAAGGGCATTTGGGATAGATGTGGAAACAGCGGAGAAAGAGTGAGTGCTGAGGCACAGGTTTGTTTTCAAACCCTGCCTGCCGCAGCCAAGCTGCACAGGGCTCTGCTGCACATGTCTCGGGCACACTGAATCTTTTCTTTTTCTACAAAATGGGGGGGGAAAGTTCCTAGAGAGACGTGAATACCCCTGCCCTCTACGAGCATGCCGTTAGGACAATGACGTTCAATGGAGCTTCGCGCTGCTGGGACTCGGGTGGCTGTGCGGATCTAGAGGGTGGCGTGTGCCATTCCTAGCCATCCGCTGTGGGTGTGTAACACCAGCAGGCCTGAGACAGCATGAGGAGGCCCAAAGCTGGAGTGTGAAGGAAGCCTGGTGGGAAGGCAGCCTGCTCAGGTGGGTCCCAGCACCTCCAGGTGTAGCCAGCGTTGTAAGGAGGCAAAGCGATGTGATCTGTCCCTTCCAGGGGGTGGAGTTGGAGAGGAAGGGGTGGAGGTGGATTTAGACAAGAGATAAATCCTTCTCTTGGAGGCATCCAAAGGCTGAGTGAGTGGCTCTGTCAGTGACTCACGGCAGGTGGTCACCGACAGAGTCTGTTCCAGGCTCACTAACAGTGGGGATCACAGAGCGCCCCCTCTGGAGGTCCCACTTCCTGATCTGGGGACTTGTTCATACTTACCTTATTCCTCTGGAAAAGGCTTGAGGTATGTAAGACACACCTCTAGATCAGAGCAGCAGAGGGTTAGCTGAGTTCCCAGGCAGCCAGCATGAAAGAACAGCCACTGACTCAGGGCTCTCAGACAGCAGGCAGAAGAGTCCACAGAGTAGGAGACACGCTCGTCCTGGCGTCTGAGGAAGGGTCTATGTGGGACACTAGTGTACTTCTGAGTTTGACATATTACCGGGAAGATGAGAGAAGGCCACCTGTTATTGCTACTGTCTGCCCCTCAGTGTGCTTTCCTGGAGGCTCAGGTGTCTTGGAACATGGGCCTCTGTCACTCTGCCTGCCTGTGGTTGACAGAGTTTAGTTGTGCTAAAGTCCAGATGGGTTCACGGGAGTCCATCTGGTGGGATAAAGGAGCTGATGAGATTCAGGGAAGCACGGGGCCACGAGGCAGAGTGGGAACTGACATACTGCTTGAGAACTTGACTTTTAGGGTCCTCTGAAGAAAATGCTTCACTGGGTTGCAGAGGTTTATATGGCCATGTGTGCAAAAAACCAGAAGAACAGGGCCTACCAGACAACCATTGGCTATTGGTGTCCTTCATCTTGTTACTGTGGTTGGCAGCTCTGGCTCAGCCCCCACTTATCCTGTGACCTTGTTTGTCCTTCACCCTGGCCCCAAGTTCTCCCAGTTCCAAGTCAGGCATTCAATGCAGAAAGCCGGTGTCTACCTCAGTGTTGGGTCTCGTCCTCTGGGGGACACCCCATCCTCTGGGGGACATCCCGTCCTCTGGGGGACATCCTGTCCTCTGGGGGACACCCCGTCCTCCGGGGGACACCCCGTCCTCCGGGGGACACCCCGTCCTCCGGGGGACACCCCGTCCTCCGGGGGACATTCCGTCCTCCGGGGGACACCCCGTCCTCTGGGGGACACTCCGTCCTCCGGGGGACACCCCGTCCTCCGGGGGACATTCCGTCCTCCGGGGGACACCCCGTCCTCTGGGGGACACTCCGTCCTCTGGGGGACACACCGTCCTCTGGGGGACATTCCGTCCTCTGGGGGACACCCCGTCCTCTGGGGGACATTCCGTCCTCCGGGGGACACCCTGTCATCTGGGGGACATTCCGTCCTCTGGGGGACACCCCGTCCTCTGGGGGACACCCCATCCTCTGGGGGACATTCGTCCTCTGCTGGCCATGCCCACCTAGCG
Organism: Chionomys nivalis; assembly: GCF_950005125.1. Classification (NCBI taxonomy): domain Eukaryota; kingdom Metazoa; phylum Chordata; class Mammalia; order Rodentia; family Cricetidae; genus Chionomys; species Chionomys nivalis. Next base: position 39,017,200 of record NC_080108.1, on the reverse strand, counting down.
TGACCCACACAGTGCAGACTGTGAGGCCTGTGCCTTCAGCTCTCGTGAGGACAAGGCTGTCTCCTGCTCCTGCTCTGTAGTTAGTGCGCAGGTGGTGACAGGAGCAGCACAGATTCAGGGGAAAAGGACAACGCGAGAAGTAGCACGTTCTCCCGTTAGCTCCTGCTCTAGCTCTTCTCCCCTTCTCTGGGAATCTGGGGAAAACAAACCCCTAAATGCTGTTTGACAAGGAACTGTGGCCTGACTCTTGTTTTACGGAATTTGGAACTGGTAGTCTGGGTGGTTTTCGCACTGCATAATTCTTCCCTGAATCTGGGAAGCCCCAGGCCTCAGGGCATTTCCCCCATGCCTCTCAATTGTGTTTTGGTTCCTGGAGTGCTTGTTGCTATCCCATTTTAAGGACCATATGACTAAATTCCCCAGAGGTTACCACCCTGCTGTCAGACTAGACGTGGCAGAGCTAGGATTCGAACTCTGTGCACCCTGCTGTCAGACTAGACGTGGCAGAGCTAGGATTCGAACTCTGTGCTGGATGGAAGCCACGTCCAGGCCTCTGCTATCTCAGATGACCTGCTTCCCAGGCTCTCTTCATGTGTCTCCTTGAATAGCAGAGCCATGTGAGGTATGAGTCTCATCTTGTCCCATAAACCCCACATTCGAGTCACCTGGGTCATAAATGAAAAGAACATTCTGCTCTCATTCATATGGCTTTGCGTGTGTACATCTGCTTCCTCAGTCTCCCCAAAGCCTCTAGTGCCACCCCTGTCGCACGAGTCTCCGCTCATCCCACCTCTTTTGACCCTCACCAGATTCGTCCTTGAAACGGGGAGGCGGAGACAGAAGGATTGCTGGTGCTTCTGCTGCCAGCATAGCTCCAGCTTCAGTGAGAGACCCCATCTCAAGGGAGTAGGGAGTGTAAAAGAGCCAACAGGACGCCTGATGTCCTTCTGTGACCTCCATGGCACTTACGGACACGTACACTCACACACAGCACACGCATGGGGCTGGGGGAAGCACAACTATGTGTGACCCTTAGAGTCAGCATAGGGCTAAAGATGAGACACAAGGTATGTGAGGTGGGCGTGGCTCGGAACGTCAGTAGACAGTAGATGTTTTCATCTCCACTAGTGAGTCCTACTGTGTGCATGAGCTTGTGCTGGGAGCATTATCTAGAGCTGTTATCCTGGAGGGTTCTGTAACGTGATGGATGTCTGGTGCGCAGTGGGTGCTCAGCCGATATACTGTTTTATGACTGAACGATTGAATGTTTGGATGTTACATCCAAGGGTGGCCAGATGTCCTTGGAGCTTTCTGTCCACACTCCCAGGGAGTCTGGGGCCAACCATTTGTCCTTGTTGCTAAGTCCCGGGGCCTTCCGACCTAGTTTGTCAGATGTCTACCAGGCTGTGCCCTAAGTAGACAGTCTGACCCCGTACACCGGGACCAAGGCTGGTCCCGTCAGCTTCTGTTCCTGTATGACTTGGTCACTCTGCTGAGCATTCACATAGCCTTCAGCTCATTCATTTCCCATGGGCTGAGCATTAACCAGGTTCTCTGAGGGATAATGGGGGTGTTTTGTGTTTCAGTTTCCATGGTGACCCCCAACTCAATGGCCCCATTCCATGGCTGTCGGCTGCCAGGCTTTTCTGTGTGTGCGAGATGAGCTGATGAGCAGTGGGTTGACCAGGTGGATGGTGAGTTGGGCAGGTTGTCTGAGGCCGACAACATATTTGAATGTCTCTCAGCTCATGCTTCCTCTTGCACCAGAGCGATCTCTCTCTCTCTCTCTCTCTCTCTCTCTCTCTCTCTCTCTCTCTCTCTCTCTCTCTCTCTCTCTCTCTCTCCTTCCCTCTCTTCCTCTTCTCTGCATTTATTTATCTATTGTGTGTGTGCACATGTGAGCCATAGCCTGCGTGTGGAGTTCAGAGGGAGTCAGTTCCTTCCTGCAGGTATGTGCACTCCAGGGATCAAACCCGAGTTGTAAGGCTTGGTGGGAAGCGCTTTACCAGACGAAACATGCCACTAGTCCCCGTATGTGGTCTTATTCCATCATTGTCAGCTGCGAGAAATAAGGTCTGCCAAGGACCGAGAACTACTCAAGGCCGCCCAGTTGAATTGGGACTCCAGTTCTGGCTGGTTGACCTCAAGGTCATGTCATTTCTTCTCAGCTGCTGCCTCCTTCAACAGTCCTGAGCTGCTTGCTCTTGGCCCAGGGAAGAGAAGGCGGGGCACTTGGAGTAAGAGACTTGGAAGAAGGTGGCATAGCAGGGCACTGACTAAGTAAAGGCTCAGTGCTCATGGCGATCAGAACCCAATGCCGGAGCCTACTGTGACATCTGGGGGGCTCGTCTCAAGAGTCTCTCAGTCTTAGGTGGCTCCTGCCATTGGCTGTGCCTCTGTCCCCACTCATGCCCAAAGAGTGGCTTTTCACAGAAGCCCTTGCAGGTGACCTCTGTCTCAGTGTCCTGGAGTCTCTAATAACCACATCTCTACAGTTTTAAGATCGAATCAGCTTAAGATCCATCCTAAGTGCAGTGGCATGAAGTAAGGGTGTGGGAGAAACAGCCTTTTAAGGATTGATGCATGCTAGGATTTGCTAACGCCCAAAAGGTGAAAGTAAGAGATTCATTTGAGGTGAAAGCACATGGCAACCGTTGCCACTTTAGGACCTCGCTGCACATTTATCAGCATGGCCTGGTGTGGGCGTGAGCAAGGAGAGACCCTGCGCGTGATTTAATGAGGGGTGGTGTCCATTCTGGCCCCCGAGTTCTGTGAGGCCTGAGCACTGTCTTTCCTGATCCTGGCCCCTCTGGATGGAGAATGCTGGTGATATGGAGGAAGGGCCCAACCAAAGATTCTGCACTGTGGACAGCCATTCCTCCCTGCTGGTTTGCTTAGGGGCTCCCTTTAACTCCCACGTGTCTGCTCTTTCTCCTTGGGCTGGTGTGTGAGTGACCATTTCTGGTGTGGAAAAGGGTCTGAACCATGGAATGAATCTCCAGGTGGTCACTGACACACTAGTCCAAGACTGATCACTACAAGAGATGGCCTGCCCGTGTGTACACATGCTACAACCCACACACGCACATACTTATTCTTGTACATATCTGTCCCTTGTACACAAGCACACCATAGACAACACATGGCTCATATATGTGCACACTCATGCATATATTCTATATCGCATATACAGCCCTATGCACGTACCATTCAGTACAACATAGATGCGTCCACACGCCTCACACGCCTCCTCAAGTATACTTCTACAACACACAGGAATCCCATACACTATACAAAGCCACCACTTAGAGCTCTTGCTGAGCCTAGAGAGAGTCCATATATACTGGTGACTTTTTTACCATGCACACACCAGCTCTGATATTTTTGTTTTGCTTTGTTTTGTTTTTGGCAATCCCACCACACAGACTTTCCAAACATGGCACACTCTGCCGTGCACATACACTCCCCAGTTCGTACCACCTCAGAGCTCTGCAGGGAGCGCCTTCTGCCTACTACTGCCTGAACAGGTGCCAGCAGGGGAGGAGTATGGGGCAGGAACAGTGGTCAGGACCCAAGCAGAGCACTGGGACCTCCCAGGGCTTGATGCAGATAAAACAAACAAATAGAATTAGACCTCATGAGCTCCCCAATCCTGCAGCCCTGGCCAGCCCAGCACACTGTGGGTGTGCCCAGCCTAAGGAAGTCCGGATGAATCTAATTCAGTTTCTAAACCCAACTCAAACTGACAATTTATTTAAGACAATTGACCGTCCTGTCTGCTCTGCATCAGTGCCTTCTAATGGACGCTGTGCACCCCCATGGGGCAGATTCCGGTAGGCAGCAAGCCTGACCTGCAGTTTCCGGGGGCCTGAAGCCTAGATGTAGGCCGGGGCTCCCCTGATTAGTCATCGTGGGCTCCCACTGCCTGGGACCTTGATACCCCTTAGAATCCTCAAAAGGGACCAAGTCTAAGTCTTCACTCTCACCTTGGGGAGGCCAGAGTGGTCGAGGTCATACGGGAAGTTAGTGGTCAGATTTTGTCAGTCCTGTATACTGTGTTATAGCCGGACACTTGTTCCTGAAATGCAGATGGGAAAAAGATGAATCCACACAGTGAACCCCTGAACAGCTCTGAGAGAGAAGCACAATTTTCTGAAGACTACTGTGGTGTAAATAATTCCTAAATGAAAGTCATAGCACATATTGGTCATTTTAATAGATAGTAGGGTGCCTTTCTGATTTGTGTTCCCAGGGGTGTGGCTGTGATAAAAATAACTTGCTGATTTATAAAACGTCTTAAGTCAATAGATCCCTAGTAGGTTTGTCTGACTTTACAGCCAGCAGCCTTACCACCCTGGTTACCATAGAAATGGGATGCCTTGCTCTGTTGCTATGGCTACCACTTTCTAGAACACAATTGGTGGGTCTCATGGTTTGTGATTTGGTTCTGGAAAAAATAAAATAAAATAAAAAGAGGCAGAAACTACCAGCTTGTGTTTGTGCGGCAGCATCAAGTCATCACAGCTGAGTGCCCTAAATTCGACAAGGCAGCCGCTGCGCTAGCCAGGTTGGGGCAGCTACCTCTGGGCTGCCTGACAGAGCCCTTCGTCCTCAGGTCATAGTCCCAGGAGGGATCAGCTGACCTGGTCCTGGATATGGTGGGACTCAGCTGCTCCGGGGATGGGCTGGAAAAAGGAGCAAGCATCAGGAATGGCAGTGTGAGGGTGGCAGGGAAGGCTGAGGGGGCAGAGAGGCAAGGCAGGCTGGAGCTGCCAGAGCTGTGGGAAAGTCAGTAGCCCCCTAGCGGGGGACCAGGAGCGGGAACTGCAAGGAGGGGTGGGGGAGGGCTCCAGAAGCAGAGCGGCTGGGCCCAAGTGCCTGCAGTCTGTGTGTGTTCCTGGAGAGAGGCATGGAGGAGGTTGTATGCTACGTGGTTCGGTCACCACTCTCCCCACGTGCTGCTCTGGGTGTGTACACGTGAGTTGTTTGTGTGCACACAACCAGAGCGTAGCTGGTTGGGGTGAGGTGACATGTCTTGTTAAGGTTTCTGTGGGTTGCTCACATCCTCTGTGTGGTCCAGGCACCGAGTTGGATTCTCCATGCCTATGCAGTTGTGTCTGAGCTTAGAACAAAGGTTAGGTGTGTACTCTGGGTTATCGAGTCTGTGGTCTGTGGGTGACTGTTGGCACACAATTCACATAGAGCACAGACCCCAGTGCTTGCCCTGTGGGTGACAACCCCAGCATTGTTCTGGAATTTGCTGTCCTGGGCCTATCAGGCAGAGTTTGCCTTCCTGTCAGGGCCAGTGACATCACGCCCCACCTCTCCCTCTTAACTGTGCTCTGAATACTGTGAGGTCTTGTCTACCAGGGCTCAGCACGGCTACAGGCTAGGTAGGATGCAGCCTGGACCCCCCAAAGACACGCTCGTCACTCGTTCGTCCTCAAAAGGCTGCTTCTGCCCCAGAGTTACTGAGTCCGTTCTCCAAGGCCTAGGATCCACTGGAGTGTGGCTATGATCACATCTGGCTGGTTCTAGTCGCCTCTGCCCTTCATCGGTTTCAGGGAAGATCACAGTCTGCTCTTAGTGGGTCTGGGAAGTGGGGGCCATCCTCGGCATGGAACCATCCAGTTCTGATCCAAGGCTGGCTTCTCAGTGAGCGAAGCACAGGGAGCGCGGTGGTGAGAGCGCACAGTGTCTGAGAGAGCTCCGCACCTCTGTCTAACCTCCCTTGCTCTCTTTGAAGCCTCACTTTTGTCCCCAAACCTCTTTGTTCCTGGCTTTCCTTTGGACACAGTAGAGATATGCGACCTGTTCTACCAAGACAGTACACACAGTAGGTCCTCGAACTTTGGTAGTTTTTTTCTCTCTCCTCCCAACTTTGGGTCAGGCAAAGGAAGGGGTTATTTTGGCTTTGACGGGGCCTTGGCTGCCCTCCTATTAGCCCCTGAGCTCTGTAGAACACTGGAGTATCTTGGCAAGCCAGAATTAGCTTCTTCCACAGACCCCGAGTCTTCAGGGTCCTGCTTGTGGCAGTAAAGGCTGAGAAAGCAGGTGTGCAGGGAATCTAGCACGCTCTTCCTGGGGGTGGAGTCTTCTGTCTGGCTCTAGTCTGGTTCTTGCTTCCCACCCTCTAGCCTCCATTCTTTGTACAATGAGGCCTAGGCTACACCTTGAGCCTGGATAACCATGGGTTTTCCTGTACTAATTGTGTGTGTGCGTGCACGCGTGTGTATGTGTGTGTGTTAATTTCTGGTATCATCCTTAATTCATTCCCTTATTTATTTTATTTTATTTTTTTAAGACAACATCTCTCACTTGGCCTGGGGCTCACAGATTCAGCTACACTGGTTGGTCAGTAAGCTCTAGAAATCCATCTGGCTCTGCTCCTCAACTCTGCGGTTACAAGCACATGTCACCACACTTGACACTTTCCTTTTCTTGCTTTTCAATGATTGTTTTATTTGTATTTTATGTGTATGAGTGTTTGTCTGCATGCATGTACATGCACGTGCATACCTGGTGCTTGTGGAGGCAAGAAGAGGGGCACTGGATCCTCTAAGAATGAAGTCGCAGAGGTGAGCTACTATGGAGGTTCTGGGAATTGACCCTAGGCCCTCGAAAGCACAGTGGGTGATCTTAACTGCTGAGCCATCTCTCCATGCCCAACTCTGTTTTAAACATAGGTTCTGGTGATGGAACCCCAGGATCCACGTCTGCATGGCAAGCTCTATGCCAACCATGTCCTCTGCCTCTCTATGCTAATCTTAATAAGACCTGGCCTTATTCTGGACCTCCTTGTCCCTGTGAAGATCAGTGCCACGAGGGGACAAGTGAGAGGAGGGCTTTCAGGCTTTGCGGATCTCCTGGGAGATCAATGCCTGCCGGGGCTATTCTCACGAGCCTTTGCAAACACTAACAAGCCATCGCTGGAGACAGACTCATGGCCTCCCTGGGATGGTGTAGAGATTCCTTGAGGAGAGCCTTGGCAGGCTGCCTCCTGAGTACCACAGTTGCCAGTGGGAGCCTCGCCCCAGGGGAAGGGCTATCAACGGAGCAGTGAGGATGCATGGGATCAGGCATGAACACAGTGTTCATGGCCAGAAGTTTCTCGGGAAGAAGGACCCTCGGGTGCAAAGCCACCAGAGGAGGTACATGTGGCAAGAATGTTGGGTACATGTAGGGTGAGCACCCCGAGAGATCAAGTGCAGCCAGGGCACGGTGATCCTGGTGTACCAGGCTAATGACTCCGGGTTTTTCCCTGTGGGCAGTGTGGTAGCCGGCATGAGCAGCTCTGGGACCAGTAGCCCTGTGGCTGGGACTGAAGCCTAGAACCAGCTTTGATAGCAGTGGTCCTGTTGAGAGAGGATACAGAGGAAAAGGGTATGGCAGGGGTCACTGCATGGGGAGTATGGCCTGCCCCTGGGGAATCTAAGCTGTGAAGGCCAAGTTTCAGGAAGAGACCCAGAGGAAGTCCAAGTCCAAATGTATAGCAGATGAAAACGCATTGGTGCCTTGGAAGGACTGCCGCTCCGGCTGAGCAGGGGTTGAAGGTACATGGCTCTTCCTGCCTCCACTTTGCTGTCCTGCTTTGTCCTCCATGCATCCCAGGTCTGGAAGAGCTGGATCCCGAAAGAAGAGCTTCCTGGATTGAGAAGACTTCTTTTCTATCCTGCTTCCCTCAGCTTTTTCCAGCCCCGAAGGCTTCACAGGGTGCAGGGACTCATACTCAGCCCTCTGCTTCATTCTGTCTTTGTGTGTGTCCTCCTCCTTAGCTGAACAGGGAGCTCCCTGAGAGCTGGTGTCTGGGGAAGCGTGGTGGGAAGAAAGGATGGATGGGTGAACCAAAGACTGGTGAGCAGTATATGGGCAGGGAGAAGTAAGGAGTGGAACAGAGGATAGAAGGAAGGATGAGTGGATAGATGGATGAGTGCATGGATGGAGAAAAGGATGGATAAATGGGCAGACGGAGGGAAAACAGAAGGAAGGGAACAAGGACGGAAAGAAGATGGGTGGATGGCAAGGAGACATTGGTTCATGGAAGGATGCAAATGGATTGCATTTGATAGTAGCCTGTGAGAAGAGGTTCTGAAAACTGCATTGCTATTAAACTAACAGGATGCTAGCATCTGTGAGCAGCAGCTTACACGGACTCTTCCTGTCTGTGGGCTCGGGGAGCATGCGGCATCCTCTCATGAGACTGCTGTCAATCTATAACACCGTCTTTCCTACTCTCCTCTCCTCTCCCTGATGCTCAGAACATGATCTGGAGAATCCTCTTAGTTCTTGGTGCCCAGATCTTTTGGCAGGTTGGGCTCCAGGACTCAGGGTTTTGGTTAACCCAACCTAGCAATTCTGGGCCTCCCAGAGCACATGGGATGGAGAGGAGTACCAGGGTTAACCCAAACTAAGGCCAAGGCACTTGACTTCCTGCTGCTAATTGCGGGGTGTGTGTGGGGGTGTCTTTAAGTAGATGAAGTGGAGTCAAAGGAAACAGACACACCTCCCAAAGGCCCGGGTCCAGTAGAGTGGTTTCCTTGTGTTTCTTTGCACACCTCAGTCCCAGTCTCAATCAATGTAGCTAAATGCCATGACAGACGCCTCAGAATTCAGCGGCTCACCAAGCTTTTGGCTATTTTCTTTTGTTTTTATTTTTCATCAGAGTCTTTATTGACAGCTCATCCTAATGTAGCCAGGCTCCTTCCCTCTTATGATTTGGCTGGCAGCGGGGAAAGGAGGAACAGGTGAACAGGGATGCAGGCTTTGCAGACCTGGATCAGCAGCAGCACTTACCCCTCAGGGCTCCGAGGAGGCTAGGTAGGGTTGCAGGTTGGCCTGGGTTGTGCTGAAGGAGCTCTGCATGGCCTGCTCCTCATGTGGCAGTGTGCCTGGGCCCAACGCAACACAGGCCAGGTTTCTCCACCCTGAGCGGGAAGCCTTTACTCTGACACCTGTGTTTCTCGCCCACAGTATGTGGCCTTGGCCTCCCTCTTCTTCATCCTGGTCTCCATCACAACCTTTTGTCTGGAGACCCATGAGCGGTTCAACCCCATCGTGAACAAGACGGAGATTGAGAATGTTCAAAATGGCACCCAAGTGCGATACTACCGGGAAGCAGAAACCGAGGCCTTCCTCACCTACATCGAGGGCGTCTGTGTGGTCTGGTTCACCTTCGAGTTCCTCATGCGTGTTGTCTTCTGTCCCAACAAGGTGGAGTTCATCAAGAACTCACTCAATATCATCGACTTTGTGGCCATCCTCCCCTTCTACCTGGAGGTGGGCCTCAGTGGCCTGTCTTCCAAAGCTGCCAAGGACGTGCTGGGCTTCCTGCGCGTCGTCCGCTTCGTGCGCATCCTGCGCATCTTCAAGCTGACCCGCCATTTCGTGGGCCTTCGGGTCCTGGGCCACACGCTCCGTGCCAGCACCAACGAGTTCCTGCTGCTTATCATTTTCCTGGCCCTGGGTGTGCTCATCTTTGCCACCATGATCTACTATGCTGAGAGGATAGGGGCGCAGCCCAATGATCCCAGCGCCAGCGAGCACACACACTTTAAAAATATTCCCATTGGCTTCTGGTGGGCTGTGGTGACCATGACGACACTGGGCTATGGAGACATGTATCCTCAGACGTGGTCTGGGATGTTGGTGGGAGCGCTGTGTGCTCTGGCAGGAGTGCTGACCATTGCCATGCCAGTGCCCGTCATCGTGAACAATTTCGGGATGTACTACTCTTTAGCCATGGCTAAGCAGAAACTACCAAAGAAAAAAAAGAAGCATATTCCACGAGCACCACAGCTGGGATCTCCCAATTACTGTAAATCTGTCGTAAACTCTCCTCACCACAGTACTCAGAGTGACACATGTCCGCTGGCCCAGGAAGAAATTTTAGAAATTAACAGAGCAGGTAGGAAACCTCTTAGAGGCATGTCGATCTGACCTTTAACCTCTGCCCCCTGTAGCAATGATTCCAGATTCAGTCAGACTGCTTCCTTAGTTCCGTGGGTGACCCAGGACCCTGTGCCCAATCTTGAGGTGTGGAGCCTGGGGCCCCAGGGAGAAGCTTGGCGGCCAAATTCGGAAGTCAAGAGCTTGCTAGAGGAACCTTACTGGTGGCTCTGGGTAAGGAGGTTGACGTGGTTGGTCTCATGAGTTCTGAAGAGACCCCCACATTTGCTGAGGACTCTTAGCAGGAGCCCAGAGGCTGCTGCTTGGTCAGGAGGAGTCAGGCATAAGTCTCTGACAGGCTACTGATCTGTGGTGGGCAGGGAGGGAGTGGGTGTGATTCAGAGACACCACACAGCCTTTGATTTGGCCTTTAACATGGATGCCTTCAGGCTGTGGACTGGCAGAGTGGTACATGAGATCTGGCCAGCCGGGTCCCTGCAAAGGCAGCAGTCACGATTCTCAGCCCGAGCAGAAGCTGTCTCTGTAGCTGAGTAGACTCCTGCTCCGTGAATCCAGGTCTTTGCTAGGAGTAGCCCCGAGCCTGTGACAAGCTTACTTACCCCCTAGCATGCCAAACCAACTCATCCTCTGCCACCACTAGAGCTTAGCACTTATCTTTAGGATTCTGTTGAGTGACTCTGGCTTTCACGTTGTCTGTTTGGGTTGATGGTCCAGTGGGAGTTTCTGGTGACCTTCTGATGGAAGAGGCTGGTGAGCAAAGGCCTAGAGGGGGGCCACACCCCGGGCAGCGAGGATGAAAGCATTAGGGACCAGCAACAACCTCCCACCACTGAGAGTTGTCCCCGTATCTAGCAGTAGGGACTGCAGCAGCAGCAATACAAGACATCCCAACCGCTTACCCACGAATTCACTGGGAGATGGGGTGGGGGTGGGGAACAATACTAGTCACCGAGGGATATATTCTCATATTCCATGGCTAGTGGTTCATTATGGGACTATCTCAGTTTTATGAGAACCTGCACATAGCACATAAAGTTGACCATGGGGCTCTGGTCTGAAGATGAAAACCCATAGTCTACCTCTACCCATGGAATCCCATTGGCTACTCTGAGGACACAGGGATCTCCAAGGAACAGATGACCCAGAGAAGAATGGTGGCACTGATCTAAGAGGCGCTTGGTGAGTGTGAGGTTGGTGTGTGCTGTTAGATTCATTTAGTCTATGGAGAGCACCCCATGCCTGGGTCTCCCAGGGGGCTGCCAGCTAGCTCAGCCTCAGGTGAGACAGTCTCTCTTCCATGTGGGTGACCTCACTCAGTGGGTGATTGATGTCCTTCACTACTGTGTGCTATCTGATTCACCTTCCCATCAAAGTCCTTTCTCCTGCTGGCTGGAGCAGCCTGAGCAATGTGCCATGGCCTACTTCTCCGGCCATGGGTCATTCCAGCCCTTTCACCCAATCCCATGCCCTCTCCTTTCTGAGACTGCTGTAGGCACATAAGTAAAATGTAACTTGTGTTCTAGACCTACTGGTCTAGCCATGTCTCCATTCATGGGAAGCTCCAGGCATAACCTTTAGTTTTGAGTTAGTTTTACCCCAGGAGCCACCAGCAGGGCAAGGACAGTTTCCTCAGCTCTGGGTGAGTCCCACTGTGCACCCCGGTAGGAAGTGCTCAGCCAGAGGGGCATTACATGACCCTACTCAACCCTTCAGATTCATCTTCCCCAACACTGTCAGTCAGTATCGGTGCTCTAGACACGGAGCCCCAGGTCAACCCATTGGTGACCCCAGCTCATTCTAGCCAAGCAGAGATTGCTCTGCACACCCAGTGACATAATTTCCCATGTACTGAGGGTGCACATGCACATGCATGCGCGCACGCGCATACACACACACACACAAACTCAGCTAGTCCTAGGGATATTAGCTTTTTCCTTGTGTTGCTGCAGCAGATCCACAGAGCCTGTGAATTCCTGTGAGGTTTCCTCTGGGTTCCTCAGCCCTTCCCCTGAGAGCACCTTGCCCCTGGCTCCAGGTTTCAGGAACACAGAGAGCTCTGGTTTGGGCAGTCTTATGACTTGCTCTCCAAGCTCAAGTTCCTTTCCTTCTTGCCTCCTCCGCACACACTATTCCCGTCCCTTTCCCTTGCTGTTTGGTGCTGTCCTGATGCTCAGCCCAGCTCAGCCCCTCAGCTCTAAGGTTCCAGTCCCACCTAGAGCCTCATCTTTCACCGGAACACTGCTCACCTCCAACACGAGTGAGACCAGGCTTATCTATTGTCAGGGGCACATGAGGTTCCTAGGCTTGTCTTCAGCATCCTTGTGCCACATCTCCCTTCTCATTCAACCCCTGGATGGGCTTGGGGTGGAGGTGAGAAAGGGGAGAAGCCAGAGTTGGAGAAGGCACACATGGTGAGTAGAGACAGACCTTATGGGGATGTGGGCGATGAGGTCCTGTGGGGTCCTTCAGCAAAGACAGTCGAGCAGGCCCTTACCCAGAGTTTTCTCTACTTCCATTTTGAACTCTTGGGCCAGGGACTGAACCACAATGCTGGGCTTCCAGCTCTCTCCCCTCACCTCCACATCTCAGTCACTGCTGAAGCCACAGTTTGTCTGTCCCAGGGACATGGTGATCTCTTTCTTTGGGCCATGATTTGAATGGCCTCAGTATTTGTGGGATCTTCCCCGAGGGGCTGCAAGGATTCAGATCTCACCTGGTCATGGGAGGCACAGGGAGGGAGTGTCTGGGGCTGAGCTCCCTGGAGAAGCTGCCCTTCTCCTGGAAGGGGCTCCCTTCCCCATTTACAGTGGGGTCAACCACTTGCTCTGGGTAGCTTGGAATGTCTGTTGTCCCCCGTCCTACCATGTCCATTCTTGTGTGTCTTATCGTGTCTGCTCCTTTGGGGTGGGTCAGTCCTTTGTGGTGTGGAGTCCAGGGTTCTAGGGTCCCAGCATAAGGGGTAAAGAGGGTTGCAGGTGGCCAGGTCTGGTTCCCTCATTGCCTGGGAGTATGCGGAGCCAAAGTGATGTCTCAGAGACACCCCCTCCCCCCCAGGAGCTACGGCTGCAGCCTCAGGGTATTCTTTGTGGGGAGAGCCTCAGAATCTAAAGTCCCCTCTCTTTGGGCCCTCCAGCTGTCCTCTCTCAGGCTACAGCACTTGCCTGGGACTAGGGCTAGGCCTCGAGGGAGGGAGGGTGGCAGTATTGGGGACAGAATTGATGGGGCCAGATAGGTGGTTAAAGAGAATCCAGCTGCAGGGTTAGCAGTCTGGACCCCGAGTGGAGCCCACACTGCCCAAGTGGGCAAAGGGAAATCTGAGAAGAAATGAGATGACTTTGAATGGCCGGCATGGGTGCTCTTTTCTGTGTTGTTCATATCCCCTCCCCCTCTCCGCTAATCACGTCTCTCTCTCTCTCTCTTGTTTTGTTGACTGAGTTTGGTGGTCCCCATAACTGTCTCTCACAGCTTGTCCCCCTTTAGCCTGAGATGTTTCCCCTGAGTCCCAGCTGAGCAGACCCCTCTGGGGCAAACCCAAGGCAATGTCCAGCCCAACTAACCCCTGTCCAGTCCTGCGTGCGCCTGGTGGTGCCCGCTGCTGGTGTGAACAGTAAGTACGTCAGAAGTGTCTGGAGATGGCAGAAAAGCAGGCCTGCTGACAGAGGGCCTGGCCATGTAGGTTCTCCTTGCTCCAAAGTTTTAAAAAAAATGACCCTGTCACAGACGTTCATCTCCGTTCATTTCAAAGCCTTGAAATCATCTCTGAGACGCTGCCCATGCTGCCATTTCATCACCGCGGGCCTGTGGGGTAGTGGCATTCTGGGGTCCTGGGCCAAGGCAGGCAGACCCAGGTCGGTGAGAGCAAGTGGGAACCTGGGCTGCTAGCTGCCCTTTCATTCCAGGAGAGACGAGCAGGTGGGTGGGGACTCAGCGACCTTGCACCCCGTGGCGTTTCTCGTGGTTCCTCAGGTTTAGACAATTGGCCTCTTTAGTTATTTTCTCTTCTGGCCATCCGCACTGAAGTTTGGAACTGGAGAATGGCCCACTTGCTGACAGCATCTTCATCTACAGGTAAAACAACAGCCATTCAGCCATAGATCCCTTTCCAAAGGTTGAGGCTGAGAGAAAAAGCAGGCTCCGGGGACATCCTGGAAACTGTCCCATGTTGTCCCCCTAGATTCCGGACGGCTGTTCCTTGCCTCTGCCCCACTTTTTACAGTTCAAGATGGGAGCCCAGGGGTAGGGAGTATGTAGGCAGAGACCCAGCGTCAGAAGAGGGGGTCTTGGGCTGCGCTGTCTCTATGGAGGCAGAGGCAGAAAGAAACAGTCACTGACCCTGGACAAGAAGAGCAGGCTGTGGACGCCCACTCAAGAGCATCTTCGCCAGCTGGAGAAGATGCACTTGGAAGCCACTAATGTTCCCCTGAAGGAAAAGTCATTCGAGGCACATGGACCCCAGCTTCCAGCCCCCTTCCTCCCCATACCACATCCCCCATCACCCCAACATTGTCCTTCCAGCCCACAGAGCCTCCATGAGGGAGACAAGAGCCAAATGGAACGTAAGGGAGGACATGCATGTCCGTAGGCACATGTGTGTGCCCACAGACACGCTCCATTGCTAGGCAGCCCCCAGCTGGTCACATGGTGCCAGAGTTTCCCTAGGAACTGGCCTTTCTGGTTCAGAGTCAATCAGGAGCGAAGGCCCTGGGATCTTCAAGGAATGCACTGTACGTGAAATGCCTTGCCATCTTGTACGACAGACTTTTTTAAGTTCCAAAATTATGATGGGAAACTTTTTTTTGGATTTGCTTTATGAATAAACCTGATTGGTCCATTTCTCTTTTGACTGACTGCCTCTTTGTAGTGACATGACGTACATGGTGGTGATACCACCCACGTGCACGCCACGTGTGTGCACGCAGGATCACTCCTGCGTGTAGTTACGTGATGTGAACAGGATCATGGGAGAGGGTCAAATCCAAGGGGACCCCCCCCCCAGCTTTCCTTCAGAGAGCCACCCCTAACACATTCCCAGGTTGGTTTCCTTCCTTCCCCAACAGGCTCCCATATGAGGCTTCCCCCATGTGCAGCATTTGAGTGGGTTTCACTGTGGCAGAGTCCCCAAGAGGGACAGAGAGAGGGGGACAAAGGTCAGTCAGAGTCACCTCTGCCATGTGCTGAAGGCCTCCAGATCTTTGAAGTTAAGAGGGCCAGGGTGCCTGCCTGTGGCCACATTTTGCCTTCCAGCATACGTGTCCCCCTGTGACTCCCTCCCAGGTTCCTCCTTAGGCCACTACAGAGGCCAAGCCTCAAATTTCCCCCCACCCAAGGCCATCAGCGTCTGTTGCCTCCTGCACACCCATTTGCTCTGCTTTGCCAGGAATGCTGGCAGAAGGGACAGCAATGGGAGCCCCTCCCACATCCCTGTCCAGCTCTCACTGCCTCATGCATATGCATATATCTTTGTTGTGCAAGCTGACAGGTCCCCTGGAGGGGTCTGTGGAGACACTGTGTGATGTGTGTGGGCATAGTATAGGTCTGCATGGGGACAGAGCAGATGGAGGGGTCTAATTGGGTCTGTGAGGGTACACAGGAAATTAATCCGCATGGAGAAATGGAGTAGATCGATCAGATCGGGTCCTTAGAGGGGCGGCGAAACGTGTACCCAGGCATAGTCAGTATGAGGAACGGGAAACTGAAGTGACCTGATTGGGTCTTTGTAGAGACAGTACAGGTGTGTATAGGACGTAGTTTCAGAGGCACCTGTGTGAACAGCGTAGAAGGTGTGATCAGGCTTAATCTGGGTAGAGGACAGTCTCAGAACAGATCGGGTTCCTGTGAGGACAAAACAGAGGTATGGCCAGTTTAGTTACTATGAGGCACAACATGGTAAAACAGGGGGGCAGTGTAAAATATGTGTCCAGGCAAGCCTGTTGAGGGGATGGGGAATCTGAGGGACAGGAATCTGTGATTACAGGAAAGAAGGTGTGATCAGGCCTAGTCTGTATGGGTAAAGTTATAGAGGCACCAGAGTTGGTCCCGTAGGAACAGAGAAGAAGGCTAGGGCACCTTGATGGATGAGTTGGGTCCAGATGGAGTGGTGGGAGCAAGCCGAGTGATCAGACTTGGGGATACGTCAGGAGTCAAATGCTGTAATGGGATCGGCTAGAGGAGTCATGGGGGAGGTCAAATGGTGTCCAGCTGGGCCGAGGCGAATGTTGCTGGGAGACAGCCAGGGGCTGGTTAGAAGTGGGGGGCGGGGTCTGAAAGGCTACCTTTCTGGACTGGGGCCTTTCTGAGTGTCTGTCTTCTCCCTGAGCTGTGTGTCTGACCCTCTCCCCATGAAAACATCACATCATCCTGTCTCATTACCCTGCCTTGGGCCCACCTGCCAGGTTCATCACCAATTCATCTTTTTGCAAACTTTGAGCAAACCCAGGAGTGTCTTCCTCCCTGCACTGTCAGCAGTCCGCCCCAGCCGCGCACTGTCCCGACGGACCGCCCCTTTCCATCCTCAGGAACGGGAGTTCTTTGTCAAATGCCCTCCCTTCGGCCTGTCACCCCCTCTCACTAAACAGTTTTCAGTGTCTCAATAGCTTCTGCTTATATGTTTGAAGATTCCAAACTGAATGGGGAGGTGGCGAAGGCCGCGCTGGCGAACGAAGACTGCCCCCACATAGACCAGGCCCTCACTCCCGATGAGGGCCTGCCCTTTACCCGCTCGGGCACCCGCGAGAGATACGGACCCTGCTTCCTCTTATCAACTGGGGAGTACGCGTGCCCACCTGGTGGAGGAATGAGAAAGGGTATGTAGAGGAAGCTGGAGCTCTCTGCATTGGCTGGGCCCGCCTTGCGCTCCTGCAGAAGGGTGGGCAGGGAGGCGGGCAAGGGGCGCTGAGGGGTAGGCAGGCACACTAAGGGGGCAAGGATGGAGGGAGTCCCCCAAGCTTGGCCTCTAGAGGTCAGAGTCCTTTCCAGAGGGGGATGCCAGGTTGGCAGAATGAGGCTGAGGCCCAGGTAGCTAGCTGTAGGTTGGTATTAGATAAATGGTAGAAAGGGGCTTGGTACAGGGTGGATGACCATGGGCTGTAAACCCAAGCCAAGGAGGTACCTAAGAAGACAGGGGGAGTCTCAGTTCCTCCAGAGTTTTCTTGTGCTGTAGAGCAAATCCAAACGGCAGTGTTCTTTCCTAGCCTTTAGTTGTAGAGGGCTTGGCCACCACCCTGTGAGTTTAGTCTTCAGGTTGTGCTATGGAAGAAGTACCCTTTAAAGAGAATCTGCAGGCCAGTGGAAAGGAAGGCCTCATAGAGAGGTGGCTTTGGAGCTGGGGGATAAGGCCACTCTCCTTGTAGAAGTAAGCTGCGTGACAGTCAGAATACTGAAGATGAGAAGCAGAAGACTTACCAAGACAAAGTATATCAATGGGACTTTGTATAGCCCTTTCCATAGCCAGAGCACATTTCCACGGACCCATGGGTGGTCAGTGCCCCTTTGTGGCTGGTGAAGGCTGAGACAGTGGTGTTCTTGCAGTCAGGATTTGGAGAGGTTTAGCATTGGCTGGGCTGAGTGCTGGGGAGGAGCTTAGGGCAGTCCGCATAGGGCTGCAGGCACTGGCCTGGGCCTTTCTCAGTGTGCAGACTAGCTGGGAAGCGCATGCACGTATCTTTGTGCCTCAAATGCTCACACAGTCGCATGCTGACAGCAAGCAGGGTAGGGCAGACAGGAGTCAGGTTCTTGAGATTAACACTTGGTGTGTAGTCTGTGGCCTTTGTCAACTGTACTAGTGGTGGAAACAGTTAAGCCAGACACAAGGAGAAGACAGGCGTCAAGGATCAAAGGCAGACCTAGGAGGAGAGGCAGCATACACCAAGATGAGGGAAAGTTCTTTGGGTTGCGCACGATTGCTTAGTTATGCCCACCTGATTCAGGCTGGTCTCTGCTTGTTTGCCCTGCCTGAGGTCCCCTGGACCTCAGTGCGGTGTGCCATTCCCTGCATGATGCTGCATGGCAGAGGGCTACCAGACTTGAGAAGGGCTCCATCCTTGACATGGATGGGTCCGCTGCTCTCTTTGCAACTGGCTTTTTTCCAGGTAAAGCCTCTAGAATGCCAAGGAGCAGGGCCACCCTGAAGAATAAGGGGGAAATTATCTCCACGGCTGTGCCCTGCCCAGTAAAGCCCCACGGGCTGCCTGGCTCCTGTCTTGGATACTGGATCGGTCGGTGTGGCCTAAGAGAACAGAGTGTCTCTATTGTGCTTCCAGAAGCACCTAATCTCCTAGTGCTAGGGAGTTGAGTGCAACCCCCATCCATAGGCAATCCCCAGTCTCAGAACCCACCTGGGTTCGGGTGCTGGACTCTTTGGGAGGCACCAAGGGTGAAGGCCCCACACACGTTCACCCAGCCCGGCTCTCATGGCTCCTGAGAGCGACAAGAATTTGCTTTGCTCTGGCTGATTCAGAGCCCTTTAGGTCTACAGGTCCAGAGCAGAAGTAGGGACTTCACTTGTCCCCCCAAGGAGGGAAGAGAAAGAGGCTGCTAGGCTGGTTCGCTGCATGGGAAACAAGCCAGCTGGAGAAGAACCTGCCTGCCTCTGCATGCGGCTGTTCAGTCTTTCCTCCTCCTTCCTTAACAACTAAGTACCGAGCGGGAGGGGAAGGCACGAAGAGGAGCTCAAGTGTTAATTGTATTCTCTACATACAGATCTTTGCAAAGAAAGCCCTGTCATTGCTAAGTATATGCCGACAGAGGCTGTGAGAGTGACTTGACCAGGCGGCTTGGCCGAGGACACTGGTGGCTATTAAGCATCTGGGTGGACCTGCAGCCCCTCCTCACCCTCGGACAGAGTAAATTCACGCCATGCAGGTTTGCCGGACGAGTCCGAGTGGCCCAGGCATTGTACTAAGACGGACGTAGCTTTTTCTACGGCCATTGGTAACTGACCGTAGAGGATCACCCTTCCTTCTTTTCATTTTTCTTAGAAGTTACCTTTTCTTTGGGGAGGGGGGGTGAAGGGAAGCCTTAGCATGACTTGCATGAAGTTAAACAGAAAACCCAGCTAAACCAAACCCACCAGCCCCTGCTGTGACTGTATGATTACCCTCACCACCACCAAGAACGGAGAGAAATCAAGGGGCCTTTCTTTCAGCGCTCTTTATTTTGACACACGGCGTCGGAGCCAAACTGTAATGGCGCTCGGTAGAAATCTGTACATTTCTGGGAGTGGGGGGCCAGGGAAGAAGGATGGGGCCGGGGAATGGATTGCTTTTTGTACACAAGACCCAGAGGAAAGGTTTCAGAAAGGTAGTCAGTCATTGGTCACATTGACCTCACCTTCGTAGCTCATCTCTCACGCGGAAAACAGAGAACTTTGCTCCGAATAGGACTGTGGGAACTCACACTGCCGCTCTCTTCCATCTCTGGCATGTTTGTGACCCAGCGGACGTCTCCCCAAGACCCCGACAAGCGGCTAGTTTAGGCTGATTCTCATCTCAGTGTGTAGATCCAGTGTAACCAAGTTTCATAATGAATTGTTCATAGTTACACCATATGGATTTTCCAGTGTCATTTTAAAGCCAGGATGTAGAGTACCTCCAGTTCAGGACCACCTGGGGGGCGCCTCCCCTCCACCTTTACTAAGGCATAAGCTGGCATTGTATGCAATTTAGTACTTCAGCGTAAAAAAACAAAAAACAAAAACTGCATGCCCAATGTTATGCAAAGAGATTCGAGCATGAAATAAATTTTGTAACATGGTTTCTGTCTAGTCTAAAGCAGATTTGTTTTTCTGAAGCAATCGGAGGTTTGCAGAGACGCGCTTCTGCATCTCGAATAAATATAGTATTTTCCCAACAGAAACAGAGGACAGTAGCTTGGCTTTGGTCTGATTCTAAAATTAGTGTGTGTGGGGGAAAGGATGATATTTTTGAAAAACACATGCTCAAGTTGAAAAAAAAAATGCAACATCTCGAGTTTCCACTGCAACATTTCCTGGAAAGACAGCAACCTCCCCTCCCCGGGCCCCGGCCCTGGAAATAAAAAGCTGACTTCTGAGATGAAGCACTGACTTGAGTTTTTATTGCCTTCAGGCAGATCTCCATTCTGTTCTGGTACGACTGAGCCAATCATGGGCCTGACTGCTACTGTAGACATCTAAGCTGAGGTGTCGCTGGGCTTTGAGGATGCTGTTCCCTGCAGGGTAGGGCTGCAGATACTGCTGGGCTAAGGGACAAAAGCACACCCTTAGTGGGGGTCACCTGGGATGGTTTTATGCCTCATCTTGTGGATCCTTGCATTATAAGCCATGTCGGAGCATCTAGTTGCCCTCTGCAGCCATGAGCACCTCCCGGCTAGGACTACCGTTGGGTCTGTCAGGTCTGGGTGCCCTGGCCAACTTGCAGAGCCTGGTCTAGAGACTACCTCATCGAATAATCGAATACTCCTCTCAGCCTAGACACACCTTGGAAAGAGTACGATCTGCTCTGGGGAAACTCACTTGCAGGTTTGGGTGTGGGGTGCAATGGAAGATCTGATTCTTCCTCATCCATTAGAATTTCAGAATGCTCATATGGAAAGAGACCCCAGAGGTTATACAGTCAGCCCCTGAGCATCTGAAGATGAGGAGACAAGGCCGGAGAAGGCAGCAAGCTGCCCAGGGCCATCAGCATAAAGATGTCACCTCCCAGCACAGCCAGAGTCTGTGAGCCCATGGATGGGTTTTACCTACTAGCTTCTCACCTCTCTAGAGCTTGTCTCAATTTCCCGGTACCCAGTGCAGGAAACCAGGGGGTGGGGTTGGTAGAGCCTCTAGGGGCCTAGGCATCTCATAGCCAAGTCTCAGGATACCCCAGTGAAGCAGCCTAAGACCAGTGTCGACATGAGTCAGAGATCTGCTAGGAAGATGGGGCTTTGCTGAATAACAGAATCATCTGCAATATAGGCTTAGGAACACCACAGCTAGAGGGATCTACCGTGTGGAGCATCTCACAAACATTGCCTAACGCCAGCTCAGAACAGCCCAATCACCTCATACTACAGCCGAGATAACAAAGTGCAGACAGGGAAAACAACAAAAGCCACATATCCCAGCTAAGGTGAAGTCAAGATCATAACCTGGGTGGTTTGACTCCAGAGCTCAGGTTGTGCTGTTTTGAGCTTAGGACTTTGTGGGGCTGGTCCTTGATGGTGAAATACTGAAGTTATGGGTTCTGGATCTAGGACTCTTTGGATCTGGCCTCCTGCCCTCCTTCATGGAATGCCATAGGTGTGACAGAAGGGGCCACTTCATGTTCTGATCCAGATCTCTCCTGATCCACAGCTGGCCAGCTCACTCCTGCTGAAACACCCTGCTACCCTAATGGATGATGCTCACACTGCCTCCCTCAGCTGGTTTTCTAGGCCAGCAGCCCCCTCCCCCGCCTGCCCTCGCCTCTGCCTACCCTGTGCTGCAGTGAGGCAGCTCTGGACTTGCAGCAGCCACACTC
The DNA here is from genome assembly GCF_950005125.1 of Chionomys nivalis. Classification (NCBI taxonomy): domain Eukaryota; kingdom Metazoa; phylum Chordata; class Mammalia; order Rodentia; family Cricetidae; genus Chionomys; species Chionomys nivalis. The sequence continues at coordinate 38,995,817 of NC_080108.1, read as the reverse complement.
AGCAATCTGACGCGACCTGCAGCTCCTCCACACTACCTCCCACAGCGTCGCTTCATCCAGAGTGTCCCCAAGGACGCGCTACCCATCTTAGTTAGGGTTTCTATGGCTACGATAAAACACTATGACCACAAGCAAGTCGGGGAGGAAAGGGTTTTTAATTCAGCTCACACTTCTACACCATAGTCTATCTTTGGAGGAAATCAGAGCAGGAACTCAAACAGGGCAGGACCCTGGATGCAGGAGCTGATTCAGAGTCCGAGGAGGGGTGCTGCTTACTGGCTTGTTCTTCATGGCTTGCATAGCTTCCTTCCTGATAGAACCCAGGCCCACCAGTCCAGAGGTGGTCCTACCCATAATGCACTGGGCCCTCCCTCATCAGTCACTAATTAAGAAAATATCCTACAGGCTTGTCTGAAACTCAATCTTATGGAGGCATTTTCTCAGCTGAGGTTCCCTCCTCTCAGGTGACTCTAGCCTGTGTCAAGTTGACATAAGACTAGCCAGCCCACCATCCGAAGTTATTTTAATGGACTTCGCAGGCATGTGAGGACCCAGTATGGCCAAAGATAGCAGATGTGTCAAGGGAAGGTGGGTATCCATGACCAGAGGGAAGAGTGGGTGTGGGAAGTAGGGAAGGCAAAGCTGTTGCATACTGGGTCTTCACCACTTACTCCAGGGCCTGGTCAAAGGCCTGCAAGTGCACAATGGCGTCATTCTTCTTCTCATGAGGGGCAGAGGTAGGAAATGAAGGCAAATTTACTTAGTCAATCAAGAAAATGTATTTTTTTAAAATGAGCTCTTATTCAAGTAAGCGCCTATGCCCCTGATGGGTCTAACACGCAGGTGAAGTGGAACTATCAAATAGCTATGGGGCCTGGAGACTGTTTCTCAGAGAGCTGTAAACAGAGTAATAAAGTTGAGGGTGGGTAAGGGTGGGATCTCAGGGCTTGCTCAGTTAGCCTCCTCACTCCATGGTGACCCACAGGGACACTGAGAATATCATTCGTTTACAGTTTGCTAAGTTCTAAACTGACTAGGAGCTGGCTCCCTCATGGACTGCCCAGAAAGGGAACTGGGACAAAGTCTTAGAAAGACAAATAGCCACCAAAGGATGCAGGGGGGAAATCTAGACACGTCCTTCTTCATCTCCGATAGGTGCTTTCCCTCACTGGAGACAGGCAGTGAAGTAAGAAGGGCCTCTGGCCACACGGCCATCAGGAAGTGCAGGATGGGAGTGGAGGTGAGGTGATGGGCCATGGAGCCACTCCTTCCTGCATGGGCCTGCAGCCAGAAGGCTCTGACACACTTGTCAGCATCTGAGCTGAGGGATCAAAGGACTTAGGGCTGATATGCTGATCCTATTCAGGACTCAAAGACACTTCTGCCTCCTGCAAATAAGGTGCTGGGTTCCAGCAGCAGAAGCGCAGGGCGCTGAGCTTTTCCAGCAGTGCTGAAAGAGATAGGAGGGAGCTCTGCCTTGTGGGCTTCTGGGCAAGACGGTGTTGTTTCTTGTGACTGGAAACTGGAGGCAGTATGGGTCACAGGGGAATGTTTTCTGACCTGATTTTTGCCAACTATTCAGCTTAGAAGACAGTAACCTTGAGCTTGCTCCAGTATGGCTTACCCCTGGGTGATGGCTCCATTTTTGTGGGTTTGAGCATATCAGAGTACAAATGTTGCAACAGGCCTCTGGGCCTGGGAGGTGGGGTTGTATGGAACAGGGCATAGTTCCTGGGCCAAAAGTCGGGAGCAAGACTCAAATCACTGGGTTGCAGGTCAGACTGTAGCTGCAAGCAGTGCCTAGGCTCAGACCTGTGGAGTCTGAACTGACTTCATCCGTGTTTTCTGAGAAGAACCCACTTCTAGTCATGTAGCTACTTCCTATCCACTGTTGCCTAGCGCAGGGCTATGGTTGGGTCACCCTGAGGTGCGTGACCTTGAGATGACCCTTCCCCCTTTTTATAGCCACTATATTCTCCTGATGAAAAACAAGAATGGTTGAATAAGATCAGCAGTTTCTTCAATTTCTTAAGGACCCACTTATCAAATATAATCTTATGCAGCTCACAATACATAATGTAAAGACAAAATTTTCACTGCCTAGAGGAACCTGGAGGTGGTACTCTGTCTACAAGGAGATGCCCAAGGCTCAGAACAGGTCTCACTATGTAACACGCTATGTACACCAGGCTGGCTTTAAACTCTTGGAGATGCACCTAGCTCTGGCATTAAAGGCATGTGCCACCATGCCAGACTCTGCAGGAAGTAGTTTAGAGGTCTCTCAACTGTATGTTGATGGAAGGTCCCCCAGCTTTAATGTCCAGTAGAGTCCAGGCATCCCAACTCAGAGACTAAACAGCCCACCTGCTACAGCAGCCCCAGAATCCTGCCTGGTTGGAGGAAGACCTATCCATCTTCTGAGAGTTTCCCTGGCTCCAGACACCCTGTCTGCACTTGGGATCCTCTGCTGGTGTTCCCAGAAGCCTTGCACGCTCTCCACTTCCCTCACTTCATTCCCCCCACCTGACCCTAAGCCTTTGCTGGGGCCCTGGTCGTGAAGATGTGAGCGCCTTCCTTTCAGAGTCTCCAGGCACAGTACCTGGTACCAGAGGCAATGGACTCTGGACAGAAGGGATAGTACGCTGCTCTAAATATATCCTAGAGCCCCGTCTTCTGACCAAAGGCCGCTGGAGCAGAGCACAGCCATGGAGCTGGGCTGAGATCACTCAGGGGCTGGAGTCTTCTTTACTGTCGTTTTCACTTTGCATATCCTTTAGTGAGGATCCCTTCTTCATTTGCATCTGCTGAGGAGAAAAGATGTTGTCTCCACAGCTCAGTCCTCTTGGAGCAGTGGGCAAGCACCTCCTCACTGCTCTGGTTCTCCAGGGATCTTCGTTGGGATCAGTCGCTTTATTAAAGGTGCTCTCTCACGGGCACTCGTGGCTCATCTGGTCAGAACTGCTCTGGGTGGAAGTTCCCGATCATCTATCCTTCCAGTTTCTCTTTGTCCACGGCATCCTGAGATTCAGTGTTCTCTGTGGCAGTGTGGAGTGGGTAGGTGACCTTGAGATCCTGGCATGGCACAAGGTGTGCTGGCAGCTGACATAAGGCCAAGGAGTGGCCAGCCCCACAGCCCACAAGGAGGAGTCTCGCTGACTGGAGAGCCTGCACTGGAGATGGCGTCCAGACATTGGACTCAGTGCCATCCCCACACATGCCATGTTCGTTCCAGCCCCAGGCACAACACTTGTCACCTGTGGGAGAGAGGGCACAGATATCACCATAACACCCAAAGCTTGTGGCCATTAACAGGGTATGCTCAAGGCCCACCTTACCTGCCCCCACCTCAAGTCAGTGTACCCCATTGTTCCACAGTTCTTCATGCTTGAATCCTGGCTTTCCACCATCACCCCAACATGTGACCAGTTACTGAGCCCTGCTAATTCCCCCACCAAGAACAGCTCCAGTCTCTCCTGTGTCCCTTCATCTCCACTGCTACTACTCTGGCTCAGGCTACAGCTTCTCACTTGGGCCACGGCTACTTCCCATAGACTCTCATGTTATTCACTCATAACCCCAACTCTTGAGAAGTGGAGGGAGGCAGGAGGCTCTGAGTCCCACACCAGCTTAGGCTGCACAGAAAGACATTGTTTCACCCTCCCTGCCTAAGACAACTACTTGAAATTCTGGAATACCTTAGTATGCAGAAAAGCATGGAAACCAATGTACGACATCCTAATTTAAGTTCAAAACTTTAGTTACCAATTTTCCATATGTACTTCAATCCTTTCCTTAAAAACAAACAAACAACTCAGAAAACATTTAAGCCTGACCTCCCTCTGGGCCTTCTCCCTGCAGCAGTAACCACTGTATTGAAGCTGGTGTCCACACTTTTATACACATATATTTAGATGTACATGCATGCCCTTAAATACTATGTACTAATCTGTTTGTTTTAAAGAATTATGAAAGCATATTGCTGATACATACCTTTTATATGACCTATTCTTTACATTTGACATTGCTTCAGACACTTATCTGAGCCAATAGTTCTTCAAACTAGCGCATTAATAGCCTCTCATTATGTAAAGTCATAGTCCACTTAGCCATGTCCTTGGGACAGCCAGTTTTAAGTAATATTGTTGCAGCTGGGCTATACACACCAATGCATGACATATTATGATATTATACAACATCACCAATATGACTATTATAAACAATACTGCTGTGAACATGTTTCCTGGTAGAAAATGATGTTTGTGCAGGGTGATCCTCAGAAGCATATATAAGTCTTGGGGGGAGGGGGGTCACATTTAATTTTACTAAGTATAGGCCACAGAGTTCATTGGAGTAGGTGAACTCCTACCACTATGGATACGGATGTGCTCCTCGTACCTCTCCCTGTAGACCACTGCCATGCTGGGCAGTGTATCCATTTAGCTTGCATTCCTGCTAACAGGAGTGAGCTCTGCCTTATGACACTGAGACAAATCACACGCTTACGTTCTCAGCCTTCTTGCTCTTTGCCTCTTTCTTATTGACTTCATACATTTCCACCCAATTCTACACACTACCAGTGTCTTCTCCCAGAAGTATGGGGTGTGTTACCCTATTTTGTTTATGAAGTCCTTTGCTAAGCATTTTATTTATAGTGGCTGCCTAATTGCACATTATGAAGATTAAATAATTTACTTAACATGTCGGCCATTATCAGATGCTCAGGTTGTTTCTAATTTCCCGTTTTCCTACAGCAGAGCATGAGCACCTCTAGGTGTGAATCTCTGCCCTCCTCTAATTACCTTTTCACATTCGATCTGCAGGACGGGGATTCCCAGCCAGTGGGTACTGCCATCTTGGAGACTCCTGAGGACTGTCTCAGAGAAGCTGCCTCAACATGGCTTTGGTGATCTATGGGCATCTCTGCCCCCTCTCACATCACTAGTGTTCATTACATCATGGGTTTTAAGAATCTTTTTCAATTTGAATACAAAATGGTATCTCACTGTTACATATTACCCTATGCTTCCTGGATCCTTTTCTTTCCTCTTTTGTACACTGTTTCCTATAATCCCCCTCCTCACCTCAGGTAATATAAAAACATTTAAGTGTTCAAATACAAAAGCTAGATGACCTGGGTTTTTTTTTTTTTTTTCAGTTTGACTTAAAATTTTGTTTTAGATCTTTCAACAGAGATATATTTATGACTGATTGGGAGGGGGAGGTCAGGGTCTCATGAAGTTTAGGCTGGCTTCTAACTATCATAGCCAAGGATAATCTTGACTCTGCATCCTCCTGTCTCCACTCACCAAGTTCTGGGTGTGCAGGTGTGCCATCACACCCAGCACATTCAGTGTGGCCTTTTAGAAAGTTCAGTTTCTTCAGCAGTGTGTGCAAACTGAAAACCCACCTTTATTAGAAAATCCTCCTGATTTTCCCACAACCCAAATGTTTAAATCTTTACAATTATGTGATTATACAGCTAAAGTTTGTTTTCAAGAGAGGGAGGCCAGCTTGGTCTAAGCGGATTGCCCTTAGGGCTTCACTTTCTTGAGAGGGAGGTACTACTGGCCAGGGGCTCAAATCTGGGGAAATATATGTCTTCTGGTTGGCTGGCAAGATGAGGAAACACATGCAGAAAGAGTGGTTCCCCCTCTTCCCTATATGAGCAGGAACTTCTGAAGGCTGATCAGGAGCAGGAAAGTGGGGTAGGGAAGAAGGAAGAAGCAGCAGGATGGAAGAGCCCAGAACCTTAGGGCCAGGAGGGAGGATGGAAGAGCCCAGAACCTTAGGGCTCAGTTTGGCACCTTTCTTGGGCCAAGTGCCTGGCCCTGATGAGAAGCGCAGCTGACCTCAGCAGGGGTGAGGTGGGAAGCAGGGGTGGGGGTGGGAGGAAGACAGTGCTGACCTCGCCACAGGGCACAGCACAATGGGCAGCTGGCATGCTCTTCTCCTGCCAAAGGGAACTCACTCTGAGGAAGCTACACTCAGGGTTGGGTAGATGAGGCCCAGAGCCAGGGCTTTCATGCCTGTTTGGTGTAGAAGCCTGGCAAAAGCCCAGGCTTCTCTTCCCTGCTCCTGAGGAGGGTGTTTCGGGTCGTGTGCTTTATCTGCTCAGTACAGTGAGGGCCACATTCACGGATTGGTGTTCATCTTCCAGAAGAGAAGGCTGAGCATCTAGAATGTGGAGAGAGCTCCCCACACTGCTGAACCCCACACATTATACACTAGGCTTCACTGAACTTACTTTTTTATTAAGTACTTTAGGCTTGAGTACTAAAGTACTCTCTATGCGTGTGCTGTTTAGATGTGTGCACATGTATATGGGAATGCATGTGTGGCGGCCAGAGATCAACGCTGGGTCTTCTTCCTTCATCTCTCTCTACCTTAGTTTTTGAGACAGCGTCCTTCATTGAACCTGGAGCTTACTGATTGGCTAGAGGAGAGCAAGACCGGGAATCTTTTTGTCACTTTTCAGTGTTGGGGCCACAAGTATGTGCTACCGTGCCTGGCTTTTCCATGGGTACTGGAGATCTGAGTAAGACCCCCGTTTGTAAAGCAAGACAATGTCTATGGAGCCATCTCTGTAGTTCCACCCATTCTCTTTCTGATGTCGTTTGAAGGTCATTTGAGAATGGTTTGTGGGGCTGGAGAGATGACTCTATAGTTAAGAGCACTTGTCATTCTTGCAGAGGACCTGGGTCCAGTTCCTAGCACCCACATGGTGGTTCATAATCATCTGTAACTTCAGTTCCAGGGAATCTGATCTGACATTATCTGCTGACCTTTGTGGGTACCAGGTATGCACACCATATACATACATACATGTATGTAAACACATACAAATAAAATAAATACATAGAAATTTTTATTTTTTTTAAAAAAAGAATGACTATGTTATCATACAAAAGTAGGCCACAGGTCAGACCCAGTTATAGCTTGCCAACTGCTGCCCACCTAATACCCAGGATGCTATTCAATATGGATCATGTTAGGCTCTCCTGGGCTCCCCATCACACCAGTGGTGTTATAATGGCCCCTAGGTCTTCACGTGTCAGAAGTTCTGAGCACCTCTATACATCTCCCAGCATGTGTCTTACTTGGTGCTAAGTTCAATCAAGTTCAAGACACAAATGCAGATACAATACAGGGTGATGCCTCCCTCTGTTGCCTCTGAGGACCAACCCTGACATGTCGCCACAGCCCAAAGTGTGAAGTCTTACACCAGGGTTCCCGTATCCCTTACAGTAGCAGTATCCGTGAAGCATAGGAAACCTGGGAAAAGATGAGGAGCTCTGTTTGGGGCAGTCTAAGATGGAGTTGCCAAGGGCATAGTGGTGAACATCTTTAATTCCAGCACTTGGGAGGCAGAAGCAGGTGGAGGCCAGCCTGGTATAAATAGTGAGTTCCAGGAGAGTCAGGGCTACATAGAGGGACTCTGTCTCAAAACAAAAAAATAACAGAGGTCCTTGCCAGGCACACATGAATGAACACACTCTGCAGAAAGCCCCGTGGTGGGCCTGCGGGAGTATAACCTGAGAACCAAGTGAGAAACAGTATGACGCAGATGGGTCTCAGGCGCTAGCACAGTCCTCAGGGGTCCTGAACCATGCTTTGCTTTTCATGAACAAAGTGAATATACTCTTTATAATTCTATATGGATTAATACATATACATTTTCTTTGTGACTATCCTTATTATCATAAAAACTGTATATCTGAAAGGAAACTTGCCATTATATGTAGCTGCAAGCCCTGGTCCAAGGGAAGCAATGTTCTTCCTCCCGGTGAGTGGCCAGGCTGCTGACATGGACACAGTCCAACAATTCTCTCCTGGAAGGCTGTCATGGGAGAAGTGGCATCACCAGAAGGTGTGACATTTGACGGGGAAGTGCCTGGACCCTGTGGCCAGGCTTTCTTGGGGGATACTGTCTAATTCCTGGGGAGCTTGAGGCCTTTTTCTTTCTACCATGTAATAGCCCACCAGAACCTTTGTGTCTCTGCTAGAATGCAAAGCTCTAAGAGAACAAAAACCAGAGTTCCTTTCCAACAGCTCTATCATAGAACTAAAAAAGTTATATATCAGAAGAGGTGCTCGGTAAATATTTGTTTCTGACATGAATAGTTCCTAAATGCCAATTGCCCCTAGAGTGGCTCAGTCTCCTGAGAGGAAGCCAGACTGAAGAGCAATGACAGCAATCCTCACTAAAAAACTGCTGTGTGTGTGTGTGTGCACGCACGTGTGCGCGTGCAGGTATATACATATAGACTGATGTACTTATAGGAGAATGGAGATATCAGAGCAAGGACTAGACCATCTCCATGTCTCCTCTAGATCTCCCTGTTCTGGCAGACCTGGCCAGGACTACTTCACTGTAGCTCGTAGAATGACCCAACCCTCTCCCTCCTGAGATAAGGAGGAGTCACTGGCCAGGACCTAGCCTGAGTCCTTACTCAGGAGGAAGGAGCGGAGATTTTGGAATCATTTGTTGCTGCTCAGTAGCTATGGGGCAAGCCAGGCTTGGATTTGTTATTGATGTCATGGGCATGTAAACCTAGGTCTTGGCTTCATCACCTGTAAACAAGGACAGTCATCTCTCACTTGTCTTTGTTGTTTTTAAACAGATACATACAGCACCCAGCAAAGCTCATCACATGATACCTGCTCAGCTGGCACTCTTCATCTGCTGCTGGATGGCCCTGTTTCATGCCCAGGATCCAATTCCTACTCCTCTTTGGTCTGGTCTAACTTGCTGCCAGCTATTAGAGAACTTGGGGGAAATCGCCCAGTATACAGTCACAGGACAAAATCATGCCACCCTCTGGAACCTTTCCTTGCCATGGACGGAGTAGGTAACATTTCACACTGCTCTAGCCAGGGCTCAGATTAGGGTTTGTCTGAGGCATGCTGACAGGCACTAAGCATCGCTATGGAAACCATTTTGTTATTCTCTGCTGTGTCATTTGTTTGCTGGCCCAGTTGCTGCTGTGGTGCAGGGGGAAGGGCTGCGGATGCGGCATGCATATTAGACTCTGAGGACCTGTCTTTTACAGGATGGCATGACCTGGGGTGATTCCTGCTTCTCCAGCTCCAAGAAGCAGGCCACTAGAACCCCGACAATGTCTGACAACCTTCTTAGTTGTTCACCAGAGGCTAGGTGCTCACCCCAGAACAGCTCTCCAGGGAGAGCTTCTGATGCATTCCAGAAAGGCAGCCACTGTGGTAGGAGAAACACTAGCTAAACTGTCTTCAGTATCTCCAGGCACAAAAGTGGCACTGTGATATTGCCTTGTATGGAGCAGTGGTGAGGGGCATGAGCCTTGTGTACTCAGCCTTCACTGCCCCAGCTCCATGGACTCTAAGCACAGGACCAGATGTTTCCTAGATTCTTCTCTTGAGGGGGAACAAGCATCCCGTCATTTGTTCATACACAGATGTTTATTGAGGGCCCTGCCTTCTGGTGCCAACTCTCTGAAGTCAGGGCTCCACTGGTTCCTAGCGCCAGGATTCCGGACAAGTTGTTTAATCTCTCTCAGGGTCAAATTTCCCATTTTCAAAATGAGAATAGTTTTACTGCTTTACAGACTTTTCCTAATGACCCAACAGTTAGATGAGAACACTTATGAAGAAGTAGTTACTGGACAGAGACTGCCAATGCAAATGGGTTTTATTCCTACTAGGATTAGTTATAGTAAAATGTGGCTCTGAAGTTCAGAGCACTAAGTTCAGTCCCCACGTATCTCTCTGATCGTCCTACTTCCCAGAGTCAAACCTGGAGGGTTTCAGGAACTACCAGCCCACTCCTTCATCTACAGGACATGACACTCTCTGTCAGACTACTTCTGAGGACTAAGAATATTGCTTAACTTATTGTCTTCTAAATAAAATTCTTTTCTATTTTCTTCAATGTTCATATGTTACTTTCATAAAAACACATTTTTAAAAGTGTGTTTAAATACTATCTGAGGCATATATCTCTGAAAAACTCCTTTCTCTCAAAAAATTAATTAGTTAAAAGTGTGGTTGTGTGTGTGTGTGTGCGCGCACATGCATGTGCAAACACACACACACATATGTGCTCATGTTTGCATGCATGTGCCACGGTGTGCTTGTGGAGGTCACAGAACAACTTTTGGGAGTTGGTTATTTCCTCCACTTTCTGTGGGTTCTGGAATTGAACTCAGGCCCTTAGGCTTGAGGGACAGTGTCTTTATTCACTGAACCATCTCCCCAGACTCCTTCTCTTTCTTTACTTAATTATTTAAGATCAATTCCAATGGAACACCATAGGTCAGGGTGAATGCAGACACCTACCATCTTCACAGCAGTATGGTGTGACGCTGATCTCAGATTCGAGGCTTGTTTTATACTCACTCGGTATGTGAGCCTACGTGAGTAGTGCTTCGCTCAGGGTCTCTATTTCAGCATCTGAAGAATCAGCCTCAGTGGCCCCAAAGTACCTCTCTAGCTCTGACAGGCTGTGCCTCCTGAAAACGGAGCACTCTTAATATACCAGGTTGTGCAGTCTCAGCCTTGTTGACCTGGAGTGGCTCACGAGGAAATGCCTCCTCACCTATCACTCCGAGCACCAGACCCGCCCAGGCACCATCAGTTCAGCGCAATCCTGAAGCAGGAAGATAGCAAGTAAGCACGTTTAGAGAATGACTGCCAGCTGGGAAGTGAGGGCATCATGATCAAACACGAAATGTTCTGAGACTAAGTTCATGGTCTTTACCTCACTGGGATCATAGGAAAAGAATCACACATGCCAAAGCCTTCCGTCACAGGGAAGAGCAACAGGGTTGCGATCAGAAGGTAAGAAGAAGGCCTTTCCAGACTCCCTACGGTGTGGGCTCAGATGGGAAGCGCCCTGTGATGGAGATGCAGCATCTTGATCCAGTGAATGGGCCGTTCTCACTGTTGACAATTCCAGTGCCCTATTCACCAATGGAATTTTTTTTGTAGATTACAAAGTTAGATGTTAGGTGTGCTCAACTATGTTCATAGCAGCATTGCTTGTCATATCCAGAACCTAGAAACAACCTAAATGCCCCTCAACTGAAGAATGGATAAAGAAAATGTGGTACATTTACACAATGGAGTACTACACAGCAGAAAAAAAAATAATGACATCTTGAATTTTGCAGGCAAATGGATGGAGCTAGAAAAATAGAAAACATCATGCTGAGTGAGGTAACCAGGACACAGAAAGACAATTACTACATGTACGCACTCATAAGTGGTTTTTAAACATAAAGCAAAGAAAACCAGCCTACAAATCACAATCCCAGACAATGTAGACATAAATAGTTCTAATTGACATGGGAAGCAGAAAAAGACAAGATCTCCTGAGTAAACTGGGAGCATGGGGACCTTGGGAGAAGGTTGAAGGGGAGGGGAGCAGAGAAAAATGTAGAGCTCAATAAAAACCAACACAATTTTTAAAAAAAATTAGATGTTAGGGACTATGAATACCTATTGCTCCAAAGGAAGAAGAAGCTATGTTCTTCCAGGGAAGTCCATGGTTGAAGTCCTAGGACCTGCGGCATCTGATATGGGACCCAGATGGGCACACACTTTACAGTATAGGCTGAGTTACAGGCCAGATTTCACCAGCCCTGCAGAGATCATGCAGCAGACAGGAGTGTACAGCCACCAATGTGGACGGCTGCTCACCACGAGTGCAGCCAGCTCGGCAATGACATCCACTGATGTCAACTCCAGATAAAGTGCCTTGGATGTGCAAGCACGGCAGAGGAAGGTGTGGAGATGAATGCGCCTCCACTTTTAAGGAAAATAACTAGCATTTAGTAATACCCCACACTAATATCTAGGCTTCTGCCTGACCCACTTCTGTCCTGCCATTTCACTACCCCAAGAACCTGGGGTGAGGATGTTCAGGATCCCCATTTTACCCCTGAAGAAGAAGTTTAAGTTTAAGTTTAGCGGAGGCCTAGGTTTACCTCAAAACCAGCAGTAAAATCAGGAAATAATCCAGATCAGCCTGCTTGGATCCCGAGTTCTTCCCTATGTCTCATGGCTTCTAGATCCCAGCCTGACCTTGAGCAAGCATATTCCTCTCTATCCCCACAGAGGAAGAGCACTGGTTCCATGAGTCTAGTAAGCACAGGAGTGATGGCACACAACAGTGAGCCAAGACAGAAGGGAGGAACACTCACTCAAAGGACAGCGTGATGTGTCAGCAGCTCAGGAAGGGAGCTCAGTCATATAATCTGAGTGCAGCTGAAATACATACGGTCGGGGTTTGCCAGGCAGAGGTTAAGTGGAAGGTTTGGGGTCGGGGCAGAACTGACCCTGCTTTCTCCACTAGTGTCTGCTCCACCACCTAGCCTAACTATCAGCTTCAGGTACATACTGCATGACCTCCCCACTGGCCAGCCTTTGTGCTGTGTCCTTTGTCCAACTCCCTTCACTTTTCCTCCAGGAGATCTCTTCTGACCTGGCAGCTTTGCACCCCTCCCCTAGACTGGAGCAGACAGGCAGACTTGAAGAACTACTTACACGCTGTCATCCTGAGGCCCCATAACAGCGCTGCACCATATTCCTTTAAGAACCTGGTCCTCGGAGAATAGTGCCTGTTCACAACCTGCTCTCTCTGAACAGAGAAGGAGCAGTGACCCTTTCCCATGTGAATCACTCACAGCAGCAGATGCCACAAGGTTGCCTAGAGAGTCTGGAAATGCCATGTTACCATGGTAACAGACCAAGGTTGGGGATGCTTTATCCCTGATGAGCTGCTCCAGCAGTACCATGCCATGCTGCTGGTGAAATCTTCCTCCACGAATAAGAACAAAACAAATCAACTCCCGGACAAGGTTCGGCTCCTGCACACACTCTGGGGGCTACTCACCCAATCTCCTGGCTGACTAACAGGACCAGACCCTAGCTGGCTGTGCTTTGGCTCCTGCGGTCTAATACAGTTTTAACTGGTTCAGCCAACAAAGCAGGCCCTCCCCCACTCCAGCCCCCAAATTACCACTTCTCTTATTTGATGCCGCCAACAGGGGATCTGCTGGTGTGGACCCTGGCAATTAGCACAGCACCCGCATTTGTTGGGAAATTAAGAGCCACTGATTAGCCTAATTCTACGCCATTTATAGGCAGTGAGTGTCAGGCTGAGATTGGCTTTTCCAAATGGTGGCCCAGAAAGTAACATGTTCATGGCATGAGTTTGAAATAAAAGCCCAGGCCTGAGGAGCCAGGCCTCACATCCTGTCAGTCACTGTCTCCTCTAGCCCAAGTCACTAAGAATGGAAGATCAGAAGGTGTTTCTAGACCGAGACCATACTTACTCCCAAATCATCCTGATGCAGAAAGAGAGCCCATTTCCCCATGATACCCTCCAGGCTGAGCCTTGTTTGGGGCAGATCTAGGACCAGTATGCCCGGAACTAGCTCAGACTAGGCGATCAGAACTCCGACTCTGTTTACACTCCCTTGGCCTTCTACCACCTAAGGGCCTGAATTACTCACTGGTAACCCAAGTTGCTGTATAGCTGGAGCTTCTTGAGAATGGGCCACACCTGAGTGGTCTTCCTGACCCTGATCTAGTAACACCCCCACCTTCCTTGGCCACACCTGAGTGGTCTTCCTGACTCTGATCTGGTAACACACCCCCACCTTCCTTGGCCACACCTGAGTGGTCTTCCTGACTCTGATCTGGTAACACACCCCCACCTTCCTTGGCCACACCTGAGTGGTCTTCCTGACTCTGATCTGGTAACACACCCCCACCTTCCTTGGCCAGCTGGTCAGAGGACAAGTCCATTTGTACGGAACATGCTGGGGCCAAATCCACGAGCAGCTGGCTGAGCTAGGGCTGTCCCACAGACAATGGAGAAACTTTGCAATCCCTTCAAGGACTAGATTCTGAGATGTGGACACACAGCCCTTTTTAACTTCCCTGACTCAAACTCTAGCTGCAGAGATGAGCCAGGTCTTTCAAGTAATAAATGAAACATCATTTGCACCTTATCTGAGCCATCCATGACAACCACACAAATAAGTAGTCCAGGAGACCAACAGATATCTTCAATGGATGAAGAAAAACTAGTGTGGTAGGAGCCAGGACATCCCAAACCTGAAGAACACTGTGAGTAGAGACCTGGGGGGCTAGGGCTCTAGAGCTTGCCAAGGTAACAAAGGTGGGAGAAATGGAAGTGTAAAAAGTAGAAGACATTTGGCTGATAGGTAGGGAGCAGATCACTGCAAATGACTTAGGAGATCTAGTCTTAAAAGGCCTGAGTATAGATTTTGGAGTGAATCAGATGGTTAATTGGAAGCTGCTAAGGCAACAGGTAAGCAGAATCATCAGCATTTTATCACTGTTGCCATGGAAACATATAAAGGACCTATGCAATCTTATGCCTTGGACACTTTGGGCTGAATATAGTTGAATGATGACCTGAAAATCAGTCTGGAGGCCAATGTAAAGTCCAGTATGAATGAAGCTGAGCTACCTCAAGGACAGTGGGATACAGAAGAGGGATGGAGGGACAGACCCTTATAGAGGCAGGACCAAGAGGATTTGCATTGATGGTGCTACGAAGGTACTTTGGCAGCTGCGGAAGCTTGAATGACAGTCCCATGGGCTCACAGGTTTGAATACTTGGTTCCCAGATAGTGGAGCCATTTATGGAGGATTAGGAGGTGTGGCCTTGCTGGAGGACATGTGTCACTGGGTGCCAGGCTCTGAGGTTTCAAAAGATTCATGGCATTTCCAGTGCTCTCTCTCTGCCCTCTGCTTGTGGATCACGATGTGAGTACTGACTTAGCCATCATGGACTCTAACCCTGTGAGACTGCAAGCCCAATTAAATGCTTTCTCTTACGAGTTGTCCTGGTCATGGTGTTTTGTGGTAGCATTAGAAAAGCAACTAAGTTAGAAGCCTTAGACAGGAGACTGCAAAGATGGAAGTCACAGTTAGGTGTAGGACATCAGATTCCTGGACTCTTAGGCTAAGCCAATAAATCTAGACTCACGACGCCCAACAGAATCAAAACATCCTCTTGTTATTCCAAGCTCAGGGAAACATATCTTAAGGAACTGCCCAAGACACCTTAGGAAGATTTACTCCCCAGCAGGCAACCTGGGTCCTACCAACCTAGAACCTACTGTTTGGGGTGGAGGTGAGAATCCAGAGAAGGGACCCCAGTGCCTTGCTAGTGAAGATCTTTCTGTCATAAGATGTGCTGGAGTATGGTTTCCAGGTAAGAAATAAGCCCCAGTTCTAACCTGCCTTTTCTGCTCCTCTATCTTGCCAGGTATCTTTTGGGCGGGTTCTCAGTCTATAGGAACTCAGGAATATAAGGGCTGCCTGTTCTGAGACCAAACCCCCCTGTGCTTCCCACATCTCTGTCCTAATGTATGGACTTCTCATCTTGTTCTACCCTTGGCCTATATAGCATCATGTCTTGTCCTTCAGTCTGAATACATTCATCCATCTCTCCCATGCCACTCTAAATCCTCAGAAGGCCACCAAGGCTCAGCTCAAGTCCTGTTTTCTTTATAAAGTCTGCAACGGTTGCCACAGATAAGCTTCAGGGCAGTAAAGGGATTTAGTTAGAGCTCACCCTCTGGCCCAACCCAGAAGCTGTGTGAGAGTCAAAACCTGGGACAAGATCCAGACGGTCCACTCTTCAATCAAGTCTCCCAGGACTCTACAGCTCTGCTTTACTTCGCCTGTCCTTGTCACAGGCTGTCAGCGTGTAAGGATAATGGCTATTGTCGTCGTTCTGTATTCTGCACAGGACTGCAGGTGGCCGAGAAAATAGAAACCTCAGCAATCAAAGGCTCAGGAAGACAACAGGTGAAGGGGGAAAAGCCTCCTCCTTCCAACAATCCTTCACTGTTCTGGGATGCAGGCCAAGCTCAGCCACTGCACTGGGGGAGGGGCAGAAAAGGAGCATCCGAAGGAAACATCTCCATCTGAAAGACATTTCTACACTCAGTGTCAGTGTTCTGGTCCAGAGCCTCCTGGGAGAGCAGTTTCCAGAGCTGGCAGCAGGAGTCAAGCTGAGGTCAGCCTCCAGCCTAGGATGTATTGCTGATGGGGATGGCAAGCTGAAACTTCTTTTCCCTCAACGGAATTCTCAGATTTTGAGAGTAAAATAACCATTCGAGATGGTAATATCCAACTCCCGAATGTTTCCAATGTGGACACTGAATCAAAATCTTGGTAGAAAGAGACACTTACTTGACCAAAGTCACGGCCACACTTTGGGTCTCTTGATCATATCACGGGGTCACTTTTCTCATTAGAGTTCTACTTGGAAAGCATGTGGAAAGGTTAAAAGGTTACCAATATTTTTTACTTTTTTAAATCAAATTTCAATTATTGATAGCCTGGCGATACAAGTATTGCGTTAAGCCTCTTCCTTGAAATGATGCAGCTTAGAAAAAGCAGAAGTCAGGCGGGGCTGGAGTAGAGCTCAGGGGACAGAGTGCCTGCCTACCATGCCTGATCCCAAGCACTGTGTAAACAAGTTGTGGTGCCTCACACCTGTAGCCCTACAACTCTAGAGGAAGAAACAGGGATCAGAGTTTCAAAGTCATCCTTGACTATAAGTGAGTTCAAGGGCAGCCTGGGCTACATAAGACCCTGTCCAAAAAAGGGGGGGGGGTGTCTTTCATCTCTTTGCACTGATTTATTTTGCTCCATACACCACGGGCTCAGAACAGAGGAAGAAAGACAAGACAGACAAACAGACAGTGAGAGGTTCCTTGAGGAACTTCCTGGATGAGGACCTCCTATGCCTTGGCCTTATGTTAGATGATGGGGTTACAAAAAGAGCGATATCTAGGAATGGAGAGACAAGAGGTAATTTCCAAGAAGCTCCTAAACAAACAATTCTAAAGGCTGAAAGAGAGATGCTGAGGAAGGCAGGCAAGGAGACGCTGCAGCAGGTCAGGTGGGCAGATTCCTCCAGTGAGGCACAGCACAATGCCAAGCACACAGAGGGCACCTGGTGTAAGAAGCTCAGTCACTGCATGAACCCCTGGGAACACGACAGCACCAGTGCCTGCAGAGACAGAGCCTGAGAACAGTGGCATCCTGGTTCCCCTCCGTCTGCACAGGGGCAGAAGGAAGCTGGTAGGTCTAGAAAAGCTGACAGAGAAAGACAAAGTTCCTAGCCCCAATCCATTTCTCCATAGCAACAAGCTGACAAAATACTTCAGGACACTGAAGAGCAGGTTTTAAAATCACGATACAAAACACTATGGATAGAAAACCTTGCCTGCAACACAACAACCTCCCGCCTCCCAGGCCTGACACCTGTCCCTTCAGGCCTGTCTGTCCTGTGCGGCCCGAGTGCCCGTTCCTTACTAGCTTATACTCTTCTTGGGCTGTAGGGTACATTCTCTTTCTTTGTAGTCAATGCTTCAGGCATTGTGTTGTACAACAAGGGATGGTAGAGCCTGCAGCAGACTGCCATAGCTGGGTCCTACAGTACCCAAGCTGTCCCCAGCTGTGTATACACAGTGTAGTAGCCTGCATTACTGGTGTCTGTGGCACAGGGGTCAAGGGAAAAGAGTAGACAGCACATAGCTCCTGTCTCCTAATGTCTAAGTCATGCCTCAGGCACTGGGGCTAAGCAGTATTTGTCTTTGTCTGTCTTAATTAATGACTTAATTGAACCTTCTCCTGTAAACACAAAGCCTTCTGTTTACATTTCAAATAGAAAGCTTACCAGTCTAGTTTTTATTATTATTCTGCCCCTAATAGAGAACCTGAGGTAGGATAATGCCTCAGTAAATGCTTTCAGAATTAGGTCAAGAGTACTGGAAAACATTTACATGGATGGCTAGAGACCAGCATCTTCCAATGCAAGGCAGTTATCCCAGCCCACCTGCCTACCTGAGTCCCAGGGCTCTGAGGGGGCACCTCCTCTGCTGGATGCCTTCATGGCCCTGCCAACACCAGTATGATTTCTATGCTATGGCTTGATAGATTGGTATGTATCAGTCACAAGGGTACACCAAACAGTCTGGGCTAGGGGCCCCAAGTTCAAGCCCACACTTTCCACTTACCATCTGTGAGTTTAGACAAATCATTTCTTTGAACCTTAATATCCTTTCTAGAAAAGGGAAAAGCCCATTTCCATGCCTTCATTCTACCTCCTCAGGAAGTTGATACGAGGAGCAGAAATGGTGACAAAGAGAGCCCTGGAAGCTCTCTATGACACCCACACAAAGCGGGGTCTTGTTTCAGGACCTTACAAGAGTCTTGAGGCTCTAAGCTTGCAAGGTGGCATTTTCCCAGATCATGCAGGAAGTAGGGATGGAGGGTTACAATCTAATGCTGCCCTACAGATCCCAGCAAGGTGTTCTTCAATTTCAGCAAAAGCAATCTCACATCCCATTAAAACAAAAAGATTTTGGGGACATGAGAGAGCTCAGAGCTAAGACTGACCAGCTAAGAGAACTGTCTGTTCTTGCAGAGGCCCTGGGTTTGGTTCTCAGCACCCACAAGACAGCTTACAAATGCCTGTAACTTCAGTTCCAGTTACAGTGCCCTCTTCTGGTTTCTGTGGGCACTGCATGTACACGGTACACTTGTATGCAAGCAGAACACCCTCTCCCCAAAAGAGAATCTAATAAAATCAAGAAGATTCTGGAGTAGCTTGTGGCATGTAAATCTGAGATGGAAGGAGGTCCAGCTGTCCTTGTAGTCAGGTGACACTCAGGATGTCTGAGGCAGGAAGTGAACTACCACTTACCCAAAGCACTCTTCAGTCCCTCAGTCACATCCCAGGAAGGTGACCCTAGCAGCTGACATAATCTCGTATGACACTCACTGCTCTTGTCATCTGGCCTAATGGCAATAATTATGGCAATATTGCAGATGCTTGAGAAGCGCCAACAACTTGGATGGAACATAGGGTAGGGGACTGGGATGGCTCGGAGCACAGACCTCAGTGGAGTGCACAGTGGTCAGTTAGGGCTGGCCATAGAGTGGAAAGCCAGCAGAAACAGTCCCAAAGAAGATGGCGGGGACCCACAGGTCCCATACTCAGATGCTTCAGCTTCTGAGTTCATGTGCCAGAGGTGGCATTGAATGGTGGTGCCTCTTTAGATTTCCAGCAAGGACTTCAAAGAAGAGAAAGTGGGTGGAAGGTGGCAGAATGTCTTCATTAAGAGCCTTCACCTTAGCAGGGTGGTGGTGATGCACGCCTTTAATCCCAGCACTCGGGAGGCAGAGGCAGGCGGATCTCTGTGAGTAGACTAGGTCAGCCTGGTCTATAAGAGTGAGTTCCTGGACAGGCTCCAAAGATACAGAGAAACCCTTTTTTGAAAAACCAAAATAAATAAATAAATTAATTAATTAAAAAAAAAGAAAAGAAAAAGCTTACTCCTGTGTCAACACGGCAGGCAGTAGAGACCACTGTTTGGACAGATGCTAGGGTGTGTGCGTAGTAAGGGCATCTTTTAGATGTAGTTAATTAACATTTAAAATGTTTGACTTTAAGTGAATTGCCCTTCCTCATGTGGTGGACCATACTCAGCTGGCTGAAGCTTGCAGATCAAAGATTGAGGCTTCTCTAAGAAGACAGGATTCTGTCTCTGGAGTGCCGCCAAGTCTCCAGCCTTCTGACTCCACTCTGCAGCTGGCTACAGCTTTTGGATTTGCAATCCTCTCCTGAATTCCTCTAGGCTTATTTGTGTCTCTCTCCAGCCCCCTATCCCCCTGCACAGATCGAGGAGACAGAGATATGACCAGATGCTCTAATGGGCCCCATGCACAGCCTCACCTAGCTGTCCTGCTTTGATGTTCCATATGACCTGGGGAAGCAGGTTTTGCTCTTCTGATATTTGTTTGCAGTGGGGACACCAAGCTTGGTGAGTGTGACTCCAAAGCCATGTGTTTATCAGTCTCACCACAGGGCCATGACAAAGCAGAGTTTCTCTGAATGAAGCTGGGACGAAATTCCTGGCCAAAGTAGTTCTGTTACAGATCCTTTGGAGTTCCCCTCTCTTGAGATGCAGGAAACAGCTCAAACAACATTGGGCCTGGGTAGTTCTCATTCAAGCAGGACAACTCATGTTCTCAAACAGGCCATGGGGCCACCTTGGGATCTGTCCCAGATAGAGGGTTCTGGTCTTCCTAAATTCTTCATGGTTTTATCATATCTAAACGTGACCATTTAGTATCCAGGGAAGCGGGTTCTTGAGGAAACTGGTGCTTGGGCAGAAAATGAGTAGTAGCCTGGCTTCAGGATGCTCCAGAAATCCATTTGGCCATTGCTGAGAAGTAGGGCTGTTGGGAGCAGTGAGACCCCAGATCCTGAATTTCTTGTAAACCCCTGATCTGAGTGCCTACAGCTGCTCTAAGCACGAGACCTTCAGGAGTTCCTGATGGCAGGAGAGTGGTTTCTGATGGGTTTGGCTGGGGCGTGGCTATCTCTATATAATCTGCCCCTGAACAAAATAAAGGGGGAATTCTTGGGGAATTCAAGGATGACCCGTGTCTCTGTCTCTCTGTCTGTGTATGTTTGTGTATTTTAACCTCCAGCCCCTTGTCCGAAGCTCAGTAACTGGGTTCAAGTGCACCGAGAGCAGACACGGGGGCGCGGTGTGCGGCAATTGGAGGTCTCCACCGAGATTTTGGCAATTGGAGGTTTCCACCGAGATTTCGGCATAGGGAGAGTGTGCAGGCTGAAATAATGAGCCAAGGGCAGTGTTGGGGAGACCGAACAAGGCCTTAATTCTGCTTTCTCCAGCTCCAGTTGCCTCTCTAGAGCTCTGTGTCTAGGTTCCTGGAGATCCTCCATGGAGGGTCCTTACAGCCCCTGTCCTTTAACCCTCTCACCACCACACAACCCACCCTGCTTAGCGGAGCTGAGAATGGAGGCATTTTCAGGAAGTTCCTAAATGCTGGGGGCAGTGGAAAGGAATAGCCACAATAATATAAACACTCACCAGCAAGCAGGCTATCAAAGAAGTCTCCTTCCTAAGGGCAGACACACAGAGATGACAGCCTTTGAGCAGCCTCTCTGGTGTGAACTCACAACAGTTTCCTACTGGTCACTTTTAAACTGGCTTTAAGGGGATGAGTTATCAGAACAGTGCTGCCCAACACATGAAGGCACCTGGGGTCATGGACAGCCACTAGGCGGCCTGAAAGAACCAGCCCCTGATGCAAAAAGGACCACTGTCATGGAGACCTGCTTGAGAAAATTGTCTTGTAGAAAAATCCTGTTCCATTTACAGGCCAGAGATGAGAAATCCAGAGTCAATCTGCTTCCTGCTGGCTTGTCAGTCCTGAAGTCTAGTTTGAGTCATGCTCCCCCTTCAGGGTCTGGGACATGGTGATAGTCAAGGGGCTTGACTGTCACATGAAATCTCCATCCTCTCGAGAGAGAGGTAAACTTATATGTTATACAAAAGGAGTTCTGCAAGGACCAGAGCAGCCTGCCAGGGAGGCATGTTCTCTGTGTCTGCGGCAGATCAGGGGCCTCCCTCATCACAGCCGGTGTTTCTGTGGCTAAGAGACCACTGCATGTTTGCAAACCTCTGGGACCTGAGATCAGCAGCTAGCGCTCCATGAGAGGAAACTTAAACGGGGAATAATCAGTAACATCTACTGTAGAACAAGCAGTATTCCAGTCACCCCTCTAACATACTAATCTCCACCACAACCTAGAAGTAGGACCTATCAATAAACCTGTTTTGCAGGAAGGAAAATCAGGATAGAAACCAAATCACTGGCCCACTGTTCCACAGGAAGTCGATGGGTACAGCTGGCAATAGGGCCTGGACAGGATGCCACCACAGTACCCAATTCAAACAGCGCTGCAAGGCATGCATCATCCTCTTGTTTTCCAGGATGAGGCTGGGCTGGGGCTACACTGTGGTGGCAGAGTGTTCCTGATTATGAATGAAGGCCGGTGTTTGATCCTGAGAGCTAAAAAGACAAACGATGTGAGGTTTGCAGTGGTAGTACACACCACTAATCTCAGCATTTGGGTGGCTAGGGCAAGGGGATTAGGAGTTTGAGGCCCACTTGGGTTACATGGAGACCAAACCAACCAACCAACCAACCAAACTTGCTTGTTTGAGATTTGAACACCCAAAAGAATTGAGATTTGAACACCCAATAAGATCACACAGCCACCAAATGGCTTTCAACCTAAAGGCTGCATCTTTCTCAAGCTCTCCATGGAGAGGAGTCTGAGGCCAGCTGACTTTATGTGTCCTTGATGGAAGGACACAGACCCAGCAGTCAATCACCAATGGAAAGGAGACTCTTCAGCCATCTTTGGATGCATGAAGTTTCTACATTTTTTCCTAAGAAGGACAAAGACCCGGGCACAGGAGAGACAGCTTCTTGTGATCAGGCACATATGTCCTTATTGCTGCATGGACACTGGTTACAGTGTTTACTGTCCTTTTTGTACCCGGGCTATTGTATATGTGATCTCACTCAGGAATTTACTTGTAACTAAGATCTTAATACAGGAAGCTGTGTCTCCCAGTAGGGCAAAGACTTAAAGAAAAAACAAAAACAAAAAACTTCTGACCTTTATCTACTTCCTGTGGAGAGTTAAATTTCTTAAGTTCTAAGAGTTTCAATTCGCTTATCTATTAAACAAGAAATGAAACAAAGAGATCACTCCCCCTGAGGTGATAATAAGGGAAAACAACAACAGCAACAACAACAACAAAACAAACCTTAAGTACATCAAAGAAAGGAAACATTTACTAAGCCCTCCAGGTGCTGTGTTGTATGCATCTCGTTTATATTTCACAAAACTTGCATGAGATAGATAAATGCATTCTGTCCATTTTGGAGACAAGGAAACAGAGGAAGTAGACTTGTGATTTGCCCATGCTGGGCAGCTCACAGCTTTGGTTCTTGATGGAGGAAGGTCATTGGTTAATTAATAAAGAAACTGCTTGGCCCTCATAGGTTAGAACATAGGTGGGTGGAGTAAACAGAACAGAATGCTGGGAGGAAGAGGAAGTGAGCTCAGATGCAGGGCAGCTCCTCTCAGAGACAGACGCCATGCAGCTCATCACCAGGGCAGACGCGATGAAGCTCCGACCCAGGATGGACGTAGGCTAGAATCTTCCTGGTAAGCGCACCTCAAGGTGAATAGAAATGGGCCAGGCAGTGTTTAAAAGAATACAGTTTGTGTGTTGTTATTTCGGGGCATAAGCTAGCCCCAGCTCCTACTACAGAATGGCGCCCGACGTGGTAGCAGCAATTTCTTGGGTCTGCTCTGCTTGCTAGAAGCAAGCAAGCTCTCTCATCTAAGAGAGGCTTCCTGACTCAGCTTTAGCTACAAAACCTTGCAGCTCTCTTAAGAGATCCTGCCACGAAACACTTAAATGGTGTTGATAGAAGCTGACTGAATGCTTGTTTGTTTTCAGTCATAGCAGGAAAAAAGTTGTGCTGTTTTAAAATGCTGGTGTTCTGGTCCCTACTGCTAGGGCAAACTCTGACTCTTTCAGACAGGCAGTTTGACTAAGGAACGTTTGAACGTGGTCTGTGAGCAGAATGCTGCAGCTTGCTTGCTGGCAGGGATCTTGTAACGCCACAGAGTTGTGGCGATAAACGTGGCTACAGCCGCCGGTACCTCTGCCATGAGGCTGGAAAGCTAAGGAATGGGCTGGATCTAGCTGGCAAAGCCACGGCTTTAATCCTACCCATATTGCTCAGTAATTTAAAGGCTCATGTGGTCAGAAAAAGAGAGATATACAGTAAAGAAAAATTCAAAGTCAAATAAAATTTTGAATGATTTACAGTGTGTTAAAAATATATGCAAGCTAAAGTTAAAGTACTTAAAAGTAAAAAAAAAAGGAAGAAAGAGAGTAGTTGGATGTGGTAGTACACACCTTTAATCCCAACTCTTGGGAGGCAGAGGAAGATTGACCTCTGTGACTTCAAGGTGTGGTAGTACACGCCTCCCAGTGCCTAAAAGGCAGAGACAAACAGATCTCTGTGAGTTCAAGGTGTAGTAGCATACACCTTTAATCCCGATGCCTGGGAGGCAGAGACAGGTGGATCTCTGAGAGGTCAAGGACAGCCTGGTCTACAGAGTTATTCCAGGTCAAAGATACAGAGAACCTATCTCAAAAATCAAAAAATAAAAGTAAAAATAAACAAAATAGAGGTTAAAATAAAGCGCACAAAGATGGAAAATACACAGAGAATTTTGATACTGTATGCTATTATGCTCTGTTTGAATTGTTTGAATGCTGAGGAAGGAGCAACAGCTGCTAAAAGATATTTGTTTATAAATGCTACTGAACTAATCCAACATAGATATTTTGAAAATACCCTGACTTTAAAATTTGAATCTAAGGACATGATGCTTTGGAAAGGAGTTTCTTTTGTTTTCACAGAGGATGAGACTCTTTGGATTGCTTCTATTCCAATATGGTATGATAGACCACGTCCTCCTGAAAGGTTGCTGTGAACACCTTCAGAAAATTACTTCACTCAACTGCCGACTGAGATGACCCTGGCACACAGGTTATACCATGAATAACCTAATTAACGACGCCCCCATACAGCAGGAAGCAGTTTGGAGAGAAATAACTGCGCCCATATTCCCAAATATTGTTTATAAATGTTCTTTTACATTTAAAGGGGGAGATGATATAGGTATGAATAATTTGCATTGCTATAGATTTTAAGGTCAATTTTGTTATATGTATATGTATTTCTGATCTTGATTAAGGTATTGTGATTGTGTGGTTCACTTAAAAATGTAATGTATATAGGTTGTTAATGGATAATTATCAATAATAGTCAAGCTTGTAGTCATGTTAGTTAGATTTTCTAGATGTACATAGATATATTTTAGATAGGCATTCTTCATATCTTTCAAAGATTATAAAATATGGCATTTTAAGTGTTTTAATAACTTAGGACTTTTCATGACAATGAGACACTCTGCTCCTGGCAGCACCAATCTACTTCAAGAGGAAGATGGGCATTGAAGAGGATCTTTATGGAGTTTGTTGGACATTTGGGCAAGAAACTGCTCTTGCCTGGACTGTTGCAAGAACTGGACACAGAGAACCCACAGAGAGAGGACTGCTGAACTTGCCTAAAGGTGAGATGATCTTTCGGGGTTCCTGATTCATGAAGGAGTTTGCAAGACATTCTGCAGGATACAGCAGATAGTGACTGAACTGCCTTTGAAATTTCCTGTTTCATGGAAATGTCTGCTGGAAACTATGGGCCTGTAGGCCAAAGATGGATGCCCCAACGGTACAGAGGAACTTTGGGTGGCTGTCCAGGCAGTGAGATGTCTCTGTGATTTCTAGAGTTTTGTAAGTTGCTTACTTCTCATTTACTTAGGTAATATTATATCCTTCTGGAGTCTTTGATGGAGTTGAAGAATAGATAGATAGTTATAGTTGTTTTCCTTAGTTATGATAAAAGATAAAGTAGATATAAATATTGTAACTGTAATTTTTACTTGATAACTGTTTTGTTATATGTAATTTTGCTATGTTAAAGTTAAAGCCTTCCTTTTTTTTGTTTAAACAGAAAAAGGGGAAATGATGGAGGAAGGTCATTGGTTAAATAATAAAGAAACTGCTTGGCCCTCATAGATTAGAACATAGGTGGGCGGAGTAAACAGAACAGAATGCTGGGAGGAAGAGGAAGTGAGCTCAGATGCAGGGCAGCTCCTCTCAGAGACAGACGCCATGCAGCTCATCACCAGGGCAGACGCGATGAAGCTCCGACCCAGGATGGACGTAGGCTAGAATCTTCCTGGTAAGCGTACCTCAAGGTGAATAGAAATGGGCCAGGCAGTGTTTAAAATACAGTTTGTGTGTTGTTATTTCGGGGCATAAGCTAGCCCCAGCTCATACGACAGGTTCTGCAGTGAGTCCTGTGCCCTCCCTCATCCTCAGCCTCCAACCTCCAGGCCACTAAAGCTGAGATCTTTCTGAAAGGACAGTCTAGTCCTGTAGCTCCTCTATTCACACGCCCCTCTGACAGAGAGCAGCGCTTTGCAGTGTGATCCAGAGGCCCCAGCTCTGTGGGTGTGCATTGGTGAAGGACAGAGGACACCTTCAGGGATGGATCTCAGGTGGTCAAGTTTGGGGGTAGGTGTCTTTACCTGCTAAGCCATCTAACTGTCCCTTGACACCTGGACTTTCCTTATATCTGCAGCCCTCTCGCCAAATGAAGTCAACTACTATCTCTGAGACTGGAGCCCAAATATCACCTCTCCCCAGAGTTCTCCTAGTGTGCATCCAGCTTCCCGCAGAATCCAGTTTTGTAACAGCGCTTTTCTCCTATGATCTGATTTGTCCCAGTTACACCTGGTTCTCATGTTTCACTGTCAACATATTTGGGTATGAAGACTCCTTTCTAACGTCTGAACATTTTAAGATCTTTCCAAGCCACGCAGTGGTGGCGCACACCTTTAATCCCAGCACTCAGGAGGCAGAGGCAGGCGGATCTCTGTGAGTTCGAGACCAGCCTGGTCTACAAGAGCTAGTTCCAGGACAGGCTCCAAAGCCACAGAGAAACCCTGTCTCGAAAAACCAAAAGGAAAAAAAAAAAAAGATCTTTCCATACATGCCAAAGCAGCATCACACTCAGTGAAGAAAGTCACCACAAACCGAGCAAAGCTGCCACCTGCACAGTGTTCTAGTCCGCCCAGACTAGTCTGACTGGAAAGCTGTGTTGTGGAGGTGCGTACATAACCACCCACTTCCCATTTACCCACCCTAGGCCCCACGTGCCCTGGCCCAGTCCGCCTTCTCTCCTTGTCCTCCAACCATGTTTATGGGATGTTCTCCTCAGAGGGCAGAGAGGTATGTGTTTTACTTCTGTGTCTTCAGCACCCAAATCAGAGAGCACACCACATATTCCAGCACAAAGGGAATCCACTCATCCCCTGAAGGACAAATCTTACCAGGCTGGGGTGCAAAGACAAGCCTAGGCTCCAGTCAGTCCAAGAGGCTGTCCCAGACCTGTTTCCGACTCTGGAACAGAAGCTTTGCAGAGAGCTCCTGGTGGCAGGAACTTGCGAACAGCATGCTTAATAAACAGAGACTCAAGTCACTAGCGTCTGGTTCAGGCTGGGCCTCTGGGACCCAAACAGGCAACATTTCATCATTAGGAGGGAAGGAGATGACAAACTCTTTCCTGAGAGAACCCAGCAGGCAGTCAAAATTACTGGATGTGGATAAATAAACCATTGTCTCCAAATACATACCGCAGGCTGCAGCAAACCCATTCTCCATACCACAGGCAGCACAAAATTTAGAACTGACAGTTTGACTCATATACTGATTCCTAAAGAGAAAAGCTAAATCCAATGGGGTAAGGGAGAATGCAATGAAATATGCAAATAAAAATGGAATCTCGCTCTGTGATCACAATCTGTCAGGAGAGGCAAGGGAAATTTCCTCACACAGATTCAAAGCTCAAAGGAACTCCACAAGGGGAGAACCAGAGCCCTGCTGAGCCATGGGGCCTCCACAGTGCCTCTCTGGGTAGCCCTGGAGGGGCAGGAGGATATACATTCAAGCTGGCAGAAGGATCAGTGTCTCAGGAGACAGTCAGGGGTCAGAGCACTGCCATGCATGAACTCCTGAAGCCCGCTCTCTACCCTGAGGAGAAGGGATGGGGTGGTACTAACTTAGCAGTGGAGGACAGAGCCCAGGCCATCCCACCAACCATTAGGGCAGTGAGGGCTTATTTTAATTAGCTTTTATTTTGCATTTTCAGAAAGGCTGAAAAGCTAGTGCTGAGTTCCCCAAACACCAACACTGCCCCCCAGTTTCCCCACAGTTAGCATCATAAGTTACTATGACGCAGTGCTATGAGCCCAGGCCTGCTACATGCTACGTTTGATTCCTCTAATACCCCTTCCTATTCTGCCTCACATCTAACTGTCGTGCACACTAAGCTCCTCTGGCCCATTAATGCTTTTCCAACTTTACTCATTTTTTTATGATCTTGACGATTTTGACCACTTGCAAGTGTTCTACGGTTAAGCTGGAGTTATGGCTTGCGAGGAAGTCTACAGAGGTAAAGAGCCCTCTTCATCATTGATACAAAGGCACATACTAAGAGCACATTTTATCATGAAATAAAAGCTTCTATTTGACTTCCAGGCATGATTAGGATTCTCTTTAGAAACGAAGAAGGCCACTCTGGCTCGTCCTCATGGTGGGGGGAAACTCAGCTCAGTCGGAATGCTCAGTCACAGATAGATAACTCCTCCACTGTTGTCTTCCATGCTGCTCTGTGAATTCTCCCTGACCCCAGCCCAGTCTCCTTTCAGGCTCAACACTTTGAAAGAAGGGAGGTGCTTCCGGGAGATTCTGACTGGGCCTGGAGGAATGGGTGGGACTTAAGGATTCAAAAACCATCCCAGTTAAGGGTCCTGAGGGCAGGTGAGAGCAAGCAGGTTCTAATAATGGGACATGGGCAAGGTACTAGGAACAGGGGAGAAGGAAGAAGCAAAATGACTAAGCCCCAGCAAGCAGAGAGCCAGCTCCTCTCATCGTCTGCCTCTGGACATTTGGGGTACCATTGCCTTGTGATTCCTCAGCTGTGCTCGGACGTCTAGCAGCATGGGTTGCTGGCATCCTGCCTCCAGATCCATTCTGCCTTCTTTTGCTAGTACAAGATTCCACATTTTACTCAGGGCAGCCACATTCGCAGTTAAAAGCTTGATTTCCAGCCTTCATTTTTGTGCCGACTAGCTTTACGTCAACTTGACACAAGTTATCTGAGAAGATGGACCTACAATTGAGAAAACGCCTCCCTATGACTGGCTGAAGGCAAGCCTTGATTAATGAATGATGTGGGAGGACCATCCTACAGGGGGTGGTGCCATTCCTGGGCATATGGTCTTGGGACGTTTCTATTGCTGTGAAGAGACATCATGACCATGGCAACTCTGATAAAGGAAAACATTTAATCAGGGCTGGCTTATAGTTCAGAAGTTCAGTCCATTACCATTACTGTCACGGTGGAAAACATGGTGGCACGCAGGCAGACATGGTGCCGGAGAAGTAGCTGAGAGTTTTACATCTTGGTTCACAGGCAGCAGGAAAAGATTGACACACTGGCTTGAGCACCTGAGACCTCAAAGCCTGCCCCCAGTGACCATGTCCTCTAACAAGATCACACCTACTCCAACTCCAACAAGGCCCCACCTCCTAATAGTGCTACTCTCTATGGCCCATTGAGGTCCATTTTTATTCAAGGCACCACAGGATGTGTAAGAAAACAGACTGAGTGAACCACTGGGGAGCAAGCCTCTAAAGGCTTCTGCTCCAGTTCCTGCCTCCAGGTTCCTGCTGTGGCTCCTTTCAGTTAAGGGGTTCAAAGCTGTAACGTGAAATAAACCCTGTCCTCCCCAGGTTGCTGTAGGTCCTAGTGCTTAATCACAGCAATAGAACCCCCCTAAGACAACTACAGTTATGTGTGCCTCGAGAACAGGCTGTAATCATGGGGTTAAAAATGGACACTGTTGGTAGTCATTCAGGCAAGGACTTCTTTTGTTCCTTCCTCTATCTGCTTCCTGCCATCTTGGACTGTAAGAAGTCTTGAAGATAATAAGGATAATGATACAGAGACAGAATCAAGTAGGGTGGTTGGGGACAGAGTCCATGTACAAGACACCGACTCCAATCAGGGACAGAGGGAGAGAATGAGGAGGGGAGGGAAGAAAGAGCAAGATAACAGGGAGAGGAGGATAGAGAAGAAAAGAGAGGAGGTAAGAATAGAAGAAACGGAAGAGGAAAGTGAGAGAGAGCCGTTGTACTAGCCCTGGCTAGGTAGCACCAGACCTCTCCTGTGTGGAAGATTTGTCTGTGGCTGCCACAAAAAAAGTGTCATGAGCTGGGTGGCTGAAGCCATAGAAATCATTTTTTTTTTTTTTTAAAAACAGTTCCAGAAGCTGAAGGCTAAAGACCAAGATACCATCTGAGTGGGTATTTGGGGAGGTCTCCCTTCCTGGCTCGCAGATGACTGCTTCTTGCTGTGCTCCCTCATGTATCTCTGTGCACACATATGGGGGTGGGGGAGGTGGCTCTCTGATGCCTCTTCCTCTTCTAACAAGGACATGTGCTCTTGCTGATTAAGCCCTGCATTTCTGACATCATTTAACCTTCATTACCTCATTCTAGACCTCACATGTGCCATTGGACTTCCTGATAATTACAAGGGGCACAATTGAGTCCTCAACAGGAAGAGGAAGCAGGCTGCTTTCTTGTTTAAGCCATTTATTATCAGTATGTACACACGATTCCCTAATGACAGACCCTACAAAATCCAAGGGACATTATTTAAAAATTCTATTGTAATGGCCTTCGGAGCTGAAAATCCAAGCTCAAACACAAAGACATCATCTTTCAAAAGTCATTTTCAATGCTGATCTATTAACACCAACCATTCTCCTGAAAAACATTTACTGCAGATTGTTTACGTTCTAGATACTGGGCTATGGGCTGGGGGCATGACGATAAATGAATGTGGTCTTCAATGTCTAGGTAGTTACAGTCTTTATTCATTTGCTTACTTGAGACATATCTTATTCCAAAGGGCACCTTGTCACAGTGTAAGCAAAGTAGAATTAGAAAATGAGCAGCGTGGAAAACACAAGTAGAGGAGTTATCTGGTACTGAGCATTCTGACTGAGCTGAGCTTCCTACCACCATGAGGAAGAGCCAGAGTGGCCTTCTTCTTCATTTCTGAAGAGAATCCTAATCATGCCTGGAAGCTTTTATTTCCTTCCTTCCTTCCTTCCTTCCTTCCTTCCTTCCTTCCTTCCTTCCTTCCTTCCCTTCCTCCCTCCCTCCCTCCCTCCCTCCCTCCCTCCCTCCCTCCCTCCCTCCCTCCCTCCCCCCTCCCTCCCTCCCTCCCTCCCTTCCTTCTTCATCAGTTTCCATAAAGTAGATAGCCCATGGTTCCTGGTTCCTGTTCCAGAACATTCTAATGAACATAGAGTGACTATTTCACATTGGCATAGAGAACAGGAAAGAGCAAAGCCGGAAAGCTCTTGAGCTTGCATATCCCGTGGAAGAAACAGGGGAAAGACAGGTCCCTGAGAAGCAGTCTTTAGGACACACCCCAGAGATGCTGTCTGCATGAGGTAGCAGGTGGGGTCTTAGGAAAGTCTGCTTTCAGCCCAGACTGATTCTGCTGCTTGTTAGCACTGCAATTTCTGGTTTATAGCCTCAGTTTTCTCAATGAAATGAAGACAACATTTACATAAGGTCTCTTATGGTACAATTATAATATCAATGACCTAGATAAGGTCCTCTGAGCCGGCCACAGCACTGCACCTTTATCATGAGTTTATTATTTCATTTTCACCATAAATTAGATGCTTTGGAAGGAATCACAAACTGTGAGTTTCCCCCCAACATGATGTCAAGCTGTGTCTCCTGGTATTTTTGGAAGGGATGTACTAATCTTTAGAAGGTTCTCTGCCAGATCCAGCAAAGGCAAAGTAGCTGTACTGATACCTTCAGCAACTGTCTAAAGTTCTTGAAAAGTCGGCTGTGACTCTTTCAGGCCTTTAGCTCTTGGGGGTCTCAATGGAAATCAGAAAACTGAAAGAAACCCCTTTTGTGGTGAGAGAAAAGAGTTAAGAGCAGAGGCATCCGATCCCAAAGACTGTGACCAGGCGGGGAAGACGGGGGTGTGGAGAATTAGTTCAGAGTGGAATGGGTACAGTTCTAGTATTAGAAGAGGGAAAGGTTCTGGATATAGGAAGGTAAACCTCCAGTAGAATGTCCAGCCGGGCGGTGGTGTTTAATCCCAGCATTTGGAAGGCAGAGGCAGGCAGATCTCTGTGAGTTCAAGGCCAGCCTGATCTATAAGAGCTAGTTTCAGGACAGGATCCAACGCTACAGAGAAACCCTGTCTTGGAAAACAAAAACCAAAATCAACAAAACAACAACAAAAAGAATGTCCAATCAGCATGAGTATTATAAAAAACAAGCAAACAAACAAAAAACAAAAACCAAGCAAGTGAACAATCCAGTAGCTGCATGAGAGTGACAGCTGGAAAGACCATGACCGTACTTCATCCCTTTAACCCATGCATTTCAGAAGGCTACAATGGCGCAGTTCATGGTGTGCATGGTTGTTTGAATGAGAAATGTCCCATAGGCTTGGTTTTCAGTTGGTGGTGCTGTTTGGGGATGTGGTACTTGCTGAAGGAAGCGGGTCATCAGGGTGGAGGGTGGGATGGGGGCGTTCAGTGTTAACAGACTGGCCCCATCTCCATGTGTGCTGCTGCAGACATGAGCCTCAGCCTCCTGTTCCTGTTCCTGCTGCTGTGCTCTCACACTGCTTCAGCTCTATCCCTCTGGAACCACAAGCCCAAATGCACTTTCTTCTGTAAGCTGTCTTGGTCATGGCATTTCATCATAGCAGTAGAAAAGTACGGCATATAGTGTGTGGTTTTACCACAATAAAACAGCAATGGAAGCCTCAGAGGGGCTCGAGGGAGTAGAGATCATATATGGCAAAGACTGAACGAATCCAAATGTTCTGCAAAAGCTTGCAAACCCTGGGTTACAACGCAGTCACGGCACTCCCTTCTACATATCATTAAGCACATTGTGTTCAGGCCCTTTATCTTTTTCTTCAGCAGAGTCCTGCAATCCTTCCTTTCTTAGAAGTTTAGGCCACCAGCCCAGGGCTGCACAGCTTCAGAGCAGTGCTGATGAGATCCGAGTTAAGCTAGTCTCTTCCTTCTGGGCCTTGCTGTCTTGTACACACACACGGAGTAGATGTTTGCCGGGATGGGGCTGGAGAGATGGCTCACTGAATAGGAGCCATCTGGCTGCTCTTCCAGATGACCTGAGTCCCTTTCCCAACACCCACATGGCAGCTCACAAGTGTCTGTAACTCCATTTCCAGGGAATCCATTGCTTTGTTGAGGCCTCTGTGGGCATTGCACACACATGGTGCACAGGTATACATGAAGGCAAAACATCCAGATAGATAAAACAATATTAAAAAATTAAAAACTTCTTTCAAGTTTCAGGTTCCATAACAAGAAGTTGGAACAAAAAGGGTAGGAAGTCCATCTTCTTGGACGTTCCTCTTACTGCCAGAGCACAAAGGCAAACCCGAGCCCACTGAATAGGCATCAAGTGCTCAGAGATAGCCATTCTGTTAGGAGGAAACTGGAGACCCTTGAGGTGAGACCAGAGGTAGCAGCAGGTTGATGCTTAGAGGAGAATGACTACATTAGACCCACAGGCCACAAAAGCTCTGATGACTTCCTAGGCAGCAGTCAGCCAGCAGAGAACACGCAGCAAGCTTCAAGCACAAAGAGAGCTATGCAAAGCATCTCCCCTCATGGTGCAGTTATCACTTCCCAGGAGAGGAATTTTAAATACAAAAAGGAAGGAAGAGGCTGAAGCAGAGGGAGGATCCGAGATGGGTGAGGTGACCCTGAAGTTTGCAGCTTCTGTTCTGATTCTGGCCTGCTGTTCTGCTGGGGAGCACAGACTGCCCATGCCTGTGACTGCAGTCCAGCCCTCAGCAGGCTCCCTCTTAGTGACCTCTCCCTCGTTACTGAACTTTGCCTTCAATGGAAAATGGATTTGGAAACGGACCCTTGGCTCTAATAAACAGCCAGATAACAAAGATATCAGGCTGGAGTCAGGGATGGGCATCTGGGAGAAGCTGGCTGTTTACCAGAGAGTCCAGATACCAGTGCTGCTCTCTCTTCTCTGGGCAAACATGGAGATGCATAGAGCCCAAATGCACTTAAAAACAAACAAACAAAACCAAAAAACCCAGCTCCTCTCTCTGTCTCTCCCTCCCCTCTTCCCCCTTTCCCTGTCTCTTTCTCTTCCTTCCTTCCTATAGACACAGGAGAGATGTTTGCAAATAGGCAAAAAAAAAAAAAAAAAAAAAAAAAAAACCAGTAAGTTCCTCAATGTGGACACGGCAGGCCTGGAGTAAGCAGTAAGACATCGCCAGTCCTGGATGGAGGTGCTCCACACCAGGTCAGCAGTGGTTCTCTGACACGGATCCGGGGGATCTGGGGCAGGTGGGAGGTGGGGCAGGAGCTGTCCTTACTGAGTTCAGGCATAACTGGACTCCTGGCTGCAGGGAAGCCCAGCATGCCTGAGACTAAGGACATTTTGTGTGTGTGGTGGCCTTGTT
Organism: Chionomys nivalis; assembly: GCF_950005125.1. Lineage (NCBI taxonomy): Eukaryota > Metazoa > Chordata > Mammalia > Rodentia > Cricetidae > Chionomys > Chionomys nivalis. Next base: position 38,961,674 of record NC_080108.1, on the reverse strand, counting down.
CACCAATCCACAGAAACTCACTGACTTTCTCCCATTTTTCTTTGAAGAATTTCCTCTTCCAGTTTGCAAGCTGGGGCTCATTTGTCTGAGCTAAAAGGCTATCCTATATGGAGCCACTTCCTGCAAAGAGCCCTTAGGACTGCAGGGATCGCAGCTGGTGGTGGAGCCTTGTAAATCCAGGGGAGCCAACTGCTCTACTCCACACAGAGCTTGGCCATTGCCTGCTCCCTTGAGTGGAGGATCTGGTACTTATTTTTGGCCCTTATAAATAACACATTTTGCTATCTTGATTTTTCAGCTCTTCTTTCCAGCCACTCCCCCCCCCCCCCCAAGCTCTGGGAAAACCACTTGTGCTCTACAAGACAGAATCATTCATAAATCAAGAGGAGATAAAGTGACCAAAGCCTGAGTTCTTGGCTTTGGCTGGCTACCAAATCCAATCAGTCAAATCAGAGGCTGTCCTCAGGAAAGGAGAGGACTTAGAAACAGCCCTCCGCATGGCCCTCGTTCACTGCATCTAACTCCTTACACACCTGTCATGCTGAGGGCTCCCCCCATCTGCAAAATGCAGAGGTGTCCTGCCAGGCAGAGCTTCCCCACTATGTACACTTCTGGTTCTTCATATCTCACACCAATCCCCAAAGACGATATGTTTGGACCTTGATGTCACACTCTCCCCTCTTCATGATTATGAAGAAGTGCTCTCAGACACAGCACCAGGAAACCCGGAGACAGAGAGGATTCAACACTGAGCTTGGAATCAAACAGGTCAGTCTCAAATCTTGGTTACTTGCGAAATCAACAGAGATAAAGCACCGTCTTCACAATGTCTCTCAAACTATGATGTGTGGGGAGATTGCCAGGGAGCAAGTCAGAACCTAGATCCTGATCAACTGGGTCTCAGGTCAGCTGGGGTTCTAATTGGTGCCTGCCTAGACCACTGGCCTGTGGGCCACCTATAGAGCATTAGGGTGTGATGGGCAGGGTACTTCTGAATTATGAAGGGCTATATGCACTTGAGGTCTGAGTGTTCATCATTATTATTTCACCTAAAACACAAGGAGCCATTTTTTTTCCCACAATTTTTTACACCGATATTAATGTGGATTCTTTGTAACTAAGTAAAACCTGATTTACTATATCTGGCAAAATAAAAAAAAAAGGTTGGAGAAAACAAGTTGCCAATAAGTCTCTCCCTATTACCACTTGTCTTACTGAGGGTTTCTAATGCTACAAAGAAACACCATGACCGAAAAGCAAGCAGGGGAGGAAGGGTTGCTTGGCTCACACTTCCACAGCACTGTTCATCATCAAAGGAAGTCGGGACAGGCACTCAAACAGGGAAGGAACCTGGAGGCAGGAGCTGATGCAGATGTCATGGAGGAGTGGTGCTTACTGGTTTGTTCAGCCTGCTTTCTTATAGAACCTAGAACCACCAGCCCAGGCATGGCACCACCCACAATGGGCTAAGCCTCTCCCATCAATCACTAACAAAGAAAATGCCCTATATTGGGGCTGGAGAGATGGCTCGGTGGGTAACAACACTGGTTGCTCTTCCAGAGGACCTGGCAGCTCACAACTGCCTGGAACTTCAGTTCCAAGGGATTGGCACCCTCATACAGACATACATGCAGGCAAAAGACCAAGGCACACAAAATAAAAAATAATCTTAAAAAAAAAAAAAGAAAAAGAAAATGCCCTATAGTTAGATCTTATGGAGGCATTTTCTCAATTGAGTTCCTTTTAGGTAACTGTGGTTTTGTGTCAACTTGACATAAGATTAGCCAGCACACCATTCAAGCACAACACCTGATGTTAAAAAAAGCAAACATGTAGACCAACGATAACAACAATAAACAACCCAATGCAGTCTAAACTGCATTGTGAGCTGCGCCCTTCCTTGAAAGAGCACTGTTTCAAAGTGCTCATGACTAAATTAAGTGCTGACTTTGAGTGTAAAAGCAGATTTTCGGAGGCTGAAGAAAATCCCAGAACGCAGAGTTCCTGATGTGTTTGATGGTGAAGGAAAGGAGGAAGCAGAATTTAAATGGAGAGGAAGATGGAAACCATTACCAAAGAATGAAAAGGCACTTTTCTTCTCGGGACAATCCTAGGCTTGGGGCCTCCTCCGTGGGTGACAGCATTCCTGACGGCCCTAAGAGAACTATTCCCTGCTCGTCACTGGAGCCCTGACGCCCACCACGCTGCCTGCTCTGACACCACGCCAAACACCACACTGATCTCTAAGCCCTTGAGGTTACAGCCGTATCTCATTACCTCTTGTCTTCCCAGCTTGGCATGGGGCCCTGGACAGCAATGGACACCTAGAAATGACAGTGATTGAATGCAGGAGGGGGAGGATATCAGAGAGAAGGTGTGCCAACTTCTATTCAGGGCTTCTCTCTCTTAGAGGAATTCATGCATTCACTCAGTAAACACACATCTTCCAAGTGGGAGCTCCTAGCCCTTTACAAGATTTCAGTGTATTTTATGCTAAAAATCACATTGTCTTTCCTTATGTCAAGATGGCAAACTTTAATGACACATAGTAATATCTATCAACTTTTAGCATTTTTGTATTTTCCCAGTAACCTGGTGTGACAGCTACGCTTGGTTTTCAACTTGACTACATCTGGAATTAACTAACACCCAAGTGACTAAGTATACCTGTGAGGGACTTTTTTTTTTTCTCAATTAAATCATTTGAAATAGGAAGACCCACTTCTAATTTGAATCTTTTAGGGCAGAAGATAGACCTTTAATTTGAGCCACACCTTCTGCAGGCAGCCTATATAAAGAACATGGAAGAAGGATGCTCTCTCTCCTTGCCTGATTGCTCTTGCTGTCAAATAAATTCCTTTACAGGTATTAGAGCCTCCAAATTCTGGATTCCAGCACACACCTCAGACCAACTGAGACCAGCCTTGTGGGCTAAACAACTCGGACTTTCCCTTGGTAGACAGCCATTGTTAGATTAGCTGGACCTCAGACTGTAAGTCACTTTAATAAATTCCCCCATACACATACATACATACATACATACATACATACATACATACATCAGTTCTGTTCCTAGATATATAATTTTATTATTTTCAGACCAAGAACTCAGGTCTTGGAAAAAATATTAAGTGGTTTAAAGTAGAGCATCAAAATTTAGGTAATTAAGAGTCACTTGCAGTATTTGTCAGGAATACCGATTCCTAGGCTGAAGAAATGGCTCAGCAGCTAAGAATGTTTACCATTCTTGCAGAAGACCTGGGTTTGGTTCCCAGCACCCACACTGGGCATCTCACAATGGTCTACAACTCTACTTCCAGGAGCTCTGATGCCCCTTTCTGGTCTTTGTAGGTACCTGTACACATGTGGTATACATAAACTCATGTAGGTAATACACATACACCTAAATAAAAATAAAAACATTAAAAACCAATTCTGGCCTTTGCCTCCAGAAATTGTGACTCAGCAGGTAGCACGGAAATCTTCCCCGTGACGCTGCACGGTGATTCCAAGGCAGATGAACAACAGTTCCGGGCAAGGTCTGCACTGACTAAAGTCCAGCCCAGTACTCCCTCAGGCTGGGGGCTCAGCATGGTGTGTAGTCCTCTGAGGTCTCTGGTCTTAGGGTCACAGGACAGGAGGCCTGGTGGGAAACTCAGAACCTGAGACACCTGGGTGATGATGGCAATTCTCAGATCCTGTGCATAAAACTCTGACGGCAGAAGAGTGGCTATAAACAGTACAATCCGAGGCCCTAAGATCTGAAATATCACGTTAGAACTCTAGGGAGAGTGACTGGGCACTCTACACAAAAGGAACAACAAAAGAACTACCCCAGTGTGGGAGCTACGCTCATTTCGGATCTTAGTCCTTCTTCTCCACTTAGAGAAAGATCAGCCCCATAAGGAACAGTCACAGACAATGAGTGGATCTCTTGTCGATCTGCTTCCCCATCCAAGCCCTGCTATCTGAACCTCTGTGTGCTTACCCACCAGGTCCTGCCTTCCTTCCACCCACAGCCTGATGACCATCACCCTTCAAGTATACAGGTGTCATCGTTGTGGTGTGGGACAGGCACAGCCCCCACAGGTTCATTTTTCTGAGTGCTTGCTTGTTAGGGAGTAGTGTCACTGGCAGGGATTAGGAGATGTGGTGTACTTTGTTGGAGTAGGTGTGGCCTTGGTGGAGGTGGAATTTGAGATTTCAAAAGCTCAAGTTAGGCCTACTGTCTTTCTCTCCTTGCTATCTTCAGATCGCGATGCAGAACTCTCAGCTACCTGAGCACCACTATGCTCCCCTCCATGAGGATAATGGACTAAACCTCTGAATTGTAAGCAAGCCCCAATTCAATGCCTTCCTTTATAAGAATTGCTGTTGTCAGGTGTCTCTTCACAGCTGTAGGACATTAACTAAGACAATCATGGACTGTGTAGACACTGATCTGCTCTAGCACTAGCTGTCTGACCCTGGGTTAACATTCCTCTAGGATTCAGTATTATTGTGTGGAGTGGGACTCATTACATCTGGAGTCTTTCTAACCCCAGGATTTTATATTAGTCTGTTCTAAAACTATTACTGACATTTTACGACCTATAGAAAAGGCAAGAGCCTGAACTTAGATCTAAGCATGAAACCTCTTTTGCTATAGCCTTAGTCGCTTTAGTGAGTCTGAAGCTGCCCCATGTTCACAAGCATGCCTGGAGGCTTTATGCTTCATCACTTTTCACGACTCCACCTACCTAAAGGTTCAGCATCAGTGCATTTATTCAAAGACCCAATCAAGTCCATCTGTGAGTTTCCTTCCCTGGCCTAACCTAGAAGCAATCTCTCTCCCCAGAATCCATAAAAGTTCCTCCCAGCTGTAACCACAGCACCTCTGAGACTGAACCACACCGTCCCTAGAGAGCAGGACCGGCATGTGTCTCCTACCAGCTCAGCACAGAGTCCTACACAGACACAAGTTTGACCAGCAGTGCTTGACCAATCTCAGAAAGAGGATGATCCAATTATACTTGGGTCCTAAGTTTCAGTGGTAGTTCTAGCAGAAGGGGTCACGTGCTAAGCTGACAGCCCAAAGGCGTGTACAAGGAGAAGTACTAACTCCTGTGGCAGGGAACAGCTTTTCTTGAACTCAGCCCCAAGAAAGGTTACCTAGGAGAGGCCACAGATCACAGAGGTACAGTACAGCGTGCTCATAAAGGCCCGATGTGAGTCTACTGCCAATAACAGCATAGCAGAAGGCAGGTGATCAGCTTGGTGGCTGGAGGTGACTGGGAACATCAGACAGCTGTAGAGCACACCCTTCCATGAACTTGTTCTGAACTCTGCATCCCATAGAGTTGTGGGGCAAGGCAGTCTTCCTACCTGTTACAGTGAACTTGGCGCTCTCTTCCCTTCCTGGCTAGGACCTGGACCGTTGCTGCATAAATGCTCTGTCCACCTGGGTCACAGTCAAGGGCATGTATGCTTTATCCCAGGCTAGACCATCAGTTCTGTCTGGAAGGACGTATCTTGTTCACCGTCCTCTTTTCCTCATGCCTCACACAGAGTCCTGCTCACAGCAGATGTCAATAAACGTTCTCCAGATAGATGCTCACATTTAGATCAAACTGACTCAAATTCCAATTAAAATCCTGAGCCAGAATAATAAGATTTAGTTCATTTTTCTTCAAAAAGGACAATCTTACTGTTTAATACAACCTAATACATTTTCTTCACAACTCTGAGGCAGAGACTGGTCCTGCTTTTAGAAGGCGGATCTGAGATGTGGAGTTGTGCTTGCTTTTGATATTTTATGATGATGAAATTGAGACATTTCAGAAATGAGTGATAATGTGCTTTACTGGGAACTGTTCTGTTCTGGAATATTTAGAGGAGTGGAGACAACTGAGTTGTAGCAGAGCTGAGAACTCAGCAGCGGGCTTGGGACCCAGGCTGTAGGGTCAGCTGGTAGGGGGCTAAGTTCTTTCCTTCCTTCATTTATGTAACCATCCACTGAGCACTCCGGGCTCTGTAGCTTCTGGGAGTCCTACAAAGATGAGCACTGTTGCTGTTGAGCCAACCTCCTGACTCCTCACAGGAGCTAGACTGCCTCCTTCCTTTACTGGGACATTCCCCTCCCAACAACCAAGGGCCGCTGGATTTCCTTGAAAGCCTGGACTTCCTGTCTCAGTACTGACCCTTTCAAATTCATATAAACATGACCACACTGAGAAACACATTTCTACGGTCTTCCATCTTTGCGCCATGGTCACCATGGTCACCCAGTGGCAGGGGTCCTGGGCCTCCCCATCACTCCTGTTTCCCACTGTGTTTCACATGAAGTAGGCAACATGGAGTTGTAGCTAATGAAGCAATTCAAGGAAGAATGTGGTCTTAGAGCTCTTTAAGCAGATTCACAGATGCGTGTTCTTTTGGGAATGCCAAATGGGCCTCATCTCCTGCCAATTCCACTTCTGACTGGAAGTGGCTACCTGGAGTGCTGTGTGGAGAATGTTTCTGTGGCTGCATCCAGATTCAGGGTGGGGGTGGGGGGAAGGGAGGCTGGTTAGTGTTCTGTGGCAGCTACGGGCTTTCTATCAACTAGACACTGACTCTAGGATGCTGGTTACTTTCTGGATTACGTCCCACACCTTCAACATGCCATACCAAATCCCTCACTGGGGACTCAACACTCACACACTGGCCTAAGTCTGCTCTGCTACAATCCAGATGGAAATGTCCCCCAAGATGATCGATCATATTAAAAGTTTGATCCCCAATATGTGGTGCTGGGAGTTGGGGAGGTAGATGTGGGACCTAATAGGAAGAAGCTAGGTCCCTGGTGGTAGGTCCTTGAAGAGAAATAATGGGACCCTGCCAACTCTGTCTTTCTGCTTCCCTGCTGCTATGGGCCCAAAGCAAACAGGGCCAGCTGACAAGACACTGAGACCTTTGAACTGTGAGCCAAAACAAATTCTTGCTTTAGAAGATGATTGCATCAGGAATTTGTCACAGTGGGAGAAAACTGACTGATGACATTCCCACATGGAGTTATTTAGAAATGCTCCTTCCCCTCTCTTTCAGAAAGGCTTTCACTATGCATGTCTTACATGGCCCGGGACTTGCTATATATCCCAGGCTGGGTTCTAACGCATTTCCTCCTGTCTCAGTCTCTGAGGTTCTGAGATTCCAGACATATGCCACTAGAACCTGGCTCTAGTTCTTGGACACATTTCTTTCCCCAGGATTCTGAGCCTTTGCAAATTCTAGGATGTTCTCTGTGAAGAATTTCCATTACATTAGGAAAAGCTAACCCTGTCTTTTGAGCTCCTACCCTCCTTCCCCTTTGCCCTCAGATTCACTTCTCTATACATCTGTCCCTCCTAAGACAGGAGGTCCAAAGAATAGGACCAGGCTGCCTCTGCCCACTGCCCCAGGACACCAGGCCCAGATGAGGTACTCGACAAAGGACTGCTGAATGAAGAACTCTTCACAACCCTACCCTTTTCACCTCCCCGAGCTGTCTCTTAGAGGTACAAGAACTAGCCACCTTCCCGAGCTGTCTCTTAGAGGTACAAGAACTAGCCACTATCTGTAGTCTTCTGTCCTGGCAATCAGGTCTGTCACCTTGCACGCCCACCACCACCAGCACACGCCCTCTCATTCTTCTCACCCCCAGTTTAGACCAAAAACTAGGTGTCACTTTGATCTACATTAAGTTAGTACTAAGTGGATGTCCTAATTTCACCATAATCACCAATATGTTTGTTTTTCTCTGCACACTGGACCTGGTACCGGCCACTGCCCACTTTCTTGAATAGTTGTAGCAGCCATCCTGGCTCTCCAGCATCCCTTTTTATATCTGGCAATGAATTCCCCACTTGGGATCTCAGGGTTTTTTGTTATTGTTGTTGTTTGTTTCTCGAGACAGGGTTTCTCTGTGGACCTTGCTGTCCTGGAACTCACTCTGTAGACTAGGCTGGCCTTGAACTCACAGAGTTCCACCAGCTTCTGCTTAGAGTCGAGATTAAAGGTGTGCTCTAACACCGCCTGGCTAGCGATCTCAGTTTTGAAGATAACATCCGCTCCTGTGGAGGCACCATCTCAGCATATCTCTGTCTGGGTGCCCGTGCTCCGCTCTTCATCTGAAATCTGTCTTGTCTTCCCACAAATGTGCCCAAGACTCATCCTCAGAGCAGGTGTTGAGATCATGATTGCTGTGTCCTAACAAATTAATGCTGACTGCAAAAACAGCTTTGATGCTGCCAACTCATTCTCTTGCCTGCCCCCAATACAGAACTGTGAGACAGGGTCTTATGGAGCTGAGAATGGCCTTGAATGTCTGATCCTCTTACTCTCTTACACTTAGTGAATGTTGGGATCCCAGGTGTAAGCCACCACAGCTGACTCGGTCTTTCTTTATGCCTCTGCACCATGGGATCACATGATCAAAAGGCTCTCTTCAGACACCAGTGCCTCACCTTCACAACGATGAGCAAATACATTTCTACTCATTATAAATTTCTCAGTCTCTAGCATTCTGTTACAGTAGCACGAAACAGACGAAGAGAACATCTCAACTCGAAAATGTCACTTCCTTAGGAGGTCCTTTCCTGCCCACCCCACCCAGAGTACAGCAAACAACTCTCAGATACTCACTACCTCAGCAGCATATTTATTTCATGCCTGTGCATGAATGATCTTACTGCTTTACTTGTTTCTGTTCCTGTCACCATCTCCCACACTAGAACGTAAGGCCATGAAAATCAGAGCTGCCTGCCTCCTTTATAGCCACAACCTATCTAACAAGGGTGTAGCTGGGACTAGGTGCTAAGCAAATGAACATTCCATGAAAGCCAGATGGATAAACTTATTATTACCTTTGAAATCTTTGTGTTTATGCATATGTACATCCACGTGTTTGCATGAGTGAGCACGAGAGTGTGGGCACACATGCCATGGAACATAGGTGGAGCTGAGAGGACAACCTCAGGTGGCCTGCAGTTTCCTTGTTTATCTTGTGCTTGTCAGCCTAGATGTCCCAGGAGCTTTCAGAGATCCTTCTGTCCCTCCCTCCCATACAGCTGGAGAGCTGGGGTTTCACACACACACGTGACTGTGTCTGGCTTTACATGGGTTCTGGGGAATCTGAATGCAGGTCCTCAGGCATTCCCCATAAGCTCTTTTCCCAGTGAGCCAACTCCCTCTTCCAAATTGAGCACAAGGACGGGGCTACTGTCTTCCCGTTACACATTCCCCTTAATCCCTACACATAAGTCAGCAAGCTTGAGATCAGGCATAGAACCCAGGCCAGGGTTCCAGCTTATGCCAGTTCCCAACTGCTCATGAAACACAGTAGTGTAAAAGCTCTAAGTCCAGCACGGCAGACGTGGAGTCTCTGCACCTGCCCTAGAGCAAGTGAGGAAAGGGGAAGCCCCAGGACTGAGAGGGAGGGCAAGGCTCCAGCTAGAGCCCAGCCTTAGGGCAAATGTCAGGGGTGTGATGCTTATGGCGGTAAAGGACGGTATTCCCAGGACCAGCACAGGACCAAACAGGTGGCATTTGACAGAGTGCAGAGAAGGGATCTGAGTAGCCTCTGGGAGGGAGGGGTGAGCACATGGAGAGGACTCAGCATGACCTCAGCTTCTAAATGTAATCAGTAGGGTGTCGGTGTTGTGGAAAGGTGGAGGGGATTAAAGGAAGAAAGCAGGCCTGGCCCAAAGCCCTCCCATGCCAGGCTCTGTGCTGGGCAGTGTGCACATAAGGCCCCAGTCAGCACTCCATTCTTCCTGCGCCCTCCCAGGGAGATGGTGCTAGGAGTCACACTCTCACTGACAGAAAGCTGGGGCTCGGGCGGGGAGTCACTTAGCAGCCTGATTGTCAGGACGCTTGTGTGTAATAAGGCTCTCCTGCAGGTCTGCTGTGAGAACACAGCTGAGTCCCAGTGTAGACCCCATACTGCGTCACCGCGCACTTCACCTTGATTTCTTACCAGCCACACAGAATATTAATGACTAGTATGTGCAGGGCAGGAACTCCTCAATAGTGTTTTACCGTGTCAGGCTGGGATGTGAGAAATGGTGCTGCCAACAATCAGACACACAACTGCACCCTGCACAACCATGATCTTAATGTGAACAGAGGGGCTGGGCAACTCCACCCAATGGAGCTTGTAGGGGTGCTGGGTAGAGAAAGTAGCCAGTAAACACGAGTCACATGGACAGATGCACCCTGGACAGCTGCTGCGGACACTCCCAAATAGGGACAAATGTCTTCAGGCTGGCTCGATTCAAGTGTGCTAGGTGGTGACATGGACTCGGAGCCTTGCTTGGGGTCAAGGATTCTGCAACAGCCAGCAGCCTCCAGTTCTCAAGGGCTGTGACAGGTCCAACAGAAACTAGTCTCTATCTCGCTGGCGCTCGCCCTAGAACTCAACAGCATGGATCTCCTAAGACACAGACGATCAACTTTGGGAGAGAACTGGGCTGAATTATTCTGGGGATCAGATTGCAGACACGTTGCCATTGGCACCTGAAAGGATTCCTTCTTTGGACGCCAAGCCAGGTGGGCTCTGTGCTAAAAGGGTGTCAGCCCTCAGGGAGAAACAGGACAGACTGTCCTGGTCCTCGAGACTGCCTTGCGTTTGTGCTCTGGGGAGCCGCAGATGTTCTTCCTCAGGTCATGTGTCCCCAGACACATATACAGGCTACAGAACTGCCAGCTGCTCGGAGGCCCATTGGCTTCTCCCTCCTTGCATTCTGGGTGATGGCTGCAAGGCTGAACTCATTTTAACCACCCTCCCCCCACAGACACCACACACACACATATATACACAGAGACACAAACACCACACACACACACCCCACACAGACACTCACACCACATACACACGATACCACACATACATATACCACACAGACACACACACATCGCATACACACCATATACATACCACAAACATACATATACCACATACATACAAGACACACAGAGAGACACACACGTGACACACAGACACACCACACACTATACAGATACACATAGACATACATACCACACATACCCCCATATAGACATATACACCACACATACATAGATATGCACACCACACACACACACCACAAATAAATAAATAAATAAATAAATAAATAAATAAATAAATAAAGCAAAGCCAAGAATCAAAGATCCTAAGTGATGCATGATTAATAAAAGCTCAGAGACTGTTATTGGGGTTCAACCTGAAGACCTGAAAAGCAGTCAGCCATTGGTTCTTACCTCAACCTCAGTCTGAAAATGGCGATCCCGCCTCAAGGAATCTCTGAGACTGAGACTAGGAGCTGTCTCCTCCCATTTTATAATCCTCTCTATGGCCGGGATTAAAGGCATACACCACTGGGGTTAAAGGGATGCACTGCCTAGTTTCTATGGCATTATAGTTGTGTGTTACCACTGCCTGGTTTATAAGACTGGCCAGTGTGGCTGTTTTAATTTTCTGATCCTCAGGCAAGTTTTACTTTTTAAAATACATGTGAAATGCCATTACATTTAAGCTGGAGCTCCCTGCCCCACCCAACAATTGGTCACCCAGTCTGTGCAGGAACAACTGTCCCTAGCAAGAGCCACCATCTGCTCCAGCTGTAAGGAAGTCTGGGCTCCACAGAGTCTGAGTGCCAATATCTTGTTCGGTATCTTCTGCCTTCACTCCACTGAGCAGGACTATCCACAGCTAGCTGTCCTGTGTGATGGCAATCACTAGTCAGAATTCATGACTCGTGAGCCTGGGTTTCATAAGGCATATGTTCTTAGAGTACATATCTATTACTCATAGATATCCACATGGTGCTGGGACGAGTGACTCCACTGCCCATCAGTCCCTGCCCCCGCCCCCAGCCACTCTGTAGGAGGACACAGAGACATCTTTAAGTTCTCTCTCCCTCATCTACTTACCCTGGATACAGAGAGACCAGAAAATACTGACTAGGGGACTGGAAGTAGCTACTGTCTAGGGGACTTTGGAGAGAGAAGCCTCCAGGGACAGACTGAGGAGTGCAGCTGTAGAGGAAGCCCCAGGAAACTAGTCTTCTGATTCAGGGTGCATCACTTTAATCAAAGTTAGCAGCCCAGCACCCTGCAGACTTAGTATTTAGAAAAACGGTAGCACCTTCCTCGGTTTCTCTAAAATCAGTCATGTTGGTCAGCACTCGGGAGGCAGAGGCAGGCGGATCTCTACGAGTTCAAGGCCAGCCTGGTCTACAAGAGCTAGTTCCAGGACAGGCTCCAAAGCTACAGAGAAACCCTGTCTCGAAAAACAAAATAATAACAATAACAATAACAATAATAATAATAATAATAATAATAATAATAATCGTCCATGTCACATAGATGCAGGGTGTCACTCCCAAGAATCAGGGGTCTTTCTCTGATTTCACACTGTGCCTTCGACATGCCCATACATATTTAATGGTGTGTTAGTTGAGCACCACCACCTGACCAACATGACTGTATATGGCTGCGGCAACCATTTTCATAGGCTTTGTTTCCCCCATGAGGGTAAGACTCCAGCTCAGGGTTCACAGTGGTCTTAGCACCAGAGCATAGCCAGCTTTCAGCACAAGGCCTGGTGCACAGTAGGTGGTCAATAAACAGTCCACTGAATGCAGAAGTCAAATGCGGTCTATCTCTGCATTTATCTTATCCAAGCATACAAGGGTCCTTTCTCATACCATTCCAAGGGGCTCTGTGTTGGTTAACAGAAACTATTCATTCTCCCCTCCATACACACCTCTTAGTACTTCTCATATGCACACAGTGGCCTGTCTTCTTTGGGGTGAGGAGATTGTGATGTTTAACAAGGCTACGCTATAGTTCTATATATCCCCCAAAAGATTATCTCTCAACTTGGTGGTACTGGAAAATAGTGGAACCTTTAAGAGGTAGAGCCTAATGGGAGGAAGTTAAGTCATGGGTGCATGGCCTTGAAGGAATTTTGGGCACCCTAGTTCCTTGTCTCTCTGCTTCTTGCCTGCTACGAAGAGAGCAGCTTTTCTCCAGCGTAGGCCCCACATTACTAGGCTATGTCATCACAGACTCCAAAGCCTGTGACCAATGGAGCATGGACTAAAGCTCTTAAGCTACCAGCCAAAATGAACGTTTCCTCTTTAAGTTTACTGCTTTAGGTATTTTGCTAGAGTAATGGAGAGCTGAGTGGCAAAGCCACCACTGCTATCATTACCATGGTAACATTTACTGAGGACTGACTAAGCATGCATTAGGCACTATGCCAAGTGGCAGAATTCAGTGAATCCTCACAGTATATTACTAGTCAAACTCTGTTGCTAGAGAAGTACCAAGAGGGGATGTACTAACACGTTGGGCCAGGATTTGAACCTTGGTAGAACTCTCAACCACAAACCACTGCCGTACCAAACAGGATGGATGATGCCCACTCATAGTGCTGTCTTAAGGGTTCCACATACTCAGCACTTAGGGTGGCAGCTGGTAGCACTGTGGTGCTGGTTTTGGAGGTATTGAGAGGCTTCATCACTTACCAACTGCTCTGAACAAACTAGCCTAGCTTCCTGTCTGGATCTGAAACAGCTTGTTATAGTTTGAAGAAAAAAAAAAAAAAAAACGCTTATGAAAGCAGTGTGCCAGGGCATGGAGAGGGGAGCTGTCACAAAACCAGTGCCCAGATCTCTAGTCCCCGAGCAAGCAGTTCATAATGGCCTGGGGTCTCTTGAGGCAAGCCCAAACACTGCACAGTCTCTTGGACTCGTGTGCTTCTGTTAACCCTGCTGAGCTCAGGGTTGAGGAAGTGGGGATCCATCAAGGTGCCTAGTCACTGTCACTGCACCATGGTGTCATCTGCTATGCTGCAACCTGGAGAGAATCCTCCCTTCCCAGTCCCTCTTCCTACTCCTTTTATCACTCAACACTGAACAAGGGAAGAAAGAGAAGGAACTGAAATATTTATGTTCTTATTTTATGTTGGGCATTCTTACACCACAGTTCAGTAAGCCAGTCTCAACAAGAAGCATGAGCAGCTGATGCATAATCCTCATCAGAGAAACCGTGGTTAAACAAGAGGTTCTGATCACAGGCTGGGGCGGTAGCATGCTGCAGAAGTGTAAGGACTGGTAGAATCCCCAGAAACCATCCAACAGCTCACGTCTGAAATCCAGTGTTCCCATGGTAGAACAGGAGAGTTTCCAGAAGCACACGGCCAGCTAACCTGCTGTATCAACTAGCAAACAAGATACCCTGTTTCAAACAAAGTGGAAGATAAGGACTGACATCAGAAGCTGTTCTATGACTTTGTACACACAGGCACACACACACAGATTTAAAAGGAGAGACTCAATCACTATACAGTAAGAGGGGGGCTGAGACTTAAACCCTCTTTTGTCAGGTCTCCCAGTCTGTGTTTGTTCTATTTATGTGTCAGAAGAGATTTATAGTGACTAAGCCTTCAGGACAAATTATGAAGATTACTTGGATATATCTAAGTAGGAGTTGCTGTAATCTGCTGCTCTGGCTAGTTACCTGGGTACCCTGTCCCTTTAAGAAATAAGCCCCACCCACTCACAATCTCCTACTTCAAACCAAGGCAGATATCTTGGTCTGTCCCTCTTCGGAAGAGGCAGCTTCTGCCTCTCTCTCTTCCTTTTCTTCCTCTTTCTTCTCTTATGTCCCCCTCCTTTACTCATATGGCGTTCCCAATACACTAATAAACTCTATATCCAAGCTCTCTCTACATGGTGTATCTGTCCGGCTCCCACCTGCCAGGGGACCCACAAGGCCTTGGGTCACCCCGCTTCATGAATGATAGCAGCAGTGAAGTCATGAAAATGCATTTGTCTCCTCCCCTTCATCATCTTGTGCTGGCTGAGTACTGCCCAGGCATCAGACACTGCTGGATCTAGGTGACACAGAGACAGTAAGATGTGAACCCAGCACCTGAGCTGCTCATGAACTAGTCAGAGGGGTTCCCTAGGGAAAGGACAAGAAAAAAAAGTAAACTGAGCAAGAGAGATGAGGGAAAGGGACATAAGATGACAGAGTCAGAGGAGTCCTTGGAAGACATCTCCAAACCTAACTGCATCACCCAGCATCACCAGGTGGATTATCACAACTGGAATTTCCCAGTCATCAGACTTGCTTAGTACCCAGCCCTCTCTGCGAGGTTGAGAGCAATGGCTGGCAAAGGAAGGGAGTCAACGCTGCAGACTCAGACACCCACCTGGAAGTCTCTGTCTGAGATATAAGGTGTCTTTATTTTAGGGACCGTACATTATGTGAGCTCCCACATGGCATTTTATATACATGGATGAGCTGTTCTCAATGACAATGCTATATGTCTACTGGAAATTGCTTTTTAAAAATATAATAAAGCATGGAACATGAGCCAATTTAGGAGATGAAAATTACACATGAAAATACAGAATGGACAAAGGTTTTCATAACCAAGGATGATGCTCTCACTGTCTCTGGTTTCTGAATACATTCTTCCAAGGGAGGAATCACTAGAAACCAGAAAATGCTATTGATTCACCAAGGGAAGTGTTTCAACATGCTGGTTACCAGACAGTGATGGAGAGGAGAGAAAAGCAGGTGCTTCAGTATTTGCCAAAGCTTTGCAGTAACACAGCATTTTCTTGTGCAAAGTGGGGTTGTCCCAGTTCCTGCATAAGAGATGGGCCTCCTACTGCTGGCCATTTAAAAACATCCTTTGTCCTTCCAGCTTCAGATTCTAAGCACTGGCTGCAAGTGGGCAGTAGGCAAGGACCAAAAGCACAGGAGGTTCTGAGGACAGCAGGGGAGGCTGGCCCTTCTGTAAGTCCCCCAGGTGAGCTCATGGTAGTTTCCTGCCAGCTATTTCTACCCAGCCTTCTTTCGAAGTTACCATGTCCATGCCTGTGTACTTGTTTTAGGAACTCTGTCAGCAAATTCTCCATGCCCTGCTTCAACTTCTTGTCCAGTCTTGTGGCAGTCTTGACACAAACTAAGTTGTGGTTTGGTCTCTGTACAGGCCACCAGCCAGGCGGAGGTGGCATACACGTTTAATCCCAGCACTCGGGAGGCAGAGGCAGGCGGATCTCTGTGAGTTCGAGGCCAGCCTGGTCTACAAGAGCTAGTTCCAGGATGGGCTCCAAAGCTACAGAGAAACCCTGTTTTAAAAAACCAAATAACAGTCTCCATTTACACAATTTCAGCCTTATTTCACTTCTGGGGTTCAGTGATCAGAGTCTACCTCCCATCCCCCTTCTCCTGGGCTGCAAGGGGCCTGGGCAGTGACACTTTGGAGAGCTCACTGTCGCACAACTCCAGAAGCCTTCCTGGGAGTGGCTCATCAATTGGAGGTTGGGAAGCAGCTACCACAGGACTGAACCCTTGGATGGCTGCCCTCCCCATCCTGGCATCACTAAAATGCAGACAAGACACACCCTTTTTATAGCCTCCTCTTCCCCATTGTGTATTAGGAAATTAAATTAGCCTATGTCCTTACTGCCCCTCCCAAGTCTGAAACTGGCAGCTTCCATTTTGTTCTTTTTTTGCATTAGATGCAAATGAGTAAGAGTGACAGTGTAATTCAATGACGGATGTTTATAACTAGGAGGTTGTGAAGCCTCACAGATAGGAGAAACTGACCTCTCTCCTCTTCCCTCCTCATCTGATGATAAGTAAAACAAGGACCAGAGGTCATAAATTCTGTAGGGGCAGAAATGATCTTCCTAATTGCATTCCTAGCATAGTTTCAAATGTGTGTGTTGAATGAACGAATGAATATGGTTCCCCCAAAGTCACCTAGCCTTGGGTCCAGAAATGGTAGAAGAGGTCTCAGGTTGTACTGGCTGCTACAAGGGAAGGACTCTCTAGCAGAAGTGCCAGAATACACCCAGGAACAAACTCTCAAGGCTGATGGTGCCAGTGCCCCTGGTCAGGGAGTGGGCGTCTATCAGAGTATCTGTGCTACACACACTGAATCATGATAGTAAATTACTACACTCTGTTCATAAGTCTGCGCCGGCCCATGCATCTCCAAGCACCCCACAATCTGTCACAGCTCTGCAGTGCTATGTGCTAGGTTTGAGTTAGACTGAGGACTTCAAACACTGTGAGTCTAAAGAAATCATATGCTTTGGCTTGGTTTTGGTTCTCATAGGCCTCCATGATCAGGTAGTACTGGAGGAAGGGTCCTGGGCACCCTTGGGAGTCCTGACTTGGTAAGTTCATGTGGAGAAAGCCAGCTTTGTACTTCTTTCTCTGAAATATTGAGGAAATCGAGTCAGAGGCAAGGTGGTAATTATGATGGATTGGCCATGTAGTCACGGTACTAGAGTCTCATACTGGACCCCATTCTGGTTCTGCTCTGCAAGAACTGTGTAGTCTTGAGCAATCTTTTAGGTTTTCCACAAAGTCTGATACCTACCCTGAAAGCAATTGCAAGGATTGAGTGAGATAATCATATCAAGCCAGAACAGGGGCTGGCATGCGGCAGGTGTGCAACATGCTATACCGCATTCACAGTGCTTCTTGAAAGGGAATCTTGGTGGTACCCAGGGTACCCTAGCAAACCTCCTATGTCTTACGTGTATATGTGCTGTGCACAGAGTCCCACTCTGCCAATGACAGAGGTGGTCATGTGAGGATGTCAGCCTTGCCTTCTTCACCTCCACTCTGCCTGAGAAGTGAGGAAGAGTCCTGCTGAGAGGGGAGGCTGCTCCTCTTTCAGGCAGCACTACTGCAGCCCCTGACCTACTTTCTTACTAAAAATAGCCCTTCTTAGGTCACCGCAGCAAATTGAATTCCACTGCTTCACTGCACCCTGGAAGCAGGTGGGTGGGCACCACAGTGTATTTGGAGAGCTGGAGCATCCACTCGACGGTGCAGTGTTGCCCACCAAGTGTGCTAGTCTGTCATGCCTAGACAGAGGGCAGGGTGCGCTTGCACAGCTAAGGTAGGGCGTGCCTTGCTAAAGTCACAACTTTTGCTTGGCTATACACATACACACACACACACATATATCAACATACACACACACATATATCAATCAACTGGAGATAATAAAAGTAACCTTTGAGTGTTGCTATGCAGATAAAAATTGCTTTATAAAGCAGTCTCTGCACAGAAGAGGTGCTTGGTAATGAAGCTCGCAGAGTTGTTCACCATCTGGCCTGCTGCTCAGTAAGACCTGCCTGCTGGAGCTTCTCACAGATGGGCTAGCAAGGGACCCATCCATCCTAACACAAGAAATGGGCCTGAGAAAGGGATCAGCATAGATGACTTGCCTTGTATTTGTAAAGTTCTGTGATCATATCAGCAACACACATGCACGCGCCTGCACGTGCACACACACACACACACGCACATGCACACACACACACACAGACTGGTAAGCTGAAAGGGTCAGAGAGGTGCTTATGGGTGACCAGATAACAGCTGAAGGTTCTTGGCCAGGTACTCTGCATTTTAATAAAATGACAGGTGACTCTGACGCACTGTTAGATTTGAGAACCTTTGAGGTAGTTACTTTTTAAGGGCACATAAGTAAACAAATGAATTATTGCTATGTTTATTCTATTACAAGTATAATGCATGGGCATTATGAAATGAGCAGTAAACATGGAAAATTGAAAGGTAAAAAGTGAAAATGCAATCAGTATTGAGCACTTAGAGTATGCCAGGCCTTTTAGCAAGCCGTAGGAACTTGGTTATCATACACTCGTGGAACATTCAGTCTATGTATACAGGAGCAAATGAGAGACATGAAGGTAAGACATAAACACACACCCAAAGCACACAAGTTAGAGCAGAGTCAGCGGGAACAAGAATGGGGAGGAAGTGATGTCATTTTACCAGGAAGGGGAATCTAAAGAACTGAGCAGAAAGGAGAGGTGGGCAGCTGCTGGGTAACAGGGAAGGATAGTTCAGGAGGAATGAACTGGACATAGGAAAGCATGCATGGACAGAAAGTAGTTATCAGGAAGGTGTCCACAAAGTCACTGCCCTGAGGGAACTGTACACGTGACACACAAGAGGATAGCTGTCACGAGGGGCATATACATATGTATGTGTGTATATATATATATATATAAATATATATCCATAGCTTATGACTTCACATTTACCTCTCAGAAGTGTAATGCTCCTTAGAAAAGATTCATCCAACACGGATTCCAGACATTGATGTAGCCCTTAATTTTACCAAGGCATAGAAACACCGAGATGAGGCCAAATGTGACGGCACATGCCTATAATCACAGGCAGCACCAGGAGACAGAAGCAGGAGGATAGCTACAAGCTCAAGGCCAGCCTTGCCAACATACTGAGGTCCAGGCTAGTCAGGTCTACATAGTAAGAATTTGTGTCAAACAACAATACACACATATACACAAACAAAACGAACACCACCCAAAATACAAAATAAAACCATAATGATATTGGAGGTGGAACACAAAAGCTCTGAAAAGCTGGACTCTAGCCCAGAGTTTTCCAAATTCAAGAGCTTTCCTTAGAAGTGAATTTGAGGATATGAGTTAGTTAATAAATTAAAGTAACTAAATATCTTCAATGCTCTTGGCAATGCTGCCAAAAGGTTTTCCAAAAGAGGCCCACTGTCTCTATAAGTGAGGAGGTAAGCCACAAAGAAGCTACATGCTACCCAAGTCACAATGTTGAACACGGGTGAGATGAGAGCAACCCCTTGGCCTCCGAACTACCTGCTGGGGCCTTTTGCTTCTGCAATAAGATCGGTTTTGGTGAGTGTCTCTGATGGTTTCTACTGCTAGTGTTTTAGGTTAGTAATCATCTTGGGTAGATGAGGTGATACACGCCTGCTTACATAAACACATGAAGGTCTATATTTGAGTAGATTTCCCCATCTTTAGATAAACAAATGTTTCCACACCAATGAAAATTTCTGTTGTATCCAGAAATGTTCCCTGTTCTCCCCCACAGCCACACCACCCGAATGTGTCCAATCTCATCTCACATGTCTCCTGGTCTCATTTCAAACCCTGTGCAAGTCTTAAGAAGACCGCCTTACAGGATCCCCAAACATTTCCAGACCATGGTGTTCACTGTCACCAAATCTATACATAGTCATCAGCCTATGACTTTGTGGCACCTCTGGATACAAAACTGCTTTACCTACAGAATAAAAGCTCGCCGACTCATGTTACTAGAAAGGGGTAAAGTAAGATTGCCATTCCCTAAAGCTTGAATGATAGATCAACTTCAAAGAGACTTCTAGAGTTTGATGGTCTCAGGGCAGACCAGTCCAATTCCTGCTTTCTATAACTACAGAGGCAGGTATCCTGGTAGACTGAGGTAAGTGGGAGACAATAACAAGAGCTTCCGTGTGCTGAGGACCTCTCAGACCAGGCACAATGCCAATTTCTCTGTTAGAATCCATAAAGTGACATCATTTCAATGATCTCCATCCTTCTTTCTGGTGGTAGTGGGGGCTGATCCCAGAGCCTTGTGTGTGCTAGTGCACACTGCACCATGGAGCTGTATCCCAGTCCCTAAAATCATCTGAATTCTGCAGATGAGAAACCCTGGGACCTAAGAGTAACATGCTCAAAGGCCATGCTATCACTAGGTGGCAAAACCAGGCTTCGAAGCCAGGTATGCTTGTCTTATGACACCACTCCAGTTCTGGTTCGGACTCAAGGTCCTAGTGGACACCCATGTTCTCTGCGCCAACGTCTCCTCACATGTGATATGAGATAAGTGTTCCCTTTCTGCCCCTCGGCTCAGTGCACAGCATGGTGTAACACCTGTGAAAGACCCAGACAGATGAGCAGGCAGTTAGGAGAGTCCTGCACCTCACACCTGGCAGCTGAACACCTCACCAAGGTCCTTTGCCGTCTAAGGAGACTAGCTGCTGTCCTGAACCACTCAGTTCCTTCGAGCAGCAGGAACTGAGTAGCTACAATGTGTTCCTAGTGACTTTCAGAGAAGAACAGAAAGAAGAGGTAGATACTCTGAGAAAATCCATTAACCAAAATACTGCATTCTGGGAGCACCCTGGGGAATCATGGTTCCTCCGAATGTTTTTTGCTCTATCACTCAGGTGCTTGGCTTGTACTCACAATCCCACCACCTTTCACTGGAAGGCTGTTTCAAGTAAAGCAGGATTCAGCAGGAAGGGTGTTGTGGTTTGGATTCTATCAACAAGGGTTAGTTCAAATGAGTTAAGATAATTTATTTCAGTTTTCAGAGGTGTCTGGTGAAGAATCAGGAGACCTGGACTGTGGTCCAACAATTCTACTCACTGGTTGTGTGACAGTCAACAAGATGCCCAACCTCAGTTTCTTTCCTTTTATGTCAAACAGCAATGATGTGCAGTTAACCTCCCTGAGACAGCGTTTCTTCTGCTGTGAAGCCAACATCACAATCACTATCTGAATACTCTCTGTGGGCAGCCTGTGCTGAGGGCTTTCCCATACTCTTGTCCTCACAGCCCTCTGCGGTGGGCACTATCATTTCCATCAGTAGACTGGAAACCACAGCCAGAGAGCTAAATAATTTGGGCCACACAACTGTTACACTTTCATGATAGGTGTCCTACTTAGGGTTACTATTGCTGCAACAAAGAACCAGGACCAAAAAAGCAAATTGAGGAGGAAAGGGTTTATTTGGCTTATACTTCCATAACTGTCATCATCAAGAGAAGTCAAGATAGGAACTCAAACAGGACAGGGCCCTGGAGGCAGGAGCAGAGGCCATGAAGGGGTGTTGCTTACTGGCTTGCCCTTCATGGCTTGCTTAGCCTGCTTTCTTAAGGGTTCCGAGGTGCCCTTAAGATATGGTAACACCACAATGGGCTGCCCCTTTCTCAAACACTAATTAAGAAAATGCCTTATAGGCCTGGTTATAGCCCCATCTTATGGAAACATTTTCTTAATTGAGATTCCCTTCTTTCAGATGACTTGAGCTTGTATCAAGTTCACATAAAACCAGTTAGCATTTTAGGATTCAAAACTCTGGTCTTGACTGGAACCTATGCTCTCAATTGCCAACCACATTCCAAAGAGCTATTGCACAGAAAAAAATGAGATAACATTACTATGAGACATTACTATGAGATGCCCCCTGGGTGCTCGGCAATGTAGGTCCCTCCCTCTTCTTAAACTGTGGGCCAGGTAACTAAATGTGGAGGGTCACAGACACTTGGCAACAGTAAAAAGTTTATAAGCATACAATGACCAAAATCAAACATATAATGGGTATAAGATGTTTTTGGCAGTGCCCCCTGTGTTAGATCACATGACCTCATGGTCTCCTTGATTCTGAGCACACAACAGGTATACTCTGCACTGTGCATGCCATCATAACCCCCAGTAAGCAGTGGCTACATCCCAAACACCTCAGCTTAGATCTGAGATGACTTTACCTTATCAACTGTGGTGTACTTAGATCTGAGATGACTTTACCTTATCAACTGTGGTGTACTTAGATCTGAGATGACTTTACATTATCAACTGTGGTGTGTTTACGGCGCACACCTAGTTCTCTGCTCTTATGAAAACCCACAATGGTTTCTTTCTAATATTTTCCTAGTGTCATTTCTCAGTATGTAAGCATAAAATTAGTACATTTTTAGATTTTACTGTGTTAGAATGCTGTATTTTAAAAAAACTGTCATTTGAGTTGCTGAGTTTCATTTTTTTTTTAAATTAAAAGCACTGGGGATGTTTCATGTCCTGCAATATCAAGACTCAGCCAAGATTAAATTCTTCTCATAGAAATACATAACCCATCAGTTTGTAATTTAGCTTCTACAGTTAACAAATATAAAATTATCTATGTACTGAAGAGCTATCTTAACTTATTTTAAGTTTTTTTGTTTATCAATAAATATTCGATAACTACTTTATATACTTAGATGCCAGGGATCACATAAAACTATCTCAGGTGCACAGGAGTCATAAGAGAGAGAGTGTAAGGAGGCTCTGCAGGTTCATGTTCTCACAGTCATGGTGTGGCCACAGGGGTCCCGTGTGAGCACTTGCTTCTTGAGAAGAGACTGATGGCGTGGGATGGTACTTACTGAGGTGACCCTCAGATGTGAAGTCAGCTGTCCTACAAACAGAGGCAGGGCTATGGATGAAATCCCTCCTCTCTTCACAGCTGAGTGCTGACGGCACTTTGCCAGAGAGCTGTTGCTAAAGAGTCACACATCACATTTGTACATGGTCACATGGCTAATGAGAAAGAGGGCTGAACAATCCCACAACCCATGCTTCCACGGAAATGAGGAAGGGCTGAATGCAAAATAGAGCTGTGATTCCAAATGTGTACTGGGTTCTCTACTTTACCATAGAACTAGGTTGTTGCACCCCCTCATCACCTCAACCTACCCAAGGTGCTGATTCCCACAGCCAAGAGCCACAGGGTGAGAACTGTGGGGTCCGGGAACCAGGGAGCTGGCTCAGTAGATAAAGTTTTTGCCTTGCAAACATGAGGATCAGCGTTTGGATTCCCAGAGCCCATCACATGCCTGGTGGTCATAGCAGCAATAAGTAATGCCAATGCTTGGACGGTGGACACAGCCACTCAGAGCAGGCTTATGAGAGAGCCCTGGTTTTAGATTCTGCATCAAAGAAAGCAGTAGAGAGTAATCTAGGAAGACTCCCAGGGACAACTTAAGGCCTCCACAAGCATGGTCGTATACATGTGAAATTACATACATTCACCTACATACCCTGCTGGTTTACTTTCTGTTGCTGTGATGAACCACTCTGGTCAAAAGAAAGGATGTATTCAGCTTCTACTCTCAGACTGCTGTCCATCATTGAGGAAAGGCAGGGCAAGGACCCAACTTTGAAGCAGAGACTATGAAGGGCTTGTGAGTCACTGGGGCCTTGTTCCTCTTCCAGTGCCCATTCTCTCACTTTTCACCATTACTTACCTATTTAATTGCACACTGGGACAGGTGGCCGAGCCCTAGCTGGGGCTGCTGGAGCCTTAGCCTTCGCCCTAAAACTCTGGTTATAGATATGTCAGAGGAAGACAGCATGGGGTCTTACCGTGGACTTGGGAATCAGAAGAACATTTCTCTAATCTTTGGATATACACTAATTGTACAATTACTAACTATGCAGCTGGGGCAATCTGCTTAATCTTTCTGCCTCGATCCCTCATATACAAGTAGACAAATGTAGACAGCAGTATCTACCTTATACGATTGCTGCAATTATTAAATTAAAAATTCAAATGGCAAAAAAAGCCTCCTTACACAGGGCCTTGCATGGAGTCAAACACACACTTGTTAGCTGTCCTCTTTTTGTCACCAGTAGTACAAAGGTGCCAGCACACCGCCTGGCGCTCAGCAAGTATCTTGTGGGGCACTAAGTCCCTATTATCTGCAAACTGGGTGAGAGGAGGCCAAGAAGGAAAGCAGAACACTTTATCCCAAGCAGCATGATTGTATGAAGCAAGGAGAGTCACTACACACAGCCATCAATCATGCCTGCATTGTATGCCTGCAGGCTTCCCTCAGGAAGAGGTTTGCATATATGGAAACATTGTTGACACACTGTCAGGAGGGATGTGAGTAAAGGGCCTCTTGGTATCTAGAAGAACATCTACCAGGATGGGCTATGTGATGGTGAGTGTTGTCAGCATGTCAGGATCTAAGATCATCTCAGAGGTGGGCCTTTGGGCATGCCTACAAGAACTATCTTGATTGTGCTACATGAGGTGGGGAGACCTGTCCACTGTAAGTGTTGCCATTCTCTGGTCAGAATCCTGGACTGCATCAGTGGAAAAAGGAAGCTGATCGGCAGCATGATTGGCCCTTTTCTGCTTCTTGACTATGGGTGCTTTGTGACCAGCCCCTGCTGCTGCTGCTGTGATCCCCGCTCCGCCCCCAGAGCTGTATGCTTGAATGCAATTACAGGCCAGAATGAAGCCTCTCTCTCACTTGTTGCTTTTGTCAGGATATTTTTGTTTTGTTTCTTTAGACAGGGTTTTTCCGTGTAACAGGATAGGCTGGCTTGAACTCACAGAGATCCACCTGCCTCTGCCTCCCAAGTGCTGGGATTAAAGGCGTGTACCACCACCACCTGGCCATTGTTAGGATATTTTATCACAGTGATGGAAACGTAATGGGGAAAATGGAAAAGGGCTGGCTCCTTGTAAACGGTGGGCAAGAATAAAAGACCCACCCACCAGACATGCTGCTCTTGCATGACTAATAGTATCCTGATACACACTCTACAGCAGGACCACATGGCAGAAACACCACCCATGTATCCATGAAGGAAAAACTGGGCTTCAGTGGGCCTGTGTGGCTACCTCCCTCTGTAGAAAGGCTCTCAACCTCCTCCCACAGCTAATGGTCTCCATCCTAAGAAGAGATTCTCCTTCGGTGGTCACAGATATTTCACATTGAATTGCATTTAAAAGCTTACTCAAAACCTGCTCATTCCCCTCTTCCGGTGCTCCCTTCTCAATGGTGATACATCCCTCCAGTCCACCAAGCAGAAAATCGGCACCACCCCTTGAATCTGAGCCACTGCTCCTGACACGCTGAGCTCTGCCCTTCCAATGAAGAAACAGCCCCCTCTCCTTCCATGACTCTGTGTTTCCAACCCTCTTCTAACCAGTTTGGCTTCCATGATGTCCCTGGAATGATTTTCTTAGAATGGAGACTGGGCCATGTGATGATCAGTTTCACATGCCAGCCTATATCATTCCAGGTGCTGCTGGGTATTCTGGAGACGTGGTTAATGCGATTAGGTGGCTTCACAAAAGGGAAACTGACGGCCCTAAGAGAGGTGTTTCCCCAAGAAGTTCAGCCTGTCCAGTGTGGCTTAGCTCCTGCCCCACTGTTCCTTTGCAGCACACCCTTCCTGACGTGTGCACACCCTTCCTGACGTGTGCACACCCTTCCTGACGTGTGCCGTAAGAACAGACTGGGCAGTCCCTACAGCTGCGCACACCAAGCCTCATCCTAAATTCTTTCATTTACACTGAGTCTGTTTCTCTGACGGAACCTTGGCTAAGGCACACTCATCTCTAAAGAGAATTTTTCTATTGATAGAACCTCTTAGATGGTAAAACTCAATGGGCAGACCAGGCCAAGCTTTGTGAAGCACGCGGAGCAACAGAAAGCTCTGCGTACCGGGGCTGCGTGGGTCGGGAAGTGAGCTCGGCCCTTCCCATGCACCCTGAGAGTCAGCCATCATATGACCTTCGCTGCTCTCCACCTCCTGACCTACAGGGAGGCAGAACTCAAGATGGGTTTTACTCGCTCAGAGCGAGTGTTCTCTGAGACAGGGTCTCATGTAACTTAAATATTCTTAAAAATAGTGTAAACTCACTAAAGACCAATAGAACTGTATTTCTTTTACAGACTTAATGCTCCCTCTTACAACTACATTAATACAGTTCTATGTATGCATCCCTATAAGAAAATTTAACTAAGCTGGGCAGTGGAGGCATACACCTTTAGGCCCAGCACTAGGGAGGCAGAGGCAGGGGGAATCTCTGTGAGTTCGAGGCCAGTCTGGTCTACAAGAGCTAGTTCCAGGACAGGCTCCAAAGCTACAGAGAAATCTTGTTTCAAAAAAAAAAAAAAAAAAAACAAACCAAAAAAAAAAAAAAAAAACCCCAAAACCACACATACAAACCAAACCAACAACATCGGGCTGGGGAGATGGCTGCCCTTCCAGTTACTCAGGTTAAATTCCTAGCAGCACCTACATGGTAGCTCCCAGCCACCTTTAACCTCCCAGCCACCTTTAACTGCAGTTCCTGGGGACTTGATATCCTCTTCTAGCCTCTGTGAACACAACACACACACATGGCGCACACACATACATGCATGCAAACCCTCACACACAGAAAATATTGTTTTAAAGCCTGTATAAAGCACGGCAGAGGCAAAGGTGGCCAGATGATAAGACCGACAGAAGGTTATCAATATGTTGTAAAGGTTAAAAAGCTGTCCTCCCCAGAGGGTAAGCTGCTGTTAAACATGGCTTGAAGCAAAAGGTTTCAGGCAGAGTGGTAGGCGATCTGCTTCCTTAGAGTGCCTGGGTTCCTGCTCTGGCTGGCTCACAGCACTGCCCTTTCTAAGACCTGGGCATTTCTGGTACAGGTGGGGTGAAAACAGCCTCTGATGGCCTTTCCAGCCTACCCCTCTTTAGTTCTATACACTCGGTATCAGCAAAGAAAACATGGCACCTGCTCTTTGTAGGCTCTCTCTGGAATGGACAAAGGCAATGTCAGCATGTGGATGTGGTGCTGGAGCCCAAGACACTCAAAACCATATTCCTATCTTACCCATAAACTTCCTCTTTAGAGCCCTTTGGCTGATGGTATTCAGACAAGACCACTGCCTGTCCCCAGTGATAGCTCAAAGGCAACAGGATCCACAAGCTCATCCTTTTGGCTCCTGGGGCTGGGTGCACATGCTCTGGTCTCCTTAGTACATACAGACCGGACTAGGGATCACCTTGTGAGTCAGCTCCCAACACTTAAGATTTCTACCACTAGGGCCTCTCTTAGGTTTAGCCCCCATTGCCGCTACTCTGTTAACCTCAGCTTACATGTCTACCCTTGAGTAGGTCCCGATTTTGTCATTTCATGACAAATCTTCCTACTATTCTGGTATCAGAGGAGGTAGAATGCTATCTTTCTGTAACTTCACAAAGTGGGGTTGAGCTAGAACCTTTAAATGGCAGTAGCAACAGACCCCTGTGCAGTTCTTATCAGTAGATCAATGAACGAGAATTATAATAAATTCATCATCTTGGGCTTCAGACTCCTTACAGTAGATTACCTAGGACAATGCTGTCATTCACTTGCCTTCTCTTCCTTGTGCTTGTCTGTGACACATGTTACCAGGGCTATAAATAATCAATTAATAACACATGGAAAGTGGGTAAAGGTAGACATGGGCCAGTCATGTCAGCTGTTACTCTATTCCAACCAGTATGGCTCAGTCAATATTTGAGGCTTGATAATCTGCTATGCCATTATTTTTCTTGAACTTTATTTCCTTCTACTTCACCCCAAAGCCCAAATTACTGAAGTCATTAACAGCTCTCCCTCTCCATGTGTGTGCGTGTGTGTGTGTGCATGTGTGTGTGTATGCGTGTGTGTGCACATGTGTGTGTGCGCATGTGTGTGTGTGCACGTGTGTATGTAGGTTGGGGGACAACTTTGGGTGTCATTCCTCAGGGGCCATTCATCTTGTTTTTAACACGGAATTTCTCACTGGCCTGAACTGGCCAAGTAGGCTAGGCCTGCTGGCCATAGAGCCCCGGGGATCTGCCTGAGTCCATCTCCCCAGTTTCAGGAACAACAAGAGATGCCACCACACCCCTTTAGTTTTGTTTGTTTTAAATGTGCGTTCTAGAGCACAAATCCAGGTCCTCATGGCGAGCACCACACTAACTGAGCGTTCTAGAGCGCAAGTCCAGGTCCTCATGTCCTCATGGCAAGCACCACACTAACTGAGCCATCTACCTAGTCCCTCTTTAGTTTCTTTTAAACTACAACTGAATCCTTATAACAACCTCAGGGAGATAAAATATTGAGGAAATAAAAGAAAGTAGGTCTGTGCTCCTGCAGCACTGGGCTACAGTGACCAGGGTGGGGCATATGAAGACTGAGACTCCTCTTCTGTTTGTACAGCAGAAGGTTCCAGAAACAAGCCACAGCAAAGGGCTCATGGTGCCATGGTCTGAAGGGCAAATGCACTCCTCACTTTTGCCTTGATTTTCTCTTCGGAGGAACCAAGCCAGTGTTCATGTACGTGGAAAGCTGCTTAAAGCCTGTGGTCCTCCGAGCCAGGCTTCTTTTCACATCTACCAAGATCCCGCAACCCCCTGTTGGCATGAGAAGCAGCCCTTTCCTGTAGCTGAAGTTCTTGGCCAGCTTCATCTGGCAACACTCAAAATTCAGATTTTAGAAGGCATTTGTTGAAGAACGCCCTGTCTGGTCTTTTCTTCTTGCTCTGTAATGCCATTCGGTAAGATTTCCGCCTCTTCCCCGCTCACGCCACTCCCTCAGCATGTGGGAATCATGTCAGGTGCTGCCTGGGGAAAATGACGACTCACAAGTCTTGCAGAATACAGCTCCACCCTCCTCATACCCTTGCTCCCTTTGCTCATGTCTGCCTCACTCCCTGAAGCCTCTTCTCCTCTCCTACTTCAAGGATCACCTGGGAAGCTTCCCTTGGTAGGGTGAAGGTGTGAGAAAAGGAAGCCTTCAAGTGCGAGTGTGGGCAGTCTCGGGAGTGTGAGTGTGAGCAGTCTCACAGTCTCGGGAGTGTGAGTGTGAGCAGTCTCGGTAGTGTGAGTGTGAGCAGTCTCACAGTCTCGGGAGTGTGAGTGTGAGCAGTCTCGGGAGTGTGAGTGTGAGCAGTCTCGGGAGTGTGAGTGTGAGCAGTCTCGGGAGTGTGAGTGTGGGCAGTCTCGGGAGTGTGAGTGCGGGTAATGTCCGAGTGTGTGAGTGCGGGTAGTGTCCAGGAGTGTGAGTGCGGGTAGTGTCCGGGAGTGCGAGTGTGGGCAGTCTCGGGAGTGTGAGTGTGGGCAGTCTCGGGAGTGTGAGTGTGGGCAGTCTCGGGAGTGTGAGTGTGGGTAGTGTCCGGGAGTGCGAGTGTGGGCAGTCTCGGGGAGTGTGAGTGCGGGTAGTGTCCGGGAGTGTGAGTGCGGGCAGTCTCGGGGAGTGTGAGTGCGGGTAGTGTCCGGGAGTGCGAGTGTGGGCAGTCTCGGGAGTGAGTGTGGGCAGTCTCCGGGAGTGTGAGTGTGGGTAGTGTCCGGGAGTGCGAGTGTGGGCAGTCTCGGGAGTGTGAGTTCTGGGCAGGATTTTGAAGATATCTTACCAAGTCTCTTAATTTATTCACAAAGAAAAGGAAGATGGTCATCTGCCCACCACGATGACTTGTCTGTTACTCAGGTCTTAGCCTCTTAAAGAGTGAGCAAATGCTGAAGGAGCCAAATGGGCAAATGCGATGCTATGGAAGCTTTGCTCCATCAGTTCCCCCAGGGAAGAGCTGCGCATGCCCCTGAAAGGCACAGGGATTCCAGAAGCAAAGGGCAGCATGCAGGGCAGCCACACATGGGTCCAGATGCTCCCAGGGAGACAGATGTGCCCCTAGACTTTGCCCAAGGTTGGGCTCACTGGATCACTGGTGCAACTGTGTGGCCACTGTCAAAGCTGCCCAGTTGCTACACACAACTGGCCTTTGAAGTGCTGTGCTTTACTGACAAAGGAGGACTGTGCCTGGTTTCTGCCCTCTAGACAAGGGCTGTCAGTAAGGGCAGCTCTGTTGTTGCTACCTTCTGCCACGTGCACACTAAAAGCTCAGGTGACCCTGCTTGGGAGGATCTACCAAAGTTTGATAGTTAAAGGGATCAGAAGAGAAAAACACACCCATAGAGTCAGAAACTGAAATCTGGGCTCCCTCTCAAGTCTGGATTTTTCTGCCAGAAACAGAGACAATTCTTATCATCTAATTTCTATTTTAGAGCTTCTACCTCCCCTCCCAAGGGGGGTGGCATTAAACCCAGGGCTTTGTACATGCTAGGCAAAGTTCTCTGCCACTGAGCTACATCCCTAGCCCCAAATGACAACTAACTGCAATGATCCGTGCAAAAGACTCTGAGTGGCCAGTCCTTAGCAGTTACTCAACCACTCGCATTGTACTTCTGCTCTGTAAAAAGGCACTGTCCTTTACAGGGTAATTTTTATTTCTTATGCTAGTTGACTTCTGAAGTATTTTGCTTCATGGTTCCACTCTGAACAGTAAAATCAACGTGAATGAAGACTTGGCCCAATGAAACCCTAAACTGTCTGGGCAGTCACCCACTTGTCCCTCGACCCCGAATCCCCATTAAAGTCTTCCTACCCTTGCTCAAGCTCACCCTTACACATAACGCTTGCTTCCAGTACTTAGGCCCTACCTTTCTCCCAGAGATCTCGAAAACTAACCCACTGCCTCTTTACTCGCTCTTCTATTTCTCATCCTGATACTCTGTACCCTTTTACTCACTCATCCATTCAGTATTCACAAGCAAAGCATGCGCCAGATTTCATCCAAAGCTCTTTCTCACTATATATGAGTTCTCCAAGACACGCAACTACCATATTTCCCCACAGTATTTGGAATGCCATGTGCCACAAGTAAACCAAAGGAAGGGAAGATAGGGAAGATTATTTAGTCAATATTTAAAAAGCATTTGGGGGCATGTGCATATTGCTTAGCTTTATTAAAATGGTGATGCAGGTCATAGACACAAACATAGATGCTGAGAGGTGCAGATTATTTCAGAAACTATCTTGTCCAATTAACTAACTGCCTAAGGTTGCAGTGTCAGCCACTGCTGGGACCAGAGTTCAGCCCTTACACAGCAGAAGGATTCTAATTTACTTCAATTCTTCACAAATTTTGCCTCAAATTCACCTTGATTATTAGATTCACTTTCTCAAAGTTCCCATTGGCTTCTGTATCTGTAAGTGCAGAAGGTCACAAGTGCAGTTTCTGCTACCCTAAACAACTCTAAAAGAGCCAGAGAAATACGCAAAAACATCATGGTCACCTTTGTGCTAAAAAGGGCCAGCCTGACAGAGTAATTTAGCAAGTACAGGAGCGTTTTCCAAAGCCTGGCAGCCTCACCTTGCCATGTCATTTAGAATGACTCCCACGGTGGAATATAAACATTCTTTCTTCAGGAAAAAATAGCAGGAAACACCCCCCCCCCCATCCACCACCAGCAATAAATAAACACATCTTCCAGATGTAGAAGCTCTGATTATGTTTCTGGCTTGGTGGAGAGGAAAATGGTATCCAAGCCATCAGGTGAGACGGAAACAAATCAATCAGTTCCAGAGCAGAGTGAGACAGGATCAGGAGCAGGGCACTGAGCACAGCCCGGAGGCCCAGAGCCAACAGCATCCCCTCTGCTTGGTACACAGCCTGGGAAGCCCCTGTCTGAGCAGCACTCATTGTAGTGTATCCTAACTCCATCACTGGCAAGCTGGGGAAGTTCCTTCCTCTCTTTGAGCCTTCAGGCTACTCTGGTAGCAACAGGAGCCAGGAAGTCAGCCAAAGACTTCGATCAACAGTATTGAGATAATTGAGCAGCCATCTGGAGAATAATGAAGTTGAATCCACACCTTGACATTCTAAACTAGGATAGATTCCAAATGAATCAACGCCTAACATATTAAAAGAAGAAGGAAATAAAAAGCACAAGGCCAGAGATAGCTCAGTCAGTAAAGAATGTGAGTTTAATCCTCAGAGCCCACATAGGTAAAGCAACGCTTGTAATCCCAGCTCTTGGAAAGTAGAGACAGGCAGACCCTATGCTCAATGTCCAGCCAGCCTAACCTACTTGGCAACCTACCAGGCTAATGAGAGACCCTGTCTTTAAAAAAAAGGGGGGGGGAGGATTGGGCGCTTAAGCAGTGACACTGAGGTTAAGTTCTGGACTCTCATGCATGTGCCTCCACTCAGACCTGTGGAGGGTTGTGCCAGCTTAAAATCCACAAGCCATAATCGAAAGGACTGATAAACTTAATCCCTGCTAACAGAAAAGATTACATGGCAAAAATAATAAAAGCAAAATAAGCCAAAACCCAAAAAGTAAAAATGAAACAGAAAAACCCAGGAAATTATCTGTGCAATAACACCACCAAGAAAGGACAGCTGTCTCTTCTGTAGGATGCTCTTAGGAGCCAACTGTCCACTGGTGGGAGAGGGCTATCAGCTTGCCTGGGCTGCTCTAATAAAATGCCCTAGCTGTCACTTCTAAACAGGACTCGGCGACTCAAAATCTGGATGTTGGGTACTCCAAGGTCAAAACTGGCTTCTTGTTTGGTGGAAGCTATTTCTCATAGATGGCACCTGCTAAATGACCTCATATGGGGAAACAGACAAATAAGTTCCCTTGGGCCTCTTTTATAAGGGCACTAATCTTTCTTATGGGACAGCTGTCATGACCTAGTCACCCCTCAAAAATCCCATCTCCCATATCTGAGTGTCCCCACTGGGAT
Organism: Chionomys nivalis; assembly: GCF_950005125.1. Lineage (NCBI taxonomy): Eukaryota > Metazoa > Chordata > Mammalia > Rodentia > Cricetidae > Chionomys > Chionomys nivalis. The sequence continues at coordinate 38,928,674 of NC_080108.1, read as the reverse complement.
TAAATTTTAACACATGACTGTGGGAAATAGGGAAAGCACAGCCATCCAGACCTGTAACACAGGGACAGGGCACCGTGATAACACTGACTGCTCAAGAATGTCTGCATTCTAACTCCCACAGCCTGTGAATATAGGATTAGATGACAAAGGAGAATTGAATGCACAAACGAAGGGAATTGATTAGCTAACATCACAAAATTGTGCTAAGTTATCCAAGTGGGTCCAGTATAACCATGAGGCCAAATGGGGATAGGGAAGGATGAAACAGTCAGGCGAGAGGACACCAGAGGAGAAAGCTCACATCGGCCACTGCTGGCTTTGAAGACAGGGGGCTAGAAGTCACTTCTGAACAGGTGGTCTACTCTAAAGCCACCAGAAAAGAAAGAAACTAATCACCATCCTCCCTTCAGCCCAGAAATCTATCCAGACTTCTGACTTCAGCCTTCAGACAATGTTACTTGAAACCATTAAATTTGTAGTAACTTATTACAATAGCAATGAAGAAGCCAGCACAAGGATGAAATAAGTCTTCTCACGGGGAACGTGAATGGCCGAATCTCACTTAAAATAACTAAGATGACCGAAACTAGAAGGGCATGCGTGTGTGTGCGTGCGTGTGTGTGTGTGTGTGTGTGTGTGTGTTGAGACAGGGTCTTGCTATGTAGGCCAGATTATCCTCTTTGCCGCAGCCGTCTGCGTGCTGGGGTAGTACAATGATCTTTGAGGATAACAAAGCAGGAGGGCTTACCAACAAACTAATAATAATAGAAAGAAAGACTCATCTCAAAGCACACTCATATGTATATGCAATCTCTTGACCTTTAGCTAAGAGGTCTCTGCAGTTCAGTGACTAAAGATTAAACTTTCTAATAGACAGTTCTGAAGCAATGTTTTAAAAATGAATCTGAGATGGAATTTTAGTTCGAAATATAAGAGGTAAAACAAAATTTCACATAAAAACATTTTGATGACCTTGGAGTGGGTTAAATGTCTTAAATTGGGTACCAATACCTCAAAGCATTGAAGAAGAGATTGATAAATCTGGACTTCCCCTAAGACAGAGAAATTTACTCACTAAAAGATATTATGAAGATGGCAAAGGATTATAAAAACACATTTGCAATGTTATTTTCCAATAAACAGTAGACTCTGTAAGCCACAAATAATTAAGCAAAACCAGAATCCACTGTAAAACAGTGGGCAAAGATTTAACACCTTTGGACTGGGGGTTTTGAACTTCATGAAAAAGAAGCATAGGCAAGTACTTTGCATTTTGTGAGATGCAGCCCCATACACTCATCAGAATGGTCTAAGGCCATGAAGCCGACAGCACGCGGGAAGGGCACAGCACAACAGAACACCCACGGATTACTGGTATGAACCACTGAAACTACTTTAGAAAATGTTTAAACAGTAGGTATTGTGTTAGTTACTTTCATATTGCAATTAAGAGACACCATATCCACAATAACTTATAAAGTATTTAATTCTGTAGCCCACAGCTCCAGTTTACAACCATTATGGCAGGGAGCATGGCAGTAGCAGGCAGGCCTGCACAACACTGGAGCAGTTGCTGACAGCTTACAACAGTCACGAGGCAGACAGAAAACTAACTAGAATGATTTTGAAACCTCAAAGCCCACTTAGTGACGTACCTCCTCCAACAAGGTCACACTTCCCAATCCTTCCCGAAACGTTCCACTGACTGGAGACCGAACATTCAAACATATGAGCCTCCGAGGGGCCCTCTCATCCAAACACCACAGGTGTCTATGACTATACACATGACCTACAGCTCCTCTTTTCAGCTACACATGCAAGAAATATCTATGCCGTGCTTACAGTAGCTTTCCATGCAACCCCCAGCACAGAAACCCAGATGTCCACCAACCGTTAAATGGAGAAATGAGACGTGGTACAAGCACAGAGAGAAATACTAACCAAGCAACAACGAAGAGCTGCTGCTGCATACAGCATGAATAATTCTTTGAGATACAATGTGCTTGCCACAAGCCAAACAGCAGGAGCATGCTCTTTATGTGATGTTCAAACAGACAGAACAAAGGCTCCCTGTCTAGGGGAGAGTTACAGCTGGGGTGGGGCACGAGGTTACCTTTTGAAGTGCTGGAAATGTCTTATATCTTGCTCTGGGTGGTAGTTTCTTGGGCATAAATTTGTGTGAAAAGTCATTAATCCAAATCCTTTGGATTTAAATCCATTATATATGTTCTATAAATGTTATCAGTGCTATGACTCAACAAATAATTTAAGAGAAGAATCTGTTTTGTTCATGATGTCTGAGACTTCGGTCATTGTGTCAAGGAGGGCACGACAAAGCAGTTCACATCATGGTGGACAGGAAGCAGACTGGAGCAGTAACAGGACAGTGGTTAGGGCAAGATCCAGCCCTAAGAATTCATTCAAGCTACCATTTCCTCCAAGTGGGTCTTACCAATCACAGATTTATCACATCCCAACAGTCTATTCAAAATCTGAATTCATTACTGGATTAAACCATTCATGAGGTCAAAACCCTTGTGGTCTAATTTTCCACTACACAGACACTCACACAGAGGCCCTCTCAGATAGGAACAATGTCAGTCGCCTTAGTAATCACTTGTTTACTTCCCAACCTAGCCAGGCTGACTACCAAGATTAGTCATCACAAATGCTACGTTCATCTGTGGTGCGCGTGCGTGTGAACGTACACTACAGTACAGGTGTGGAGGTCAGAGGACAACTTGCATGTGTCAGTTCTCCGGGGCTCAGAGTCAGCCATGGGGCTGAAATTCAGGTTTCCAGGCTTGGAGGCATGCCTATACCCACTAAGCCACCTTGCCAGTCCATAAATGTGATTCAAGTTCAAAAGTAATTAGAGCTGGAAAGTGGCTCAGTGGTTAAGAGCATTTGCATATTCTTGCAGAGGACCCAGGTTAGATCCCTGCATCTGCAGAGTGGTTAGTGACTTTCTGTAACTCCCTCTTCCGGGCCCCATGGGAGCCAGACAAGCAAGTGGCACACAAATATATATTTAGGCAAAATACTCAAGTGCATAAAGTTAAAAAAAAAAAGCCAGGAATGGTGCTGCACACCTTTAATCCCAGCACTCAGGAGGCAGAAGCAGGTGGATCTCTATAAATTTAAGGCCACCCCAATCTACACAGTGAATTCTAGAACAGCCAGGGTTATGTAGAGAAACTGTCTCAAAAGAAAAATAATTTAAAAACCGCCTTGTTCACCAGTCACATAAGCCTGGTTAAAACAAAATCCAAGTCTTTCCAACCCTCTATTAGGCACACTGCAAAAATCGGGCACTGCTGCATATCGTTGACTGGAAAGAAAAACGCTATCGTCCTTACAGAGGCAAATTTTGCAATGTCTTGCAGAAATCAAAAATACAATTCCCCTTTTGTATAATAATTTCACTTTTGGAAATGTATCCTATAAGTACACTTTCCCACAGTGATGCAACAATGTTCACAGCAGCACCGACTCATCACTTATACAAAACGGCCTAATCAGAGAAGGCATTTATAGCCGGCCTATCACTCTCCACAGAGGAGCATGCAAGTTTGAACATACCTCAAAGCACTCTACAAAGCCCCAGGGTTCAAAGGTATCATTGCTGGTGCCATAAAATAAAAGTAAAAAAGTAATTTTCCTCTATTACATTTTTCTCTATTAAATTCTGACATGGCCCTGTTTGATGGGTGTCAGGCCAAGGTCAGATGCTTCTCATACATCTAATAAAGGCTCAAGGGTTCAACAGCTGGAAATCACCAGTAAAATGATGCATAGACTATCATTTCAATATGGTATAAGAACTGGCTTTGAGGCCAGGCAGTGGTGACGCACGCCTTTAATCTCAGCACTCGGGAGGCAGAGGTAGGTGGACCTCTGTGAGTTCAAGGCCAGTCTGGCATACAAGAGCTAGTTCTAAGACAGGTTCCAAAGCTACAGGGAAACCCTGTCTTGAAAAGCAAAAACAAATAAACAAACAAGTAAAGAAACTGGCTTTACTTGAAAAAGTAGGGACCATGTGTCCTGCCAATATACAACCCTTTAAAAGGCTGTCTGGCAAGCCTTGTGCTTTAGAAAGCCAGCACCAATAGCATCCTTTTCAAAGGGTCTTTGTGAGTGCAGAGAAAGGTTCTCCTTGCCTGCCTACCTCTCTTCTTTCTGTATATGCATATGTATGTATGTGCTCCTGTGTATGAACATGTGTGTAAAGGCCCAAGGACAACCTCAAATGTCCTTCCCCAGGAGTCCATAGAGTAGTCAACTGGCTGGCTAACAGGCACAAGATGTAACAGTCACTCTAGATTACTAGATCAGGTTGACTGAGGTGGTACCACCCATGCGCTGAGGTCTCAGACATAATGAAAAGGAGAAAGTGAGTTGAGCACAAGCATTCGTCAGTCTCTGCTTCCTGTGCCCAATGTGCACAGCTGCCTTCTATTCTGGCTGCCATGAATTCCTGCCAAGATGGCTGTACCCCTAGAACTGTGAGCCAAAATAAACCCTGCCCAGTTGCTTTTGTCAAGTAGAAAGAAGTAACTAGAACAGTTGGCAGGTCCTTTGCGTACTGAACCACCTTCCCCCAGCAAGGGTCTTCTGAAAAGCGTGGCCATGTGACCTTGCACACTTAGGCCAAGAGCAGCCTGTCTACAATGGAAGCTATGGATGGAAATCCTGGGTGGAAAGAAATGCAGAGAGAAGACGAATGAGCCAGGTGAGTGAGCACCAGCCCAGGTACCTAAGGAGTGCAGGCACAGAGCAGAAACTCTGCATGCCTATGCCACTCAGGAAGTCCCACTTCCGGGGTGGGCATCAAGATGGTGAGGTTACAGACTGAGGATCTGGCTCAGCGGACAGGGTAACTGCAGGAGGCAGAAGGTTGAGTGGTTTTCTCCTCAGCTGTCATCTAAGCACCTGCAGGGCTAGATCTAATAGTGCTTCCCAGGCAGGGACTCGCACCACCTGCCATCCTGCCTCACCACAGGAGCCTGGTGGCAAGCACCAGACAGCAAGAAAGACTTAATTGGGAAACTAAGGGAAGAATTCATCTAAACTGCTAAAGAAGGGGAGAAAGAAACCTAGATGCAGATAAAGTCATGATGCAGAATTCTTTTCTCTGGAAGAAGCCGAAAAGTGGCTGCCAAGAACCTTGCCCTAGGCTGGGTCCCTGCTTGGGAAATGGGTAGCAGGATCCTGACTCGAAACAAATTGGCGTTGGCACTGTCTCCAGAGTTCCTGAGATGTCCAGATCTCAGATAGGGGCAGGATTCATCTTATCATGCAGACTTTGTCCAGGACACTGACATACAGGATAAAGACACCTTTTTTTCTAGTCTCTACGGCTCTCAGGGGGCCCCTGGGTCTCAGTCCCCATATAGTCAATTACAACCACTCCCTTTATGAGGTCATAACAGATAAATGTAACAGCTAACAATGTACCCTGAATTTTGTATCAGTTTTCTACTAACAACTGTGGGAGGTCAATAATGTAACCAGAACCTGCTACTGCTTCAGGCACAGGACAAGGTGGGTGGAAATAGTCTTGGAGGTAGGCCAGAAGTTTGACCATGGGCACTTCTGAGCAACCTGCTAAGCCCACCTAACCCCTGAGTCTCAGCTACCAATAAAGTGGGTTAGAACACATTACTTTGTGGAGTCGTGCTTACTCCTTAAGACAGAGTACATCCTCATGCCAGACTGCCCCCTTCTCTGTCTCACCTCCCTTTCCAGCCTGTTTGGTCAGAACACATTTGTTAGCCATTAAGGCTCCTGCTTATGAACACAGTCTGGTTCTTTTTATGCTATAGCAGTCTACTCTGGAAGTACTCCAAGTCTATCTTGTGTGGGATACAGCACCAGGTACTGGTGCTGGGTTTAGAGTGGACTGGAGGCAGAAGTCTGTGTGATACAGCAATGGCAATGGGGCTGGGGGAGGAGGCAGCTGGGAGCAGGGACTCAAGCTGCTAGGGTTCTTCTCCAGCTTGCCTCTCTTTTGCTGGCCTCCAGCCAGGGCGAACAGGCAGCAGCTTCTTGTTACTTCTGCCTGCAAAGCGTGCACTCTGCAAGGCACCCTTTGGGGACTATATTATCTCAAAGCACCCAAGTCTCAGCTCCCAAGCAGAATGACATCTGACAATACTGTGACTGGGGCTATCTTTCCTGCCCTGGAGCTCTCTGTTTTAACACACTGAGCCAGTCCCTAGGCACTAAGGACCAAACAAAAACTATGTTTGTGGGGCTAGAGAGGAACTGAGCACAGCTCCTAGCACCAACATTGGCAAACTCAGGCGATCTTATGTCCTCTGACCTCTGTGGGCACATGGTACATATAGACTTATGAAGGTGTATATATATCTCATTTACTTTAGTGGGGTGGAACAGGGTCTCCCTATGGTAATTGTTACTATGTGCATAACTATGTAAACCAGGTTGATCTCTCACTTGCAATGATTCTACTAACTCAGCCTCCCTCAAGATGGGATTACAGTATGCCCAGCTAATTTATGTATTTACTTATATTTATATTTTTATTGTGTATAGTATTGGGATCAAATCCGGAGCCTCAGGCATATGAGACACGTATTCTTATCAAGCTCTAAGCTAAAACCAAGAACAATGTCTGATTTCAAAGGACTCAAACACTTGTCCAGTCCCCACACACTGACGCTGACAGCCTCACTGAGATAACACAGGGCTCCTCTTCCCTAAAATATCTTCATTTCCCTCTCCCAATGAAGAAATACATCACTAGAACATTTCTCTACCACTTTCCATGCCAAAGAAAATCAGAAACAAAGAAATAGACACAAGAGGCAACTTGTGTACTTTATCCTGCCCAATGTGCACAGTAGTCCCGCAACTAGGAATTATGATCCCCACTGCAGGGACGAGGAGGGAAATAGAGTTCACACAGAGATGGTGCTGGTTTGAAACATGGCTGACTGTTGGCTGGTTCTGCTCTTTCCAGGTCCCAGGCTGCCTCTGTCAGTCAGCTTCCAACTCTGCTAGCTTGGGCTGCTTCATGTATAGATTACCTTCAACCTTTTTGTCCATGCTGGTCCCGGGGGAAACTGCCTTCTTCCATGCAGTGGCAGCAGCAGCGACTGGGCGCCGCCTTAGATTCTCTCATTAGCTCATCTTAATTACACCCAGACCACAGCAGTTCCGGTGCAAAATACCTGCTCCTGCTGCAAAGCAGGCAGGGTTGCTGATAGCTTTCCTAGCTTTCCCTGCCTCCAGCTCCTCTAGCTCCCTACTGCTGCCAGCAGCTTCCTTTCTCTGCTGTCCTTGGTTCTTGCACATGACACTGGGTAAACACTCAGTCCACTCCGATCCAGACCGCTGTCGGAGTCTAGCTCAAGTCAAGCGTGCTCATGACTCTGCTTAGTCAGGTGCTGCTCACGGTGCTGTGAAAAAGGCAAGAAAGAGGAGGAGGGCACAGAGTGCTTCCCTTCCAGAAGCCTCAAGTCTGAGGCTAGGACACAAAAACAGAACAAAACACTGGCAAGAGGCAGGTGGAGACTTGAGGGAAACTTGGTTTTCGGCTTTAAACCTTGCAATTTACAGGTAGGAGAACTAAAGTCTAAGAAAGACGACCCAGGGAACTAACCATATCAAATAACAGCAACTAACATTTCTTTAAAAAATTTTAACATTTTTTAAAAAAAGGTTTTACTTTCAGTTTTAATTATGCGCATATGTGTTTGCACAAGGGCGCAGAGTCTATGGAGGTCAGAGAGGGCTTTGGAGCACCTGGAGCAAGAGTTACAGGTGGCTGTCAGCTGCTGGACATGACTGCTGGAAACCAAACTGGGTTCTCCGCACAGCACATACTCTATCACATTAACACTACATGCTGGGCACTGCCGCTGCCTCTGTTTTAATGACAAGGAAGATGAGGCAGCGGGGGAGCGGGGGCTAAATGCCTTGTCTGAGTTCCCGCCAGTACAGAAGCCTGCACTGAACTCTGGACCCTTGCCACTACACTGTAGTACGTGATGACAACCTCATCTGGGTACAGTGACTGAATATGGGGGCTGTGAGACACTGAGGAGTAGAAAGTTTCTGAACACACAGCAATAACCAATTATTTCAAGATCAATTCTGTAACGAAGTCAGGTGTTACGGTAGCGCTTGCCCATGCTCTATCATGTATGTGACTTCACTGCAGCCTTGATTCTGTACACAAGATGAGGTCAACAAACACGGCCTGAAAACCCAGCTCAGACTCCCTGTGATAGAAATTGGTCTCTGCTCTTAGAAGCATGATGGTCAAAGTGTGGAAACAAAGACTTTCTTCTAACTCTTCTCACTGTCATGCGTCAGCAGTACCGAACGAGTACATCTTTGGCCTGTGCTGTGTTAAAATGTTTGATTTTAAGAACTGCTATGAGTTGCTGATTTGAATTTCTTTTCTTTTCTTTCTTTCTTTTTTTTTTTTTAAAGTCATTAAACAGAACTGGCCAGATGGCTCAGTGAGTAAAAGCTCTTGCCGCCAAGCCTAAAGATCTGAGTTTTGATCCCGGGAACAAGTGCTGTGTGTGCCTACACATATACACACACCTAACTTAAGTTTCAAACATTAAATGAATTTTGGCTGAGGACAGAATTTGCAGCAATTTTTGAAATGGTCCTAAACACTGCTGTCTTGTACTGGGTATTTAGGGGAAGTGGTGTACTCAGCACTGATGGCACTGAATATCAAACTTTCAACCAAGGTTTAACTCTGTATGTAAAAATAAACATGCACACCCATCTCATCAATACACAAGTCTGCTTTGCCCTTTAATAATAAAAGTTCATGTATACCAAAGAACTGTTTTTAAAACAAATTTCTTTAAGCGCTATTGCCAGTATTTGTCTGATTTGCATATGTACTTTATATACATGTATACCTGGAATCGTGTGGTGAAAAGGGATTATGAGCAGTGAGAGTCTAAGAAGTCCATTTTGCCCCACTGCGCAGCTCAGCCTGAACTGACCAGGGACATCAATGGACGGCTTTCCTGAATTAATTACTCTTGGGGGTAATCATGAAAACCGTGAACCTGCATTATCCAGAGCCAGCTAAAAGGTTTGTGTCTGACTGGGAGTGTGCTGGTGCAGCTATATACCCGGCAGCAGGGGCTGTGAGTGAAGCCCTGTGTTTCCAAAGGCAAAGCCAGATCAAGAGGAAAGAACGTTTTAGAATGGGTTTATCCAGAGATCCAGAAGTGTTTACCTCACTCCTTGGTTTTATGTCTTGCTGTCTATACATGATGCCCAAGAATATGAATTAGAAATATTATTTTTTGAGGCAGTCAGGCACCTTCAAAAGATACTCAATGATGGGGGCTGGAGAGATGGCTCAGTGGTTAAGAAGAGCATTGTGTGCTCTTCCAAAGGACCAGAGTTCGGTTCCCAGCAACCACATGGTGGCTCACAACCATATGTAATGAGGTCTGGTGTCCTCTTCTAGCAGGCATATATACAAACAGAATATTGTATCCATAATAAATAAATATTTAAAAAAAGATACTTAATGATATAGTCTGAAATGTTCATAAAATGGGCTTCTAATAAATGCTTTGTCACCAAAAATGGTCCCTCAAATTCCCCCCAACCACCACACACAGGGGACATGGTCTCACTATATATCCCAGTATTTCCTCTCCCGCACACAGGGGACATGGTCTCACTATACATACCAATATCTCCCTCCACCACCACCACACACAGGGGACATGGTCTCACTATATATCCCAGTATCTCCTCTCCTGCACACAGGGGACATGGTCTCAATATATATTCCCCCCTCCCCAACACACACAGGGGACATAGTCTCACTATATATCCCCGTATATATAGTGGTTTAGAACTTGCATTTAGCTTCTGGAATGCTGGAGTTACAGATGCACACCACTAAGCCTGGCTCCCCAAAGACTTTCTCCAATTCTCTTACATGGGTTTCACAATAAACTGTTACCATTATAAAAGTTACTTACCAATTATTGCCAAATTGTGTTCTGAGCCACAAGAAATCTGTAAAGAAAATATGTGTCATGAGAAAAAAATGGATATATGTCTCAGCTGGTAAATTTTATGATCATAGTTATTTTATAATGGCATGCACATTTATTTTGGCAAATCTTAGAAAGATGTAGAAAGGAGCATCACATACAAAGGTTAAAATTATAATTATAACATATTCACAGCTATATGAATATAGCTGAATATATATATATATATGAAGAAACATTGAAAAGAAACGCATCAAGATGTTAAAGTTGTCTTTAGCTAATTAGACTACCAGTGATATTTTTCTCTCTGCTTTTTACTTTTCAAATTTTCTTTTTTACTTAAAATTTTTAATTAGTTTAATTTTTTTCATTTTATTTTACGCGTATGGGCTTTTGTCTGTATGCATGGCTGTGCACCATGTCCATGTAGTAACCACAGCGGTCAGAAGAGGGCGACAGATCCCCTGCAATGGGTTTTCAAACAGTTGTAAACTACCTTGTGGGTACTAGGAATTGCACCTGGGTCCTCTGTCAATGTTCTTAATCTCCAAGTCATCTCTCTAGCACCCCTCACACACATACTGAAGTTGAGCCATCTCTTAGTACCCTTCATACACATACAGAAGTTTAGACAGTGTCTCATGTAGCTAAAGCTGGTTTTAAGCTCTGGCTTCTATCTTCTAAGTGCTGAGATTACAGAAGCGGGCTGCCACACCTAGTACATTTTTCTAAATTTCTATAACACATATGTTACTTTAAAAAACTGGAAAGATAGCAATAAAGATAACAGTTTTCAAATACTGAATTAAAAAGACCATCACTGTCATTTAATGATAAAATGAGCCAAGAAGTCAGTAGAAGCAGATGCTTCTCTTCTGTCCCCTCTCCTTCCAATCCAGACTCCCTGTGGCCTCTGAACACATGGTGTTCTCTTGTGCTTGAGTCTATGCCTGTTCGTCCACCCAGCATGGCCTCACCCCACTGCCTACACAGAAGGCTCCGCTCACTTTTCACCTGGAGCACCTACTGAACTCTGGCTCCAGCGTGTAGGCTGACTCAAGCACCCCTGTCACCTGCCCATCTACCAGGCATCACAATGCAGCGGGCATCTTGTCTTCTAGTATTTCTTCTGGTCTCTGCACTAGCAACGTACCCTGAGAACACAGCTGTGTCCCACCTCTGCATTGCGCTTGTGAAATGTATGAAGCCTGGGGCTCAGCTAACATCTGACAAATGAGAGAATGAATACAAGCACCATGTGCATGAAAGAAAGAATGCCTCAGAGTACGAACAGTTGGTCATTCAGGGTTCTGAATCCAGTCTCTGAATCCAGCCACTGGCAGATACTTCTACCCCTTGGGTCTCAGGAGGAGGTGACAAGGGTGGAAGCGCTAGGCGGCCCCCTGGGTGCTAATTAAGAGTCTACACTCTGAAGAAGCATGTGTGACCTGCATCAAGATGCTCGCTTTAACCCCAGGCCTGAGGAAGAGGGCAGGGCCATGTACATCAGCTACAGTATTACAACAGAGAGGAGGCTTGGCAAGAGGACATGGTTTGTCCTGGGTTCCAGGGCAAGTCTGAGTGTGAGAACTTTTATGATCACAGGGGTGATTCCACAAGAGTGAGGGCATCCAGCCTTTCTGCACCTGGCTTATTTCATTTAGCAGAGTGCTCTTTGGGTTCATCCATATGAGTCCACAAATGACTGTAATTAATACAAGTACATTATATTCTGGAAAATGCTGAGTGGCAGGAGTTACAGCCTTTGCTGTGCAAGCATGAGGACTGGAATGCAGATCTCCAGAGCAGATCCCTAGAACAAGGTGGACTGCAAAACGTTTTATTTTGATTTGGTGTCAGAGACCCTGCCTCAGTGAATAAGGTGGAAGAACAATGGAAAATGATTCCCAGCCTCAGGGCTTCACATGTACACATATATACATGTACATAAATGCCCACATACACATATGCTCACTTACATGCAAACATGAATACACACACAGAGAGAGACAGAGACAGAGAGAGAGAAGGGGGAAAAGAGAATTTCTGAGTGTATCTTAAGCTTTCCCACCACAGAAAATGACAGTATGTGAGATAATGCATAAATCAGCTTGGAATTTGTACTTACTTCAAAACCTCATGTTGTACACGATATATATATATATATCAAATACCCGTTAATTAAAAAAAAAAAGATTGGGGAGGCTGGAGAAATGGCTGAGCAGTAAGAACATTGTCTTACTCTTCCAGTGGAACTGGGCTGAATTTCTAGCGCCCACATGATGGTTCACAACTGTCTGTGGTTCCAGTTCTAGGAGACCTGATGCCCTCCCTCTTCTGGTGTTCATGGGCACTAGACACACATATGCATACAAGCAAAGTATCCCTGTAAACATGAAGTGCTTTTTCAATTTAAAACATTAAAAATAGTAGAGCCAGTGTAACTCTGGTACTCTGACAGGTTCCTGTCCTGATGCCCTGGTGGACATGAAAGTTCAGATCACAGAGAAGTGCTCAAGGCTTTGAGTGCTGTGGGTGACAAGGACAGCCTGGCTCCTGAGTCTTGCCCTGCACAGAGTTGGGATCCCATGTCCCAGATTCAACAGGATACAGGGGACTACGCACATTACATGGACTCTGACAGAGTGTGTCAAAGAAGCCCCCTTGAGAAATGGCTTCAGACTGTCTCTCAGCTTGAGGTGGCTTGTCATTGACCCAAATCTCCCATGACAACTTACTGGGGACTAGTGGCACAGTAAGAGGTCACCGTAAGCTTTCTGGTTGTACTGAGACTGGCTCCCTAAGTCTGTCTGTTACAGGGAGCAACTTAGACTGACGACCAGGAAAAGCTTTGTTGTCTAACAGCAAGCAAATCTTTATGGAAGCTATGGTAGAGCTATCTGGTGAACTATTCAAATCTTTATGGAAGCTATGGTAGAGCTATCTGGTGAACTATTCAGATCTTTATGGAAGCTATGGTAGAGCTATCTGGTGAACTATTCAGATCTTTATGGAAGCTATGGCAGAGCTATCTGGTGAACTATTCAGATCTTTATGGAAGCTATGGCAGAGCTATCTGGTGAACTATTAAGCAGCCTAGGGAATGGAGCTTGCACTAAGAAAATATTTCAAATATTATGTGAACTGGGAAAAATCACATAAAAATTGTATCCACAATACAATATTCACTCTATGAATAAAACATGAATAAAAATGGCTGAGAGGAGAGACATTAGAGCCTGTCTCTGGTTTGGGGGTGAGGAAGACTGGGAATATGGTTTCCTTTTGCTTTCTGTTGAGTCTTATACAATAGTCTTATAATTGTGGGGCAGGGGAAATTTATTAAATATAAGAAAAACATTACGATGCATTCCTTCCATACAGGAAAAAAAAAACCAACTGACTATAAAATCTTGTGTGTTTAGAACTGGGGGAGGGGCTCCAAAGGTAACAGAAGTAAATTAACAGGGCGATTGCATACTGGTAGTAGGACTAGAAGGCATTTTGTTCCCACTAGTCTTTATTTCCAGAACATTCTTTCACTGCAGTGGCAGCAGCAGTGGTGTGGTAACAGTGATAAGAACAATAATTAAATCTGCCATAACCCAAGGACTCGTGTGTGCCAGGCTGTGCTCCAAGGCACTTTTGAAACATTGGCACATTTTAATCATCACAGACATCTTTCCAGGTATGTTTGGCTTTGCTCATTTTAGAGATGAGGAGCCTGAGGCTCATACATATTCAATGATTTCCACAGACTTCCACAGTTAGTTAAGGAGGCAGCAACAGAATTATAATCTGGGTTTGGCTGATCTACAAGCTACCATCCTTTACCACTGCTCCTTGGTGAAAAAGACAGGCATTGCTGCTTTAAGAAAAAACAAAACAAAACAACAACAAAAAAAAAAACCTTCACAAAACACAGAGGAAAAGGACTTGTTCCTGTTGGTTGGGGGTCACCCTACGATCAGGGACTTGGAGCTGACCAGCACCAGGGATCTGAAGCCAGCCACCAACAGACCATAGCTGCTGCAGTGCATTTAGGAGTGACGCAGTGATGGGAGGACTTTGTCAGGCCAGAGCCCAACTGTGAGCATGGAGCTTCTCAAGGCCTCTCCTTCTCTGTGCTCCAGCATAGGGGTGGGGACCCTGAACACCACACTCCTTCAGTGAGAGCATATAAATGGCCATTTGATTCACCTTGCTCCTGCCAGTGCCTACCCTGCACCCAGCAGCAGGCAGCTTTCTAGAAGACTATTAAGAATGGCGATCCTAAGCAAGGAAGCCAAGTCACTTCTAGGCCCTTTACTCTCTAGCTCCTGAGACTTCTGGCAAGATTTTAACCTCTGGGACCTGAATGTTCCCAGATATTAAAGGTGACAGTGTATCTTGTCTACCTTACAGAAGTGCTGGAGGACAAAGGGCCCTCCAGCCTTATACAAAAATCAGACCCCTGATGGAAACCCCCCTCAGTGCCGCTTGCCACTCTATTGGGAGGGCAGGTGGAAACTACAAAGCACAACTTATGAGGTCAGCATGAGGTGGTCCACACCCACCTCTCATAAACTCTCAGCCCCACATAATGGATTGCCTTTTCCATTCACGATGCACATTTTCTCTAAGGACATCATGTCATTTCAAGCTCACATGCATTCTACTTTTCTTGACTGGGATTTCCTGTCTCCCACTGTCTACTTACTAAGCCCTGGAGAACTGTGCAAACATCAACTTCCAACCCCAGCTGGCTGCTCCACAAGTGCGCTCTGTGTCAGGGTCCTTCCCACTAGGGATGCCTATTCACCGGCATTGCTGTGTTACCTACCACAGTCCCTCCATCATCCAATAGACTATCTGCCTAGTGTCTGCTCACAGCTCAGGCGCAGGGCACGAAGTGAGGGAGCAGAGGGGAGGCCAGCACAAAATAGTCCTAAGTATGTATGGGCGAAGTCTTTAAGGTGGCATTCCTGAAGAGATGTAAGCTAGGGGCTGGAGGTATGGCTTACTGGTAGAGGACTTGCTTCTCCAAGTTCAAGACCCTGGGATTGGACCTTGCACCACCACTGAGGAAACAGCCAGTTAGATGTGAACACAGGAGAGTGGAAGTGACTTTTCCGCCTCTAGCTGAGGGCCCTGGCCAGCTGCCAGCGCAGCAATTTCATTCCCTTCTCTAAGCTCTACCTGGGTGAAGAGAGCAGCAGGGCATTCCTCCTTTGAAGACTCCTCAGATGTGACTCTCAGTAGCTCCTCCTCCTGTGGGTTCAAAGCATTTGCAGGGTCCTCTCTGGGAACCCAAGTGTAGCTGAATTGGAACAGTCACTGGGACTGGGAGAATCTCTCAAGTCTTAAGACGGGCATGCCTTTTGTAGTGGAGCGACTGCGGTTCAGAATTCGCCAAGGCTTTATTTCAGCATGTTGACTTCAGTAAAGAGGGAATAGCGAACAGGATAAGCTACAGGAGAACATCAGTATCCCCATAGCAAGGCTCCCGTGTGTCCTCATCTGAGAAAAAGAGATCCCTTTCTAAAAGCATTAGCCGTCCTGTTCGGTGAGCAGCTCTGCCCATTCATGGCTGACTACTGGAGGAACTGACTCACCAAAGAGCTACACCTGGGAGGTCTGTATGGCAGGGCGGGCAGGAGAGTCAGGGTCGGTCACCCAGGTGAGAGCTGACATTCTCAGGACACTTTCCTCAGACTGCAAGGCTCTGCCTCAGCAGTCTCTTTCCTGCCTTGCATCTACTTAGACTCAGAGCCTATTAACTCTGCTTCTCAGGGAGTCTCAAAGTAGACTGGAATGCTATTCAGTCCTTCCTGCTCCAGCCCCGTTCCTTTAAGAACCCCTACGTGACTCCACTGCTTTTTCTCACTGCACTGCACTTAATTTTTCTAAGTTCTACATTGTCATGGCACTAAAATCTTCTGCTTGTCCCGCACACTCAGTCTCTCCTTTCCTATGACCTTTAGCTCAGCAGGACAAGTCCCCTCCCTGTGTCTATATTTCCAGTCCATACCCATACCCAAGAGACACACAGACATAGTCTAAAATATACTGCCCCAAGGATCACCTCAGCTCATGGGAGACCTGGCCCCCTTTACCTCTCACCTTAGCTATAATTTGTTTTAATCAAATCTCCTCTGAATTTCCAATACTCTCACCACTTAATATGGGGTAGCAGAAAATGCAGAAGGGTCTAAAAAACCTGGCACTCTTGCTCCCTAGCCATTGGCAGCTGGCAAACCCCCTTTGTCTCTGAAAATGGGATACGTTATAACCACCAGACCCATCTCACACATCCACAACCTGTCCAGCCTACCGCACGTGCACAAGCACCTTGCCATCTGCAGAAAAAGACTCTACTCTTCATTCCTTTCTAAAGATATGATTCCAAGACATAAGATTGGGGGCTAGCTGCAGCCTGTGAAAACAGGCTCTAGGGACGAGTCCCCTACTGGATTAACAAGATTAACAAGAATGAGACCTCTATGGGAAGAAGCAACAGATCCTGTGCTGGGCCCAGGGTCTGGGTTTCTGTACTGCTCTTGTCCTGAATGACTTTCCTGTTGATATTTCATAAGATACTCACTTCACCTGCTTTCCCCTCTGCGCCAAAGTCTGCCACAATCCTTGTGATATGAAATATCTCTGATCCTTGCAGATTGAAAGAACCTAATATAACAATGCATCTGGGTTCAACAAAAGTATGCCATCACACCCTTGGGAACAACATGGAAGAAGCCATGTACAGAAGACAGCCAGTTTGGTTAAACTCAAAGCAACCAATACCTCTGGGACAGGCAAACACTGTAGAGCAGTGGTTCTCAACCTTCCTAGTGCGGTGACGCTTTAATACCTCATGCTGTGGTGACCCCAACCACAAAATTATTTTCATTGCTACTTCATAAATGTAATTTTGCTACTGTTATGAATCGTAATGTAAATCTCTGTGTTTTCCAATGGTCTTAGGTGACCCCTGTAAAGAACTGTCCAACCTCAAAGAAGCTGTGTCCCACAGGTTGAGAACCACTGCTGCAGAGCATTCTTCTCAAAAACCTTTAACTCTAGCCCCAATCACCACATACACTAAAATTAAAAAGACTAACAAGACAAAGTACTGGGGAAGATGTGTAAGAGCTGAAGTCTAACACTGTTGTCAGGAGTGAAATTCAATAGTTGCTTAAAAAAATAATCTGGCAATAGCTTTTAGAGCTATTATATATATACTTAATATACATATGCCAGGAAACACAAGTGCCCCAAACTGATACTTGCTCATCCACATCAAAAGACATGCCCAGAGTGTTCATAGTACATCACTTACCAGAAAATGGAAGTATAGCTCTGTGATAGAACACAAGACCCTGGCTCCTCTATGCCAAAGTAAATATTTTTAAAGAAAGATTTGGTATTAGTGTAACAGGAAAAAATGTAGTCCATGCAGAATACTTTATAGTGGTTAGGTATGTAGTACAGAGGTACAATGCTTCCCCTGCTTGCACAAAGCCCTGGGTCACTACCCAGAACTCACAGGAAAGGAGAGAGTTTATGTTTGAACGAGACACCCCATAAGTTTAGGGCATTGGATCACTTGGCCCCCAATTGATGATACTGTTTGGAAGGTTTTAGAAGTGTGGCCTTGCTGTAAGAAATAAGTCACTAGAGATGAGCTTTGAGAGTTAAGACTGTTCATTCTCTCCGCTTCATGCTTGCAGTTCAAAATTTAAGCCCTCAGCTTCCTGTTCCTGTCACCATGCCTGACACTTCCTGCCATGTCTTTCTGCCACAACTGACTCTTGTCCCTCTGGAACTGTTTGCACAGATAAATAAATCCTTTCTTCTCTAAGTTTCCATGATTGTGGAGTTACCACAGCAACAGAGAAGTGACTGATGCACACCTTTCATAGCAGGGAAATAGTAATGACATTCACAACATGAACGGAGCCTCAAGAATAATACTAAATAAGAGAAGCCAAACACAGGCAACCATACATTTGTATGATTCTATTTGTGTAAGCTAAATATAAAATATACACATAAAAAAGGCAAAACTTACTTCAGACACAAATCTAACTGTTTAAAGGAGCAAGAAGGAGCTAGTCCTAGTGGTCGTTGACACAGTACTCTGGTTCAGCAATCTCTTGTTAAAAACGAAGCAGGGACAGATTTTCAAGGAAAAAAAAGAAAAGAAAAAGATTGTGTGAATCTGTTTTCTGGGATTATAATCTTAAGTAATTCTAAATAATAGTAATTGTCTTTGTTCTTGAAAAAACAAAACCAAACAGAAAAAGAACTACAAAACATCTTACATTACATAGTAGGCCCCTTTCCTCCACAGAATATGTGTCAGTTCTGAAGGTATTTTGTATGCACTTTTGGACTATGCAGATGGAAAAATACATTAACATTGTTGGAAGCTAGAATCTCACTGCTGGTGTAGGAAATATAAGCAAGGAACTGGGGAAGCAAAAGAACAGCCCCGCAAACATCACACCAGAGGCCAAGGCATGACGGGAAATTACAGTCCCATACCCACACAAGCAAGGTGCTTAAGCCAGTGCAAAACTGCCTGGAAGCAGTGACCCCACCCCCACCCCAGCATCAGTGAGTTCCCTTACTGTACAGATCTCTGATCCTAAATCCTTTCTAACTAAAAGAAATCAGACTTCCTGAAAAAGTGGCAAATTACAGGGTCAGGAAAGAACAACTGGAAACTAAGCACCCATTTGGGCCAGGAAGTAAGGTGACACAGGGGTCCTACAAAGACAGAGTGCTTGGGAAATGGAAAAGGACATCGGAGCCACTTGACAGGGTCCTCACCAATTGGGTTTAGAGATAATGTGAGCGTTAAAATGAATAATGACCACACTCGATTATAATACACTGAATAAAATAAAAATCCATGAATATATACTGTGTAATAAATAGGGAAGTAGGGAAATCTCCTCCTTATACTGGGATGTCATAAATAATAAACATAAAAGGAATAATTGATTTAGAAAAGTTTTACAACCATTACAATAATAGTTAATGCAAGGATGAATCATTAATTCACCTTAAAACTGGCAAGCAAAAGTCCAAGAGGAGTGGTCCATTCCTAGTCTCAGCCATCTCACCACCATTACTGCTAGTTACACCGGGAAAGACAGGAGCTTCACAGAAAAGGGGTGGACACCACTTCACCCAAGACCTGAGTGAACATCACTAATAATAGGATAAACCTAAATCAGATTTCTGCTCCGAGGATGTATTAAAGGCAGGCATGCCATCAGTTATTTAGTATTACTGCCAAAAGGGCAGAGGTGAAATCTAATCACAAGGAAAAAATCAGGTAAAACCGATTGAGGGACATAATACGTGGCTACAGAACTGTCCTGTACACTTAAAAAACATAACTGTCACGGAAGACAAAGTAAAGCTATCCTGGATTAATGGAGGCAAAGAGACTAAATACAAAGCATGATCCAGGATTGTGTCCAGGATCAAAAGGAAAAGCAGCTAGGACAGAACCATTGAGGCAACTGGGAAGAAACTGTGAAGGCTGTCCACAGAGGGGAGGCAGAGGGTCACTGACTAGAAGAGACACAGATGTGGCCAAGTAGATGGCTCAGTGGTAAAGTGCCTGCCACAACACGAGGACCTGAGTGTGGATCCCCAGCACATATGGAAAGCTGGTAGACACCTGCAGCCCAGCATGGAGGGTGGGGGAGGGGCTAAGGAGTTAGAGACGTGTGTCCTGGGGTCTGTCCATAGCAAGCTCTGGGGTTACCCTGTCTCAAAATGTAAGGTGGAGAGCAACAGAGGGAGGCAGACAACATGGACAGCTGTCCTTACACACACACACACGAGCAAGCACTCCATATATACACATCCATACGCAAAACTAACAAAATTTAAAGGAAACGAATGCGTAGACATGTGGCAAACCATTATTGCAGTGCCACACTACGACAAAAACTTACACATTTTTCCTTTCTACATGGAGTCTTTTCTTTTTTCTCTATTCAGCATCTCCTCTGACACATAAATCATCCCTTGGGGTTTTTTTATTATGATGTTTATTTTATAAATTGAGGCTCATGAACACTAAGCATGGTCCATGGTCTGACATTTGTAAGCCATCTGACCATGTTATGGGACCTGCAATTTTTGAACCTTCTTCATGATAAAATGGGATAGTGATATTTACTTGACAAAACTGCAAAGATTACATGAGATCATTGTTGCCAAAGAATCCCAGCCAGCTCCCAAGACAGTCAGCTTATCTTTATATGCGGTCAACACCAAGGCAATTATTTCCTATTCAAAAGGCTCCACAGCTGCCCACTGGTGTCCATGAGTAGGAAGGTTCAAACAGCCACTCAATCCCATCCAAAGCCATGTGTGCAGCTGTCTGTCTGGATCAGTTTTGAGGTCAGAAGGCTGACTATGATGTCAGAATATTAAGATTTATGACTATATTGGACAAATTAGGGCTCAAACCAACATTCTACCAACAAAAGCCTACCTGAATCTCCCTTAGCCTCTACATGTTGAGGGAGTTGGTAAGTGTGGTTTTGGTGTAGGCCCCCTGGATTCTGTCACAACTTTCTGGATTCTCTGCTGCACCCAATCTCTCCCTCCTCTGTCAAAAATGTCCTTTTGAAAGTCCATGAGGTTATTCTGTGCAAACTCCTTAGGAGCCTGGGTACTGAGCATAGCTCTCCAGCCTCTCTGAGTTGGTGGAATTATCCACAGATAACTTGCATGCTATCCTCATGGAGATCCCTACCCCATGGACAGCACCCTATTCCACCACACCAACTCAGGCTGCATCCTCCACTCACCGTAATTCTGGGGAGGGAAGAGAGGGAACACACAAGGAAAGATGCGCTTACTTTAGTTAACTAAGCCCAGTTCTATGTACTTTGTGTAGATTAGCTTGTTATAGCTCTGTTTTATAGATTAGTTGAGAAATAGGGTAAATCTTTTTTTTTTTTTTTTTTTTTTTTTTTAAGACAGGGTTTCTCTGTAGCTTTGGAACCTGTCCTGGAATTCCCTCTTGTAGACCAGGCTGGCCTCGAACTCACAGAGAACCATCTGCCTCCTGAGTGCTGCTGGGATTAAAGGCGTGTGCCACCACCACCTGGTTTAGGGTAAATACTCTGATTAAGAAAGAGCAAAGAGCTACTAAGTGGTCAAGCCACCCCAGAAGCAGTTGCTCCATTCATTGGGCCTTGCCATCAAGACAACACTATTCCCCTTGGCACTAAGTGGTTCTCACATGTCCATCACACTTTATCAGATAATAACTGGGCCTCATCATCTCTGTCTTCAGAGCTTTGCACAGTGCCAGGCACACAATAGGTCCTATCAGATGTCTGCTGAGTAGAAGTTCACCATTTGTGCACTTCCCACCGCAGATGCTAACGGGGTGCATGGAGCATTTATCTCTGAGCTTGCCCACTCCTTATGGTTTCTGGCAAATGCTTTCAGTTCTGTAAATAATGGGTGAATTCAGATGACCACTTATATGTTCAGAGTCTAAGTCAGGGGCTAACAGAAAGGTCGCCTAAGACCTGGCAGGAAGATCTCATAAAGTTGAGGAAAAGCCCCCTGGATGACCTCACAGGGTGGAGGCACGTAGAAAGCCGGCTATAGCGAGCAGGAGGCAGCAGCACACAGTGCCTTGTTGTCTCAGTTCTCTCCACAAGAATAGACAACTGCTGCAGGGATGAACCATTTGTGCACAAGACTCAGAAATCTTTGCTTCTGCTGCAGCTTCTCAGCAGAGCTCACTGTCAACCAAGGTGCAAGTCAACTGAATGTGGCCCTGACCAAGAGGGGTCTGTGACACTCTCAGACCCCTCATGGTAAGGAAATTTTACTTTTGCCCTCTACCCACACCAAACATGGTCTCCTGTATCTCCAGTTACCCTTAAACTTACTTTGTCACCAAGGATGACTCTACGATCCTGAACTTCTGATTCTCCTGCCCCCACCTTGTGAGTTCTGGGCATCTATCACCAGGCCTGGTTCACGCAGTGCCAGGTACAGCGCCCAGGGTTTCCTGCATGTCAGGCAAGCTCTAGACCAGCTATGTTGTATCTCCAGCCAGCACTTTGGCTTTTTAAATTAAAATGAAACAGAATCACTGAGATCAGATCCTAAAGTTACATTCTTGCTAAAATTAAAAGTGAAGTGACCTGGTCTGACAGTTCAGTCTAGGCACATTCTCCAAGTCAACAGATAAGCACGCTGCTGATGTCCCCAGGGGCATCCTGTGGGAGCCCCACTGCCTGCAGGGCAGCCCTGGCCTAGTCATCCTCAAGGCACCTTCTTGGTCCAGAGTTGTAAACTGTCGGGTTCTGTGCTTGGCTGCATATCCCTGACATCAAACTAACTCCTTCCTCACTGATGACACATTTTCATTGGCATGCTAGTCAGCCACTGCAGTGCAGAGGTTCTGGAATAACACATGCAGCAGACTGCATTTTCCACAATGCCTGCACAAACACCTCCCATTCTATAGGCTCTTCCCTTAGGGTGAGGTTCATTTCTCCTTCAGTGTGACTGCCCTTAACCTCCAGCCATAAGGTCAGGAGCAAACTAAAATTATCATGAGCTAGTATTTTGTAATTTAATTGGTGCACACTAATCATACAAAACATTGACATTTTCACACATGCATGTAAATGTACTTATATTATCCCCCCTCTCCTGTTGGTCCCCCGGCCCCTTACTCTTCCCAAATAATCCTTCTACCTTCATGACTTTCTTTTAAATCTAGATTCTGAATGTGACAGAAAACATGTGATACTTGTTTTTCTGAGTCTGGACCAACACAAAATCATAAACTTACTTAACCTTATATCTTTGTGATTTATTTTTGTGATAACTCCACTGCACAGTTCTGTAGACAACATCGTGTGTCATCATGTGTCATCATGTGTCATCATGTGTCATCATGTGTCATGCTGAAAGGACTGACACGCCGGGCAGGGCTGTGAATAACCACAGGCTGACAGTACAGAACGTGATTTCACTCCTGTGGTCTCAAGGAGCTCAAGCTGGCTGCTGAGCTGAGAGAACACAGGAACACATTTTCCCCATAGCCTCTACATAACTTCTGGACCACCTGACACCTCAATTTAGGCTTTGTGAAATCATAATCCAAAAACACAGCTGGCTCTACCCAGACTCCTGACTTCTATAACTATTAACTGATAAATACATACTGTTGAAACAAGACGGGAAAGATGGGGCTGGAGAGATGGCTCAGTGGTTAGGAGCACTGGCTGCTCTTCTAGAGAACTCGGGTTCAATTCCCAGCACCCACATGGCAGCTCACACCTGTCTGTAACTCCAGCTCCAGGACTTCTGATATCCCTAAACAGACACATATCCATGAAGGGGGAAAAAAGGAGGGGAAGATTACTGATAAAGTAACAGGCAGGTTTCAGCAGCACACAGCGTAAAGGACAACACTGGAGGGTTTGTGGGAAAATCTACTCACTAGACTAACTACTATACATGTTCTTTTCTTTTTCTGTCACTCTGAGAAGAGCACGGCCTCACTGAGCTCTCATATAAGTAAACAATGTGTCAAGAGCACACACGGAAACCCTAAAACACACGTTGTGATGGGGTAAGTCGAGCCTCCCAAAAGCTATGCCACACACATTTCTCTCTTCAAGTTCTTTTTAATATAGATCAGGGAGTGTTGCACATCCACAATAATTCAACACTATTTTTGAATCACTTCTGGTCCTCCTGACTCTACCTCCTAAGATCTGGGATTACGGACACATGGCACTACACCTGCTTTATGCAGTACTGGGGCTCAAACCCAAGGTTTCCTGCAAGCTAGGGGGTGGTACATTATCAACTGGGCTACAGCCCCTGCCAGAGCTCAAATACATATATCTTAAAGTTTTGTTATTATTTTATGTGTATGTGTGAGTACCTGTCTACATGCATGTATATGCTCTTCATGCACGCCTGGTGCCCAGGGATACAAAAAGAGGGCTCAGATCCTCTGGAACTGGAGTTACATACCACTGCCCACACTGCCACTGTTGGCCAGGTGCATCAGGAATTACAAACGGAAGACTGCGTGGCCTTAGGACCTGGCTTTTCAGTCAGAAAGTCACCATAAGGGTCCAGGAGACAGCAGGTTTGACCTCTGACCCTATCACCTATTCATTCTATGAACCTGGACATGTCACTGCGACTGTCTTAGCTCCAGTTTCCTCATATGTGTAACAGGAACCATAGTAACAACCCGAGACTCCTTGATGATTGACCTTAATTCCTCACACAGCTTGGGTATGACAGGTGCTCATACCCAGGCTCACCTGCCATTTGTCTACTGGCTATGTAACACGGAAGTGTAAAATTGCAGAGGGAAAGAAACATTTTCCCAGGACTGTTTTTTTTTTTTAATTTTCATTAACAAAAATTATGGAGAAAAGAAAAATTTAACTATGTGTTAGCCATTATAGCTTCATGAACAAAACATTACTGCTTCCATCAACTACCACAGTGGTTTCATTCAGAAAGAGGCCCAGTGATGTGTCCAGATTTATAACAGAAGTGGAGACATATCACCACAAGACATCTCTTCAGCGAACTATAACATCTGTGCAAGTAACAGCAAAAAT
Source organism: Chionomys nivalis (assembly GCF_950005125.1). Classification (NCBI taxonomy): domain Eukaryota; kingdom Metazoa; phylum Chordata; class Mammalia; order Rodentia; family Cricetidae; genus Chionomys; species Chionomys nivalis. The sequence goes on along the minus strand of NC_080108.1, from coordinate 38,904,022 downwards.
GTGCACAAAAGATTTTTAATGGCCTTGTGGGGTTGCAAAGCTGGCTCAGCAGTTAGGAACACTGGCTCCTCTTCCAGAGAACCCGGGTTCAATTCCCAGCACCTACATGGTGGGGTGGCTTACAGCCATCTTTAACTCGAGAGATCAGGTGTCCTCTTTTGGCTTCCATTGGCATACAAACATGCACATGGTACACCGATATACATGCAGGCAAGACACGCATAAAAAAATAAAATTTAAAATCTTTTTTTAACTCGGACTGAGGATATAGCTCAGTTGGTATAGCGCTCACCAGGCATGCATGAAGCCCTAAGTTTGACCATAAGTACCGCACAAACTGGGTACAATGGCAGCATATGTCTGTAATCCTAGTCCCCAGGAAGTGGAGACCGAGGGTTAGGAGTTCACATAACCAGTTTGAAGCTCCAGGAGACCCCTTTTCTTTTCATATCATGAAAGAGAAGTGGAAGGACATTCACTCACTGTACATTTAGTGAACACTTAGCATGTGCCCAGGTACCATTACAGCACAAGGGAGACAAAGATGACGACAATGTTCTTGTCTCCTAGGAGTTAGGAACGACTTAACGCCTGCTATACTAATAGTTCAAAGTTGGCTGGACGATGAGCAAGGGGTAGGGCGTGGCGTGGGTAACTGTGTAGGTCTTGGTACTAGAAGTCCGAGTTTGAATCCCGACTCCACTATGAACAAGCTCTATGGACCCTGCACAAGCTCCCTCTGCTTCTCACCCCAATCACAGCAATAACAATAGTTGCTATTTTGCTAGGTTTTTACGAGACTTGACTTTATTAGTACATGTAAAATGCTTACAGCAATATCTTCACAAAGAAAGCACCCAGGATGTGACAGCTGTTCCTAACACCCATACGACATCAATCTCAGCTCTGACAGCTGAGTATACTTTTAAATTTGATCATCCCATCCAACCGCCTCTAACTTCTTATAGCAGCTGACAACCACCCTGGCTTTCCTATTTGCTATGTCCTAGTGGCTTTCAATGTATATATCATTAAGGTTTATTTTATTCTCTAATAATCTTTTTAGCTGACTGAGTCAATGGTGCAGGGACCTTACCTAGGAGATCGGTGGGGAAGGCAACTCCAAGTGCTTTCTCTCATGTAAATACTCAGACATGAACTACGAGGTGACATGGAGCATGACCACCAAGGGCTCCTCCCATGTGCAAATGCACACAGGAGGGCGACTAGACCTAGGGTATGTAAAGGGACATGGAGGGCCCATCTGAAATTCAGAGAAAAGAAGGTCCTCTATGAGGTTCCCTCAGCTGCCCTGTAAAAGGCAGGCACATATATATAAACAAGGAGAAACAACAGAGGGGCCTGTGACTGGTGGCAGCCATGCTGAAGAACCCTAGGAACCACGAGAAACAGGCAGTTCATCTGCACTTCGAGTTCCAATGCTCAAAACAGTAATTACTACCTCTCCTTCCCAGCCCCACATCAAACTGCCCTCCAAAGAGTCAGCTCCTGCACCTCCATTTTCCTGCAGTCACCTCTGTTTCATCCCCTCAAGGGTAGCCACTGAGTGCTGCTACTCTGCATCCTGGGTCCTGCCCTGCTGCTCCTCACTGCCAGTGAACTGCAGCCCTGAGAACACATGTCCTGGATGACTGCAACAGAGTCTAAGCATTTTCTCTGCATGCTAACAATTCTCTGCAATCCTCTGGGGTCCAAGGTAACCTTTGTAAATCTCAGCTCAGGCTAGTACCTCCCCTGCTCAAAGCCTGCCAGTAGCTCCCCTGTGTCTACATGAATCCTCCAGCCAGAGACTTCCGTGCTCATCAATGTCAGGCACAGCTCACCTTCAGCGCCCCATATCTCACTGCATCTCCTCCCAGCTCTGTGCTCCAATCAAAGTGGATAGTGCACTGGTGACACCAAGTGTCTCTTCTGGCTTCACCCTTTCTATGCTTCTCCCACTTCAGCCCCTTCTGGAGAAAAACTGCCACCCTCCCACTCAGTGGAATCTAACTTCATGAAGTCTTCCTAGACCCCTGGCTAGAAGACATTTAGCTCACAAGACTATCCAGAGGTTAAATACGACTGAGATGTCAATCACCACTGCAGCATAGGTCTCCCAAAACTAAAGCCTTGCAGGCCTTAAAGTCTGCAGGAGACACATAGGCAGGCTCATGCTGGGGCCACTCATACTGCAGATGAAGGGTTAGAATGTGAAAGGGCAAGAACATGTACCATGATGGATTCTGGAGTTAGAGTTGTTTGTCTATTTGCTTGGGGACAGGGTCTCAGACTCACAGAGATAGACCTGCCTTTGTCTCCTGAGTGCTGGGATTAAAGCATGAACCTCCAAGCTTGGCCCAATTCCTGGAATTTAAGCTGAAAAGCAGGGCAGTGTTTGAAGCCTATTAGTGTCCACAATGGATGAAGAACAAAGGCCTAGGAAGTCACTAAAAGGTGATACAGTGATCCAGGACAAAAAGCATGCCCACCCACTGTGGGACAGACAGGAACACCTGAACTTCCAAGAAATGCCCAGGGGGAAGATGGCAGAGTTGGGAAGTGCTGAAAAGACTCCACGACAAGAGGACTCTTCCCAAGCTGAGTCATAGGGACTCCAGGCCTAGGAAGCTGGAACAGGCTGGCCAGGACAACAGAGGGCACCCTCCTGGAGGGTGGGGAGGGCACAGGAGAAGCAGCGCATGTAAGAAAACATGAGAACATATTGTTTGGAGGTGGTACATACATAGACAGGAATGGGGAACTGCAGTTTGATCATTGTGAGTGACCAGGAAGCCACTTTATCAGTATGTGTGAGTACATTCATGCATGTTTGTATGGGGGGAGGTAAGTACGTATGTATATGTATGTTTGTGGGGGTTCACATGTGTATACATGCATGTGGAAGCCAGAGACAACCATGAGCATCATTTCCAGAAATGTCACCCACCTTTGGGACAGAGTCTCAATGGGCTGGAGTTTACTACTCAGGCCAGCCAGCTGACCAGGGAGAACCAGAGCTCCTTCGGCTCCACTTAACCAATTCTGGGACTATGGGCATATACCACCTTTCCTGGCCATTTTACGTGCGTTGTAGGGGTAGAACTCAGGTCCTCATGCTTCTGAGACAGGCACCTCATCAACAGAGACGCCCCCTAACACACACACACACACATACACACACGCACACACACCAGCCTCTCAGAAGACATCACAGAGACAACTGAAAAGACCTTTGTGAACAGGAAGGCTTCCAAGGATGACCATGTCCCTTTCTGGGGATAGGGATGTCTACCATGCACCAGACAACACCTGCCCAGAGCAGGGGATTTCCAAGTGGCCTCTCCTTCCTCACCCTGAAAAGGCATGTCTGTATCCCAATAGGTGCTCCCAAAAGGGGTCCTAGATTGGTTAAGGAGTGTCAGTGCCTCTTCCACATTAAGAGCTGGTTTGTCTGGAAAGGAAATGCCTAAAACCCAATGCAGCATCACAGTCTGAAATGTACTGACTGGACGGCTTCGGGTTTGTCACTTAAATTCTTCAGGCCTCCAGTGTTTTATTTGGTAACCACATTAACCATATTCCATATGCTAGGAAAATCCAGGCAATTTCAGGAGGTGTGTGAACTGTAAGACCCACAGCTCTGCCGTTTATCTAAAGCCACAGGCCAAGCTGGCCTTCTCCCTGCAAAGCCAAGGCTGTACAGAAACAAGAAACCAGGTGCAGGAGGAAGTTTAGGGGAAGGGCAGACACTCTGTCAGGCCCCAGTCACAAGAAATTATAGCTAGAATATTAGAGCTGGCCTGGGGATGGGAGGTAATTAATCTTGAATGCAATAAAAATATTCAATTCATTCATCTGAGAGAAACGACAAGACAGAAGATAGATATGTGCTTTTCCCCTCCCTGTTCTGACAAGGTTGTTCTGGATGGACATAGAACATTTAATAACATTTAATATAAGAGCCTGAGATGGAAACGAGTAGGTGATGAGCAGCCTGAGCAGGCAGCAGCAGAAGCTGAAACTGGAGAATCAACAGAAAGGACAGACCCATTTGGAACCAAGCAGGTGGCAGCAGAAATGACAAGATGGGAATAGATCCATGGGGCACTGCGGGGCTAACATCATGGGATTTACTAAGGGAACAGATACACAAGGAAGGACAAGTTACACATAAAGTACCCGGGTTGTCAACCACACCAGGTCTGGGGAGGGTGGGGTCAGCACAGTAGGCACGAGGAGAGACACAGAGCGAAGGGAATGGGGAGTCTCTATGTCCTGAAAGTGTACAAGGGTCACAGTCATCAGCAGTGAATACTATAATCCTGCCCTCATGTTGCGAAACAGACCTTGATGGCATGACCATTTCTGCTCTGAGCCTAGCGTGGAAGAGGGGAACCTGGGACGGATGGATTTCTATTCCAGGACGTGCTCAGGAGTTGAGGTTGCAGCAAAGCAGTGTGAGGAGGAGATGCCTTGGGTCCGGTGTTTGGTTAGTGAACCGTACACTTTCTTCCTCTCACAAGACTGGGCCATCAGAAAAGCAGAAAAACATTTCCAGAGCCAGCCCTGAGGAGGGTAGACCACTGCTGAGCAGAGTGAAAGTTCTCAAGGGAAAGGCTTTAGGCTTTCCCAGCCACCCTAACAAGTGTCCATGACAGAGAGACTGCAGGCAGGCATGCCTAGCTCAGGAAAGACTATCTGAAGCCTTTGTGTGCGCTGCACCTTCCCTGCAGATCCTCAGCTTGCTGCCCTCTATGTGACCTCTCTCTTCTCTACCCCTTCCAACCAGGTCTGCTCACATGACTCCAGTGACAAGTCCTGATGTACCCTCAAAATAACAATATGAAGAAATGTTGTAACTGCACTGGCCTCTGTGTGAAACCCTTCCTAGATGCTAAGACACCATCCTCTCCTTGCCTCTCCTCTAACAAGCCCCACTCCAGGCAAGGCCTCCCGTGCGAGTGGATATAACCTTCCAAGTGCATAGAAACGGTTCCAGGGCATTATCTAACACACCACAGGACAACACAGCATAGAAGACAATAGTGTGAGGCCTGCCACTGTCTGTTCCATCACTTTATTCCCAAGGTCACAGGAAACCCATTTTCATAACCAGAATGGCTAAGGAAAATTCTGGTGAACTCTTTGTCCATGTGTTCCACTTTGGTCCAGTGAGAGACCACTTGATATCTGAACGACCAATTATCTCCCACAACATGCTGGCCTTGAAAGATCCTATCGAAATAGTTTATTTGGTACATCTATCAGCAAATGGGCACAGAGTCCTTCATTTCAGTGTCTCAATACTTAGTCAAAAGATACCGTGCTGAGTTAAAGTCCTCCAAAAGATATTGGGAAAATTGTTAGACAGACTGTTTTTATTCCACCCTCTGACTTCTCCTCAAAAGGGAAAGATATACTGTATAGAGTAAAAGTGTTCAAACAAAGGTTGTCATTAAAGCAAATTTCAGTACATTTAAGTAGAAATTATTGAAAACAATTTCTCAACAAAATGAGCCAAATTTTCTCATAGAATTACATAAAGGCACAACAATCTGGGTTCTTGTCACTGGGCTTTTTCAGTTCTGAGAATCTGCCTTTTCACTGAGTTGAGACACATGCCTACCAAGTATTATCAAGAAGACCCATGGCTAAGCCCGTGTAAACCAGCCTACCAGGGTTGACCTGGAGGCGAGTTGCACAGCTGGGATCTGAGTAACCCTGAGATCCTAAGATCTGAGGTTAGCTGGGCCCAGTGCTCCTTCCCTAGTGTGTGACTTATGGGTGGAGCATGTCAGGTAAACTCTGACTTTACACACAGGACTAAAACCTAAAGGAGACTTGAATGTTCTTAGAGTGGCATTAGAAACAAGACCATATATACAAATGGGCATGGCATGGTTCTAATGGTTCTAATAATGCTGTGCTGGCCCACATTCTAGTTTTTCATGTCTATGCCTTAGCTGGCAGTGTGGATGAACAGCTAGATTCTTAGGGGCCCAGGCAGTCTCCTATTCTGAGACAGACTCCAGCTCCACACTACCAAGGAGGTCACTGGCATCTAGAAAGCAGTCCCGAGATCTGCAAGGCAAGAAGCTCTGATGATCTTTCCTCTATCCCTTCATCTCTTGACCAACCTCAGTGCCTTCAAGAAGATTCCCCTGTCCTTCTGGCATAATTACTCACCCCTTTCTCTGGGAGCTCAGCACAAGAATATAACATCCTGGGGGGTTTGGGGGGTGGGGGGTGAGATACGGAGGGGGCAACAGGAGGCATGCAAACAGAAACACTGCTGGCCCCTTTGCTCTCACACCCTGCCAGCCAGCTTCTCAACAGACCAGCTCTGGAAATCCAAAAGCCTTGATGGTTTAGAAAACTAGTGGCTAATGATTTCATTTGAACCGGTCTCTGGCTTTTGTTACTGAGCCAGAAATCACCCCCTCCTCCTGCCGCTGCCCCCGGGCTGTCAGGTATAAAAGCTTTGTCCACCCATAGAGAAACAGAAGGCAAAATGGCCACAGGAACAATCACCTGCAAAGGGGGAGGGGAGGCTGCAGCACTGAGCTGGGTGGGGGCAGGGTGCTCTGAGGCTCAGGCAGTAGGAGACAGTGCCATGCTGTGGCCACCTGCCGCCTCTGCGCTGCCTTCCGCAGCCTCTGCAGGTAGCGGAGGCCTGGTTCCTGACCCACTTTCCTCCCCTTCTCTATTTAGCGTTCACTGGTGATGCTCCTGGCATGCCAATCAGCTACTGCAGCCGGCGGTGCAGCTTGTTACAACAAATTCACAGTTCCTAGTAAACTCAGTGGAAAAGTACTGCGCTGAGCAACCCTAATTAAACTGACGCAATTTCCACAGCCACACAAGAAAAGATAACACTGACGAAAAATAGAGAAAGAAAGAAGTCATGAGTTTGGGGGCTGGTGAGGCTGACTGTGGTTGTAAGACACTTGAAGGAGCCTTTGCAGCCTACGTTCTCCAAGTCCAGAGCCCCGAGTGAGACTCTGAAAGTGAAGGAAAGGACAAGACTGCAGGCTGTACTACCCTACCTCACCTCATGACCTTGGACAAGCTATTCCTGACTTGGAGAAAAGAGGAAATATCAGCTAGAATGTTGCTAAAACAGCCCGTGAGTCTTATTCTCTAGATTGTCAAACTTATGACAAAAAAATATAAAAAACAAAAACAAAACAAAACCCCACATACTGTTACCAGAACTCGTGAAGAACTGAAATAGAGACTTCTGCTCTAGTTCCATTTTGGCTGCCAGCTTATTGTGACCTTGGGCAAACCACATGACTCCTAGAAATGTCAAAGTCTTCATCAGAAGAAGAGACGGGGTGGGCGGGCAGACTCTAAAGGGGAAATTCCAATGCCAATGCTCTACTCCATTCTGTAAAAGGCTGGGGACATCAGCCCTGTTTTCTCAGTACACTGTTTATAGTGACCCATATCGAACTTTCTCTTCTCTGCAGAACGAGCTAAGATGTGACTGTCAGGTGAAGGAAGTGGATGGAAGGGACAGAGAGGCAGAGAAATGCAAGGTAGGTAGGGCAGAAGAGCACTAGATGCACAGACAGCTAATCAGTAGGAGCATCTAGATACCCACCCCCTGCACATCTGTTATTACTTCCAACACCTCGGCTCAACTTGGGCCTCAGTCGCTGCCACAGTCCCTTCACCCTGACATCAGCTGTCTTCCCTAAGCACTGTTCTAAGCAGAGGGCCAACAACTCCTGCACTGCAGCTTTCTAAGAAGACCTCCTGGGCAGCATAACCCATACACCTCCCTGCTTCATTCCTTATCCTTCCCACATCCCCCCTCTGTCAAGGCCGAGGAACTGGGCCTTCTCTGAACGTGCAATGCCCTGTCCCCATATACAGACCTGCTTGTGCCTACCTGCAACTCCCCAGCCACTACTGCCACCCACCCGCTCACCGAAGCAACTTCAGCCCATCCCATGGGCTCGGTTTAGATACAATCTGCTGTTGGGAGACATCTCTGATCCCCGGATCTGAATTGCATGAACCTCTCCTGCACTTCAACAAGCATCTTCCATTTTTACCATCACAACTTTGGCCATGTTGAGAGATCCTGTATTGGTTTTTTGTTTTGTTTTGTTTTTTTAAACTCTTACTCTTTTGGCTCTTTGTGGGGCCCGCTACCCAGCTCCCAAATAAATATATGAAATCTTTTTTTTTTTTTTTTAAGATTTATTTATTTATTAAGTATACAGTGGTCTGCCTGCATATGTCCCTGCAGGCCAGAAGAGGGCATTATATTTCATTACAGATGGTTGTGAGCTACCATGTGGTTGCTTTGGAAGTATAGTCAGTGCTCTTAACCTTTGAGCCATCTCTCCAGCCCAATACATGAAATCTTATTCTTTCTTATGAATGCCTGGCCCTAGCCTGGCTTGTTTCTAGCCAACTTTTCTTAAATTATCCTGACTGCCTTTAGCCTCTGGGCTTTTACCTGTCTCTATTTCTATATATCTTTTCTTTCCTTCTTACTCCATGTCTGGTTGTATAGCTGGGTGGCTGGCCCCTTCTTTTCTTACTCCTTCATCCTCTTTCCAGGTTCCTACTTCTATTTATTCTCTCTGCCTGCCAGTCTCTCCTATCATTTCTCCTGCCTTCCTATTGGCCATTCAGCTCTTTATTAGACCAATCAAGTGTTTTAGACAGGCAAAGTAACATAGCTTCACAGAGTTAAACAAATAAAAGAATTGCATCATTAAACAAATGTTCCACAGCATAAACAAATATAACACATCTTTTTTTTTTTTTTTTTGGTTTTTCGAGACAGGGTTTCTCTGTAGCTTTGGAGCCTGTCCTGGAACTAGCTCTTGTAGTCCAGGCTGGCCTCGAACTCACAGAGATCCGCCTGCCTCTGCCTCCCGAGTGCTGGGATTAAAGGTGTGCGCCACCACCGCCCGGCAATATAACACATCTTAAAATAATTTTGTACAACAAGCCCCTATTCCTTGGTCTCTTCAACCATGTTGGAAGCTCTTGGACCTTTCAAAGCTTAAATACAGTGCATCCACTTCAGAAACGGTTGATGGAGCTGGAGTTGGCTCAGTGGTTAAGACCACATGTGGCTCTTACAGAAAACCTGCATTTAAAAACATTTAAAGTGGTTCCCGGCACTTAAACAGTGGCTCACAACCATCTCTAACTCAAGTTCCAGGGGTTCATAAACATACATTCAGACAAACCACTTCATACACATAAAATATGAAATCTTAAAAAAGGAACAGTTGATGAATGAGTGCTGGGTACACAAAGAAGGAAACTGAGACCACTGGATGAGAGATGGAGTCTTCTATCAGCAAAGAAGACAGACAAAAGCATTAAGAAACACAGACAAACTAGGAGACCAAGCAAGGTGAGACCTGATGCCAGGGAAATGAAAGCAGAAACCAGCGAGTGGGACTCTAGAGCCAGCTGGAAAGCCTGGGCATCTCAGAGTCAGAGACGAACGAACTCCTGCTGGGATCTATGAAATTTTCTCAAAATTGAAAAAAGTATAGAAGCAGCAGACAAAATAACAAAAGGTTTAACCTATAATCACAGAAGAAGCCTAGGGCTAAAGCCAGAATGAGCCAAAGGAAAGCACAGCTAGGAGGAGCCTGGAAGAGCTATGGAGGAAGGGCACCACCCACTAGGACTGCGACCTTGCACAAGCCTTTTGTTCTTTGTCTGGAAACCTTAGACTGGTAAAATGGGAAAACAGCAGTGTCTCAAGGAATCCAACAAAGGAACACAGGAGTCACACTGTGCTTTACAGATGCAGAAACAATGCACCTGGCACCCACTGCTGAGTGCTGACCAGAGCTCCTCTTTCCCAAGGTGTCCAGTACTCACCAGTGAACCTAGACTCCCCAGTGTCTATAAAGGATGTACTCAGAAGGGCACAAGGGATCCAATGTGTTACAAATCCCAGGGAGACACCTCTGAAAAGGGCAATGCTCACTCAAGGGAACGGCACAAGGAATGAACTTTCAAGCTGGGATGCCCCAGCCGGGTGACTCAGGATAATGATAGCTTGGGTGATCATGGCATGGGTACGGATGCCTTTTCCATGATGTGGTTAAGGAATTGGTGTATCCTGAGACTTGGAGAAAGGACACACCAGAGCCAGGTCTGTAAGGTATGGATGCCATCCATCCATCGATCCAGTATAAGAGCATCTATCGTACTGGCAAATACATTGCTTGGCAAAACAAAGGAAGAAACAATATGAAATGGCATGTGCCCTCCCAGGATGTCCAATATATGAAAGGGATAGAATACACACAAAGCAACTTTAAAAAAAATAAACATAAATAAAAATCTGACTGTGGATCACTGTCAAATACACCAATACAGACATCAGTGCAGGGACTGGAAACGTGGTCAGGGGCCTTGTGCTCTTGGATAAGTAGAAAAGACTTCTCATAGCATGCAAAATCCAAGTTGTGCTTTAAAGATGAGACTATATTTAGGTAAAAGTTAGGAAGGGAAAAAGAGTACCTCAAGTCTATGGCAGCCTCCATCTACCCACCCACCCGTGCATACATATAATACATACATATGCCCATCTATCCATCCACCTACCCACTCACCCACCTGTACATACATATTACATAATATACATTATATACCATATTATGCAATATATAACATAATATATATAATACACCCATCCATCCACTCACCCACCCACCCCTCCATCCACTCACCCAAACATCCATCTACCTATATATCTACCCCTCTACCTAACCACCCACTAACCCATCCACCCACCTAACCATCCATTCACTCATCCACCCACCCATCTACCCACCCATCTACCCATCCATTCATCCATCCTTCCATCCATGCACTTACTGGACACAAATTCTGCTCCAGAAGCAGCACATTTAAACTGTACCGGAAAGGAAAGAGCAATGGCAAGAGCTTTACATGCCACAGGTACCTCTTTCCACCCCACCCAAATCAACTCATCTAATCCCCTCAACAGCCTTATAGGTAACTTGATGTTCTGAGTCTTTTCTGTGGGGTGGAGCCATTGAATAACTTGTTCAAGTTGAGGCTATCTGGTTTGGGGAAGTTTTGTTTTAAACAGTTTTATTAAAGTGTTTGAAGTACAGGCTCACTGGACTCGAGACAAGAGAAACACTTCCAATTCCTTAGCCACCCCAGGCACTTGCAATAATGACTTTATTGGGAAAAATAAGGAAGCCAGATGGGCAGGTAGACGGATATTAGACTGAAGTTTAAAAATGACAAATTAGCTTGGGGTATAATTATAGTTTATATTCCGTAAATAGCCAGAAACAAAGGACAAGAGAGGGGCACGGCACAGGAAGACGGCGGCGACACTGACTTTAGAATGATAATAAACAGGAGAAGGCTCCACGTGAGGGCTGGACAGAGGAGACAAAGGGGGCAAAGACTCAGTTCAGGGAACAGTGGAGAAGAGAACAGACAGTGAAGGAAACACAGACGTGATAGCATAAGTAAAAAATACAAGGTATTTTGAAAATCATAAAAGAACTTTCTAGAAAGCCAGACACCACAGAAAAGTCAAAGAAAATGAAGATCTGTGTTACACACCAGGGTAGAGTTGACGGGTTGGAGACACGGCTCAGTAGGTAAGAGAGAATGCTGTTCTTGCAAAGGACCAGAGTTGGGTTCCTGGCACCCATGTGAGGTGGTTTACACACGTGTGACTGCAGCTCCAGGGATCTGACTCCCTCTTCTGGCCTCGGCAGACACATGCACACATGTACCCATATATGCAAACAGACACATAAATAATCTTTTTAAATATTAAAAATTACTGTCAGAGGTAGGGGGAACCTCTGAAATAATCATCTAATTTGTATCTGAGAAGAAAAGTGGAATCAAGAAGATTACAATCTAGTCAACAATAATTATTGTACCAATATCAGTTCATTGATTTGATTGATCCTATGGCTACATAAAATTCTTTAAAAGGGATCAAGGTGAAGGGTACACAAGATGACTTGCATCTACTTTCCTATGGGACTACAATTATTTCAAGATGTAAAGGTTTTTTAAAAAATAATAAATTAACTTAACAGCTAATGTATATCAGTCATGGTACTGGATGTTTTACTAATGATTTGTCATTTTAATCTTCAAATAATCCTAAAAAGATGAGATTCTCATTTTATAGCTCATGCAGATGAGATGTTTAGTAAGAGACTTCCCAAAGACACACAGCTGGGTAACGAAGGTAGCAAACCACTGACCTCCCTGTGTGTGCAGCCAGCCCATCTGAGTTCTCACTTGACCAAGCCCCAGCTTCCACATTCTCTGTCTATATTACTTTAGAGTAAGCCACCATACTTAACCCCAGACCCAACTTTCTCATAAGTGAAATGCAGCAATAACTCCTGCCCTAATTTGGCAGTTTCTGCCAGATTCCAAAAACAAAAAGGGTGTGAAATCTCACAAACGGTCAAGACTGTCTCAAAGACATTCATTAGAAACTGTAAATAAGGTCAATCTAGGTCGAATAGACAGAGCAAAGAGAAAACAGTCTATATCAGTCACTCTTGCTGGCCTGTCCTTCTGGGCAGTATATGGCCCTGGTGAGGCACTGGTACCAGCACCAGCTGGCCGAGAATGGGTGGCCCTCTTCCCACAAGCCTGTATCAGCAACATTAGACCCGTCCTCCCTTCCCCTGCTGCAACTTTCCTAGCCTCACACACACATGGTGTTCTTGTCTATGCAAATGCCCTGTGCCTATAGCATTCCGCCACAAAGCTACTAAAATAGACCATGGCTCCCGGCCCCAGACCCCTAGCTAGGCTGATGGTTGGCCTCAATATACCAGAGCTTAAAAACCTGCTTGCCATAGTAGTCTTTAATCCCACACTCAGGAGACAGCAGACAGATCTCTGTGAGTTCAAGACCGGCCAGATCTACACAGTAGGATCCTATCTCAAAACAAAACTGATTATAAGATATTGAAGAGACAGCTTAGCAGTTAAGAGCACTATCTTCTCTTCCAGGGGACCCGGGTTTAGTTCCCAACACCCACATGTGTAATTCCAGTCCCACCCAACTCAATACCCTCTTGTTTCTGTAGATAGTTATTTAGGCAAAATATCCATATACATTTAAAATGTTTTAAAAGTAATTAGCAGCCGGGCGGTGGTGGCGCACGCCTTTAATCCCAGCACTCGGGAGGCAGAGGCAGGCGGATCTCTGTGAGTTCGAGGCCAGCCTGGTCTACAAGAGCTAGTTCCAGGACAGGCACCAAAGCTACAGAGAAACCCTGTCTCGAAAAACCAAAAAAAAAAAAAAAAAAAAAAAAGTAATTAGCTGCCCTAGGCAAGATGGCTCAATGGGTAAGGACACTGGCCACCAAGCCTGAGAGGAGAGAAGTGGTTCCCACTAGGTGTCCTCTGACTTCCACATGTGTATTGTGGCATATATGCACAATAAATAAATATATGTAATAACAATTTAAAACAGAATGAGCAGCACTAAATCCTGTTAGACCTCACAGCACTGCAACTAGCACCAAAGCAGAGTCACACACACTGCAAACAAAGATGCCTGGCTCCAGGGTAGCTTGGATGGTAATGACTTCTGCCTGGAGCAGCGCTTTCCGGATACAATTAGCTTTCATTTCAGGAAGGGCTCAATCTGCACTGCTGATTCCTCAGCCACGCATAGGAAAATGCTGGGCTAGAGATGCTCTGATCGCCATGCCAGTGACTAGACCAGGACAAAGGAAGCTGAAGGCTGGTGAGGACAGCCTTACACACTGGTTGTCCATGGAGCAGCTGTGGGCTGAACCCACACTATACAGACCACAGTAATAACCTCTGAACTGTTTTCCCTGTCGGCTCCTAAGCCACCTGCCAGAGGCAGATGATCAGGAAGACTTGATCACTTCTGTTCAAAAACCATTCTCAGTTCTCACTACATAACCAAATGGAGCCCAGACCCACGGCCTGGAATGTAGAGCCTTCTGAAATTGGCTGTGGTCAACCCTTAAGGAGTCACTTCTGTTATTCCCCTTGTGCGACTCAGGCTCTGGCCAAAATGAGCTCCCTGCTCCCTGGACACATCCTGAGCTTCCTGCCTCTGCGCTTTGTTCATGCTGTGCTCTCCATCTGCGGTGCTTTCCATCCAAATCCTACCTGGATGAGCCAGCCAATGCCACCTCCTCCGTGAAGCTTCTAGGAGTGTCCTCGCCTGCCTGCCCTTCCCTGTAGGACCATTAACTGGTGAACAGCTGCAAACACTGACCTCTGAGCATCACGCCCACACCTGGGCAATGAACCTTTTCAGAAGCATTTGAAGTATTTTTTAGATGCAATTAGAGTCAGAACCAGGGCCTTGTTACATGGGGTCTCTCCCCTTACCCTCTCATGGAGAGTCCACGATTCTCTACATCACATAAATCCTAGCGTCTTATGGGATTTTTAAAAACTGTTTAGTGGATGTTTGTCTGGTGTCGGGCACTGTTCCAGCTACTGAAACGGAGCAGTTATAGGATGGAACTCATGTTCTCAGGGAGCTTGCACTTTTAGTAGGGGACAAACACTAAGGGTAATATCAGGTCGGGTAACAAGCGCTGTTATCGTAAGACCAGGCAATAGCAGCTGTGCTGGTGAGGTTTTGTTTTTTGTTTTTTTGTCACAAGCTACAGTCACCTTAGAAGACAGAACCTCAGTTGAGAAATGTCCTCCATCCGATTGGCCTATACATATTTTTTTGGAATGATGATTGATGAGAGAGGGGCCAGCCTACTGTGGGCAGGTAGTCCTGGATTGTATAAAAAGAAGCTGAGCAAGGTGTGGGGAGCAAGCCAGTATGCAGTGTCCAGAGAGATGAGGACCCAATAGGCCAAGATCACAGAAGAGGGCTGAGGATTTGGCTCGGGGAAAGCACCTGTTGTGCAATCATGAGGACATGAGTTGGACTCCCCAGCACCCATGCAAAAAGCTGGGGGCAGTGCTATGCACCCATAACCACAGCACTGAGGAGGCAAAGACAGGTAGACCTCTGAAGCTCTTTGGCCAACCAATGCAACCAAAGAGACTCTGTCTCAAAAATGAAGGGTTGACTAACACAGGAAGGCAATCAAGGTCAACCTCTGACTTCTATATACACACACTCAAACACATACACGTGTGTGCGTGCGCACACACACACACACACACAGACACTACAGGGAAAGCTGACAGGAGTCCTCAGTAACTCTGACTTCTAGTCAGAGCTTATTCTGGTTTCATTTTTTGCTGTTGTGATAAAAAACAAATAAACAAAATTTGACAAAAAGCAACTTTGGAGAGGAAGGGATTACTTTAGCTCCCAGTTCCAGGTTAT
The DNA here is from genome assembly GCF_950005125.1 of Chionomys nivalis. Taxonomy (NCBI): domain Eukaryota; kingdom Metazoa; phylum Chordata; class Mammalia; order Rodentia; family Cricetidae; genus Chionomys; species Chionomys nivalis. The sequence goes on along the minus strand of NC_080108.1, from coordinate 38,888,658 downwards.
AGCCCATCACTGCAGTGATGCCAGAGAGGCAGGAGCTTGAGACAGAGATCTGGTCATACAATATTCACAGTCAAGAGCAGGGACTAATGAAGGCACCCATGCTGCTTGCTATTTGCCTGCTTGCTTTCTCGCTAGATAACAAAGCACTCATACAATTCAGGTCCAGGCCTAGGTAATAATTCCACCCATAGTAATCTGGGTCTTCCTACTTTAGCAATCAAGATAATTTCCCACAGACATGCCTACAACCCAGTCTGACCCAGACAACTCATTGAAACCCTCTTCAGCTATGTGATTCAAAATTGTGTCAAGTTGACAGTTAAAAACTAAAAATACAAGTTTTATCCAACTGAAACACTGTTGCCATTAGCATCACAACATTGTTTGAAGTCAGTTAACAGAACCATGAGGTAACGCAAGTGGGCATCAAGGAGGTTTCAGAATAACCCTTCCTGATGGCTCCAACCTGGTGCCCCTAACATCAGTCCTCCATCTTCTTGCACATCACCATCATGCTGTACCACCCACACCAACCAAGGGCAGCTGACAGGGCTCCATGGCAGGCAAGGCGTTGGTGAGTTTCCCACCATAACATAACTGACCCTTTTCTCTCTTCTCTCTTCTATCCTTAGGCATGGCAACCAAGTAACAGGCAACAGCCTCCTGGTAGGCTAAGTGAAAAGGCTGTGGAACCAGGTATGAGCTTTAGGCCCGGCCAGCAGAAAAAGCATATACTCTGAGAAGACACTGATCTTTGTGCTCCAGATGAGTATCGAGGCCAGCCTTGGTATGAACAAGCAAACTGCATCCAAAGAGGCAAGCACAGCATTTTATTTCTCTTACCATCCTGTGGGATCACATTCCTTCTAGTTGCAGTTAAGACTAATTTCTTAGATTACCATCCCAACAAAATCCTCCTGAGCCAGATGGGATCCAGTCAGTATGTACTCCTTGGGCTGGTAGAACATCAACAGCCATTCACCTGACCTTTCCATGTCTCTGCCACCAGGAAAAGAGGACAGACTGAAGACTTTAAGACATTTGGAGATCCTGAAGCACTTTGAGTCTTTAAAGAAGAATTTGACTGAGTGCGACTTTCAGTGTCAAGTACATTAGGCTATATTGATATGACTTTTTCCAAATTGACACTTTGTACTGAGTACAAATGAAAGCAGAGCAAAGATGTTTATTCACCACAGCAGAGACTCCCAGCATTGTCTGAGTCTTGGAAATAACTTGGGATCCAGTTCTAGCTTGGCAAACAGGGATCAAAGTGCAGACCCAGAAATCTGTACATGAAGCAAGTGTACTGGAGGATTCTTAGGAACCTGGTAGTGTGGGGGAAAGCAAAGGATCCACTTCACAGGATCATCGGGGTAAGCAGAATAACCAACGAGAAGCTACAATGGTTCAGTCAGACAGGGGGTCAGATTTCAACCACCCCCTGCATTGTGACCACAATAAATAATAATGCACCATGTGTTGAAAATTGCTACAAGAGAACTTAATATTTTCATGATGAAAACTAAGTATGTGAGGTGAAGAATTTGCTATCTGATTCAATCATTCTACTTTGTAAATAAACACTAAAATATCATCACACTGACTCATAAATGCAAATAATTATTTTTAAATTGTGCTTATCATCTGTATGTGATGTGATGCATGTAGTGGTGGAGGTCAAAAGTTGGCGGTCTTCCCCAAGCTCTCCATCTTACTTGTTATTAGACAACAGGATCTCTCCTGAACCTGGAACTCAGTGATGGGCTGGATGGCCAGGAGTCCCTTTTCAATTACAAACACAGTACCATGCTTGCATTTTTACATAGGTGCTGGGGATCTCCAGCTATCTCCTAGGCCCCAATATAAACGATTATGACTTGTCAATTAAAAATAAATTTAAAACATAATTAAATAAGTGCTGGCAAGGAGGCACAGCTAGTAAAGGTATTTGCCACACAAACCTGGTCATCTGAAAAAGGTGGGAAGAGAGAATCTACTCACAAAGTTGTCCTCTGACCTCCATTTACACACACCCCACACACAAAGTGAAAAAGAATTGAAAAAAATAATTAAATGGAATAAAGCTTCTCTGCAAAGAGCCTGGCACATAATAACTGTACAGTAAGTGCTAACTATTGTTGTCATTTAGTTATTATTAATATATCCTGAAGCCTAGCCAGATAATCTGTGATCCCTGAAGCAGCAAGTTAGGTATCAGTTGGGAAATTAAAAATGTAAAATCTTAGCCTATGTCAGATCTGATGAAGTTGTGGCCAGAAATCCATGGTTTCCAGGTGATTAATAAACAGGTCATAGATTTGAGAACTATCTATCTATCTAATCTAATCTAATCTAATCTAATCTAGTCTAATCTGGTCTTTAGTGCACAATCCTGCCTCAGCCTCTGGAGTGGGAATACAGGCATGTGCCACTAGACCTCACTCACTGCCCTAACATCTTCCTACTCAAAGTGTGGTGAGTAGCATAAGAATATCAGAAATGCATACTCTCACATTTGAATGAAGTTCCCAGGAGGTCCCTGAGTGCAATATTAACTAAGTAGTCCATCCTAATGCACCAGCATTCAGGTTGTGCAAGTGGGAAAGGTCATTTAGTACTATGAATGGTGAGTGATTCTTCAGCCCACTGATACTTTTATTCTTTTTTAAAAATAACTTATTTACTTTTATTCCATTTGCATCGGTATTTTGCCTGCATGTATGTCTGTGTGAGGGTGTCAGATTCTGGAGTTACAGACAGTTGTGAGTTGACATGTGGGTGATGGGAATTGAACCAGGGTCCTCTGGAAGAGCAGTCGGTGCTCTTAACCTCTGAGGTCGTCTCTCCAGCCTGGTATTTCTATTCTATCTTACAGTTTTAAAAACTTGCTGAAGGTCACCTAGCCAACTAGCCCCTGGTTGCCTGTGGTAGTACTGGATGACTCGTGGGTTAAGCACTCACCTTGTACCCTTGGGTGTGAACAGAGTATAGCAGCATACCACCATAATCTCAGCACTCCAGAGGCTGACAGGAGGATCACAAGTTGAAGGCCAGCCTGAACTGCAGGAGGCCTTGCCTCAGGAAGGTTTTTTGTTTTAGTTTTTGTTTTTAAAGGCAATCTCCAACTTTTGAATGAACAGGTATCCAAAAAAAAAAAAAAAAAAAAAAAAAAAAAACATGTGTTTCTAAGTCATTAGTACCAGTTTGGAACTTCTTGTATAAAGGATTGTGTTGTGGCTTCTGTGAAGATGCAGCTGGAACCCAGGTTATAGCACAAGAAGGACTGGAAGGCAGCAGTCCCCAGCAGGGCCTCAGGAACTCAGTACCTTTATTTATGAGAAACTGCTGCAAAGAAAATCTGTCCCCAGCTGCGCAAGGGTGGCACATGCCTTTGATCCCAGCACCTGGGAGGCAGAGGCAGGTGGGTCCCTGTGAGTTCAAGGCCAGCCTGGTCTATAGAGTAAGTTTCAGGACAGCAAGGACTACACAGTGAAACCCTGTCCCCTGATGCTATGGTGCTAGGAACACCCCACCCCCATTCACTTCTTTGCTCAAAGATTACTGAGTATGTCCTCTGGGAAAGGTACCTTGCTGAGTGGTACCACGTGGTGAAGATGGACCTGATCCCTGCTTCAAGGAATTAATAAGAGAAATCAGCAAGAAAGCTCTCTCCCTTTTCTCCTCCATGCTCACCTATCTTAAATTCAAGCAGCGGACAAAAGGCAGAGGTGAAGGAAGTTTAGGGAAGGGAGAAATTATTTGGGACCCGGAGCTCAAGCTTCCCACAGAGGGACCATGTTAAGCTGAACCTGGGAGGCAGCACACAGATGATCAGGCAACATGAGTGTTGCTGCATGGACACATGAAGGTGTGATGGAGAAGGTCCCGCTACAGGACTGCCAGCAGCCCCTAGAGAGGCAGGCCTGCCCCTGCTGGGTACACTGACCTCTACAGACAGCTGCTCTGGATTACTCGTCAGAATACATAACAAACCGCTCAGCCCCAAGTCCTTTCACAGATGATCTGGGGCAAAAACAAACATTTCTGAATTGGTACTAAAATTATTTCCAAGTCTGCTTCCTCCCTTAGAGAGGATTCATATGACTTTGAGCACTAGTAGATGCTCGAAGATGCTGAATGTGTGAACAAAGGAAGGAATAAATGAGTGCAGCCTCACAGCTGGGGGTGATGAGCAAGAGAGAAATGCCTCACATTGCATCATGGCAGGAAAGGAAGGAGGTGAGAGCAAGGGTGGTGATGGGAGGCAGGTGTAAGGCTTAGGAGGCTGGTGTGACTGAGCAGGTGAGAAGCCACCAAGTAGGTTAAAGACAATGGGAAAGAGAGAAAAGGGAGGGTAGAAGAGATGAAAGGAACTGACTGACAGCAGAGCCGGGAGAAAGGGGTTTGGAGGCTGTGTCTAGGAATGTGGCAGAGACATCAGAAAATGAAAAGCCCAACAGAAAACATGGTGCTTATAGATGTCAGTTCACCAAATTCTCATGAACTTGAGGATCTCAACACCATCATATCTTGACTGAATTTCTCTTCTCCCTCTACTGTTCTGTCCTGTGATTGCTGAAGTTTTACTGGTTTCTGGCTGTTCTATAACATTTCAGGTTGCTCCCCTTTGGGGCTTTTCCCAGACCTACACAACCAGGTCCCTTGCAACTCCCTGTTGTCACCAGCTCAGTGAGCACCAGCAAAACTCCAACCCACACTTCCCAGGTTGCTCTCAGAAGTACCCATTTCCTTATCTTACTCTCTTTTTAATTCTTCATTTTGTGTTTTTTGTTTTTGAGATAAAATCTCACATAGCCCAGGCTGTCCTAAACTTAGTAAGTAGCAGAGGATAACTTTGAACTTTGATCCCCTGAATGCTAAAATTACAGGAATGCACCACCATGCCCAGTTTTATGTGGCCCTGGGGAGGAGACCTAGGGCTTCCTGCATGGTAGGCAAGCCCTCTACCAATTGCACGAAACCTTTAACCCATCTTTTTCTTTTACTGCCTGCAACATAGTATAACACTATTTATCATATATAGATTTAATAGAGGTCTTCTCTCATTAAAATATAAGCTTTTTGAGGGGAGGGATTTTTGTCTAGTTTTCAATTGCCTAAACCAATGTTCACACATCATGTTGTTGGACACCCATGGGTGTCAGTTGGGTGCTTCGGTTTTAGACTGTTTAATGTCCATTTTATGTTCACATGAACACACTGACATACAGAAAGGAAATGAGGGTTCCTTGCATAGAGCCAGCGTTCAAGTATATCTCTCCAACTTTGTGGCATAAAGGTAAGTTCACCTGAGACTGACCAAGAGGTGAGATTATGTCAGATGCAGCCAACAGCAACCATCCTCAAAGACAGTGCACTTCCTGGCTAGGAGTTGACACTATATGTTTAGGTCCTGCCTGTGGTCTGAAAAACAAGCCCTCTAACCAGAGCTCACAAAGAGAACAAACAGTTCCATTTTCCAAATGCAAGTTTGGTGAATCAGGCCAGCTTCTCCAGTGAAGCGGCTGCTAATTTCTCCAGCTGCCTAGATTGTCAAATCACAAACTTATGTTTGGGGGAATGGATCTAACAAAGGGACATGTTCTATTTCCCTTTTTACCACCCATCCAGTGCCTCTGACTTGGTTTAATTGCCATTCCAACCCTCCCTCTCTGAAACCACACATCACAAGGCGTGCATTTATAGTGTCTTACATTAATATACTGGAGTTTCTCAGAATAAACGGGTTTGGCAAAATGTAATTATTTCCAGCAAAAGAGCTGGTTCTACATTTTGACAGACATCTGATACATTATTGTACTCAATGCTAAACTGTGAATCTGCAAAACTTAAATCTTTTTTTTTTAAATTCAAACCTGTTCATTATTAAATTATAAAGCTGGTCATTTGTGATGAGTCAGTAAAAACAGAAGGCGGGCATGAAAGGCTACAAGAAACCCACCGTCTTCATGTGACCTCTGACATCTGCAAGCCAAGGTCACTGTGAAGGTGAAATAGCCTAAGCAAGCATCAAGGCCAGTGCATGGGCAGAATAAGAAAGGTCTATTTTCTGCCTTAATTAGTAGTGTTCTTTTCCTGGCAGCAAAGTCTCCAAGCATCTCAAATCGTTCACTTGTTTCTTCATTCTACAGTCTCCTCACTCCTCAAGACAGGAATCCTCAGTCCACTAGGGGAAAGAGGCAAACATGCAGACAATTCCCACACAGGGGATGAATGCCAAGAGAGATAGAGAATCCGAGGGTACGGGCTTGCAGAGAGCAAGACCTGAACTGTACTGGGCAGAACAAGCAGAGGTCAGCAGAGTGAGGACAGATAAAAACGAGACAGAGACAGCAGTCAAGCAAAGGCTGGGAAAGTAGAAAGGACATGGGATTCTGGGAAACCAATGAGAACCAGCTTAGGATGACAGTCCATGGAAGAGAAATGGCACTCAGAATAGTCATGGCCCCTCTTTTTGTGCTAAGGGGACAAAATGTAGACTCCTCGGTATAACGCTAAGTGGTCGAATGTCTCTACAGCCCACTCTCCCTCACTTAAGTCCCAGCCAAGGAACTCTAGCCATAGACACCGAGCTCCAGCAGCTAGTCTCCATGATTAGATGGGGAGCTGGCTTTAACAGAAAACTCAATGAAACCCAAGCTACTGGGTCATGCTGAATCATCTGTACTTCAGGAAAGTGTGTCCTTGGGAAGCAGCAGTACTGCTTACACACGGAACTGCTCCTGTCTGCGAAGACAAACTGAGCCATTTAACACTGGCCTTCAATTATTAAAGCAGCCAAATGAGCTGTGACAGGAGGACCGATCACCTGCTCAGACTGGGCCCTGGCAGCCCGGTCTAAATGGGCTTCGGTTTATTTATCTCCATCGTCACTAGACAGAGGAAGATGGAGGAGCCTTCTGGGGGTCTCAGGATCAGACTATGACAAGAGCTTTTGCAGATCCTCTATAAAAGAGATAGCCATGCTCAGAGCAAGGACAAAAAAGTAAAATAACTTGGTTCTCTGCAGAGCACTGGCTGTATCCTGGGCATAACACAGTGTGGCTGTCAAGCACCTCACTAACTTTGCTCCTTGGTGGGCACCTGGCCCTCAGGAGTTTCCCTAGTTCTCTACCTGTAGATCTTGGAAGCAACACAAATTAGGACAAGGTCTGGACTTGTCTGGTTTCAAATTCTGCTTTCCTATTCACTAGCTGTATGTTGCTTTACAGGGCTGTGAAAATTAAATAATAATCTATTGTGCACTGGGTATAATGTGCTTACGAGACTCCCTGTTATACTCTGTCCTTCATTCTCTTTATTCCTTCCTTTTGTATCCCAGAAAATTAGAAGAGTTTCCTAACTCGAACCCATGTTTATTGTGTGTGTGTGTGTGTGTGATGCAGGTGTATGTGCACATGTTTGCACATGCATGTGGAGGCCAGGCGTTGATGCTGGGTGTCTTCTGAACCTGGAGCTATTTCAGCGTAGGCTGGCTGACCAGCGAGCTATCGGAGCCACCTCTTTCTTCTTGCCTCCCTGAACTGAGGTCACAGATGCCTGTGGTCATGGCCAGCTTTTCATGTGGGTTCTAAAGGTGCAAACTTAGGTTCTCATGCATGGCAAGCACTTTACCTACAGAGCTATCTTCTCAGCCCTTCATCTGTTTTTGAGACAGTTGCTAAACCTGTAGCTCAACAATTCCCTAGGTCTGCTGGTCAGTAAGCTCCAGGGATCCACCTGTCTCCAGCCCTCTAATGCTAGGGCTACAGATGTGCACTAGCATGCTGGCTCTTCTTATGCCAGTGACAGAAGGCAGGCACCTTACCAAACTGAGCCACCTCCCTAGCCCTTTCACCTTTGTTTTTCTTTTTTCTTTTCTTTTCTTTTCTTTTCTTTCTTTCTTTCTTCCTTTCTTTTTCTTTTTTTTTTTTTTTGAATACAGAATAAAACAGTTACCCTGTGGGGCCTCTTCCTGGCTTACCACTTTGGCTGTGGCATTTGTTCTAACGACAAGGAAGGGGTAATGAGTCCACAGATGGCTCTTTCACATCTCTCCCAGATCCCATCTCAAATATCCTACCCTTCCCAATACTATTTGTGCTTCTCTCTGGCTAATCCGCACTCTCAGACATATTCCTTTGGCTGACAGTGGGTCTGTGAACTAGGGTGGAGGTAGCCCAGACTCCTGGGAAAGCAGAGATTATGTACGGACATGTGAGTATTTAGAATGTGAGACACTCAGCTGGCATTCTGATGTTTTCTTTCTCCTTTTGTCTATTGACTATTGTACACTCACTGGGTTAACTCTGCAACAGGCCCAAGGATCACCTCTAGGCTTAGTTGGGATTCTGTCCCTGGCTTAGTTTAAGCCATCCCTAGAGAGCAGGGGCCATGCCTCAGTGCCCTCTGTTCCACTAGCAGGGCAGGATCCAGCACACCAGAGGTTGGCCAGCACTAGTGGGGTGAGAGGGACACAGTGCCAGAGGGCCCGGTCCTGAGACATGTTCTTAGAAGTTCTGTCCTGAGGCCAAGAAAAAATTCCCTAGGATGGACACACTCCAGGAAGCCTAGACAATGACTAATGAGCTGAAGAAGGGCGATCTCCAGAGACTTCCAGCACTCTAGACACCTTCATATCCTGATGTACATTTCTCACACCAAGGGGGGTCTGTGGAGCAGGGCAGAGGTGGGAAAGGAGGTGCTGTCCATGGGCCAGGGAGCTAACATTTCCAATCTAATACAGTGCTGGGTTATGCATGTGCAAAAAGTAAGCCCCAGCCTCTCTGCCTCCACAGTGCCTGAAACAGCCTCACTGTGAGAGGGTCTTCAGAGCACAACGGACGCAACTGTCTCAGTTGTCATCACCTGCAGCAGACCTGCACAACTCTGGCCCAAGGTTCCCGAGGCCCTACTGCCCCCCCCTCCCCGAGCACACACAGGCAGTTAATGCTTTCCGGGAGAGACTTTTTTCCTTCAGTGGTACAGCACTTGTAAGTAGCCCATACTTAAGGAAGAAACCACAATTAAACTCTCTGGCCCGCCATGCTGCACACGAATGGAGTCATTTCTGTTGCCGGTGTCCTGACTTAGGTAAGTGAATGTTCATGTCTCCCCAAGAAAGGTTCACAAAATACTCACCATGAACTTGGCATCCTAGGATGTTAGACAGTAAGCTCCTTGAAGGAAGGCTTAAGCCTCTCACATGGTGCTAGCATACCCCAGTACCCAGCTCTGCCAAGTCTCTTAAACCTCCAAGCCTGTTTCCTGGTGTGTAAAGTGTAAATGATAACAACCCCTACACTCAAGGAGGAGGATGAGCAAGCATATGGGAAGCCTTTACTTAGCCCAGTGTAAGAGACAATGTGCCACTCAACAACAGTCAGCTACTGAATGGAGCTGACATAATGAATTTGGGGTAGGAGAACGTGATAAACGTTCAAGGAAATGATTGCAGAATTATGTGATAAATAATTTAGTGGAAATGTATCTCAATTACAGTCAGAATGCAGTGGAGAGAAAGCACCAAGTTTCCCCTTGGCATAAATGAAAAACATCAGAGAGGAAGAAATAGAATCTTAAGAACTAAATGGGGTCTAAGGAAGGGCACATGTAGCAGCTGCAGAGGCCAGCACTACAACTTATGTTTGGGAACTGTGTTTCCAGTTACGAGAGGATCTGTCCTACTATGGGGAAGGAGACCAGAAGGAGCCCAGCCCAGCCTGTCTGTTTTGCCTAGGATCCTGAATTTCTCCCTGTGATGCTGAGAACCCCTATAGGGTTCTACCAACAGCACAGACACTTAGGGATTGTATGAATACACAGAGGCAAACAGTTATAAAGGAACTGGATTTGGGCTAAGGAAAAGCAATGAAGAAACAGGAAGAATGAAGCAAGGCAGCTCCAAGAGCAGAAAGCGTCCCAGAGAAAGCACAGCTGGCCCTGGGAGCTGCACCTTCATGTCCAATGTAGCTCCAAATACAGCAAAGGCATTCTCCATGCTTGTTCCCTTCCCATCAGAGGAGCCACAGAGTAGAGTGAATATAGAAAATTCCAGCAGAAAGTGCTCATCAAAGTGAGGGAGCCCAGAGGTCACAGTCACCACTGACCAGTGGACAGAATTCTCCACCTCCAACAGGCCAGGCTGGGATCAGGGCCGGCAGTTTTCCACTTACAGCAAACTCAGAGCACAAGCTGCAGCAACAAAACCCTTCAGGTGTACTTCTTTTTAAAGCCATTTACAGGAACCCAAGGTCCTCTGGGTACTCCAGAAAAATGTTTGCATTTAATCTCTTCTCAAATATAAAAGAATGCCTACAAAACTGGACACCAAGAAAAAGGAGAGTAATTCACAATGTCGCTAAAATCCCAGAAATGTGCCCAACAGCTGTTCATCAGACACACACTCCTGGCAGAAGAAACAGCACTGCCCACTGGAAAAAAGCCTTACTTTCGTGGCCCTGTGCAGGGAAAGAGGGGGGTGAAGGAGGGAGGGAGAAAGGAGCAGGTTTAAGATTGCATGTGCCTGCGCCTGCTCCACATGAAATGGTTGCCGCCACTGCTTCCTTCCCTGGTTTCAGTCTAATTAGACAGAACGAACTCATGAGCAGGCAGCAGTGGTGCCTCGGTTCAGCTGTTCAGACCCCAGTGTTTCTTCCATATTAAAAATAAAGAGACCCATGGGTTCAATCTGACAAAAATGCACACAGAGAGGCACATTTCCCTTTTTAAAAGTTTTGCATTAACTCTCTCTCTCTCTCTCTCTCTCTCTCTCTCTCTCTCTCTCTCTCTCTCTCTCTCCCTCCCTCCCTCCCTCCCTCCCTCCCTCCCTCCCTCTCTCTTCAAAACAGTATCTGTTTACGAAGAACCGAGACTCCGGTGTGCAGCAGCAAGGTCTCCAGCAGCACTTTGCCTACATTTTCATGAGCTGTCTGAGAGGGAGCAGGAGGCCAGAACCTGAGCTACTGTGGCAGCCGCACACTCCCAGCCATGTGCTCTTGGGCAAAGAGGGGACATTCTTCCTGGCTGCTGTGCTATGTGGAGGTGCAAAGTGCCTCCAGACTCCCAAAGGCTGGGAACACAGTGAGTCTGAAACTCTTCATAGGACTGGAAAGGACTTTGCTAAGACCTACTTGTAAGTCCCGGTCTCTGGCCTCCATCTTTGTAATGGAGACCCCATTCCTGTACCCCATTGCGTTCATGGCTTTCTGGTTCCCCTCGGGGCTACCCGAGAGCACAGAAATTCCATTAAACCTGGATATCCTTTAATTTGGCTTGTTGTGATTTAGCTTGATTGGGATTTTTGCGTCAGCAGAGAGCTCACATTAGGAATATTCCTAAACTCAGACATCAAACATTTACTGCAGGCCTACTAAGTGCCAGGCATTGTCCCCTCAACTGTTAATGGCACTCCCGGTGCTGCAATTCCCGCAGTTTGGCCTTGAGATGTCTATTCCAGTCCTGGCTGGTCTGGGGTTTGAAGTGCATTACAGCTCTTTTTTCCCCCTCCCCAGTTACTATATTAGTCACCAGCCTGCATAAGAAAATACCTACTGACATATCAACCCTAGGAGGTTCCAGGACATACTGGTACAGATGATGATAGGAACGGGCTATGTGCCATCTCTACTGCTCCAGTAGCTTCCAGAAACTTCCAGAACAAGGTAGCTTCACAAGCAGGGTCAAAAATAAAAGGGTGAGCAGGTAAGCAAGTGCAAGCCTTCCCCCTTGCAACCTAGTGCCTGTGTGCATGAGCATAGCAGGTGGCCATCCATACCTGCAGGCCCATCCCTGACCTTCACAGAGAGAATCCTTACGTCTCAGGTGTTTCCATCCCTGTGCTGCCCTTACTCCTTGTTTTTTATCAAGGTACATCTGTCTCACTGAGGAATCCAGATCCAGTCTTGGACTGAGAAAGTATGACCCTTGAGTTGCTTCCTCTCTGAATCTCTTCATAACTCAATCCCCTAAGACCAAAGTTCTGTTTTGCCTCTACTTCTAAAGAGGACCTAAGTACAGAATCTGCCCTAGAGCCTACTGAGCCCAGAGCTCACCTAGGGCTTCCTTTCTATGTCCCCCAGCACAGCTTGAGATCTAGCGAACAGTAAACCCACAAGAAATACATATGGAGTGGAGTCTGCTTATGTGCCTAGAATACTGCACTGTCTGCTCCTAGCCCCTCCCTCCAATCACACCCGCTTCCTGATGAATGAACTACTGCCTGCTGCTCCAGGTCCCCAGCCACAGTGATCTAGATCAAACTCATCAGCCCCATTCTCAAGATGCCCCCTTTGCCATTCAGTACTTTTTTTCTGAGAATCTATTTAGATTTGCTGACCATGTTCTGAAGTTTAGTGACTGGCTTGGTGGCCTAGACCCCATTAGCTCCTAGAATCTGAGTCAGTGCAATCTGGATACTTAGCCATATGGTGTCTTTTGGCACCACCCACTTCCCCCTGTCCAGTGAGGAGGAAATTCAAGTCCTCATCAACATGCACTGTTGAACATCAAGCCTGGCATGAGGGCACTCTGAGATCCACACAGAGAAGTCTCATATTGCCAAGTAGGAAGGACCCCAGGCATACCCAGATACAGCCCTCAGTTCTGTGAGGCTGCCCTGAACCTAGGAGACCTCATTTCTGCTCCTTTCATCTTCCAGCTCAGCAGAGGAGCTGGGCTTGGGTGGGAAATGCCTACAGGCTAAAGAGGAAAGATCACAAGGTCAAGGCCAACCTAGACTACAAACTAAGACCTGTCTCAAAGAAATCAGGCAGCAAAGGAAAAGCATGCACACAACACAAAGGGAAACTGATAACCTAAGATTCAGTTGTGATCTCCTCTGCTAATTTAGTGTGTGAGCTCAGCCAAGTTGGTGTCTTACTCTGAATTGCTGTCTCTTCTGGAACCATAGGCACAGACTAGGAGGACCATATGTAAGATCCCTTCTAAGCCTGACGTTCAGAAACTGTCCCTCTACCCAAGCACAACTCTCGGGCCACAGCACCAGCTCTGCCGAAAGCATATTAGCAGAGTAGAGCCACATGTTAATAAGAGTCAATACGAACTTAACACCCGTGTTTGAATGTCACTAGTCTATACTGTAATGCAATTATACTGTGAACTGTCATGAGTTGTTCGAGCTCACCAAGGAACTGAACCTAGAAGCAGACCCCTAGCCTCATTTCAGATTCAAGTGTCCTCCAAGGCCCTTGTCTGAATTAGGCCAGGAACCCCTAACCGCCCCCCCCCCATGCCACAGAGGGAGAACAGCAAATCTGCCCAAGCATAAAAGCACCATGCTCTGGAGAACAGCTGAAGGTGAACTGTTTCTAGCAGATGCTACTACTGTTTATCCCATGAGGTAAGAGTACACAGTGCGGAATTCAGCCAAGCAGGGCTCTCAACCACTGAGAGAGATCAATCGAGAACTCTGCTGACTGCCTCAACTTCCCTGTCAGCTTCTGACAGATGTCACGAGCACCCAATTTCCTATTGTGATCTCTATTTTTTTATTTTACATAGAAGCCTTGTTCTAGAGACACTGCTTTGCTTAGTTCTTGCTCAACTGGAACTCTACCTGGCTGTCTTAAAGGGGCTTTCTCATTAGATTTCTGAAAGACACCTGGAACTGTGATTTGATGGTATTTTGCCACCTATCTTCTGCTTCAATTCTTTTACTTTGGTTTGTTCTTTAATAAAACACTCATCCAAAATGAAAATATGCTACAGTAGATCATGCTCTGTATGTAACAGCCTCTAGAATGACCTAGGCCAAGCTGGGGAGATCATGACATCTTCTACAAGGAGCTGAAGAAGGGACGCATGCCACAGGCGTTCACTGAGTGACTAGTAACTGATGATCATGATGGAATGGCTGTTTGAAATACTGCACGAACCTTTGAAACACAGCTGCTGTCCAGAAAGTATCTTCAATGACTTAACCGTCTCTAAATTTGAAATCTTCAGCTAAAATCGGCTTAGAAATAGTAATTACGCACGGAAGTCTAAGCACGAGGCAAGCATTAGCGGTTCTAGAGCGCCTTCTGTCCTGGAACTCTGCCTGCTGGCACTGAGCAGCTCTAAAATCAGCTAAGAGGTCACCTCAGAAACCACAGTCCTCCTACCTACCACCACCCCGGTCACAGGTCAGCTGTCCCCTGTCAGAACCTCAGTCTCAACTGGGATCCAATGGACAAGACCACTCTCAATAGGACCCTCTGCCAGGCTACAGAAAGGCGAGGTCTGGGTGGCCAGCATAGGTAGGGGCCACAACCCACTGAAGCCAGTCTGTGAAAAAGAAAGGAAAGCAGGGAAGAAGCCACACCAAACAGCTTTACAAAGCAGACCTTGTTTCTGGCTTGGTGAACCTTTAGCTGAGAAAGATTCACTCAGCCAATAAGATGTAGAGACAGGCCAGGAGTCTATCCTTGGCTCACTAAGGTACTCTGTGACGTTGGGCAGCAGCCTCCTGGACTCTCCCTGTCCTGGCAGATGAGAGGTGGCTATTTGCTCTGTTATCATGAATCCTGACCCGAGTTCTACTGTATGCTTAGAACTGCTTACCATAGCCACATGATCCCCTCCGTGAGGGCACAGTTTAAATGCCCCACTTCTCAGCAATGTGAGGAAAAGAGGCTGGAGCTTGCTGACCATGTAAGTTTCCAGCATGTAAGAAAGGGGTAGTAATACATATGTATACACACATGTATAATATGTACATTATTACATATTATACATATATATAATAGGTCTTATTATATTATAGGATGGAGATACACACACACACACACACACACACACACCCTAACAAGCCTGAAAGTCAGGCTCCAGAAATCCCTTTGTACATACTGAAGCCTCCCCTCCAGCTCACAGCTTCAGAATCACATGACTGTGTAGGACCTGATTTTTCTACCAACTTTCCTGGAAACCATGAGTAGAGACCTCACAGAGACTGTGAGGTCCTTTGTAATTCATTAGTCATAGCCCTACTCAGCCTCCCCCAATCCATCTCCAAAACCTCCCAACTCTATGTAGAATCTAAGAAAGCAAGCGGAGACAGAACGGATCACTGCTGCTCTCTTGAATAAGACTTCTCTCACTGTGCAGCGGGAATGAGAAGATCACTATGAGCAGCATCAGTAGGGTCGGGGACTGCCACCAACAGGAGGGATGCTTGCCCTCAGGAGTCAGTGTCAGGAGCTGACCCTGGCAGAGGTCTGAGATTCACTGTCTCTAGAATGAGATCTGTGACATGTTGGGTTTGTCAGGCATCCCTGTCAACAGACACACTGTCTTGTGCTGCACACTTCCATCTGGCCCACTCATACTGTAAAACTCTGTGACGAAAGGGTGGCAGAGCCTGTCTCCAACTATGATGGCCTGCACAGATGCACACAGCAGTTCCTCAAGAAATTCTTATGAAGTGACTACTGTGCAAACCCAAGCAGCCGCGGAAAGCCGGTGGTTATTTACTCAATTTCACTGACAGCTGTCAAGACTGTCCTTCCATCTACTGTGAGCTGGACAAGAAAGGAAGGAGAAGATCCCAGGGGTTTAGAAGTCTGCAATGTGGGAAAATTGGGGGTCACAGCCTTGGAATATTTCCTGGACCAAAGTATATATTAACAGGCTGGCTCGGTGACCTATCAGGCCCTGTGACGTGTGCTACTCTTAGCAGAATCTGCAGGACAGAATTTACTTTTGAGAAACTGAATGGTGTTTATGTTTTTGTTGTTTCATTGTGTGAATTAACATTAGTTGAACTTCAATCTACAGAATTCTATGCCAGGAACTAGGACTTTTGCAAACGAAAAGTTCTAGAGCCTCTCTGGGCCACCCACTTTAGGGAGTGTAAAATCACTTAAGTAAGGCGAGTTCACTCCAGTGGAATAGCCTGTATTTTCTACTCACTTACATAACTGCATCAAAGCACACCAATAACCAGGGCTGTCATCTCATACGGCCGTGAGGGGAGGAAAAAAAACCTCCTTTGGGGCTCTTTCTACATTTGTTTTCAATTGTCAGATCCCCAGAGGGGAAAAATCAAATCACTGCCTCTATGTCGAACCTCATGCTCCACGCAGGCACTCTGAAGACAATAGGACAGCTCCATTTCTGATCTCTTTGAAGCAGAAAGACCCCCCATGGCATAAAGGAAAGATGGGACACATGTGTGGACATTCAAAATATAGCAAGGAAACCCAAAACAACGGACTAAAAGGAGGAGCTGGGGGAAGCTATTTGGAATGGTGACGCATTCTAAGACAACTTGTTATTATGTAAGAAGCAAATGAGCTTTCCATCACCCTGCTCATGTATTCATTCAGCAAACATCCATGGGAAACCCATTAAGTGCCAGGCACTGTGACAGGCAGGCAGCAGAACACTGGCCACTCACACAGTGGCCCTGTCCTGTCTATGTGGATCTTTCATGCTCTGTTGTCTTGGGTCTGGTTTAAATGCTTCCTCCACCATGAAGTCTCCCCCAACTGGCACCTCACCTGGACTAAATCAGGCTGGCCTGGTCTATATCATCACACCTTCTTTCTCTTTCTGTCTCTCTCTGTGTCTCTGCCTCTCTCTCTCTCTCTCTCTCTCTCTCTCTCTCTCTCTGTGTGTCTCTGTGTCTCTGTGTCTCTCTCTGTGTGTCTCTGCCTCTCTCTCTGTGTCTCTCTGTCTCTCTCTCTCTCTCTTTCTCTCTCTCTGTGTGTGTGTGTGTGTGTGTGTGTGCACAACACGAGAGGATCAGTTCACTCCTTCCACTAGGTGAGTCCCAGGGCTTGAATACAGCTGTTTGAGATTAAGAGCAAGTGCTTTTAATCACTGAGTCATCTCAGCAGCCCCGTATCATTTCTCTAACATTTTACATACTCAAGATTTTTCTTCTCTATCAGATAGGGAGAACCATGTGGATGGGGACTGTCTCACCTATGACTAGTAATGGTTAATAAATACCCTGGAAATAAAACTTACAGGGCAAACTCTAAGCTCTTAGTACAGTGAAATATGTATGGGACTAGAGTTTAAGCAAACCCTAACCAGAGTCCAATGCCACCACTTACTACCTGTGTCCCTCTAACAATCAAGTCCTGTCAGCATAGCAAGTAATGCTCACAGAGATGTGGTGCAGATCAAACAACAGGGTATAGTTGAAGTGATTGGCACAGAGTAGACCCTAACAGATGTTACCCTCCTGTCCTCACCTGAACCCCAAACTCTCCCACCATTAAGAAAGAATAAATAGCATTAGAACAGGACTCAACCTTACAGGAACTCATTAGGACAGGAATCAGACATAAGTAACAGCATGGAACTTGGGGATGGCAGACAAGGACAACAGCCCAGATAAAGCTCTTGCATCCTTTAATTTGTTTGACCAAAGAAGACTTGGCCCGGACCTGCCCTAAAGATGGAAAACAAATGGCTGCAGTCATGGGAGAAGACGCAAACAGAATCCACTCCTCATGCCATAAACGACATTTGAAAAGCACAGACAACTCATACAAAGTTTGTTCTTACTCAGGAGGGAGCTAAAGGTCACACATAGTTGAAGTAGTACCAGTCAAGGGAAGGCCACACTGTGCCATGAGGCCAGCTCCAGGCAGAGCTCAGGACTCAACGCAAAGCCAGGCCACTGCTAGGTGTGCAGTTCAGAAGCAAGCGTTTCCCTTATCGGAGTGTCATTCGACCATCTGTAAACTGAGAGAACTAAAGGAGATGACAGCTAAGGGCCCTTAAAGGGTGAAGCTCTACTGCAGATACAGCCGTCAGCTCACCGCAATGATGTCTGTGATACAGCCCGTCAGCCCACCACAGTGATGTCTGTGGCACTGTTTCACAGAGCAGATAAAACAGTCTCGAGGAAGAATTACAAAGTGTTTCCTCGCTCTGTCCAGTCTCCTGGTTCAACACTGTAGTTTACTAGATAACACCATCACTGTGCGCCAGAAGCAGCAACCATCTGCTACCTGCCCAGTGATTCAGGTATGTGTTCTAAGACTAGCTCGGGTACTATAAAGACCAATCAGTAATACTGCCAAGTAAAATTTACCAAGAAAATAATTCTCCCTTTCCCTTGCTTTCCACTACAATAAGAATAATACTTTTAATGAATTGCTGACCTACAAGGAAGATCAGGCTACTACTAGAGGGGACCTGGGGGCAAAATATTTGGCTTACTTCACAAACAATGTCACGTAGAATAATGTATTCCACTCGTAACCCAGGGCCTTGTTCTTATGAAAGGCCTAGAAATTATGTCCAATATGCCAGGCTTGCAATACAACCCACCCTCATTGAAACACACACCCAACATCCAGTTCATACACCCTACTTATTTTGGAGAGCTAGAGAAATCAAGTAATAAAATAAGATTACAGTCTTTAAACAAAGTCTGGTTTTAGAGCCCAAACAGCCTAATCAGTGAAAGAAGAGGCACCCTGAAACTCAGTTCACAGTCCAGGAAACTCTATATGCACCCGAACCAAAGAGCAGACTGGGCAAGACACTTCCCAGGAGCCCCACTGCAGAAGATCACATAATCCTGAGGCAGGGATGTCAACATGGATCTCAGGCCAGCAGTACCAGTAGCACCTGGAACTTGATAGATACCAAATTCACAGGCTCCATCCTAGATGTACCAAAACAGAAAGTCTGGGATTCTAGCAATCTGCATTTTAACAAATCCTCATACATGCCGATGTTCAAGAATCCCTGCTCTAGAACATTTAAACTTCTATGTGAATAGTAATAAAAACAACAGAGAACTTACTGTCAACTAAATCTATCATCATCAACAACAACATTGGTGGGCTGGAGAGAGGGCTCAGTAGTTAAGAGTACTGGTTGCTCTTCCAGAGGACCTGGTTTCAATTTCCAGCACCCATGTGGTGGCTCACTATAGTCTATAATTCCAGTTCCAGATGACCTTTTTCTGGCCTCTGCAGGCCCTGTATGCATATGGTACATAGACATACATGCAGGCAAAACACCCACAAACATAAAATAAAAGCAAGTAAAAAAGAACAACACTGGGCAAGACAAACAAGTATTATTTTGAGATAGGATCTCATGTATCTCAAGCTGGCCTCAAACCCAAGGATGAACTTGAACTTCTGAACCTCTACCCTTCAACTGTTAGGATTACAGGAAAGTTTACTTTCAGGAGTGAAATGCAGTTTTCTTTCAGCACACTAGACGATGTTAAATACCAAAAACTACAATAATGCAGAGTTAGTGCACTGCAAAAGAAAGTTTCTTGTAGATTTGGAATAAATTCCTCGAGCCACAAAAAGAAAACACACACATGGTCAATAGGACCCATCTTTAGTCTAGCTCAGGGCTGGAGATATCCCAGGAGTTAAGAGCACTGACCGCTCTTCAGAGGAACCAGGTTCAGTTAATTACCAGCACCCACATGATGGCTCACAACTCTCTGTAACTCTAGTCCTAGGAGCTCCTATGCCCCCTTCTGGCCAACTACACCAACTGAAGGAAAAGATGAGTAGACAACAAGGTAAGAACACACTCAACTACACAAAGAGCAACACGGTACCACCAAAAACTAATGGCTACAACAGGAAGACCCGAACACCCCAAAGAGATGAAGAAGAGGAAAACGACTTTAAGAATAACTTTAGATAAACGATTGAGGTCCATAAAGAGGAAATGAAAAATTCCTTCAAACAAGTGGAGGAAAAGACAAACAAAAAAATTGGAAGAAATCAACAAATCCCTTAAAGAAAATCAAGAAAAGGCAATCAGACAGGTGAAAGAAATGATTCAAGACTTGAAAACTGAAATAGCGACAATGAAGAAAGTGCAAACCGAGGGAATTCTGGAAACAGAAAATATGGGTAAATGACCACAAACTACAAATGCAATTATAATCAGCAGAATACAAGAGATGGAAGGGAGAATCTCAGGCACTGAAGATACAATAGAGGAAGTAGATTCATCATCGGTCAAAACAGTGTTAAATCTAACAAAAGTTTAACACAAAATATCCAGGAAATATGGATCACCACGAAAAGAACAGCGTAAGAATAATAGGGATAAAAGAAGGTGAAGAAGTCCAATCCAAAGACACAAAAAATATATTCAACAAAATCATAGAAGAAAACTTTTCTAACCTAAAGAAGGACATACCTATGAAAATATAAGAAGCTTACAGAACACCAAATAGACTGGAAAAAAATAAGTCCCCTTACCACATAATAACCAAAACACTAAGCATACAGAATAAAGAAAGAATATTAAGAGCTGCAAAGGAAAAAGGCCAAGTAACATGTGAAGGCAGACCTATCAGAATTACTCCTGACTTCTCAATGGAAACTATGAAAGTCAGAAGGTCCTAGTTAAGCATCATATAGACATTAAGAGAGCACAGATGCCAGCCCAGAATACTATACCCAGCAAAACTTTCAATCACCATAGATGAAGAAAATAAGATATTTCACAATAGAACTAGAATTAAACAATAGTTATCCACAAATCCAACCCTAAAGAAAGTACTAGAAGGAAAACCCCCAAAAAACACAGACAATGGATAATCTTACAAAAGCAAATCCCAAAGAAGGGAAAATCACGCACAATATAATCACCACCAACAAAAACTAAAGTAACAGGAACTAGCAATCACTGGTCACTAATATCCCTTAATATAAATGGACTCAACTCACCTACAAAAAGACAGAGGCTAACAGATTGGATATGAAAACAGAATTCATCATTCTGCTGAATACAAGAAACACACCTCAACCTCAAAGACATACATCACCTTAGGTTGGGAAAAAATTTTCCAATGAAATGAACCTAAGAAACAAGCAGGTGTAGCTATCCTAATATCTAACAAAATAGACTTCAAACTACAATCAGTCAAAACAAACAAGGACATTTCATATTTGTCACAGGAAAAAATCCATCAAGAGGAAATCTTAATTCTAAAAATCTATGCCCCAAATACAACAGCACCAACATACGTAAAAGAAACATTGCTAAAGATTAAAGCACACATTTAGCCCCTTACATTAATAGTGGGAGACTTTCAACACCCCATCTCACCACTGGACAGGTCTGCCAGAAAGAAACTTAACAGAGAAACAAGGGAACTAACAGATATGACTCAAATGGACTTAACAGACATCTATAGAACATTCCATCCAAACATAAAAAAATATATCTTCTTCTCAGCACCTCATGGAACCTTCTCAAAAACTGACCACATATTTGGTAACAAAGTAAACTTCAATAGATACAAAAAAATTGGAATAACCCCATGTATCTTATTGGATCACCATGGCTTAAAGTTGAATTCAACAGGAACACTAATTTCAGAAAGCCCACAAACACATGGAAATTGAACAATGCTCACCTGAATCACCACCAATGGATCAAAGAAGAAATAAAAAGAAAGAAATTAAAGACTTCCTAAAAATTCAACGAAAATGACAGCACAACATAACCAAACTTATGGGACACAATGAAAGCAGCGTTAAGAGGAAAGTTCATAGCTCTAAATGTCTACATAAAGAAGCTGAAAAAAAACCCACACTAGCGAGTTAACAGAACATGTGAAAGTTCTAGAACAAAAAGAAGCAAACTCACTAAGGAGAACTAGACAACAGGAAATAATCAAACTGAGAACTGAAATCAACAAAATAGAAACAAAGAAACAATACAAAGAATCAATGAGACCAAGAGTTGGTTCTTCAAGAAAAATCAACAAAATAGACAAACCTTTATCTAAACTAACCAAAAGGCAGAGAGAGAATATTCAAATTAAAAAATCAGAAATGAAAAGGGGAACATAAACAAACAAACAAAATAAGTATCGGGTGGTGGTGGCACACGCCTTTAATCCCAAGCACTCGGGAGGCAAAGGGAGGTGGATCTCTGTGAGTTCGAGGCCAGCCTGGTCTACAAGAGCTTGTTCCAGAACAGGCTCCAAAGCTACAGAGAAACCTTGTCTCGAAAAACAAAAACAAAAAAGGGGAGGGGAGACACGTAACAACAGAAGACACACAGGAAATCCAGAGAATCATCAGGTCCTATTTCAAAAACCTGTACTCCACAAAATTGGAAAACTTAAAGGAAATGCACAATTTCCCAGATAAGTATCACCAAAATTAAATCAAGACCAGGTAAGCAAATTAAATAGACCTATAACCACTAAGGAGATACAGTCATTAAATATCTTCCAACCAAAAAAAGCCCAGGGCCAGATGATTTTAGTGCAGAATTCTACCAGATTTTCAAAGAAAAACTAATACCAATACTCCTCAAATTGTTCCACACAATAGAAATAAAAAGAATATTGCCAAACTGTTTTTATAGTTACCCTGATACCCAAACCACACAGAGACATTACTAAGAAATAAAGACCAATCTCCCTCATGAACACTGATGAAAAAAAAACTCATTAAAATACTGGCAAACCAAATCTCAAGAACACAGTAGAAAAATCATCCACCATGACCAAGTAGGCTTCATCTCAGAGATGTTGGGATGGTTGAATAGTCGAAACTCTGTCAATGTAATCCACCATATAAACAAACTGAACAAACTGAAAGAAAAAAAAATTAGATGCCGAAAAAGCCTCTGACAAAATTTAACACTCCATAATAAAATTCTTGGAGAAAACAGTGATACGGGAACATAGCTAAACATAATAAAGCAAAAATAAACATAAAAAATATAATATACAGTAAGCCAACAGCCAACATCAAATTAAATGGAGAGAAACTCAAAGCGATCCCACTGAAATCAGAAACAACACAAGGTTGTCCACTCTCTCCATATCTATTCAATATAGTACTTTAAGTTCTAGCTAGAGCAATAAAACAACAAAAGGAGATCAAGGGGATATGTACTGGAAAAGAAGAAGTCAAACTTTCACTATTTGCTGATCATATGATAGTTTACATAAGTGACTCCAAAAATTCTACCAGGGAACTCCTACAACTCATAAACACCTTCAGTAATGTAGCAGGATAAAATATTAACTCAAAAAAATCAATAGTACTCCTTTATACAGATGATAAATGGACTGAGAAAGAAATCAGAGAAATATCACCCTGCATAATAGCCACGAATAACATAAAATATCTTGGGGTAACTCTAACCAAAAAGTGAAATCATAAGAACTTCAAATCTTTGAAGAAAGAAACTCAAGAAGACACCAGAAAATGGAAAGATCTCCCATGCTCGTGGGTAAGTAGAAGTAACACAATAAAAAAGGCAATTTTACAAAAAGCAATATACAGATTCGATGCAATGCCCAGCAAAATTCTTCACAGACCTCGGAAGAACAATTTTCAACTTCATATGGAAAAGGGGGGGAAAAAAAACCAGGACAGTCAAAACAATCTGTAAAATAAAGGAACTTCTAAAGGCATCACCATCCCTGACTTCAAACTCTACTATTAAGCTACAGTAATGAAAGCAGCCTGATACTGGCATAAAAACAGACATGAGGACCAATGGAATAGAATCAAATATCTGGATATCAATCCACACACCTATGAACACCTGATTTTTGATAAAGAACCTAAAATTATAAAATGGAAAAAAGAAAGCATCTTCAACAAATGGTGCCGGCATAACTGGATGTCAATGTGTAGAAGAATGAAAATAAATCCACATCTATCGTCATGCACAAAACTCAAGTCCAGCCAGGTGGTGGTGGTATATGCCTTAAATCTCAGCACTCAGGAGGCAGAGACAGGCAGATCTCTGTGAGTTCAAAGCCAGCCTAGTCTACAAGAGCTAGTTCCAGGACAGGCTCCAAAGTAACACAGAGAAACCCTGTCTTGAAAAACCAAAAAGCGAAACAAAACAAAAAACAAACAAAAAAAAACCCTGAAGTCCAAATGGATCAAAGACCTCAACATATAACACCAACCACACTGAATGTCATAGAAGATAAAGTGGGAAATACACTTGAATGCATTGGCACAGGAGACCACTTAATAAATATAACCCCAGTAGCATATACACTGAGAGCAACAATTAATAAATGGGACCTCCTGAAACTGGGAAGCTTCTGTAAAGCAAAGGGCACAGTCATCAAGACAAAACGGCAGCCTACAGAATGGAAAAAGATCTTTATCAACCCCACATTGGACAGGGATCTGATCTCCAAAATATACAAAGAACTCAAGGAACTTGACATCAAAAGAACAAATAATCCAATAAAACATGGGGTACAGATCTAAACAGAGAGCTCTAAACAGATGGATCTCAAATGGCTGAAAGACACCTATAGAAATGCTCAACATCCTTAGCCATCAGAGAACTGCAAAGCAAAACAACTCTGAGATTCTGTCTTACACCTGACAGAATGGGCAAGATCAAAAACACTGATGACAACTTATGCTGGAGAGGATGTGGGGTAAAGGGAACCTCCTCCGTTGCTGGTGGGAGTCCAAACAGCCCCCTTGGAAATCAGTATGGCCATTTCTCAGAAAATTAGGAAACACCCTTCCTCAAGATTCAGCAATACCACTTTTGGGTATATACACAAAAGATGCTCAATCATAACACAAGGACATGTGTTGAACTATGTTCATAGCAGGATTATTTGTCATAGCCAGAACCTGGAAACAACCTAGATGCCCCCAATTAAAGAATGGATAAAGAAAATTGGTACATTTGCACAATGGAGTACTACTCAGCTGTAAAAAATAATGACAAAAAATAATGACATCTTGAAATTTACAGACAAATGTATGGATCTAGAAAAAGCATACTGAGTGAGGTAACCCAGACCCAGAAAGACAAATAAAATATCTACTCACTCATAAGTGGCTTTTAGACATAAAGCAAAGCAAAACCAGCATTCAGTCCACAACCTCAGAGAATCTAGGCAACAAAGAGGACCTAAGAGAGAGACATACATGGATCTACATAGAAGGAGAAAAAGACAAGATCTCCTGAGTAAATTGGGAGCATGGAGGGCATGACAGACAGTAGAAGGGAAGGGGGAAAAGGGAGGGGAGGAGAGAAACACGTATAGCTCAATAAAAACAACTAAAACAAAACAAACCACAATGATGTTCTAAGTATTGAAAGCCTTAAAGAAAGGTTATCACGTGGGTCCTGCAGCTGTCATCCAGGAAGGCCCATAAATCCAAACAAGAGAAGGACAATTTCATTTGAATGTTTCCTTAGCTGCTGTATTAATAAAAAATAATGTAATACATGGTAAATATGAGTTTGACAAAACAAAAGCTTTCCATCTCTCTTGATTATTATTGGATATTCAAATTCAAACGAGCTAAACCATTCCTCAAACAGTTCAGATTACAGAGCTGGGTAAATATTAGCTTAGCCTGCCTCCCAGCTGCTAACCCAGAGTTCAGTGTGGCTACACACTCAGGAAGAAAGAAACTGCACTGTCACTCACCTTGAATTTGAACTCACTGACCTACTGAACTCCCGTAGCTGACAGCCTCCTCTAATAAGACCCATGGCTTCACGTAGATTGCAGCTCCCTATGCACCTCAACAAAGCTCCACTTCAATGCGATGGAGCAGTGATGAGCCTGAATACAGGAGCCGACTGTAAAGGGGTCTTTATCCCTGCTAATTCCAGAGCAAGCAGATCTTCAGGTCATGTGACATCTGTATTCATGAAAGAAAAGCATACGAGGTGGGGCTAGCCAGACGGATAGGCAGTAAACCTCCATGCCTGACCGTCTGAATGGAAGGGAGATCTACTGCCTCAAAGCTGTCTGCTGGCCTCCATACATATGCCACGGTGCAGCCCCATCCCATGCACTCACCCCAAACACATACAGAATGATTAAAAATGTAACTACAAGAATAGTTTAAGTATACTGATTAACCTTGACTAAATGAATTGCTAATAAAATTACACAAGAAAAAATTGGCCATTTTTTGTATAAAAGTAAGCAAAAGTATCTAAAGAAAGAAAAACTCGCCTATCATCTTGCCACATCATATCTTTTCCAGCAGTCAGTATTCCTTCAGATTCCTATGTGACCTCCAATAGCAATGGCAAATGCTTTTAACTCCAGCATGCAGGAAAGAGAGGCAAGTGAGTTTCTGTGAGTTTAAGACCATCCTGATCTAATATGTCTATGTGTCATATGCATGCCTGGTACCCTCAAAGGCCAAAAAGGCACTGGATTCCCTAGAACTGGAGTCTAGCCCTGTCAGCCCTATTCTTAATTCAATCAGAGAAATTATGGTTTGAATTTTGAGGTTCTGTACAAATTTTTATTTAAAAAATTTTAAAAAAGCTTTACTTCTGCCAAATACTTAAAAATCAAGAATAAATAGACTTATGCAATGTTGGAACCAGAAAAAATATTAGTCAATGCTAAGAGGAAAGCATAAGAAAGACTTGCCCAAGCTTTCACAGGCAATTAAAAATAGGGTTGGATTTCAGTCCTGCATCCCTACTATTCCTAGTTCAGAAACTATTCTTTCATTCAGTAATTATCATCAAATACTATTCTGTGCCAGGTACTGATAGAGAAGATGTTTGAGAAGTTGTAGGAGCTGGGAAGGTGGCTCAGTGGTTAAGGTCAATGGCTGCACCCTTGCAGAAGACCCAGGTTCAGATACTAGCACCCAGATGGCAGCTCACAACCACCTGTAACTCAAGCTCCAGGGGATCCGATGCCCTCTTCTGGCCTCTCAGGGCATCAGGCACACATGCAGTACACATACAGATGTAGAGGCAATCGCTCCTGCAAGAACAGCTAAAAATATAGTTTTAAGTAATCCAGGCTTCATGGTGCTTGCAGGCTAGAGGAATACAAACAGAAAGCACAGCAAGGATTTGAGCAATGTATTAGAAGATAAGGAAGCAAGGATGTGTGGACACCAGGGTTTGGGGTTCAAGGTGTCCAGGGTAAATTTGCACAGTCCGCTGTCATGAGGTACTTATATGCCTGATGAGGACACGTGTATGTGCTGCACCTCCCAAGATCCAGGCTTACTAACTCAGAAGCTGAGACTATCCAGTCGGGCAACAGGACTTTCCCAGGACTCCGTTTGTTTGCTTTTAATGCCATGAAAACCAAATTATCATAATACAACAAGCAGAATTCTAAAACTATTGGGCAAACCTATGAAGCAGAACTGGAGAAACACATGAGCAATAATGTGGAACAGAGACAGGACCACTGAGATCCACCTGCCAGGCTTAGGCTGCTGGTTGACAGGAGCAGCATTCGATTCTCTGAGTTTCTTTTGTCTCTGAACCTGTAGAATAAGGAGCCAAGGCTGGATGTTCTCTGAGATTTCATGTGCCATTTGACTATGAAAGCCCTCAGGCATTTCCAAAGCACTAAGAGTAGTGATGTCCACATACTGCTTGACTCCAGGGTAAGAATGAGAAGGAGTTGTGGCACCGTTGGTATTTGCAATGTTCTCACAATGCATTGTCCCCATCTGAGAGCAGATCATGGACTGACAGTCTTTCCATGCCCTAATAAGGAAAGACTGGGACCTCAAGTTTCTTGCTCTGTGTGGTCTCCTCTACCCAGACTCTGGCCAAGGGCTTTTAAAAAGTCTGTATGCTTGGCCACTGTGCTGGAACAGGCCTATAATTCCAGCACTAAGGAAGATTAGAAGCTTAGGATCATTCTCAGCTACACACAGAGTTCAAGACTAGCCTAGGCTACATGAGACCCTGTCTGGAGAAAAAAAAAAAAAAAAAGAATCCTAAGCTAAATTTTATTTTATTTCCAGAAATTATTCTTTGTAAAATAATCACTAGGGGCTGGAGAGATGGTTCAGTGGCTGAGAGCATTGGCTGCTCTTCCAAAGGACCTAAGTAACAGATTACTCTATAACTGTACTCCCCAGGGATCTGATGCCCTCTTCTGAACTCTCAGAGCACTGCATATACATAGTGTACAGACATATAAGCAAAATACCCATACATATGAAAGCACAGTGAGGGCTGAAGAGATGGCTCAATGATTAAGAGCACTGGCTGTTTTTACAGAGGACCTGGCACCAATGGCAGCACACAACTGTCTGTGACTTCAGTCAAAGGGGATCTGAAGCCTTTTACTAACTTACAAGAGCACCAGGCATGTATGTGGCATACAGACATACATGCAGGCAAAATACCTATATATAAATCTTTAAAAAATAAAATTTAAAAGTACAGTGAAAATAATTATAGTTGAACAAACATTTCAGTATAAAACTGCCTAACTTCTTCTAATAGCAAAACTTCATAAACAACATAAATTTCTAAAAACAATCCCATAAATTGTGACATATTCAAATAGTCATATTGTTTTTAAAATGTTAAATAACTATTTTAAAGGATATCTAATATGAGAAAATGATACCAATATTATTGTAAGTAGGAAAATCTAGATTATAAGGTAACCACACACAAGGCAATGCCTTGTATTTTTAGAAATACTATAGAAAATGTGGAAAGATATGTTAGAATATTATAAGCAGTTTTCTCTGGGGTGGTTAAAGTATATGCAGCTCTGCAATCAGCACATACTGTTTTTAGAAAAGAAACTTAAATTATTTTTTAAAAATAAATCCTTATCCTGCCTACCTCATAAAGCAATAATAAAAGCTAATAAAAGAATAAGCTTGTTTTTACCCTAAAATGAAATTCCTAGGTCTCTGGGTTAGCCTTCAGGGGCCTGGGGTTTAGAGACCTCTGTTAAAAGTTCTGCCTCCAGATGTGTCCTGAAAAGGCAGGACTGGTTGCAGCCACCATTCTGCTCAATGACACACCTGATTGGGGTAAAACAAGAAGTTCACAGGCAGAAAAGAAGTTGGGGGACAAGCCTGAGTAGCTAACGGCTACTTTGCCTTCACCAGCTCCCATGTTCTAAGTGCCAAAGGTCATTCTGCCCAGAAAACATGATGCTTGGACCTCTGCTACAGGCTCTGAGCCAGGCACTGTGTTTGAAGTGCTGGCCTTGAGACCACATACTGATCCTAAATCTCACTATGCCACCATAATACAAGAAAGGAGGGGAGGCTGTTGAAATAACCCCGAAACATTTCGTTTGCCCCATCATTGGTTTGGCCCATTGTTTTAAAGAACAATATACCCTTTCAGGACAGCCAGGAGGACAACATAATGAGACCCAGTATCTCGTTCCCCCCAAAAAGAATATACTTAGTAGACTCAGTCTCGATTTAAGTACATTAATATCCCTACAGGCACCTAAGTTTAACACAGAAAAATGAGAGCAAAGGAGGAAAGTGGCTCGCCGAAAGCCAGGAGGCCAGTTGTCGGTTACCTGAACCCAGTGTACCCACTTTCAGTTCAACGTGGGTTCTCTGGTTCTCCAAGGACTCGAGCACCTGATAACAGGAGCGGTTCCAGGCTCTTATGCCTCCTATGTGTACCTTTGCCAAGGATTAAGTTGTCAGTAACAGAGACATGAAGAAATAGGAAGCTCACAGTGGGGAGTCATGCATATTTGACAGTGAGCAGAGAAAGAGAGGGCATCCTAAGAATGCGTAAGGATGCTGAGTGATGCAGAACCAATCTGGCATAAACGAAGTGGCACCTGCAGTAGTGATACACACCTGTAATCCCCGCACCCAGGAGGCTGAGGCAGAAGGATCATAAACAGAGGTTAGCTTAGGCTACGTAGCATGATCCTGTCAAGGAAAGAAAGAAAAGGGGAAGGGCAGGGAGAGGAGGCAAGCAGATAAATAGGAAATGATGTTATATAAGTACACAGGGTTCACCAAACAAAGTACGCATTTCACAGGGATCAGAGGAGGCCAGAGCAATGTAAAAATAGGCACTAGAGTAAAAGTGTCAGGCCTAGAGCACGCACATACATATAAGCAACACTAAATGAACTCAGCAGACGGGTGGATATGTATGTGTATGTATATATGTATATATATATATTATAAATAATAATTACAGAAGAGAAATCCATAAATTTGGGGAGTAGGGAGGCAGGTGAGAAATGATATAAATATAGCACAGACCTTTAATCCTAGCACTCAGACGGCAGAGGCAGGAGGATCACTCTGAGTTCGAGGCCAGCCTAGTCTACAGCGTGAGTTCCAGACCTGCCAAGGCTACAAAGTGAGACCCTCAAAAAATGAAAGAAAAAAAAAAGAAAAAGAAAGAAAAGAGAGGATGCTGAAGAGGTAGTGGTTGCAGAAGTGGTGCTCCTATCTTGGTTTCTTGCTGCTGCTTGGCTTGAATGTAGCCTGTCCTCACACTCCAATAATTCAGTGAGGGGAGGGCACACTTCCTCTTTGGTGGTGACTTTATCACCAAAGCAGGGGTCTGCTATGCTGTCTTTTTCTTACCATTCCATCTTTCAAAATTATGAGAAAAGACCCAAGTGTAGGAGAGGAAACGGGCAGGAGGGGAAGGGAATCAAGGTAGAGGGAAGTCTTTCAGTAGTGCGCAAGGACAGCAGCGGAGAGCATCTGTGCCTCCTTTCCTTCCCTTCATTACCCCGACCTCTCTATGCACCCACCCACCCATCTCCACCTTCCCCCCAAGCCTGCCAGCTTCCAAAATAATGAAGTGTCAAGGTGAATCAGACAGGAGACCACCATGGGAGAAGTGTCGACTTCTCCCCAGCTGCCCTTCTGGAACACTGAACTGCCTGCTGGGGCTTCTCAACTGGAAGGGCTGCAAATGACAGCGAATTAATTTGGGTATTGTGATGTTGAGGTGCCACCTCACTGCATGAATACAGTGTGCTGCTGGCTTCCTCTGGATCATCCAGGTGTCCCCAGCATCAGGCCATCACAAGCAAGTGTGACCCCTAAGGGAAGAGGTGACCTTAGGGGCCAGGACAGTCCAAGAGCCAGGAGGGAGTAAAGGCGTGGGGGTATACTCCAATGATGCCAACACAAAGGAAAGGCCAGCCTCTGGGTCAAACCCACAGTGCGGTGGAACGCTGGCCATCTGGCAGCAGATGGTTGTTCTATTCTAGACCTGGCCATTCCCCTGGAGAAAACCCCTTCCGTAATGGTGCTGTCAGCCCTGTTCTCAAATCACACCTCATGCTCAGATACAGCCAGGGTATGCAAACAAGAGCTGAAGTCTCAGCATTTGAAAAGAAGAGCAGTAATCTGTTTTAGTTTTTAATTGCCTCTTTAAAAGATTATTTTTTGTCTTGCCTGAACACGTAAAGGCAAAAATAATATAGTAAATATATGCATATTCATTTGTATATTTACACACACACACACAACACACACACAGTCGGCAATGTCCACTTTACAGAAGGGAAGAATCTGGAAGAATGAAGTTGAGCTCTACAGAGCAAAGCCAATGGAACAAAAGCTATGAACAGCAATACTGGCCCTCCTGCCCCAACCTGCTCCCAACAGAAGGGCTGAGCACCAGGGTAAATGGGCAGGGTGGGGCAGGAGGGGCCGGAGATGAGGTTTAGAAAGGGCTTGACCCCAGGAGGGGCCCCTGGCGGCAGCGGGGGAGGGGGTCACTGGAAAGTTTCTGGATCCCCAAGTCAAAAATGACGAAGGTCCAGATTCATGGGCCTATTTTCTTCATATTTAATTGCTTGAAATGCCCAGATCACGGAGTCCCCCCAAAAACCAACTAGGAGACGAGTACTGTATGTAAAAGCAAAGAGCCTTTATTCTTACACAAGTTTACAAACTCGGACTCTCTGTGTGTCCAACATATTGGAGTAATCAGAGAGCCTCGAACTCAGTTAGGGTTGGGTTTTTATAGTAGTAAAGGCAGGGATGAGGGACTTCTAAGGTTCAGGACCCCTGATTGACTGACAATTGTCTAGGGGTGTCCTGGTGAAAAACGATGGATGTGTGCTGGCTGGTGATCCTATCTACAACGTTTGGAACGTTAGGAATTTCCTTAGGATGGTCTCTTCCTGGGTGGTGCCTGAGTAGTCTCAGTTTATGGTCTTTCTTGGAACCAGGTATTGCCTGACGGTAAACTACTGAGGCTCAGGCCTCTACAGAGCTCATCATGGCTGGGTCCTACATTAACTGCAAGGAAGTCACAGGAAAATGGGGAGAGGGTCAAAGGTCAAGCTCAGGAATCATGCCTCAGGAGTGGTCCACCTTGATTTTTGGAGGCGAATCCTCTCACTTTTGTCTAGGACTCACTGGACAGGCTGCCTGGTCACTGAGCCCTACGATTGCCAGTCTTCACCTCCTGAGTGCTGAGGTTATAAGCATGTACCACCATGCCCAGTCTTCACCTGCTGAGTGCTGAGGTTATAAGCATGTACCACCATGCCCAGTCTTCACCTGCTGAGTGCTGAGGTTATAAGCATGTATCACCAGCCCAGTCTTCACCTGCTGCGTGCTGAGGTTATAAGCATGTACCACCATGCCCAGTCTTCACCTCCTGAGTGCTGAGGTTATAAGCATGTACCACCATGCCCAGTCTTCACCTCCTGAGTGCTGAGGTTATAAGCATGTACCACCATGCCCAGTCTTCACCTGCTGAGTGCTGAGGTTATAAGCATGTACCACCAGCCCAGTCTTCACCTGCTGCGTGCTGAGGTTATAAGCATGTACCACCATGCCCAGTCTTCACCTCCTGAGTGCTGAGGTTATAAGCATGTACCACCATGCCCAGTCTTCACCTCCTGAGTGCTGAGGTTATAAGCATGTACCACCATGCCCAGTCTTCACCTGCTGAGTGCTGAGGTTATAAGCATGTACCACCATGCCCAGTCTTCACCTGCTGAGTGCTGAGGTTATAAGCATGTACCACCATGCCCAGTCTTCACCTCCTGAGTGCTGAGGTTATAAGCATGTACCACCAGCCCAGTCTTCACCTCTTGAGTGCTGAGGTTATAAGCATGTACCACCATGCCCAGTCTTCACCTCCTGAGTGCTGAGGTTATAAGCATGTACCACCAGCCCAGTCTTCACCTCCTGAGTGCTGAGGTTATAAGCATGTACCACCATGCCCAGTCTTCACCTCCTGAGTGCTGAGGTTATAAGCATGTACCACCAGCCCGGTCTTCACCTCCTGAGTGCTGAGGTTATAAGCATGTACCACCAGCCCGGTCTTCACCTCCTGAGTGCTGAGGTTATAAGCATGTACCACCATGCCCAGTCTTCACCTCCTGAGTGCTGAGGTTATAAGCATGTACCACCAGCCCAGTCTTCACCTCCTGAGTGCTGAGGTTATAAGCATGTACCACCATGCCCAGTCTTCACCTGCTGAGTGCTGAGGTTATAAGCATGTACCACCATGCCCAGTCTTCACCTGCTGAGTGCTGAGGTTATAAGCATGTATCACCAGCCCAGTCTTCACCTGCTGCGTGCTGAGGTTATAAGCATGTACCACCATGCCCAGTCTTCACCTCCTGAGTGCTGAGGTTATAAGCATGTACCACCAGCCCAGTCTTCACCTGCTGCGTGCTGAGGTTATAAGCATGTACCACCAGCCCAGTCTTCACCTGCTGAGTGCTGAGGTTATAAGCATGTACCACCAGCCCAGTCTTCACCTGCTGAGTGCTGAGGTTATAAGCATGTACCACCAGCCCAGTCTTCACCTCCTGAGTGCTGAGGTTATAAGCATACCACCATGCCCAGTCTTCACCTCCTGAGTGCTGAGGTTATAAGGATACCACCATGCCCAGTCTTCACCTGCTGAGTGCTGAGGTTATAAGCATGTACCACCATGCCCAGTCTTCACCTCCTGAGTGCTGAGGTTATAAGCATGTACCACCATGCCCAGTCTTCACCTCCTGAGTGCTGAGGTTATAAGCATGTACCACCATGCCCAGTCTTCACCTCCTGAGTGCTGAGGTTATAAGCATGTACCACCAGCCCAGTCTTCACCTCCTGAGTGCTGAGGTTATAAGCATGTACCACTATGCCCAGCTTTTCATGTATGTCCTGGGGATCGAACTCACATGCAGGTTGTACTCTAAGTACCTAACTAAATGAGCTATATCCCCAGGCCCCAGAAAAATCTTTCTAATTAAGAAGTGCACTCCCTAGTCTGGCTCCCACTTTCCACTTCCAGGCTAGCAAAGAGGACAAAAGCTGAATTAGAAGGCTCTAGCAACCCAGCAAAGGTCCATTCTAGAAGGTTCAACAGGAATGTTGGAAATACACTTTTCAGACCATAAAGAGGTATCAAAGAAAACTCAAACTGATCTGTGCCCTCAGCATTTCCCTCCAATGTCCCTGGTGCTAACAGGGCCACCTAGGGTCAGAAAAGACAAATCTACTGCAAGACAAGATGTCTGGGTGGTAGCCCAGTTCTGCCTGCTGACCACTGTGCAACTGGGGCCAGGTGCTAAGCTTCTGAGTTCTAGGGCTCCCATGAGTATGACAGAGACACTAACGGGCATTTAATATGATTAACAGAAATAAGGAGACAGCATACACAGTAAGTGCTACGTAAGAGTCTCACCAGTGCTTCTCAGTCTGGTTTCTGGTTTACCTTCAGCCTCACGCTGGAGAAGGAACAGAGGCTGAGAGGGCACCAGGTCACAGTCACACAGGCATGAGCTATCTCATCTCAGTTTCGTTTCCAGTGCTCGCTCACTCTGCACATCTCTTCCTATGGTCTTCAGTCATGTGGGAAAATGTTTCTGCCTTTTGAAAAGTCAGGCTGCTTCTATAATTGTTGCAGACACACCAGAGTTTTATAGCAATGCTGAGGTCACGTGACATGAACCCAGTAACCTGCATCCAATCTATTCCTCTTTTCTAAAACTACAGTGGATACATGGTCCTTTACATTGCCACATGTATGTTAGAGCCAGCCTGTCAACTTCTACATCTCCAAAAGCCTTGTGGCACTTTGACTGGGACTGCATCACATCCACAAATCAACTTGGGGAAAGATAAAACCTTAGCAGCACTGTGCCACCACTGAGGGACGTGACAGCTGTCTCCATCACAGCCTCTTCCACTTCCTCAGCGGGGTCTCACAGTCCAGAAGCACTACCACACCACCTCCTCACAGGACGTGTGCATGTATTTGTTTAGGCCGTGTCCGAGGGGACGAGTGTGCAAACACATTCTGGTCTGTAGGTACAGGCAGGCAAACGCCACAGAGCATGGGCAGAGGCCAGAAGACACCTTTCAGATGCCAGCCTTCACCTTCCTACCCTGACTGAGGGAGCTTCTCCACTGCTGCACAAGCCAAGCTAGCTGGTCCACAGGCCCCCTTGATTCTCCTGCCCCAGCCTCTGTCGTGGCTGAGGTGATATGTCCAGCTCTCGCATGGCTCTGGAGAATGCAAACTCAGGTGTCATCTACCCACAGAGCTGACCCTCCAGTCCAAGGTCGTCTCTAGGTTGTACATTTTTATTCAACTTTATGCTCTAAATAACTTACAATTTTTGAGATAAGTATAAAAGACATTGCTTTAAAACTTTGTTTTTAATTCTTTGATGCTACCATATATTTTAAAAATGACCGTTCAGTCCTCGTTTTAGATACTACTAAATTAAATTGCTTTCTTGGTCTTAATATATATTTCAAATATCCAGGTTTTCTTCCCTGACAGTCAGGTCAATCCATGAGCAGCTTTCCCCCCTTCTTTGATTTCAGGCCTCTCCTAAGTTTTTTCCTGTTCTCCAACACTGGACAGAACCTCAAACCAGTGTTAATACTGGAAAACAATGCGTATTCAATTACATTGCTTCTTTTAATTATGATGACAGCATTTTACAAGTGCTCTTTGTTAAACTGCATTAAGTTCCTTAATGTTTCTAATCTGCTAAAGATTTGTCCCAAATGGGTGTTAAGTGCTGTCCAAGATCTTCATGCATCAGCTGACATTATTACTCAAGTTTTTCTGCTTTATCTTGTTAATAAGTAAATTATACAGACTTTCAAATGTAAAAGTTAAGATTCCTTCCTCAGATAAAAAGGCTTGGTGTGTGTGTGTGTGTGTA
Organism: Chionomys nivalis; assembly: GCF_950005125.1. Taxonomy (NCBI): domain Eukaryota; kingdom Metazoa; phylum Chordata; class Mammalia; order Rodentia; family Cricetidae; genus Chionomys; species Chionomys nivalis. Next base: position 38,852,792 of record NC_080108.1, on the reverse strand, counting down.
TGTGTGTGTTGGGGGAATGTGTGTGTGTGTGTGTGTGTGTGTGTGTGTGTGTGTGTGTGGTGGGGGAAAGTATATGGAAATGGAATCTCAGACCTCATGCTGATCTACCACTAAGTTACCTCCTCCCTCGGCTCTATTTTTAAGTGCTTTGTTAACGATTCCCTGTTTATGCTTATGAGAGATCTTCAATGGGGTTTCATATCAGAACGACACTAACTCGACTAAGGGAAGAAGTGTCTTCTATCTTCTGAAAAGATTCATATTAAGTCTCTTTCCTTAAATGTTTTATAGAACTTATCAATGAAACAGCTAGATTACAGAGATCTTTATGGGAAATTTTTATTATTGTTGTTATCATTATTATTACTATTATTGGTTTCTCTGTAGCTCTCACTATCCTGGAACTAGCTCTATAGAGGAGGATGACCTTGAACTCAAGAGATCTGTCTGCCTCTGCCTCCTGAGTGTGGAATTAAAGGCACGCCCCACAAGGGAGAATATTTTCTAAAGATTTAATTATTTATTTATTTAGTTTGTTTGTGTGCATGCATGCATGCCGCATATTTATAAGTGTCCATGGGAGACTTGGAATTATGGGTGATAATAAGCCACCTGACGTGAATTTTGAAAACCAAACTTGGGCTCTCCGAAAGAGCAGCAAGTGCTCTTAACTACTGTGCCATCTCTCCAACCCTGATAATTTCTTTATAGGCAATGATTTTGATAGGTAAATGATTTCCTTATTAGATATGGTGATATTTAAAGGGTGTGGTTCCACCCACTGTAATCAGAGCAGTTCAGAAGCTGAGATAGGAGGATTAAGAGTTCAAAACAAGTCTTGGCTGAGTGATGCTGTCCCAATATAAATATATATTATATAATATATATGTGTGTGTATATAGGGATAATACATACACACACACACAGAGTCAGCCTTTTATTTGTATCAGTTTTGTACCAAATATAAATATGTATTATATAATATGTGTGTATATATAAGGATCATACATATATACACATAAAATCAGTCTTTCATTTGATTCAGTTTTGGTATATTTTCCTTTTCGCATACTAGCCTGCTGAATCTAAGTCAATGAGTTTTCATCATAAGACTGTATAATTTCCTTACCATCCTTTAATAAGTAGTTAAACTGTAGCTTATAATGACGTTCATCCTAAGATTAGGATTTTGTGTCCCTTCCTCTATTCCCTTCAGAAGTCCAGCTGGAGCTTCATCAATGCTGTTGATTTTCAAAGAACTGTTTTTGGCTTTTCCTTTGTGTTATTTCACTAAGTTCTGCTTTCCCCTTCATTAGCCAGTTCCTTCTGGCTCCTTCAGATTGTTTTCCTTGGTGTTTCAGTGCCGGTGTCTGCTCCTCCTTCTCTAGGATTATGTCTGAATGCTGCTCTAGCTACAGCCTGCACATGGAATGTGCTGCTTTAACTGCTCCTCAATTTAGAGCCCTCAAAGATTTTTTACAAAGGGTACTGGGGCTAGAGATGGCTTAGTGGTTAAGAGCACTTGTTTATCCGTCAGAGCGCGTGGGCTCAGCTTCCAGAGCCACATGGCAGTTTACACATGTGTACATATCTTTAGTTTCAGAGTCCACATAATACACAGACATACATGTGAGCAAAACATTCATGCACATAAAATGAATATTTACAAGGATATATTTTATCATCTGAATACGTGTATATGTGCATGTATGTGTATTAGTGTGACATGTGAGCAATCCACAGAGGGCAGAAGATGGTATCAGGGCCCTGGAGTTAAGAGTTACAGAGGTCATGACCTGTCAATATGGGTGCTGAATGAGCAGCAACCACTAGAGCCAACTTTCTAGCCCTGTTTTTATATTTTTAAGTCACTTCAAAAAAAAAAAAGCTGCAAAAGTATACAAAATATTGTCCACCTTCATTCACACCCAGATCTGAGAATTCCATTTCATCAATCCCCTTTTCTCACTCTTCATTTTGATCTGTGAGCGATCCAGTTACCTCACCATCCGCCATGGGTGTGCTTGTCACTAACATCAACAGCATACCACCTAGGAATTCAACTATCAAAACTAAACACCTTCACCTCCAAGGACCCTCAGCACCCATGGGCTCTGTATTTGTAGATACAACCAATCCTGGGTCAAAAGTGTTAAAATATATGCCTACCCACCACCAGAGCCAGGTATGTGACTGATGTGGGATAATCCTTTTGTACACTTTGAAGATGTGTTGCTGTTTTACCTTGCCTGATTGGTTTAATAAAGAGGTAAACAGCCAATAGCTAGGCAAGAGAGGATAGGCAGGACTTCTGGAGAGAGATAGGAATTTTGGGAAGAAGAAAGATGGGATTCACTAGCCAGACATGGAGGAAATGGGACTCATGGTACTGAGGAGAGGCAACAAGCTACGTGGCAGAACGTAGGCTAATATAAACGGGTCAATTTAAATTACAAGACCTAGTTGGAAGCAAGACTAAGCTAAGACCAAGCTTTCATAATTAATAAGAAGTCTATATGTCATTATTTGGGAAAGACCACCTACATATGATCCCAGCCTCTTGGGAGGCTAAGGTCACAAACTCAAGGCCTTGCAGGGCTGCTTAGCAAGATCCAGTCTGAAACATAAAAAGGGGCTGGGGACGTCACTCAGTGGTAGAGTACTTGCCGAGTATAATTAAGCCTCTAGGTTCAGGTCCCAGAACTAAAAGATGGGGAGGGAATCTCAACATTTTTAAAAATCATACTTTTTCCTCTTGTCAGCATTCACAAAAGACAACAGGACAGCACCTTCTTTTTCTCTGACTTTCGTGACCATGACTCCAGTGAAGAATGTTTTGAGTCATTCCTCGGAAGGCTTTTTATTTGCCTGTGAGTTTCACCTATTTCTGTTTGGGGGAGGGAGGACTGGTCTGACAGCAACTGTTCCTGCAGCATCAGGAATGAAGGAAAGAGACTCAGTCTCTCCTGACTAGAGGTCCCAGATGGAAATCCTGCCCATCTGCTTGATTGGCATGATGCTTCTGGCATCTATAAACTGGGGCTAGATCCGCTATGGGGGCCTTAGAACACTTCACAAAGTCTTTCCAAGAACCTATTTGATTATGCTTAGGGTGCCAGCCATAGAATTAAAAGTATATGTAGTAAGAAAGGGTTACAGTGAAAAGAAAAAGCTCCCTGCTTAACATTAAAAGAATCATCCAAATGAGCAGCCTCTCTGTGCAAGGCTTGGCACACCAATGGCAGGGAAAGCAGAGGAAATGCTGGCTGAACACCAGGATATGGAAGTCTCTAGTCCAAGTTTTCCTGCTCCAAAAATGGCCTTGATAAGTCACTTACTCATGCAGGAAGGTTCTCCTCGAATCCCCCCAGATTTAACTTCTGTGTACCACAGTTTCCTTACCTGAGAGGCATACACAACTCTACTCATCCTTTCTCTATGCCTGGTCAGGAAGTTATGTAACAATACATGATTGGGTGTGCTGGAACGGAGAAGAGCAACAGGGCTTCAGGAAAACATCTGAAACCATAGAAATCAGAAGCCTTGGTGGGAATGCAAGAGAAAAAAAACAAGGATTAGAACAGAGGAATCTATTCTGTGTGCATGCACTGTCCAGTATGATAGCTATCAGCCTATGTGGCTCCTGACATTGAAATCCATTTCATGGGTCACACTAACTCCATTCTCATCAGACACACAGGGACTTAGCTGCTATGCTGGAATGATCCAGGCGACCACAGACAGCTGTATGGACAGCACTAACAGCAGTATTTTATACCTGTGCTCCTGTTGCTACCTGACAGTGTCGCTACTGAAAAAAAAAAACAACCCACTACCAACAACAAAAAAACAAAACAAAAAACTCAACACGACCCCTTGAAACCAAACCAAACAAAAATATCTCAGAGTGGAAAAGGAACCAGTCTCAAGGAGGGCATGGGCTCTGTCCAAAGCAGAACACCATCAGTTGAGAAATTCAGGAAGAACTAATATTGCTTCTCAGTATTGCTTATTGTTACAGGTTGAGAAAACTGCGGCCAAGGGAAAGCAAATGTCCCACCAAAGGAGCTGGCATCAGAGTTCAAAGGGGAATCCTGGCGTTTAATAACACTGGCTTCGCAGCAGGACACGACTTTCAATAGGAGTTCTGTCACTTACTAGCCGCCATCTCTGAGTCTCACTCTTCCTACCTGCAAAGTAAGGAACAATTGTCCCAACTCTGCCATACTGTCATGAGAATTGAAGAGACAGTGGCATCTACGAAGTACTCAGCAGGGGCACCTGCCAACCATGGAGAATGCTACCCGTTGCTGTTAATAGCAAATACATTGCTCTTTACACCACACCACAAACCCTGACTGGGGAGACTGTGGCCACCACAAGCATTATTGTCACAGATCTGGTAAGTATAGGAAGGAACAGCTTAGTAAAGAGTGCCAGGGGAGGAGAATGAGGAACACACTGTACAGCTGTAAGGGTAGAAGAGCTCCCATAATCCCACGCAGCAGAAGAAACTCTACCTTGAGATGTGCAAAGGGAATTGTACCATGTATGTGTCTGTGTGCTCTTATATCTTAGTAGATGTCTGAGGAGTGGAAAAGATGTTTGCATTCTACGACCCTCATGCGGAGTCTACCTCAGAAGCCTGATCTAATAGATCACAGTTCTGTCAGCACCTCACACAGCTACCCCAAGAGAGACTCATCTAAGCCTGTTTCAGACAGAGGGCTCTGAAGTCTCCATGGCTTCTCTGAGTGCCTACTGTGCAACTGAGCCCCTGACCTCGTGCCTCACAGGTATGACATTTAAAAAATATAGTAACCACTCACTCTGAGGAACCCTGAAAGCCACCATGCATGAACTAGACAGATGAGATAGTACAATGAGACACTAACAGGGGAGGCACACTCTAAGTGAGCAGAGATTTTTGCTAATTCACCATGGCCTCAAATGCCTGTCTTCTAAAATATGATAAGAAAGTGAAGTGGCCTCCATAGGCTCCGGTGTTTCAGCACTTGGTTCCCAGCTGAGCGGACGGTGCAGAGGGAAAGGCTGTGGAGCTTTCAGGAGGTGGAGCTCCGCTAGAGGAAGCAGCTCCTCGAGGCTGGGCCTTAAGGCTTCAGAGCCTGGCCCTACTTCCTTTTTCCCTCTGCTCCTGATCATGATGCAATGTGACAGGCAGTTTGAGACTCTGGTTGCCATGCCCCAAGCATGATGCACTGCATCTCTTCTGGAACTGTGGCCCCAAGCAAGCCCTTCTCTTGCGCTGCTTTGTCAGGGCTTTTTCCAGTAACCAGACAATGAAGAACCTCCTGAGTCTCCAACTCACCTTGCTGTCCCAGCTTTACTGCAGTGTCTCCAGGGAAAAAGAAAGCCTAAGGTGGTTCTGCTCAGACCTACAGTGTGTATCAGGGACGGAGGCAGGATCTGTGCTGGGGCCCGACTCATCTGGAACCATCCAGCGTCAGAGCTGAGACAAGCACTGCTCCATAGCTGCCTCTCCACTCCGACCAGAAAGCCACACCAAGTTCAACCTGTGTCCTTCTCTTAAGGGCTTTGCTCTACAAGTTCCGCTCCTTTGGGAAATGCTAGGGCTCTGTGTTCTCACTATCCCATGCCAAGTCCAAGAGCCTTACATAACCACTGCCCCTGAGCATCCGAGTATGAATGACTGAGAAGAACACAAGAGCCATGGGAGTGATGATCAACAGCCAGCTCCAGCTCTGTGAGCTAACTGTATTTCCCCAAGAGAGCCACAGCCAGCTCCAGCTCTGTGAGCTAACTGTATTTCCCCAAGAGAGACACAGCCAGCTCCAGCTCTGTGAGCTAACTGTATTTCCCCAAGAGAGCCACAGCCAGCTCCAGCTCTGTGAGAGCTAACTGTATTTCCCCAAGAGAGCCACAGCCAGCTCCAGCTCTGTGAGCTAACTGTATTTCCCCAAGAGATCCACAGCCAGCTCCAGCTCTGTGAGAGCTAACTGTATTTCCCCAAGAGAGACACAGCCAGCTCCAGCTCTGTGAGCTAACTGTATTTCCCCAAGAGAGACACAGCCAGCTCCAGCTCTGTGAGCTAACTGTATTTCCCCAAGAGAGACACAGCCAGCTCCAGCTCTGTGAGCTAACTGTATTTCCCCAAGAGAGCCACAGCCAGCTCCAGCTCTGTGAGCTAACTGTATTTCCCCAAGAGCCATAGAAATTAAAGTTCCCTGCAACCTGAGGCAATCTACTAACAAAATGTACACTTGGATATTTGTTTATTGCTTCATGGTTTATAAAACACTCTTACATTCATGGACTCACCTGACAACAACGTGGGCAGTAAACCCAGTAAAAGACAATATATTTATTTGATAGATGCAGATTGCCTAAGAATCAAGCCAGAGTATAAACATTTGGGGGATTTGGGGAGGATTTTTTTTTTTTTTTTTGAGACAGTGTTTCAAGTATCACAGGCTAGCCTCATACTGACTACATATGTAGAAGGAGCTGTGGGCTGGCCTGGGAGCTGCGGGCTGCATTCCTGCCACCCGGCTCCCAGCCGCCAGCTAGCTCACGCCCGAAAATAACAACACACAAACTCTATTCATTTAAACACTGCTTGGCCCATTTCTATTCATGTGTGTAGCACCCCAAGGTGCGCTTACCTGGAAGATTCTAACATCCTGGGTCGGAGCTTCATCGCATCTGCCCTGGAGCACAGCGGCATGGCATCTGCACCAGAGAGGAGAGCTAAGGCGTATGAGCTCACTTCCTCTTCCTCCCAGCATTCTGTTCTGTTTACTCCACCCACCTAAAGGCTGACCAATCAAATGGGCCAAGGCAGTTTCTTTATTAGCCAATGACCTTCCTCCATCATACATAGCCTAGAATGACCACGAACACTTACCAAGTGCTAGAATGGAATGCATACACCACCACACCTGGCTTATGAGGTGCTAGAAATCAAAGCCGGGGGTTGTGCATGCACACCAACTGGCTTGCATTACCCCCACAATATAAAGATTTTTAAGTTCTCTGATGTGGGATTCCATCTGTATGCTGTGAATATGTTTTGTTACCATTGGTTAATAAAGAAATTGCTTTGGCCTATTGCAGGGCAAAATAAAACCTGGTGGGAAATCCGAACAGAAATATATAGAGTGAAAGAAGGTGGAGTGGAAGAGACATCATATAGCTGCCCAAGAAGCAAGAGGTAACAAACCACGAGCCTCAGGGTAAAATAAAAAATAATAGAAATAGGTTAATTTAAGATGTAAGAGCTAGCTAGAAATATGCCTGAGTTGTTGGCCAAATAGTGTTGTAATTAATATAGTTTCTGTGTGGTTATTTGGGTCTGGGAAGCCAGGAAACAAATGTGCAGGCTCTGCTTATAGTCCTCGCCCTATCCTGTCCTTTCTCACCCAAATGCTGCTGTGTGTGTTCACACTGGTAGTCAGCAGGAACTGCAAGGAAGTACAGCCATGGAGAAGATGATCAGAATGACCACGTTAACTTTTCCTGGTAAAGAACTTTCCTTATTCAAACTCATTTTGCTGGCTATGGAAACACATATATTTTGCTCAGCAACCATGAGCAACATTTCCAAGCCAGCTGCATTTCCTAATGTGGTCCATAGAAGATATCCCTACATGGCCTCCCTGCATCTGTGGTCAACACTCCCCCAGCTCTGTCTTCTGTTTTGCCCTCCGCACCCCCAAACATCTGGTCCCTCTGAATAGCCAGAGGCTTTGTGATCAACTGCATAGCAGCTGTTCATTTGCTAAGGTATCTCTGTTTGCTTCCATTCCTGCTACCCAAGGCTGGTTTCCTTACCCTACACCCAGTTCCCCACTTGGATGACAACAAAGAGCCAATAAGAAGGCTTTCTTCCAGACAGCAATCTGCAGCTACAGGAGATGGCCATCAGCACTGACAGTGTTCACACAGAGAACCACTGCAGCACAGAATGGAATTATGCAAGCATGCAACCAGGCAAATTTTAACCTTTCCCTTCCAGTCTCTACTCAGTGGCCCATACAACTGACATGGGGCCTTGTGGTTCTGATGGCTGCACATGGGCTGGGCCTGGCCTGGGATGGTGGTGCATGCCTTTAATCCCAGCACTTCAGAGGCAGAAGCATGTGGATCTCTATGAATCCAAGGCCAACCTGGTCTACATAGTGAGTTCAGGACAGTGAGGGATAAGTAGAGAGACCCTTTCTCAAGAAAAAGGAAGGAAGGAAGGAAGGAAGGAAGGAAGGAAGGAAGGAAGGAAGGAAGGAAGGAAGGAAGGAAGGAAGGAGAAGAAAGGGAGAGACAGAAAGAGATAGGTTTGGCTGTGCTTCCTTTGAAGTGGCAAGGGTAGGTTTTTCACTTTAGCTGCCCTTAGAGTACACTCAGGCCTCTCCTAATGCTCAGGACACTACAAAGCAGAGGCAAGAACAGAAGGTGAACACATTTGGAGAAGAAAAGTGAATGTAGGGCTGGCTCCTAAGGTAGCCATCCAATAAAAAGTACCCAAAAAGCCTGGCACAGAAAGACTTGATTCAGGCCAGTGCCAAGAAGAGAAAGGTTCCACTGATGGAAAGGCCTTCAAGCAAGAAGCTCCAAGCAGCAGTAACCACCAGATCCATGATGATAGCTTGATAACTGAAAAGCCAATCACTCAGAACAAGGTTCCAAACAGTGGTTAAGCACTCAGAACAGAATTCAATCCCTGGGCAATGAACTGACAGACTACAGACCACTGCTTTGGTTAGGGATTTTGTGCAAACGGCTGGAAACAGTTGAAGAGGCCCACTTCTATAGATTGAGCTGATGTGACCGAAGAAGGTATTTGGTAAGGACAAAAGAGAAGTCAGGGATCATCACAGTCTAGAAATAAGATACTAGCTCTAAGTTGAACAAATTCTAGACCAAAACTCTATAAAAGGACCAAAGACAAAAGAGATGGAGGAAGTGTGGGAATAGGTAAGACCAGTAATCAAACAACAGACCTCAGTAGGGAACAAGAGCCATGTGTCTGGTGGTTGGCAGGTGCAAAGGTAAGTGTGGAGAACTGGAGGAGTCATCCAAGCAGCCATGGATAAAAGAAAGGAAGCACCAGGAATATTGAATGGTATGGCACCCACTCTGGTTTGCTATGAATGACATCATCAGTCCAGTAGGGTGCTTTGGCAGGCCTGAATCCAGAAGGTTTCTTATGACAGGCCAGAAATTTTGAATTTCACCCAGGATGGAAACACTGGAAATCAAGGACATCCCTGTAACTATTAGCTGAGCACTGTTGTGTGCAGAGCAGTAATCAAGGTGATGGGAACACAATAGTGAGCAAGATCAAACACAATCCTGGCACCCAAGTTCAACGCATATGGCTGAGGCTGTGGACTGTGCTTGGCACCTTCTGAAGCAGGAGCCAGAACACTCTCTCCTCTCTCTCTCTCTCTCTCTCTCTCTCTCTCTCTCTCTCTCTCTCTCTCTCTCTCTCTCTCTTTCTCATACACACACACACTCTCTCTCCTCTCTCCCTCTTCCATATTCTCCAACAGTCTTCATTAAACATCCAGCAAATGTACCTTATAGAAATCTGTATTTTTTGTTGGTGGTCTTTTGATGGGGGGGATGGAGGTTTGGGGGGGGGGTCTTATGTTTGGGGGTATTTTGAGTTCTGTTAGCATCTTTCTGTTTTTATTGCTAATGATTAAACCCAGGGCCTTGTGCATCATGGGCAAGTATTCTACCACCAAGCTGTATCTCCAACCCTGTTCTCTCTCTTTTATAAGGATATTAAACAAATAGAATGGACAAAATTTTTATTTTTAGTCTCTACTTTGGCAACAAGGTAGGGCTAGCTAGGTGAGGAGAAACTAGAGACAATGGGTTACCAAGCAGAGCACTGTCACCAAGGTGAGGCAGTAGATAATGGGTTCAAGTCAGAGAAGCACTGGGAGACAAGAGTGTGAGCCCTTGGCCAGTCAACTCTTGCACAGCCCACTTAGCTGCCTCCTTCGAACCCTCCCTAAACTTTTATGAGATTCACTTTCACCCTGGGCCAGCCCAGTTTTCAAGGTTAAATACAACAAAAGATGGTTGGTCAGCTCCAGGGTGACCTGGGCCACTCACACTTTTGCAGTGTGTGCTGGGGACAAATGAGGTCACCGAGGCTTTAAATCAGAGCTGACAGGTTTTCTTTGCTGCTGAGAAAGCAAACCAGAGACACCCTGGGTACAGACACTGGTGGCTTGGCTCCCTCAACAGTGTTACACTGTCCGGACCTGCGTAGAAACTGACTGTGGATTACTGACGATCCCAGGCCCCATTGTTCTCACAGGGTCTTCGTCTAAGAAGCTTTCACCATGAGAGAGCAGATTGTGCCTACAATTTCCAGTGATTAAGACAAAAGGGCAGTTTGGATCCACACTTAACAAAACCCATATCTGAAACATACAGTGGCTTTGGTCCAATAAAGGCACTTTTATATAGTATTTTACAGTGAACGTTTTATTTGCATCTTTCCAAAATCCTATGAGCAAAGTAAATAATACAATTACTCTGCAGTTGAGAAAACTAAGTCTGAGAAAGACTTGGATGATTGATAGGTATGGAGAAGAAAGTCCAACCTAGATCTTGTTCCACATTCAAGATACTGTATATCAGATCTCACCTCCAACTCCAGCCAGCAAAATGCTTTGCTATATTCATGAGTTAATGTTGCAGCCCTTACTGAGACTATCTTTGTCCTAGCTCTCTTCCTCAGAAAATGCTATCCAAAGCCAGGAGAGGGCCACCAGGACTACCTACCACCCAGTTAAAACAAAGACAGTCAAAGAGGAAGCTGCTGAGGAACAGGACAAGAATGAGTAGAAAGGGAGATGGTGTCTGAAAGCCAAGTTCAAGTCCCCAGTCTATCATCTACTTTGTAACTGCAAATGAGTGTGAGCTTTCCCTCAGGACTGCAGCTCTAGACTGGCAATGGCCTTGCCACCATTCAGCACTAATAATGGTGTCTTTGAGCTCTTATCTCTAGAGAGCACTAGACTGTGCTAGATGAACCCACTAGAGAATAAGGTCAGTTGATCCTTCTAGTGGCTTGAGCTTATGCCTTGAGATCCTCACTCCTAGTGTTTGATCTAACGAAGATCTAAGCCACCCACCATGAGTTCCTACTCTTGTTGGCACATAATCTACCACCTACAACACTGTTCCCAGACTGGCCCTAATTATACAAAAATCAACAGGGCCATGCCTTTCCTCAAAGAATACAAGTTTAATTTAAGAATAGACATACTAAAGAAGTTAAAATGGCCAAAAGATACTTAAGGTCATGCTCAACCTCCTTAGCGATCAGAGAAATGCAAATCAAAACAACTTTGAGATATCATCTTACACCTGTCAGAATGGCTAAAATCAAAAACACCAAGGATAGCCTTTGCTGGAGAGGTTGTGGAGAAAGGGGTACCCTCATCCATTGCTGGTGGGACTGCAAACTTGTGCAACCACTTTGGAAATCAGTGTGGCGGTTTCTCAGAAAAATTGGGATCAACCTACCCCTGGACCCAGCAATACCACTCTTGGGAATATACCCAAGAGATGCCCTATCATATGACAAAAGCATTTGTCCAACTATGTTCATAGCAGCATTATTTGTAATAGCCAGAACCTGGAAGCAACCTAGATGCCCTTCAATGGAAGAATGGATGAAGAAAGTGTGGAATATATACACATTAGAGTACTACTCTGCGGTAAAAAACAATGACTTCTCGAATTTTGCATGCAAATGGATGGAAATAGAAAATACGATCCTTAGTGAGGTAACCCAGACCCAAAAAGAAGAACATGGGATGTACTCACTCATAATTGGTTTCTAGCCATGGATAGGGGCCACTGAGTCTATAATTTGTGATCCTAAAGAAGCTAAACAAGAGGGTAAACCCAAGGGAAAACATATAGTTATCCTCCCAGCTATGGGAAATAGTCATGACTGATGGGCAAAAAATTGGAATCTTGGGGGTGGGGTGGGATGGGGATGAGGGGTGATGGGGAGAGAAAAGTGTGAAGGAGAGGATGAGGGGAACTGGGGGAATCGGGGTGAATGGGGATAAAGAAAGGTTGGATAGGGGAGCAGGGAAACTCATACCTTAGGTAAGGGAGCCACCTAAGGGGTGACAAGAGACTTGAACTTGGAATGACTACCAGATGCCCAGGGCAATGTCCCCAGTTAGTTCATTGGGGCACCTGAGGATAGGGAACCTGAAATGAACCTATCCTATAATCTTACTGATGAATATCTTGCATATCGCCATAGAACCTTCATCTAGCGATGGATGGAGATAGAGCCAGAGACCCACACTGGAGCACCGGACTGAGCTCCCAAGGTTATAATGAGGAGCAGAAGGAGAGAGAACATGAACAAGGAAGTCAGGACCATGAGGGGTGCACCCAACCACTGAGACAGTGGGGCCGATCTATTGGGAGCTCACCAAGGTCAGCTGGACTGCTACTGAAAAAAACATGGGATAAAACCGGACTCTCGGAATGTGGCGGACAATGAGAGCTGACGAGAGGCCAAGGAGAATGGCACAGGAACTTTCATCTGGCGATGGATCGAGAGAGAGACAGAGACCCAATTTGGATCAACCGTCTGAGCTCTTAAGGTCCAAATGAAGAGCAGAAGGAGGGAGAACATGAGCAAGGAAATCAGGACCACGAGGCGTGCACCCACCCACAGTGACAGTGGAACTGATCTATTGGGAGCTCTCCAAGGCCAGCTGGACTGGGACTGAATAAGCATGGGTTGAAACTGGACTCTCTGAACATGGCGGACAATGAAGGCTGATGAGAAGCCAAGGACAATGGCACCAGGTTTCGATCCTAATACATGAACTGGCTTTGTGGGAGCTTAGCCTGTTTTGATGCTCACCTTCCTGGGCCTGGATGGAAGTGGGAGGACCTTGGTCTTCCTGTAGGGCAGGGAATTTGGACTGCTCTTCAGTAGCGAGAGGGAGGGGGAATGGACTGGGGGAGGAGAAGAGGAGTGGGGATAGGGGAGGGGAGAGGGGGGAGGGGGCAATGTGTGGGAGGAGGGGAGGGAAATGGGAAACGGGGAGCAGTTGGAAATTTTAATTAAAAAAGAATAAAAAAAATATATAATAAAAAAAAACAAAAACAAAAAAAAAAAAAAAAGAATAGACATACTAACTTCTATAGTACTAGTAAATACTACTCTGTAGAACTGGTATCAACTTCATCTTTTATTTTGATATAACCCAGTAGGACATGGTAAACAGTCTGAAGTAAATAAATACACCATGCAGTGGGAACTGAGAAGATAGAGTTTACCAGGGTGTTCTCTTCTCTGTGTCAAAGCTTCTGTCTTCAGATCCCCTGTGGTCTACTCCTAAATTGAAAGAACACTTCTCCTCCTCCCGGAACTGATCCTTTCACAGTGATGGTGGCTGGGCTCTGACTTCCCTCCCTTATACATCTCTGTGCACAAGCTTTCTCTCCCTCCCTTCAGGCATACTTTGGCTTCCCTGTTCTAATTTATGCGAGCCAGGCTTCCTGTCAGGATGCTGAGTCTGTTCCTGTCTCCAGTAACTACTTCATCCATCTCTGCAAGGGGCACACACACCTGAAGCCTAAACCCCCACATACCATCATCCACCAGTTGTCATGCTCCGGTACCCTCACCATCCCCAAAGCTAATGACCTTTTTCTCCATACTCAACTCACTGACCTCCCAGCTTCTGGGACACTGCTGTGACACTTTCCCCTCTCCTATCAATACTCAGTCTGGCTGGCTGCTGCTCTTCCTCTGCTTGCCTCCAAATACAAATTCTTGCCAAGATTCCCCTGCTACTTACATTAGCTCCCTTGAGAACTAATTTAATGTCAAGACTTCCAACTCAGGAAGCCTTTCCAGGCACCAGCCTCACCCTAACCCTTTAGCATCCAACAAAACCACAGGGACTGAAATGTCAGGAAAGAAAAGGTCTCCATGGATATGGGGCAGGACAATTATATGTTCACCCTCAGACTCTCCATAGCTTTTGTCACATTCTGCCTGCCCTGCCATGAACTTGAGCCTCCTATTCATTCACAAGCTCCCAACACAGGAGCTGCTCCGCTCACCTGCACCCACCTGCTACCATGGAGTTCAGAGACAGGCATGTTGAACAAGCGTAAGTGATAAAGTGCTAACACACTGTGAGCCTCTTCACTGGAAGCCCCAGAAGGGGCGAGTGCCTGTGTAGGCAAAGCCTCTCTGTGCTCTCTGCAGGCCACTGGATGCTTTCCCAACTTTCTGAGCTGAAGAGCACAGACTAGAGGCCAGGAGAGGTAAAGAGGGGCACACACCTCTAATCCATTCATTTTCCATCTGGTCAACCAGTAAACAGCACTGCTCTAGTCAGCTTTGACTGTCAACTTGACACAGCCTAGAGTCAGGAGAGATGAAAGCTATGAATAAGAAGCTGCCTACGTAAGACTGGCCTGTGAACATGTCTGTGAGGGATTGCTTTGATTATTAATTGATGGAGAAGGGACCAGTCTATTAGTAGCAGTGCTAGCAGTACCATGCCTCGGCAGGTGGTCCTGCACCATGTAAAGAAGCAGGCAGAGCATGAACCTTCCTGTGAGTGAGATCCTTAGTAGGAAATAACACTGCGGAATAGCGCCGGGCGGTGGTGGCGCACGCCTTTAATCCCAGCACTCGGGAGGCAGAGGCAGGCGGATCTCTGTGAGTTCGAGACCAGCCTGGTCTACAAGAGCTAGTTCCAGGACAGGCTCCAAAACCACAGAGAAACCCTGTCTTGAAAAACCAAAAAAACAAAACAAACAAACACTGCGGAATAGCAAATATTCCTGCCTTCAGTTTCCTGCCTCACTTCCCTCAGTGATAGAATGTGTCCTGGAAGTGTGAGATGAAATAAATCCTTTCCTCCCCTTGACACAAAGTTGCTTTTGGCCAGAGTTTCATCACAGCAACAGAAGGGGAACTAGGACATCCACTAAGCACCTCGAAGGTACAGGGAATAGTCTAGATACTGAGACTGCAACTTTCAACATGAAAGACAAGCCCTTTGTTCTCCTTTGCATTCTAGTGAAAAAAGCAAGATGCTAAAGGAAAAAAAGCAGGCAGTGGCTGCATCCTAGTAGCTCTTTTCCTATTCTCTCTCTCCAGCATGGCTGTGCTGTCCAGAGGCTCTCTCCTGCACGTTCCCATGGGCAGATCCACTGCCGTGCAGTTTGCTCTATCTCTCCCTGCAATGCCCAGCACCCATGTGTTGGTTTCTAATCCCCAACAGAACAAGCTTTGCTTGGTTGTTATGGTCTTGGAGAGGGCACCAAAGGCCCTTTTCTGGGAAAGATTTAGGGCTGTCAGGTCCCTAGAGTCTAAGACCTCAGGTTCCTCTGGCAACAGCATGAATGCTAAGGGGTTCCTGCCAGAGAGTCACTCGGGGATGCTTTTTTTCAGGTTGTGTTCAATTCTGTCAGAGCCCTCCGGACTCAGCTGATTGCTGGTGGTAGATTTCTGTGTTATTTGGGGCACTGAAGTCCCACGGTCTTGACACAAACTTAAAATTAGAAATGCATTAAATATAGGAAAGGAGGAAGGTCATTCAGGAAAGGCAGTCTTCTGGGAGAGCTGCAGGACAAAGGCGCCCTGGAAACTTCCAGGTTCATTAATGGGTTTTACACAGCATTCAAGTGGTATTTCTCCTTCAGAAATAACACGGTGGAAAGCGTAGGGGACAGGCTCAATCCTCAGCTAACACAGCTGAGTGAGTGACTCGGCAAACTAAAAATAGCTCCTTTCCCACTCGCTCTGACAGATTTCACTTCGACCCTGTGCACAGGTTGATGCTCTGCAGCTCTTGTCCTGCAGCAAAATGAGGGCTGGTGGTACCTGAGCTTCTCAGCGACTGACTCTCTGTCCCAACTCTTGTTTAATCCCATGGCTCCTGTTCCCATGTATAAACACATGTGCATGTGTGTGCTGAGATTTGGTGCTTCTCAACCAAACGTGGGCAGAATTTAAACCAGGAACATGACTCAGGGCTGTGAGTGCAGGCTGAGCCCAGGCAAGCCCTCAGAAACACTGGCAATCAGGTCGTTTGTCTTGGGTCCTCTCCTACCTCCTAGCAAGCCTCTTCGGGCCCCAGTGTCCTTGATTGTAAGTGGAAATAATCATTCCTCGTGAGGTCTATTTCACAGCACCATGCTGGGATCAAGTGTGACAATGTGTGACTCTGCTCTGTCTTTGCTACTGTGTTGGGGAGTGGGACAGGTCTGACAGGCAGTCACAAAGCAGAACTTGGCTCAGGCATGGCACGGTACAGTAATGCACTTCAGCATGCAGTGTCTCTGCTATACACCAACTTGGTTTAGAGAACCTAGGTCAAACAACAATTCCTTTTTGCTGGTGTCCTCAGAACTAATCATTCTGTCTTCACTGTTTCTTTGCACCTATCTCTACAACACTTTTCACCCTGCACAGTGCCATGCTTACCCAGGTACTGGGAAGTTCTTTGAACACTAATGCTTATAGAGTTGACAAGGGAAAGGAGAAGATATCAAAGTCCAAAAAGAGATAAATGTCAGAGAAACCCAGATGAGTGAGAAAGGTAGAACACACACAAAATAAAAACTAAAAACAAACAAAAGGGCAGGGTCCCCGTGGTCTGCACAGAGGGTACCAACAAACTACAGGCCTAAAAGCCAAAGCTGAACTGCGAGTTCTGGGTAGACCATGCTGAGATAGTGGGCATCAAACAGAACAGAGCAGGTGTCCTTCTGAAGCCCACAGTAGAACTCTGGGTAGACCATGCAGAGATAGAGGGCATCAAACAGAACAGAGCAGGTGTCCTTCTGAAGCCCACAGTGGCAACAGGGCATCATCTTAGGTCCTTCAACATAAGTGGATCAGAAACAAGGAGAGAGGACAAAGAGACAAAACAAACCAACATGGCACTGAAGCCCAGAGCTTCTAGAGTGACTAGCATTCCCAGGTCTGTCAGGGTCAAGCTGACTTCAAAACTAGGAGCCCCAGAAGCCAAAGTTGTCATGAGCTTCAGGAGTATCATGGCCAAGAAATAAAAGAGAGAGATAAAAGAGACTCAGTCAGAATCATCTGGACCAACCAGCATCCTGGGAAACTAAGAACACAGGAGGAGAAGAGCTTACCCAAATTCACCACAGCTTGGTTCTTACCCCAGAGCCCCAAAGGCAAGCCAGGTTATAAGCTCCAGCTGCCGAGGCCCTATGATCCCACTAAGTGAGTCCAACCCTATGATCCCACTGAGTGAGTCCAACCCTATGATCCCACTGAGTGAGTCCAACCCTATGATCCCACTGAGTGAGTCCAACCCTATGATCCCACTGAGTGAGTCCACATACTTCTTCTCAACTGTGAAATGCAGGGTTCCACCTTGGGGTACAAGTCAGAGCCAGTGCCCATGGGAAATGTGCAACAGCCCACTTGGGGCTTAGAAAGCAAAAGGCTACTGTGATGTGTGCTCATAGTCACAAGCAAATAAAGCCTCTCACACACTGTGCTGACATGTGCATGGAGGTGAGTCCTGACTACTACGTGACACCGGGAACTGCCCAAGGGAGGCTAGAGACCCAGCATGTAAAAACAGATCGTGTGGGAGACACACAACCTCACCATGTTAAAGGAAGACTACCCAGACTATAATCTCAAGTAAGCTCCATCCCCGGATGAGACATTGCTTAGAATAAAAGAATCTAGATTTTCAGGGCATTAGAGGCTCTGTCACCCACACTTCTGAAACTTTCATCCAGGAAAGGGCACATTTTAAAAGGATGCGCTTCACTTAAAGAGAAGGGATGCAAGTATCGCTGGCACCTTGAGTCCTGGCCCACTTCTGAAGCCCCATCCTGGGTCTTGCACTCCTTATTCACAAAGCTTTGATGAGCGTGCACAGTCTCATTTGTGTTCACTTGTCCTTGCTCACCAGAAAAGAAAGTTATCCTGTAGTTCAGCTCCACCTGCCTATGATTTCCCTCCTGACTGGGCTCTTGTTCTAGACCCTTCTCTGCAGATGTCCTATGCAGCTTCAGCACAGACAGCTCACTCCTTCCTCTTATCCCTTGGACATGAAAAATAATTCATGGAAATTAAAGGAAGTGGTCGGCTGTGTGTGTCACACTTAGGCCCCTAAAGGTCGGGAACTGTCAGTTTACTCCAGGGTGTTCATGCCTCTCCAGATGTTCCTACATCCCTACTCCATCCAAGTCCCTGGCCATGGTAGCACCTAGCTTAATATGGCTTTTATCTCCTCTAAAGCAAACCCGCCAAAACCTACCAATTTCTAACAGCCTACCAGCCTCACTCTCCCTGGGCCTCTGGCAAACAGATGCTAAAGAAGCCAGATACAGGTATTGACAGGAGACAACACACAAACACAGTTTATCAACATCTGGTGGCCTGGAGTCTGAACCTGCATAGAGACCCCAGGGTGCATATCAACCAGAGCCTGGAACAAAGAAGGAGAAAAACACTTCAAATGTAGCTGCTAAGGGAGGGAAAGGGGATTCAAACCAATTCCTTATCTTGCTTCTGAAAGTCATACCTGTTGGACCTGGTGGCACAGGCCAATAATCTCAGGTCTTTAAGAGGCCATGGCAGAAGAATCATGAGTTCAAGGCCCGTCTGGGCAACTTAGTGAGAACCCATTCCAAAATAAAAAATATAAAAAAGGACTGGAGATACATCTCAGTGGTAGGGCACCTGCCTAGCATGTACAAGCACAACAAGACCCTAGGTTCAACCTCAGTATTTGTACCTAGTCATGTCGCACCAGGTTCACAGGGGCCATGCTTGTATTGTCTGTGTCTGCAGCAGGTGGCATACTGGGCCAACACAGGTCACTGAATACTTCTTGCAGAGGACGGTAACCAACAGTTATCAAATCTTCACTGCCTGTCATGAACTATGCATGCTATCCTCACCAACACACTGTGGATTACACAAGGTCCACCTTAGGAATTATGACCTGCATCTTGCCAACAGAACCAGACACAGAGAAAATGATGAGGCCCCAGTGCCTTTCCTACTATGCCACCCAAAGTTTCAGATGACATGGGAAGGACAAGGAATGATAAATGCTACCACACTATGTACCAGGCTCTCTGCCGCTGACTGCACTATGCAGAAGAGATTAAATACTCCAGTCCCTCACTCACTCACTGGTAGAACCAAACAGAACCTAGAGAGATATAGTAGATATCACAAAGGTACTCAAGGCTGCTGCCCTTGAATTTCACCCTCAAGAGTCCATCTCAAGGGAGTAGTTCAACCGGCTTTCACAGCACAGTTCAACGGTGGTGATGTGAATAAATAAATAAAATAAAAAAGGAAATTATCTGTCTAAAGAATGGTTTAGAGCCAGGTGGTGGTGGGTGCACGCCTTTAATCCCAGCACTCAGGAGGCAGAAGCAGGAGGATCTCTGTGGGTTCGAGGCCAGCCAAGGCTACACAGAGAAACCCTGTCTCAAAAAACAAAAACAAGCAAACAAACAAGGAATGGTTTGGAAAGTCTCAGAACCTTCCAGTCAGTTATGTAAGATATCCCTTTATAAAAACTTTTTTTAGCGTTTATTTATTTTGTGTATATATGTATGTGTTGACCTGTATGTCAGAGCAGTTCTCTCCTCCCACTATGTGGGTCTCAGGAATCAAACTCAGGTCAGCAAGGCTTGGTGGTAAGCTTTTATACACACACACACACACACACACACACAGTGTTTTACCTGCATATCTGCCTGCAGGCCAGAGGAGGGCACCAAAACTCATTACAGTTGGTTGTGAGCCACCATGATGGTGCTGGAAATTGAACTCAGGACCTTTGGAAAAGCAGTCAGTGCGCTTAACCACTCAGCCATCTCTCCGGTCTCAAGCTTTTTTACCTACAGAACCACCTCACTGGCTCTCTGTAATTGTTTTAAATAATCATTCTAAGTCCAAGAGGAAATGAAACAGTATTTGTAATAACAAAGGCTGGAGTGAATAACAAACACTACCTATGTGATCTTTAACAAGTACTCACTGGTGCTTCTCACATGCAAGAAGAATGTGCTTTATTAGGGTAGAGGCTGCAAGCGGGGTTATTGCTATGGCTGTATACATACTGTCTTTTTAGTGCATTATTAGTCAAAGGGACAGGAAGAAAGAAAAGGAAAACGTCAAGCTTGCACTTACGAAAGGCTCAGGAGAATGAAGGCTAGGATATGAAGAATAAATGGAACCATCTGACAAACCCAAGAGGAGGTAGCCAGGTGGCCCTGGGGAAGGGAAGCCCTCCAGGTGTAGAGAAGGTTGTAATTAGCCTCATGCTAATTACAGAAATCTTACTAGATTATTAATTTTTCTGACAGACTCTGAGGGAAGACTAAATTCCTTCATTAAACTAATTCCAGTTCAGAGACAACAGTTCTTGACGCCCATTCTTCTAATCAGCTCGGACTCAGTTCTGGACTCAGATTTCTCTAAGGGGCTGGCCACTGGGAGTCTGACCATGCTCTAGTGAGTGTATAGGTAGCACAAATTGGATGTATTTTGTTGTTGTTGTTGTTGTTGTTATTTTGTTTTTCTTCTTTTTTTGGAGGGTATGTCACAAGGATGAGGGGCAGACCTGAGAGGACTGGGAAGTGAGTCATCGGGTGCATGATGTGAAATTCCTCTCCCCCCCCCAAAAAAAAATCAATAAAAATACTATGTTGGAAAACAAACAAACGAAAAGGCACCAGGAAAGTAAAATTAAGAGCCAGAAACATGTACCCTGGAGAAATTAAGATTCCTGCCTTAAATGTAGAACTTCAGGATGCTTCAGAGAATCAAAGCAGCTTGAATAAGCAAGTGGATACAATGTTTTCTTCTCTGGGAAATGTAAACAGAGGTGCAGAATATTTAGCTTGTCTTTAAGGCCTCCTAGGTTGGGTTTCAGCCACTCCCCAACTCTTGATATTACCTCCTCAGGGCTCCATGCCCTAGCCAGTTTAACTGTGAGAGCCCTCATACATTTTCCTGACATCTTACCCTGCATGACTGTTCAAGCTGTTATGGCCCTAAAAGTCCTCCTCTCTCTTCCAAGTGCTTGCTTAAGTCCCATTCATCCCTCAAGGCATACCTCAAACCCGTGCCATTCTCAAACTTAAGTCAATTCCTCCAATTAAATCCAAGTTCTCCTGCCAGTGTACCTGGAATACTGGATTCTGAACCTCATTAAATGAGTTTACACAGTCTGCCTTATAGTGAGTGATACCTAAGTAACCAAAACCCAACTTCTCTACTATATTAAACCATTAGCTTCTTGTGAGCAAGAACCCCTTCAGATTCCTATATGAACAGATGCTAACACCTAATGTAGAGTGGGCCCCCAGGAAACCCTTCACTGTGAGACAAGAAAAGCACCACACTGCCTCTACAGGAAGTCACCACTTACCTTGGCTGCTCCTGTCAGGCAATGCAGAGACAAAGGCACACTGCTTTGCTGCCTCCAAAAGGCAAGAGATGAATCTAGTTTGTGGGGTTTCTGGCCATCAGGAGACTCCAACTTCCGCCCTAGCTGACCATAGTCTGCTCGACCCCAGGTAAACACCTTGCCAGTTTCTACAAACAAACATAATTTGAATGAAGGTTACATTCTCCAGATGCTCTCAAGGGTAAGCAAAGGGTCACTGGTAAAATTGTGAATGTTTATTTCATTATGTTCCGATAAAGAATGTGAGCATTTGCTGTGAGATGCTCTTGTACACTGTAAAGATTTGTCACTTGTACTGGCTTAACAAAATGCTGATTGGCCAGTAGCCAGGCAGAAGTATGGCAGGGCAATCGGACTAAAAGAATTCTGGGAAGAGGAGAGGCAGAGAGAGAGAGTCAGTCACTAAAAAGATGCAGAGGAAGCAAGATGAGAATGAGGTACCAAGCCCCGTGTCTAAACATATACAAGAATTATGGGTTAAATTAAGTTGTAAGAGATAGTTAATAATAAGCCTGAATTAATAGGCCAAACAGTTTATAATTAATATAAGCCTTTGTGTTTCTTTGGGACTGAATGGCTATGGGACTCGGCGGGACAGAAATTTCCATCTACAAGCATTGGGTTGGGGGGTAACTCAGATTTCTTGCCATGCAGGCATGAGGACCAGGGTTCAGATGCTCAGAACCCATGTCAAGAATCAGATGACGTAGTTCACATCTGCAATCCCAGCACTCCTATGAAGAGATGGAAGGTGGTGATGGAGAATGCTCAGAAGCCTACAGGCTAGGCAGCCTGGCACACACAACAGTAAACAAGATACTGTCTCAAATCAGGGAAAAGGGGAAGACCACCCAAGATAGGCCTGTAATCATGGCACATGGCCCACACTCTCGCAAACATGCAGGTGTGTGCATATGAGCACGCACGCATACACACACAGGAAAAGTTTTGTTTGTTTTTTTTAAGAAAAAAGAAACCTTGAATATTCATCTGTTCACATAAGTGGGAACTGAAGTTCAGAGAAGCTAAAGAATTCTCCCAAAAACAAACATGTAGAGAGGACCACAGCCAGACTCAGAGGAAGAGTTTCAGGCCTACGATGCTCTTGCACAGAGATGGCTTCATGGGTAAATGCCAGCCATGCTGGTGGCCCACCCACTCTCTCCCATACCCACCACCCCTACTTCTGCTTTGCCCAGATGTCTGGTCTCAACTTTCCTCCCTCCTATGCAATCCAGGGCCTTGAATCCTGACTGAAGTTTCCCATCCCTCAAATCTCTGAGAGCTTTCCCCCAACTCAATGCTGGTTTCTTGTTTGCCCCTCCTAGTAACATAAGGACTCCTCCTTTATCCAAAGGAGCAATCCTAACAGTCCAAGGCAAGCATATCTGTGTGCTGGAATAAAGGGAGCAAGAGGAGAAAATTGTAAAGAGCTATTTGGAGGCAGAAATGCATTCAGTTCCCCAGCACCATGTGGGAAGCCAGCCAGCACTGCAGATGACAGAAGAAAATGAGGTTTGGAAAAGGAGCAACGGCCTCTCATTCCCCAGATAAGAGAGATTTCACCAAATTCATTCAGTTGTACCAAGTGCTGCCTTTGTTATTCCAACAGAATTTCAAAATCCGACAAGGCATAGATTATTAACAGATTCTCTGCAATAAATATGCATAACCATGTGCGCCATATAAATTCTTTATCTGTGTTTATTTTAACAAAGAAAATTCTGCTTAAGAAACAAAACACCAAGTAATGCATATTAAATCCAAGACAAAGCTACTGTGTTTGGTATCAAAGCTTCATCTGGCCCCACACGAAACATATGGCTTCCAGTGTCAGCCAAGAAACAGCCCAAGATGATAGCAGAAGTGTCAGGAGACCACAGACATATGGGGCGCTGTAGGGATGAATTCTCAGGTTCAGCCTACTAGCAGGCACTAAGACAGATACACAGAAATCTTCCAGTCTTCCTAGGATAGGGGACTGTAGTGGTTTGAATAGGAATGGCCCTCAAAGGTTCTCATATTGAAAGCTTGATCACCAGGGAACAGCAATATTAGTAGGTGTGGCCTTGTTGAAAGAAGTCTGTCAGTGGAGGCAGGTTTTGGGATGTCAGATGTCTAAGCCAGGCCCGGTATCTCTCTCTTCCTGCTTCCTGCTCATCCAGATGTAGAACTATCAGCTACTTCTCCAGCACCATATCTGCCTGTGTGCCACCAGGTTTCCCACCATGATGATAATGAGTCTAATAAACCTCTGCACTAGAAGCCAGTCCCAATTAAACGCTTTCCTTTATAAGAATTGCTGTGGTCCTGGTCTCTCTTCACAGCAGCAGAACACTGACCATGACAAGAACCAAGTCTGTGCAGCCCACAGGGCACTGGAAACATCACGCAATTGGGAACGGGGCACCGGGAGCCCTGGACCCTGCACAGCCACATGCTGCTCCTTTTGCTGCAGCTGCCGTTTCCTATCCAGCCGCCCTTCATAACCTGGCAATTGCAGCCTATTGAGTCTGCATACACACTGTTGGTCCCAAGAGCCTTCCCTGGTCCCTCAGCTTTCCCAGAAAAGATGAAACTTGCCACCTTTGTGTTCTCCAACTACCACAGTGCCATGGAACAGTTAAGAAAATTAAGCTCAGAAGTGGCCTGCTGAGGGGCACACAGATAAGCTGCCTAGGCTGCATCCATTATGGTTCAAGTCACTGAACACTCATGAAACCCTCCTCCCTCACTTATGTGGATTAGACTGAAAATAGCTGGTGCCCAGTTGGCCAGCTGTCCCTCTATCTAAGCTGGTCAGAATTTAAAATCAGACCGCTTTAGTAGGAGAGTCCTGAAGATGTCTATTGTGTGTGTGTGTGTGTGTGTGCAAGTGCATACATGTGTGTGCATGTGGGCACACATTCAGCATCTTTCTCAATTGCTCTCCATCTAATTTTTTTGAGTCAGGTCTCCCACTAAACCTGGGGCTTGACACATTGGCTAGACTGGCTGGTATCCTCCTATCTCTGCCTCTCCAGCAGTGGAATTACAGGCACACACCATTGTGCCTGGCTTTTTTGAGTGAGGATCAAACTCAGGTCCTCATGCTCATCCAGCAAGCCTCTTACTGACTGAGCCCAACCACTGCTTCCTAATGACTCCGACATTGCTATGCTGGGAAGAAGTAGCAAACTGCTATCTGCAGGACCACAGAAAGAACTGTATTATCATAAATGGCAAACTGAATCCTTTCTTTCAAATCAAGCAAAATATCTTAAAACTTTCTGCTATTGATTATTGATGTTTGAGACAGGCAAGACTGCCAGACTATGGAGCCATCATCATTACATCTCCAATGGCAACTCAACCGTTACTCCACTTACATAGCACTTTCCACCCAAAGCACTTTACAAACATTAACTAATTAATCTTCATACTCTCCGGGGAAGCCATAGACATTCTGGAAGAGACAGGCAGAAAGCAGGCCAACCCAACAGCCTCAAATCTAAGCTTAGAACACCCTCCTCTGAGTCTGTTTATACTGAAAACACTGTACAGTAGAGGGCTCACAAGGGAAGAAGAGGATTCCTCTTTTAAAGAGAAAGTAAGGGGCACCTCCTAAGGAGATGGCACTGTCCTAAGACACCAGTCTAAAGAAGCCTCATAATCTGACATAGATTACTAAGATAATTAAATGACTTGAGAAGTTAAATAGCTCAATCGAATTCCAACAGCGGGTTATAGGATCACGGTTTAAAACAATGGGGCAGGCAGAGATTGCTCAGTGGTTACAAGTATCTGGCTGCTAGTACCCACATCAAGTGACTCACAACTACCTGTAAATTCAGCTCCAAATGATCTAATGCTCTCTTCTGACCTCAAGAGGCACCTGCACTACATAGCACTCACACATGCACACACACCGACCCAGAGTCTAATGGAATGTACAACAATGATATCCGCGTGCAAGGAGGCAGTGCCATGCTCTGTGTGCTCCAGCTTCTCCTGCTAGCAGGACACTCCCAGAAGGCCACGCAAAATTCACAACTCTAGCTGTATTCAACACTTAGACTATGTCTTTATGTCACACAGAGCCAAAGAAAAATAATCTCTATACAAAAACAAATCTCATTAGTGCGCACTAGACATGTGCCCTAAGCTGAGGTCAGGTCATGGAGCTAACAAATGACCCTTTTCCTCGGAGTAAAGAATTATGTATTGGGGTTGGAGAGGGCTCAGTGGTTAAGAGCACTGCCTATTCTTCCAAAGGTCCTGAGTTCAATTCCCAGCAACCACATGGTGGCTCACAACCACCTGTAATAAGATCTGGTGCCCTCTTCTGGCTTGCAGGCATACATGCAGGCAGAATACTGAGACTATTATATACATAAAGAATAAATAAATAAATAAATCTTAAAAAAGAATTACGTATTAATGTGGTTAAAAATAAGTCTATTAGTATCATCCACAAAGTTTAGGAATGTGTCTACAGATGAATGATACACGAGAAATGCTAAAGGAGCTCAAAGTGAAGTCAGAGAGTGAGGCCTGGTGTAAAGGCATGACCATGTGAGATGCTACATGGAAAAGAGACACAGAAAATAGCAGGGGCTGGGTGAAGAGTAAGGACTACAGAGAGCATTCAGGGAGGACTCCACTCAAGCTGGAACTTGGAAATGTCTCTGGTGATGGGATAAATGCCATTTAAGATGAACTTCTGGGTAAGAAAAGAAACAAGAAAAGAGGAGCAAAGAACAAGAAAGAGATAAGCAATGCAGAGAAATTCGCAGCCCCATGTGGAGCAGAACCAGGTTCCCAGGATGGAGTCTGGGCTTCAGGACTGACAGGCTCAGTTGGCCATGGGAAAAGAGCAAGTGGTCCCTAAACTCAGTTGCTTGCCATCCTTTATCAGTAATAAGGTTTGTTAGCCAATATATGTACTTTCAGTTATTTTATTAAAATGTACACTTGTGTTTCACCATTTATAAATTGTGGCTATGTATCCTTATTTAAAAATATACAAGATAACCCCAGCACAGTGACTGACTGTATCTGCAGCCAAGAGGATTGATCTAAGGCAAGCTTTGGTGGGCTACACAGGAAGTTACAGGCTCACCTGAACTACAGTGTGGGACCCTGTGTAAAATATGTATATAGAGAGAATAAAATTTACTCGAAACTCAGATAATTTAAAAGAACGTGAGAAAACTGGAAAAGAAGTGGGAGCATTCACATCACACCCTGGTCCCTCACACTTACTGTAGAAACCACTGCAACCAGACCTGGGAGGACTGCGGACCTAAAGCAGGTATGGGGCCTCCTGAAAGAATGCCTGGCTGGCCATCCTCTGGCCAGGGTCTGCCCACGTCCTGAGGTGGCAGCTGGCATCCAGCACTTGTGTAGCACTGACAGCACACTCACTGGGCTCTGCTCTAAGCACATCGTCTCTATATGCTGAGTGCACAGTGTTTGGTCCTCCACCCAGGCATGAGAAGGAGGCAGGGATGTACTGACAGGGACATGGCACCCAAACCTCAGAAGCTTTAAGTTAAAGAAGGGAACCAGCCTAGAAACAGAGCCTAGGATATGCCGGGGCCTGCCAGGATGTAATTCCTAGGGGAAAAGGGGAAAAGAGGAAAAAGTGTCACATCTTATCCCCACATTAGATGAGAAAGAGATGAACAGCACACTGAGATTTCACCATTTCCTGACTGGTGGTAGGGCAGACATGCAAGAACAAGGGTCTCACTTATATAAGTCATAAAAATGATCTCATTATCAAGTTATTTAACTGTTCTGAGACCTTTGGCAAACATTTCATCAAACATCACATGCTCTTAAGTGGGAGAAAGATAACCAGGCACCAAGCTGGAAGGTGGTAGAGAGGAGTGGTGGTGCACTCCTTTTAAATCCAGCAGTCAGACGGCAGAGGCAGGCAGATCTGTGAGTCTGAGTTCTAGGCCAGCCAGGACTACCCAATGAGCCCCTGTCTCAAAGCAAACAATCAGGGATAGGGAGCCCTCTGAGGTCATAAGAGGGTGGTAAAGCTCTGTCCTCACCACCCTACCCCACCCATCCAGCACTGTCTGCTCCCACGGTCACAGCAGGTGCTATGGCTGCTACCAGGAGCTCCTGGCAAAGAGACACTCCTTCCAGAGAAGGGGTCTTAAAGGGACAGAAAGATGGGTGGGAGAAACATCCATATTTTCTTAAAGACTGTCCAAAAAGGGAGCAGACCACTGTTGATGATAACAATTTGACATTAGCCAAAGGGAAATCCATGGGTCAGACAGACGCAAGACTCTCTCTTCAGTCCTCCCAATCCAGCTCCCCAGGAAGCTATGAGTCCTTCTAGAATGTGCACACAAGAAAGTCACTGTCAGCTTGTGAATTTGTTCTGGTTGTAGTTAGCCGTTTTCTGGTGACGTGTGCTCTGCACCTTTGGAAGGAAGGTAAGGGTGACCTTGTTAAACCCATTCTCTGCTCTTTCGTCTTAACTGTGAGCATAGCCTTTCAAAACCTGGTTTATATCAAACGGGGAAAGCAAACTGAGCTTTAGTGCACATTTCTGTTTCCTGATGGTGGATACCATGTGACCAGCTGCTTCAAGCACCTGGTGCCTTGACTTCCTCATGATGGTCTGGAATTTGAACTGTGAGCTAAAGCGAACCCTCTCTCCCTTGAGTTGCTTTTATAACAGCACTTCATCACAGCAAGCGGGAGGGAAACTAAGTCACCCAGCATCACCCACTGATATAGGCACGGGGAAGAGGATTTCAGGTGCCAGCAAGCAAGCCGAACAGCTTCCATCCTATGTGCCCCGAAGCTTTCCACAGGCCTCCATCCTCTATGCTCCTCTTGTCACAGGTTATATCTAAACCTGGTCAACTCCTACTCACCTTCACCCCTTAACCCAAACCAGATGTGTCTGTGCAATAGCCTAGAGAACCCCCGCTCAAGGCTTTGAGAGCATTTATCTTAACAAAGAAATATATATGCACGGAAGAACTGTTAGGTTAATGTCTGTCTCCTCTAGAAAGTCAGCTCCATGATAATAGAGATTGGCACAAAGTTGGTACTCAAGAAATACCTGTTCCTAGGGGAATCTAATCATCCTCTCCTTTATCTCTATTGAGCTTTGCCAACTCTACGTTATCCATAAGTCTCATCTGCAGAATTATGATAACAACATGCCCCTTGAAGGGTTACTTCAAGGTTACTTTTGCATGAATCAGACAGGTTTGAATAAGAATGGCCCCCATAGGCTCATATATTTGAATGTTTAGTACCCAAGAAGCAGAACTTTTTAAAAGGATTAAGAGCTGGGGTCTTGATGGAGAAAGTGTGTCACTGGGAGAGGAAGACTGGGAGTGGGGGTGTTACTGTGAGGTTTCAAAAGGCCATGCCAAGCCCAGCATCTCTCTCTGCCTGCCAGGTAGGGATGCAGCTCTCAGTATCTAGCAGGATACTGCTCCAGTACCTGCCTGCCTGCCACCATGCTCCCAGCCATGATGGACTAAACCTCTGAAACTGTAAGCAAGCCCCCAATTAAATACTTTCTCTTGTAGTAGTTGTCAAGGTCATGGTGTCTCTTTACAGCAACAGAAGAGTGACTAAGGCAGCGATAATATGGCAATATGAGCCAATGTCAGTATTATCTTCCCAAACTAAGTAACACAGCCTGATCAAGGACACCCATGATCATACCCACAGTTGCTAGCAATTCAGCAAATCTTCTCGGCCAACCCCACCCCCAAGCACAGTCTTAGAGTCAAAGGCACTGACCATCATGAAGAGTAACAATGAAGGCTTCATCATAGGATTCTGGACTTTCTTTCTTTAAAAATTACTTCTATATGTTTGGGTATTTTGTCTGCATATGTTTCCTTCCTTCCTTCCTTTGTGTGCAGATATGTTTCCTTCCTTCCTTCCTTCCTTCCTTCCTTCCTTCCTTCCTTCCTTCCTTCTTTTCCTCCTTCCTTCCTTTCCCTCCTTCCCTTTGCCCCAGATTCAACATAGTGGCACACCAGAAGCCTCTGATACAGATCAACTAAAGCTGGGAAGACAGAAGAGATATAAAGCAAGGTGAACTGGAGAGAAGAGGGAAGGAGAAAGAAAGGGAAAGAGGAATGAGACCAAAGGGGAATGGAAGGGGAGCAGAGGGACAGGACAGAAGGGAAGAAGCTTTGGCCAACGGCTCATGAGACTATATCCTTATCTCAGGTTGCATTGCCTGGAAAAGGCCCTTCTCTCTAAAGTCTAACTTTCATATCCATAAAATGAAGAAGGCTCAAATAGACAACTTCTCAGACATATGCAAATATAAAACTTCAATAATGGTGGCTCAAATTGTTCAGGGTCAAATGAGTGATGTGCTATTTAATTTTATTGACACCTTGAGAATCTTCAGTCTGTCATAAAATGAGACATTCACTCTAATTTCAAAGGCCACCTATATAGTTGATAATTCAAATAAAAATTGAGACTCAGTGATAAATCCTAATTTTAGTAAAATTTCCCAAATTTCCAAAGTCACATTATGAACAATCTCACATAGGAAAGGTTAATACAGGAATACAACTTTCCTTTGTGCTTTTCTCAACTTCAAAGGAAAGGCAATCTGCAAAGAGACTACATGAAAAGATGAGAGCATGGGGGAATTTACTTACAAGAATGGACTGTTTGGCTGGGGACGAAGCTGTCGGTTGAGTGCTTGTCTAGTGTGCATAAAGCCCTGAGTTTGATCCTTGTATCCCATAAAAACGGGGCATGCCTGTAATCCCAGCACAAGGCAGGTGAAGGTAAGAGGAGCAGAAATTCAAAACATTCGAGCTTACACAACGGTTTGAGGCCAGCCTGGGCCACATGAGATGCTGACCCTGGAACTCGGATTTGGTGATAGGTGTCACTCCCGCTCCACAAACAGGTCACACAAGTTAAATGACCTGATCAAAACCACAGAGCTAGCAAATGGGAGAGCATCGGTAATATTAAAGCAAGTATTCTGAAGGCGCTTACTCCATGCCATCATTATACATACTGTCACAATTAACCCACAGAAGCACCCAGTGAGTAGGCTGACCCTCACATCTGAGACCAGAAAATAAATACCCAGAGAGAGGTTTGGTCTTGGACGCAGAGCCAGCAGCTATCATGGCAACGTGAGGATGAGACCTAGTCACCTGGCAACAAAGGCAGCGTCCTTAGCCATTGTTCATTTAGGCACACTGCCTCTTCTCAGGTTGTTCACAGTCCCAAAGACACACACCTGGGTCAGAGGCACAAAGGGAGCCAGGCTAGGGGTGATCTTCACTCTTAGCCCATAAGGCAAAGATCCCACAAGACACAGACATTCAGAAAACTACTCCACTCAACGGCCACCAAATCAGAAATCAGGATGGGCCAGACTGGGCTGCAGATCTGACTGCAACATGCAGAGTCCCAAACAAAAACAGGAGAGAACAGAGCTCCAGGCTGATGGAAAGCCTCCAAGGATCCCCAATCCCAACTCATTTAGTAGCTTGCCTTCTAGTCAGGCAATGTGCAATGTCCCCAAAAACTCGTGTGTTTGAACACTTGATCTTCGGCGTCTTGGAAGGTTGTGGCACTTTAGAAGATTTGACTGAGCTGAAAGAAATGAGTCACTGAACGGTAGGCTTTGAAGGGTAAAGCACTACCTGACTCTTGGCCTGAGTTCTCCTGTTTCCTGGTCCATAGAGATGTAATTGTATAGCTGCAGAACAGACCCAGGCATTTCAGCTACCATGCCATTCCCCACCATGATGGACTGTAGCCTCTGGAGGATGATACACAATAAACACTTCTGGGCAGTGGTAGCGCAGGCCTTTACTTCCAGCACAGGGAGGGTGGGGGAGACAGGCAGATCTGTATGAGTTCAAGGCCAGCCTGGTCTACAGAACAGACACTTCTTCCACACCTAGCGCTGCACTGAACACACACCAACTCCCTCCCCTCATGGAGCTTCCATTCCAATGGAAGAGAGACAGTTAAACCCACAAAACATACATATGGGTTTTTTATGAATTACTAAGAAATAAAGTGGGAACAGTGAACAGGCAGCATGAGGAGCCCCAGGATCAGCACTGACTTCTGGCCACGTGCTTGGACTTCCCTATAGCAAACCACATTTTCTGCCCTTCCTCTCCCTCCTCCTCTCTTCTTTAAAAGTTGCTTTATCTAGCTGACATAAAAATTGCGAATGTTGGTAGGGTATCACGTTGTGTTTGATACATATATGCATATATACATATCATATATACATACATATACATATTCTGTAGTGATCAAATGCCACCCTTCTTTAAGGAAGAACCCTAACTTAAAAGTCTTAGCCAATCCACATAGTAATAACAGTTAACTCTCAGGCCCATGATAAAAGCCAATAAACACTAAAGCACTTAGCAACATCTAAATACAAACTAAGTGTTAGTAACATTGTGACTTTTATTCTCTAAAAACCCATGATGGGCCACTGCTCTGAAGAATGCAGTCTTCAGGCTTTGAGAAGTCTTCACTGGGCCCTGGCTTCCTGATCCTCGGGATCAAGATTGGGGTCTAACAGTACCTGAGCCTGCCAGTCAACCTAAAAGACACTTGGCTCAGAAGAAAATGCCCTGGTTGAGGCCAGTGCCTCTGCAGATGTTTCTCAACTCATTCCATATTCAAACGCCACAGCTTCTTCCAACACTTTTAGATTCTTATTAATAACACTTTAAAATGTAGATTGCTGCCTAATCTTAGCTGTGTAATTAAAAAAAATAATCTTGCTTCTCTCCCTCCCAGCATGAAAGGAAACTATACCCTCAGGGCTTCTGCAGCTAAGAATCACACCCTGAGCAAGCCGGTAGGAGGCTCGAGGTGGGGGTGGGGCATACCGTGCAATGAACCCAAGAGGCAAGTCTCAGCACTTGATTTTAGAGGAAATAAAGCTGGGGCTAAGGAAGGGAAGGATCCTCCAAGGACACAGGATGCGCTGGCAGAGCCTGGGCCAGGACTCCAGTCTGCTACTTCCCAGTGGCTCTCCACCAAGTAGGAAAACAGACGGGAAGAGGGCTTCAGAGAACAGGCATGGAGCCCATGTGAGGGAGCCCATCCCAAGAACAGAACCCTGCTTATCCGGATAAAGAGCTATTGGTTTGTAATTCTCAAGGGCTCGTGAATGCAAGGTTCAAAGTTCTTCATCCTTAGTGCAGCCTCACCAGCACCAGACAAGAAGGGACCTTAGGTACTCCATATGCAGTCAGTCCAGAAAGAAAGTCCCCAAGGTCAAGCAGGGCAAATCTAGGAGGAGAGCCCAGGCTGCCCTGATCCTGGCACATGCTGTCCACAGCTTCAGAGAAAAATACCAGTCTCTCAGCCATCACTACCCACCTCAGTCCATTCCCCGGTCAGTCTCAGCCATCACTACCTACCTCAGTCCATTCCCCGGTCAGTCTCAGCCATCACTACCTACCTCAGTCCATTCCCCGGTCAGTCT
The DNA here is from genome assembly GCF_950005125.1 of Chionomys nivalis. NCBI lineage: Eukaryota > Metazoa > Chordata > Mammalia > Rodentia > Cricetidae > Chionomys > Chionomys nivalis. The sequence goes on along the minus strand of NC_080108.1, from coordinate 38,819,825 downwards.
CAGCCATCACTACCTACCTCAGTCCATTCCCTGGTCAGTCTCAGCCATCACTACCTACCTCAGTCCATTCCCCGGTCAGTCTCAGCCATCACTACCCACCTCAGTCCATTCCCCAGAAGCTTCTTGGCAGGGAAGAGCGGGGAAGTGAAATCTGTGTGTCCCTACTCACTGCCCATGTTCTAAGAATGGATACTTGGGAGGCCCAGGGACTGCACAGTGGAAAAACACATACCCTCCCCCTTAATCCTTTCCAAATTCCCCTCTCCACACCGAGGCATGCCTGCAGCCCTGGCCATCACCTTCAGTTTTTGTCCATTAGAAATACCTTATCAGCAGTTTTTATTTCTGAAATTTAAAAAAAAAAAAAAGTGAGAGAAAAGGAAAGAAACTGAGCAGGAGCTGTGCCTGCTGCAGGGGTGCCGTTGTCTCCACTAATGACAGGGACTCACGCTGCCACAGCCAAAGGCTACAGGTGGAAAACTGCAGCCTGGGCATGCAGAAAAGAGCTGGTGATCCTCCAGCAAAAATCGTATAGCTCTCCACATAGCCCAGCCTGAGGCCTCAGTTTGTACAAGGGAAGAACAGGCTAGAGCCAGCGAAGGCTGTAGAGCATACATACCCACTGTGTGAGGAAGCCAGTATCTCACTTCTGAAAACGCAAGAGATTCCTCCTAGATACATTATCTACCCCTCAGTTTCCCCAAGGACTGGCTTTCTATAAATGAGAGAGACCTAATTAGAATCTTCCTATTGGGAAGACAATGGTTGTGACCAGTTGAGTGGGCAAAAACTCACCAAGACAAGAACAGAGAGGGGCAGGAGCCCACCTTGGGATGCCAATTTGTGATCAACCACCTGAGAACCTCTGTGGACATGACTTCATAGGATACCTCTTTAAGCTATTCTAACCCCAACCCTGGAAAACTGTCCTGGGTTCTCTAAGAGAGATGAGCATAAAGATGTAGTAGAGGCCTAACAAAACTGAGCAGCAAGGCAGTCAGGTGATGTACTGTCAGCGGCTTGAGGACTTGCCACATGGGGGGACAGCAATGAGCATCACCACAAGGAGCCACTGAGAACGCATTGTGTGTAATACCAACTAGAAGCCTCCGAACCTCAGCCATTTCAAAGAAGGGGCTTGGGAGAGGCTGGGATAGAGGCCCACCATGGAGCTGGTGGACAGTGTGACCAGCACAGTTCTTAAATGCACAGGGCTTGTCTGAAGGTCCACGGTGGGGCAGCCTGCCCTCTGTTCTCAATCTGCTCTGCTCTCTGTTCCCATCTGCCCCTCAGGCCCCAGAATAAGCCTCCATTACCAGCAGCCCACCTGCCAAGAACCTCCAAATCACTGGTGCAACTGGTGTAAAACCTGGGCACGGGTTCAGACTACCTCACCTGGCAGTCACCTTTGGTCCCAGCACAAGCCGTTAGCAGCAGAGCCGTGGTGGCTCCCTCAGAGAGGATGACTTCTCCATGACTGCAGACCGAGAGAGGCACCTGCTATTCTGGAGTTTTCCTGTCACAGGCTCAGCTCCAACCAAATCAGTGAGGTGCTGTTACTACGGGCCATCTGCCAGGACCCGGAAACAGCGTTGTTACATAAGGGCCTGGGATAATGAAGTTTATTAAACTAGATTCTTCCGCCAGAAAGGAGACAAAGCATTTGAAACCTCCCTGTAAAGGGGCAATGTGGAGAGTAGAGAGGTGCTGGACAAGGGCCCACTGAGTGCTAATCCTTGCTCTGCTGTTCCTTAGCTGTGGGAACATGGGGACAAGCCATCCTTCCCCTAGGCTTCTGCTTTTTTCAAATTAAAACACAGAGAGAGAGAGATGGCTCCTTAGAACATTAAAATTCCATAGTATTTTCACCAAAATGGCAAACAAACAAGTTTGCCCCTTGTGCACTGGCGAATGGGAAGATGGATATGCAGAGACGAAACTACAGGTCGGACCTTCCATCAACTAGGAGGGAGGCCCCTGTGGACTCAAGGTTAGAGTGTGGCTGGGAACAGGAACATAAGGCCCTGCCTATACACATGGCACTGGCCAGCACATGGGCCCTTCACATCCAGCCCCTTGTCTGACCCGCACAGTTGTAAAGATGATGGTTTCCTCATAGTTGACACTGAGCAAAACAAGGCCCAGAAACCAGGACAGGTGACCCTTTCTCCTACCCTCTCTCCAGTCCCTCACATGACAGATGAGAACAGGCCTTGACAATATTTCCATAGGAATTAAAGAAATGTTGTATATAAATCCTGGCAGAATGACTAATCTTGGTAAATGAGGGGTCCTTTCTTCACACACCTCTACCTCTTCAGAGAGCTGCTGGAGCAGCTAGAGATGGCCATTTTCAAGTCCTTACTAGACACTTCAAAGGCCCCAGTGAGAGGGCTCAGTGGGTAAAAGCACCTGCTGCCAAGCCTGACAACCTGAGTTCGATCCCAGGCAGTCATATTGTAGAAGGAAAGAACTGACTCCTGAAAGCTGCCCTCTGACTTCTGCAGGAGTCGTGTTTGCTGTGACACCGCACACACGCATGCACGTACAGAGCACACACAAAATAATAAAACATAATTTTTGAAATGGGAGGTAACGTGATGGCTTGCTACATGACCAGAGGTCAAACCAATAGACCAGGGAGTCAGCCTGTGCCGTGGATACTAACAGCTACCCCATCTTGGAGGAAAGGGCTCTCCTCAGAGTCCAGTGCACCTAGGACCTGAAGCAAGGAGCAAGTCTGAGGCCTGGGCAGAGGAGCCTGTAAGAGTCCTTGTGTGATTTCCGATTACAACCCATCCCTCATAGAAACCCCCGCCGTCTCCTCACAGAATGAGGACACACTCCACCACAGCCAGAAGTGTCCAAGAACTTCTCACCGTGCCTGGCCCATACCAGGTAGTCTTCCCCCTGCCTGGAATGCCCTCCCTAGCCTAAGTCAATCCAAATATTTGTGTGAAGGGATGCAGGAAGGAACTATGAGTAAGTGAACAGCACATCTCTGTGAGGCAGAGAAGTTCGTGATCATGGCTCTCATTTCACAAGCAGAGAAATGCGGGCCCAGGGAGGTCAAATGACTTTCCCAGGGCGCCAGCAACTGCAAACTGGAACTTGGAGCTTGCTCCTCAGAGCTTCCTAAGGTAAAATCTTTCTCAGATTGAGAAAGAGCTGATTCCTCCAAGATTCCTCAAAATGGACCACTGTCTTCTTGGCACACACTGAGAACACTTTAAGGAACTGGCTGTCACTGATTACAGAGAGCTCCAGAGGGACAGGCAAGGTCTCCAGGAAAGGGTAAAGCATGGTGTCATGTGTCAAGAACCTAAAAATGATGACAACATTACAGCCTGGCCACTTAATGCTCATTTTGAAAGCTCCTGGAACAAATCAATCCTCACCAGGAAAGAGGAGAGTTCCTTGAATGGCTCCCAAACCCTCTGCCGGTGACCTCTGAGCCCTTCCCAGGGCCATCTGGGAGTCTAAGCAGGGCTGACAGCCTTGCCACAACTTTGCTTTTTCCACTGACTTCGCCTTCACTCCTCCCCACCCTAAGATTGTGGAAACTGTGAGAGCCTGAATGTCGGCATCCCCCTAAGACAGCTGAAATCCTGGCCCTAATGTACTGATGTAAGGGGGTATGGCCTGTGGAAGGCGACCAGGTCATGAACAGAATCAGTGCTCTTTCCTCTGACACATCTGGGGAAACCAGGAAAATATACTCAGAGGGGAATCTGCCAGCACTTGGTAAGACTTTTAAGATCTGGACTGTGGGAAATAAGCTATTTCTAAGCCATTCAGTCACCTAAACGAAAACAAGCACCTGCTACCCACCCAGAGAGGCCACAGTGAGGGGGATAACATGGCCCGAAGTGAGCTCAGACAGCGGGACTCACAGGTCCTCTCTGTTTCTTAAGCAATGGTGCTACTGTAGAAAAGACACCCAACCCCACTAAGCCCCGACTGCATCTGGATCCTCGCTTGGGAGACTAAGAAACCCGCAAGCGGCAAAGCAGAACTGGGCAGAGTAGCAGTGTGTGAAGGGCGCCCGGCAGACACTGGTTCTGTGCCTCAGCCTTGCCCTCTTGAGTGTTACTCTTTGCAGTGTGTCTCCAGCAAGGCCATGCCAACTAGATGTTTCTTGGATATTAGGGGCTAAAGGATAGTCCCAAAGTTCATCCGCAACACAGCCTGCTGGGAGGAGAACTAATGAGTAAAGGACTAGTCAGAATAGAGGAGAGTCTTGCCCTTGTGGGCAGGGGAGTAGGAATCAAGAGAGCCAAAGGAATTCTTCACCTGCCCCCACCCTGTTCCTGCCTCAGATCCCAATCTCTGACTCTCCTACAGAGCAGCCAAAGAGGCCACCCCAACATCAGTTCCTTTCATAAGCAAAGATTAGCAAGAACTGGAGGTCCCATCACCTCTGACCTGCTAATTCTGACTCTGAATACTGTCCCCACCTACCTGTCTCCAAGGCTGTCTGCTGCCCACTGCTGCCATCTGGTGGCCTTCAGGCCCTGCTGCCCTTGACATTAGCCAAGCACTGAAGCCCCTTGAAAGAATGTACCTACTCCAATGGTGGCTCAGGTAGACACACCCTGTACTGTTCCAGGTCACAGATCAATGGGTAACCCTTGCCAAACACAAAAACAGAAAACAATGGCCTGTTTTCCCCTCTGGTAGAGATGACACAGCAGCAACTAGGAACTGATCTTTCTGAGGAGAGAGAGGTGGCCTGCCCAAGGGTCCCCGGCTGCCTGGCTCCCAGGACAGTACACAATTCCACTTCACTGCACTGTTTAGGGTGAGTGGGCATTTTCACATCAAAACTGAGGCTGGGGAAACAAAGCCTTTGGAAGGTAGGAAGCAAACTGTCAGGACTCCTTGCAAACCCTGAAAAATAGGAACATAGATAGCATGAGCATTACCTAGAAAAATAACTGGGAACTACTGCTATCCTTGGACCTTGAGAGGAAGATGGCAAGAACATCTGCAGGGGTTTCCTGGGACAGTACCAGGGCCCCACCACAAGCTGAGTCCCAGCCTAGGCAGACATCAGATGGGAGAAGAAAGACAGGAGCAGCCATGTGTGCATGCATAGTTCCTGCATTACACCACACACTCAAGACATGAGCTGCTCTGGTCAGGACGACATCTATTCTTCTCTGACTCCAGGCCTCGCTGCACTCTGGCAGAGGAGCTCTGCAATGGTGTGCTGCTGGATCCCTTGGGTTCACAGGGCACGCCTGCTCTTTAGGGGACCCGCTTCTCAAACTCTTGGCTGTCTGCAGCCATTTCCTGTGTTTTATAAAGCAGGCTAAAAGCAACGTGTAACCTTCCACAGACCACTGGCTACCCTTTCCTTCATCGTCTCACATCTACGATCTATTTACATTCTGTAGAGTGCTTTCCAAACTGTGTTTCCTTTAAAATGCTAGACTCTGGGTCCCGCACACAGACCAAGGCTCCTCAGGGAATGAAATCAAACAATGCTTCCCTCTAGTGACGAGATGCAGTCTCTACATCCTCCCAGGTTAGCACGCTAGTTAGGCTCCCACTATCCCACCCTGCACTGGCCACCAGTCAAAGGTGCCCAGCCCCAAAGATGACCAAGCCCAGGAACCAGCTCAAGCCCTCAGCCGGCTCCACAGGAGTGAAAGAAATCTGTCTTTAGGAACAAATGTACTCTGGAGCACTGAGACCTTTTATGACTTTCAACTCCCCTCTGCAGATAAGGAAACAAAGGCTCACGGATGTCCAAAAGAGCCCAAGCTGATCAAGCTGACTCATGACTGAGCCAAAAATAGAGGCCACTTTTCCCGCCTCCTGCTACAGCCTCTTGCCTCTTTCAACCGAGGTCCACGGGGAGAGACTTGCCAAGGACATTCATACTGCACCGTAAGGGGATAGTCCTCTCAACCGAGGTCCACGGGAGAGACTTGCCAAGGACATTCATACTGCACTGTAAGGGGATAGTCCCATGGACTAAGGAAGGAGCCATTTTCATTTTAACTTTGAAATGGTCTTTATGAGGATACAGTCAGATTGTAAGATCTCTCCATCTATGTGTGCACTCCCCCCCACCCTCGACACACATAATAAAGTATAAATAAATAAAGTATAATTGAGAATTTTTTTAAAAAAGAATCCCAATATCTGCAACCTGTTACCAGCCACAGAAGAGGAGGAACCAGAGAGAATAAGAGTATTGCTAGCATAGAAAACAATATGCACTTTATTCTAGCCCATGAGAGATAATAACCTGGTATATTTCTTCCTAGTCTCTTTAAAACATGAGTTAAAAATTAGGAACGACAGAATAATATCCTCTGACATTCAGCCTCCTTCTCTAACGGACAGTGTGCTGTCCCGGTGTACGGCTGCGCCATAGTCTTTAACCGACCTTCCTTCGTTTCACTTGTTTGCTCGTTAGACATTAGGCTGGTGGGCATGGCATGATAATCATTGTTGAACATATCTCTCTATGCTGACTATTTCCTTAACAGAATAGAATTATGGAGCCGGGATGGCCAGAAAGATAACAGGCCTAGCAAGATGGCTCAGCAGGTAAAGGCCCCTCAAACCATCTCTGAAAACCTGAGGTCCATCCCAAGGTTCCACATGGTGGAAGGAGAGAACTGAGTCCTGCAAGTCGTCCTCTGGCCTTTACACTGATGCCATGACGTGTGCAGTCCCTGCAGCTGCCCTGTAACACATACAATCAAGTACAGTAAAAACCTGGTCTACAAGAGCTAGTTCCAGGACAGGCTCTAAAACTACAGCGGACAAAACAAAAACAAACAAACAAACAAAAACACTTTTCAAAAGGTCGTCCTGTCTGAGACCTCCTATTGGCACATGGTAAAAGAGGAAGCAGAAGGCTTGAGAGTCTTTCCAGAGGGAAAGAAAAAGCAAAAGAACCAACTTGTACACACTCCACCTACTAAAATGTGACCTTCCAAAAGCCCAACCACAATTATTTGTCCTTCCCTCTGGACACCATCTCTCCTGAAACCCTAGAGCCCCTGGGGTCTTGACCACTCCTCTGGCCTCCTGCCACACTCTCTTTATTCTTCTACTAAATATTTAATTTCTATATCCAACCACAAGCTTCCTGAAGGTAGCTATGGACTTCAGTGTTCCCTTCATTCCATAGGAGAGTGCAACGTCCCTACAGTCAACATCCTATAGACAAATGCTAAAGGATCCAAGATAACTAAACGTCCTTCTAAAGAGTCTGGGACAATGAAATAACATTGGCCACAGCTAGAGAATGGCTCTGTTTAGAAGAATAAAAGCAGCTCAGGTACGGAGCTAGACACTCTGAGACATAAGAGGACAAAAAGAGTGACTTCAAGCTTAAGATCTGTCCGTCCACATGGACCAGTGTGATGCGATCAACTGGGGACTCACCTGTGAAGTTAGGATAAGAACACTCAGCTGACCACTTCTATGGGAAAGTGTCTGTGCACACCCTTTATAGTGATCACAGTGACAGCCGCCCATGGAATTGCTGCTGTACTACCAGAAAGGGAAAAACACGCCTCTGTGAATCCCAGTATTGCTTCCAGGCTCTGTTCCACACACATATCCATCTGGGGGGAAGCAGAGCCTTCTGGAAGTACAGGTTCCTGCATGGAAAGAGCGCAGTCTAGCCAGGCTCTTGGATTTCCATCACCCACATCTCACTATCTCTGGAAAGAGAAGCACAGGGTCGAGGAGTACTTGACTGAGAGTCATGAGGCTTGAGTTCTGACCCTACTGCTTCACCCAGTCCCTGTGCTTCCCCTTCCTGGTTCCCCAGCCTCGCCTTTTCCAAACTGAGACGGTTAGGCCAAAGAGTCTGCATTCCCATCTCTGGTGGGCAAGCTAGAAGTTCCAGGGTAAATGCTAAGGGAAGGACAGCAAGGAAAGAGATGAGACTGCCTAGGCAGCAGAACTGATCTGGGCTTCCAAGGCTGCTTCCAATCTCCTTTCTCTGCTTGGTTTTAGTTTGCTCACCTTCCAGGTGAGGAAGACGCTTCCTCCATCTCTGATTCTCTATAGCATCCAATACTCCAGGCCTTTCTTGGGTGACACAGAAAAGTAAACAAAGTCAAAGAGCTCTCTGCATTTGGCTTCATGTTTTCAATCCATATCACTTGGAGACCACAAAGCTACTTTTAGGATGTCGCATGGTTCAGGGAAAGCTTCCAGCCTCCGGAAAGCAAAGAACTATAGACATTCTGACCACCCCACAATAACATTTGGAATCTGTCAAGAGCATTCCCTTGAAAGTCTAACAAATTGGCAGCAGCCAGCACTTGACATTTGTAAGCACTGATGTCTCCACACATCTCAGGACAATGTGGAATCAGCCTGTTACCCATGCAGAGCACTCAGAGATCTCTGCTCATGAAGAAAGCACAGCATGCTAGTCCAGGGAGCTCTGGGCTTCCAAAGAGCGGAGAAAGCTGATGTGACTGCATGGTTGGGGATGTGGGTCCAGCCCTATGCTTTACCGTGTCACTCATTTAATCCTAAGCCATGTTGGCAACTTTCCATTCTTCTAATGTGGGAAAGTGTTTGTAAGAGTTTGGCTTGTTCATTGTACATGTATCAGCTAACGACCTCCTGAATGACAAGTGCCGGGCTAAGAATTGAAGAGACAGTGGCAAGCGAAAATAAGCACTCACCTGTTCTCATGGAGCTTATAGTCATGGGAGAAGGAATTCGTCAAGGAATCGATAGCTAAATTGGTAGAGGACCTGCCTAGCATGCATGAAGCTGTGAGTTCAATCCCCAGAACCCCAGAAACTGTGAACAGTGTAATCTTGGCACCTAGGAGAAGGCAAGAGGATCACAAGTTCAAGGTCAGGTGACCCTGTCACATAAATAAACAAAACAAAGGGAGGGTCACAGTACCAGGAGGACAAAAGTATCAAGGCAACCATGGTGGTGACCCAACGGGTACAGGAGGGGAGAAGCAGGAGCTAGGGCAAGCCACGCACAAACCTAGGTCCATCTGACAACAAAATCATGTCTTTATGCCTCTTACCATTTACTCATTCTCTAGGGAATTAGCTACTGAACATCTACTGTGGGGCAGCCCTGTGCCAGGGTACAGCCATGAGTTAAACGAGTTCTCACGGAATCTACGGCTTAGACATTAAACCTACAAGACAAATAGATGTAAGCAACGGCAGACTGGGAAGAGAACCACAACGGGTCAAATTCAACAGGTAAATTACCTAGGAGGTCAGGTAATGCAATAAAGCCTCTAGCCCACTGTGATGCGTGAGAGAAAGACTCGAGGGAACAGAGCCAGTCAGGGAGCAGCCAAGGAGCCCTCGGGATAGAAGACAGCATATTTCTATCTTGCCACAGACCTGCTAGAGCAGAAGCTCTTCTAAAACAAGACCAAACAGTGAATCAGCTTACACAGTCCAGCCTCAGGGGAGCTTCACTAGGGCAGACATTTCATAGCTAACTGCGACCATTCTCAACCACACAATCAGGCTGTGTAGCAGACAAGGTTTACTATCCTACTTGAGTGAGGATGTGCGAAACAACAGAGACAAGGTCACCGAATGAGGACACAGCCAGCTCTGCCACCCAGCTCTGTGTGACATCTCCAGTCAGGAAACGGCACATCTCTGTGAGACAGCTGCAGGTCACCGGGGCTGGATAGTCACCCAGGAGCCCCACGAAGTTCCTGAGAACAATGATGGGGACATTAAGAAGCTCAGGAAAGGTTTCTAGAATGCAGCTTCACCAGCCTGAAACACAGGTACCCTTGCCAATTCTCTCAGATTAGAACAGGTCCTCCTGGCCTCTTTTCAAGTGCCTCTGACTAACACAGAAAAGTATTTTTCCACTGCAAACCTGCAGGCGGGCAGTGAACTCCAGGAGTGCAGAGAGTGCATCCCCACTTCTGTACAAACCATCTGGGAAGTTATTTGGGTGCCATCCAAACTGCCCTGGCTACACACCTGCCAATGGGAACGTCAGTCCCAGGCACTGTGTCTCCACCTTGACAATACAAGTACCTGAACTGCATATTTCTCTTGTACCAAGTAGGGAGCACCTTGGCATCTTGCAAGGTTAGAATATTCAGCTGCTTCTTTGACCTCCACCCACTGGGGTGTCAGTAACAACCCCCAGCTGTCATAGCCCATAATGTCCCCAGCCATTGCAAACATTCACAGCAGGACCAAAGTCACCTTTTGGGGAAGCTTCAATCTTGAGACTATGGAGAAGAAAGGCAAAGTGCCCTGCTCTGTTCCATGTCTCTGACGACATATGGTCACTATGCACACTCTTTGGGATCAGTATCACACAACAAATGCCTCCCCATAAGCAGCTGTGTGCTGTTGTGGTCCTCCACTGGAGCTTCAAGAACAGTCAAACAAACTCCGTGTTGCACTGATGAGCCGTTTGTGATCCGGCAAGGAAAACTTGTTCCTATAACTGTGAGCAGCTAAGTCTGATTAAATGGAAGCTCCGGATGTTTCTTCTCAATGACATCGAGCCGAAGCAAAGGCTGACATGGCTGCTACAAGGAGCACAGAGTGGTGCATCGGGATCCTCCCATTCACCCCCAATTCAATATAATACCCAGATATCCAAACACCCCAGCTTTTAACTATTCTTGACCTGGGAGAAAGGAGAACAGAGTGAGGTACATATATACAAGAAAGCTGAATTAGCAACTTAATTAAACAGCTGAACCGTTACCAAAAAAGTCAAGCTCTCAAGTGAAGGTGGAAACATAAAGCTGAGACTTCAAGCAGCTGGAGTGACTCAGTGCTAGTACCCGGCCTGAGGTCCACTCCGCTACAGCGCTTCAAAGAAGCACCACTTCTGTCTCTCAGTCAGCCACTTAAGCAGGCACAGGGATTACTCACAGACTCACTCCTGTATGGTAGCAAGAGTGGTTGCTGCACTGTACCGTTTGACGACTACTCGTGAGCTGCCCGCCTGTTAACACATAATCACTCAGTCTGCCGTCACTCACTGTCCTGCATACTTGGCTCTGTGCTTGCTTGTCTCATACTGTAACAGTGCTGAATTCTCTGGTATGGGTCTGCCTCCCCTAAAGAGCTCCTTAAGGGCATAAACAGACACTTATGGGTGGATGGTTGGATGATGGACAAACAGGGATGGATGGATGGATGGATGGATGGATGGATGGACAGATGGAAAGACAGATGAAGTTTTCTATCCCTATGTTTAAGAAACCTGAAGCTCTTTAAGGAAAGAAACAACTTTCTTTCAAATGGATAATCTTCCTAAGAGCATCCCCTCACCTGGCAACATGAAGGTTACTGTGTGTCTTCCTTAGGCAGGCCACCATTTCGAAATGATTGCTAACATTTTGAAAAGATCAACGAAAAGCATCACAGACACGAGTGCTCACAAAAACGTAAGGACAAATGCACATGGCATATGTAACTTACTGAAGAGAGCTGAAGCTATGAGAGAAACCTGAGAGCCAGAAAGTTCTAGAAAAGTGGTCAACAGGGATTTGGGGCCTGAGATGGAGCAAGCAAAGCCAGGGAACTCCTGAGAAGCCCTGAGGTTCAGAAGGCCTTGACATGGTATCAAACTGTCTGAGAAACTGTAGATCAGCGGGGACTGCTAGACAGCAGGAGTGAGAAGCCATGAAAAACCAAAATCCAAGAAGAAAGGAACATAATAGCCAAGAAAGACCTGACCTAAGGAAAAGATGAAAACCAACTCAAGGAAAGGTGAAGATGCCCAGAGCTGCCAGGCATGTGGTGGTCCTGAGGAACACAAGGACTCAATCAATGCACACAGTGCATCAGGGTCAAACTGGGGTTTAAATCAGATGTCACACCAGCTACCAACTCAATTTCAAATATTTACCAATACTTTCTGATGTTTTAACTCAGATCAGGTGGGAATAAAAATAAAACCATCTCTTCAGCCATGGCCAGGCAAGAACTCACCAGTACCTGGTCCAACCTTTGGGTTGTGTTGGCTGTTATGGATGTCCTCTTAAAATATCCAGGTCTCTTAGGAGCAGAATGAGCTCACCAATCCAGTCTTGCATTTCCAAACGTAATCCAGAGAGGAAAAGCAACATCTGGCTGATGGCAGAAGATACCAAATCCTCCACTTTCCAGTATTTAAAGTCCACCACCCCCTCCTTAACTCATGAGGGTCTGGACAACTGCTCTTCCCAACCCCAAATTTTCTGCCACACCCTCACCTGTCTGAGCAACCAGGTGTGTCCAGCCACTCCAGACAGCAGTGAGCTTTTCATTCTGAAAGCATCGTGCATCTATTCTCTGGGGCAGAAGAAGGAATGCAGCCAGGGAAGCCAGTTGCCCATGCTTGTTCCGGCCCCAGACATACAGTTCTCCTGTATCTGAAACAGAGGAGAACAGGAGGTGAGGAACATGACCCAGAGCGTGGGGGACAACTCTGAAAAAGAAATGGGTAAAACGGAATGGTTTCCTACTTACACCACAGGATTTAGTGTGCCATGCACAATACAAAATTTATGTAGAACATAATGAAGTATAAAACTTACAAAATTCTGTGCATAATGCAAGGTCTAGTGTATATAATACATCTCTCTTTCTGCGTGTGTGCATGTGTGTGTGTGTGTGTGTGTGTATAAGCACGCACATGCATGTATACATAATAAATCATGGGGAGTGGCATATGCGCACGTTGGAGGATGGAGGAGTTGCATGTGTCCATGAGTAGAGAGCCTGAAAGAAAACATCAGATGTCCTGTTGCATTGCTTTCTGTCTTAGTTCTTCAAGGTGTCCTCTCACTGCAGTTGGAGTTGGCTGTTGGCCAGGAAGCCACAGCAATCTCCAAGTCTCCGCTCCACACAACGCTAGGGTTATAGGTGTGGACATAACACAGCTTTTTATGGAGATGCTGAGATTCAAATTGAGGTCCTCATGCTTGCACAGCAAATACTCTTACTCACTAAGTCTAACTAAGTCTCATCAGCCAATTTTCTGTATTTTTTTTCAATGTAAAACTATATTACCTTCTGTTAAGTGGGAAATACTTAAACTTTTAAGATAACAGATCAGAAGACACACTACTTAGGGACTAGGGATGTGGCTCAGTTGGCAGAGTGATTGACCGGCATACACAATCTCCAGCACTGCATAAACTGGGTGTGATGGTGCATACTTACATTCCCAGAACTCCGGAAGCAGAAGCAGAAGGATTAAGAGTTTGAGGTCACTCTTTGGCTACATAGTTAGCTCAAGGCCAGCCTGGACTACAGAAGACACTGCTAAAAAATTATATGCTATTTAAGCTTAAACCTTTTAAAATGAAATAGTTCCACTGTCCATCAGAAAAGAGTGAGTTACCACTGCCCATTTGGGCAGCCCCTGAGCTCACCTGTAACCCTGTGACAGAGGCAGAAGTGACTGGCAGTGATGTAACAGGAGGAGGAAGCCAATGCAGAGTCAAGTGACTCCCGCTGCTATTCCTGGATCTGCTAACTAGCTATTGACCTTGGACAAATCACTTCCTTTCCAAGCCTTGCTTTCACCAGCTGAATATGGGAAGGGAGGGCTGCTGGGATAAAAGGGTGGAAGATACAACCAACATCACTGCTGACCAGAAAACAACTGGTGGGTGACCATGACAAGCAAAGAACGCACGCCTGTCTAAAAGGTACTCAAAGTTCAAAGATAATTTTTAGATGAAAACCAAACAAAATGAAGCCAAGGCTTTAATTCAGCCTGTGAGACATCAGTCCGCAGCCCTCCATAAGCTTCCCCAGTCCTGGCAGTGTGACAGTCTACACGTGCACTAAACAACAGCACTCGCCACCAACACCTGCAGTGTGGCTGGCACACATGAGGGTACACAACAGACTGCAGAGCTATCACCAAAAGCATGCTTCATTAGTAATGTTCCTATTATATTAAATAATATTTTGGATATTCTAAAGAAAAAGCATTAATAATATTAATTTTACCTGTTTCATTTTTTGGAATATGGCTCACAGAACTATCCCAAAAGATAAGCTAATCAAGCCTGGGAAATGTAAAGACTCTTTCAGATCACCTGGCTAAGAAGGACTCACAGCCAGTGAAAGGACGAGGAGTCAGGCCTGTTTCATTTGGTGAGCTCCCTATAAAGTTTACAGCACTGCTTGCCCTACAGTGTCTCATAGTCCCCAAAAGTGATCAAAGGTCAAAGAGGATCGTTACAGCCGTAGCGCAGGAATTTCTAAGTTCCACCTGATGCTCACTGGATGTGGGACACAGCACACAGCAGACTATGACCCATTCCTTTACCTCTAAGGTGAGGATGTTTATGACACAGTTCTCATCACAGGTGGCCCTGAAACACTGACAGCCTACAGGTCTATGATGTGCATTGGACTTTCGTCAGAGTTCAGAGGTCTAAGAATCCCCTATAGGAGGGCAGAGACAACACCCTTATCCCACACAACATCAACCCAGTACATGCTGGAGAGCCACAGAGGTGCCAGGAGTGTGGAGCCAATGTGACTCAGAATATCTGAGCCATCCTTTTGAAAGGCAGACTGTCTTCCACATGGGGATAGTTACACTGTTGCATCAGCAGGTAAAATTAAATTCTGCTGCAATGCCAAATGGTTACATAATCCACAAGGACTCCAGAGAAGAGGTCTAAAGAACACTGAACAGAATCCAGTGTGCTAACAGTCCAAGCAAGATGAGAAAGGAGGGCTATTAATCTTGACGATTTTTAACTCACTTTCGAAACATCAAAAGCCAATTCACTTTGTGACTATACTAAAAATGATTAAATGGACACTTTAAAATGGTGAATATCATATATAAATTATAGCTCCACCAAAAAAAAGAAAATCCAGTCTGGGTATAAAAGGCACCACAGGAAAAAGTGGCCATGTAGGAAATAATACATTTAGTAATCACATATCTTTGTTCTTTTTTAAAACTTGACGTTAGCAGTTAATTCAATAATTTCTAAGCTTGTACACCATCAGCCATCTCAAATCAATTAGGGCAGAAAATAAATGTGTCTTATTCCAACAAGGATAAAGTTGCCATCACTAGCTATGGGCTGCACAAAGCACCTGCAATCCTGTGTCTCCAGAGAAGAGGGGGACCCGGTGCAGGGAGTCACTCAAGAGCCAGCATTCAACTCCACACTTTCACCAACCACCAAAGTGAAACACAGGCTACAAATTGATGTCTCTCTTGTCAGCTGGTTAGTTGTTTTAGACTCACTGAACAATAGCTTATTGGAAGCTCAGAATTTGTTAAGTATTTAAACTTTCACACTGTCTCTGGTACTCTGTAAACGCCAACAGTTAGTTGTCAGCTCGATTGGACCATGCTAGAACTGTGAGTTTACAGACATGTACACACATGAATTTCCAGTCCTCATACTGCTTAAAATGAAAGGCATTCGACTCTGTGTGAGAGGTCTAACAAAGATAAGCTCCTCAGAGGTTCAGGCTGAAGCCTACCCTGCCTTAGCATGACAATCCAGGTCAAAGGAAAGGGAAGGCCTTCCTGCATGAGGAAACGATGCATGGCTTCCTGAAGAAAGGCCACTGGATAACTTACATTGCATTAGCACAGACGGCGAGTCAGAAAACTACGATGTAAAAGCCCAGCACGGTGGAGCACACTTGGGAGATGAAAGCAAAAGAATCAGGAGTTCTAAGGTCAGCCGTGTGTATGTGTGTGTGTGTGTGTGTGTGTGTGTGTGTGTGTGTGTATTTTTCCTCATATAACTCAGGCAAAAGAATTTCAGTAAGTCTGAAGCCATCCTGGGTTACATAGTGAATACCAACCCAGCCTGGGCTGCAGAGTGACACTGTCTCAAAAGCAAAACAACAGAAAAGAGCGGTGTGATATATGGTCAAGTACTTGCTCCCTGACACTTGGCCAACAACGAGCGACATACACAATGGTAGCCATATCATACAGCCTAGGTGTACAGGCAATGACACCCCCCCATCACTGAGCAATACATGACTATATATAAAAATACTGTTGGCATGATTTGCCCATCACAACTCCCCCAAGGGGAAGATAATCATTTCCACCCTGTATAACTGGAAAAACTCAGACGCTGAGCAATGAGCCTCAGTTTGACGGGAGTGCTTTATATGTACTATCAAATTCAGCCTTTACACCTGCCCATAAAGTACTTTGCAGATGAGGAGATGGTCTCAAAAGATAATTTGCCTAAAATTATGTCAAGAATGGTATCAAAACTGTCACTCCAAAATTTATAACTTCCCTGGCCATCTCAGCTTCACTCAGAGACCATAGCATGCAGGACAATGAATGGCACATTCAGCTCTGAAGAGCTGGTACCTACCTGTTAATGCGGCTGAGTGGTCAGATCCGGCAACGACACATACTGCTGTGGAATTTTCAAGGCCTGGAAAGGAAATACGTTTGTTCTGAGCTATATTTAGGCTAGAACACATTGCACGGAGAGTGGACTCCGGGGGCCAGCATTACCTAGGCACGGGGGAAACCACCCAGTGCAGGCAAATGTGAACAACAGTACTGGCAGGCTGTTGGCAGGACGGAGACAGTGACGTCAAGGGGTTTGAACAAGTCAATGGATTGAGGATAAAGTAGCACAGTCTCATTATCACACAAGAAAGGTACAAACACGAATGGCAGGAAAGCTAGCAGAATCATGCAGTAATGAGTTGGAACCAAACAAGTAAGTGTAAATTCAGGTTTCTGAGAGAAACAGATGCACAGACATGAGAAAATTCATGTGAAATGTATGTATGTATTTCTGAGCTCTACCTGCTGAGGAAGGCTGAAGGCAAAAGAATTCAAACCTTCAGCTCCTATGTGTGCAGGACTCAAGCACAAACCAGGCCTTGGAAAAGCACACAGCAGAGTTCTCTGAACCCGCTTCTGGCCTCCAAATCCAGTCATTTACCTCCCTGAGCTACATCGTTTCCACCACTACAAGCAGAACCCCAACCCATCCTGTTAGGAATTGGGACAGTCTGTGGTAATTTATGGTCTAGTCTGCAGAAAAACACAGTCGAGTTTGCAACTATTTCCAGAAACTTCTGTTTTACTAACTAATTAAAAGGCATCTCACATTTTTAAGTGCCTTGTGGAATAAATAAAACAAAGCAGAAGTTTCCAGCCATATCTACCAGCAAGGGGTCCTGGGCCTTAGGGGTACCTAGGTAGCAAAGTGAAGACAGAAGAATACAAAATGATGGACTTGGACTATGAGGGCAGAAAGCTGATGAGTCAGTCATTCAGGGTCATCCGAAAACTCCCCAGAAAACTCTGAGCTGTTGTTCCAGATCCCAAACTGGCAGTTTAAGTTAAAGTGTTTTGTTATGCCTTCCAGTTACTGGCCCTGCACTAGAATACAGAGAAGAACATTGCATTTTCCCCTTAGCATAGGAGGACACTGGTAACCATTAACACATAGCAAAACAGTGCTATGGAGAAGGCAATGCAGGCCAGGTGGGAGTCTTCCCTGAGAGAGCCACATCTGAGTCAGACCTTGAGGAAACCCCAGGGCTTTTCCAAAGAAAGAGAAAGAAGAGCACTCCAGCAGAGCTGAGAGCCTGTCAACAGGTACAAGGGCAAGGGCAAGTCAGCTGGGCTGAGCATCCTGTTGAAATAAGAAGATCTGGGAAGTGAGACCTGTGACACACGCGCGCGCGCGCGCGCACACACACACACACACACATTGTATTCATGATACAAGCACACACAGAAAGAGAAAGAAAGGAAGGAGGGATGGAGGGAAGAAAGGAGGAAAGAAAGGCTGTGATTTTCAAGCCTTTTCAAGGCAGACATGGTAGCACACTTATAATCTCAGTGTTAGGAAGTGGAGCAGATGAGCAACTCAGTGGGCTGCAGGCTTGTAAAAGACCCTGCCTCATAAAACAAGTAGACAGTGCCAAAGGAACAAGAGCCAAGGCTGTCCTCTGGCCTCCACACTCACATGCACACATGTACATTCATAAATATATGCACACACAACCAGAATGATCCCAACGCACGTGTGCCTCACTATCGCTACAGTCTCTATTCTGTCCCATCCTTTCCTGACACCCATCCCCCCAGCCTCTCTTGTTTAGAGCTCGGGGAGAGTTGGAGGTCTTCATATAGGGTTTTCCTATAGCCAACCATCAGCAAATTGGGCCCAAGAGTCAGAGTTACAGAGAAGAGAAGAGATAGACATGGTACCATACACAAATCAGAAATGCCTATAAAGAGAGTGGAGTTCAGAGACAAAGTGCTGAAGAGGACCTGAGAGTAAAAGACAAAGAAGAGAAAAGAAAGGAGGGGGTGGTGCCTATAGATCAACTAATCAAAATAAGACCCACCAGCAGACCCATGAGCAGAGTGCAAATCACCTACTGTGTTTCCACATGGAGACCCCATGCCTGCTCTACATTCTTACTCACTCCTGCTTCCCTTATGGCAGAAGGAAATGGCACAGAGGCACAGCCAATAGTCTTCTCTGTGGAGTATAACTGCCTGTGCTGAGGTCATTTCTGTCCCCTTGGCCATGCAGGACACTCAGCAGGGCTGATTCTGAGAAGTCACCCAGATGCCTTGTGGGTAACTTGCACCTAGGATTCAGGACTTGCAGACTCACTAGATTATTACATCCTGTTTCCAAACTCCTACATCGCTTCCAAGTAGCTATGACCCAGTCTAGAACTTCCTTGCTGGTCTCCACTTACCTGCCAGGCATCTATCAATCAATAGGTCCCAGACTCTAGTGGCAAAGATAGCAAGTTTCCCGGGGCCACAAAATTTACAAAACTACTGACATCCCAACCAACAGAGCATTAGAAAGATCAAGAAATACCAAAGGCTTAGGGCTAGAGAGATGGCTCAGCAGTTAAGAGTACTGGCTGGACCTGAATTTGGTTCTCAGGACCAATGTGACAATTTACAGCCATATTTAACTCCAATTCCAGAGGATGTAACACCCTCTTCTGGCCCCCCTGGGTACCTGGCATGCAAGTGATGCACAGACATACATGCAGGCAAGACAGCCATACAAAATAAAATGTTTAGAAAAATACTGGGAGAGAGATGGAAACTTTACTTACCCATCTTCTGAAAGTCTACTTACTTCCTCACAAAGAGCAATCAAAGACTATAAAAAATAAGGAGCTCACCTGTCACTCTGCTTGGTTCCTTTGCTGTCAAAAACAATGGCAGAGTCTGCCCAGGACACAAGCGTTGTCCAGAAGATGCCAAGCCAGTCCCCCACTGGAACACGCTGCCACTCACTTCCCAGCAGAGCCAAAAGGAAAAGAGAAAATGTGTGTCAAGTTAAACTACACTACTGTTAGACTCTCACTGCTACGGGAAATTCCCAATGGAACCGCAGCCAAGGTGAGTGCTACACACCAGCTTTTTACGTGGGCTCTATAGATTTGAACTCAGATCCTCATGCTTTCAAGGCAATCATAGTATCATAGTATCTATTGACCCATCTCCTCACCTTACCTTCTTTTTAAAAAGAGCTATCTATGTAGCAATTGTTTTCTAACCTTTAGGATCTTCAAACCAAGGCCAGAGTCCTATTTACCTTAATGTCACCTGCCCTGCAGTGGCCCTATACATGCTGCCCACTCATGTACAGAAGACAATGCACTTAAAGCTTGTCCATCCACCAATGTTAAAATCCAGCAGGAAGGCAACACAGTTGGCTGCAGAGTCCACACTGACAGTCTCTAGCTCTTCCTCCCTCCCTCACACGTGCTTCCACAAACTCTTGTGGGTGAGACTTTAACTCACACCACTCCATGGCTGTAAGGACTGAACGAGAGAATAAAATTATGAAAAACCTAGCAGCATGTCTGCAACAAAGAAAGTCAGACAGCTCACTCCCTTCCCCCCCGACGAAGACTCTCCGATGACTTCTACTTTGTGGTCTCTCCTCTCAGCTGGAGCTACAGCACAGCTGGCCCCTTGCTGACACCCCTTACAAAGTTTTCCTGGAGCTCTACTGCTCAGAATGGGCTCACTTGAGAAATAAAGGCTGGGTGGTCTACCTGTAGTGGCTAACGCATGCCTCAGTCCAGCAGCGACACAAACAACCTTCTCTCTCAGGAGCTGTCCAAAGAAAGAACAGGATTTACTCTCAGAATCATTCATCTACAAAATATCATGTAACTCGTACAAACTCAATTCAGTCTGAAGCACCCCCACCCAATATGCTCACTCACAAATGCTTCTTTATTTATGAGAGATGAAGATCTGTGTGTTGCATGCACATGAGTGTGTGTTGTATGCATATGTGTGTTGCATGTACTTGAGTGCAGCTGTATGTGCACGCATTACATGCACATGTGTGTTTGTGTGTTACATGCACTTAAGTGTTTGTATGTCTGTTGCATGCACATGAGTGTGTGTGTTGCATGCACTTGAGTGTGTATGTGTATGTTGCATGTACTTGAGTGTGTGGGTACAAGGAGGCCAAAGGAAGACACTGAGTATCTTCTACTATCACTCTCTGCCTTACTGCCTTGAATCAGGGTCTCTCACTAAACTGGAAGTTCCCTGTTTCAGCGAGGCTCAGTGGCCATTGAGCTCCCTCAGTGTTGGAGTTATAGGCATACACATGATGGAGGAAGGTCATTGGTTAATAAAGAAACTGCCTTGGCCCATTTGATAGGCCAGCCCTTAGGTGGGTGGAGTAAACAGAACAGAATGCTGGGAGGAAGAGGAAGTGAGATAAGACACCTCAGACAGACGCCATTTCCTCTCCTCTTGGGGGCAGACGCGATGAAGTTCCCACCCAGGATGGACGTAGGCTAGAATCCTCCTGGTAAGTGCATCTCGTGGTGCTACACACATTAATAGAAATGGGCCAAGCGGTGTTTATATGAATACAGTTTGTGTGTCATTATTTTGGGGCATAAGCTAGCCAGGTGGCCGGGAGCTGGGTGGCAGGAAGCGGTCCGCAGCTCCTTCAACATACACAGTCATCCCTGGCTTTTTTTAAATATGTATTTTATTTTATGTGTATGTCTGTTCTTCCTAAATGTGTCTATATGCATGCCTAGTGCCTGTGATGGTCAGAAGAGAATATCAGATCCCATGGAACTAGAGTTACATACGGTTGTGGGTACTGCAAACTGAATCTAGGTCCTCAGCAAGAGCCACAACTACTCTTAATGGTTGAGACATCTCTCTTGCCCTTGCTTTGGCTTTTTTTGCATGAGTTCTGAAGATTGAAATCCAAGTTCTCATGCAAGCACTCTTACCATTAAGCCATCTCCCTAACCCTGAAATATAACTTTTTAAAAATATCGTATCATAGTACCACATTGCACTGCCTCTCAAGGGTAGGGGGGTGGGACCTCCAAAGTCATCCAGTAAACATTTCCCCAAAACAGCCAAATACCATATGGCTCCTGCCACACAGCTCAGCTCTGTGACATCAAACAGCTATATATGAGAAAGCATGGCTGTGCTCCAATAAGACTTAAATAGCAAGGGCTTCGGTGTTCCCTCCTGACCCAGTTTGATCCTTAGCCAAAGCCAGAAGCTCTTCCTTAAGTGGTCATTCAACCCCTGCCCAGTAGCTGCCTCCGGTAACATGGGGCTCACCACCTCCCTAGGCACCTGCTCCATCCTTGCACATCTCCATGTATCTCTTTAGATGGAGCCAAACCCAGCTGCCTTTAGCTTCTGACAAAGCTTTCCAAATATTTGAAGACAGTTGTCATGTCCTCTCTAATACATCATGTGGCGGTTTTAAAAATAGGTCCTCAATTTCTTTGATACTACTCCCTTCAAGTCACAGAGCTTGATTCCCCTCCCCTGTGTGGGCTGGGCTTACTGACACACTTCTAATGGAAAGAATAAAGGAGCAGAGTGAGTCAGAGGCCCCGAGGTAAGAAAGCCACCTGCCAGGTCTGAACAGTTGTACAGAAAGGTCCACAGAGCAGGAACTGTGACTCCCACCAGAAGCATCGTAAGAGTTTGGCAATGAGACTGTACCCCAGTCCAGCCCATGTACCTAGCTATATCTTCACTGCTACTTTGTGAAAAATCAACTCAGAGGTCCCATTCCAGACCCTCAAAAATGGTGGCATAATGTTTGTTCTAGCTACTGTCTCACTGCAGCAGATAACTAATGAAGAACTTAGACAAACATCCCAGCTGCAGCAGTTATCACTAAGTTTCCCTCCTCTGGATAGGTTCTGGATTGCTCCTTCCCCTGTGGCCTCATATATCCCAGGGTGGCCTCAAACTCGCTATGTAGCCAAAGAAAGCTTTGAACTTCTGATTCTCCTACCTCTGCCTCCCAAGAGCTGGGATTAAATGCATGTACCACCATGTCCAGTTCAGGCAATACTGGAGATTAAACACAAGGCTTTCTGCATGCTAAGCAAACACTGTGCCACCTGAGCTATGTCCCTGTCCCTGAGTCATTCTCTTTTCAAGAACAGTGTAAAAGCTAAGAACAAGTCTTAAGAACCAATCTGCCTAGAATCTGTGCTCCAGCGCACAAGAGATCACACCAAAACACCAAATCATACCAGATCAATCTGACTGGCCCAAAGAGCAAGTCTCTGGCTCCTTTCTGGAGACTATACTTCTGACAGTGGTGTCTCCAATCACATTAGGCTCGGGCAAAATAAAATCTGACTGCCAAAACAGTTTGAGTAGATGGTTCTTTAAACGCATCTTCTTTCCTGCCTGCCTTCCTTTTTCCTAAAAATAACCAATGGCCATCTCTCTATGCTTTTATCTTATGTGCTACTACTACCTATGCGTATCCACCCCACCTAGGTACTTCCACTTTTCCCATATTCCAGCCTGACCACCTGCTGACATCATCATCCACACTGTTCCTTTGGCCTAGAATGTTCTTCTTTGGCACATGTTCTGTATCCTGCTAGCCCAAGCCAGGGAAACCTAACTCAACTCTAGGACTTAGGTAAACTTCCCGCTAGGTAAGAGTCCTATATGAGCACCTCTCATGACTCTGGCATGACAATGACACTGCATGTATTTACCATGAGCCACTACAGACCTCTCAGGCGCTAAGACAGATCTTAACCACCACTGTACTCACGACCTAATCCAGTGCCCAAACATGGCAGTGCCATCCATAAATAGAGTCTCCAACAGCTGTCATTCTGGTCTATCCCTCCCATTGCCACATGGGACACAGCCCATCAAAATGTTCTTAGTTACTGACTCTGTCATCCAACGTATTTTAAACATTGTCCCTTCCCGTATTCTTTAATTATATCAACTATAATTAAGTTAAATTAATTATAACATATGTAGGTTCTTAAAGGTCACCTATTTGCTCCTGGGAGTTACGGGGGGACCAGAGCTCTGCAGAACTAGACTTCTGTGCAGGCCTTCAGAACCACTACCCGCAAATAACAGACCACAGGGCAGCAACTGAACTCCACAAGATGACAGAAGCTGATCTGAGCCCTCCAATGAAAACGCGACTTCCACTTCTAATCAGAGGTAAGGGGGCAGAAGGGAAGTTGAGGCAGAGAAACTCGTTCTTGATTTCTGTGTATTCCTGAAATTTTTCCTATCCTCATCATGACCATTTACAATATTATGCTTTTTACTTTTTATTCCCACTTGACACAAACTAGGATACATAGGAAACGGGAACCACGTTTGAGAAAACACCTCCATAAGACTGGCCTGTAGGCAAGCCTGTGGGACATTTTCTTGATTATCGATTGATGTGGGAGGGCCTGGTCAACTGTGAGTGGCTACTCCTGGGCAATGGGTCCTGGGAGGGAAAAGAAAGGCAACTGAACATGAAGCTGAATGCAAGCCAGAAAGCAGTGTTCCTGCCTCCAGGTTCCTGCCTTAAGTCCCCACTTTGTCCTCCCTCAGTCATGGGTGATGAAGTGGGACCTGAGAGCTGTAAGATTAAATAAACCCTTTCCTCCCTAAACTGTTTTTGATCATGATGCTAATCACAGGAATACAAAGCAAAGTAAGACACACATAAATTTCACAAACCTGTTATGTGGGATATCATAAAAAGAGCTCTAAACAAAAGCCAAATGCCCAGGCCCTGCACCTCGACTGAGCAAAACAGTACAGCTGTCCCTGAGGGTGTGGGTGTGGGTGAGTCAGCCCCCAAAGGAGTGAGCAGGAGAACTGGCCCAGCTCTTGCGCCCACTGCAATGGATGAGCTAGCCAGGGCAGTCTGGAGAGCTCTCCTTGACAGTGTAGATACTGTTGATGAGGGAAAGCCGGCAGGCTGACCAACCCAACTACCACCCAGGCCCAGAACCCAGGTTATGAGTTGGTCCACCCCAACATCTACCTTATCAATAAACTGCTGGAACATGTGAAGGGGGCAGGCCTGCAGATCCAAAGCAGCAGGATCTCCATGACATGGGGCAAGGACAGGATATCCAAGAGGAGCCCCGGTGAGGCTCAGTATAAATGGTGTAGTAGAAGCCAGAGCCCTCGAACCAGATCTGTAACTCATTGCAATGAACACTTGCAAGTAAAGATGTACAGACTAAAGGGTATTTTGTGTGACTCACTGTGTCTGACTACAGCTTCTACACTGAGACTGACTGACCTTTCTTTTCTCTCTCTCTCTCTCTCTCTCTCTCTCTCTCTCTCTCTCTCTCTCTCTTTTGTATTTTAGTTTGTTTTGGTTTTATTTTAAATTTTATTTTATTGAGGAGGCATGGTTTGCAAGGGCAGAGGGTGGATATGAAAGGACAGGGAAATGAATGTGATCTGGATGCATGATGTAAAATCCACAAAAAGTCAATAAGAAAAAGTCTTTTAAAAAAGCCAAATGTACTGCTTCCCACCCACTCTCTACCATGGTCACTACTACATGTGGACACTGAACCCTTGCATGTGATTAGATTCAAAGCAACCAGTAAAACATGCACACAGAGTTCAGAGCCTCAGTACAAAAAAAGGAAAGAAAAATACCTGACTCACAAATGCTACATTTATGTTTATATAAACGACAACAGCTTGGATAGATTAAATTAGCTTTCAAGTTTCTAAAGATATGCTGGGTGTGGTGATGCATCAGTTATCGAAGCCATGGCAGGTAGAGGCAGGAGGAGCAGGAGTTCAAGTCTAGCTTCAATTATATAATATGTCTGCGTGCAGCCGGTGCTACATGAGATGCTATACTTAAAAAAAAGTCAAGGAGCTAGCGAGATAGTTAAAAGCACTGACTGCCAACAGCCAATATCAAACTAAATGGCAAGAAACTCAAAGGCATCCTACTGAAATCAGGAACAAAACAAGGCTGTCTACTCTCTCTATATCTATTCAATATAGTACTTGAGGTTCTAGCTAGAGCAATAAGACACCAAAAGAAGATCAGGGGGATACAAATCGGAAAAGAAGAAGTCAAACTCTCACTGTTTGCTGATGATATGACAATTTACATAAGCAATCCCAAAAATTCTACCAAGGAACTTCTAAGACTCATAGACACTTTCAGTAATGTAGCAGGATACAAAATTAAATAAAAAAAATCAGTAGTCCTCCTGTACACAGATAACAAATGGGTTGAGAAAGAAATCAGAGAATCAACACCCTTCTTAACAGTCACAAAGAACATAAAATATCTAATTCTAACCAAACAAGTGGAAGACTACTATGACAAGAACTTTAAATATTTGAAGAAAGAAATTCAAAAAGACACCAGAAAGTGGAAAGATCTCCCATGCTCTTGGGTAGGCAGAATTAACACACTAAAAATTGTGATCTTACCAAAGGCAATCTACAGATTCAATGCAATGTCCATCAAAATCCAAGCAAAATTCTTCACAGACCTTGAAAGAACAGTACTCAACTTCATATGGAAAAGCAAAAACCCAGGATAGCCAAAATAATCCTGTACAATAAAGGAACTTCTGGAGGCATCACAATCCCTGACTTCAAACTCTATTACAGGGCTACAGTAATGAAAACAATGGTATTGGCATAAGAACAGACAGGGGGACCAATGGAACCAATGGAACTGAAGACCCGGATATTAATCCACACACCTTTGAATACCTGATTTTTGACAAAGAAGCAAAAAATATGAAATGGAAAAAAGAAAGCATATTTAACAAATGGTGCTGGCATAACTGGATATCACCATGTAGAAGAATGAAAATAGATCCATATCTATCCCCAAGCACAAAACTCAAGTCCAAATGGATCAAAGACCTCAACATAAAACCAACCACACCAAACCTCATAGAAGAGAAAGTGGGAAGTAACCTCAAACACATTGGCACAGGACACCACTTCCTAAATATAACCCCTGAAGCACAGACACTGAGAGCAACAATTAATAAATGGAACCTCCTGAAACCGAGAAGTTTCTGTAAAACAAAGGACATGATCAACAAGACAAAACGAGAAGTTTCTGTAAAACAAAGGACATGATCAACAAGACAAAACAGTAGCCTACAGAATTGGGAAAAATCTTCACCAACCATCAGAGAAATGATTTCCAAAATATACAAAGAACTCAAGAAATTGGTCATCAAAAGAACAAATAATCCAATAAAACGGGGGGGGGGGGGTATAGACCTAAACAGAGAACTCTCAACAGATGAATCTAAAATGGCCAAAATACACGTAAGAAAATGTTCAACATTCTTAGCCATCAGAGAAATGCAAATCAAAACAACTCTGAGATTCCATCTTACACCTGTCAGAATGGCCAAGATCAAAAACACTGACAACAACTTATGCTGGAGAGGCTGTGGGGAAAAGGGAACACTCCTGCATTGCTGGTGGGAATGCAAGCTGGTACAGCCCCTTTGGAGATCAGTACGGCAATTTTTCAGAAAATTAGAAAACAATCTACCTCAAGACCCAACAATAACACTTTTGGGTCTATAAACAAAAAGGATGCTCAATCATAACACTAAAGCCCATACACTGTTCTGGTCTTCGTGGTGCACGGACACACATACAGGCAAAACATACATGTGCATAAAATAAAAATAATCTTTTAAAAATGTCATTAAAACTACATATATATATGTGTGTGTATATATACGTGTGTGTGTGTATATACACACACACACACACTGCACACATAAAACTTGAAAGTAGTGCATGAAGAGAGACACACAAAAGGCCCCAAAGGCCACATGTTGTAAAATTACATTTATATGAAATGGCTAGAACACACAAATCCACAGAGAAGGTAGACTAGCAGCCACCAGGGGCTGGAGGAGGGGAAGACAGGAAGCCACTACTACTGAGTGTAGAATTCCGTTTAGCCATAACACAAATGTTCTAGAATTCGATAATGACAATGGCAGAACATACTGAAGATATTGAGAACATACTGGAAAACACTGAAGTGTACATTTCAAAGGGGCAAATTCAATGGTATCTGAATCATATCTCAATAAAGTTGTTATTAAAAATCAATCTCAGCTTTTACTTGTTTTTAAATGGGACTTTCAGAAAATTTTCAATCATTTGATATTTCTGCAGGACATCACTGGAGTACCATTTGCTGAACCTACTTTGTGTGTGCGCGCGCACGCATATGCCTGTGAATGCAGACATACACCATCACAAGCATAAGGAGGTCAGAGGACACCTTCAGGGCTGCTCCACCCTTTCACTTTGCTTTAGACAGGGTCTTTGCTGTTTGCCACTTCATATGCTAGGCTAGCTGGCCTGGGAGCTCTCGGGCAATCTCCAGGCTCAGCTTCCTATCTTCCCATTGGAGCACCATACAGACTTGTGCTTCTGCACCCAGCTTTAAATTGATTCTGGAGATCCACACTCAAATCTTCATGGTTGCACAGCAAGTGCTCTACTCACTACGCCATCTTCCCAGACCCTGAACTTAGTGTCGTGAGGCAAATCACTTCTACTCGGACCTGTCTGTAACACAGTTCCCGTCATTAACAATGAGCATATGAGATGCATTTCTGCTGTCCTAGTTTGTAAAATCTTATAACATGCATGAAGATGAAAAATTTTTCCACCCAGCATTGATTCCCCTAAAACTGATTTTTAACAGAAGAACTTATTTTCAACTCAAGTTCTAATTACTCCATGGGCTTTCAAAGACCTACCTAGTCTTTCATATGAGTGAGGATAAAAGAAACAGCCTAGAAACAGCAAGATAGAGCAAGCTAAAACTGGGATGTCCTCACCTCAATGGTCTGCGGAACCATACATCTGCGAGGGCCGTGCGGCACACCTAACTGGCCAAAGGCGTTGGATCCACATGACAGAACTTGACCTATTTCTGCAAAACATAAGCATTCAGATTACAAATCTAAGAAGTGAGATACCTGTGACCAACAGGGAAACAGGGATGAGAGGATACAGCAGGCATCCTGGGCCTCAAAGCCTCCGGCCGCTCTTCCTTCTTTAGTTCCTCCACACTAAAGATCACCTGCCACCTGTAGCCTTAATGGCTGATTACCTGTGCAGAGCATTTAACTCAAATGACTGAACACTTACTCCCTCTTCATGTTTCCCACTTCCCATGTCTCCAGCCAACAAATTCTGCACACTGTGATGCTCTGGGCCTTTCTCCTCCCTGCCCTTCCCCACACACTCCAGACCTGAAGAGTCTGGGGGAAAGGACAAGACATGTATGGCCTGGCAACGTAAGGGTTTCCCCTGGAGACAAGTCTAAAGTTTGGAGGGCAAATTTGTCCCAGAGAAATGTTAGAACCACCTGTCTTCATAATTAACCCTGTCTTCCAACTTAACCTTCATCCATAAAAATATGATAGTCTGCTCTCCAGCTGTGACTGGTGCCTTTCTCACAACTTGTTGTGATGTGTTGGGAACAGTGCTCCCTTCTGCCTCTTACGACCCTAACATGGCCCATAAGAAGTACTTCACAAAGTGATATCTAGCATTGAAATTCTTCATATGGAAGGAGGTTTTCTTTTTCAGAGCTAATCTAGTCAGGGCCTCGCATGCTCAGCAGCTGCCTCCCCAGCCCATCTGGACTCTGATGATTACTGTCAAGCTGGATACATATGGAACTCCTCTGCAAAAGAGAAATGGTGACAGCCGAGGAAGACTGAAATACTGGACAACGGTTCGTGAGCGTGCAACAGGGCATGTTCTGAAGCAGGGACCACTGGGCATTGCAACAAAGAAACGTACAGGGAGTCTGGCAAGTAAGAAGGCAGCAGACACAGGAGCCTCTGTAGAAGGCTGTGTGCAAAGGCCTGGGACTTTCCCTATACATCTAAGGATCCACGAGCTTAAAGAGACAGAAACTACAGGTGTCCTTTAAACCCAGACCAGCCAGCTAGAAAGGACAAAGTTAAACAGAGAAATCAATTAACAGAGTAACAAACCAGCTGCTTCCAAAAGAATTATTCTAGCAACCCTTCAGCCATAACTCATTCTGTGACCTGTCTTCATAGAGACTAGATGTTTTGAAGGGAGATGGAGAAGTAACTCAGTGGTAGAGCCTTTGCCTAGCACATGTGAAGCCCTGGGTTTGAGCCTCAGTAATGTCACCATGGAAGCCCCTTGGTGCTGTGAGATCCCTACCCCCTCATTATTATACAGTAATGGCTAGCTTTACACCAACTTGACACAGGCTAGAGTCACTGGAGAGGAGGAGCCCCAACTAGAAGATATGGCTGTAGAACATTTTCTTAATTAGTGACTGACGGAAAAAGAGTCCATTTTGGGTGGGTGCATCCTTGGTCAGGTGGTCCGGATTCTATAAGAAAACAGGCTGAGCAAGTCAGTAAGCAGTATTCCACCATGATCTCTGCAACATCTCCTGCCCCCAGGTTGCCGGCCTGCTTGAGTTCCTGTCCTGACTTCCTTTAATGATGAACAGTGATGTGTAAGCCAAACAAACCCTTTCCTCGCCAAGTTGCTTTGGGTCATGGCATGTCATCAAAGCAGTAGACATGCTAACTAAGACAACGAGCACATAATGACTCTTAATAGCGCTCCTGGTCTGCTAGACCAGGCACATAGCTCTCATGAGCGTTTGGGACTAGAAATGACCACCTAACGAGATCCTCCAGTCTCTGGAAAATGTATATTCCAGCCTGATCTCCTTTATAGTTAAAATTCTCCTTGTAAAAGGTACCCTGCAATTTCCCTTATAGAAAACACTTACTGATTCATGGGGTGGTTTTTTGTTGTTGTTGTTGTTTGTTTGTTTGTTTTGTTTTTCTTCAAAAGTACAGAGGCTCTTATTTAACCATTCCCTCACACACACACACACACACACACACACACACACACACACACACTATACTGCTATCACCCAAAAACCTTGGTGGTGATATTTATTCAAGAGAGAACTTACCTGTGAGTATAATGGTAAAATCCCAGCCACAGGCCACCTGTTTGATTGGACAACCAAGGAGAGGCTTGCAGATGGTAAAACACAGAACATCTTCTGTGTGGCCGAGCCCCAACTGCCCATCTTTATTCAGGCCACAAACAAAGAGTCCTCCTCTATCTGCAAAACAGATATTTGATCACACTGTGAACCCCAAGTTTGCATTTGCATTAATTAAATAAAATGAACCTTGAGACAGGAGGCTGAGTAAGCAACCAGTTAACAGAAAGTATTCATAGAGCATCAGAGGGCATTTGGAAGAGTTAGAGACACACAGGAAGTAGCTGGGAGGGATTTGGAGTGGTTTGGCTGAGCAGAAGGACATTCTCTTTGGGTGGCACCGGTGAGGAGAGAGGGCTAGCTAGTTGTTACTTCACCTCTTTGAGCTCACAGGTTTTCACCCCAGCCTTCGTATCTCAGGTCTTATTTAGAAACAGAACAAAAGAGGTTTAGTTAAAGCTCCAGTTAGTGGCATCCACAGGAACAAAATTCCCACCACGCTGTGGCCAGAGTGGCCAGACCGCTTCCAAAGAAGCAGGCCGCAACTGCGGAGATGAAAGTGCTGGCGGAAATAATAGCAGTAAATTAAGGCACAGCCACTACGACAAAGTTAAAACAACAAAGCTCCAGTGTCAGCATGCACAGGGAGAGAGTCACAACTCCCAAAGTAAGAAAAGGTTACCATGCATTATTTGGAGCCACAGACATAGGCTTCTTGGCCATATTAATGCTATTAACTAATGCATGCTAATGTGTTCTGGAACCAAAGAATCAGGCCAAGGGCCTCAAATCTAATGGATGAATGGAAACTCCCAGTTCTGTAACAAGTGCCAATATCGCCAAATGGAGCATCTATGATCACAGGAACGCCAGTATCAACTCAACACTTAGAATGTGCCAGGAGCTGTCCTAAGAGCTGAGCATGGAAGTCCTTTCCACACGTACCGAGGCCCCATAATACTTCGAAAGGCCCATAGGCCTTTAATTAAGCTGTCTTAATTTCAAATTGTTTTAAGTTGATTTTAATGTAACAATAATTCATATTTAGTACAAATGCCATTCTTAGGTATAGTTACTTTATATCAGTACAGTTGTAAAATATAATTTCTAGCATTTCTTTACAAAGGAAGGGAGGAATCCACGATGGCAAGAACACCAAAGGCCTGTAAAAGCCCTAAAACACTAAGTTTATCCACTGTTACTATCCCCACGGGACAGAGAGAAAATTGAGTGTGCTAGTTAGCATCTACTATCAACATACACAACCTACAATCACCTGGAAGGGGAGTACCAATGAGGAATTATCCAGACCAGGCTGACAGGGGGATATGTCTGTGGGACTGTCTTGACTTCTAACTGATCTGAATGTGGGCAGCACCATTCCATGGGCTGAGCCCTTAACTGTGTTAGAATAGAGACCAAGCAGCCAGCGGGCAAAGATGCCTTTATTTCCCTCTACCCTCAACTGTGGAGGTGATGCTTTAAGTTCTTGCCTTGACTCCCTGCAATAAAGACACGTTGCCTATATTAAGTCGAAGAGAATCCTTTCCCCTTCAGAGGCTTGTGGGCAGGCATTTTATCACTACAACAGAAGAGTAGACCACTGCTGTACAGGGAGATACTTGCCAGAGCCGCAGAGCTAATGAACTAGAGAACAAGCACCTGAGCCCAGGGGTTTGAGCCACAGCTCCCATTCCTAATCGTATGCCATACACCGCCTTTGCTAAGCTGAAGTATGTGTGGCCCCCGGTACCCTCTGGGCGCTAGGACAGAAAATTAAGGACAAGGTAAGGTAAAGATTCTTGATCTCAAGGGGTATTTCACCTACTTGCAAAGGTTTCAAAGTAAAACTCAAACAGGTTGTAACACGTTCACCAACTTGCCTTATGACCTTAAGCCTTCTTCTCTGAGCCTTATTTGTATAAGGGGGTAGGGAAAGGGAAGGGAAGGAACTCAGAAGGTCAAGCTCTGGCAAGCTAGGATTCCCTTAATGGTTATCTGGCTCTTTCACAAAAACAAATGCTGCTCTCTGAGAAGTACAAAAGACTAAAAGATGGCAAGGTTTCTATTTCCAAGGGGGAAACACCTGAATACAAAAGTGAGTGGCTATCCATTTGAGAAGAGAGCTACCTGTGACAGCTGCAGAATGGCCCCCACCTCCTGTGACAGTCCTGATGCACCCGGGCTCACAGAAGCTGCTCAGTTGCTGGGGAAGAAGCACATCTTCCTTGTGGCCAAGGCCAAGCTGCCCGTAGCTATTTGCACCCTGGGGATAAAACACAACACAGAAGAAGAGCAATTTGAAGGCCCAGCTGTCAGCACCCATCTAGCCATCGTGTCCCTCGCCCCGACACCTCTCAGAGCCCATGACATCTCACACACCTGTTCTCAGGAGGCTGTCTTGTCAATCTACATTGAGAACCAGCCCACCTGTGAGCACTGTGATTCCTATTTCAGAGGCATCTGTGGCATCCACAACTTAGCCAACCATGTGGCTCACCTTTCCCTGCATGTATACAACACTCTTCTAGTTTGCTGCTGGGGGAAGAGAGGACCGAGACTGATCAAGCAGAAGCCATGGAGAACACTGCCTGTGACTCACTCTCTGGCTCTCTCCACTGACTTTCTTAGAAAGCCCAGGCCCATCAACCAATGGATGGTACCACCCACAGTGGACTGGACCTTTCACATGAATCACCAACCAAGACAGTCTCTTCACAGACGTGCTCACAGGTCAATCTGATTGAGGCCTTCCATTGACATTTCTCTTCCCAGGAGATTCTATGTGGCATCACAAGGGCAATAAAACCCAATCAAGACTAAACTGCCTTTGGGAATCAGACCAAGGAAGCCCTCTGATAAAAGCTAATTATCCAGGAAAGCTGAGGGAAAAAAAGTTGGTGGGGAGGGAGAGATAAAGAAAAAGTTAGCAAAAAACACTCCAGAGTTAGGTTTGTGCTCCCCTCCCCACATCCTGAATGGGAGGCAGGCAATGACTTTCTGTATTTATTCAGTTAGCTAAGGATGCTGCATCCCTAACAGGAAGCATCATCATTCACCTGTCCAGTACAAGACCTAGGCAGGGATCTAAAGGGCCTTTTCAAGTATAGCATCTGGTGACTCCAAGATTCAGATCTCCCTGTAGATCCACACTATCAACTGCATACATAGCTCAGGTCTAGGGGTACAGCAGAGCAACAGAGTGCTTACCTAGCATGTTCCTAGGTTCAGTCACCAACACTGGAAGAAAAAAGTCTCTAGTCTGAAATGTTTACAGCTTGGTTACCGAAATAGAATTCAGTATATACACAAATACATATCACAAAGATGCTGTAAAGAGAGGGCAATGTCCATTAAGTGAAACAGTAACATCTCTGCAACAGAAGATATAAATACAATAGTGAATACACACTGTAAAGAGCTGAAGGCCCAGAATGTTCTAAGTTTTCGGAGCTTGCCATATTCACTTAAAGAAAAGGAACTGTGAACCCACAGTTCTTAATACTTCAGAAATTCCTCTCTTCAAGTGTCTACTCCCAAGCTGGTTCTTTTGGAGGTGAGTGGTGGAGCCTTTAAAACCCATCTTCTGAGAACCCCTGAATGAGAACATGTGACTGGAAACAACTCCCAAGGCATGAATGCAAACACACGCGTAAAACCCTCCTGTCCCTTGGGTATTTCCGGTCCCCTTGAGCAGCAGGGCTCCAAGACAAAGAATGAGCTATGGGAGGGGCACAGGTCAAGAGAGCCTCGGGAACAATACAGCTCCTACTAAGTGTTCTCTGCAGACATGACAGACATCTTCAATCCTCACAACTAAGGCGCATTAGCATTCATTTTACAGATGAGGAAACGGAGGCCCAGGGAGGCTCAAGAATGATCCATAGTTATAAGGATGTGATTGGAGGCAGCCCGGAGGGTAAGCCACAGACTCTGGGCTGCTGCTCATCTCCAGCACTTCAGCACCTTTCTCTTCTTTGTATCCTTCCGTGGCACTACAGTGAGTCTTGCCTACTTGACTAGTCTACCCCATCTCCTAGAGATAGACTATAAAGGCAGGGACTTGGTCTTGCTCATAGCTACTCCCCTAAACCTGAAACTGCATTGGCCACATCAGGTCCAAGGCTCCAGCCTGGAAAGGTCAAAAGCAACACTGTTGAAGACAGGCAGGAACAACCCCAGGTTCACGCTATGTACCAGTCTCTAGTGCAGCAAGAGGCCTTAAAACCAAACTAATAAACTTTATGACAACTATGTATACCTTCCTTCTTTACAAAGGATCCAGACAGAGCTTATGCACACATGCATGCACACACACACACACACCCTTGTGAGAGATGAATTGTGTTTCTCTAAAATTTCTACATTAAAGCCCTAACCTCTCAAATGTCCCGATATGGCTGTATTTGGAGTTACAACCTTTAAAGAGGTAACTAAGGTTAACTGATGAGACCGTAAGGGTGGAGCCCTGGTGCATTCATCTAGTCTCTTCCTAAGACACCAAGGATACCCACCCACAAACAAACAGCCACCTGAGGCCTCAGAGAAACCAAAACCGTCCACACCTCAATTTTGAACTTGCAGCCTCCAGCTCTATGAGAAAATAAATTTCTATTGTTCAAGAACCCAGCCTGTGGTGTTTTGTCACGGCAGCAGAAGCCAACTAATACACGCACCCTAAATACGCAACAGGAAGACTATGCCAGCAGGCCTCCAAGCACACTAGAAAAGTGAGGTTCGACCCTGTTCTGCCTCTGTCCATTTAAGGCCGCATCTGAAAGGCTTTTTCTGTCAGATGTTTTTCCTCTGCCAGAAAGACAATAGTCTCCTGGCTAGAAAATGACAGGCAGCAACACAGTCAGTTATTAACCCCGCCCCCACCTCAAGTGCTACCTCAGGGAGCTGAGTCAGCTAGGCCATGCCACGATCTCCCTCCCTTCCAGCAGCCTGACACTCAACAAGTGAAAGATATGTCAATGAATACCAATCCTGGCAGAAACATAGCTGCTATAGCCTCCTCTAGCAGAGGAACTGGAACACCTTTACATGTATGGATTTCCCAAACATGGCTGTGCGCACAGGTACTCATTTGTTTCGTCCATTCGTTCATTCATTCATTCTTTAGTCAACAAATACTTCCCTGGAGTCTGCAAGATGCCAGACACCAAGAGAGCCAATGTGAACACCACGAGCTCAGTACTCACTCAGAACACCTCCGCTGTAGCCAAGGAGACTGCCGTTAACAAATCATGCATCCTATCACAATTTTGGCATTTAATATTAAGAACTGCAACACCCAACATATGCTTCCTGCCACGCATGCCCCCCACATTCGCGAGCATAAAGCCTCCTCTCCAGTCACACATAAGGATTCTCTCAAAGTTCAGTGTCAAACCTAAGCAGCCAAGACTTCCACGACCCCAGAAAAGGTAAGATCCGGTCGGAGCCGAGTAACAGCAAATACGCAGGGTCTGCGCCTCGCGCGGCCACACTCCACAGGCCTCACATCCACAGGATGTTCCCCAGGGTGATGGCGCTGGTAAGGAGCCTCCCATCCTCCAGGCAAAAGAAAGATTCGATGACACAGGTGGCCCTACGAGCTGTCACCAGGCGATCTTCTCTCTGTCCAGCCTCCACGCTGCCTTCCCAGGCGCTCAGGCAGCCGAGAGCTTTCCCAGAATGGACGCTCTCCCCTGAAGGTAGGGTCTACCCGAAGAGCCTCAGTCCCTCCGGTCCTCAAGCCCCAGTTAGCAGCAGGCCCCTCCGGCACCGCGGGGAGACCCTCCCTCCGAACCCTTTCCTTCCTGCCGCAGCCCGGAGTGCTCAACCCAGGACCCTGGCTTGGGCCTCTGCCTCTCAGCTCCCCCTTCACCCACGCAGCAGACGCTGGGCGCTCCCGGGTCTCCGCGCCCCCAGTCGCTTCCCGAGCCCGGGGGCGGAGTCACGTACCCAGCCGAAGAGCGCGGCCGCGGCGGAGCCAGCCTCCGAGACACAGGACTCGCGCGCCATGCACACGCTCCGCCGGCACTTCCGGGAGGGGCTGGAACGGGGCGGGGCCTCGGACGTCAGGGGCGGGGCGAGGCCGGTAGCTGGGCGCGGCCTGCGGGACGAATCGAGGGACTAGGCGGGGCCAGTGGGCCTGGAGTGGGAGGATGCTGGGGCCAGCTCTCCCCCCTGCGCGAAGGAACTCAGCCAAAACGCTGTCATACCGGACTTCGCGGCCTCCGGGCAACACACCCGTGTGGAAATGTGTTCTGCACCCACGCTCGTAATTCCGCATCACACTCAGTCATTCGGAAAGCTCTTTACGTGCCCCATGCTGCCCAGAGGGCTGACCTGACAAGGATAACACAGCATGGTGGGGAAGGGAGCTGAGCCCGGAGGTGGGAAGGGTCCAGTGCGGAGTCCTCCTGGGAGCTGCCTTAGCCCGCTTCTCTGTGCATGTGGGAACCTGAGAGTATTGAGTGGCCTAGCGCCACGACGGGGAATGCGCACCTGGTAACACCCCTGGTACTGGCTATTGTCTGTTGTGTCCCTAAGCTGTCCCCACCCTCCACAACTGCCTGCCCTAATTCTGATCATCAGGATGAATAATTCTCATCCAAGATAGATTTTCATATAATATGGCTTTTATCGACGATGTCATGACGTTGGAGGGGATTAAATAGTACAACGTACCAATGCACACTGGGAAAGTGGAATTCAGAACCTGAAGTTGGGGGAGATAGGATCACATTTAAGGCAATGATCTACATTCACAGCTCTGGCCTCTCTGCAGACAGGTCTCAGGGACTTCATCCTGCCTGCCTGGTCCTCACATTGGAAAGTGTTCCCGGGAAGCTACTATCCAGCTCTCACCTGTTCACTGCCCGCACTCCTTGCTTGTTACTGCCTGCTGGACCTTGTGAAGACAGCCCCTGGTCTTTTCTCCCCACGACTGTGAAATCTTGAGAAGGTGGATGGTGCTGCTTGGAGCACACAGGCAAGCCAGGCACAGCCGCTCTGCTCCCGAAGTCCTGAGTATTTACTGCTTTTCTGTTGCAACTTTCCTTTCAAGCATGTTGTTACAGGATGTGACAGTTGGGTGTAGCGGGACCGTTCTCTCTCCTTTTCAGCAGTTCCCAAAGCAATACATGGCAATGACTCACATATAACAAACTAAGGTGGATCTGGTCAGGTCTCGTACATGTTTGTCACAGTCTCTGCACCGAGGAGAAGTGGGCACGAAAGTCCCACCCCTAACTAAGAAACTATTTGCAGCTGATACATGGGAAAGAAAAAATCGGTTTTCTCCAACAGAGTGAACTGGGTATATTAACTGCACTCCTGGGCAGGCCCCATGCTCAGGAGCAGTTGACCAACACAGATTACATGTTTCATGTGTGCTTTTTGATGTTGTTTGTTGGTGGTAGTGGTATGGCTTGGTGGTTTGTTGTTGTTGTTGTTGTTTTGTTTTGGTTTGGTTTTGGTTTTTTTCTTTTTGTCCTTTGGGTTTTAGTTTTTCTTGTTGGGGATGTTGAGAGGAAAGGAGAGAGAGGTGAAGAGGACCTGGAGGACTTGAGGGAGGGAAAAGAATATAATCAAAATTTAATGTATAAAATCTTTAAAATAATGTTTAACAATCTTGTACAATACATGAATTTCTAGAGGCATCATCATCCCTGATTTCAAGCTCTACTATAGAGCTATAGTAATAATTTAAAAAAGCTTGATATTGGCATAAAAACAGGCATGTGGATCAATAGAATCAAATCAAAAACCCTGACATAAATTCACAACCTATTAATACTTGATTTTTGACAAAGTAGCCAAAATTATACAATGGAAAAAAGAAAGCATCTTCAACAAATGGTGCTGGCATAACTGGATGTCAACATGTAAAGAAAAGAAATAAATCTATATCCATTGCCCTTCACAAAACTCAAGTTCATGTGAATCAAAGGCCTCAAGACAAATCCAACCACACTGAACCTGATAGAATAGAAAATGGAGTTAATCTCTAGTGCCTTGGCACAGTAGACCACCTCCTAAATATAACACCAATAGCACAGACACTGAGATTGGCAATTAATAAATGGGACCTCCTGAAACTGAGAAGCTTCTGTAAGGCAAAGGACACTGTCATAAGACAAAATGACAGCCTCCGAGTGGAAAAGATCCTCACCAACCCCACATCTGACAGAGGCCTGATCTACAAAATATATAAAGAACTCAAGAAGCTAAACATTAAAATATCGAATAATCCGATTAAAAAATGGGGTACAGATCTAAACAGAGAATTCTCAACAGAAGAATCTCAAATGGCCAAGAGACACTTAAAGAACATCTTTAGTCATCAGGGAAATGCAAATCAAAATGTTTCTGAGATTCCATCTTACACCTGTCAGAATGGCCAATATCAAAAATACTGATGACAGCTTATGCTAGAGAGAATGTGGAGTAAGGGAACATTCTTCCTCTGCTGGTGGGAATGCAAACTTGTACAGCTACTTTAAAAATCAGTATGGCTATTTCTTAGAAAATTGGGAATCAATCTACCTCAAGACACAGCTATACCAATTTTAGGCAAAGGATGTGCAATCATAACACAAGGATACTTGCTCAACTAAGTTCATAACAACATCGTTTGTAATAGCCAGAACCTGGAAACAACTTAGATTCCCCTCAACCAAAGAACGGATAAGGAAAATGTGGTACATTTACACAATGGAGTACTACTCAGCTATAAAAGACACTCTCATGAAATTTGCAGGCAAGTGGATGGAACTAGAAAAAATCATTCTGAGCAAGGTAATCCAGACCCAGAAAGACAAACATGATATGTACTCACTTATAGATGTTATTAGGAGTAAAGTATAGGATAACTAACCTACAATCCACAGCCCCAGAGAGGCTAGATAACAAGGAAAACCCAAAGAGGGATGCATGGATTTCCCTGGGAAGGGGAAGTAGAAAAGATCTCCTGAGTAAACTGGGGGCAGGGCGTGGGAGGATGGAGGAATGGATACTAGAGGAAGCAGGTTGGGCAGGCAGGGTGCAGGAGGTGGGTTGGAAGCAGGATGGAAGAGAGAGTAAAAAAAGACACCTTGATAGGGTGGTCCGTTTCGGAGTTGGTGCCAAGGAAATCCCCAGAAACCCACAAAGATGGCCCCAACTAAGACTCCCAGCAATAATGGAGAGGTGCATGAACTGGCCATCTACTGTAAGCAGATTGGTGACTTCCCTAATTGCCATCAGAGATACTTTATCCATTATCTGATAGAAGCAGAGGCAGAGATCCACAGACAAGCACAGGGTAAGAGTCTTGCAGAAGAAAAGGGAGGAAGGATTGTTCCAGCCAGGGAGTCATGACGGGGGAACCCACAGAGACAGCTGGCCTGAGCTTCCAGGAGCTCATGGACATTGGACCAACAGTCCGGAACCTACATGGAACCAGCCTCGGCCCTCTGCATGTGTGTGACAACTGTGTAGCTTGGACTCTTAGTAAGTTTCTAACAGAGCAGGACCTCTCCCTGGTGCTTAGCTGGCTTTCGGTAACCCGTACCCCCACGCGCATGCGCGCGCATGTGCACACCTGACCCTGCCTCAAGAGTAGGAGCTTTGGTCCCGCTTCAACTTCACAGGCCCATGGGAAGCCTGCTCCTTTACCAATGGAGATGGAGGAGGAGTGAATGGGGAGGGGTAGATAGGAAAAGGAAGGGGGTGAGAGGAAAGAAGGAAAGGGAAACTGGTGGTAAAATAAATGGAAAAAAATGTTATTTAAATAAAAAAGGAAAGAAAAATAATATTTAAATATATTTTAAAAAAGAAATAA
This sequence comes from Chionomys nivalis, assembly GCF_950005125.1. Lineage (NCBI taxonomy): Eukaryota > Metazoa > Chordata > Mammalia > Rodentia > Cricetidae > Chionomys > Chionomys nivalis. The sequence continues at coordinate 38,779,695 of NC_080108.1, read as the reverse complement.
AGTAAGGTGGGAGAAACCAAACCTGAACTTGTGAAGCAGATCTCGAGAAATCTGGATGGATTCCTGCCTAAGAAATGAGAGAAGTTGAAAGAGATCCCGACCAGATATCTGGCTACTGTTAAGAGGCTGAGAGTGTGATGTGAACCCCACCCATTTTAGCTTCAAGGAAAGATACTGCAATGGGAAAAAAAAAAATCTGAATTGGGGAAAGTCTGGCTCGTGATGAGAAATGCAATGCTAGCCACCAGACCAGGGCTGATGGTTCAGAGAGCCTGAGAGACTGATAGAGATGAAGCTAATAGTCTCTTAGTCAGACAGAGACACCAACATCAAGAAATACTGAGGTCTTGCAAGCCACCCAAAACAGAGTGAACTGACATTAATACTCGTCAAGAGCAGGAAGGTCTGGTGCCCCTCCCAACACTTAGCCCAACGCGAATTTTCCTGCTTCTTCCAGCTCCTTACTATGGGCCACATAGGTGCTCAAGGAGATCAAGCCTCTAGCGAGTGGGGGAGGGATATAAGGAACTAAAGAAGCAAATGAACTCTAGTCTCTGTCCTAGAGAAGGAAGAAGGCTCTGACCCTAAAGCTTGATTCTCAGTACATAGTAGAGGACTTCCTTTTGTGGCGCTTCTGGGGGAATCCAAGGCATTATACAAGCTGGAAGAGAACACTAACCCTAAACTACATCCCCAGCCCAGGGCTGGACCTTTAAAACCCTGATGTGGGAGGGGGTGCAAAGCAGAGCCACTTACAGACCAATTTTAAGGAATGTGGGAAGTGGGGTGGTTTGAATGAGAAATGTCCCCGTTGACTCTGGTATTTGAACACTAGGTCCCCATTGGTGGCGCTGCTGGGGAGGTTGTGGAACTTTTAGGAGGTGCTGCTCTGCCTTCCTTCAGTCTGTCTGTTTGCCTACCTAAGACTGAGCAGGTGCTGTGTTCCCAAGGCAAAAAGTGGGACTAAACCCGAATTTCAGGGGTTCTTTTGCTTCTCCAAATGAAGTCATCTAGAACAGGAAAGCAGAGCTTCCAGAGCCCCCTCAGCAGAGTCCTCCCAGCAGGGACCAGGGAAGAGTGAGTCCACAGAGAACCAAGGTGCAGTGAGGCCGAACAGAGGCCAAGCTCCGTTTTCCACAGAAAGGTTGCCAAGCTGCTGCTGACCAGTTCCCTCAACTAGAAAAGCTGTCCGAAAGTGTATTTTGTTTTTGTTTGTTTGTTTTTGTTTTAACAATATGCTTCAAGTCATCGGAGAGCTTCCAGAGCAACGGAAACGCAAGGGGCCCGGGCAGGATGCCAAGAGGTTCTAGGGCACTCCCCATTTCCTTGGAGCAAGCAAGCAATGGCTCGGAGGCTGAGACTCTGAGGTGAGCGTAGCAGTTGAGAAACTGAGCCCTGATTTTATAGTACTGGGTGGGGAGAGCGATGAGGGAGCCAGGTCCCCTGATGTACACTTAGTGGGACCCCTAAAGGGCTGCACTGTAGAGTCATTGCATTTGTACTTTATTAAATAAAACTTACCTGAGGATAAGAGAAATACAACAGCCACACTGGCGCCTTACAGACCAGGCAGCAATGACACACACCTTTAATCCCAGTAGCCACATTAGCTTGCCATAGAAACCGGGCAGTAGTGGTGCATGTCTTTAACCCCAGAACTAGAGAGGATTATAAAACAGGAGGAGACAGCTCTCGTCTCAGTCTTATTCTGAGATTTTGGGGGGCAGGATCGCCATTTTGGACTGAGGTAGAGGTAAAAGCCAGTGGCAGGATGTTTTGCTTTTCTGACCTTCAGGTTGAACCCCAGTATCTGTCTCTGAGTTTTAATTAGTCGTGCTTCACTACAGACTGAGAGCAGGGGTGACCTTGGAGTAGACCAGTCTCACCAAGCTGAAGCTCAGCTTCTCATTGGCTCCATCCCTAAGTGGACCAAGATCATCCCATGCCATATTAAATACACTGACTGCTAGAAATAGCAGTTATTCTCTCTGGAGGAAGGCAGAATCATCCAGAAGATGTGAGGGAATCCTGCTCAAAACAGTTATCGCTAATGATTCTTTACATCAAGAAAACAATATGGTGACGACCAGAAGAGGGCATCAGAGCCCCTGGAGCTGGAGTTACAGACAGCTGTGGGCTGGCAGATGTGGGTGCTGAGAACAATCTCAGGTACTCTGTAAGAGAAGGGAATGCTCTTAACTGATGAGAAGCCGTCTCTTCGGAACCACAAATCGGCTTCTTACAAAGCCTCGTGTGAGGTAATTTTCTCCAGGTCTTTATTTTATATTTTGTACTCTCTTAAAAAATGTTTGGAATCAGTATACAAAGTAATGGGTTCCACTGTGGCACCTTCATTCTTTGTTCTAATCAGTATACAAAGTAATGGGTTCCACTGTGGCACTTTCATTCTTTGTTCTAATCCATTGTCCTCCCCCACGGCTGATTCTTTGTACCAACCATCACCACTGCTAGGGTCTCTAAACTAAATGATTGTGAATATAAAATTGAATCTGTTTTTAATGTATAATTGACAAAAAAGAAAACAGTTGTTGAGGGGCAAATGGCTCAGCAGTTAAAGGTGCTTGTGGCCAAGCCTGATAACTGGAGTTTGATTCCTGGGGCCCACATACATACACACAAAATAAAATAATAAAATGTACTTAAGAGAACACTTTTTAAGAACATGAACTTTGAGTTTATTGTACAGTAGAATAGCAAACTTTTAAATTATAAATGTACATTACACAAGAGTGAAATGGATCACAGTTATCTTTATCCACTTCATAGACATATTAACATGTGGTCTCCGCTATTTATTGCTTCTGAGAAGTCCTGGCTTTTTTCTTTCTCTGGAAGCCGACTTACAAATTATCAATGATTCCACACATTTTACTGTACCTTGCTCCTTATGTAACTCCAAATGCCAAAGCATAAAGTTAATGATTCATATTTTTCTCTTCTTTGAAAAGTCAGACACACTACTGTGGTCAGGAATGAGTCTCTGGTAAAGAATTGCAAGCCATGCTTCTGATTTCATTCTGTTCTGGTGTTTGGATAATTATTTAAAATGTTTTAGGTATTTTGAAAACTCTAAAACTCTTGGATCCCTGATTTGCCAAATATCATGATCCAGAGGTTAGACAAACTCAAGGCTGCCACTAAATATTTCCACTATCTTGAAGCTACTAATGGTAAGGTTGTGGCTTTACTATTTATTTTAAAGTGCATTAGTCAGATCAAATATTAAGCGCCGTCATTAAAAAACCCACTAACTGTGATTCTCCAGCATCATCAAAGTCTTGTGAAAATAACCAGACACAGCAGATGGGGTCTCTATGCTGTCTGTTATGACTTCTTTATAGTGCTTTTCCTAGTGACTAAACAGACTAGCTGGCCTGTACGTCAAATGATTTCAGACACGCTCACATGTCATCATCGTACAGATGCTCAGTAGCTGTGAAAGCGAACGTTTATAAAGAGCTGAGATGGCTGAGTCACCCTTCCTCAGTCTGCTTCCTCGCAGAGCACGGGATGGAATACAGCATTGTGGGACATTTGTACACTGTGTGACGATGTGTTGTTGTGATTCATTTTAATAAAAACCTGAACAGCCAATAGCTAAGCAGGAGAGGTTAGGTGGGACTTCTGGGCAGAGAGAGGAACTCAGGGGGATGCATCTAGACAGACAGAAGATGCCACCAATATATGGAGCAAATTGTATGAACAGAATGGAGGAGAGGTAAAAAGTCATGTGACAGAGTGTAGATTAATGGATATGGCTGTTTAAGTTATGAGAGCTAGTTGGGAACAAGCCTAAACCAAAGGCCAGGTTTTCATAATTAATAATAAGTCTTCTTGTTATTACTTGGGGGACTGGTGGTCCCAAAGGAAGTCCGGGAAGAAAGACTAACAACAATGCAGCTGTTAACAATTTCCTCTGGTGTCTTAAAAGGATGAAAAAAAAAAAAACCTAGTGGGCTTGAAATGAAGTATGTTCAATGGTATTTGATTTCACTATTAGTGTGAAAAATGGAGGTTTTTAATTTCTTTATCTTATGTGTATAGACGTTCTGCCTGCATGTGTGTCTGTGCACCATTTGCATGCCTGCCTGCTATTCATGGAGGCCAGAAGAAGACATTGGATCCCCTAAAACTGGAGTTACAGATGGTCGTGTGCCACCATGTGGGTGCTGGGAATCAACCCCAGGCCCTCTAGAAGAGTGGCTAGTGTTCTTAACTGTTGAGCCCATTGTCCTACCCTGGTAGTATTGAAGTCCTAAATTGTACTAGAGGATCTCTCTGTCTCTCTCTCTCCTTATCCCTCTCTCTTTCTACCTTCTTCCTCATCTCAAGTCTTCCCTCTTTCCTTTTTCCATCCTTTTTGAAGTTTATAGCTCTGCTCTGCCACATTCTCCCACAATGCCTTGGTTCATCACAGACTCAGAACACAGGAACAACTTCTAATGGACCAAAGCATCCAAATCTACGAGCAAAGCTAAGCTTTTCCTCTCTATACATCGCTTGCCTCTGCACTCTGCTACAGTAGTGAAGAGTTCAGACAGCCGCTTCTGCTCATGCTCCACATCTGACATCACTGCCCTCCACCCTCACCGTCCCCACACAACCACACTCTCAGACCAGACTGCTCTCCCTGGCCCTTCCCTGTTTCTTTCCTCATTTCCTACCCTCTTCCCTCACTGCCTCCTCATGTTCTTATGTTCTACTGTGACACCTTGAAATAAGGCGCCAGGGAGACCTGGAAGTGCAGGCGCTGCCATGCCTGGCTGAGTCTTGGTGACTTCTATACCCTCGTCTGACACTGCACTTGAAGCCAACTTGCTCTTTGCTAGTCACGCTTGAGGGCCAAGCCCTCTGCACGTCTGTCCATGCTAGCAGTGGGGACAGCTGGTCTCCTATAAATCTAGTCTGTGAATGTGCCCGAGCTGTGACAAGGTTGGTGACAAGTAACAGCTGTTACAGATACACTTGTTAGGGCATTCAAAGTGACCACTTGCTGATGACGAGCTGGTGGAAACAGCATCAAAGTAAGACCAACTCTAACCAGTGTCAAACAACTTGCCCATCAAATGTGGGTATTCAATAAAAAGGCCGTGATACTGGGGGGTGAGGTTGGAAAGAAAGGGAAAGGGAAGATGATTTAACTATATTTTAATGAAATAAAATATTTTAAATGGGCATTTGGTGAATCACATGTTATGTGAATTATATTTCCCTAAGCAGATGCCAAAAGACAAGAGAAGAAGAAGAAGAAGAAGAAGAAGAAGAAGAAGAAGAAGAAGAAGAAGAAGAAGAGGAGGAGGAGGAGGAGGAGGAGGAGGAGGAGGAGGAGGAGGAGGAGGAGGAGGAGGAGGAGGAGGAGGAGGAGGAGGAGAAGAAGAAGAAGAAGAAGAAGAAGAAGAAGAAGAAGAAGAAGAAGAAGAAGAAGAAGAAGAAGAAGAAGATGTTGTTGAAGTTGTTGTTGTTGTTAGCAGTGGCTAAAGCATCCAGATGTGCATTTTTAGAGACAGTGGGTGATTTATTAGAGAGAGGGATGAGAAATTTTGTCGAGCTGGGAGCTGGTGTCCTCCTCAAGCAGATCTTCGAGGGAAGCTAGAGATGGCCCTGGCTCTGAACTGAAGCTCACTGACTTTCTGGATTCGGACTGGAGACAATCACACACTGGGCCGCCTGCTGACCCGAGCAAGGGCATCGCTGATGACATCGAGGTCATACCGCAACTCATTCACAGCGCTGGTTATGCTCTTGGTGTCTCTCAGAACCTGAACACTCTGAGTATATGGATTGTACTTCACTCCAAATGGGCGCTTCATGGTTTTGGTAAATTCTCTATTTAAGACAACAAGTAAGGGAGTGTTAATTTCTATGAGTGTGAGTGACAAAACCCTAACAGAGGACAGAAGACCTGGACACACACACACACACACACACACACACACACACCTGCTTTCTCTGTCCTGACATCAGGGACCTCAACACCATCTACTGTGGCCTTGGAGGGAAAGCTCGATCCCTCCTTCTCCCTCTCCCTCTTCCCCCTCTCCATTCTCCCATACTGAGCACTAATCCCATGTCTTATGTCATGGAAGTGATCTACAGCCCATCTCTTGACCTCTTGACTTCACTAAGGGCATCACCCACAGTAGCTTTATCTGTCAGTATTCAGAAGATAATGGTAATACTGAGCCACAAAGTAAGACACTCCTCATCTATGCTTTACATAATAAAAAGAGGGGAACAGGATGGGGAGGGAGGAGAGAGAGAGAGACCTAGCTTCCCATACTTGGGTAATTTTTTTTCAGCTTAGGTTTCTAGCTTCCTCTCAAGTGACTTTAATCCCCCCACCCTTTCCTCATGGTTTAAAATCTGTCTCCTTTATCAATTCAACATTCGAACCTCTTCCTTGGTACCCTACAGAACAATCATGCTCAAAACCCCAAAGGATAACTGCACAGCTTGGAACAAGTGTACATGCTTGGGTACTAGAATCCAGGCTCCCATCCATCTGGTCTCCTCAGTGGAGACCACTGCAGCTTTGCCTAAGGATGCCATCTGTGCTAGAGAAAGCACAGCTGCTATTGTTATTTGATTTTGTGCATAGCAAGCTCCTAGAAGATAAGCATGGTCTTCAACCCTGCAACCCCCTGTCCTCACAGTGTGGCTTCCTGACTTCCTCAATTGCATGCTATTTTCTGGATCCTGCTTCCACGGTCACTTCCTCCCTGCTACCTCTATCTCAGCCCAGATTTTCCTTTCTTCTGGAGTTCAAAATTATCTGAAGTGGCTGTGTTCCAGCTCTCCCCACGGGACAGCATGCTTTCCTGATGACAAGGCAGGAGATCTGACTGCAATGAAATAGCCCCATGCACTTCTATCACTCTTTCTTTCTCCATGCCATTTCAGCCTAAAACCTGACACGTCTCAGTTCTAACTAGTCTTCCATCTGTCTCACTTGCCTCCAAGATTTCTGTGCTTCTCCAGCTGGAGAGGAGACCAATGGAGGCAAGACAGTGTTTCCTCTCTGTCTCTATTCTCATCACTTTCCTATTACTCAGTATTGTGTCTATAGTTACTTGTCCATGCTGAACTATAAATTCTGCTGGGAAGGAATGGGGAGGAGCCAGTCTCTCAATGTATCCCATTCCCATATGCAACTACTTAACACATGATATTCAACCTATTCTAAACAACAGATATGTCTTAGGTAGAAAGCTCCTGGTGGGCATCCAATTACCTACTTGCTTATACCTGTGATTATTGTATCTTTGGACATTATTTTTGCAGCAAATGGAAGCTTGAGGGGGATAGATTTTACCTCATCTTCTCCTTTGCGTCTTCAAAGCTCTCAGATACAAAGTAGACATCCTGGAAGGTTGTGATGAGACACTCCTGCTTGCAGGCAACCTTGGGATCAAAGGGCTTAACTTTGGCATGTCCAGAAAGCGCATGCTGGGGGACAAAGCATGGTGATCAAATACTGCCTCTATCTCCATAGAATCCATGACTGCAGCAACCGAGTTATGCAAGGGACCTGTCTGTAACCCCAGACTGTCTCACTACATTGCTGCTTCATCCAGTCTAACCCAAAAGACGCTTGCTGTTCCCCACGAATGACTCAAAACCATCTCAAGGGTTTTATTTCAACTTTCTTCACCACATAGGAGGGACCCAAGTATCTTTATTTATTTGTTTATTTACATATGCATTATGACACCTACTGTCTACCTCCACTGGTCACGTTCACACTTCTACCCACCACCACAGAGCAGCCTCCTTTAGCACAGTACCTTGGACAGCGCTTGTCCCAAGGCTCACTGCACAGAGCTCTCTCGTAGCTCTCTTTGGCAAGCAGGTCTCACTTCCCTACTTGGTTCAGAATTTACTGCTTGCATCCCAGAAATTTGTTTAAAGCTTTAAAACACTTTCTACTTAAAAGACACATTTTTTCTAGAAATTTGCCATAGTAAAGGCTTGTCAGATGCAAGCTCTGCCTCCAGACATGTTGAATGTGTTGGTGGACACAGTTATGTGCAAAGTCAGATGTCTCTTACCTTGAGCTCGCTGATGGAAGAAAGCAAGCCGGCGCCAAAGACTCTCAGCTGTCCATCTTGTTTGCACAGACCAAACTCCACAGTGAAAAAGTAGCACTGCAAAAGGATGCCAACATCACGCTCACACCCTGAACATCTCACTCTAAAGAAATTCCAGTTCTTAGTCACCGGCCCAAAGTACACCCAGAATCAAGCCCAGGACTTCCAGCCTAGGCCCCAAGTCTTTCCACAATCTGGCCCTGTTGTGCACCAGGACTTTCTAAACTTGGGGTAAAGACTCTAATACAGGGTTGAAAATTACTGAGGACTTCAAAGATCTCTCTGTGTGTATGTGTTACCCCTAGTTATACTGACCATATTAAAGTTAAAACCAAGAAACAATTAAGGTGCTTAAAAATCTGTTTTAAATGTGGTAAACCCACTGTGTGGCTACATAAGTAACACTTAACAAAAGTATATTTTACAAAACAAAAAGTAACAAAAGACTAGCATTTTTATAATTGTTATTCATCTTTTAAATTTATTTTTACCTATGTAAAATATGTATGTGTACGGGCACCTACAAAGGCCAGAAGAGGGCATGGGATCCCCTGGAGCTGGAGTTAGAGGAACCAAACCCGAGTCCTCTGGAAGAGTAGGAAGAATGCTCCCAACTATGTAGCCAGCATCTTTTTAACTTTAATTTCTTTTACATTTATTTGCATGTGTGTGTGTGTATGTACATGTTCATACACGCACACACATGCCTGTGAAAAGTCAGAGGACACTTGTGGGGCAAGCTCCTTCCTTCCACCATGGGATTAAACTCAGGTCATCAGGCTTGGGGGCACTGAGCATCTCGCTGACCCTGGTTTTGACAGTTACAATCCTATGGATTCACAGTGTGGAGGGACTGAGTCAGCTAAACCCATCTGTTCACGTCTTGTCCGTGTCTGGCTAGACAGTATTTAATGTCTGATGGGAGGCGGATGGATTGCCATGTCTGCTTCTGCATTTGGTTCAAGTATATGAACAGCTTTACGCAGTTAAGCAGTTAGAAAAGGGCAGGCATTTGGCCCCCTCTTCAAAGAAATGTGCACATTCTTTAACATAGCATATGGCGGTCACTTAAAGTTCAGACTCAATGTTCATCTGAGCCCTGTCTGTCACATTAAAAATACACCATGTGTCTTTTACTTATGAATAATTTTGTCCTCAAGGACTCCACAAAAGGTCTCAGGGACGCCTAACATCCCTACACCACAAATTCATAACCAGTGAGTCTATTTTCAACCCTTCTCCACTTTCAGGTATCTCCCAGTGCTGCCAAGCCTATATTCATCTGTCTTAAGCCTCATCCTAAAATGTCCTTCCTTCCCTGGTTCATAAGACATCACTCACTTTTTAATCTAAAAATTAGTATATTAAAGCAATCTTGTGCTTTTCTGTCTTTGTTTTAATGTTGTGTTTCTTTTGGAGAAACCTTAAGTTTTTATAACTTCATTTAACATTATTTAAATTAATAAACATTTAAAGCAAAAACAAATTTTCTAATCGCTACCTTGAACATGGACTTCAAACTACCCAAATACTCCCAACTGCACCCGGTGGACTATACAGCATTTTCCAGATATATACCGTTGCCAGTTTTTGAACAGTTTCCTCTGAAGCTCCAAGCGAAGCCAGGCCAATTTCTTGGGAGAATTGAGCAAAACTGGGTTCAGCCAAGAGAGGAACATGACCTAAGAGTTCATGGCAGGTATCTCTGAAATGGAGACACAATCTGTCACGCTGTGATGCTTGGCACAAATGCATAAACTACTGTTGAATCCAACCCAAAGTCAACCTTGCTCTTACTCTAGTTGATCAGAAGTGATAGATCATAAGGGATATTAACTGAATACAAAAATGCCATTGATTCCAAATCTTGTCTTCTCAACATGCTTCCGCTGACATCTCAAGTCCCCCACTTAAATCTATTCTCTACTGCCACGCTTCCTCAATAAAGGCCCTATCTGATCACACTTCCCAAAGCAACTCCCACATACATGCCTGTATCCTTTCTTTCCTAGTTTTATTTTTTTCCCCATGGCACACACCATCATCTGACATGAAACATACTACATTTACTTATTTATCATTTGTATATTCCCCAAAATAAAACTTTATGAAGACAATAATTTTATCTGATTTTTACACCCCTTGTGCACAGAACTGTACCTGGCATCTAACGATTTGACAAATAACATAATAATAATTATTAATATTACTAATAACTGGTTGTTATGGAGTATGCTTTAATGCCGGTCACTATCCTAAAGGCTTGACATAGGCTGATTCACTGAACACTCACAAGATGCTCTGTGAAGTGGGCACCATTACTATAAACTACTTGATGGATGAATGACTTGAGTACTTACGGCTCTGGAGTATAGAGGGGATCTGAACTGTGTCTCACATACTGAGTGCAGTGAAAGACTCGAAAGGCTAACCCTGACAGGAAGTCTCTCGGTGAGAGGTAACCAGCCACAGGGCGGATGGAAAACCCTGTACATTCTGCAAAACAAAGGAGAAAACAGAGAACGTTTACCTCAGCCACAGACCACTGACATTGGCCAGTGGCACCAGGTAGCACTTCCAAGGGGCTGTGGAAACTAAAACGTAGCCTGTGTGTGCTATGGGAAGCTAAGCATTATTAAACACATCCCACGAACAGGCAGTGATCCTTTTACATACCACACCTTCTTGCACGCTTACAAAAGGATTTTTCTCTTTGCTGTAAAAGGTACACAACACTTAACAGTGTGCTCTAAGAGCACAGGAGATGATAAAGGTGAAACACGAACTCAGTAGGCCTTAGATCACACTTGGTGCCCTCCTTCAAATGTGCAGGGTAGTTTGACTCTTACACACTGACAGCAGAAATTTTACTGGGGCAGTTATTGTGGAAGTTTCTCAAGAAGAAACAAAACAAAACTAAGAACAGAACGACTGCATGACCCAGACAGACCACGCGTGAGCATATTTCCAAAAGGCACCGAGTCAGCGCACCACAGAGACACTTGTGCATCTGTATTTACTGCGGCACTAGTCACGCAGAGTCAGCCTAGATGGCCATCAGCAGTGCAGACACACAGTGGGATCGCATCCCAGCGTAAAGAAAAATGGCAGCATAGCATTTGTGAGAAAATGGATGTAACTGGAATTCATTGTAGTAAGAGCGAGCCAGACTCAGAAAGACAAATACTGAATGTTTTCTCTTATATGCAGAACCTAAATCGAAATTCCCATATATGTGTGTCTATGTGTGTGCGTGGATGTGTGTGCATGCGCATGTGTATGGGTAGGTCATGGAACTGAAAGGGGATTATGAGGGAGGAGAAGGGATCTTAAGGAAGGGGACGAGGGGGAAGAGAGTATAATGGGATGCATGTGGCATGAAAGCAGAGTCGGCACCGATTAGAAGAAGGGCAGTAGAGGACAATGGCTCCAGACATATGGCACATAAGCATACAATATCATAATAAAGTCTATTACTTAGTGTGGTGCTTGAGAAATTCATTTTAAAAGTATTTTTTTCAATCATAGTCATTTTTAGTCAAGTGATTTTTAGGCATTTTTATCTTCTATGGTTCTTTTTTATTTCAGATAAGCTGGCTGGTTCTCTTTCACCCAAATGCCAAGATTGTCTTCTGGGTACTAGAAAAGGGGCACTGGGTTTCAGCAGCTGAGGAGATCATTGCGTGCTCTGTCTTGTACCTAACCCTAAACCCTCACAACACTGGCACTCCAGATCCATCCAGTTGTTCTGTAAGTTCGCCCCCACTCTGATAGGCAGAAAGCCACCAATGGAATCTTCTACATTTCTTGATGGAAATGCTCCCTATTGCCCTGCCCAATGGCTCAACAGCCATCTGTCACTACTGAGCACTTAGTACATGGCTGGTGTGGCCAAGGCTCTAATAATTTGATCAAGTACATTTTAAGTGTTTACAGTGTAAAAAACAACGTGTGTCCAATGACCACTATGATGGACGGTATTGGTGTCCTTATCAAGATTTCAAGTGAACTCTCCTCTAATTTTGTTTTCTTTGACATCGCCTTTGAAACAGAACACGGCTCTGTGGCCAGCCCCTCTCCAGACCCCAAGGGGCAGCTCTCAGTTTCATATCTACAAAATGCTTCCTGTAAGCCTGAGTGAACAACGCCCGTGATGTGAGTCCAGCGAGGACCCCTGCAGTGCTTCTGTACCATGTTTCAAACCTTAGCTTTTCATCAGAAACACATACATTATCCCTGTCCTCAGGAAACATTCTGTGTTTCCCTACTCAGTTCCTTTAGGCTTTTATGCATGGTTTTTAAATAAGGAGAATTAAGGGGTTGAATAAATGGGAAGGTGTTTGTTAACTGTGTAATAAACTCAGACAACACTTTATACCAGGAAAAAAAATATTAACAATATGAACCAAAAACATAACTTCTGGGCTGAGGGGTGCAGCTCAGAGATGAGCTCCTGCCTAGCATCCCACAGACACTGTACTGAGTTCCCAAGTGAGACCACGCAGCATCAGAGACCACCCAGTATCAGAGACCACCCAGCATCAGAGACCACCCAGCGTCAGAGACCACCCAGCGTCAGAGACCACCCAGCGTCAGAGAGTGCACAGATGCCCTTGTTTCCTCTACACAACCCTGAAGGCAAGTACAGAGGTCTGGTACAGACATTCTTGTTGATGAGATCTAACTTTGCAAGGCTGTTTTCACATGACTCTTCTAAATAAGGTCTTCTTTTTATTTAAAAAGAAGTAATATAGTAGATAGTAATATAGATATTATATATATAGTAATCTCTCTATTATATGAAGCAGGTTCTAATTTGTCCATATTTAACATATTTAAACATTTAGTAAACAGTCCCTACATCTCCAAGTTACCACCCAAAGTATCCAGTCCTCCAGGATGAGTTTAGAAGACTCTGGCCCTTCCACGTAACTAGAATTCACTCCTCACAGACAACACTGTTCCTGCTGAAGCAGATCAACACCCTCTTACACAGATCTGTTGGCTACTACCTTTTAGAAAGTTGGAGACATCTTCCAGTTGTGGGATGTTGTCTTCCCGATAGCCACAGCATTTCGAGAGCAGAGGAAGGTTTCTGAGGTACTCCCTGCAGGCGTGGGTCGGGTAGAGTTTGTTCAGCTCTCGGAAGATAGTTCCCCAGGTCTTAATCTCTTCTTCTGTGAATTCAATCTTGGGAATGGGGTCCCCACTATGAGATCAAGATGAGGGAATTCTGCATTGTAGTTAGGTGGTTACACTTACTTGACTTTCTACTTACTATGCAAACACACCTTATTCCATTATTTTGTTATCTCAAAGTTAGATATGTTGGCTTGTAATATACTTACTGTTTGTAGTTCATAGCCAACTCTGCAAAATACTTTCGTCTTCTACGGTAGACATTGTCTTTGAAGCCCTGATAATTAAAAGTAATTAAGTATTGAAACCAAAAATACTTGAAAATGACATTTAGGAAGCAATTCATTGTTTTGACTGGAGATATCGAAGAACAACACAATTGTTACCACATGCAAATGATGCTTAGAGATACATGAGCATTTTAATTTTGATGTCAGTAGTTCCATGACAGTTTATCATCTCATGGATACAAAGATGCCACAGTGAGTACAAAGGTGAAGGCCGACTAGAGAATGCCATCCTAGTTAGGTACATAGCTCTTCTCTTACTTGTTCTCCTAATCACTTGACGGTACCTTCAGTTATGTTTACCTACGGTCAGAATTGGCAATAAAAAGACTGAGGTGTAATTTGGCAATAGAGAGTCTGCCTAGAACTCTGTAAATAATACTAAAATCAAAATGAATACTTAAAATTGTGACTTAACTAAACTTCCCAGCAGTGAGCCCCCCAAGCTGTGTCCATCATGTGGAGAGAGCAAGGTGGAGGACAGAGGGGTCACAAGAACTTGCACAGAGAAGGAAAACATGCTCAGGATACAAAAAATGCAAGCCACGCCCTGCTTCTAGCACTTGTATGGTGCACGGATCGTGTTGACGACTAGTTCAGGGCCTGCAGATTACAGGGATGTGCAGGGATTTAGATTTGACCTGAGAACTATGTTGGTGTTCTCTTAGACTAACAGCTATACTGAGATACAGCTCATATGCCATGAGACAGCCATTCATAGAAACTAAAAGCCATGATCATATTTTTTGCTTGTTTTTTTTTTTTTTTATTTTTAGACAACATCTCACCGTGTTGCCCAGGCTAACCTTGAAACTTGTAATTCTCAGGCTTGGAAGTGGCTGAGACAGCAGCATCTGTCACTGTGTCCATCCTTACCCACTAATTTCATGGGTGTATTCAGGGTGGTATGGTCATAGACTATACTGACTTCAGAAAAATTGTGTCACCCCCAAAAAAAACATCATACTAGCTATCTCTTCCTCATCCCCCTCCCAAACTCATCCACTGCTGGCCAGGAATCTAGTCTCTGCCTCTGATAATTACCTCTTCTAGACACTGCAGGTAAATGGAATCATAAACACGAGGCCTTTTGTAGCGGCTTCGCTCCGGCTCACCCATGTTGTCGCATGGTGTTCCGTGCCTGCTTCATTTTGTTTTGTGAGTCATATTCTAACTATGTTTCCCAGGCTGACCTAGAACGAGTGCTGCTCCTCCTGCCTCAGATTCCCCAAGTTCCCATCTGTTGTGCCTTTGCACGGCCAGTAATAGTCCACGCCTATCTGCCTACCGCTCGCTGTCTGCCCGTCAGTTTGATGGACACTGGACTGTGTCTACCATGCTGTGTGGACCAACCACTGTTGATGTGTGGAAGAGGAGAGAAAATGGTCATAGTGAGGCTTCCAGTCTAATGACGTCAAGCATGTGTGTGAGGGTGGCAAGGCTGGAGGCAGGGAAACTACTGGATGATGTGGCAGTCATGATAAATTAGAAACAAATTTAAAAGTATGAAGGAGGCGAACATCCTTAGCAGTAGACAGCGTGTAAAACTGGTACTCGCCTTTCTATTAACACGCCCCAGGGGTTCTCACCTCACCTCAGAGCCTTTGCTCACATTGTGCCTTGCCCCCACCCCGCTGTCTTTTTTTCCATCTCTCACCTGCTGAAATCTTTTGGGATCCAGTGGAAATGTCACCTTTCTCTGATGTCTTCAGCCAGAAGCATTTGCTCTCTGGTGTATGTTCGACTTGCTAATGTCCTCTGGCACATTTTGTACATTTTTATCTTGCAATACGTTAAGACATGCTCGTCCTCAACTAGGCTGCAATCTTCTTAAGGGTGAGCAGCCCACTTCACTGCAAATAGCTACTTGGTAAGATTGTCTGGCAACCAGATGGGTCCTCTGGAGGCTATCTAAAGTGATGCTACATGACCACATTCAGGCAGCTTAGAAAGCAGGAGGCGCTAATGTGCAGGCCAGATCTGTGAGACTCCACAATTGCATTCTCTCTTCTTCCCTCCCTAGAAGCCAGAGAATCAAACACAAGTCCAGTGCTCTGGGTTCCAACTCTTGAGCTCGTGGCTGTGCTGTGAAGTTCTCCAAGGGAACAACTTCTCGGGTCACCAACCGCCTAATCAGTCAAACTGGGCAGCATGGTGGTAGGGGTTTTTCTGACCCCCTTTAGCGCATGTCAAACACCCAGGCCCGTTTCAGAAGGAACTGACTACAAACACACTCAGCTGCGCGGCTCTGGGCATGGCTTTATAACGGAATGCTAGAAACAGGGCAGATCTCGGAGCCAGTGAGCTGGATACTTTCCTGTCTGCTGGCTCACTGCTACCTCTGGGGAGAACTGCTCCTGCTCCCTGAAATCCCAATCCCAACAAATTCTATTTAGTTAAGAAAAAGGATTTTCCCACAATCAAGTTGGCCTTGTTATTTGGGGGAAGGAACAGAACAGGGCAATTGAAGTGAGTATAGTCAAAATATCTTATATATGTATGAAATATCACAATGAAACTCAGTATTTTGTATAGTTAATATATGCTATTAACTTGTCTGAAAAACAGTAGTTACCCCTAGTCGTAGGGAGATGACTTGGCCTTTAAGAACACTGACTGTTCTCGAGGATCCAGGGTCTGGTTCCAGTACACACGTGGTGTCTCACAACCATGCATAACTCAAGTTCCAGAGGATCCAGTGCCCTCTTCTGGCTTTCAGGCACATACATACATGCAGGGAAAAACACCCCACACACATAAAACTATAATAAATAAATCAATGTTTAAGCTTTTAAATTGTCCTTAATATTTTGGTTTGCTTTAAAGTATTTTTACCGAAGATAACTTACAGGATGGTCTGCATCGAGTTCAGACCCATACATCAGCACTCTGTTGGCACAGAAGTCCAGGTCAGAAATCTTCTTTGGGAACCAAGGAACAGTCTCCATAACTGCAAAATAAAATCCCAAAGCCACTGAGGCTTGAGGAGGTAATCTGAGCCAAAGGGACGTTCAGGAAAGTGCAGTTGTATGTTGATGAGAAATAATAAAACAAGTGAACTGCTCTATTCCTAGGAACTATATTGTAATTAAACTCATTAGCTTTACTTTCTTAAAAAAATTAATCTTCAGGTTGATTTCCCAAGTGCTAAGAATACTGTTCTTAAGCAACAAACCAAATGTTTAAATGTTTTAACTCACATATATAATCGTCCTATGGAGGCAGGCTAGGATAATGCAACTCTACAGACCAGCATGCAAGTCCTGGAAAGGCTTTTAATAGCAGTGTTTGTTTGGAGTAGGGTATCATGTCCAAATATCTAATTTCTAGATGTAAAAAAATTGCCAGAGGTGGTGGCACATGCCTTTAAACCCAGCACTCTGGATCCAGAGGCAGGAAGATCTCTGTGAGTTTGAGGCCATTCTGGTCTACAGAGGAGTGCCAGGACAGTCAGGGCTACACAGAGAAACCCTGTCTGGAAAAGTTTTTATTTAACTATTTTTAATTCAGTATATGTGTGTGCATGCATGCCTACATATGAGTATTTGGTGCTAAGAAGGCCAGAGGTGTAGGATCCTCTGGAACTGGAGTCATAAGTTACCTGGGGTGTGTGTGTGTGTGATCTGACCTGAGTTGGTGTACATTAAATATCAAAGGAACCATCTAGCATTCTAGAAAACTCTTTGCTGTGTAGGTGAGTTCAGCAGATTGCAGATGCCAAGGCAGCCTACCCAAGGCAAGCATGGCCAGTGGGAGGGGGAACATGGAAGTCAGCCCTTCTTCAGTGCTTTGTCCTTCCTGTTTAAGAAGAGAGCTCAGGGACTCAAGGAAGCTGCTCCCTGCCAGCCAGAAATGGAGGTGAATCCAGTTCAACAAGAACATGAAGTCATATGAACAGCAGCCCTGGTCACACTCCAAAGATTGTGATGTAATTTGAAGAGACGCTACTGAATCCAAAGTAACAAAATGAATCCATTTGTCTTTTGTTTTAACTAAGTTATAACGATTTCTTGTCAGAAATGAAGACCTTTGCCTCCGTCTTTTCCATCTGAAATCTCGGAAGGCTCTATCTCACCTGAGCAGGTTTTGGTGGGAACCTGGTGTATAGTAAGTTTCAGATCTCAGATGTCAAACATTGCCAACGTTCCCCCAAATTCAAATATCCACTTCATTGTCTGGCACTAAAGACAATTAAGGCACCCGAGAGACCCATGAAGAGTGAGGGGAGGGGAGACCAGGGTTGTGGAATCTGGAAGTGCTTGAGGAGCTAAGAGAGAGCAACAACCTCTAGCCCACCCTTCTCGTGTTCAAGGCTCCTTTATCTTCCATCCTCCGTAAAATGCTGCCTCATGATTCCCCCCTAGAATTCTGCTCGGTTGCCATTGTGTTTCCTTCACTACCATACTATGAGGACTTTCAAAAGACAGAGTTGTCTTTGTCTCCTTGTCCTCAAGATGAAGAGGAGGCTGGGCAGATATCGAGAGCTTGCTCTTGGAGGTGGAGCTTTGCCCTCTCAAACATACCATCTTCCTTCCCAGCGAGCTGATCTGGGGGATCCACAGAGAGGACGGTGCTGTGGGACTTCAGCAGGGGAAAGATGTCATTCAGCTGTTCTCTGCTGATGTCACAGTCAACAAAAATCTCCAACTCTGAATTCCTTCGATTTGATTTCCGGGACTCGATATGTAGCAGGTTCACGTGCTTCTCCTGTGTAAAACAGAGGGTAAAGATTGAGTGGACACACCTGGGTTGCTGATGATTGTTGAGGGGAATGCTTTCTTTTTTTATAACATCTGGGCAATCTTTTTAAAAATATTTATTTATTTATTATGTATACAATATTCTATCTGTGTGTGTATGTCTGCAGGCCAGAAGAGGCCACCACACCTTATTACAGTTGGTTGTGAAGCTACCATGTGGTTGCTGAGAATTGAACTCAGAACCTTTGGAAGAGCAGGCAATGCTCTTAACCGCTGAGCCATCTCTCCAGCCCAAGGAGAATACTTTCATTAGCACAAAAACAATTTAACATTTATCAGAATTAGCCCAAATGGGGGATGAAGGTGGGTTTAGTGCTACTAATGGCAAAATAATTCCCTGCTGCAACATGTAAGATTAAATGAAAGTGTGGAAACTCATCACACCCTTTAAAAGCCAGTGAAGTGACAACCACAGGAGGCCGTCCATACGGCCAGGGTTGGCTAGAACTAAGATCTAAGCACCAAGTGCTGAGCTGTGATGGCGCATGCCTAGAGTTCCAACACTCAAGAAATAGAAGTATCCTGAGTTCAAGGTCTTCTTCAACTACATAGTGGTTTTGAGGCTACCCTGGCTACATAGTCTCTCTCTCTTTCTTTCTTTCTCTCTCTCTCTCTCTCTCTCTCTCTCTCTCTCTCTCTCTCTCTCTCTCTCCGTGTGTGTGTGTGTCCCTGTGCGTATGTGTGTTCAGTCAGAGCCAAGTACTGAACCCAGGACCTTGTACATTTTACAATCTACCACTAAACTAAATTTCTAGCTCCCATAGTCTCTTTCTCAAAAAAAGTTAAAACATGGGCCAACAAAATGACTCAGTGAGTCAATGTGTTTGCCACCAAGCCTGAGGACCTGAGTTCAAACCCAGGACCCCACAAAGTGGAAGGAGAGAACTGACTCCTCACACCAACCTCCACATTCACACAGCCCCCACACACGAGAGAGAGAGAGAGACAGAGAGAGAGAGAGAGAGAAAGAGACACAGAAAGAGAGACACAGAGAGAGAGAGTAAACATTTAAGAACAAATAAAAATTTTTAAAAAATTTCAAACATCAAATTGCCTGGATGAAAGAATCTTGGAGAAATTCTCTCAATAAAATTAGTTTTCAGAATGTGATGTTATTGTTACTTTTTAAAAACAGAGGTTTTCTTTGAAAATTTCATGTATGTCAAAATGATATGACAGCCATGGTAACCGGTGAAGCAGACTGCTTCTTCCCATCCCTTTCCCTGTCAGTCTGAGATCTGAGTACCACATGTGCAAGCCTCAGGGGACAGCATTTGAGTATCTGAGGAAAAAGCACGTCAGACACAAAAGCCAAACATGGGGACCAATCACCATCTAGCGCCTAGTTGGAGAGCACAAGGAAACACACGCAGCAGGTTTAGATGCACAGAAACCCATCGGAGAGACAAAAGCGTGAGGCCAAGGGAACAGAAGCAGTGGCAGTGCACCTGAGGAGGGAACGGAAATGAAGACGGCAAAAGGGAGGCCAAGCTAGGAAACCATACGGGGCTGGGGAGAAGACTCCGTGGAGAAAGCGTCTGCCATGCTCTACACCCGAGGCTCTCTGAGAAATCGGGCAACATTTAAGAATGAGCCAGATTCACACCTGCAGGCACAGCGCTCAGGAGGCTGAAGAAGTTCCAGGTCAGTCTAAACTACAGAGCAGAAGACTGGTACTTTCTTTATAATGCAGTATGTTGAGTTTTTAATCACGTACAGAAACCCTAACAATAAATAAAAATGAAAGGTGATGGAAGAAGAAATAAAGGTATATACTTCAGAGGTCCAGAGGTAATTGCAACACAAATAACAATATAAGCCAGGCTTGTTGGTATAGTCCTGCAATCCTAGCTGCTTGGAAGACTGAGGCAGGGGGATCATGGGCTTGAGGATAGCCTGAATAACGAGACTTTCTCTCAAAATAATAAGTAAACAGAGCTGAGGATACACCTGAGAGACAGAGCCCTCATGCAGCATGCTCAAAGCCCTCAGTTTAACTCCTAGTATGTCAATAATTAATAATAATAATAATAATATAGTATTAAATTTGGGGAGGAAAGGGTAAAAGAACAAAGGGAGATGGTATCAATATCATTGTTCACACTGAGAACAAGCTAATTCACAGTGCAAGGAGGGAACAGTAGAAAGCTTGTCTTTTATAGCTCATCACTAAAGAAGGAAGACAGCAACAGGTTGAAGAGGTGGCTGAGGCTCTGCCATGTGGCAGGATCCTTCTCTCATGCTCCTCTAGAGCAGTGTCTGCATGCAAATGTTTAGTCTTTGAATGGCTGATAGTCATGGAGACAACCCTGTTCTCTAATGATAGTCAACATTTATTGACCGTTTACTTTGAACAGTTTAACTATCTTAATGACATGAGGTAGGCAGTGCTCTCTCTTATCAAGACATGCAGAGAGATTAACTTCAATGACCACCCAGCTCATAAGGGTTTTGTATACACGCAGTCTGTTCTAGAACCTGCCCAGTCATGTGGTGAGCAAGCACCATAACATAGCCTGTTCACACAGTTTGTTAGAAATTGAAATCATTTTTTGTGTTCCTGTGTCCTTAAACTGTGTTAGAGTCTCCAGTGTCAGTGAGGTTACTGCACCTGGTATCTCTCTTTATGTGTGTATGTAAGTGAGTGTGTTGTGCTTACTAAAGTGCTTAATGTCTGCCTCTTTCTCCAGATCATACTCTCTGTGAAGAAAGGCAGCATGTCTGGTTTCTTCAGACCCACACGCTTAGTGTAGAGTCCAGTAGCCTGCACACAGTAAGTGTTCCATCAACATGTGTGCTCTGCCTGACTCACCCATATTTCATCAGGAGAACTGTGGGAGAGGGGCTGGGTGATGGCTCGGTGCGTGAAAGTGTCTGCTGCACAAACATGAGGATCTGAGTTTGAATCCCCAATACCCACATAAAAAGCTGGGCGCAGCCACTTGTCAGCAACCCCCACACTGTGGGGTTTCAGATGGGAATCTCTGGGGCTTGTTGGCGGCCAGCCTAGATCCAGGCCCAATGAGAGACCCTGTCCCAAAGGAATAAGGCAGAGAATGACAAAGAACGACACCTGACATCCTCCAGTGGCCTCTGCACATGTGTATATACACCACACACACCTATACCACACACACGCACACACGCACACATGCACAGCAAATAAAAAGGAAACTTTAAATAGGAACATTTTAAGGCTCTTAAATGCACATTAGCCCTCAGTCTCCCTATGCTGCATTGAGGACAATGTGTACTAAGGCTCTGAAAGTAGGAAATGACATAACTGCAGAATTCTTGCTACCTTGTCACCTGAAAATATTTAGCATATCATTAAATAATATCAATATTACAGGTTAGGCATTTCATTAGGTGTAAAACATTTTATTGAGTTGAAATTTCTCAAATTTATGCAGTGACTCCTCCCCCGATCTCCTTCTTAGCTATCTGTGTCTATTCTTTCCTAGGCTGTTGTATTTCTTACCCATTTCTTAGAACTGTACAATATTTTATCTATTTTATATATCGCTCTGAGTGTTGTGCATCAGAGGTGTGCAGTGTCCAGAAGAGGACATCAGATCCCCTGGAACTAGAGTTAGAGATAGCTGTGAGCTGTCTGGTATGGGTGCTAGGAACTGAACCTGTGTCTTCTGCAAGAACAGAAAGCGATTTTACCTGTTGAGCTGTGTCTCCACTCCCTGAACAACACTTAGGTAAAGTAAGTGGTTAATAAAAAAAAATGGAGTATAGACCTAAACAGAGAACTCTCAACAGAGGAATCTGAAATGGCTGAAAGACACTTAAGGAAATGTTCAACATCCTTAGTCATCAGAGAAATGCAAATCAAAACAACTCTGAGATTCCATCTTACACCTGTAAGAACGGCCAAGATCAAAAACACTGATGATGGCTTATGCTGGAGAGGTTGTGGGAAAAAGGGAACACTCCTGCATTGCTGGTGAGAATGCAAGCTGGTACAACCCCTTTGGATGTCAGTGTGGTGATTTCTCAGAAAATTAGGAAGCAACCTTCCTCAAGACCCAGTAATACCACTTTTGTGTATATATTCAAAGATTGTTCAATCGTGCCACAAGGACATGTGCTCAACTATGTTCATAGCAGCTTTGTTTGTCATAGCCAGAACCTGGAAACAACCTAAATGCCCTTCTACTGAAGAATGGATAAGGAAAATGTGGTACATTTACACAATGGAGAACTACACAGCAGAAAAAAATAATGACATTTTGAATTTTGCAGGCAAATGGGTGGAGCTAGAAAACTTTATTTTGAGTGAGGTAACCCAGACCCAGAAAGACAATTATCACATGTACTCACTCATAGGTGGTTTTTAAACATAAAGCAAAGTAAAACAGCCTACAAATCACAATCCCAGAGAACTTAGATAACAATGCGGACACTAAGAGAAACTTACATAGATCTAATCTACATGGGAAGTAGAAAGTAGAAAAATACAAGATCCCCTGAGTAAATTGGGAGCATGGGGACCTTTGGAGAGGGTTGAAGGGGGGAGGGGAGAGGCAGGGAGGGGAGCAAAGGAAAATGTAGAGCTCAATAAAAATCAATTTTAAAAGAGACTTCTGAAGGCCATCTCTGAAGACCTGACTGAGAGAACCCTACACTCTCAATAGTATTTCAGAAACTGGTTTTCAGGTGGGTTTTACGGGAAAGCCATACCTGGAAGATTTTCAGTGCTTTTATGAGTCCTCCGACTTCATTCTTTAAGGACAAAATGAGAGCCACTCTGCTCCTTTCTGAGGAACGGTCTTTGTTCTCCTTGTCTTCAATCATGGTGTGTCTGGAGAGGGAAAGCTCAGGTGAGGGTTGAGCACAGAGCTGAGCAGCAGGGAAGCAGCGGTGACTTCATCCCTGCTCCCATTTTTTAACCTGCAAACCCCAAGGGTCTGACAGGCTGTTTGAGGGAGCAG
Source organism: Chionomys nivalis (assembly GCF_950005125.1). Lineage (NCBI taxonomy): Eukaryota > Metazoa > Chordata > Mammalia > Rodentia > Cricetidae > Chionomys > Chionomys nivalis. The sequence continues at coordinate 38,756,458 of NC_080108.1, read as the reverse complement.
TGGGGCCAGAAAGTGAGACACCCCCTAGCAGAGTGCCCAGAAAGGCAAGGGCACCTGATGGGTGTCAGAACATTCCATTTTCTTCTTTCTGACCTCGGAGGGCACTGATCAAGCCCTCCAGCCTCTGGCAGTCTCCCTGCTTATTTCAAGCTGCAAACTCAGTCCTCTGTGAAGGTCTACCTCATCTCCCATCAGAATTTGGGTGGCTTCCCCACCTGCTTCATACATATATGTCTTGTACCCGAAAATGAAGTAAAGCTCCTTCAAAGTGGGGACCAGGCCTTCTGTTTTATTTGTAAACTCATCTAGAACTTTGAAAGACTAACATAGCTATGGTCACACAGCTGTAGGAAGTGAGGACACACGTTGACACTGGGTCTTTGACAGCACACACCCCTCTGCTGTCCTGAACACTTGAGGCCTGGCCTAGGGTATTCAGGTGGCTGTGCTGACAGCCACATTCCCACAGCACTGTGGATGTGCCTAGCCTAAGGGCATTCAATCAGCAATCCCAAAGCCCTTGCCAGAATCTTATCATTTTCTCTGTTATTTCTTTCCAGGTTTAGCCTTCTACTCCCCTTCAAGCCCCTTTGCAGCCAGGTATAATAAAAGGGAGGGTCACCCACAAAGGGAGAGGTTTACCTTCAAGGGCAGAAGATCACCCTGGAAGGTAAGGAGTCAGTTTCAACGACAGGGACCCCGCTCATCTGAATGAAGATGCCCCAGTGTGCAGGACCCAGCACCGGAAATAAGACCTGCTAAGAAGGAGGTCAGCTGACCAGTGGCCTCAGCAGAGCATAGTGCACACACCAACTCTGCTTCCTTAGCTTCATCAGCAGTACATGACTTATCTAGGAAGCACAGCTGAGGATTTTGAAAGTGTGGGCAATTTGAAGTTAAGATTGAAAGCTCCGTGGTTCGGAAAGAATCCCTAGGGATGTTGATTTTCTTCTCCAGATGGGAACTGGGAAAGAAGTGGAGATGGAATACAAACAAATAGGCTTAAGCAAGCACACCGAAGATAAAGGAACCCTCCAGAAAGGCAAAGCGGAGCTGCCTCCCTCCGGATGATTGCAATGACCTAGGGCAGTAGCTACAACACATGCACAGGTGAACTCCAGTGACCAAGTGTGTGACCCTGGAACACTCATCCCACAGGCACATCTGGGGCTTGTCCCCTCCACCTCCACTCCAAGATGGCCAGGACTCATGTCAGTGGGGTTCACTTCACACCTCTGAAAATCAGACAGTGACATTTCATCATTAAGTTTACCTGCACTATAAACAAGCCCTGAGTCTCGAGGAAGGACCTGTGCCTCTGCCAGCTGTGACCTGGGACGGGGTACAGAGTGCAGGTGTGGTGCCGAGAGGCCTAGCATCTGAGACTCCCCTTTGGTGGAGTTCCCTTCAAAGAGAGAGAAAGAAAAGAGAGCTACCCTTAAATGGAAAAGAAAGGTTAATGTGTTTGCTTCTGCTAGAGGAGTCACACAGACTTGGGTTCCCACTCGGAACCCCCAGATCCATCCTTATTTATAAAATACAATATGTATTTACCTCACAGGGTTCCCTGTAAAGCCCAGATCAGACATGGGAAAGAGTCTGCTCCTGGCACATAGAAGATCCTAAAGAATAGGATCTGCTGTCCCCCAAAGAAGCTACAAGGAAAGAAGAGGGAGGGAACCCCACAGGGGTAGGACTTCCACCCGCTACTTCTGGAGGTTAGACCTGTCCCTAGCGGGAGACCCCAGAAACGGGTTTCCAGGAAGGAGCCAGCCCATCACTCCACTCACCTCAGAGGCACCAGAGTTCAGAGGGTCGCCTGAAGACCAGAGGAGCCGCCTCTTATGAGAGAAGCACATTGTCTGAACAGCCAATGGGTGCCGGGCGCACGGGCCAGCGGCTAATGAGGATGGAGCAGTGCGAATGTGGGCGGGAGCAGCCAGCGCTGACCTCGAGTCTCTGGCCGCAGCCCAGGCGGACCTCTCATTCGCAGCTATTCTCCAGGAGTTTTAATTAAGTTAATGTTGACTCATCCTCAGCCACAAAAGTCTGAGTAAGATCAAACAATCCGTTTAGAACTTCCCTCCAAACCCCATCACACCTGTTATTGACACAGTGACCTCCCGCGGGCTTGGACCGAGGCTCCAAGATTAGAAACCAGTGAAGGACTCCTCCCCCTCCCCCGGCCCTGTGTCTGGCTTATCCCTGAGCTTCTGGGTTAATAACCTGGGCCTGCCTCGTCTTTCTCCTAGTGTAGAGCCTTATTCCTTTAGACTGAACAGCCACTGAACTTTTTAGAAGCGCTCAGTACTCCTGCAATTAAAAAAGTTTAGGATGCTCACAGACAAAGACACTGTGTTTACTGAAATATCACTCTCCCTGCCATACGAACGTGACACAGAATCCAAATAGCATTTATCTGTTGATAATCCATTATTAGGCGCTATACTACAGCTCTAAACCGTGGCCCCTCTGTATTCTGGGGGACTGTTCCCAGGACGCTTACAGACTCCAGTGTCTGGGGGATGTTCCAGTCTTATAAGGAACATCATGTCTGTATTCTGTAGGCTTTAATCATCTTTAGGTTATTTACAGTACCCAACGCAATTTTACTCCTATGTAAATATAATAGTGTTGCATGGACTAAGGACAAGGAAATAAAGTCTGCAGAAGCAACCCTCAGCCTCCACCCAACCACCTCCTTCAATGCAGGGTAAGAGGTTGATGTGTGATTCCTGGGTGAGGAGGGCCAGCTGTATACGCAACACTTCATATCACAGGGTATTCTCCTGGGTGAGGAGGGCCAGCTGTATACGCAACACTTTTTATTATACGGTATTTTGAAAGAGGAGGGACAGCTGTATGCACAACACTTAGTATTATAGGGCATTCTCCTGTCCAGATTTTGGAACTCTGGGTTAAATGGTCAATGCATAAACTAAGCAAAGACATATCCACTCTTTTGAGGGGAGGGTTTTTTGAGACAAGGTCTTATGCTGTGTCTGAGGCTGGCCTGGAACTCACTCCATAGCTCAAATTAGGCTAGAGCTCTGACAATGCTCCTGCCTCTCCCTCTCAAGTGCTGACACTACAAGCATAAGCCAGCATGTATGGTTGGATATCCAATTTTTTTGAGGTGTACAATTCTGAGTCTTGACAAACAGTATGTAGCCACCATGCAAACAATCAAATATAGACTGTTTTCATCTCCAAAGAGTATTTGCTTGCCTCAAACTTCTCACCACCTGCACCCATTTCCCAGAGGCAATCACTGATCTGATTCTGTCCCTATTATTTTCTCTTCTCTGGAATGAGAAAAATGGATTATACAGTCTAACCAGGCTTTTGTTCCAGGCACATATCACAATGTTTTTGAACTTCACGTTGCATATTTTATCAGTTGCATTGCTGAATGTGTGTGTATTGCAGAGTCTGTGTGAGGGGTTAGGCAAGGTCTTTCTTGCTCTGTAACCCAGGCTGGCTTTGAACTTCAAGACACATGGGGAGAAACCGACCAGCTGGGGACAGGGGAAAGGATGTTTTTATGCTGAATCTTCACTAACTAGCCCAGTGCCTGGCACAGAGACATGCAGTTTTTTCTCAGTACTTGTCTGTGGGAGGTTGGGCACAGAGGTACGCATCTATAGTCACCGCAGCCTGGGACACTGAGGCATCTGACTCCAGTAATTCAAGACCAATCTTTACAACATATCAAGACCTCCATCTCAATGACAGGCTGGAAAGATGGGTCACTCAGAAAAGCACTTACCCTGCAAGTATGGGAACCTAGGTTCAGGTTCCAGAACTCAAGGAAAACCCCAAGTGTTCGGGCACCTGCTCATCATCTCAGCTCCGGGGAGGGAGAGTCAGGAAGATCCCTGGGGTTCCAAATCACAAAACAAACAAACAAACAAACAAATAAATAAATAGATTCTGTTTCAGAAAAAACACTGTGGCAGGCTGAGGATAGGGCTGAGTGGGAAAGCTGTGCCGTGATTACAGGGCTTTTGCGGCAGATGGGAGGCAGAGACCAAAGAGCCTGAAAGCTCTTGGGCCCCGATCCTGGTGGACGGACTCAGCAATAAACAACACAGAGAACCCCCTCGCATCAAGAAAAGGGGAGAGGTACACCAGCACCCCAGGTTGTCCTTGACCTCCATATGTGCTATGGTGTATGCATTCCTACACACACATACACACACCATACAAACCTGTGTACACACGTGCATACACACTATACTAACCTATACACACATAAGCATACACACAGATCATACATACCTATACACACACATGCCACATGCACATACCATACATACCTTATACACACACTTGTACATGCATATAAGTAAATACATAGATTTCCCCCCAAAATTATTGCAGGGACTATTGCCCTGGGGAATTTGCAGAGAGCCCCACACCGCAACGGTATTTAGAACTGTTTTATTGGCAGAGCCTATCCCACACCCAATTATCTGTTAATAGAGAGCTACCTGTTAGCGGAACCCGCCTCACATTCCAACTATCTAGAGAACTAGGTGCGTCAACTTGTGACTTCCTGACCCGAGGAATCATGACCTGACCGATCGTAACCTCTTGGCCAACAACCTCGTGATCGGCTTGGACCATCGCGGCAAGATCCCTTCCTGCTTCTGCCCCATCCCAACCCAAATTCCTCATCCAGGGGCTATATAAGCCACAACCATGACGCTAATAAACGGAGGCTTTGACAAGAACCCTGCTTGGCCTCCTTACTCTCTCTTGCCCATGTCTTTTCAGATAGCGCCTCGCCGGGACCCTGGAATAACTGACCAGCCAGGCGAGTTAAAATCCCTAGACTAAATGACCTGCCAAGGCGGTCTACACCTACACACACATACACATACCATACAAACCTGTGCACACGTGTGCATACACACTATACTAACCTATACACACATAAGCATACACACCGATCATACATACCTGTACACACACATGCCACATGCACATACCATACATGCCTTACACACACACTTGTACATGCATATAAGTAAATACATAAAATAAATTACAAATAAATGATAGAACTTAAGTTTCGATAAAAGCAGATATGCCAGGCATGATGGCACTGTCATCTTAGCACAAGGAAGAAGCAGAAGATGGCAAGTTCCAGGCCAACCTGGTCTGCACAGTGAAAGTGTCTGCCTCAAAACCGATTACTTTTATCACAGAGCTTTTGAAGAGTGGATTCCAGATGTGGGAGGCCTACTTGCCTTCCGAAGTATTACACCAGCTTATATTCCCACTGGACGGGGTCTACGGCCCTTCCATCCTTACCAGCATGGATGCTCTCCTCTATGCCTGTCGTGTGGCCAGCAGAGGGGACTCGCTATTCAGCAGCCCTTCGCCATCGCTAGCTGAGCTGAGGTCTCATCGTGTCACCTGAGCAGGTCTGTCATACTTTGGGACTCCTGGAGCTTCAGACTCATGAGCCCTGGAGTTAGGGGCTGTGCCCCCTGGGTGACACGCACATGGGCTCTAGAGATTGTGGATCTTGGTTGCCACCACCAAAACCTTCCACTTGTGTTTAAATTCACTTAAAGTCTTCTGTTCCTCACAACTTATTTTTTATTGTTCCTATAGTCAAAGCGACCTTCTGATTAGGCCACTGATTGATGGCTGCTGCTTCCAGAGTTACCAATGGGAAGCAGAAAAAAACAGGAACAGATTGGGATGATTCCAGGGTAAAGGGGGATTTTAAGAACTGATGTTTCTTAAAAGTAGCATAGAGAGGAGCTGGAACACTCCACCAAGAGGAGATGACGGTAGAGGAAACAGAGGGGGTGCCCTCATCGTTCTGATGGGTCAGCTGGAAAGTCCCCTGACTTTGTAAATCAGACCGCCTGAAACACACCTGGAAGACAGCACAGCTCTTCAGGCAAGTGACGCTGAGAAACATCAAGAGGGTGGCTCCTAGGTAAGACAGGGGCTGTGACAGAGAAACACAGACGAGAATTCAAAATAGAGTGTATGTTAGGGCTGTCAGGAACATGTTCCACACACCTGTTCCAGCTTTTCGTGGGAGTATTTCTAATGTTTCTGTTAACAGCCCCCATGCCCCTTGGGGGATGCACAAATGGCTCATCAGGTCAGAGCACTTGCTGTTCTTGCACCTACATCAGGCAGCTCTACCTGTAACTCCTGGTCACTTTTAAAACATAAAACTAGCCGGGCGGTGGTGGGGCACGCCTTTAACCCCAGCACTCAGGAGGCAGAGGCAGGCGGATCTCTGTGAGTTCGAGGCCAGCCTGGTCTAGGGCTAGTTTCAGGACAGGAACCAAAAAGCTACAGAGAAACCGTCTCGAAAATCAAACAAACAAACAAACAAACAAAACCATAAAACTATTTTTTATCCTCTGACAACACACACACACTTAAAATTAAATCATTTTTTTTCAATTTAAAAGAACCATGTCTGCTATAAGTATCATATTAACTGGATTTTCCCTTTACACCACTCTACAAAGGAGACTCTCTCTCTGCAGAAATACACACTAATTTTTATTGAATGAGCTACTGCCATTCCCTGGAATGGTTGCATAGTTCTGTTTTCATTTGTAAATCACTTTGCCTTTCTGGGATAAGATTCATCTTGGTGTGGAATGAGTTGAAAATGCCCCACTCCAGAGGGGCATGTGGAGAAGTTAAGACCAGTGAGAATGGGGTGTGGGGGTGGATATGGTCAAGACGTGTGGGGTGTGTATGTGTGTGTGTGTGTGTGTGTGTGTGGTGTGTGTGTGTGTGTGTGTAATTGTTAGAGGATAAAAAATAGTTTTAAAAGTTCTCCCACCTTTTTTCTTGCCTTCAGATGAATGGTGTGGAAGGTCCTTCTGTATATGTGTTGTTTTCATTGGCTAATGAATAAAGAAAATGCCTTGGCCTGTAATAGGGCAGAGTAGAGCTTGCAGGGGGAGGGGATTAAACTGAATGCTGAGAGAAAGAAGGTGGAGTCAAGAGACACCATGGACCCTCCAGAGGGGAAAGACATGAGCTGTTAGATGGAACCATGCTGGTAGGCCATGAACCTCATGGTAAAATATAAACTAATAGAAATGGGTTAATTTTAGATATAACAGTAAGCCAGAAATACACTTAAGCGATTGGCCAAGCAGTGATTTAATTAATACAGTTTCTGTGTGGTTATTCCAGGGCTAAGCTGCTGGCTAAACAAACAAGCGGCCTTCCCCCAACAGATTGGTGCACCAATGTGGTAGACTATCCACATAAAACTCAAGAAAGCTTAAAAAGGAATTCTAGACACACACAACACACATAGAGTTTAACACAGTTTCTTGCTCTGTTTGCTGGTAGTGTGCTGCTGCTCCTTTAAGAGAGGTCTTCCTGATTCAGTGGTAGCAAAAAAAAAAAGCACAGTTTTGAAACAGTGGCTCCCCGGGCCATGCTGCTAGAATGAACTCTGACTCTTTCGGGAGGTCTGGCTGTGGAGCATTGAAATGGGTTTGTGAGCAGAATACTACAACTTGCTTAATGGCAACACAGACCTGCTGCGACCTGACCCTGGATCTGAGGCAGAATGGCGCTCAGAGGCAACAAACAGATGTCCCCTCTGACATGTTGGACTGGATGGAGCCAAAGGCAAAGCATTCTTAGTCCTAGTCAGGCTGTGGCTTAGCATTTTAAGAAGCATTCCTGGACAGAAAAGTATTACAGATACACAATAGGACAGATTCAGACATAAAAGGACTCTAAACAAGACACAGTGTGTTTAAAAAGTGTACGTAGGCTTGGGAGAGAGAAGAAAAAGAGTAAAGAGACATTAAATGTGATATAAAAGATTACAGACAGTCATAGATTAAAGAAGTAAAGATAATAAAATAAAATAAAACTTGTAGAAAAAGTAATAGAGTAAGAAAAATAAGCTATGTGAAGATGGAAAATACACAGAGAGTCTGAATTATGTATATTATTGTGTTTTCTTTTAATTTTTTTCACTGTGAAGGAGCTAAGTACAGGGAGGCATTTTATTGTATGGACTGCTATGCTAAACTAACCTATATATTTTAAAGGTATATTCATTCCAAAATTTGGGTCTAAGGATTTGTTGCATTGTAAAAGAGGTTCTGCTTTTGTTTCCACAGAAGATGAGAACCTGTGGATTAATTCCAGTCTAATGTGGTTTGATGGACCAAGACCCCCCAAAAGGTCATTGTGAACACCCCTCCCCCTGCAAAATTACTCTGCCCAACAAAAGCAGGAAGCAGTTTGGAGAGAACTATGCCCAAATTTCTTAAATGATTGTTTATAAATGTTTGTTTACATTTAAAGGGGAATATGAATAATATATAGAAATGAATAATTTGCATTGGTATGGATCTTGTTCTATTGATGCAGATTTTGGGTCAATATTGTTATATATATGTTTCTGCTCTTGATTAGGGTATTGTGATTGTGTAGTTCATTCGAAAATATAATGTATAATTAAGAAATACAGGTTAATAGATAATCATCTATAATAGTCAAGTGTGTAGTCATGTGGTAGTTAGGTTTTCTAAATATATAGAGATATGTTTCAGTTAGATAGGTATTTTTTAAATATTTCAGAAACTTTCAGAATATGGCATTTAAGATGTTTTAAAAATTTAGGATTTTTCATGACAATAAGACACATCTGCTTCTGGCAGCACTAATTTACTTCAAGAGGACGATGGGCACTGAAGAGGCTCCTTATGGCTCCATTTGGGCAAGAAACTGCTCTTGCCTGAACAGCTTGATGCTATATGAATGAACTAGACATGTAGGAACCACAGAGAAATGAATGCTGAACTTGCCAAAAGGTGAGACAATCCTTCAGGGTTTCTGCTTCATGAAAGAGTCTGCTAGATATTCTGCAGGACACAGGTGAAAGTGAGTGACAAACTGCCAATATAGGTGGAACTGTCTTTGAAATTTCCTGCTTCATGGAAAAGTCTGCTGGATACTATGGGCCTGTGGGCTGAAGATGGATGCCCCAAAAGTACAGAAGAACTTTGGGTGACTGTCCAGGCAGGGAGATGTCTCTGTCAATTCTAGAGTTTTGGAAGTATCTTACAATGCACTTCCTATTAACTTAGGTAATATTATATCCTTCTGAAGTCTTTGATGGAGTTGAAAAATAATTATAGTTTTCCTTAGTTATGATAAAAGATAAAGTAGATATAAATATTGTAACTGTAATTCTTGCTCGTTACCTGTTTTGTTATATGTAATTTTACTATGTTAAAGTTAAAACATCCCTTTTATTTTAAACAGAAAAGGGGAAATGGTATGGGAAGTCCTTCTGTATATGTGTTGCTTTTATTGGTTAATGAATAAAGAAACTTCCTTGGCCTGTGATAGGGTAGAGTAGAGCTAGGTGGGCGGGGGAGGGGGAATTAAACTAAATGTTGGGAAAAAGAAGGCAGAGTCAAGAGATGCCATGGAGCCTCCAGAGGGAAAAGACAAGAGCTGCTAGCTGAAACCTTGCTGGTAGGCCATGAACCTCATGGTAAAATATAAACTAATAGAAATGGGTTAATTTAAGATATAACAGTAAGCCAGAAATATGCTTAAGTGATTGACCAAGCAGTGATTTAAATAATATAGTTTCTGAGTGGTTATTTCGAGTCTGGGCATCGGGGAATGAACAAGCAGCCCCTGCCTACAGATGAAAGTGAGGTGGTCTTTCTACAGCATTTTCAATATTTGTACCTGTACCTTAGTGCGAGGTTAGTTAGCTACTATTTTCCCAGAGAGTGATTAAAATTTTTCATGAGGTTACCTTCTTCCCTCCCTTCCCTTATTCCTTCCTTCCTCTCTCCCTCTGGTCACACTTCTAAACTGTGTGTGTGTGACATACCAGCTATGGTAGGACATACCTATAGTCTCAGTTACTTGGGAAATTGATGCAAGGTGTCTTTGCCTGGTCACTCAAGGCCAGTCTGAGCAACCCCTATGGGGGGGGGAGAGGGAGACAGAGAGAGAGGAAAAGAAAGTATGTGTATGCACGCATGAGTGAGTGTGTGTGTGTGTGTGTGTGTGTGTGTGTGTGTGTGTGTTTCTCTGCTTTATTGCAAAGGAGGTAGAGAATGTGCGCATATGATTTCTGGGGTGGGGCTCTGAACCACCTGTTTTATGGGTGTCCCATTTAAATATAAAACAAGGTAAATTTTCCATTTGACTAATATGTGGTAAGGACAGCGAAGGCAGCATTCAATTGTCTCTTTGTTCTGTCAACACCATAAAAGCTTATTTCTCTCTCACTCTTGTTCAAAAGTCTTTGAGTGACTCTCCAGAGCTGTTCTTCTCTGTGTGATCTGTGTGGTTGCTCTGGGATTCTGTAAACTTCCATCTTAGGGTTGTGCCATCTGAATATAAGCATCACCAAAGTGTATAGTAATTTTGAGATGTAATACCAGATTTTAGATGCTTCAACATTCCCTGGCTCCACTTAGTCACGTTGCCCTCTCTTACTGTAGAAGTGTAAAGTGTCTTCCCATAAGCCAAGAAGAAGATGAGAAGCAAATATGGAAAGTCCAGAATCATCTCCATAGGAAGTAAAGGTCTTTCCCCATGTGCACCGACAGCACACGGACTCCAAGAAGACCCTGGGGCCCAACACAGCCTCTTCATTAGCTGTGAGACAGCAGGCAGCTTAGCTTTCTGTTTCTCTTTATTGCCTTTATTTCTCTCCCTGTCAGGTGCCTTCTCACAGTGTGCATTAACGGTTTCTTTGTGATCACCATAGAACTATCAAGGAAAACATTCACCCTTTAGTAATGGAAATTAGCTCACCCATATCAAGGGCTGTACAGTTTAACTCCGGAAGACAAACACCAGCCGGGAAAAACTTCAAGGTGCAAGTGTTTCCCTTTGCTCAGATTCAGAGGCATCAAGTCTAGCACTGGCAGCTATTTTATTGTTTCTGGATCGCAGGGAGGCAGAATATCACAATGGAAGGTGTAAGAGAGCCAAGGTGCTCAGTATGGTGGGCTGGGAAGCAAAAAGCAACAGGAAGGAACCGTGACCAACACATACTCATCAAAGTGACCCTAGTGACCCAGCTATCTCCAAGTAGGCCCCACCCTGCCCAGTTCTATTACCTCCCCAAAGTAAATTCAGACTTTTAATCCATTGACACAGTAAACCACTGACCAGAACAGAGCCCCTGATCTAATCTCCTGTCCCTGATCTAATCGCCTCTGGGCCATTTGCAGCCACACTCTGAGCTCTTCCTAATCTCCTGGGCATTTTTCAATCTAATCAAGTAGACCAATATTAATGATTAATTGGTTTAATTGATTAGGAAAAAGAAAAGGTACAGGGAATGAGAAGAGGGCATACAAATGATCAAAGTATATTATATACTCACAGGAACATATTATAAAAAGGCCCATTATTTTGTACAGTAAGTTTTAAGTTATCAACAAGATATTATATTTGACTTTGTTATTATGTATCTTTTTGTTTTATTGTGAATTGGGGATCAAACCCAGGGCCTCACACTTTCCGGGAAAGTTCCAATTAATGAGGAAAATCTCCATTCCTGTTTGGACTTTTTATTTGGTTGCTTATTTTTAGTTTCTTACATGTATGTGGTCTATCTTGATCATAGCCACCATCCATTCCCTCAAATTCTCTCCATCCCAACACATCTTCCAACTTGTGCCCGTCTTCTTTTTAAACATCAGCTGTTAGTGCTGCCCGTACACACGTGGTTGCGGACCCATTCACTGGGACAGAGGCAACCCACCAGGGGCCACACCCCTAAAGAAGACTGACTTTCCCCCTCTAGAGCCAGCACGTGGCAGCAGCTCCTCATCCGGGGTACGGTCTAGGAGCTCCTCCCACATTCATGCTGGGATTTTAACCGGAAAGACAGCAAAATTCCTGCTGAATTTTAAGTGTTGAATCATTAAATAGTAAAACGCAGGTGTGCAGATAGCACAGAGTGTCCCTTCATCACGCAGCACTCAGACCCAGTGAGGTCACTCTCAGGCTGGTCTATTCAGAATTTCCTTAAAAGAAAAGTCTACATTTACGTCTGTATGCCATGTGTGTGCCTGGTGCCCATGGAGGTCAAAGGATCCCCTGGAACTGGAGTTAAAGATGATTGTGAGCAACTATGTAGGTGCTGGGAACCAAACCTGGGTCCTCCGCAAGAGCGGCCAGTGCAGTGCTCTTAATCTGAGGCACCCTGCAGCTCCCCGTGAGAATTTAATTCCATGTTACACAGAGACTGAGAGTCCAATGTCCATATTGTTTTGAGTCTCGAGATTTGGGTCAAAAAAATTATTTTTAATATTGCAATGTGACTTTTGTTAGCAATTAAGGAAAAAATCCATTTAGGTAAAAATGTGTTTTGAAAACAAAACAAACAAAAAGTCTAAAGTAAAACAGTGTACTCTTCATCTATACAGTAGATTCCTGGGCACACAATCTAGTGAGTAAATGGGCTTGGTAATCTCTAAAATCTATTTAGTGTTTTTCATTTAGCAAAGTATCTTTGTATTGTTTACATTGGTTCTTAAACTAACAGAGACGGAGAATGGCTGAGTGACCTTCCAAGGTTCTACGTCAGGACAGAAGCTGGAAGCGGCTGCTGTGTCTTAGCTCTGTGGTATTTACCCTTTGTGTTACTTATTCTAAGACAAAAGGGGATTTGAGTTACAGGTGCTTAGTTTAAATTTTTTCATTTAACTGAGGGAGACTGGAAACAAGCCATGCCAGCCCCCAACCCCCAGAAACCATAGCTGTATGCTGTGCTCTCTCAGCTTCTTCTGGCTCTGACACAGTATCGGCCTCCTTGCTTCTCTCAATGCTACAAACTCCTTCAGGGAAAGAACTGAGACAGCGCAGGTTCCAGCACAGTCATGTGAGAGACGGCTCTCAAACCAACAACAATACCACACGAGTTTGTTCAGAAGGAATACAAAAAAGCACAGGCGTACTTGGGAGAAATGAGGGGACGATGAGGCAAGACATTCTAGTTTGTTCTTCACCAGGGAGGTTTGGGCACAAAACGCATGTTTATAGAAAGCACCGCAAGATACTAGAAGTCATGTCAGACTTAATCAGAAGAGGGGAAAGTGGGTGATGGGAGAGGTCAGGCTGAGACAAACTTTCTGGAGTCCACCAGATCCAGATCTATAAAATCCCCACCCTAGAAGGACTGTCATCCTCACATGATGCCCTGGGCAAGGGCTTGCGTCTGATAACACCCAGGGGTTTTCGGGGAAGATCTAGGCACAAATCTATACACCAGAGTCCAGATCCAAATCAACTCCCCACTGTCACACACAAGCGAGTACGATAACCTTCACAGGATGTCTTCAGCAAGTTCCCATGGCAAATAGCATCTCGTGGCTTTACTGAGAAGAGCTAGGGACAAGCTTGCTTAAATATAATGCATGCTTCATCTCAAATCCTCTTCATTTCTTAGTAGTTTTAAAAAAATGTAACTGAAAACCATGTTTGCCGGGCGATGGTGGCGCACACCTTTAATCCCAGCACACGGGAGGCAGAGGCAGGCGGGTCTCTATGAGTTCAAGACCAGCCTGGTCTACAGAGCTAGTTCCAGGACAGGCTCCAAAGCCACAGAGAAACCCTGTCTCGAAAAACCAATAAATAAGTAAATAAATAAGTAAATAAATAAATAAATAAAAAACCATGATTTTCATGTGAGCATTTTTGCTCCATCACATCACCCCTCCCCCAAATGATGGTCATTCCAAACTCATTGAGAAATTAGCCTAAATTAGTCATGACAAAGCCTCCCATTCGCTCTGCATTGCGGTTGCCTAAAAACACATGAATGGGGAGGCTTCCAAGGCTTCTCTCTAGCCCCGGAAACATTTGTCTCAGTGTACGGCAGAGTTTTCAAAATTCAGACTAAAGAATACAATGATTGCTTCACTTTTAGTTTTGTAGGGTGTGTAGGCTTTGTTAACTTTGTGTTTTGAATCTTACAGACCCCTCCTAACATTCCCAAGATAGTTTTATAGGTACTCAAGGGGTTAAAAGAAGGAAGGCTTCACAGTTGAAAGCACTGGCTGCTCTTCCAGAGGACTGAATTAAATTCCCCGCATCCACATGGCAGTTTGCAACATCTGTAATTCCAGTTTTAGGGGAGTCAACAGCCACTTCTAATTTCTTTAGGTACCGGGCATATAGTGCACAGATATACATACAAGTAAAACACATAAACAGAAAATAAAAATATGTCTTTTAACAAATTTTAAGTACTCAGTTGCACTTGGAAGAGCCAAGACTGTAGCTTACGGTGTCCCCTTTAGACGAAAGGGGACAAGAAGGGTGCTCAAGATACACCTTTCTTCTCAGACGCCCAAGCAAGTGGAGAAAGGGCCTCTGCCCATGGAAGCACAGTGCTCAGAATCGCTGGGAATCACCAGGAGAGTGGTTGTTCAGGCTTTTAAGATGGAGAGGTTATCCTATGAGGATTCATTGGGATGGAGGAAACGGGCCCTGAGCTTAGATACCACTGCCCACCATGTCTGCTGTCTTTTTTGCTTTGCACTGTGTACAGAGGCATTATCACCATCTCATTCATGGCTGCCAATCCCTTTTCCAAGCAGCAAGTCAAACAGGGTTTGTTGGGACCATTGAGCACAAAGCCTGGACATTTGTCTAACTTAATGATCTCTGAAGAGAACCTTTTATAAAAGGGTTTCACTGAGTCTACATCAGGGGAAGTGAGCCAACATGATTAGCCTCCCTTTGTTGTTTCTGTATTGAGCTTGGTGGAGCAGCTTGCCTTCCACAGCAGTCAGGAAGACTCCAAGAGAAGAAAATGTGACCGTATGGAAGGACCAAGAGAAGAAAATGTGCCTGCGGGGACAAGGATGGCTAGTCTCAGAGAGCCAAACACAGAAAAGGGTTCTCCTCTCATCTCCAGGAAATGCGGTCTACAGTGCCCCAGACCCCACCTGGAAGAGGCTCATGAGGCACTTTCCCAGATGTGCCAGATGTAGGGATGCTCTACAGACTCCAGTGTGGGAGAAATAAATCAATACAGCCCCAGCCATTCCCTACAGAGGGCAGTAGCCAAGCCCTTAATTGGCCTTTATTCTTCCCTAGAGAAGGAAACTAGCTATATATGACGAAACGTTTGTAATGCTCTCAGGAGGGAAGCCAGCGTTCCTAGAACTGCTGGTATACATGGCAGGATTGTAGTTCATAGGGTTTTGCATACTGACTGGACTCCATGCTCCACACAGCTGGGGTTTGTTTTGGTTTCCTTTGCAGCATTTCTAGCGCGTGGCTCTCTAAGAGGAATCCTAGACAGCGGCCACCAGGAATCACACACACGCACATAAGGGATCTGAGTGGCCAAGTTAGCGCTTCTTACGCAGACTGGGCCAAGGGGACTCTCAGCCAGGTGTGGCCAAGAAAGGAAACCTGAGGATACCCTAGACTGGCCTTTGTGCTTTATAGGTGACATGAGTAAACACACAGCCACTCAGTGAGTTCGGAGCCATTGAGAGCCCCTGTGATCTCCTAGACCACGAGCTCCAACTTCTGCCCCTTCAGCCGATGTCATGCTCACTCCGCTGAATGCCAGGCAATGCACCCAGACACACACCCAAGTGCAATGCACCCCAAGACACACACCCAAGTGCAATGCACCCCGAGACACACACCCAAGTGCAATGCACCCCGAGACACACACCCAAGTGCAATGCACCCCGAGACACACACCCAAATGCAAGGCACTTGGCCAAAAGCACAGAAGAGGAAGCTCCACACCCGACCAGCCTGTCTGTGACCCACCCACAGGGTAGCAGAGATGACTGCTTGCCTGTGGAATAAAGTCACTGAAATACATTTTGCAGTGTTGTAAACTAGCCTTATAAGTGTCTTTATGCAATTCCTCCAGAAAAGTTGGGGAGGGGGTTGAGTAAGGAGCAGAATAACTGCAGGAACACAGGAAGGGACCATAGAATCACTCCCAAAAACTTTGTATGGGAAATGCTTTGAGAAACAAATCTTTGTTTGACCACATAATCCAATTCATATAACATAACATGCAGTAAACCCTGTTACCTGCAGTCAACTGAGTCTTCTAGGGCAGTGCAGTTCATCCTGAAAGTACTGCAAAAACCACGGTCAAGGTCATCAACCAAAGACAGAGTCAAGGACGCAAGAGGGGTCAGCTGTAGCTTGTAAGGGCTTAGCTTCGCATGGTAGCACCATAAGAGGATGTAAATCTGTCTTCCGGCCAAGCCACACTTCTGAAAAGCTCACTCTGGCTCAGCCACCAGTTTCTGGACTAAGCACTCAAGGACAGGGAAGGTCGGAGCCACTTGTGACACCTGAAGCCTATTCAGTGTAGGTGCCCTGTTTAAGAGAAATAATGTGAGCTTACAAACTCAAAATGACAAGGCACTTCCCAGAGTCTTAGGGCTCCAACAAGTAAGAGGCTCTTAAATCAGTGATTCCCAAACTTTGCTAAACACTCAGGGAGCTTTGTTAAAAACAAACGAACAAACACCCAAAACCTAAGGCACGGCCAGAGAGGGTGACCCACACTTATAATAACAAGGCCCAGGGGTGGAGGCAGTAGGTTCAGTAG
Organism: Chionomys nivalis; assembly: GCF_950005125.1. Lineage (NCBI taxonomy): Eukaryota > Metazoa > Chordata > Mammalia > Rodentia > Cricetidae > Chionomys > Chionomys nivalis. The sequence goes on along the minus strand of NC_080108.1, from coordinate 38,739,849 downwards.
TTCAAGGCCAACCTTAGCTACTCAGCAAGTTTAAAGACTGTCCTACAAAAGCATAAAGGTCCAGTTTGTGTCCCATTGCCAACTAAATTGGTAGGTCTAAAGTCAAACTGGCATCAGGTCTTAGAAATCCCCCCAGTGGGCTTGGTTACAGGCCTAGTAGGAGTCTGGGAATCTGTTATAAGCTTAGCTTTATTAGTTTCAAAAGGGAGGCATGATGCTCATTCATTTATATAGCTAACGCCAGGGAATGCTATATACCAAACACTGCACTCCCAGAATTAAGTTCATACAGCCAGCAATCAATAAACGTTTGTTAGAGGGATACAGGAAGCTGGTCTGTCATGGATTCTGGGGTCTAGAAAGGAGTGAGGTGGCGGGGGAGGAGAAGGGAGAGGCCAACAAGCCACTTGACATATTGGTCTGTCTTTGATCTCTCTTTTCCTGGGGAGTGAGTCTGTGTGTGTGGAGGGATGGTAAGTGTACCTTCCTATGGAGAATCCAGAAGATGCCCAGATATTCTCACCTCTCAGCTCCAACGCTGGCCACTCCATCTTCTCCCCGCACCCATGACACAGGGCCTCAGCACTTCATGCACTGTTCTCAAATGCGGGGGTGGAAGGCAACAGCTGCATTTTGTCCATAACACATTAGATGTTTCTTTTGAACCGCCCACACCCCCCATCCCCAAAGTAATAAAACAGAGATCCCTGTCGGCTTTAATTTGGTCTGATCCAAGAATTTAAATATACCCTTTAAGAACAGTCTTGTGTTTAATTTGACAAGAACTTCACATTTTAAAGGGTTTCTTCCTACAATAGTGTCAGGTGCAGAAGGGTAGCTACGAGGCCCACCTCATGAGACCCACTGTGCTCTCCTTAACCCCCTCCTGGCTTTGAGGGTTCTGGTCACTTAAGGCTGTGATCTACAGTTAAGATAAATTCCAGGTTCTGGTTTTTTTCTTCCCACTTAGGCCCCTTGAGTCCCCTGCACACAACCTGGATTGGCTCTTCCCCTCCCCCTCTGCTGTAGCATCACCATGCCCTGCTGTGGCAGGCTTGTTGGCATCACCCACATCTCAATTTGAGAAATTCTGGAAAGCTAACTGGGAGCTTCCCTTTGCAGACCGTAGAGCTGAGCCCCGAGCAGCCAGAGAGCCATCTCTGTGCTGGATGAGTGGGGACAGACATTTAGCTGCTGACCTTGTCATGAAGATGGAGGGCGGTGGGATGGTGTTAGGGCTGCACATAAGTTGCAGGAAGAAGGACATGTGGACCTCTTGGATCCCCGGACATTCAACCTGGAGGACTGACCAGAGGCAGAGGCATGGGCCTTGGTTTGCAATGACGGAGGAGGTGCTAACTAGCACCCTTGTTTCTCGCCTATCTTGAATTCCCACCTCTTTAGTCCCACGAACAGCACAATACTTCATACAAAGTCAACTTCAGGTCACTACAGACCACGGAAGGAATGAATGAGTAGGTGTCCTTACAGCTCAGTTTCCATCTTACCTCTTTTAGAAACATCAACAGAGCACTTAGGGACAACACCCCGAAGGTCTCTGAAGAGATGGCATCTTAACAGAATCCATGCTAATACACAAGTTCTCACTCAGTGGACCAGCCCTCTGCCCACAGAAGCTCGTGAAGCCACGTGGAAACCAGTGCTAGAGTGCAGCTGGAGAGAACGAGACAAGAACGATAAAACAGGCTGGCAGTACACACGCAGTGCATGGAGACGGGATTTGGGGTTCCATTTAGCCTGGGCATGTAGCAAGGCTTTGTCTCATCTCCCCCAAAGGCTGGTGATAGGTGCTTAAAAAAAACAAAAACAAAACCATGCCTGGTGGTGGTGGTGCACGTTTTTAATCCCAGCACTCGGGAGGCAGAGGCAGGCGGATCTCTGTGAGTTTGTCTGTCCTCCCTAGGACGGCACTCCCTGTGTACCCCGCGGAGTTTCTGCTCTGGGGGAACCACATGAGCTCAGCTCTCCCCATGCCTACCTTTTAGCCACCATCTAATGGCTTTCTTCTAGATTTTAAAAATATCCAGAACCGCAAAGGAAAGCGAATCGCTTAGCTCCTGTCAGCAACAAACCCTTGAGTTTCTTTCTCAATCACTTTTCTAGATGAATTCAGAGGAAATAAGAAAGGAAGACTTTTTTCTCTCTCTTTAATTAATTTCCATTTCTTTCAAGGCTGAGTAAACTCTAGGTCCAGAGTAAGCAGGATGATATGATTATGGGATGTATTAATCTCCCCATCAAAGGAGAGGCGGCTTATGGTTACAGAGCAGCTGGTATGTTCCTCCAAAGGGCTTCTGGGGGGGTTACAATACTCAGAGAACACCCTTCCAAGAGGCCAGCAACATCCTAAAAGCAAAAAGCATCTCCAGGACTTGGTATTTGCTCTGTGTGCTTCCCCTCTGCTGTTCTAAGGAACAGCCAGGCCCCGTGAAAACTGGTTCAAACAGGAAATCTGACTACCAATGTTTTCATACCACTGGGAACTCAAATGAAACTGTGAATTTTTAGCCCGGCGGTGGTGGCGCACGCCTTTAATCCCAGCACTCGGGAGGCAGAGGCAGGCGGATCTCTGTGAGTTCGAGGCCAGCCTGGTCTAGAAGAGCTAGCTCCAGGACAGGAACCAAAAAAAAAAAAAGAAAAAGAAAACAGAAAATTTTACATTGTTCAAATCTGTTCATTGTCATAGAATGTATTTGGGGCAAGCCGTCTATATTTCTTTGTAAACTGAATACTACAACTAAAAAAATGAAAGTAATTGAGGTCATTTAAAACAATCAAGTCATTTATTTTATTCAAACCTAAAACAGATATGAAAAAAAATGAGTTTCATCTAGGGAGTTGGTTCTGGGGTCCACGTCAGTGGGCTTCTCTTCCCTTCTCTCTGTGTGGGGGGAAGTTAGAAAATTTTTTCCTCCAGAGAAGGGCTTGCTAATTGCGAACTGTCCCTGGTTACAAGCAGAAGTCCGACAGCAGCCACATCTGAAGAAAGCATGGTTCTGGATTTGCGAATTCCCCAGCATTTCCAATAGAGACCCCAAAGGAAGAGGGACATCCTCACACACCTTTCCCAAACACAGGCTCAGGGAAGAGTGGCTCCCCAGTGATGCTAATTCTTCAGATGCTGAGGTGTCCACAGGCAGCTTCAGGATCTAGTGCTGATTGGTTCTAATGGAGCCGGTGACTGGCACAATAAACTCATGGTGCTGGACTCACTCACTGTGGCTGCGCATGCAGGACCCACCCCACCCAGCCATGCTCTGAGCTTTCAATGCACCCTCCCTGCAGGCAGAAGCCTAGACTTGAGGAAGTCAAACTCCTTCAAAACACAACCTCTCCATCCTTTCTGTCCTTTTTCTCCATATCCTATCCTTGAAGCTGGGAGCAGCTGGGCCTGAGCAGGAAAGTACCATTTGTATTGAAGAGACTTGTTTCCAAACCTTGGTGTCTCCTGCAATCATGAGTGTCGGATGCTGTGGGGAAAACCACAAAAGCCATTATAAACAGACCCCATGATGTCAAAGGAAAAACAGTTGGGGCAGCCACTTTAATAAACAGCCTTCTTTTATTACAATGGGCTTGACGTCACCTGTTACTTATTGTTTCCATCACTAGAACACAAATCTTTGTGGGACAGGATGAAAAGGACATGTGGACTTTACTGAAGCATTTTAATAACCTTGTATTGACAGTAGATAGAAGCCCTGAACAAGGGCTGGGAGCAGGAAATGATCTTAGTGATTTCATTATGGTTGGAGGGAAAGCCTTCCCAATGACAGCATTGGGCAGATGGTTTCCCACTTGCAAAGAGCCTGCAGGTCAACAGGCCCAATATTGATACAAGGCTAGTAAGTAATTAGCAGAAGCCTAGCAAGCAAGGGAGTTTTCGTGAATATATACTGCAGCCTGGGCAGTGGAAGAGGAAGCTGGTATTCAAGGTTCCTTCAAGGCGTCTCACGAGGCAAGGTGTTTAGGGGCCGGAGGAATACACCAAGACCACAGCTAAGGAGCTCTGAAAGTTTTGCTACAAACATGGCTCACGGAGAAATAGAGACCATGACATACTCTCCCATCTGCCTCGCCTCAAGTCAGTGACCAAGTCCTGTTGATTCTTGATGTACACTTGCTCACATTAGTCCCCTTGTCTGCCACCAAAGCTTCCGGCCTGTGATGAGATGCCAGGCTTCCCATTGCCTTTGGTCAAACCCACTGAAGTGATGTATCACTGAGAACAGGGGCATCCTGAGGCCTGCGGTAGTTCTTCAGAACCCAAATCAGGGTCTGGTAGTGTCTTTCCTCACCTGCCTTCCCACTTCCAAGGTGGTTTCTTGTGCCTGCTATTCCTGTTATAAGTGAGACACAGAAAGGCAAACAGCACAAGCTCTCAAAGGTGACATGGAAGAAAAAATGATTTCCTAATAAAGGGGATAAGGGTGCCCAGAGGTGGTGGGAGCTGGGTGCAAAGAGTAGAGGGGCTCAGGGATGAGCACAATCGGACAGAGCACACGTCTAACATTCTATGACACAGCTGGGTAACTACTTAGCTGCATATTTCAAATTAGCTAACCAAAAGGATTTTTTTTTCTTAAATTCTCAAGAAAAAGCAATGATAAACAGGACACAGAATGATTACTCTGACTGTTGTGTGCCTTATGTAAATGTATTACAACCATGTTGCACCTTATAAATACATATAGGTGTGTGTTAATACTCTGTTTGAGAGAGAATCTTGCTTTACAACCAGGCTCGACTTGAACTCATGACCCTCCTGCCTCGGCCTCCAGAGGGTTGGAACTATAGCTTTGTGCTACAGTTCAGACCAATGGGGAAAAAAAAAAGACTAGGAATGCAAATGACTGTCTAGAACAGGAAGCATGCCCAGTGCACTTTACAACAGGGAGCCGCCACACTCACAGACTTGAGTGAGGAACTACTCTGAAGTCCTCAGATGGGATATGAAGCCAGAGGGCACCTGAACACCAAGGCAGCGTCTCCCTTGGGCTGTTTCAGAAAGCTACTTCATTAGTACTGAGTAAAAAGCCACTCCAAAACAAGCATTTTAGTTCCTTCTCATTCGCATGTGGGTCAGGGTGAACTACAGCCATGGTTCTCAACCTGTGGGGCATGATCCGTTTGAATGGGGGTTGAATATCAGATATCCTGCATATTAGATTTTCACATAGTAATTCATATCAGTAGCAAAATTACAGTTATGAAGTAGCAATGAAATAATTTTATGGTTGGGGTCACCACAACTTGAGGAGCTATATTAAAGGGCTGCAGCATTAAGAAGGCTGCGAACCAGTGGTCTACAGACTTCTGGTCACAGACTGAGCATGTATTTACTCCATTAATTTCTTGTCCTGCAGGGACTAACAGTTCCCCAGGACATGTTCTCCTCCCAGTGAATGGCAGGAATGCAGGAGGCTGAATGCGCAGAAGCATCCTATTCTAACAGTCTATTGCCTAGTGACCTGGGCCAGCTCAAAGTCAAGAGACAGGAAAGCATGCGTCATTCACCAAGGAGGCATAGCAAGGACACAGATACAGAGGTAAGCTGAGTGAAGGATCTGCCCACAGCTGACTACCTCATCTGTCCCCTGTGCAGTCTGCAGCATCTGCCTGCATCTTTATACATCTAGTGTATGAGCCCTCACTGGGACAAGACTTCTGTCTGCTCTGTCCATTGTGTTCTTTTCAGAATGTTGCCTCTGGGTTTTGTTCATCTATCTTCCTAGAGTCAAAACATGCACACAGTGGACAAACAATGGCTGTCTGGCTGCCCCAGACCATGTCCCCAGCCTTATAAGTTTCATGATGTTGAGTCTGGTACCCCCGAGCCAACCTCATTTGCCAAGCTTTATTCAGACATCATTCCCCTTCTGTCAGACATGGTAACAAGGAAGAATGCAGGCAGCTCAGTGACAGGGAAGGGGACGCGGATAGGCAGATTCCTTTAGAAACCCTTCACGACCTAATCCATGCTTACGCATAGGCTGTTAGTATCATATGAGGAAGAAGGCTGGTTTTAGGGCCAGGCAAGCCTAGAGTAGATTCCAAGGCAGCTATTTGCCAACTGTGTGACGCTAGGCACGTGTGCAGACACTCTGAGTTAGCCTTTTCCCATCTATAAAATGGTGACTGTTGCCTTTGGGAACCATTGTAGAATAACATAAATGTGTTTGTACAGTGGATGCCACACGGTAAAGACTGAACCAATGGGGACCACTTCTATCACGAATCTTAGGTCCTGTGTTTGCCACACTCTTCTCCACCCTGTATCAGGCTCAATTAAGTTCTCTTTAGTGGATTGTACTTGAAGTATATACTTAGTCCAAAGTAGCCGCTGTTGTTGAGTACAGACTTGGTGCAGGAGAATTGTATGTATTCTGTCAATCATGTTTCAAATAAATGCTGATTGGCCAGGCAGGAAGTATAGGTGGGAAAACCAGACAGGAAACAGAAATGATGTAATGAGAACAGGAGAATTCTGGGAAGGAGGAAGCTGATTCCTCCCACTCCTGCTCAGACCAACAAAGCAGCAGGATGTGATCTGCCTCAATGGAAAAGGCACTGAGCCACATGGCTAACATAGATCAGAAAAATGGGTTAATCAAGATGTGAAAGTTAGCCAGTAAGAGCCTAGAGCTAATGGGCCAATCAGCTTATAATTTATGGAGACCTATGTGTGATTTTCTTTGGGGCTAAACAATTGTGGGGTACCGGGGGGGGGACAGAAACCCAAACAAGCAGGCCTGGCCCCCCCTCCATGTTACAGAGACTCCTCCAGGTCTGGGTGCAGAGTCACACAGCCTTTCCCAGAACTGTGCTCCTTGCCAGAACCCTGAGGTATAAACACTTGGGGTGAACCTGGTTGCTCTGTGGTGCTGCTTGGTCACGGAGGTCCACCCTCACCTCTGGCTGTGAAATGCACTAGAAATCTAGATTCCTTATATTTCACAGATGCTCCCTGGGCTGTCCAAGACGAGATGTAAGTGGATTTGACTTCATACAAATTAAACTAAGGTACACAATTTTATCAATGCAGGCTTTGCATTCTATGCAGCACAGACAGGTTAAAAAATGAACCACAGAACAAAAGCTAGCAGCATCTCCACAAAGGGTCTATTGGTTCTCCATGGTTCCCACTACTCTAAGTCGGGCATAGCTGTGGTGAGATTTTGTTTGTGCTGTGTTGACTGAGGGGCAGGCCGACCTCTGCAAATCCAAGGTGTGGTGGCACACACCTTTAATCCCACCACTTGGGAGGCAGAGGCAGGTGGATCTCTGGGAGTTTGAGGCCAGCTTGGTCTACAGGGACCAGGCGGGACAGAAACCTCGGTCAGCACAATGGCGCCCATGTGGACAACTGCATCCACATAAAACCTGAGAGAGCTTGGGAAATAATTCTAGACAAAAGAGAGGGGGTGGGAGAGAGTAAAACATGGCTTATTGGTAGCAGCACATTCTCGGATGGACTCTGCTTGTTAGAGGCAAGCACTCTCATTTAAGAGAGGCTTCCTGACTCAGCTTTAGCTGCAAAACCCTGCAGCTTTTAACGAAACACTTAAATGGTGTTGATGAAAAGATGACTGCATGCTTTTTGGTGGTGGCAGGGATCTTGAAACGCCATAGAGTGGTGGTAATAAACAAGGCTCCCGTAGTACTTCCGCCATGAGGCTGGAATCTCAGAAAGCTAAGTAATGGGCTGGATCCAGCCATCAAAGTCATGGCTTTAATCCTAGCCATATCGCTTAGCAAAGTAAAGACTCATGTGGTCACAAAAAGAGAGAGTAAAGAGAGATTCAAAGATGAAGAAAACCTCTACACGGTTTACAGTGTGTTAAAAATATATGCAGGCTTGGGAGAGAAAAGAAAAAAGTTAAAGTCCTTAAAATAAAAAAGAAAGAGAGTAGTTGGGTGTGGTGGCAAACACTTTAATCCCAACACTTGGGAGACGGGCAGGTAGACCTCTGTGTGGTGTAGAAGGTCCTTCTATCTTTGTGTTGCTTTCATTGGTTAATAAAGAAACTGCCTTGACCTAGTTGATAAGGCAGAATTTAGGTAGGTGGGGAAGACAGAACTGAATTCTGGGAGGAAGAAAGCAGAGTCAGGAAAGATATGCCATGTATCCGCCAGAGACAGACACTGGGAATTTTACCCGGTAAGCCACTGCCACGTGGCCATATACAGATTAATAGAAAAGGGTTAAATTAATATAAGAGTTGGCCAATAAGAAGCTAGAGCTAATGGGCAAGGCAGTGATTTAATTAATACAGTTTCTGTGTGGTTATTTTGGGGCTAAGCAAGCTGGGCAGCCAGGAAGAACAAGTAGCCCCTCCTTGCAACATCTGTGAGTTCAAGGTGTGGTAGCACACACCTTTAATTCCAGCACTTGGGAGACAGAGGCAGATGGATCTCTGTGAGTTCAAGGCCACCTTGGGCTACCTGAGACTGAACTAGTCTAAAAGAGAAACAGAGCTCACACATTTGATCCCAGCACTTTGGATTACATCCCTTTAAACCCAGCACTAAGGAGGTAGAGACTGGAGTGACATGGCAGGGTGGAGAGATGAATATAAGGTGGGAGGAGATGAGAGCTCAGGACATTCAGTCTGATGATCTGTAGGGACAGGATCGCCCCTTTGGTCTGAGGATTCAGTAGAGGTAAGAACTAGTGGCTGGCCGCTCTGCTTCCCTGATCTTTCAACATTAACCCCATATCAGACTCCGGGTTTTTATTAATAAGACCAACTAGAATTCGTGTTACACCTGGCCACAAGGACAATGTCTGACCAGCTTTTAGGTTTGACTAACCCAATGAGTAAGCACTGAGAATAGCAATATCTTAAAAACTTTTCGTGTTTGAGATTCTGATTGTTTCTTTCCCTACCTACTATACCACAAAACCACTAAAGACTTCCAACAAGACTGTGCTAGTGCCAAACCACATACTCAGTTTCCATAGTGAGAAGACACCGACACTCTTCAGGGCAAGAGTCTTCATGCAGTTTAGCTGGGATAATGAAGATAATTTTTTATACATTTATAAACACAAATCCTTCAAGGAGTACAAAGAACATCCCCTTAAATTCAAAGGTTCTGAGGAGAACTGGGATGGATTTATAAAGCTGCCCTTACTGTGCATAACTGAGACTTTTAAAAAGCCAATGAAGAACTCCAGTTAGCACCTGAAGTGATGCGGACTGAAACCTAAGCACCTGGTTGGCTGTGCCCGTATCCTCATCAGGAAGCCTTGGTTGGAGGGACAAAGCACCAGGGAGACAGACTGCAGAGGATGTCACATTCTTCAATCTCATCTACAATTTGCTCAGTAAATCACGCTCTGAAGCAAAACCATGCATTTCCACCTCCAGCTGCGAACCAGAGTGACTCTCGGGGGGAACAAAGGCAAAGTAACTGTGGTGGTTTGAAAGAGAATGTCAGCCAGGTGGTGGTGGCACACACCTTTAATCCAGGCACTTGGGAGACAGACAAATCTCAATGAGTTTGAGGACAGCCTGGTCTACAAAGAAAGTTTCAGGACAGCCAGGACTGTTACACAAAGAAACCCTGTCTCAAAAAACAAAAAAAATAAAGAAAGAAATAAAGGAAGGAAAGAAGGAAGGAAGGAAGGAAGGAAGGAAGGAAGGAAGGAAGGAGGGAGGGAGGGAAGGAGGGAGGAGGGAGGGAGGGAGGGAGGGAAGGAAGGAAGGAAGGAGGGAAGGAGGGAAGGAGGGAAGGAAAGAAGGGAGGAAGAGAATAGGGAGGAAAGAAAGGAAGAAGAAAATGGCCCCCAAAGGGCATGTGTCACTGTGGGGGTGGGCTTTGAGGTCTCACCTATGCTCAAGCTACTCCAGTGTTCCAGTCAACTTCCTGTTGCCGCTAAGATGTAGAACTCTCAGCTCCTTCTCCAGCACTGTGTCTGCCTGCACGCTGCCATGTCCCACTATGACAATGGACTACACTCTGAACTGTGAGCCACTGCCACAATAAAATGCTTTCCTTCACAAGAGTTCCATGGTCATGGTGTCTCTGTACAGCAATAGACACCCAAACTAAGAGAGTAACTACTGCTTCCAAGTTGTCACTAACAGCCTGGAGAAGTCTAAACAGCTTGTTAAATGCTCACAGAACCACTACAGTGTATTAGCAGGTTAGCGCTCTAAGCCGGTCATACCTTACCTCTTACAGAGTGCAGGGAAGATCGGGACATTAAATATAACACAGAACAGGGGTCAGGGGAAGCTGCCAGAATTTTCTAGAATGCCTCTTCCTTTTCATCCCCGGATGGAACGGCACAGCCCTCATGGTTATGAATAAGTAAGTGCAAAGATCTGCGCGGTGGGCCACTGGGACTGGGAAAAGCTGATGGTCTCTGTACACATGCATGAGACACACAGATACCGGAGAAGCTGTCATTCGAGGGCTTCTGCTGCTGCAGCAAATATACTTCTAAAGGACACAGACTAACACTTGTGAAGACAATCCTTACCTACTCTACTATTTGAATTTGTCAACTGCACAGCAGTAACATACAATCAGTGCAAAGGGGAGGGGGTGACAGTGGAGAAACCCTAGGGACCGGCGCAAATGAAAGTGGGGTAAACGGGGAGCAGGGACATCAGGAAGTACACGGTCATCCAAATCTTCCAAACGCCAACTTCAAACCACTGCAAACAGTTTATTCCTTAGAGAGCAGGAACTCCAACTCGGGTCTCAAGTCTGAGCCTTCACACTGGGGAAGCTGTCTTCCAGGTCCTCGGCAAGAGCCTTGTCAACCTCGCGTAGGACTTTAACGAAGTCTTCCACCTGTGAACCACACGAAGAACCAAGTAACTGTAGTGGAGAAACAGGCAGTTTTAAAGACATTTGTGGTTAACTATGAAAATGCTCCTCCAGAGGCTTTGAAGCCGACAGAAGCCTGCAGCAGATTCACAGGGGTCAGCCATGGCACTTCCTGCAGTCACCGGAAATACCCAGTAGTGACTCTAGAAGTGTGAGCCCCGACCAGCTCCTTCCCTCCGACTGCTTCCCTTTAGGACGGTGCACCGACACTCTATCATAGCCCTCTGTGCACCGACACTCTATCATAGCCCTCTGTGCACCGACACTCTATCATAACCCTCTGTGCACCGACACTCTATCATAACCCTCTCTGCACCGACACTCTATCATAGCCCTCTGTGCACCGACACTCTATCATAACCCTCTCTGCACCGACACTCTATCATAACCCTCTGTGCACCGACACTCTATCATAACCCTCTCTGCACCGACACTCTATCATAACCCTCTCTGCACCGACACTCTATCATAACCCTCTCTGCACCGACACTCTATCATAACCTCTCTGCTGACAGGTCCTTACGCTTTCATTTTCCACAGTTCATTTTCCTAAAAACTCTTATTCTGAAATTGTCTTCAATGGTAATAAATAGTGTTGTGTGAAAAATCATAAAAATGTATTCATAAAAATTAGGTTTGGGGGCAGGCATGGTGGCACATGCTTTTAATCCCAGAACTCAGGAGGCAGAGGCAGGCAGATCTCTATGAGTTCAAGGCTAACCTAGACTATAGAGTTACAACCAGTCTATGCTAAACAGTGAGACCCAATCTCACAAGGTGGTGGTGGGGGAACGGCAGGGAAGAGAGAGAGAGAGAGAGAGAGAGAGAGAGAGAGAGAAGAAAAATTTAGCTCCTGAGTTCAGAGAACTGGCTATCCTTCTTGAGGACCTGGATGTAATTCCCAGCACCCACATGGCAGCTCCCAACCATCTGTAACTCCAGTTGCAGGGGATCCAATACTCTCTTTTGGTCTTTCTAGCCAACTGTACACATATTCCGCAGACATATATTAAGGGGAAAACACACACACAAAATCTCAAAAAACTTTAATTAAAAAATTTAGACTTTCACTTACTATACAGGCTGTCTACTTCATAACAGGAAGGGGCACTATAAACCCATGTTGATTCCTTCTTCTTTTTTTTTTTTTTGGTTTTTCGAGACAGGGTTTCTCTGTGGTTTTGGAGCCTGTCCTGGAACTAGCTCTTGTAGACCAGGCTGGTCTCGAACTCACAGAGATCCGCCTGCCTCTGCCTCCCAAGTGCTGGGATTAAAGGCGTGCGCCACCACCGCCCGGCAGATTCCTTCTTCTTGAGATCATAACTAATCTCAAGACACAAGGCATTGAATCCTGTAAGGTATACCACCGTTTCTGACAGAATCTCAGCCCCCGTGCATTCTCCCTACTCACCACGGGGCTGTAGAGGGGCAAGAGGCTCTGAAATGCACAGGAACACTTCTCTTTGTTTAACTGGCCCTCCTTCAGTCCCTGAGCCACAGTTTCCTACAGCAAACAAAAGAAAACTTAGTATCAGAAAAGGAAAATGTCCAACGCTGCACCTGGCAAACAGATAAACATCAGTATACACAATCACAACTGGTCCCACCGGCATTTCAAACCCTCAGCTGAGCTGCCATGAAGAGCCTTGTGTACCCCGAACACTGCTAACCTCAGTGAAGGATGCCACTCACGGAAGCCTGCCTGCTGGCCCCTCCTGTGCACCCCCCCTCATCCCAGGCTCTCATTTCCAGACTATTCCCGAAGATTACCGTCTATAAACCCACTGGCTGGCTCGTGGCCTCCAGCCCTCAACTCAATTCCTTTATGCCTGCTGTGTTTGGAAGGATCTTTCCAAATTGATCTTATCACTTGCTTATAAAAAGAAAGAAAACTTCAGCTGTACCCCAGTTTCCTCAAGATTAAATCCAAATTCCCTGAAGTGGAACCTAAGAGTCTCATGGCATGCCATCGGGTCTTTAATCAACACACCTTCCTGCTATTTGCCTGTATCTTAAAGACAAAGGAACAGGCTTGTCTTTTCCTCCCAAACCTAAAGCAATGATGAACAATTGAAAACATATCTGAAAGCAAAACAAAAAAGACGCCGTGGTGGTTTGAATGGGGCTGGTGCTTACAGGTGCATATATTTGAATGATTAGTCACCAGGAAGTGGCTCTATTTTTAAGGATTAGGATTAGAAGGCATGGAGGTGGCTTTGTTGGGAGTGTGTCACTGTGAGGCTTTTGAGGTTTCAAAAACCCAAGCAAGAGCCAATGTTTTCTGCTCTTTGCAGACCAGGATGTAGCTCTCAGCTCCTTCTCCAGCACCTCTTCTGCCTGCTCCCGTCCATGATGACAATGGACTAACCTCTGAAACTGTTAGCAAATCCCCGATTAAATGCATTTTTTTTTTGTTTGTTTTTTTAAGAGTGGCCTTGGTCATGGCATCTCTTCACAGCAACAGAACAGCAACGGAGACAATAAGTATCATTGGAGAGATTCATATAAACCATCAAAATGAATACATCTGTCCAGGGATGGAGCTCAGAGGGGAAGCACCTGCCCAGCATGTGAGAAGCCCTGGGGTAGACTCTTAGCACCACAAAAATATGAAACTTTAAAAATTAGATCTTTATAAAAAGTAAACACAAATAATATACAAATATATGGAAAGACAATCCAGCTCACTAATAATAAAACATGTAAATCAAAACAGAACACAAAATAATTTCACCTGTTGAATTAATATAAAATTATAATATCCACTAATAAAAATCAAACAAAACTAACATTTTCACACATCAAAAATTATCAATATAAATTTTAGTAATGTAGTCTGTTGATATGCCTAGTGTCATAAAGTGTGTGAACACACAAACAAGACCAGTTATTTTAAGACTAAAAATAATAACAAAATTTTCCCAAATTGAGTAAAACAGTCATACTACACACACACAGACACACACAGACACACAGACACAGACACACACACAGACACACACAGACACACACACACACAGACACACACACAGACACACAGACACACACAGACACACACACACAGACACACACACACAGACACACACACACACACATAGTGGAAGAGAAGAATCAGCTCTCACAGTTGTGCTCTGACTTCTACACATGCCACCTTCCCCCGTGAAAACGAACAGGAGCAGGGCCGAGGCTGCAGCTCAGAGGCACAGCACTCGCCTATCATGTATGAGGCCCAGATCCCAGCATCATACCGGCAGAGGAGAAGGGAGGAGAAAAGAAATCTTTTTCAATATCATAAAAAACAATAATGGAGCTGAGAACACAACAAGTGGTCCGGAGTTTGCCTGGCCACTATACCCAGGTCCTCTCTCCACCATGGCTGGGGTCTCAGTTCTATCACGGCACAGCTGCCTGTGCCTCAGCAGTTTAAAGTTCAGCACGTCTAGTAACCCACGCCTTTTCTAAGAAACCACCAATACTTCTTTCCTACCTTTGATAACTCCTGAAAAATATTAGAAAGGAATTCACATGAAATATCCTTCAGGATCTTCATATGGAACTCATCTTGGGTTGAACCACAGTTTGTAGGCTCCTCTGGGTCGGACTCTGTGGAGTTCTCTGGTTTCTTCTGACAATGTTCCATATTTTGTAACACCCGAATCAGGCTGTCAATTAGAGGAAGATCCACTGCACCGAATAAGAGAATGACAGCAGCCACGTAAGTATTCCTTCATTTGTTCCCTCGTTCATCCATCCACTCATCCTGAACTAGCACCACATGTGTTTTGGGGACTATAGACAGGTAGAGTGGTTCCTGCTTTGATTCCACCGATGACGGTCTCTAACTTATAAGCTCAAACAGACTGCCTCCCTGCAGCCAAGTTGATTATGGTCAGTGTTGTATCACAGCATCACACAAAACGGGAATAACCCGCAACTCCACAGAGCTTCTCTGAAAGGCTTGAAGCAGGCAAGCAGAGAGTTAACAGTGAGGAGAGGAGACAGCTAACTGACAGGAGTTAACGTGGATGTCCGTGTTCTGCCTAAACATACAAACTACATCAAGTTCGGGTGGCAGAGCAGGCAGCAGTATGAACACCTAGTCCTGCAGCAGCAACAAGTGGGATGCTCCTGGTCTCACGAAAAAGCTCCCCATGGGTTTCTAGAAAGATGACACCCACGACAGCATGATGGCCCTCGCTGGACAAACTGCATGACGACCGAGAACAAGATAAACACGTCTGCGGTAAGAGAAGGACTCCCTCATTTCTCACGTCAGAGCGAGTCCAAGAAATCTCTGCGGTTTAGCCGACACCATGACACCTCCCCCGACTGCTGACTTACACTGCCCCTTGCACACACTCAGACCCCTCGGGCAGCGCGCTCAAAGCCAGTCGTGCGCGTCGCAGTAAGCGGCAGCTGCTTTACCCACTCACCCTCCCAGTCTACAGGGAACAGCCTGGTATTATCCTCCCGCATTTCTACTGTTCCTGCCTTTGCTTGTCCTCAATGCCCGCCCACCCGCACAGCCTGCCTACTCGACCTTTATCAGCCCCTGGCTGTCTATCACAGCCACACCTACCCAGTCTGTCTCCCTCCCCGCAGGTCCGGCCCTCCGCACTCCACTGCCTGGCAGCTGGGCTGCTTTTCTTCCTTTCACTCTTAAGCCACCCTCGCCACACAGAGCCTCAGTCCTGCTCCTCCAGCACAGTGCCCAGTGTGCCTGTCTCCATCGGCTGTGCTTCCTCCCGAGTATTCACACGAAGGCCTCCACTAGCTCCTCCAGCCGGCACTTGGGATTCCTTTGGCCAGTGACATAACCTCTCCAGAAATATAGAGTCGACACTCAGAAACAGTGCTTATTTATAAAACAAAACAAAAAGCTTAAAACAGGGAGAGATCAAAACATCCTTGAGCCAGGTGGTGGTGGTGCACGCCTTTAATCCTAGCACTCGGGAGGCAGAGGTCGGCGGATCTCTGTGAGAGTCTGGTCTACAGGAGCTAGTTCCAGGACAGGCTCCAAAGCTACAGAGAAACCCTATCTCAGGAAAAAAAAAAAAAAAAAACATCCTTGAGAGGCAAAAACAAGCACCATATGCCCAGTTACACTAAATGGCAAAACTCTAGTGCCATTTTCAACAGTCGGGAAGAAGATAAAGATGTCTCCAGCAGGCACTAAGCAATCCACTTAGATAGGAAAAAGAAGTCAGAGATAGAGAATGACAAAAGTAGATGTGCCTTGGTAGCAGACAAAGTTAAAGATTACCATGGGAACTACTACCAAACACGGTAAGACAAACGCTGGAGAGATGGCTCAGCAGTTAAAAGGACCAGCTGCTCTTCCAAAGGACCTTGGTTCAAATCCCACCACCCCTATGTTGGCTCAGAGCCCATTATAATCCCCACCCAGGGCATCCAACACCTTCTTCTCGTCTCCACAAGCACCAGACATCTGTTATACATGTGTGCGTGCAGGCAAAAAACCCATACACATTAGATAGATAGATAGATAGATAGATAGATAGATAGATAGATAGATAGATAGACAGACAGACAGACAGACAGACAGACAGATAGGATTTTAGGACAGTAAGACAGGAATGTGGATATGGCAACAGGATTCCTACCTACAGGTGCAAGGCCCTGAGTCCCACCTCAAGCACAGCGAAAAAAACTACAGGCAAGTCAGTAAAGGTCCTACAGTCAAAGGTAACAATCCACAGCCTCCATAAAGTCTAACAATCATCAGTGAAGAAAGCATGCAACAGAGACTAGGACTTCAAAATTAAAATGTGCAGGAATAAACCTAGTAAGAATGCAAGATCTGTACACTAAAGAAACCTCAAGGCACTTCTGAAACAAACCTGCACAATACATTCCTAGACACACCACACATTCAACACAATCGCAATGAAAGCATCGGGAAGCAAATGGGGCTTTGACCCTTTGACCTTAGGACCCTAATTCAGTACTGAACAGGTCAAACAGTCAGAGATACTGAGCCATCAGACTGAATAGAGACCATCCTCACTGGGGACTGAGACAAAAACCTTACCACCAAAGCACTCTGGGGCTGAGCGTGAGTCCAATGGAGTCAGCAGAACACAGAGGACTTTAGGGAATATTTCTGATAAAAAGTGGGGTGGTTCTTCAGGGCAGAGCCATGCTGTTCGGTGCTGCTTTCTTTTTGGTTCTAGGGACTGAACCAGGGGGCACTCATGCTAAGCAAGCACCCCATTACTGAGCCGTACCCCAAGTCCCCTCCTTGATGCCTCTTAGAAACTTTGTAATATTTTTGTATTAAGCATTTAACATTTTATGTTACTAGGGGAATAAGGGTATTTTCTTTTAATGGAGAAAAATTGAAAAAGAAACCCAATGAAGAGCAGACACAGGCCTGACACTTACAATCTGTGGGTGCCAGTTTAATTGGTGAAAGGGAACTGCACTTGCCTTCTTCCCTCTTGGGGTGCTCCTGTGCAGCCCACGAAGCACTGATGGCAGACATCACGGAGAAGACAGAGGCCAGCACTGTTTTCTGCTCCTGCAGTATGATGGGCGGGTCACCAACTTGGCAGAATTCATGGCACACCAGGTCAAAAAGTAAATTCCATGTTTCTTTTGCAGTATCAGGACACTGTACTTAAGAAATATTTTTTACAAATAGTAATTTAAAAATAGCGAATACTTAACGAGCAACGACAGCGTGCCCCAAGAAACCGCCTTACCAATTGCTTGAATCCCATCGTCTGCTGTGGTGAGCAGCTGTAAGATGTGCATGTAAACATCAAGCCCTTCCAGGTTTTCAGACCTAAGCAGACAGAAAGGGCACAGCACTCTTAACTTCAGCGTCAGAGAACAGCGATGCTCACTCGCCCTGCAGGGGTTTGTTACCTCATGCTAACGTGCAGAACGTGAGACGGCCAGCTGAGTAGACTCTGTTCACTAGCACTGACATTAAAATGGGAAAACTGAAGAAAAGGAGTTTATGTTTTATGAGTGCGTGAGTGAGCGTGAGTATATATGTATGTGAATGCATAGGTGAGTATTATAGCTGTACATATGTCTCTGTGTGAATTAGTGTGTGTGTGAGCATATATATGAAGTGTGTGAATGTGAGTGTGTATGTATGTGTACATGAGTGTGAGTGCATGTATGTGAGGGCATGTGCAAGTATGTGTGAGTCTACACATGTATGCTACTGATTCTTCTATGGGAGGGACGTGAGGCCTACGGCGCAGACTCCATGGTTCTGAAGTTCTTTAGAGTTCACAGATCATCCTAGCTCCCTAGCTGAGAAAGCAGAAACATAAAAACCTAATTCTTTTGCTCAACAGTTTGTATTCTTAGAACTCAAAATACTGTTTCTTCAACCAGTTAAGTGAAAAACATGAACAATTAAACGGCTCAGCTACATTTACTGAAGTATCTATCATTTGGGGGCACTTACTGCTAGGGGCTGGAGAGACAGAGAGTATTAAGATGCTACACCCACCTTCCCAGATTGTAACAGTCTGAGAGGAAAGAAGTAAAGGGCCATAACCATAAAACAAAATGAATTCAACACTAGAAGGCCCGGGCACTAAAAGACCACGCAGAAATTTGGTCAGGGAAGAGATCTTGAGAGAAATGGAGTTTCCACAGGAACCTGAAGAGGCAGGTGTTTGTGGCATTGGAGAGACACCTTGAGCAAAGGCTGGGAGACAAGAGGGCCTGGTTCATCCGCAGAATGGAATTTCACATAGAAGAAGCAAGAACAAGGATGGATAGGCCTTGTGTGCAGGATTGTGCGCCAGTTTTGTTTGTTTTAAAAACCTGAACTATTTCCTGCGGAAGGCCACTGAAAAGCCGGGAGCACGAAGCAAGATGGGTGTGCACCACGGAAGCAGCTGCAAGGCTCGGGAGAAGCCAGCAGAGGACAGGTGGCTCAGAGGCAGACAGTGTGGCACTTGCCCAAGCAAGGGAGAAGACGTCTGGCTGCCAGGATGGGGTCACAGTAAGAGCCGACTGGCCATGAGGAAGGAGCTGGACAGGGCAGTCGGGAGGGACTTTCCAGTTCTCCCACCTTCTCTAGATGGGACACTGGCAACATCACTCACTGCTGGAAACACTGAAGAGGCAGATACGTGTGTGGCTTAATCTTCATTTGATAAAAGGTTTAAAATTAATAACTCTTAACATAGCCTAATAAGTTCTGAGACTATGCTGTTAACAACTAAGCAGATAATTCAAATGTTAATCTTGCAGTTATCAGTGCTATATTGTTTTAACAACTCATAAACAACCACCTCTCATGACATCAAAGCCCCCAAGCTGATCATCTGCACAGACTGGTATGTGCACACAAGCTGATCATCTACAGACTGGTGTGTGCACACAAGCTGATCATCTACAGACTGGTGTGCACACACAAGCTTCATCTACAGACTGGTGTGCACACACAAGCTGATCATCTACAGACTGGTGTGCACACACAAGCTGATCATCTACACAGACTGGTGTGCACACACAAGCTGATCACCTACAGACTGGTGTGTACACACAAGCTGATCACCTACAGACTGGTGTGCACACACAAGCTGATCATCTACAGACTGGTGTGCACACACAAGCTGATCATCTACAGACTGGTGTGCACACAAGATGATCATCTACAGACTGGTGTGCACACACAAGCTGATCATCTACAGACTGGTGTGCACACACAAGCTGATCATCTACAGACTGGTGTGCACACAAGCTGATCATCTACAGACTGGTGTGCATACACAAGCTGATCATCTACACAGACTGGTGTGCACACACAAGCTGATCATCTACACAGACTGGTGTGCACACACAAGCTGATCACCTACAGACTGGTGTGCACACACAAGCTGATCACCTACAGACTGGTGTGTACACACAAGCTGATCACCTACAGACTGGTGTGTACACACAAGCTGATCATCTACAGACTGGTGTGCACACACAAGCTGATCATCTACAGACTGGTGTGCACACAAGCTGATCATCTACAGACTGGTGTGCACACACAAGCTGATCATCTACACAGACTGGTGTGCACACACAAGCTGATCATCTACAGACTGGTGTGCACACACAAGCTGATCATCTACAGACTGGTGTGCACACACAAGCTGATCATCTACACAGACTGGTGTGCACACACAAGCTGATCATCTACACAGACTGGTGTGCACACACAAGCTGATCATCTACAGACTGGTGTGCACACACAAGCTGATCATCTACAGACTGGTGTACACACAAGCTGATCATCTACAGAGACTGGTGTGCACATACAAGCTGATCATCTACAGACTGGTGTGCATACAAGCTGATCATCTACAGACTGGTGTGCACACAAGATGATCATCTACAGACTGGTGTGCACACAAGCTGATCATCTACAGACTGGTGCACACAAGCTGATCATCTACAGACTGGTGTGCACACACAAGCTGATCATCTACACAGACTGGTGTGCACACACAAGCTGATCATCTACACAGACTGGTGTGCACACACAAGCTGATCATCTACAGACTGGTGTGCACACACAAGATGATCATCTACAGACTGGTGTGCACACACAAGCTGATCATCTACACAGACTGGTGTGCACACACAAGCTGATCATCTACAGAGACTGGTGTGCACATACAAGCTGATCATCTACAGACTGGTGTGCACACAAGCTGATCATCTACAGACTGGTGTGCACACAAGATGATCATCTACAGACTGGTGTGCACACAAGCTGATCATCTACAGACTGGTGCACACAAGCTGATCATCTACAGACTGGTGTGCACACACAAGCTGATCATCTACACAGACTGGTGTGCACACACAAGCTGATCATCTACACAGACTGGTGTGCACACACAAGCTGATCACCTACAGACTGGTGTGTACACACAAGCTGATCACCTACAGACTGGTGTGTACACACAAGCTGATCATCTACAGACTGGTGTGCACACACAAGCTGATCATCTACAGACTGGTGTGCACACAAGCTGATCATCTACAGACTGGTGTGCACACACAAGCTGATCATCTACACAGACTGGTGTGCACACACAAGCTGATCATCTACAGACTGGTGTGCACACACAAGCTGATCATCTACAGACTGGTGTGCACACACAAGCTGATCATCTACACAGACTGGTGTGCACACACAAGCTGATCATCTACACAGACTGGTGTGCACACACAAGCTGATCATCTACAGACTGGTGTGCACACACAAGCTGATCATCTACAGACTGGTGTACACACAAGCTGATCATCTACAGAGACTGGTGTGCACATACAAGCTGATCATCTACAGACTGGTGTGCATACAAGCTGATCATCTACAGACTGGTGTGCACACAAGATGATCATCTACAGACTGGTGTGCACACAAGCTGATCATCTACAGACTGGTGCACACAAGCTGATCATCTACAGACTGGTGTGCACACACAAGCTGATCATCTACACAGACTGGTGTGCACACACAAGCTGATCATCTACACAGACTGGTGTGCACACACAAGCTGATCATCTACAGACTGGTGTGCACACACAAGATGATCATCTACAGACTGGTGTGCACACACAAGCTGATCATCTACACAGACTGGTGTGCACACACAAGCTGATCATCTACAGAGACTGGTGTGCACATACAAGCTGATCATCTACAGACTGGTGTGCACACAAGCTGATCATCTACAGACTGGTGTGCACACAAGATGATCATCTACAGACTGGTGTGCACACAAGCTGATCATCTACAGACTGGTGCACACAAGCTGATCATCTACAGACTGGTGTGCACACACAAGCTGATCATCTACACAGACTGGTGTGCACACACAAGCTGATCATCTACACAGACTGGTGTGCACACACAAGCTGATCATCTACAGACTGGTGTGCACACACAAGATGATCATCTACAGACTGGTGTGCACACAAGGAGGAAGCAGGGAGCAAACAAATATGCTCAATGAGTTGTTTCACATTCAATGTAAAATAAAACAAGACAATCTTTTCTCCTTGATTATTTAAAATACATAAAACTGCTGTCAGTTACCATAGCAAGCTATGACAAGCCATACTGGAGCAAATGCTCTGAACCCGTACTATTCTTGCCACCACAAACCTAAGAGAGACTGGTTGCTTACTGAAACTAAGACTCTCCCATGTAAGGATGTTTCGAACAACTGAATTTTTCCAGACCATTCTGTACAAGAGTTCACCTACCGTATTTGTCTGGCAGCTTCCAGTATACTGGGTACAAAAGAAAATACTGGCTGCTCTTCAGAGTCCTCCTGGGGTTGGTCCGGAAGCCGGGCAGTCCCATTTCTAATCCACTCCAACATGAGTTTTTCATCCAAGTCAAAGAGCTTGTCCACGACCTCCCCCACCTTCACCAACAAGTCAACTGCAGTCAAGACAGGTGTTCAACTGAGAACCCAAGCGTCTGAAGCCACAAGGGGGAGCCAAACTCCTCAAGCTCCTCCAAGAGCCAAATCTTCCAGGGTGCCACTTCCTCCCAGGTATCTCCAGGAGCCTATTTAAACTGGCTTATCTTCCTTCAGTGCAAAGTGGCCTCTGGGGCTGACGAGATGGCCCAGTCATTAAGAGCACCCAGGTTTGATTCCCAGCACCCACACAGGAAATAGCTCACAACTGTCTAGAACTCTAGTCCTGGAGATCGACACTCTCTGCTGGCCTCTGTGGACAGCAGGCACATACCAACATGCAAGAGACACACAGATTTACATGCAGGAAAACACCCATAAATTTAAAAAATCAAAGTATAAAATTTTTAAAATGAAGAGTTTAAAGTAGCTTCCCAGGATATGCTCCAGTCTTTCTCCCTAGAGTGCACGGAGACTCACCATTTGTTGAACTTGACATGATGAAGCAGACGCTGGCATAAATGGACGGATGTTCCCGGATCCTTTCAACCCAGACACTGGCCACTTCTGCCTGGGAAAGGCAAGTAAGCAACAACCTACATGACAAATGTGAGCTCAATATCTGTGCGGGCAACAACAAGGGCCACCACAGTCAAGAGTGCACTCTGCTTTCCCAGGGCTTCTGATGAGTGGTCTCGAGAAAGGCTTACCTGCTGGTTTCTAGCAGAGTGGGTGGGTCTGAGTCGCACAAACACTGCAGAAGCACCTGCCTGCCGAGACACCGTGAGCCATGAGTATCATTGCAAATAACCAGTTTTCATTTCATTTTAGACATCTTCTATTGTAAGACAAAGCATAAATGCATTTCATAAATTCTAGAGCAGTGGTTCTCAGCCTTCCTAAGGCTGTAACCCTTTCCTACAGTTCCTCATGTGGGGACCCCCAGCCATAAAATTGTTTCATCGCCACTTTGTAACTGCAATTTTACTAATGCTATGAATTGTAATGTAAATATCTGGTTTATGACCCCCCACAGAAGGGGTCATGACCTAAAGGTTGAGAAGAACTCGTGTTTCTAAGGTACAGAGCAGAGTTGATCACCTGCAGCTGCCTTTTTCCACCGTGTTCCTCTCCCCCCTAGAAAAGGTGGCCCTGACTTCCTCAGAGATCACTTCTTTGCTCTGCTCTATAATTCTGTTAATAGATTTCTGATTTTGCATTTAATTTTATATGAAAGCAGCTATGGTTTTTCCTTAAAATATCCTTTAGTTATCTGTGCATCTTTTTATCTGCTTTATGTGACACATATCACTGTTCACGTGCTCTTCAATTCGTCATGGAACACCTTGTGTGTGAATGTAACAGAAACAATTCAAGAGGCCCAGGCCCTTGAAGACAGGAATAAACCCTTATGACCTCCAATAAGAACAATCACTTTAACGTGTGCTGGATACAGACTTCTTTAGATCATTAAGTTAACAGCCATGAACCATCTCCAGGAAAATGAATATGCCTATCAAATTTATCACGTTCTCAGATCTACCGTGGTAACCGACCACCTGAGACTCCACTATTAAAAAGCCCTCTGTCCAAAGTTTTCCGGCTTTAGAAAAGAACTAGCCTCTAATTAGAAGTCTGACAGCCTTTTAATCCTAGAGGTGACTCTTTATCTTCTGGTCCCTAGGCAAGTCCCACTCCCCTATTAAGTCTCAGTTCTCAGAGCAAAACTGTACAGCAATTGAGTTTCCCAGACTAGTTCTGAGTCCTTGGATTCTCCATGCTTAAATAGTTCTGGATTCTGACCAGAGGCCCCTAGCTCCAATTTAGGCTCTACATATTCTTTGCCTCACCCCCTTACTCACTGGGGTAACTCATGCTTTACCGTGGATGCAAAGGCTCAGTCCTAGGTCAAGTCCATAGCTAGTGCAGAAGTCTCAGCCACGTCAGCACCCAAGGTGTCCTGAGACAATGAAACAGCACACCCCATACTTCCACCTCTCCTAGGTTCAAGGGTTCCCTTGGAATAGAAACTTAACACGGCTATTAGGTAGTAGGACTTACCCATGATCTTCGCAGCTGCTGATGGACACACATATCTCCCGGAAACAAGCCATATTCCCTAAAATTCCCACACAAATTTCCTGTCAAACCAAGTAACACAGGTCACAATGGCTGTGAGGTAAAAGCCATGAAGAATAACAACTTGAACAAAACTTGTACTGAACCAAGTTTGAGGGGAGGAAAGAGGGAGGCAGGATATGGACGTTTACAGCTGGCATCCAGATTTACAGACTCGGCTTGTACAGCTCACACAGGTGAGAAGGAACAGAAGACACAAAGCAAAAGTCATAGATGAAGAAGCGTTATGCGGGGAAGGATCCTTAGCACAGACGACTAATGGAGAGAACGCAGGAACCGTGAGGAAGCACAGGAGAAATGGAGCAGAGGAAAAGGACTTGACTGTCATGTCAAAGGGTTTAGACTTAATATGGGATGGTGTCTGGAGCCACGGAGGTTCTCAAAGAGGGAACACAACACACTGAAACATTTGTCCACACAGCACTTTACACAGCATTTACAAGATGGGACTGTATCGTCCCCACTTCTGAACCGAGGAGACTGAAGTCCAGGGAAATCCAGCAAGCTGCCTGAGATCTTCAACTGAAGGCAGCAGCAACCCAGAGCTGTCATGTTCCAGGGTACTCGCCCAAGAAGCCATGGCTGCTATTATCAATGAGGGGTAATGGCAGACATGGAAAAGGACTGAGACACTAAAGGGGATGGCAAACAGTCTGGTAGAACGTGAAGAGGGGGTGTAAGGCACAGTTATAGGTCTGAAGTTGCCATGGTTTCCCAGTCAGAAGTATTAGTCATATCAACAGGAAAAAATAAGATGGAAGGGCATGGTGCATTTACACAGAACAGGGATTCCAAACTTGCTGGGATTCAGCACTCAGAGTTTGTAGACGATTTCCAAGCCCCATCAACTCCACTGAATCAGAATCTCCAGGCTACACTTAGCCTCAGTAGCTAGTGTTTACCAAGAATACCAGGAGTTTTTATGATCAGGGTAATAATTAATGGATTAGAACAGAGGATGGATATAGGATTAGAAAATACACAGGCTGAAAACTCATCAAGAAAGTTGTAAGTGACACCAGATACCAACAGGGGAGTCGGGGCTTGTGCCATTGCAGGACTAGAGCTGTGGCTTAAGCGAGTAAGAAAGGGAGCTGAGCTGGCCGTGGTGGCACTGAGCTGGCTGTGGTGGCACTGAGCTGGCTGTGGTGGCACTGAGCTGGCTGTGGTGGCACTGAGCTGGCTGTGGTGGCACTGAGCTGGCTGTGGTGGCACATGCCTGTAACCCCAGCGCTTTGCAGGTTGAGACAGAAACCGCAAGCTCAAATCCTCACACTGGAACTCACTAAGAAAATGGCTGTGAAGAGAACAGGGTGTTCCCTCTGGACAGAGTCCAGACTCAGGCACAGGAAGAAATAGGAAGGGACAAAAGCTGAGGAAAGTTAGAGAGGAACTAAAGAGAGCTTTAGTAAAAAGCAGATGGTTCAAACACTGGCAGAAGAGCAAGCGATTCGGGACAGAAAACACGTTCTCTTAGAAGATAGCGAGGGGAGGAGTGAACATTTGCTGAAGACCAACTCCTGTGTCGGCTGCGTAGGAGAACCCCTGGTAGACGACTTTGGAAAGTCCTCCAGGACAAAGTTTTTGAAAAGAGTATGGCCCTGATCTAAAGTATTGACATCACCTGGGAACACAGCAGACGCCTAGGTCCTGCCCCAGTCTACTGGACCAGACGCTCTTGGGGAGGGCTCGGCACCAGTGATCTGGGCCATGCTGACATTTAGACCAGTGATTCCTCATAAGGCCAAGGTTGAGAACCACTGCTGTAGCAGGCTGTGACCAGGACACATTTACAGCCGTGTGGCTAATTCCTGAACTTATCATGACTAATATAAAAAAATAGTAAAATCAAGGAGGGAACGCCACAAAATCACCAACACTTTATGTAAATATAAGGACCCAACATGGGCGGAGCATTCCCCTAAATAAAAATCTTAATTCAAGGGGCTGGAGAGATGGCTCAGCAGTCAAGAGCACTGACTGCTCTTCCTGGCACTCACATGGGGGCTCTCAACCATCTATGAGATCTAGTGCCCTCTTCTGGTGTGTGACAGACATGCGGACAAAGCATCCCTAGACAGAAATACATAAACATATTTGTAAAAACCTTAATTCAACATTCAATTTGTAATACACTCTATGGAATTTTCTACTTTATCTCAAAGAAAAAGAAGCAACGACAGGGTTATGCTAGAGCTGGGCATAAGCTCAAACTCCAGCTCCATCTTTACAAGCTGTGTGACTTTGGACATATTATCTTAGTCTGAGACTGAGTTCTTTTATCTATTACGTGTGTCTCAAGAAGGAGGAAGGCAAACAGTAGAGAGTGGATATTCATAAACTGCAATCCTTCAGCACATATTAACAGTCCTGTCTCATGTGCACTGCACAGAGACCTAAATGGCAGTAACACTCAGGACACTGCACTGCTCCTGTGGTCCCACTGCTCTTCTTAGGAGCTTGCTCTCGGCAATGACAAGGCAGAAAAGTGCCGCACTGAGTAAGAGAAAGAGAAGGGAAGGCCAGCAAGGGTGACACGACGCAGCCAGCCCTCGCCCAGGAGCATATGGGGAGATTTTGGAGCGGAGAGTTCTCACGGCCAGCCTGTGGGCACAGTGAGCTGAGAGATAAACAGCAGGTCTAGGCACTGCTTCTTGTCCTGCCACAGCAGCAGCCTAGCATGGCTATGTCTATCTGTTTCCACAGCTGCTAAATCAAATTATTGATTCCCCAAATCCAAACCTAAAATTCTACGTATCTAATTATTTCAAGGAGTGCGTTACCTAAGAATGTCCAATAGCATTTGTACACCAATTTATTTGCTTATAGCCAGTAAGCAAAACAAGAGCAGAACTGTATATACTTACTCTTAATCGGGGACACCTGGATTTGGCCAGCACTCCCATGAATATATCAGGAGCCTTAAATTCTTGTAGAAACAAAGCCACATCCTATAAACAAAAATGATTACCAATTTAGATGTTGCATATTGCTCAAACTCTATAGCTCAGATATCCCTAAAATTTTAATTTCATGTTTACTTCCTTTCATCCACAATGGAAAAATAAAAGGTCAAAAAGACAAAAGTAAGTCAAGTAGTGGTGGCGCATGCCTTTAATCCCAGCATTTGGGAGATAGAGGCAGGTGATATCTGTAAATTTGAGGCCTGCCTGGTCTACAGAGTGAGTTCCAGGACAGTCACAGCTATACAGAGAAACCCTGTCTTGAAGAAGCAAAACAAAACAAAACCCAACCAAACAAAAAGACAAAAGTAACATAACAGTCTTTGTGGTACCTGGTACCAAGACAGTAGAATGATCCCATAACCCAATATAACCCTGACGGTGACACACCAGAAGATAGCCCTCCTTTTATTCTGCATGATCCTGGAATTCTTATAACTTACCCAAACACGTTTGCTGACTGCCAGATACTAAGTTAGAAGCTGGGGGTGAGAAAGGGGTATGGGGAAAGAGTCAACTCCTAAATCCTACCCTGTACGAACTTAAAACTGAGATAAATGCTACTGGGTTACATTCGATATCAGGACTTGGGCTTCAATTAAAACAAAAAAATTCTGATCATAATGTAACTACAACAGTCTGGAACTTTCTCCCTAGAGATTTTCTTTCACCCACATCACCTAAGGGGGCACACCACAGAGGTGAACCTAGAGTGGACATGCGGCCACAGAGAGAGGGCTCTCACATAGGAATGTAAGGTACAAAAGCTAAATCTGTTAGCTATGGGATATGCCTATTAAAAAACACACATCTAATGATGTGGGAAGGTCATATGTCTATCTGTTGCTTTCATTGGTTAATTAATAAAGAAACTGCTGGGCCTGATAGTTCAGAACATAGGTGGGTGGAGTAGACAGAACAGAATGCTGGGAAGAAGGGAAGTGAGCCAGACGCCATGCCTCTCCTCTCCAGGTCAGACGCATGGAGCCAGCCGCCAGGTCAGACATGCTGAATCTTCCCAGTAAGCCACCACCTCGTGGTGCTACACATATTAATAGAAATGGGTTAATCAAGATGTGAGAGTTAGCCAGTAAGAGGCTAGAGCTAATGGACCAGACAATGTTTAAAAGAATACAGTTTGTGTGTTGTTATTTCAGGGCATAATCTAGCCAGGCGGCCAGGAGCTGGGCAGCAGGAACGCAGCCCGCAGCGCCTTCTACAATCTAAAACTAAACAAATAAACTAAAGTTTTAGTCAATGATGACTAAATGTGTGTATGTACGTACGTCAATAGTCCTATGAAATTATATTGCCTGGTGATGTCATAGCTATCTTAGCTCACATTTATGTTCAATACACCATGAGGCTCCTAGGATGAAACTGTATTTGTGTTCAAAGCACGATTTTAACATTAATAGCTCCTGGATCTTCATACCCTGAACCACAAACTGGAGGGGCTACAGTCACTCAATAAGGCCTTGCCAGAAGGAATGAGCCTTTTTTCTTTTATTTAAAACAACAACAACAAAAAAAACTATCGTTTTTTATTTTACATACCAATCCCAGTTCCCAGCCCCTCCCCTCCTCCTGTTTTCTTCACTTTCCTCCCCTCCCCAGAGAGGGTAAGGCTTGTTGCTTTGAGGAAGGATCAAAGTCCTCCCTACTATATCTAGGTTGAATCAGGTATGCCTCCAAAGAGAATGGGTTCCAAAAAGTCAGTACAAGCAGTAGGGATAAATCCTGGTGCCACTGCCAGTGGCCCCACAGTCTGCCCCAGCCATACAACTGTTACCCACATTCTGAGGGCCTAGTTTGGTCCCATGCTGGGTTCTTCCCTGTCTGGCTGGATGTAGTGAGCTCCCATTAGCTCAGGTAGATTGTTTGAGTGGGTGTCCCTATCACAGCCTTGACCTCTTTGTTCATATTCTCATTCTGCCCACTCTTCAACTGGACTTTGGGAGCTCAGCCCAGTGCTCTGCTGTGGCTCTCTGCCTGTTTCCATCAGTTGCTGGATGAAGGTTCTGTGGTGACATTTAAGATAGTCATCAATCTGACTACAGGGCAAGGTCAGTTCAGGCACCCTCTCCATTATTGCTTAGGGTCTTAGCTTGTCATCCTTGTGGATTCCTGGGATTTTTTTCTAGTGCCAACTATGTTCATAGCAGTATTATCTGTAATAGCCAGAACCTGGAAACAACCTAGATGCCCCTCACCTGAAGAATGGATAAAGAAAATGTGGCACATTTACACATTAGAGTACTACTCAGGGGTAAAAAACAATGATAGCTTAAAATTTGCATGCAAATGGATGGAACTAGACAAAAAAACAAAACAAAACAAACAAACAAACAAAAACAACAACAAAAAACCATCCTGAGTGAGGTAACTCAAACTCAAAAAGATGAGCATGGAATGTACTCACTCCTAAGTGGACACTAGCTGTAAAGCAAAGGATAATGAGCCTATAGTCCATGACCCTAGAGAAGATAAGCAACAAGGAGAGCCCTAAGAGAAACATATATAGATCCCTCTGGGAAGGGGAAGTAGACAAGATCTCTTGAGAAAATTGGGAGCATGGGATTGGGGGGAAAGGGAGGGCAGAAGGGGAGGAGGAGAAGAAAAGGGGAGTGGGGAGAAGAACTTGAGGGGATGGGATAGTCAAGATGGGGCAAGGACAGAGACAGAGAGCACTGAGAGAATATCTTGATTGAGGGTTAGCCAGAAATCTGGGATGAATCTTTTCAAAAGTCTCCTCAGTCTAGAATTTCCCTTTTATCCTCATACCTCATCCATGGACATATCCCAGACTCTGCAGATTCTGCATACCTCATCCATGGACATATCCCAGACTCTGCATATTTCGTTCTCCGTTTCCTCAGTGAGCTCCATCTGTTGCTCATCATCCGAGCCGGACTTGGCACTTTCAGGTGTGACAATCTTCAGACACATAGAGAAAAAAAATCATCAGTTAAAATACTCAGAGTTCCTCAAGTAATATATCACTCAGATGTCTCCAAGAGAGTATCCCTAAAGTACTTCCTCCGGCGAAGGTTTCTAAAAACTGCCTTGCAGTGCCTTGGATGATCTACAGTATTCTTGGAGGAAACACTGTCTGAAGGCACTGCAAGAGAAAAAACAGGAATGACAACAATACGAACTTTTGCTTTCAAATGATTTAAGATTAGTGTAGGAAAGTCATGTAAACAGACAGTCACGATAGAAAAGGCCGACTTTGCTGAGCTGGTGAAAAGAGCTATGGGAGAAAGATGAAGGACTTTGACCTATCCCTGGGAGGAGAAAGACATTTTTTTTTAAAAGAAGAAAGTGAAATCTCATGGGAAGGGTAGGACTCGAGCATTCAGAGGTGAGTACAAGAGTTTACAAAGCATAGTACATGACTGGAGATGGCCACCAGTCTACTGGTCACGGAACATAACGTAGCTATCCTTAAGTATAGGTTAAGTATCGTTAAGTGAGTTGTGGTAAGCAGCCTTGGATCCCCAGTTAAGAAGTAGAAAGTGTTCATTTATAGCAACAAAAACACCCCCCCCCTTTTTGGGGGGGGCGGTTTCGAGGCAGGGTTTCTCTGTAGCTTTGGTGCCTGTCCCGGAACTTGCTCTTGTAGACGAGGCTGGCCTCGAACTCCCAGAGATCCGCCTTCCTCTGCCTCCCGAGTGCTGGGATTAAAGGCGTGCGCCACCACCGCCCGGCTAAAAACACCTTTTTATTTTTTATTAATTTATTTATTTATTAAAGATTTCTGTCTCTTCCCTGCCACCGCCTCCAATATCCCTCCCTGTCCCCCAATCAACTCCCCCTCTCTCATCAGCCCTAAGAGCAGTCAGGGTTCCCTGCCCTGTGGGGAGTCCAAGGACCTCCCACCTCCTTCCAGGTCTATTAAGGTGAACATCCAAACAGCCTAGGCTCCCACAAAGCCAGTATGTGCAGAAGGATCAAAACCCAGTGCCATTGTTCTTGACTTCTGAGCAGTCCTCAATGTCCGCTATGTTCAGTGAGTCCGGTATTGAACTCAGGGCCATGAGGGGTGCACCCACATACTGAGACAATGGGGATGTTCTTTCGGGAACTCACCAAGGCCAGCTGGACTGGGTCTGAAAAAGCATGGGATAAAAACACCCTTTTAAAATAATAAAAAAGGAAGACTTTTTTGGTCACTGTGTAGAAATTGTCTCTGAAAAAAAAAAAAACCAAAACCAAACCCAGGAATTGGCGGCATAGAGGCAGTACACAGAAAAATCTGCTAGCCTCCTATAAATCAAACACCATTTCAAACACTCTATCATCATCATCTCAATCTACACAAAAACCGTGTGTACAATAACACTGGTTATCCTGTTTTATAGAAACTGAAAGAAATCGAGGTTCTGGGTTAACGAATCACACTTCCAGCATGGGATGGAGATCAGGGCTGTCTGACTCCAAGCTATGCGCTCCACTATGACAAGAGCTCACGAAACAGGAACTGATTTCAGAAGTGACAATGGAGTTGCAGAGCAAAATCCGACTAAAGTATGTGTGTGGTGGTGTTCCGGGAAGAGTTAGGAAACTGGCACCCGGACCCTCCAGCATCCCCATCCACTCCCTTGGTTCGGAGGACGCCTGCGCCAGTCTCCCCACCTGGATGAGTCCGCTGAGTACTCCGAAGAGCCAGTGCTTGCTGTAGACCGTGCTCCCAATGCAGTCTCCCCCGGCCAGGTCCTCCTCGTCCTCCTGACTGCAGCTAGGCGGAGGAGGGGACGGGTTACGGTCCATGGTGGCGCCCACGAGAGGCGCCGGAAGCCCCGGAGGAGGCGAGAGGATGTGCCAGAGAGCCCGACTGACCCGGCGCTGTTCTCCACAGCGCCCCCTGCTGTCAGGCTTCGGAATGGTCCAGGAACCTGTGGAATAGGTAGGAACTCCCACAAAGTGTCCTCCTAAGGACCAGCAGCATGAAACACACACGTCAGTATTCTTTGTCTGGAACGAAGAGGGGTCAGGGAAGAGAGAGAGAGAGAGAGAGAGAGAGAGAGACAGAAAAGATTCTCAGCCAGGGAGGAGGAGGAGGACGGAGATGGCTTTAATACAAGCTGAATCTGAATAAAGAACTGAACATATAAAACAAAACTTTTAAAGGTTTTAGATGTAGAAGAAACTGTACAGGACCTTTTATGACCTGAGAGAAGGGAGGGTGTTCTTAAAACGCACAACGCCTAGTGTGAGAAACAGGCACATTTCTCAGACTGCGGAGATGGCTCAGTGGTTAAGAACACTCACTGGTCTTACAGAGGATCTGGTTCTAGTTCCCAGCACACACATGGCAGTTCACAACCCTCGGTAACTCCAGTTCCAGGGGATCCAACACCTTCTTCTGCCCTCTTTGGGCACCAGACATGCACAGACACACATACCGGTAAAATACATAAAAATTAATTGTTACATTTCTCACTATTGTTCTCCATAAGACAGATGAGATGTAAAAGCCTCAGCTGGACCTGGTAACTCACACCTGTGACCTTAGTACCTGCGAGGCGAATGAAATTTAAGGCAGTCTATGATTCACAAGACCCTGTCTAATGATGATCTGTATTTCTTTAAATTGCGAAAAAATTAATCTATAAAAATGTAGGCTCTAGCCGGGCGGTGGTGGCGCACGCCTTTAATCCCAGCACTCGGGAGGCAGAAGCAGGCAAATCTCTGTGAGTTCGAGACCAGCCTGGTCTACAAGCTAGTTCCAGGACAGGCTCCAAAACCAAAGAGAAACCCTGTCTCGAAAAAACAAAAAAAAAAAAAAAAAGAAAAAAATGTAGGCTCTGGCCGGGCAGTGGTGGCGCACGCCTTTAATCCCAGCACTCGGGAGGCAGAGGCAGGCGGATCTCTGTGAGTTCGAGACCAGCCTGGTCTACAAGAGCTAGTTCCAGGAAAGGCTCCAAAACCACAGAGAAACCCTGTCTCAAAAAACCAAAAGAAAAGACAAAAAAGAAAAAAAATGTAGGCTCTGTACCAAAAATAATAAATCTTATAAATAACAAATAAACCAATAAGAAAGAGACAGCTCATTGAGAAAACAGAATATAGAAAGAGCAGTTCACAGAACAGGAAACAAAGCTGAAGGGACTGTCATCAGGATCTCCAAGTCTGACTTATTTAACAAGCATGAAGGTCTGGGCATGGAGTCAGTGCAGGAACACATGTCTGCCAACAATGCCCGAGGCCCAAGATTCAGTCACCATTTACAAAGACAAGAAAATCCCATGGGAATGGAATGGAAATTTGTTAGTATAAGGTACGGCTTTGCATCCACACGGTTGAAATCTGACCACTCCGGGTGTAACGAGGACAGTGGAGAAGGGAGAACTTCCACACTGAGGAGAGACTTGACCCGAGCACAATTACTCTGCAGGACAGGATGACCAAAGCTACTTGATTTCAAGACTGGCGACCTGTTTGGGAGGCGTGAAGTGTGTCCTGCCTGCACATTGTTAAAGATGCAGACAAGACTAGGCCAAAATGAAATATACCAGAGGCCATTATACAGACCAAATCTTAGCATCGTTTCATGAAACTTTCATTTCCGTAGCACACAGAGTGCTGGTGTTTCATAGAGCTTCTGTCTTGCTACATACACACCACACACATACATCACACACACATCACACACTCACACATACATCACACACACATACACCACAATCATCACACATCACACATATACATACACCACATGCACATCACACATACATCAAACACACATCACACCACACACACATCACACACATAAATCACACACATACATCACACACACATATGTACCACTAACACACATAGGCCACACACATAACTATATACGCACATACACCACACACATACACTACACACGCATACTCCACACACACCACACATACATCACACACATACATGCACCACACACACACACTGTACACACACAAACACTGCACACACACACACACACACACACCAGATGGGGAGGGATCTACTTAACAACTGCCATGCTGAGGTATATCAACCATTAGTAGTCTATACATTACATCATCTTAAATTTCAGCATCCACTTGTGAGTTTTTACTTTTGTTTGCTTCTCTCTTTGAACAGGGTCAAGTCACACAGTCTAGGAAAGCCTGGTGTCGCCATCCTCGCGCCACCACCTCCAGCAGTCAGAATTATAGGCCAGTGCCACCATGCCAGAAAATTCCAGTTAGGTTTTGTTTTTTTAAATTCTTTTCTCTGTGGGTCATACTACTACACTGATGTTTGCATACATGCTTTGTGAATTTTCTTTTCTCTTAGAATCTCAGGGGCACGACATGGGATTAATTGTGACTCTTGTTTATGGCATCTTCTGATTTGTCATTATCCAACCAAGCTTTCTTGTCTTTCTCTCACAGAATTACATTCTATAAACAGAAAGTAGCTATTTTATCTTTTTCCTTTTCCCCAACACCCCTTTCTGTTGACCTTGGATAAATACGCAAGTCAATTCTCGCTTCTCCAGTGACTCGTAAGAAGTCAACCATCCCGCCTGAGTTTAAACCATAACCTTGAAGACTTATTTTAATTCACCATGGTGACTGCTCCGCAGCGTCACGTGACTGGGATTTCCTAGTCACTTACACTGCATTTTCTCTCCCCCTTTCTAATTTCGCTCATTTTGGATAGGCTCTGTAGGGGGGACAGTGATTTGTTTCCATTCCTTGTTCTTCCTCACACAGATAGCCAGCTGCACTTTCTGACCTTTCCTGGAAGGAGAAGGGGCAGGCAGAAGTGAGATGGGAAAGGGAGCAAAAGCCGTGCTCATGAAAATTTCAGAAGATGGTTCTGTGTTCTCTGGGCCTAACAGTTATTTTAGCTGACGCCCTTCCCTACTTCCAATGTGTGTGTGTGTCTGTGTGTGTGTGTGTGTGTGTGTATGTGTGTGTGAGTGTACACGTGTGGTGGATTTTTCATATGCTAACAACCCCCCTCTGTCCCTGCAGCTATTTCTACACTCCCCTGCCACAGTGATGTGATCTGCTCCAGCTCGGCTCTGACCTCTTCTTCAGCTCTGTGTTGCTCTCATCCACAAACACCACAGAATATTGCTGTGCACTTTACCAAGTTCCCCCAGAAGACTAGTTGGGGTGACAGACGGAGTACACCTATTAGAGGAATGATGAACTGAACTAATTATATGCACGTGTGTGTGTGCGTGTGTGTGCATGTGTGTGTGTGTGTGCGTGTGCATCTGTGTTTGCCTGTGTGCATTCCCTGTTATTTTTCTCCAAGGTGCTAGAAATTGAACCTATGGCAATGCCCCAACTGCTGAGATACACTCCCAGCCTATGAAAGTGGTTTATAAAATGTCAACTCCAATACAATTGCTAGTTCTAGCAAATCATTAAGAATGTTGTGTCTAGCTTCAAACTAGTTGTGTGACTTGGATTTGTGATGTAAGCTGTTACTGCCCAAAGTTGCTAATGGGACGTAATTAAAGTGTAAGAATCCTATCGAATAGGAAAATAAAATATTGAGAACAGTGCTCACCTAGACAGGAATGGGAGCAGCCAGTCAAGTCATTCAACTATTACCTGGTGTTAGAGCAGGAGGTCAGATACACTCAGCACAAACTCTGACATAGGAAAAGAGATTTTGAAGAAGGCCTGAACAGAGTGCTATGGGGACAGAAGATTTAGGTTGTGGACCTACTATGCTGCAGGTGAGATTCTCTCCTAATCTAGAGCAGGGAGAGAGGAAAGAGAAAGGAGAAATAACTTTGAAATATTTTGGGGGCGGGGAAGATTTTTTTACTCAACTGAAAGGCGAGGACAAGTAGCACCAGTGTTTGGTGAGCCAGGTCAGGAACAGCTGGAGTCCCGCCAGCTACCTGAGAAGTCCTTTCCACAGCTGCCCGGTGGGATCACTGGGAGAGGACTGAGTGACTGGAAGGAGGCACAGATGTCTGGGCCTAACTGATCCCCACAGAAAGGACAGGATCACAGGAAAGGAGCCATTGCTAAGCCAGCTGACCTTGGAACCGGGGAGAGTGAAGGCAACACAAGCCTCAGCTCCAGAGGAAGCTGGAGGGTGGAGGTCTGAGAATCCACCCTGTTTGGGGCTGGGTGCCTGAGGATGCAGAAAGGTCCCCAGCTGGAAGTGATGCTCCCCTTCCTGGCTAACCCTTAGACTGACCTGGCCGTGGGCAAGGGCCTTCTATGGGGATATTCGGAGTGTTTTGAGATAGAAAGTTCCAGGGTAGAAACCTGGTGGCGTGTTCGTGAGGGGTTGACAAGGAACGGACGGAGCCTGAAAGTTAAAGTCTGTCTGGGCAACATATCAAGCCACTACCTTAAAAAATGGAATCTGGCATGTTGAGATTCACCCATAATCCCAGCACTTGAGAAGCTAGAGTGGAAGATAAAGAGTTCGAAGAAAACCTTCCCACAAATCACAATCCCAGAGAACCTAAACGACAATGAGGACCCCAAGAGAGACATACATAGATCTAATCTACATGGGAAGTAAAAAAGACAAGATCTCCTGAGTAAATTGTGAGCATGGGACCTTGGGAGAGGGTTGAAGGGGAGGGGAGAGGAAGGGAGGGGAGAAGAGAAAAATGTAGATCTCAGTAATAATAATAATAATAATGGAGTTCAAACCTAACCTGGACTACATAACAAAATTAGAAAATAGAAATAGAAAAAGAAAAACGCAGAGGGCTTCACAGCAGCAGTTGTTCTGGCTGCTCACAAGATAATGGCCAGCTCCCCAGGCGTGGACCAAGTCACAGTCTCTGCTCTTTGGAGGACAGAGGTTAACTTGTCACCCCACAACAAAGAGACAGTGTGCCACAGTAATGTACATTTCTTTTTCTTTTTTTTTTTTTAATATTTTATTTATTTATTATGTATACAATAGTCTGTCTGTGTGTATGCCTGCAGGCCAGAAGAGGGCACCAGACCTCATTACAGATGGTTGAGAGCCACCATGTGGTTACTGGGAATTGAACTCAGGACCTTTGGAAGAGCAAGCAATGCTCTTAACCACTGAGCCATCTCTCCAGCCCAGTAATGTACATTTCTTGGCAGTGAAGCCACACACCATCCTTCATCCTGGATGAAATTGGTCCTAACACCGAGGTCAGGCACACTGCGGTGTCCTCTGTGGCAGGGCCATCATCAACTCCATTGAAAAGAAGCCGACAGCTTCCAAAGTCATCCACTGTATGACCAACACCCCAGTCATGGTGCGCGATGGGGTTACTGTGTATGCTACATGCACTCCTGTTCAGGTGGAGGATATCAGGCTCACAGAGCGGCTCATTTCCTCCAGAAGGGGAGGAAGATGTGATCCATGCTGTCACAGGGCTCAGTTTTCACAGGGCTCAGTGGCAGTGAACCTGGCTACGCTCTCGAATCCTGGACACTCTGGCAGAGGTTGGTGTGGAAATGGTGGGGGCCCGGGCCTGCTGGCTGCAGCAAAGATGCACCAGACTCAGCATCACTGGAAGCTCAAGGATGATGGCTGCTCTCCTGGTGGGGCCGCCATCCATGCTCTGCACGCGTTGCTCATCAAGGTGTGGATGCCGCATGCACACGGGCGCTGCAGACCATGGCAGATCAGGAAACTGTCTCTTCTGCTGCCTTCAAATGACTGCTGGACAAGGTGAAACTGGATCCTTCTGCTGGAGCCTCTCTGTCTTTTTCTGGCTACATTAATCCCTGCAGCCTGGCCTCAGAAGGCGTGTG
This sequence comes from Chionomys nivalis, assembly GCF_950005125.1. Lineage (NCBI taxonomy): Eukaryota > Metazoa > Chordata > Mammalia > Rodentia > Cricetidae > Chionomys > Chionomys nivalis. Next base: position 38,701,719 of record NC_080108.1, on the reverse strand, counting down.
TGTGTGTGGGGGGGGGGGGAAGTTCTTCTGTCTATGTGTTGCTTTTATTGGTTAATGAATAAATCTCTTTGGGCCAGTGACTTAGCAGAATAGAGCTAGGTAAGAAAACTAAACTGAATGCTGGGGAAATGAAGGCAGCGTTGGTGAGAAACCATGTAGCCACCACCAGAGACAGATGCTGGATGGAACTTTGCCCAGTAAGCCACAGCCACGTGGCAATACACAGATGAATAGAAATGGGTTAATTTAAGGTATAAGACTAAGCCAGAAATATGCTTAAGCCATTGGCCAAACAGTACTGCAAACAATATAGTTTCTGTGTGATTATTTTGTATCGGAGTGGGTGGGAACAAAAGAACAGCTTTGGCCTATGTGTATGTGTGTGTGTGTGTCTGTGTGTCTGTGTGTGTCTGTATGTGTGTGTGTGTCTAGGTATGTATGCATGTATAATGTGTGTGTATCTAGGTATGCATATATGTGTATATAATACAAACTAGTTTACACCTCAGGGAAGGAGAAGGTGAGTTTTTCAAGAACTCCTGAAGCAAGGAAGGAACCAACAAGAGACCAGAAGTTGAAGAGGCAGCTAATGGCAGAGGACATAGCTGCCCAGTCACAAAGGGACTGCCTGAGCCAGCATGACCCAGGAAGGGCATGGTTTGGTAAAGAAATAACATATGATATCTGAACCCCAATTTCCAGTATTCAAGAATCTTCAGGGACTGTGTAAAGGGAGAAGCCCAGGCTATACTTCGAGCCTGGAGCTGGTCGCAGCTGGAGTCAGTTCATCACAGATCCCCGTGCTTTTGCTCTTTGGTCATTTCTTTCAGGTTGTGGGGAGGAAAAAGTCAAAGTTTTCCTGTCCCCGACAAAATGGGTGCTGAATATGTTGTCTTCTTTACAGAATCATTTTATAAAATGGTCGTACTTTCTTTTTAGAAGGGTTAAAATTATCTATAGAAACATCTAGATCTGATACTTTCTTTGTGGGAAATTTAAAAAAAATTTTAAAACCGTTACTTTGTTTAAAAAATGCTTTGATTTCATCTTACTGCTTTTTAAGTTATATTTTGCTAAGTAAGAATTTATTGATTTTTTTATGGGGAGGCCTGGGGTGGAAGCTTGGGCCTCATGCATGCTACACAATCACTCTGTTATTAGGCTGTGTCCTTAGCCCAGCATGTGTTGGTTTTTATCAAGTTTTTAACTTCATAATTGAAATCATACACAGGGCTTTCTGCTATCTGCCTGTGTTTGATGGGACACATATACATGTTTTGGTCCATGTATAGGCATAGACAGTAATATTCCAATCCTTATCTTTTCATGTCTCTTTATTTAAAAAAATAATGGTGTGGTGTTTCTTTTTAAATTTTTTTTCTCAAAAACATAGACTTTATTAAATGCTGCTCAATCCCCAGTGAAGGTCTTTCATTATAAAACATTTTTCGTACAACAGCAAGGCAAGAGGTTAGAATGGAATTGATAACAAGTGAGAAATATTGACCAGGAAAGAACGCACAGGGCCTCTGCATAGTCAATGCATTTCCTCTGAATAAAGTCGGGCAGGGACAGCTAGCTGTCTGCATCACATCGTGGGGCTCAGAGACTCCACCTACAGGCAGGCCTGAGGTCAGGCAGTCGAGGACTGGGAAGGCCCTGCCTTGTTGACAGAGGTTTCTGTCTGCCCAGTCCCTCAGCCTTTCAGTCACAAAGAAACACACAGAAGCCTACATTATTATAAAGTGGTTGGCCTATGGCTGGAGCTTTCTTATTAACTCACTCTTACACCGTACATTAGCCCATTGTTCTTGTCTGTGTTAGCCACATGGCTTGGTACCTTTTATCAGTGACGCATCTCATCTTGCTTCCTCTGTGTCTGGGTGATGACTGCAGACTGAGTCTTTCCTTTTCCCAGAATTCTCTTGTTCTGGTCGCCCTACCTTTTATTAAACCAATACAACTGACAAATCTTTACAGGGTACAGACCATTGTCCACAGCACTGCCTCCAGCCTTGGAGAGAAGAGGAATGAAGGAGAGGTGAGCCTCGGGTCCACCCACGATGCTACATTCTGGGGTGCTGCTGCTGAAAGGGGTATTTGGGAGCAGAATTTTTGTTTACTTTCCCCCAGTTTTAATACTTTGTGCTTCAAAATCTTGAAAATGTAGGTGTTGCAAATCCCAGATTTTGGCAGTATCTTTAAGGAGCTTGGGCTTTTATCCCACCATCTCTAGGAGAGGGAAGGGAAGGACAGCACCTCAGTGTATCTTACAAAAGTTCTTTCCTCAGATGGAACCAAGGTCTGCAGTCATGTGAAAGCACAGAAGATGACTTGATCTGTGTGCAGCATGATCAAGAGTTCAAGTCGTGATCCCTGCCACTCCCAGGGCGACCTCACATGTAACACGGATGATAGAGTGACACAGTCGTGATCCCTGCCACTCCCATGATCACCTCACATGTAACACGGATGATAGAGTGATGCAGTCGTGATCCCTGCCACTCCCATGATCACCTCACATGTAACACGGATGATAGAGTAACGCAGTCGTGATCCCTGCCACTCCCAGGGCGACCTCACATGTAACACTGATGATCAGGTGACACAGTCCACAGTCAACGGTCAGACAAAGGTGACCACACACTGTGTCCGTGGTCAGCCAGGGCTATGTTTAGCCCGTACTTCTTTCGCTTATGCTTCCCAGGAAAAACTGGCCTGCTAATAATAATATACTGATGAGGTTTGCTTTGAAGTTTTTATATATTCCAAAAGAGTGTACAAAACTCCCCAGCCAGCAGAGGCGGGAGCTGATCTTACTTGGCACTTGTATTTCAGCCGAGAATGCCGTGCATGTTGTATGCGCTGTCCTATTTCTTGAGAGCCGTCTTTAGCTTCAGCTTTTCAGGTTTTTCCCACAGTTCTTCACTTTCCAATTCTTTCATTTTTCTGTCTCTCAGCTTTGTAGGAACTAGTAAGATCACCAAAAAGCTTGTCGTTCTTCTCCATCAGGGTTTTCAGCACGTTGTACACAATGGTCTGATTCCAGTGTTCTTTGGAAATTTTATACAAACCGGCAAACATCATCGGCAGAATTTTATCAGTATTCTCTTCAATCAGAGTAAAAATCCATTCATTATTCCAGAAGTACAGCGCTCTTTCTGCGACCTGAAAATGAGACCCGGAGACGCACTTGGACATCTGCTTTAAAAGGGCTCTTCATGCGCTTTGAATTGTGTTGGCTCAATGACATCTAAGATTTCTTCAATTTCTTCTAAAAACATCACCTCTTTCTGACTGCATGTATCAGCCAAAATCTCAGCAGTCCTTTGATAACAGGCTCTGTCCATGCTGTGTCTTTCTCCAGGAACTGTAGGACACAGTGTGCCAGCTGAGCATGAAACAAAGCAGTGTGCATAGGAATAAGGACCTTCATTAGAAATTGTTTATTTTCTGTTTTCAGTGGCGACGCCCAGCCACCGATGATACTTCCTAAGACCTCAAGGAGTTCAGCCACAGTGTTGAAACGTTCTGTTCCATATATTAACCTGAGAAAAATGTTAATTTGCTTTGTGATGAACACTCTCAGCCCAAGAAACTTCCCATGAATCTGATGTAGAACCCACTTCAGGAAGTCGCGTTCTCTCGGGTCTTCACTATCAAAAAGCACCAGGAGCTGTTGTACAAACTTCTGTTGGATGTATCAATTTGCAATGCTGAGCTGGAAATCAGAACTCTTCGAGAATCTCAAGAAGAATCCATACACCAACTGTATGTGAGGCCAAGAGGCCTTGAGTGTGGACTCGTCGTCTTCTGGATCAAAATCTGGATTATCATTTGAAGGGAGTGAACGGAAGATGTTAGCACTGATCATCTTTACTATAGAAGAATACGCCGATTCAACAATGACACCACTACTAGTTAGTTGAAACACACTCAACCAGTTGATTCAGTGTTGCTCATTTTAATTTCTTTGCTCTTCAAGTCTGAAACAGTCACTGAAATCCAACAGTACACAGCACCGCTGTAGCTTCTGACAGAAAAGCTCTTGTTCTTTTGAAGTGGCATCTTTGAGGTGGGGCAGGGGCGCAGCTCCGCCTGGCTACCCTGACCGGGAACTGCAAGGAGCCTTGCAAGCACTTCTGCCTCTGAGCCTTGGGCTCACACGCACCAATTCCCGGGGGAAATCCTTCAGTTTCTCCCAGGCCGAGATGGCGACCCGCGCGGGCGGCGACCGCAACATCTCTGCGACCCCGAAGGCGCCTGGCACCTCGGCTGGCCCGGGAAATCTGAGAGGGACGTGCACGGCGAGGCTGCACCCCTGCGACCCGGGCCCCCAGGCGTGCTGACCCCTCGCTCCGCAAGCTGCTGTCCCCGACACCACCACCCCCCGCCCCCGACAGCATCTCATGGTCGCATCCCTGCCTCCCGGAGCTGGCGGAGGGGAGGCTGGGGCCGCTCAAGTAGCTGATGCCGGCGCCCAGGGCGGGCTGGCAGAGGGAGCCCGAAGTTTGGACGGCTAGGGCGAGCGAATGCAGCTGCGGTCCCCTGGGCGCGCCTCGCGTTCCCTGAGCACAGAGCCCCGGAGTCGCCACAGTGGTCGCTGCCGCGCTGTCCCCAGGGTAGGGAGCCTTCTCCCGGGCCGCTCCCATCGCGGGTCCTCGCGAGCCGCTACCTAGAGCTCTCCTCTCCTGTCAATGCCAACCACTTGCGCCCCTATCCTTGCAGTGTCGCCCTCGTTCTCCCCGCACGCCCAGCGACCACCCACGGAGCAGCCTGGCCAGCGACTGCTAAAGCTTCAGAGGGTGGATGCTGCAGGCGACTGGAGAGCGGGGCTGGTGTGGTGTTTCTTGTCATTCCCAAGTCCCACAATCTTGTGCGATTTCAAAATGCCAATGACAAGTTGCATTTCACAAGTATTTATTCAACATTTTGGTGGTGCTTAGGGATCCAGATTTTAGGAACTAATTCAATTCAGTAATTGCCTCTTTCCTTGGGGGCTGCACGGCTGGGAACATCAAGAGAAAACTCAGTATTTACTAGGCAGGCCAACAGGTCGGAAGTAGTTGGGGTCTCTACCACTCCGGCCCCATCTGTTGGCAAACTGGTCAGCTCTTGAGTCTGCTGCTCCGCGTCCTATGACCCTCTGAATACCCTCTCTGGCATCACTGCAATCAAGACAGACAAGAAGAAGATCCATAACCGATCCGATGACAATAGCTCCACACCCTGCACTCGAAAAGATGGATGTACTAGGAGCCCAGGAGCACCAGAGAAAGAGGCTGGTACCGATCCTGCCTGAGCAAGCACCTACTCAGCCCAGGATTCCACCCTCATGCTGGACGAGCAGCACCAAGGGAGAGAGGGTGGGGTTCATGTATCACTGCCAACCGTTCCCAGTACTGTACACAGAGAAGAGGAAGGCTACAGGCAGTGTGCACGGGATGCAGAGGAGAGCCCCTCCTGACTGTCCAAAGCAGTCAAGCTCCACCCACTGAGACCTCTGTTACCTGATCACTTTAGCAGCCCAGGCTCCTCCTGGTCCCCTTTGGGCAGCATCATAGTTCCCTCTAGCATGGAAGTATTTGTCCGCGCCTTTCCAGTTGGCCTCTCTCATGTCAGAGTAAGCTCGCCACATGTCTCTAGTTCCTGGAGAGGGAAGAGAATGGCAAGGAAGATTGTGTTTAGGCAAAGCAGGGTGAAAACTTCTGTCCAACTCATCCCCATGACTTCAGCCTTTCACAAGCCCAGAGAACTATGGCTTGACATGAACAGTTCTTACTTCCCCATGTCCATGAGGAAGCATATTTGGAGCGAGTTTTATTCAGAGGAATTCCTGTCTTAGCTCTGTTGTTATTGGTCTTTGGCTGCTCAAGAAAGCATATAGGGGAGAGATGATCTCTAGGGGTGTGTCATCAGACGATAATGAAGCCCTCTCTGAAATGATCCAGGGAAACTTCTATATATGGTGTGAGCACATGAGGCCTCTTCCCTTCCTCATCTCCCCTCTCTCCTTTCTCCATTCCTTTCCTTTCTTTATGTTCTCTTCCTTTAGAGTCAGCATGCATCTCTATATGACCCTGGATGACCTGAAGCCCACAATCCCACTGCCTCAGCCTCCCAAATGCTACAATCGCCACTGCAGCCACAGCTCTCCCCCAGCACAGGCAACAGGAGAACCCGCTCTGCAGGCAGAGTGAGTGCAGCTCTGCTCTGAGTCCACAGATGTTCAGGATCTACTGCAACCTGAGCAGTTCCCAGCACTCCATCAGCAGGAGACAGCAGGGCATTCTCTGACAGACTGAAACAAGCTGGGTGACCAGAAACTCTAGGTGACAAAGGACACCTAGGTTTAAAACTTCTGTATCCTCTACAAGAACAGGGAAGAGTATTAGCCACCTTGGCGGTTATGCAGAAAAACCGGGAAAATGCACGTGGGATGTTCATGGAAGATGCTCCATCTATTAGCATCTTCACTTCTCTGCTCCTCAGGAAGGTGCCACAAAGAGCAAAAGGTCTAAAGCAAGGACAGGCGTGGTGAGCTGCGCAGTGGAGGAATCAGACCCAGCTAACAGTAAATGGGAAATATCTTCAGAAGTAATGAGTTAAGGAAAAAGGGCAAGGCCAATATCTAGGTTGATTTAACTTTTATTGTGCTGTAGTTGGTGGGTTGTCTTTCCCTTGGTGATAGTTCCCTGCCCGTGTCTCGGCCCCAGCAGAACTGTATCCAGGAAAGTAAGTCATGGTCATCTGCCGGTGGAGGATCTGAAGCTCTCTTTAAAGGCAGCTGCCTTCCCCAACCCATGAACTGCCGCTCTCAGGTAAAGAGTGGGTGTGTGCTCATGAAGTCCCCGCTCTGTTATGGAAGCTGTCTAGTGGACTCTGAGAAGCTGGCCAACCTGGGATAACATCTGTTCTTCTTCGGGTTTTTGTTAGATAGTTTATGTCTGCTTTTGGCCTCAGTTTTCTTAAGAGATAGATAGGGCTCTTACACCACCAGGTTAATTTAAACATTACTCCATTTTAACAAATAATGCTTGTTGGACAACGCCTTTTCACAGTGTGAAGAGGTCAGTTAGCCTTCGCTGCTGTCACTGTATTTGAGGACTCTACTGGTCCTCCTCTTCCTCCTCTGGAACACTGTACACGTGGGATGTTCTACATTTCACGGCCCCCAGACATAGAGGTGAGCTGTTCATCACCTTTCACAAGGGGGCAGCAGATCCCCTCTCCTGCTGGCGAATCTGCATCTTTCAAGTACAGATTGCTCCTATATTCCTGTGGAAAAGCTGCTGTACACACATTATGTGCTCTCAGACTAGGGATCCTCACACAAAGAGGTCAACACCGACCATAAAAGTTCAGAACTACATAGGAAGAGCAACAATGTTCCCCTATCCAGGATACTTCACAAGAATGTTTGTCATGAATTTTGTGGTCCCTGGTCTGGTAAATACTTGGAATCCACAAATACAACCTCCTGCCCCCATCCTTTGCTCTTACCTTGACCAGCTTCTTTAATGAACTCGAACCACCTTTGGCTGTCAACTCCCAGGATCAAGAGACACAAAATGATGGCAATGGAAGGCTTCATCCTGCTGTAGGGTCAGGGAAACACAAGGCAAGGATGAACGTGTCATTTCATAAGGTGGAGGATGCTTCTAAAATGTTGGGCTGTCCTCACATGCCAACACCAAATCCCACTGGATTTTATACAGAAATCCACACACATGTATAGAGATGATGTAAGTGGATCCCAGGTAGTGTCTTGCTCCCCATTTCCACATGTTTCATTAGACTCCCAGTGCCTGAGAGTTTGCAAATGGACCCCTAGTATAAAGTACTTTGCATTCTGATCTTGCCAGCCAAAACCCAACTGTATAGGAAGCTTCCGGAGAGGGATGTGGTGGCTTTACAGCCATCATAGGTCTCTGCAGTCTATCTGTAGAAGGCTGACCTACCCTTCCCTGAATTCACACAGAAGCAGACAACAAATCCCATGGCAACAGCACTGCCTCCTGTGAATTCTAATGCATCTGGTAGATTCAGGAGAGAGACCGAGCATGGAAACACAGCCAGTGAATGCTGGTGGAACAGAGTCTGCAAAGAGCAATGCTGGAAAGTTCTGACAACTCACCTGGGGCTGACAGTTCCTGCTGAGACCTCGGGTGAGCGGCTTGTGTTGCTCGCTGAGGAGATGTGGCTGGGGCTACCTATATATACTGTCACTTGGCTAGAGGGGAAATCCCCTGTTTGATCTTGCATAATCCTACTTGGCCATAGCCAAGATTTCTTTTGACACCGTCTGATTTCCCCAGATTGTGCAATCTACCTATGCTCAGGAATACATCATGTTGAGCTTCCAGAATCTTCCTCATCCTGACTGGAAATAATCAAGGTAAGCACTTTCCATCAAATCATGTGGGGCCAGTGTCTAAGGAGTGAACATTAATATTGGAAAAAGAAATCTGAACATATAATAATCATTGGGGTGCATGGCAAATCCAAAACCTGAGATTATGTCCTTTCAAACTACAGTTCAAAATTAAGCTGGGCCTGTTAAATAGGAGAAAGGACAGCAGAAATTGACTTTTGGCATCCACATGGGTGAACTCAACATTGGGAAAGGACTTCTCCAGACTCAAGTGTGCTTATTCATGAGCAGTCACTAAGAAAGATAATAAAGCAGATTAATTCAGATACTGTGAAAAGCCAGGAACACAAGACAATAGTACGGGAACTTGCTTCAAAGTCATGAAGAACTAAGACACCATAAGCAGGCATGAGCAGGGCCCACAGGTTGTTAATTTTGCTACAGGGGTTCAAGCAGAAAGTGGCAAAGCACAGAACAGGAATGCTGGGAGAAAACATCAGGAAACAGCTGTTGGAGATGGAGAAGCAGCACTAGGTGTTTGTGGTAGTTCACATATGACTCAGTTTCCATCTGGAGTCGATTCTGACTCATGAGTCATTTGAGTTAAAGCTTACCTGCTCTGCTTTTTCCAGTAATATTGAGAACTGTGAGAGACTCCTGATTTAGCCCATGGGAAAGAGCATTTTGCCCATGAGAAAAGAGCATTCTATCTACTAGAAAGAATACGGCTGACTCCAAACCTCAGGAACATCAGGATAGAAAGTAAGGCTGCGTCTGAGCAGCAAACGCTGTTAGAGAGGAGGCTGCTCACTCAAGGACCAGAATGGTCTTGTCTTAGATACTGACTGACCATCTGTGCTGTGCAATTTTCTGCCTTTGCTTATAAGCTAATCCTGGAATAAACTCTAGGCTGTTTGGCGGTTTCAGCATGACCAGACAGACCTCCCAATTCTATCCCGTGTTTCTGTCTCAGTTCCTCTCATCTGATATTTCTTTAGCCGTAGCGTCCTCCCAATCCAGGAACCCTAGCTGACTTTGCAGTAAGAAGAGCTCTTCATATGAACTTGTTCTTTATGAACAGTTTAACTAACTCCCTGAGGATTTGATCCAGTGTGTTCTTATCATATCACTCCTCATCCACAACTCCACTCTCACCTCCATACCCACCTGACTTAAAGATCTCTTCTTTCCCCCTTCGTCAAGTCCAGTTCTTTTTTTTTATTCTTTTTTAATTAAAATTTCCAACTGATCCCCGTTTCCCATTTCTCTCCCCCTCCTCCCACATATTGCCCCCTCCCCCCACTCCCCTCCCCCATCCCCACTCCTCTTCTCCTCCCCCCAGTCCATTCCCCCTCCCTCTCGATACTGAAGAGCAGTCCAAATTCCCTGCCCTACAGGAAGACCAAGGTCCTCCCACTTCCATCCAGGCCCAGGAAGGTGAGCATCCAAACAGGCTAAGCTCCCACAAAGCCAGTTCATGTATTAGGATCGAAACCTAGTGCCATTGTCCTTGGCTTCTCATCAGCCTTCATTGTCCGCCATGTTCAGAGAGTCCAGTTTCAACCCATGCTTATTCAGTCCCAGTCCAGCTGGCCTTGGAGAGCTCCCAATAGATCAGTTCCACTGTCACAGTGGGTGGGTGCACGCCTCTGATAGAAGAGAAAATGGGAAGTACCCTACAACATATGGGCACAGGAGATCGCTTCCTATGTATAACCCCAGCAGCACAGACATTAAGGGCAACATTGAATAAATGGGACCTCCTGAAACTGAGAAGCTTCTGTAAAGCAAAGGACACTGTCATTAAGACAAAAAGGCAGCCTACTGACTGGGAGAAGATCTTCACCAACCCCACAACAGACAAAGGTCTGATCTCCAAAATATATAAAGAACTCAAGAAACTAGACTTTAAAAGGATAATTAACCCAATTAAAAAATGGGGCACTGAACTGAACAGAGAATTCTCAACAGAAGAAGTTCAAATGGCCAAAAGATACTTAAGGTCATGCTCAACCTCCTTAGCGATCAGAGAAATGCAAATCAAAACAACTTTGAGATATCATCTTACACCTGTCAGAATGGCTAAAATCAAAAACACCAAGGATAGCCTTTGCTGGAGAGGTTGTGGAGAAAGGGGTACCCTCATCCATTGCTGGTGGGATTGCAAACTTGTGCAACCACTTTGGAAATCAGTGTGGCGGTTTCTCAGAAAAATTGGGATCAACCTACCCCTGGACCCAGCAATACCACTCTTGGGAATATACCCAAGAGATGCCCTATCATATGACAAAAGCATTTGTCCAACTATGTTCATAGCAGCATTATTTGTAATAGCCAGAACCTGGAAGCAACCTAGATGCCCTTCAATGGAAGAATGGATGAAGAAAGTGTGGAATATATACACATTAGAGTACTACTCTGCGGTAAAAAACAATGACTTCTCGAATTTTGCATGCAAATGGATGGAAATAGAAAATACGATCCTGAGTGAGGTAACCCAGACCCAAAAAGAAGAACATGGGATGTACTCACTCATAATTGGTTTCTAGCCATGGATAGGGGCCACTGAGTCTATAATTTGTGATCCTAAAGAAGCTAAACAAGAGGGTAAACCCAAGGAAAAACATATAGATATCCTCCCAGTTATGGGAAATAGACATGATTGATGGGCAAAAAATTGGAATCTTGGGGGTGGGGTGGGATGGGGATGAGGGGTGATGGGGAGAGAAAAGTGTGAAGGAGAAGATGAGGGGAACTGGGGGAATCGGGGTGAATGGGGATAAAGGAAGGTTGGATAGGGGAGCAGGGAAACTCATAACTTAGGTAAGGGAGCCACCTAAGGGTTGGCAAGAGACTTGAACTTGGAATGGCTACCAGATGCCCAGGGCAATGTCCCCAGTTAGTTCATTGGGGCACCTGAGGATAGGGAACCTGAAATGAACCTATCCTATAATCATACTGATGAATATCTTGCATATCGCCATAGAACCTTCATCTAGCGATGGATGGAGATAGAGCCAGAGACCCACACTGGAGCACCGGACTGAGCTCCCAAGGTTATAATGAGGAGCAGAAGGAGAGAGAACATGAACAAGGAAGTCAGGACCATGAGGGGTGCACCCAACCACTGAGACAGTGGGGCCGATCTATTGGGAGCTCACCAAGGCCAGCTGGACTGCTACTGAAAAAACATGGGATAAAACCGGACTCTCTGAATGAGGCGGACAATGAGAACTGACGAGAGGCCAAGGACAATGGCACAGGAACTTTCATCTGGCGATAGATCGAGAGAGAGACAGAGACCCAATTTGGAGCAACGGTCTGAGCTCTTAAGGTCCAAATGAGGAGCAGAAGGAGGGAGAACATGAGCAAGGAAATCAGGACCTCAAGTCCAGTTCTTATGAGACAACTTCTCCTGGGGAATGGCGTCTCCCTAGAGGTTGGTCAACAAGGGGTCATAGCATTAAAGCCTTCCTCTCCTAGAAGCAATCAAATGCCAATGGGTTCAGAGTTAGGGATGGATTTCGTGTCCACCTAACCCCCTCCGTGCTGGGATTTTGTCTGCTTTGAGCTTGTACAGGTCTTGTTCACGCTGTCACGATGGCTGTGAGTTCTCCTGTGCAACTGCCCTGTCACGTGTGGAAATCACTCTGTGCTGCAAGTCACCTTCACCTCTCCCTTTCTTTCGGCCCTTATTCCAAGAGATGCCTGAGTGTTGGGGGATGGGTGGACAGGTATGTCCAGGGATGCTTTTCTTTCTTGTTCATTTGATTATCACACAAAGTTGCCCTTGGTTCATTTATAATGTGTCTTCATGGGATGGGATCTCAGGAGAAGGCCGCTGTCTGCCTTGTATTGCTATCATCCAGACACCTCTCTTGATGCCTTTACCGGGTGGTGAATAAATACAGAGAGATGCGTGCATTCTGCAAGCTTATTTACTTAAAGGTGAAACTAGAAGGGAATTTTAAAGGACTGCAAATGTTTGAGAGAAGAAATGTTTATTTTGGAATAAACACAGATGGGTGCACAGTGCATTGCATCACTCCAGCACATACAGGAGCATCCCACAGCAGACGCAACACCAACTTACTGTAAATGGGCACAACCTGCATTTCCCATAGAGTACTCCACAGCATTGAGTTCTTGCCTGCAAGTTTGGGAGGGCGCCACAGATAATGAACTTGTGTCTAGATGTAGCACAAAATAAATGTCCTCTGAGTGTGAGCCTGAATTCTTCCTAACTAGAAATTTCAAAATGTGAACCTGGGAAATTTAAGAATTATGCAATGTCTTCTTCAGCAGCCAAGTTTGTAGTTCTGCTGATGAACCCTTTTCCTTCATGCCTGCAGCTGAGAGGACAAAGAGGCTCTGATTGGCCCACATCCTGGAGAATTAATACAAGAAGTTGAGCCAGCCCCAGAACTCCAAGGTCTCAAGGAGGCAGGAGCGCAGGCTCTCAGTCCCAACCTCTCCTTACCTCTCACTCCTGCTTTGTGCATATGGAAAGGACTGAGGGAGTGGAGGGGGAGCTAGCCCACAATGCTTATGGGGTGTCTTAGACCGACCTGCCATTTGAGTTGAACAGGGACTGCAGGAACTTTCAGCAGCTGACAGAGCAGAGCTGTCCTTCTGTGAGGAGTTGTGGAGCTAGATCTCTTCATGTGCGTTCACGTGCCCACAAAAGAAGGACAAACCTCCTCAGCCCCCAGGAGGTTGCATAAGGTTGCATGGCAGCCTGCTAGCAGACGCCATGCCCTGCCTGACACACAGGAGTGTGGTGAGGGGGAATAGTGTGCCAGGCAGATAGGGCGATGCTCTGTTCATCTCTGCCACTTGTTCACTCGGGTTGGAAAACCACCAGGTTTTGAATGAAAACATTGGCGAGGTGAAGGGATCAGCACCTTAGCCCGGGAGCAGTGGCTGCAGCTGCTTCTCTTTCCAGGAGTGACCTCCATTGCTGAGGGCACTGGTGGGAAGGTGAAATTCCTCTCAGGAGCACCCATGCACACCATTTCTGCAGAGACTCCCAGGTCAGCCGAGAATGTCAGCGTGAATAAGAGAGCCCCACACTCCACTGATGCCCCGGCAACACTCCCTCCCTACGACATTCCCCTCCCTAAGTCCTAAGACTGGGAGGCCTGGTGGCAAGACACCTCCAAGTCCCTTGCATGGGAGGCCCAGAGCCCTCACTCCCCCAAGTGTGCCAACAGCTAACTAGCTCAAATGTGGGAGGGGCACCTTACAGCAGACCTGCCACCGGAGCTGAAACAGGACAGCAGGGACTTTCCATAGCCACTCGTGACCCAGTGTTATGAGCAGAGGAGAGAATTTTACCTTCACAGTCAAACTAGTGTCGGGAAAACAAAGGCACGTGGTGGTGAAGCCTCCTGAGCCAGCACTCTAAACTGGCTCTGTTTCAGTCTTTCTGTCTCCTCTTTTGCAATGATCTCTGAGCCTTGGGGGAAGAGGGTGTGATACAGATGTACCAAGTGCAAAGGAATATAGTTTGAAAAATGGCAAGTGCTACCGAAACAGAGCCAGACATGGTGCCTGACTGCAAGGAAGCTCTTTTCCAGACACAGCCCCTGCTTGCACATGCAGACTCACATAGCAGCGACAGTGACAGCATGCTCAGTATCGGCACACGCTCAGATCAGACAAAATCTCCACTTGGAGAGGGGAGAGAGACACAAAGACCCCCTAGCCGAGGAGCTGATGGCAATTGATAGCCACTGGGAGAAGAATGGCTTTTCTTTAAGGGTTCAGGCCCTACTAGGTCAGCCATGCTGTGGTGAATGGCCACACACTCAAGTGTATATGAGCAGAATAAATTGGGTTTGGTGGATTAGAATAATTCAAGAGAACACAAAGGTGGGTTGGTAGAGAAGGCTGGGTGGGCCTGGGAGGAGTTGGGGAAGAGAATGAGTTTTCTATTGCTGTAGTAAACACCATGACAGGGGTGGCCTGAATGAAATCGGTCCATAGACCTGAATGCTTGGTCCACAGTTGGTAGAACTGTTTGGGAAGTGTTAGGAGATGTGGTTTTGTTGGACAAGGTGTGTCACTTTTGGGTGGGCTTTGAGATTTCAAAAGCCCACACACCATCCCCAGTGAGTGTTTCTCTCTCTCTCTCTCTCTCTCTCTCTCTCTCTCTCTCTCTCTTTATCTTAACATGTAAGCTCTAGGCTATTTCTCCCGCACCATGATGGTCAGCCTGCACCAGGTTCCACACTGTGATGGACTCGCCCTCTGAACTGTAAGTGAGCCCCCAATTAAATGTTTTTTCTATAATATGTCTTGGTTATGGTGTTTCGTCACAGCAATAGAAAAGTAACTAAAACAATGACCAAAAGTAGCTTGTGGTGGAGAGAGTTTACATGGTTTGTAGGTTACATACAGTTTATCCTCAGGGGAAACTAAGGCAAGAACTTGAGGTAGTAACTTGGCATCAGAGGCCATGGAAGAATGCTGCTTACCAGATTATTCTCTACGACTTGCTCAGCCCACTTTCTTTCTGTCTGTCTTTGTTTTTTGCTTTTGTTTTCAAGATAGGGTTTCTCTGTGGAGACCTGACTGTCCTAGAACTCACTCTGTAGACCATTCTGGCCTTGGACACAGAGATCCACCTGCTACTGCCTCCTGGGGGCTGGGATTAAATGTGTGCAGCACCACTGCCCTGCTCAGCCCCGCTTTCCTATACAACCCAGTATGGCCTGCCAAAGGACCACACTGTCCCAGGGGCCTATGACCTCTGACAACAACCATCAATCAAGAGAATGCCCTACAATGCAAGGCAAAGTGACCTGCGCTTTAATCCCAGCATTCAGGAGAATATTTGTGAGTTTGGAGACAACCTAATCTATACAATCAGTCCTAAGCCAAACAGGGTTATATTGTGAGAATTTACTTTGAAAGAAAGAAAAAGTGAAAGAGAAAGAGAGAGAGAGAGAGAGAGAGAGAGAGAGAGAGAGGGAGGGAGGGAGGGAGGGAGGGAGGGAGGGAGGGAGGGAAAGAGAGAGAGAGAGAGAGAGAGAGAGAGAGAGAGAGAGGTGAGGGGAGAAAGAGAAACTCAATTCTCTATTGAGGTCCCACTTCCCAGGTAATTCTAGCTTGTGTCAATTGAGAAAAGGTCAGTCAGGATGGAATGATAGGATAAAGTGAATTATTGGAAATTCTCAAAGAAATAATAAACAGTGAGGGGAAAGAGAACTAAATTTTAGTCTGCTCCTCTAGCTTTGTCAGGCATGCTCTCACACGCGCATGCAAACACACACATACACACATACACACACACTTTCTTTTTGAACATACTCAAAAACAACTAAGACAGACACATTATATTAGTAAGATACATTTTCATTGAATATAATATAAAGGATCTGAATGATAAGAGCCCATTATCTTAGTTTAATTGGAGCCATGTTTTTCTTGCCAGTGTGTACATAAGTGTGCATCTTTCAGGCTCTGATTTTTCACCTCTACATGGTATGTTTCTGATAACCTTCCCTGTGAGAAAACAGTGTGTGTGTGTGTGTGTGTGCCTTATTGTGACACAGGGTATCACATATCCCAGGCTAGCCTCAACTTACAATACAACCAGGGCTGGCCTTGAGCTTCTGGTCTGTCAGCCTCTACCAACCCCAGTGCCAGTAATATAAGTGTGTACCATCACCAGGTTTATACAGCTCTAGGGATACCTCTAGGGATTCATGCGCACTATGCAGGCACTCCTAAACTGGGATCTACCTGTGGTCCTCAGTGCAGTGTCTAGGATAGGATTCCTAGGGTAGGATGAGGCTTTCTCAAAGCAGTGTTCTTCTCTATAGGAAAAGAGGTCATGAATGACAATGTCTGGAGTCAGACTGTGCATAGGACGTGACTGATAAGGCAGAGTGGCATCACTACACAGAAAAGCCTGGGAACAACGATGACAAAAACAGAGAGGCCCAGGTATGACCAGAAGATGTTGGGGTTTGGGACACACATCTCATCTATATCAAGGAGGAAACTGGTGGTCAGCAGACCAGAGCACATCGAGAGCAAACTCTGCTTGCTGAGGAGCCTGACAAGGTTGGCAAGGCTTTGCTAGCAAAGGTCTGCTTGACAGAAGAAGCTGATAGGGCTACTGGCTGGAGCCGACTGGGTGGGGCTGTGTAAGGGGCCTGCTGATAGGGCTACTGGCTGGAGAAGATTGGGTGGGGCTGTGTAAGGGGCCTGCTGATAGGGCTACTGGCTGAAGAAGATTGGGTGGGGCTGTGTAAGGGGCCTGCTGATAGGGCTACTGGCTGGAGAAGATTGGGTGGGGCTGTGTAAGGGGCCTGCTGATAGGGCTACTGGCTGGAGCAGATTGGCTGGGGCTGTATGAGGGGCCTGCATGGCTTTAGCCTGGTGCCAAGTGGTCACAGCTCTTCCTCTACTCATCTTCTATGTGATGATACATAGCAATTCTTTGCAGAAAATATTTCTGAGAGTTCCCAGTTTCCATCAACAATTCCGTTCACAAAGTACTTGTTGGCCATCTCTAGCTTCTCCGTGGCTCCTGTGGACACCGAGAACAAGGACGTACTGTCATGTGGAGGGGAATATGTCTTATGGCCCAGTCCCCTCAGTGCAGCCTGTGTAGGAGGCTCAGAACTTCTCAGGGAGACCATTGGGTCTGAAGTAATTAGGGTTCTTGCCACTTCGGCCCCATTCCTCAGCTTTCTTGGTAGACTCCAGGCTTTCCAGTCCAAAGTTTCTCATTCCAAAATAATACCGGTTTAGGAGGCCTTGAAAGTATTTCTTGCTGGTGCTGAAATCCAAGGAAGGGAGACAGGATATGAATGCCAGAGTGAGACAGCCCCACCTCAAAGGTTCCTCCTCACCTATCAAGGAATGACCCAGAAAATACTGGAGGAAGAAAAACTTAGCCACAGGAAAGAGGAAATATCAGTCCCTTAGGGAAGGGCCTCAGCCTGCTTGTCCTTTTCACACCCTGTGACAAGATGGATTTGAGACCGCATCTTGGTGTTCACTGTTTCGTTGTGGGTGTTATCCATCCCCACTCCTCATCCTTCCCTCCCTTCCTTTCTCTCCAGACCACCCAGACCCTGCAAGCACAGACAGTGGGAGAGGCCACAGGTAGGAACAGTGAGAGGCATGAAGCAGCAGGACCATCACCTGATTATTTAGCAGCCCAGATGCCCCCAGCTCCCCTCTGTTGAGCCTCAAAATTTCCCCGAGCAGAAAAGTATCTGTCTGAGTTTGGGTAATTGGCTTCTAGATTGTCCCGATAGGCTCTCCACAAGTCCCAAGTCCCTATAAAGAAAGGAAAGTTACAAAGGTCAGCCTTGGGTCATTGAAGAAGTGGAAAAATGCAAACTTTCTGTGGATTTCCACATTTCACCCCTTGACAGCTTAATCCTTTGAAATGTATGTCCCCTGGGATGTCTTCCATGGTGTTCATAAGCAGGGCACTGCTCCAAGGATTATTTTGACTTGGACTGATTGAGAGATGATGAGTCTTGGCAGTGTGTCATATAGATCTGTGTGTGCTACACAATGTAGGGGTGGACCTGTCAAGTAAGAGAACCAAGAGGTGACATTGACATCATACAGGTAAGATCCAGGGACAGATTGTGCCACGAGAAGAGATGGAGAATGCATTTTAACTATGGCCACTAAGAAAAACACAACCAATAGTGTATATATGAACTACCTTTCTCATGCTGGTGATGAAATCTCTGACAAGCAACTTAGGGAACTGGGCTGTATTTTGTCTCAGAGTTTGAGGAGAACACATGGTGGGGTGACCAGTGTAGAATACATAAGTAAATCGTGGTATTGAAATACACGAGGACTTGCAATGTTGAGTGTCCAGGAGTCCTACATCCTTGTTCTTGGTTGTTGTCTAGAAAAGGAAGGGAATTGTGTAGAAGGCACTATCTGCAGGTATGTGCACATCTACTAAGCGCATGTGTCTCTAGGATATACTGAGTGCTCACTTACACTTCAACACTGGTAAATTTGCGGTCTGTGAATTTGCTCTGTGGAAGACTCTCTGGAAGTCCCGACTCCTCTGGATCAGTATCAGCAATGCAGAATGAACCTTGTGGCCCTGTCTGAGGATCCCTCAGAAGGTGCCAAGTGACCAGTGTAGAGTCAAGAAGCCACATAAAGCCACAGTCCTTCCCTGATTCTGTTCTAGGTTTTAAATGTGAACCTGCACTGGACCACAATGTGGCCTCTGCTCAGCGTGCATCCTGGAACAGTTAACTGTGCCCATCACCTCTACTTCTTACCTTGTATGGCCTCCTTGAAGAATGAATACCAGCCATCCCTACTGACTCCCATGAACAAAGAGCAGAAGACAAGGACTGTGGCAAGCCTCATGGTGCTGCAGAACTGTGAGAACAGACCCGCAGGCTGATGGTGCACACACCTGTAGACCCAGAACTCTCAAGGCAGAGACACGTGAATCTCTGACTCTAAGGCCAGCCTGGTCTCCTAGGCAAATTCTAGGCCAGCTGGATCTACACAGCAAGACCTTGTCTCAAAGGAAGACAGATCCACATTTTCAGCAGTAAATTACGACAATCTAACCTGCATTTTTATCTTTCATCTCTGAATCCTTGCTACAAGGATGAGAATACTGGACTTTAGAACTCTCCACCAGATCATTGACTGAATAAACAGGAGTTTCAGGGAACTGTTGGCTTGCAGCCCACTTGAACGTAGTGAAGCTGACTAAAGCCGATCAACAACAGCCTTTCCAGAGGCCCTCTTCCGCTGAGACCTCAGTGACACAGACATGCACTCCATACTGATGTCAGTCCATAGCCTGTGCTCCTAGGATGTCTGAGGCCCAGGCTTTCATCCCCAGCCTCACCACACAAAGCAATTCCAGCAGCAAAGGCCTTTGTTCCCAGCACTTGGAAGGTGGAAGCAGAAGGATCAGACGCTTAAGTCCATCCACAGCTACAAAACTGGTTCCAAGCCAGCATGGGCTCCGTTAGACCCTATCTCCGAGGGGAAAGCCACTAGAAAACATAATTGTTCCCAATTAGAACTTACCAACTTTATATGAAGTTGTTCTCAGGAGCACAAGACCAACACTCCCTGGAAAGGAGTGCCAGCTACACCCCTTTCTCCAGCTGAAGTTCCAGAGGACGCAGGGCTGCTAGGACCAAGAGGCCATGGAGCAGCTGCTCTCTCTCCTGGCTCTAACATTGATAAGAAGAACGCTGTTAAATCCAGCTTGGCAGAGTCCCTCTTGCTCAATCATTCCTGTAAATACACAGCACAGGCTGGGACGGCAGTTCAGAGGAAGAGTGCTTGTCTAGCCTGCGTAGAGGCCCTGAACTCAGTGTCCAGCAGCAGAAAGGAAGAAAAACTAGTCAAGTGCTGCCGTGTTCATAATAGAGTTTTTCTGAATTACCCCAAAATGTTTGTCTTTTGACTCATTTTCTTAATTCCTACCTCCTAACTACCCACTACCTTGGATGGCACACTGCAAGCTGTAAGCTGAAATGAACCCTTTCTTCCCCAATTTGTTTTGGGTCATGTTTTCTCACACCAATAGAAACCCTACTAAGACATGGGCACAGTTCTGGAAGGCCAGACTCCTAAAGGTCAAGGTCTTGGTCACTGTAGTTGCTTACATGGAATCCCTGTTACTTGATACAATGCCCAGCCAGCCTCTAGTTTCATTTCTGTGGCCGGGATAAACACCCAGATGAAGAGAGACGCAGAGGAGGAGCGGGTTTATCTGGCTCACAACCTGGGTTGCAGTCCATGGCTGCAGGGAGTCGCAGCAGTAGCAGGGCAGACAGCTCACCACACCACGTCAGGTCAAGGGCAGAGAGAAACGAATGCACCCGGGCTGTCTGCTTGCTGTGGCCCTCGGTTAGCTTTCTTCTTTCTTACACAGCTAGGACCCAGTACATGAAAGGGAACCGCTCATGGTCAGGGCCAGTCTTCCCACCTCACTTAACCATCAAGACAACCCCCACAGACAGTCCCACAAGCCCATCCGATCTAGCAATCTTTAATTGAGACTCCCATCTCGGGTAATTCTAGGTTATGTAAATTTAAAATTTAAAACTCACCAGCCCAGGGCAGACTGTGGGGCCACTGGCACTGAGACCAGGATTTATCTCTACCATTTGTTCTGGCTTTTTGGAAACCATTCTCTCTGGAGGGATACCTTGCTCAGCCTAGACATAGGGGGAGGGCCTTGTTTCTGTCTCAAGGCAATGTGCTAGACTTTGTTGACTCCCCATGGGATGTCTTACTCTCTCTGAGGAGTGGACGGTGGGTGGGATGGAAGGTGGGGGTGGAAATAGTAGGAGAAGGGAAGGAAGTGAAGGATGGATTTCGCATGTAAAATGAAAAAGACATCTTTTAAAAAATAATTTTTTAAAAAAGTTTAGATTTGTGATTTCTTTAAGAGCCCAAAAGATTACCTTTCAAAATAAGCAACAAAGTGATTGGTCCTTTCTTTGTAAGGGCAAAATACAGCCTGTCAATAAAGACCTGACTGAGAAAAATATCTTGCTTGCCCACATGGTTAATCTCTAACAAGTTGTTTGAGTATTAAGGTACATTGTTTTTTGGGATAATTTTTTTCACCTCTAATACATGAAATGATTAATCATGTAAAAACTGCTGTTTTTACTGTAAAAAATAAAAATTCCCAGCCCACACAGCTCCAGTTTGTCTGCACACATTGGCCAACTGTCCACATGGAAGGACCTAACTGAAGCTTCTAAATATTTCCTCATGCAATGATGATTAAAATGACAAGTAACAACAAAGTCAGGGTGCTGACCCAACATTTAGGTAGCTGAGATAGGAGGTATGTGATTTCTGAGCCAGCCTTGGCAACATAATGAGAACAAGTCTCAAAACAATATTAAAAAGGCAAAAAGTAGAATCTCGGCACCAGGAGAGCCATCATTGTGCTTGCATCCAGAACCCTTCTTCCTTCTGCCCCCTTCCATCTTTGGGCACATAACACCACCCTGCTCAGCCTGTCTGGGTGCTGGGAGGCGAATCCTCAGGGCAAGCAGGCGGGCAGGAGTCCCTTTGTTACTCTGGCCTGCCTGCACCAAGCAAGGTAGGCGCTTTGTTTATGAACTACCCAACCAACACGGAGAGCTAATCTCGGCACCAGGAGAGCCATCATTGGGCACGGAGATCTGATATTGGCACCAGGAGAGACATCACTGGAGCACCAGGAGAGTCATCACTGGGGAGTGCCATCACTGATAAGGTACATCAGTAGGCAAGGAGACCTGATCCTGTAAAAGAAGATCCATAGGAGAGCATTCGGAGGAAGAGATGGGCAGGCGCCAATGCAAGAATTCACCCAACAATCTTAAAAACAACATGAAACCACCAGAACCCAGCGACCTCACAACAGGAGGACATGAACACCTTAATCATGAAGAAGTAGAAAAAATTGACTTTATGAAAGTGATTGACGCCCTTAAACAGCATGTAAAAAATGCCCTTATAGAAATGGGTGAGAAGTATAACAGAAAGTTTGAAGAATTGAATAAATCAGTGAATGATACCCTAGGAAACCAAGGAAAAATAATCAAACAGATAATGGAAACAGTTCAAGACTTGAAAACTGAAATGGAGGCAAAGAAGAAAACACAAACAGAAGGCCGGCTGGACATAGAAAATCTAGGTAAATGAATAGAGACTACAGAAACAAGCATAACCAACAGAATACAAGAGATAGAAGAAAGAATCTCAGATTCTGAAGATACCATAGAGAAAATAAACACGCTGATCAAAGAAAACAGCAAGGCTAACAAACTCTCATCACAAAACATTCAGGAAATATGGGACACAATAAAAAGACCAAACCTAAGAATAATAGGAGTAGAAGAAGGAGAAGAAGCGCAGCTCAACGGTCCAGAAAATATATTTAATAAAATTATAGAAGAAAAGTTTCCCAACCTAAAGAAAGATATACCTATGAAGGTTCAAGAAGCATACAGAACACTGAATAGGCTGAATCAAAAAAAAAATCCCCTCGCCATATAATAATCAAAACACAAAACATACAGAATAAAGAAAGAATATTAAGAGCTGCAAAGGAAAAAGGCCAAGTTACTTATAAAGGTAAACCTATCAGACTTACACCTGACTTCTCTATGAAAACCATGAAAGCAAGAAGGTCCTGGATAGATGTACTGCAGAAACTAAGAGACCGTGGATGCAAGCCCAGACTACTATACCCAGCCAAGCTTTCATTCACTATAAATGGAGAAAACAAAATTTTCCAGGATAAAAACAAATTTAAACAATACGTAACCACAAATTCAGCCTTACAGAAAGTAATAGAAGGAAAATCACTAACCAAGGAGTCCAACAATGACCACAATAACTCAGACATCTAGAGACCCTTCACCAGCGCAACTCAAAGAAGGGAAATACACAAAATCTACTACTAAAAAAGTGACTGGAGTTAACAACCACTGGTCATTAATATCACTTAATGTCAGTGGACTCAATTCACCTATAAAAAGGCACAGACTAAGAGATTGGATATGAAAACAGGATCCAACATTCTGCTGTTTACAAGAAATACACCTCAACCACAAAGACAGGCACCTACTCAGAGTAAAGGGCTGGGATACGGCTTATCAAGTAAATGGACCTAAGAAACAAGCAGGTGTGGCCATACTAATTTCTAACAAAGTTGACTTCAAACTTAAATCAATCAGAAGAGATGGAGAGGGACATTTTCTACTCATAAGAGGAACAATTCATCAGGATGAAGTCTCAATCCTGAATATCTATGCCCCTAATATAAAAGCACCCACGTTCGTAAAAGAAACATTGCGAAAGCTCAAGGCAGCCATCAAACTGCACACATTAATAGTAGGAGACTTTAACACTCCTCTCTCACCAATGGACAGGTCAATTAGACAGGAACCTAACAGAGAAATAAGAGAATTAATGGAGGTAATGAATCAAATGGACTTAACAGGCATCTATAGAATATTCCACACAAATAGGAAAGAATATACCTTCTTCTCTGCAGCTCATGGAACCTTCTCGAAAATTGACCACATACTTGGTAACAAAGCAAACTTACACAGTTACAAAAAAATATTAGTAACCACCTGTATCTTATCAGATCACCATGGATTAAAGTTAGAATTCAGCAACAATGCTACCACCAGAAAGCCTACAAACTCATGGAAACTGAACAGTCAACTAATGAACCATACCTGGATTAAGGAAGAAGTAAAGAAAGAAATTAAAGTCTTCCTTGAATTCAATGAAAATAAAGAAACAACATACTCAAACCTATGGAACACTATGAAAGCAGTCCTGAGAGGAAAGTTCATAGCACTAAGTGCCCACTTAAAGAAAACAGAGAAAGCACACATTGGAGACTTAACAGCCCACCTGAAAGCTCTAGAAAAAAAAGAAGCAGACTCACCTAGGAGGAGTAGAAGAATGGAAATAATCAAAATGAGAGCTGAAATCAACAAAATAGAAACACAGAAAACAATTGAAAGAATCAATGAAACAAAAAGCTGGTTCCTGGAGAAAATCAACAAGATTGATAAACCCCTATCCAAACTAATCAAACTGCAGAGAGAGAACATGCAAATTAATAAGATCAGAAATGAAAAGGGGGACATAACCACAGACACAGAGGAAATTCAGAGAATCATTAGATCTTACTACAAAAGCCTTTATGCCACAAAACTGGAAAATGTAAAAGAAATGGACACTTTTTTAGATAAATACCATATACCAAAGTTAAACCAGGACCAGGTGAACAACCTAAATAGACCTGTTAATCGTGAAGAATTAGAAGCTGTTATCAAAAACCTCCCTTCAAAAACAAGTCCAGGACCAGATGGTTTCAATGCGGAATTCTACCAGAACTTCCAAGAAGAGCTAATACCTATACTCCTTAAGGTATTTCACAATATAGAAACAGAAGAGTCATTTCCAAATTCCTTTTATGAAGCTACAGTAACTCTGATACCAAAACCACACAAGGACCCAACCAAGAAAGAAAATTACAGGCCAATCTCACTCATGAACATCGACGCAAAAATGCTCAACAAAATGCTGGCAAACCGAATCCAAGAACACATTAGAAAAATTATCCATTATGATCAAGTAGGCTTCATCCCAGAGATGCAGAGCTGGTTTAACATACACAAATCTATCAATGTAATCCATCATATAAATACACTGAAAGAAAAAAACCATATGATCGTTTCATTAGATGCTGAAAAAGCATTTGACAAAATTCAACATCCCTTTATAATAAAAGTCTTGGAGAGATTAGGGATACAAGGGTCATACCTAAATATCATTAAAGCTATTTACAGCAAGCCGACAGCTAACATCAAATTAAACGGAGAGAAACTTAAAGCCATCCCACTAAAATCAGGAACACGCCAAGGCTGTGTGCTCTCTCCATACCTCTTCAATATAGTTCTTGAAGTTTTAGCAATAGCAATAAGACAACATAAGGGGATAAAGGGGATTCGAATTGGAAAGGAAGAAGTTAAACTTGCATTATTTGCAGATGATATGATAGTGTACATAAGCGACCCCAAAAACTCCACCAAAGAACTCCTACAGCTGATAAACACCTTTAGTAATGTGGCAGGATACAAGATCAACTCCAAAAAATCAGTCGCCCTCTTATACACAAAGGATATGGAAGCAGAGAGGGAAATAAGAGAATCATCACCTTTCACAATAGCCACAAATAGCATAAAATATCTTGGGGTAACTCTAACCAAGGAAGTGAAAGATCTATTTGACAAGAACTTTAAGGCATTGAAGAAAGATATTGAAGAGGATACCAGAAAATGGAAGGATCTCCTTTGCTCTTGGATTGGGAGGATCAACATAGTAAAAATGGCAATTCTACCAAAGGCAATTTATAGATTCAATGCAATCCTCATCAAGGTCCCATCAAAATTCTTCACAGATCTTGAGAGGACAATAATCAACTTTATATGGAAAAACAAAAAACCCAGGATAGCCAAAACAATCTTATACAATAAAGGAACTTCTGGAGGCATTACCATCCCTGACTTCAAACTCTATTACAGAGCTACAGTATTGAAAACAGCGTGGTACTGGCATAAAAACAGAGCAGTCGACCAATGGAATTGTATAGAAGACCCAGATTTCAACCCACAAACCTATGAACACCTCATTTTCGATAAAGGAGCTAAAAGTATACAATGGAAGAAAGAAAGCATCTTCAACAAATGGTGCTGGCACAACTGGATGTCAACCTGTAGAAGAATGAAAATAAACCCATATCTATCACCATGCACAAAACTCAAGTCCAAATGGATCAAAGACCTCAATATCAATCTGAACACACTGAACCTGATAGAAGAGAAAATGGAAAGTACCCTACAACATATGGGCACAGGAGATCGCTTCCTATGTATAACCCCAGCAGCACAGACATTAAGGGCAACATTGAATAAATGGGACCTCCTGAAACTGAGAAGCTTCTGTAAAGCAAAGGACACTGTCATTAAGACAAATAGGCAGCCTACTGACTGGGAGAAGATCTTCACCAACCCCACAACAGACAAAGGTCTGATCTCCAAAATATATAAAGAACTCAAGAAACTAGACGTTAAAATGATAATTAACCCAATTAAAAAATGGGGCACTGAACTGAACAGAGAATTCTCAACAGAAGAAGTTCAAATGGCCAAAAGATACTTAAGGTCATGCTCAACCTCCTTAGCGATCAGAGAAATGCAAATCAAAACAACTTTGAGATATCATCTTACACCTGTCAGAATGGCTAAAATCAAAAACATCAAGGATAGCCTTTGCTGGAGAGGTTGTGAAGAAAGGGGTACCCTCATCCATTGCTGGTGGGACTGCAAACTTGTGCAACCACTTTGGAAATCAGTGTGGCGGTTTCTCAGAAAAATTGGGATCAACCTACCCCTGGACCCAGCAATACCACTCTTGGGAATATACCCAAGAGATGCCCTATCATATGACAAAAGCATTTATTTGTTCAACTATGTTCATAGCAGCATTATTTGTAATAGCCAGAACCTGGAAGCATCCTAGGTGTCCTTCAATGGAAGAATGGATGAAGAAAATGTGAAATATATACACATTAGAGTACTACTCTGCGGTAAAAAACAATGACTTCTCGAATTTTGCATGCAAATGGATGGAAATAGAAAATACTATCCTGAGTGAGGTAACCCACACCCAAAAAGAAGATCATGGGATGTACTCACTCATAATTGGTTTCTAGCCATGGATAGGGGCCACTGAGTCTATAATTTGTGATCCTAAAGAAGCTAAACAAGAGGGTTAACCCAAGGAAAAACATATAGTTATCCTCCTGGCTATGGGAAATAGACAAGATTGCCGGGCAAAAAATTGGAATCTTGGGTGTGGGGTGGGATGGGGGTGAGGGGAGATGGGGAGAGAAAAGTGTGAAGGAGAGGATGAGGGGAACTGGGGGAAACGGGATGATTGGGGATAAAGGAAGGTTGGATAGGGGAGCAGGGAAACTCATAACTTAGGTAAGGGAGCCACCTAAGGGTTGGCAAGAGACTTGAACTTGGAGTGGCTACCAGGTGCCCAGGGCAATGTCCCTAGTTAGTTCCTTGGGCACCTGAGGATAGGGAACCTGAAATGAAGCTATCCTATAGCCATACTGATGAACATCTTGCATATCACCATAGAACCTTCATCTAGCGATGGATGGAGATAGAGACAGAGACCCACACTGGAGCACCGGACTGAGCTCCCAAGGTCCTAATGAGGAGCAGAAGGAGGGAGAACATGAACAAGGAAGTCAGGACCACGAGGTGTTGCACCCACTCACTGAGACAGTGGGGCCGATCTATTGGGAGCTCACCAAGGCCAGCTGGACTGTGACTGAAAAAGCATGGGATAAAACTAGACTCTCTGAACATGGCAGACAATGAGAGCTGACGAGAGGCCAAGGACAATGGCACAGGGTTTTGATCCTACTTCATGTTCTGGCTTTGTGGGAGCCTAGACAGTTTGAATGTTCACCTTCCTAGACCTGGATGGAGGGGGGAGGACCTTGGACTTTCCACAGGGCAGGGAACCCTGACTGCTCTTGGGACTGGAGAGGGAGGAGAAGAGGAGTGGGGGGAGGGAGAGAGGGGCGGGAGGAGGGGGAGGGAAATGGGAGGCGGGGAGGAAGCGGAAATTTTTTTTTTCAATAAAAAAAAAGGCAAAAAGTAGGCAGCCGTGGTGGTAGGTGCTTCTAATTCCAGCACTCAGGAGGCTGAGGCAGTTGCATCACGGATTTCAAGGCCAGTCTGGTCTGTACAGTGAGTGAGTACCAGGATAGCCAGGGCTACACAGAGAAAACCTTTTTTAACACAAAACAGGCAAGTTTCTTTATTTGTCTAAATCATGAGGCACATGAATTGAAGCTATGAAATTAGCTTTCATGGATAAGGCTGCAAATAATCTCTCTCTGTCTCTCTCTCTGTCTCTCTCTCTGTCTCTCTCTCTCTCTCTCCTTCTCTGCTGGAGACCTAGGTAGCTGATGGGCTCAGGCTCTCATTGGCATAGCTGATGCCCAGTCACAGAGAGGACAATCTACTGAGCTCAGGAATTGAAATGCTATTCTCATCAAGAAAGGAATAACTTTAAAGAGATTATCCCAGCAGGAAGTCAGTTCTGGCCTATGTTAACAGAAAAGAAATAAAGGCAGACTTTTTCTTCCTGAGAAAAGTTTGATTAAATATGTTTGAGAGTGTTCAAGCAAGACCTTGATTGAACACCAAAGACCCAGAAATAAAATAAAAAGGACACAATGACCAGGGAGGTAGCACAGCTAGTAAGGGGCTCGGAATGCAAGCGTAAGAAACTGAGTTCAATCTCCAGGACCCAAGTGAAAAAAATCATATATGTAGGTGAAAGACAGGAAACCAGAACTGGGCAGGAAGAGCCAGACTGATCCAAGGAGCTCTGTTGCATGATTAATAAAACCCAGAGACAGATATTGGGGTTCAACCTGAAGGTCAGAAAGCAAGACAGCCAGTCACTGGCTATTACCTCTACCTCATTCTGAAAGTGATGATCCTGCCTCCAGGAATCCTCAGATGTTACTGTGTCTGAGAGCTGTCTCCTCCCGTCTTATATTCCTCTCCAGGCCTGTGAATACAGGAATGTACTTTTACCACTCAGTTTCTATGGCAAACTAGTGTGGCTACTGGGATTAAAGGTGTGTGTCTCCACTGCCTCATCTATTTTACTTTCTGATCCCCAGGCAAGCTTTACAAATGACATATCACTGTATTTCCCCTTTTGTCTAAAATGAAATGGGAGGCTACAACTAACACAAGAAAAATTATATACAATAAGTACAATGACTGTATATAAGATACACAGGATGAATACATCAACAATGTCTAATCCATTTGCATTTGACAAATTCAGGGAAGGTGCTCCATTCCTATCCTATCTTGGTGAGTCCAACGTCCCGAACCTAATTTACTTTCTGTCATAACTTGCTTTTTGTATCAGGTAAACAAGGAAAACTATAACTATAATCATTTCGTCTTCAACTCCCTCAGAGATCCATGAAGGAAACTATTTTTTTATCTCAAGGCACTTTTATTTTATTTTTTTACTGATTTTTATTGAGCTCTACATTTTCTCTGCTCCCCTCCCTGCCTCTCCTCTCCCCCTTCATCCCTCCTGCAAGGCCCCCAAGCTCCCAATTTACTCAGGAGATCTTGTGTTTTTCTACTTTCTACTTTCCATGTATATTAGATCTATGTAAGTCTCTCTTGGTGTCCTCATTGTTGTCTAAGTTCTCTGGGATTGTGGTTTGTAGGCAGGCTTTCTTTGCTTTATGTTTAAAAACCACCTATGAGTGAGTACATGTGATAATTGTCTGGGTTACCTCACTCAAAATAATGTTTTCTAGCTCCATCCATTTTCCTGCAAAATTCAAGATGTCATTTTTTTTCTGCTGTCTAGTACTACATTGTGTAAATGTATATCACATTTTCCGTATCCATTCTATGGTTGAGGAGCATTTAGGTTGTTTCCACGTTCTGGCTATAAAAAACAAAGCTGATATGAACATAGTTGAGCACATGTCCTTGTGGCACGATTGAGCATCTTTTGAATATATACCCAAAAGTGGTATTACTGGGTCTTGAGGAAGGTTGTTTCCTAATTTTCTGAGAAATCGCCACACTGACATTCAAAGGGGTTGTACCAGCTTGCATTCCCACCAGCAATGCAGAAGTGTTCCCTTTTCCCCACAACCTCTCCAGCATAAGTTGTCATCAGTGTTTTTGATTTTGGCCATTCTTTCAGGTGTAAGATGGAATCTCAGAGTTGTTTTGATTTACATTTCTCTGATGACTAAGGATGCTGAACATTTCCTTATGTGTCTTTCAGCCATTTTAGATTCCTCTGTTGATAGTTCTCTGTTTAGGTTGTACTTCATTTTTTAATTGGATTATGTGTTCTCTTGGTGGCCAATTTCTTGAGTTTTTCAGAACCATCAATCATGAAGGAAATTTTAAGACTATGATGCTCATCTTCCCCCCAAAAATTGAATTATAGATGTTTGTCTTTGTTTAGTGTGCTGGTTAAAAGTTGTTGTGGACAATGGTCAAGAAAAAGCTAAACAAAAGAGATTGGTTTCTGGGCCTTGCTTTGAAAAGTAAAACAGGGAACAGCTGTAGGACAGCGCTTTGCACACTGGAAACACTTGTCACTCATATCGGTTAAAAAGTGATTATTGTCCAGTACCCAGGCAGAAACACAGACCGGGCAATTAGACTAAGAGAATTCTGGGAAGACGAAGGCAGAAAAGCAGTCACATCAGCCAGATGCAGAGGAAGCAGATGAGATGCCTTGTTGAGAAAAGGTACCAAGCTCTGCAGCCAAACATAGAAAAGAATTATGGGTTAATTTAAGTTGTAAGAGCTAGATAATAATACATCTGAGCTAATAGCCCAAACTGCTTATAATTAATATATGCAGCCCCTGTTTTGTTGGGATTGAATGGATATGGGACTAGGCAGGACAGAAACTTCCATCTACAGGGTTCACTGTCAAGAAACACTAGCTGATCTGGAAGTCTGGAGAGTTCCAAACCACTTAGAAGCCATTGCATTGGCACAGGAGACCACTTCTTAAATATAAACCCTGGTAGCACAGACACTGTGAGAAACAAGCAATAAATGGGACCTCCTGAAACTGAGAAGTTTATGTAAAGCAAAGGGCATGGTCGACAGCACAAAATGGCAGCCTACAGAATGTGAAAAGATCTTGACCAACCCCACGTCAGACAGATGGCCTATCTCCAAAATATGCAAAGAACTCAAGAAATTGGTCATCAAAAGAACAAATGACCCAATAAAAAATGGAATAAAACCTAAACAGACAACTCTCAACAGATGAATCTCAAATGGCTGAAAGACACTTAAGGAAATGCTCAATATCCTTAGCCATCAGAGAAATGCAAATCAAAACAGCACAGAGATTCCATCCTACACCTGTCTGAATGGCCAAAATCAAAAACACTGATGACAACTTATGCAAGAGAGGATGTGGGGTAAAGTTAACGCTCCTGCATTGATGGTGGGAATGAAAACTGGTACAGCCCCTTTGGGTATCAGTATGGCGATTTCTCAGGAAATTAGGAAACAACATTCCTCAAGACCCAGCAACACCACTTTGGGGTATATACCCAAAGGATGCTCTATCACTACAAGGAAATGTGCTCAACTATGTTCATGTCAGCGTTGTTTGTTATAGACAGAATCTGAAAACAACCTAAATGCCCCTCAACTGAAAAATAGATAAAGAAATTGGGGTAGATTTAAACAATGGAGTACTACACAGCAAATAATAATAATAATAATAATAATAATAATAATAATAATAATCACATCTTGAAATTTGCAGGCAGTTGGATGAATCTAGAAAACATCTTATTGAGTGAGGTAACCTAGACCCAGTAAGACAAATATATGTACTCACTCATAAGTGGCTTTTAGACATAAAGCAAAAAAAAAAAAGCCTACAATTCACAATCTCAGAGAAACCTGACAATAATGAGGACACTAAGAAAGACATACATGGATCTAATTGACATGGGAAGTAAAAAAAAAGGACCTTTTAAGTAAATTGGGAGCATGAGGACTATGGGAGATGGTTGAAGGGGAGGGGAGAGGAAGGGAGGGAAGTAGAGAAAAATGTGTAGCTCAATAAAACAATAAAATATAAACCATGAATAATAAACAAGGCAGACAGCCCCTGAAAGATCAAATGATGAGGTTATCCCCTGACCTCCAAAACCAAGACAAAACACACAAACGCATGCTTCTGCACAGGCAGGAGCACACACTCACACTCACATAGACACACATACAGAATCTGCGTATTAGAGACAGTGGGCTATTATTCTGATATAATGAATAGAAGTTGGTCAATAACTGGATTCTAAAGTGTTCTTGTGATGACACAAAATCTACGTGGCAGTGGCTAAGGCAGAATTCACCCCTGCAATCTTCCCGTGGTTGTATCCCTGTCTACAGGGGCAGAGAAATATCAGAGAATGCAGTGAGGGAAGAGAAAATGCTGGAATGCAGTAAATACAGAGCATGGGGGTCAGGATAGGGAAAGGTCTGAAACACTATCTCGGTACCTTCAGGACCTGAAAAGTTACGTGATCCCGAATGGGGAGTGGGCAGTCATCAGAGCTGTCTATCTGTGTGACCTGTGAGGACACAAGACCTAAGCCTAAATACTGTATTCCAGACTGTGTTTAGTACTGACCCTCTATACCAAACAGATCTACCACTGAAGACACGACGACAGGAAATTTCATCTTACGAATTTATTGCACATGCACTGTATGTTCTCCATGCCCACAGTGTGCACAAAAGTAAAGAATTCCACGTCCTGTCCCCAGAGCCCGCAGCACAGCCTCCTGAGGATGAAGGGAGGATGCTCAGTATTTTTCTGGCAGGCCTTTGGGTCTGTAGTAATTGGGATCTTTGCCACTGCGGCCCCATCTGTTGGCTTCCTGGTCAGCCATGGAATCCTCATGTCCACGGCCTATGAGACTCTGAATGTTCTCTCTTAGATCACTAGGAGAAACAGACATGGAAGAAATCCATTGTCAATCATCATAGGCACAGTACATCTTCCCAGTTCTCCCATTAGCATGGAATGCATTTGGAAGCAGGCCTACCCAGCTCGAGATGAGCGCTGGCTCTGTCCACAGCCCAGGATCTACACTGAGCATGAATGGAGGAAGTAACTGCATGGACAAGTGGGCGAGGACACAGATTGGCATGACCCTCTCTGGGGCTCATCTGCCCCTGGTCTCCCAGCATAGTCAATCCCTGTCACCCAGACCCAGCGTCCCAACAGTCTGTGTTTACCTGAGGACTTCAGCAGCCCAGGCTCCCCCGGGACCCCGTCGGGCAGCATCATAGTTCCCTCTAGCATGGAAGTATTTGTCTGCACCTATCCAGTTGGCCTCCCTCATGTCAGTGTAGGCTCGCCACATGTCCCTAGTGCCTGGGTGGGAAGGACAACAGGAACGTGACCTAAAGACTCTGCCTATGACTTAGACAGGATGAAAAGGAATAAAGGAACTCATGGCTTGAGGCTGTGGTCAGAGCAGCCTGAGAAGAACATTGTCCAAATGTAGTTGGTCTCTCCAGGTTGCTCCTGAGAGTTGTTAGAAGATGCTTCTGTGAGAGCTGGTGCTGCAGCTCTCCCCTACTTGGGAGAGCTGGTTCCAGCACTCTAGAAAGATGACCTCACCTGTTCCTACAGGTATGGGAGAATTGGTCCACATGGCATGGGCTTAGATGGGCCGGCTCTGCCCCTCTCCTGAGAGGGTGTTCCCAGTGGCCCAGACCGACCAGCTCAGCTTCTGTCCAGACCCACATGCTGGGCCTTGGGCTGGCCAACCCTAGAAGCAGTCCTGTGGATACCAAGTCCAATGACATCCTATCAAGTGGAGAGGGATGTGGCTCACAGCAGGTAGAGAACTTCTCAGGCAAGGCCTGGGATCTGCAGTGATTATGGTTTTTGCAACTTTGGCCCCATTCCTTGGCTTTCTGGGTAGACTCCAGGCTTTCCAATCCATGGTTCTCCATTCCAAAATAGTACCAATTTAGGAGGCCCTGAAAGTATTTCTTGGCTATGCTGAAATCCAAGGAATGAGACAGGAGGTAAATCGGAGGGAGAGACAACCCCACTAAAAAGGTCCATCCTCCACTCCTACCAAGGAACGACCCAGTAAAGACTGGAAGAGTTAAAAGGTAGGCACAGGGGAAAGAAAATATCACTGCCTTGTGCAAGGGCCTCAGACTGCTTCTCCTCTCCACAACCTGTGACAAGATGGATTTGAGACCTCATCTTGATCTCACTTTGTTGCTGTGGGTTTTATTTATCATGACTCTCCATCCTTTCCCGACACTTCTGGATTTCTACAACAACCAGACCCAGCAAGTACAGACAGCAGGAGAGGTCACAGGCAGGAATGGTAAGTAGCATGAAGCAGAATGAGCGTTTTCTGATATTTTTAGAAGCGCAGGTGTGTAGCTCCTTTTCATTGGGTCTTGAATTTATTCTGAGCAGAGAAGTATTTGTCTGGTTTTGTAAGGTGGCTTTTAGATTGTCCCAATAGGCTCTCAACAAGACCAAAGTCCTACAGAGGCAGGAACCTTCAAAGAAGCAAACCTGGGGTTTCACTGCAGTGGTGGGAGATGTAAACTTCCTGTGGATTTTCACATTTTCACCCTGAAAACATAATACTTTGAAGTGGTCCAGGGGTTGAGTTCCTGGCCCTGTGGAGGGCTTCCCTAGAGACCCTAAGGGGGAATCTTTTCCTTGGATTAGACCGAGTTGGATTAATGAGCGTTGTTGAATCCTAGGCGGTGTCTTCTATGAATCTGGGTATATATGCTCTGCACGAAGAGAGGTGACAGTGTCACTGAAGAAAGCTAGCAAGTGAAGACCATATTCCAGCTGGAAGATCCCAGGACAGTTGTGCAGTAGAGAAGACAGAGAACGCATTTTACCATGGCCACCGAGAAGAACACATCAAGGAGCGGATGCGAACTGCATTTCTCATGGCAGTGTCAAAATTCCCGACAGGGCACTTAGCAAATTCGGCCGTATTTTGGCTTGCGGGTTGAGGGGACTACATGGTGGTGGGATGACCAGTGTAGAATAAATAAGTAAACCATGATGTCGAAATACACGAGAACTTGAACTGTTGAATTTCCAGGAGTCCTACGTCCTTGCTCTTGGCTCTATGTCTAGAACAGGATGGGATTGGGTGGAAGGTCCTATCTGCAGGCATTGCGTGTTGACTAAGCTCATGTGTCTCTAGAGACATACTGAGTGCTCCCTTGCTCTCGAAGACTGGTTAAACTTACTGTCTGTGAATTTCACTGTGGAACACACTCTCTGGAAAGCCTTGGCTGCTGTCACTGCGTTTGGGGACTGCACCGGTTCTCCTCTTCCTCTCCTGGAACACTGGGATGTTCATTTCACGGCCCCCAGACATAGAGGTGAGCTGTTCATCACCTTCCACAAGAGGGCAGCAGATCCCCTCTCCTGTTGGCAAATCTGCATCTTTCAAGTACAGATTGCTCCTATATTCCTGTGGAAAAGCTGCTGTACACACATTATGTGCTCTCAGACTAGGGATCCTCACACAAAGAGGTCAACACCGACCATAA
This sequence comes from Chionomys nivalis, assembly GCF_950005125.1. NCBI lineage: Eukaryota > Metazoa > Chordata > Mammalia > Rodentia > Cricetidae > Chionomys > Chionomys nivalis. The sequence goes on along the minus strand of NC_080108.1, from coordinate 38,666,592 downwards.
AAGTTCAGAACTACATAGGAAGAGCGACAATGTTCCCCTATCCAGGATACTTCACAAGAATGTTTGTGGTCCCTGGTCTGGTAAATACTTGGAATCCACAAATACAACCTCCTGCCCCCATCCTTTGCTCTTACCTTGACCAGCTTCTTTAATGAACTCGAGCCACCTTTGGCTGTCAACTCCCAGGACCAAGAGACACAAAATGATGGCAATGGAAGGCTTCATCCTGCTGTAGGGTCAGGGAAACACAAGGATGAACGTGCCATTTCATGGGGTGGAGGATGCTTCTATAATGTTGATCTGTGCTTGTATGTCAACACCAAATCCCACTGGATTTTATACAGAAATCCATACACATGTAGAGAGATGATGTAAGTGGATCCCAGGTAGTTTCTTGCTCCCCATTTCCACGTGTTTCATTCGACTCCCAGTGCCTGAGAGTTTGCAAATGGATCCCTAGCATAGAGCACTTTGCATTCTGATCTTGCCAACCAAAACCCGACTGTATAGGTATCTTCCGGAGAGGGATGTGGTGGCTTTATTGCCATCATAGGTCTCTGCAATCTATCTGTAGAAGGCTGACCCCACTGTTCCCTGAATTCACACAGAAGCAGACAACAAATCCCATGGCAACAGCACTGCCTCCTGTGACTTCTAATGCATCTGGTAGATTCAAGAGAGAGACCGAGCATGGAAACACAGCCAGTGAATGCTGGTGGAACAGAGTCTGCAAAGAGCAATGCTGGAAAGTTCTGACAACTCACCTGGGGCTGACAGTTCCTGCTGAGACCTCGGGTGAGCGGCTTGTGTTGCTCGCTGAGGAGATGTGGCTGGGGCTACCTATATATACTGTCACTTGGCTGGGGGGAAATCCCCTGTTTGATCTTGCATAATCCCACTTGGCCATAACTTAAGTTTCAGAACACAAAGATTTCTCTTGACACAGTTCAGCTTTCCCCAGATTGTGCAATCTACCTATGCTCAGAAATGCAGCATGTGGAGCTTCCAGAGTCTTCCTCATCCTGACTGGAAATAATCAAGGTAAGCACTTTCCATCAAATCATGCGGGGCCAGTGTCTAAGGAATGAGCATTAATATTGGAAAAAGAAATCTGAATATATAATAATCATGGGGGTGCATGGCAAATCCAAAGCCTGAGATTATGTCCTTTCAAACTACAGTTCAAAATTAAGCTGGGCCTGTTAAATAGGAGAAAGGACAGAAGAAATTGACTTTTGGCATCCACAGGGGTGAACTCAACACTGGAAAAGGACTTCTCCAGACTCAAGTGTGCTTATTCATGAGCAGTCACTAAGAAAGTTAATAAAGCAGATTAATTCAGATACTGTGATAAGCCAGGAACACAAAACAATAATACAGGAATTTGCTTCAAAGTCATGAAGAACTAAGACACCATAAGCAAGCGTGAGCAGGGCCCACAGGTTGTTAATTCTGCTACAGGGGTTCAGGCAGAAAGTGGCAAAGCACAGAACAGGAATGCTGGGAGAAAACATCAGGAAACAGCTGTTGGAGATGGAGCAGCACTAGGGGTTTGTGGTAGTTCACATATGACTCAGTTTACATCTGGAGTTGATTCTGACTTATGAGTCATTTGAGTTAAAGCTTGCCTGCTCTGCTTTTTCCAATAATATTGAGAACTGTGAGAGACTCCTGATTTAGCCCATGGGAAAGAGCATTTTGCCCATGAGAAAAGAACATTCTATCTAGTAGAAAGAATACGGCCGACGCCAAACCTCAGGAACATCAGGATAGAAAGTAAGGCTGCTTCTGAGCAGCAAGCGCTGTTAGAGAGGAGGCTGCTCACTCAAGGACCAGAATGGTCTTGTGCTTAGATACTGACTGACCATCTGTGCTGCGCAATTTTCTGCCTTTGCTTATAAGGTTGTTCTGAAATAAACTCTGGGCTGTTTGGCTGTTTCGGCATGACCAAAGAGACCTCCTGATTCTGTCCTGTGTTTCTCTCAGTTCCTTTCATCTGATATTTCCTTAGCCTTAGCATTCCCCCAATCCAGGACCCTAGCTGGCTTTGTAGCAGCGGCTCCTATAGATTCGCTATGTGAATTTATCTTATGACAAAGTCCATTCAGGTCATCTGGAGCTACAGTTTGTTTGGTATCCCTCCCCCATTCAAAAGAAAAAGGTGAGTGTGTTGGCTTCCTTGGAGAAGGAAGGGGTACAGCTACAACACTGTTGGTATGATGAGGGCATCGCATTTGTTTCTCTATTCTCAGGGACCCTGGACTGGAAGCCTGGGGACAGTGTTCACCCAGAAAGAAATAGCTCAGGGTTTGGTTCTTTTTTGCCTGATATTGTTTGTTACAAGAAGAGGGATGTGAATATTTCATTGAAGAGATGAGATGACGTAGACAAACCGTGCAAGCTAGAAGATGGTGAACCCTTGCCAGGAAGAAGGAATGATAGGCGAGGAGAAGGGAAGTGAAGAGCCTTTTGTTGGACTGCAAACCATGGGGCAGTATGGTGGGTGAGGAGGACTTTGGTAAAGCGGTGCAGGATGAAGCAAGTCAGGCAAGGCTGGGCACCATGTTTGAGAATATTTATCCTAGAGTAGAGCCTACTTTCTTAAAGGACCCAGTATCACCTGCCTATGGACAACACTGTCCCATTGGCCTATGACATTCCACGCCAGTCATTAATCAAGAAAATGCCCTACAATGCAAGGAAAAGTGACCCACACCTTGAATTCCAGCACTCAGGAGGATATTTGTGAGTTTGAAGACAAACTAGTCTATATAGTCAGTCCTAAACAAGATTACATGAGAATTTGCTTTGAAAGAGAGAGAGAGAGAGAGAGAGAGAGAGAGAGAGAGAGAGAGAGAGAGAGAGAGAGAGAGAGAGAACTTAATTCTCAATTGAGCCACTTCCCAGGTAATTCTAGCTTTTGTCAATTGAGAGAAGGTCAGCCAGAATGGAATGATAGGATAAAGTAAATTATTGTAAATTCTCAAAGAAATAATAAACAGTGACGGAAAAGAGAATACATTTCAGTCCGCTTGTCAGGCATGCTTACACACACACACACACACACACAGAGAGAGACAGAGAGAGAGGCACACACACAGTCATTCTTTTTGAAAATACTCAAAAACAATTAAGAAAAAACAATCATCTTAATAAGATGCATTTTCATTGAGTATGATATACAGGATCTGAATGATAAGAGACCACTGCCCTAGTCGAATTGGAACCATGTTCTTCCTGGCAGTGTGTACGTAAGTGTGCATCTTTTGGGCTTTGGTTTTTCACACTGTAAAGAAATACCATGTCCCACCGCTACACGGTATGTTTCTGATAACCTTCCCTGTTAGAAAACAGTACGTTTGTGGGTGTGGGCAGGGAGGAGAGAGAGAGAGAGAGAGAGAGAGAGAGAGAGAGAGAGAGAGAGAGAGAGAGAGAGAGAGAGAGAGAGAGAGAGAGAGAGAGAGAGAGAGAGAGGCAGAGGCAGAGGCAGAGAGACAGAAACATAACTGCTATACAGATATGTAGCCCTGGCTGGCCTCAAACTTGCAGTGATGCCCCTGTCTCTACTTCTGTGTGCTTTCTTTACAGGAATATGCCACCCCATTTGATATCAAAATATGCATTAAGTTTCATCATGGCTTTTCATCATCTACTCATACTGTTGCATTTTCACTTCTAAGAGAGTTGCAAAGCATTGCGGAAAAATCCAAAATGCTCTACGCCACAGTAAGACTTTCTCAATTGCTAGGATTTGAGCATGGAATTTGGTGTTGAATTACAGAGTCATCTCAAATTGACTCATTACCATATTCTGCCAACTAAAATTGGAATAAAACATTCATACATTGTACAGCTTCTAGACACTTCTCCAGATTTGTTGACTTCTGGAGAATACAGATGATTTGTTTTTGGTTTTTGTTTTGGTTTTACTGCTTTTATTGAGCTATATATTTCACTCCTCTCCCCTCCCTTCCTCTCCCCTCTCCTTCTTCTCTTTCCCATGGTCACCATGCTCCCAGTTTACTCAGGAGATCTTGTCTTTTTCTACTTCCAATGTAGATTAAATCCATGTATGTCTCTCTTAGGGTCCTCTTTGTTTTCTATGTTCTCTGAGATTGCGAATTGAAGTTGGTTTTTTTTTTCATGGCTTTAGAATACAGATGATTTCATTGCCATCTTTCAGCTCATGTTTGGAGAGCATCCACTCTTGAAAGAGGTAAAACAGCTGATGTGGGTACAAAGATGGCATACAGCAATACAGACATTTTTGTTCGTGGATGTTTTATAAATATATTTTCTCTGTAGGCAGGTAGGCCAACGTTATAAAGTGTACTGAATGTTAAAAGTAGCAATCTGTAACAATGTCAGAAACAACTGAACCCCCAGGTCCCTAGTCCTCTATCCCGCAAGCTCCATCCATCCTCTTCTCTTCTTTTTTCTTGTGCACCTGTTTCTGCTCCTTTGGAGTTAGTATTCCACCCAGGGGGCTGGCTTTGGCATAGCAGCTATTCGCTTATGACCAGTATCACTCTCTTCATCTGTGCACTTTTGTTCCTACAAACTATGCTGACATTCACTGGAAGAATGCCTTTGCATTGTGCATAAACTAATATGTTCATTCTTGCTCAGTTCTGCTGTGTCTCACTTCCCTTCTGGAAAGGAAGTAGAATTTGCTTAGATCAAAATACAGAGAAAATAAAATTAAGGAATTGTGACATCATAGGCATTTCTTACGAAAAATAGACCAATACTGGTTAGAATATTAGCTGAGAAATGCACAAGTGTGTATCTCTGTGTGTGTGTGCATGTGTAAATGCATTTGTGTGTCTTATTGTGACACAGGGTCTCACTTATCCCAGGCTGGCCTCAACTCACTATACATCCAGGGCTGGCTTTGAATTTTGCGTCTGTCAGCATCCAACTTCCCAGTGCTTGGATTATGTGTGCACCATCACCAGGTTTATACCATTTTAGGGATCCCTCTAGGGATTCGTGCATGCTATGCGGAGTTCATTTTGTCAGCTGAACTCTATTCCTAGTCCCCTGTTGAGTATCTAGGTTAGGACTCCCAAGAGTAGGGGGACGTTTTCTACAAGCATTGTTCTCTATATGAAAAGAGGTCACAGATAACAATGTCTGGAGTCAGACCATGCCCAGCATGTGACTGATAAGGCAGAGTGGTATCACTACACAGAAAAGCCTGAGAACAACGATAACAAAAACAGAGAGGCCCAGGTACTACCAGAAGATGTTGGATGTTGGGACACACATCTGATCTATATCAAGGAGGAAACTGGTGGTCAGCAAACCAGAGCACATTGAGAGCAAACTCTGCTTGCTGAGGAACCTGACAAGGTTGGCAATGCTTCACTAGCAAATGTCTGCTTGACAGAGAAGGTGATAGGGCTACTGGCTGGAAAAGATTGGGTGGGGCTGTGTAAGGGGCCTGCTGATAGGGCTACTGGCTGGAGCAGATTGGCTGGGGCTGTGTGAGGGGCCTGCATGGCTTTAGGCTGGTGCCACGTGGTCACAGCTCTTCCTCTACTCATCTTCTATGTAAGGATACATAGCAATTCTTTGCAGAAAATTTTTCTGAGAGTTCCCAATTTCCATCAACAAATTCCATCTGCAAAGGATTTGTTGGCCATTTCTAGCTTCTCTATAGTTCTTGTGGTTACTAAGGCCAAAGACATTCTATCAAGGGGAGTGAGATGTGGTTTGCAGCCTTATGCCCTCAGTGCAGACTGTGTAGCAGGCTCAGAACTTCTTAGGCAGGCCATGTTGTCTAAAGGAATTAGGGTTCTGGCACTTTGGTCCCATTACTCATTTTTCTGGGTAGACACTGGACTTTCTAGTCCATGGTTTCTCATTCCAAAATAATACCGGTTTAGGAGGCCTTGAAAGTATTTCTTGCTGGTGCTGAAATCAAAGGAAGGGAGACAGGATATGAATGCCAGAGTGAGACAGCCCCAGCTCAAAGGTCCCTCCTCCTCACCTATCAAGGAATGACCCAGAAAATACTGGAGGAGGAAAAACTTAGCCACAGGAAAGAGGAAATATCAGTCCCTTAGGGAAGGGCCTCAGCCTGCTTGTCCTTTTCACACCCTGTGACAAGATGGATTTGAGACCGCATCTTGGTGTTCACTGTTTCGTTGTGGGTGTTATCCATCCCCACTCCCCATCCTTTCCCTCCCTTCCTTGCTCTCCAGACCACCCAGACCCTGCAAGCACAGACAGTGGGAGAGGCCACAGGTAGGAACAGTGAGAGGCATGAAGCAGCAGGACCATCACCTGATTATTTAGCAGCCCAGATGCCCCCAGCTCCCCTCTGTTGAGCCTCAAAATTTCCCCGAGCAGAAAAGTATCTGTCTGAGTTTGGGTAGTTGGCTTCTAGATTGTCCCGATAGGCTCTCCACAAGTCCCAAGTCCCTATAAAAAAAAGGAAAGTTACAAAGGTCAGCCTGGGGTCATTGGAGAAGTAGAAAAATGCAAACTTTCTGTGGATTTCCACATTTCACCCCTTGACAGCTTAATCCTTAGAAATGTCCATGGAGGCGAGTGTATGTCCCTGGGATGTCTTCCATGGTGTTCATAAGCAGGGCACTTCTCCAAGGATTATTTTGACTTGGACAGATTGAGAGATGATTAGTCTTGGCTGTGTGTCATATAGATCTGTGTGTGCTACACAATGTAGGGGTGGACATGTCAAGTAAGAGAACCAAGAGGTGACACTGACATCATACAGGTAAGATCCAGGGACAGATTGTGCCACGAGAAGAGATGGAGAATGCATTTTAACCATGGCCACTAAGAAAAATACAACCAATAGTGTGTATTAACTACCTTTCTCATGCTGGTGATGAAATCCCTGACAAGCAACTTAGGGAACTGGGCGGTATTTTGTCTCCCAGTCTGAGGAGAACACGTGGTGGGGTGACCAGTGTAGAATACATGAGTAAACTGTGGTAATTCTAGGTTATGAAAATTTGAAAATTAAAACTTACCAGTCCAGGGCAGATTGTAGGGTCACTGGCAGTGAGGATTTATCCCTCCTGTTTGTTCTAACTTTTTGGAAACCATTCTCTCTGGCAGGATACCTTGCTCAGCCTAGACACAGGCTAGGGCCTTGGTCCTGTCTCGAAGCGATGTGCTAGAATGGGAAGTCCTCCTCCTCTGAGGAGTGGATGGCGGGAGGGCTAAAGGTGTGGGGGAGATGGAGGGAGCAGGTGAAGGGGACAGTGTGGGGAATGGTTTCGGCATGTAAAATGATAAAAGATAACTTTTTGAAAAGAAAATAAAAAAATTTACGTTTGTGATCCCTTTAAGAGTCCTAAAAGATTATCTTTCAAGATAAGCAATAAAGTATTTGGTACTTTCATTGTAACTGCAAAATGCAGCCTGTCAGTAAAGACCTGACTGGGAAGAATGTCTTGTTTGCCTACATGGTTAATCTATAACTAGTTATGTGAGCATGAATGTACCTTGGTTCTTGTGTTATTATGTTTTTCACTTGTGATACATGACATGATTAATCATGTAAAAATATGCTTTTTAATGTTTTAAATTTTTTTAATTTATTTTTTTTTAAAGAAAACAAACTATCTTTTTCATTACACATACCAATCCAAGTTTCCACTCTCCCTCCCTCCCTCCCTCCCTCCCTCCCTCCCTCCCTCCCTCCCTCCCTCCCTCCCTCCCTTCCTCCCATTCTCTCCACATACCCCCCATCCCACCTCCATCCACTCTTCAGAAAGGGTAAGGCACATTGCTTTGGGGAAGGTCCAAGGCCCTACCTACTCTATATAGGCTGAGCAAGGTATCCATCTAACGATAATAGATCCCCAAAAGCCAGTACATGCAGTAGGGATAAAACATGGTGAAACTGTCCCTTAGTCTGTCCCAGCCATTCAACTGTCAACCACATTCAGAGAGACTAGTTTAGTCTGATGCTGTTCCTTCCCAGTCTGGCTGGAGTAGGTGAGCTTCCATTAACTCAGGTAGACTAATTCAGTGGGTGAACCCATCATGGTCTTGACCTCTTTGTTCGTATTCTCATTCCTCCTACTCTTCAACTGGGCTTTGGGAACTCAGTCCAGTATTCTGATGCTGGTCTCTGCCTCTGTTTCCATCAGTTACTGAATGAAAGTTCTATGGTCATATTTAAGATATTCATCAGTCTGACTACAGGCCAAAACCAGTTCAGGTCCAATCTTGTCTACTGCCTAGGGGCATAGCTGTGGTCCACAAAATCCCTTGTGGATTCCTGGGAATTTCTCTAGATCCTGGTTTCTTGCTAGACCCATAATGGCTCCCTCAATGAAGACTTCTCTTTCCTTGCTCTCATCTCGGTCTTTATCTCAACTATCTCATTCCCTCAAGTTCTCCTCCCCCTCCTCTTCTCCCCTCCTCTTCCCCTTCCAACCTCCCTTCTCTCCCATGCTCATGCTCCCAATTTTGCCAGATGATCTTGTCTATTTTGACTTTCCAGGAGGATCTATGTATGTTTTTCTTAGGGTTCACCTTATTACTTAGCTTCTCTAGATACATGAATTGTAAGTTCAATATTCTTTGTTTATACCTAGTATCCACTTAAGATTGAGTACATACCATATTCATCTTTTTGGATGTGGGTAACCTCACTCAGGATAGTGTTTTCTACTTCCATTCATTTGCATGCAAATTTCAAGATGTCATTGTTTTTTTACTGCTGACTAGTATTCTAATGTTTAAATGTGCCACATTTCCTTATCCATTCTTCGGTTGAGGGGCATCGGTTGTTCCCAGGTTCTGGCTTTACAAATAATGCTACCATGAACATAGTTGAACAAATGTCCTTGAAGCATGATTGAGCATTTTTGGGTATATGCCTAAGAGCGATATTGCAGGATCGTGAGGTAGTTAGATTCCCAATTTTCTGAGAAACCATCTTACTGATTTCCAGAATGGTTGTGCAAATTTGCATTCCCACCAGCAGTGGATGAGTGTTCCCCTTACTCCACATCCTCTCCAGCATAAGCTATCATTGGTTCTTTTGATCTTAGCCATTCTGACAGGTGTAAGATGCTATTTCAGAGTTGTTTTGATTTGCATTTCCCTAATGGGTAAGGATTTTGACCATTTCTTTAATGTCTTTTGAACATTTGAGATTTATCTGTTGAGAATTTCTGTTTACTTCTGTACCCCATTTTTTCATTAGGTTATTTAGAATTTTGATGTCTAATTTCTCGAGTTCTTTATATGTTTTTGAGGTCAATCCTTTATCTGATGTGGGGTTGGTGAAGATCTTCTCCCATTCATTATGCTGCCTTTTTGTCTTATTGACTGGGTCCTTTCCTTTACATACACCTCTCAGTTTCAGAGGGTTCCATTTGTTGATTATTGATCTCAGTGACTGTGCTACTGGGGTTATATTTAGGAAGTGGTCTCCTATGCCAAAGCATTGAAGGCTACTTCTTACTTTCTCTTCTTTCAATTCAGTGTGGTCAAATTTATATTGAGGGTTTTGATCCACTTGGATTTGAGTTTTGTGCATGGTGATAGATATGGATCTATTTTTATTCTTCTACATGTTGACATCCAGTATGGCAGCAACATTTCTTGAAGATACTTTCTTTTTCCATTGTATAATTTTAGCTTTTTTGTCAAAAATTACCTGTTCATAGGTGTATGGATCAATATCTTAAATTTGATACCATTGGTCAACCTCTCTGTTTTCATGCCAATACCATGCTGTTTTCCTTATGACAGCTTTGTAGTAGAGTTTGATATCAGGGATGGTGACACCTCTGGAAGTTCCTTTATTGTACAGGATTGTTTTGGCTATCCTGGGGTTTTATTGTTGTCTTTTTTCCATATGAAATTGATTATTGTCATTTCAAGGTCTATGATAAATTTTGTGGGGATTTTGATGGTGCTTGCATTGAATCTATAGATTGCTTTTTGTAGGATTGCCATTTTTATGATTTTGTTCCTACCTATGGAAGAACATGGGAGATCTTTCCATTTTCTGGTATCTTTTTCAATTTCTTTTCAAAGACTTAAATTTATTGTCGAATAGGTCTTTCACTCTTTGGTTACTCTTACCTCCAAGATATTTTATATGATTTGTGGCTATTGGGAAAGATGATGTTTCTCTGATTTCCCTCTCAGCTTCTTTATTATTTGTGTATAGGAGGGTTACTGGTTTTTTTTTAGTTATTCTAGTATCCTGCTGCATTACTAAAGTTATTTATCAGCTTTAGGAGTTCCCTGGTAGAGTTTTGGGGGTCAGTTACCTATACTATCACATCATCTGCAAATAACAAATGTTTGACTTCTTCCTTTACAATTTTAATCCCTTGATCTCCTTTTCTTGTCTTATTGCTATAGCCAGAACTTCAAAAACTATCTTGAAGAGATATGAAGAGAGTTGACAGCCTTGTCTGTTCCTGACTTTAGTGGAATTGCTTTTAGTTTCTCTCCATTTAATTTGATGGCTGTTGGCTTTCTGTATATTGCTTTTATTATTTTAGATATGTTCCTTGTACCCCTGATCTCTCCAAGACCCTTATTATGAAGGGGTATTGAATTTTATCAAATGCTTTTCAGCATCAATGATTATATGATTTTTTTCTTTCAGTTTATTTATATGATGGATTACACTGATAGATTTTTATATGTTTAACCATCCTTGCATCTCTGGGATGAAGCTGACTTGATAATGGTGGATGATCTTTTTATGTGTTCTTGGATTTGGTTTGCCAGTATTTTTTTTTTTTGAGTTCTTTTGCATCTATGTTCACGAGTGAGATTGGTCTATAATTCTCTTTCTTTGTTGAATCTTAGTGTGGTTTTGGTACCAGGGTAACTGTAGCCTCATCAAAAGAGTTTGGCAATGTTCCTTCTGTTTCCATTATGTGGAACACTTTGAGGAGCATAAGCTACTCTTGGAAGTTTGGATAGAATTCTAAACTAAAACCATCTGTCTATGGGCAGTTTTTGGTTGGGAGGCTTTTGATGACAGCTTCTATTTCCTTGCAGTTTATAGATCTATTTAAATTGTTTACCTGGTATGATTTAATTTTGGTATATGGTATCTACCTAGAAAATTGTCCATTTCATTTACAAATTGCAATTTTGTGAAGTACAGGTTTTGTAGTATGACCTAAGGATTCTCTGAATTCACTGAATTCTCAGTTTCCGTTTTTATGTCCCATTTTCATTTTTGAATTTTTCAATTTGGAGTTTCTCTCCCTGCCTTTTGCATTGTTTGAAGAAGGGTTTTTCTATCTTGTTTATTTTTTCAAATCTGTTTTATTGATTCTTTGTATCGTTTTCTTTGTTTCTATTGTATTGGTTTTAGCCCTAAGTCTGATTATTTCCTGTCAACTCCTCCTGGGTGCATCTGCTTCTTTTTGTTCCAGAGTTTTTAAGGTATACTGTTAAATCGGTAATGTGGACTTTCTCCACTTCCTTTATGTAGGCACTTAGTGCAATGAACTTTCCTCTTAGCACTGCTTTCATATTGTCCCACAGGTTTGGGTACGTTGTGTCTTCATTTTCATTGGATTCTAGGAAGTCTTAATTTCTTTCTTTCTTTCTTTCTTTCTTTCTTTCTTTCTTTCTTTCTTTCTTTCTTTTCTTTCTTACTTACTTTTTTACTGTGAAAAAAGAAAAGAAAACCCAGCCCACACAGCTCTAGTAAGTCTGTATACATATTTGCCAACTGTACACACGGAATGACCTGAATGAAGGTTCTAAATATTTCCACGTGCAATGTGTGATTAAAATTACAATAGGAGCCATATAAGGGATGGTTGATACTCAGATGACATCATCCCAAAGATGAAGTAGACTGTAAGTTGAAACCATGAGGATGCCTTGCTGGTTTTCCCCAACAGCGCCCAGTCTACTCTTCAAAGCCGATTGGAAAAAGTGTGAAGGTGTCAAGGTCTGAACATAAGAGAAATGTTGGCTAGCAGAGATAGATTTGGAGTTAGCAGACATTTTGAATTATCCTTAATAATAAGTGTTTATAAGAAAGAATTTTTTTTTCAAAGATGATATCCAGCATGCAGATGTGGGTGTTGTGCCAGAGACATCATCAGGGGTATAGTGTTTGTTTCAACATTTGAGGTTCTGAGTAACATAAAATCATATAAAGCACCCAAAAGCTCATTCAGAAGTGCTTGTAGGCTACCTCTGCCTTCAGTGATCCTTGAATACAGGACAGTGTGTTCAAGTTTTATCCTAAGGAATGGGATTCATGTGTGAGACAGTCACACTCAACTCATTCCTTCCGTCATGATCATGACCATCCGAGGACAGACGCTGTTGCACAGGGAAGAAACAATCTATGTCCAAGTCCATTTCTCTGAAAGAGCCCGTAGGTCTACAGTAGGCCTACAAGGGTCTGCAGGATTGATTCAAGGACCAGCACCCAGGACACAGCAGCCCTCAGCCACTTCTATGACTACTCCAGCTCTCTATTTCAGAACCCTATGAGTGTACTGCTTCCTGGAAAAGATGGCCCACCCCTTGAAAGATGAAAGGTGGCTCACAGAAATTCTAGGATGGGTGGCTTAGTTTGAAAGAAGGTCAGGGGTCACAACACTCCAGCTTCAGGCAGCAAAAACCTGGACATTGTCCCTATGGTGTCCTGTCATGCTTATCCCCAAGGGAAATTTCTGTTACAAAACACCAGAGAACCTGTCCAGGAAAGGCCTTGACCCTGATTTCCCATCACAGATTATAAAATCCAGCTACATAGATTTGGAAACAGCATGGTCCTGAGGTAATGGGACACTTTGTTTCTTGGGTTTTTAAACCTACAGGGACTTCAGCTAAGCCCTAAATTGATACTGTGGGAGACATTGAATGTCATGCAAAAGAAGAGCTCGTGACTAAAGGAAAGGGCGGGATGCAAGGGGCCCATTTATGTTCACTCACAATCCCAGTGGGATTCACAGTCTAGGAAACTGAGCATCAGTGGATCTGTGCTTCTGTTCTCCTGGCACTGCACAATGCCCCCATGGGGTGCTCTCCTGCACTCATGCATTGCCGAAGGAATGTTGTGGGGTGCCCATCAGAGAAGATTACAAGATGCAGGATTAAGCTAAGAGAAAGTCTTTATAAAAGAAGGGTGGGTTGGTGCATTCTCTTTTTTTCTTTTTTTTATTCATTGTTATTGAGCTCTACATTTTCCTCTGTTCCCTCCCTGTCTCTCCCCTCTCCTTCAACCCTCTCCCAAGGTCCCCATGCTCCCAATTATTCAGGAGAGCTTGTCTTTTTCTACTACCCATGTAGATTAGATCTATGTATATCAGCACTTGGAAGGCAGACCAGGTGGATCTCAGTAAGCTTGTGACCAACCTGCTCTTCATAGTGAGTTTCAGAGCTGGAAAGTGAAACCCTTTCGTGATAAGAAGAACCTGTCTCATGAAAAAGCAAAATCTAAAGATGAAGGAAATAGGTCTTTGTTAGCTAACCTGTGAGTACACTTGGTTTTGGGATCCCTTTGAAGCTCCAAGCCATCCTCAAGGTCAGTACAAATACCAGGTTCTGGGTCAAAATTCTTTAGCTATTTAGCAAGAACTGTTAGCTAGGGGCAGAAATAGAGAAATCAAAAGGCAAGGTCAATACATTTAGAGACTTTCCCAGGACTATGGACTCTGATGGATTAGTTACTTTTTTTTGATTTGGTAGGTGATGCCAGCAATGTGGTGAGTTGTTATGGCCTGAATGGAGCTTCCATCATGGATGCACTTGTGCCAAGGCCTGTGAGCCTAGTGTGAGACAGGGATGTGTTCTGAGAGGCACAGATTCATAGTTTCTGTGTGTTGCTATAAAAAAATATCTTAAACAAAGAAAGTAATTAAAGAAAATTAATTTTACTTATGATTCCAGAGGAATAAGAATCCATCATTCCTATTGGCTGAGGTGTGGGTGAGCCAGCCCTGATATTCTGTGTATGGGAGAATGACCCCCCCCATTAATCATCTTCATATGGAGGCATGGGTGGCAGGAAAATACCCCACCTCACACCCATCAACTCCTGATTTCAGGTGGAAGAGCCTGCTCCGAGGTCAGAATAGTGAGAAATGCCATGTCCCTCATCACCTGCAGTACTTGGCAGAGTAACCCCTACACCTCACCTGGGCAACACAGCAGAACTGGACCTGAAGATGCAGATGTAGGTGAACTGACCCTGAGGACTTCAAACCAGGAGAACTGGCCCCACTCCTTGCTCATTGCTCCAAGGGGTGAAATAGCAAGGACAACGCTGGAGAGCTCCCTCTGGTGGTGAAGACGGGGAAGAGCTGGCATTCTGACCAACCCTGCAATTACACAGGCCCAGAACCAGGGTTGTGTTGGCCTGCCTAAAGGTTCACCCCATCTGTGACCTGCTGGAGCACAGGAGAGTGACTGGGTGTTCCTGCAGACACAAGGCTTCAGGATTTCTAGGACGCAACAACAGGATGATGACCCAGTGTCAATGGTGAAGCAGAGACCTGGGACCTTGACCTAGACTAGCGATTCCTTGCGATGAACACACGCTTGCAGCATTGTATGGATAAAGGGGTTAAGGCTCACTGTCACACAAGAGCTCCCAGGACTGGATTTTCCTTTCTTATTTCCTATCCTTTTTTCTTCAATTTTGCTTCATTTTGATGGTGGGGAAGATGGGTTGGATTTGAAGGCATGCATGATGAAAAAGATCCCAACAGAGGCAGAGGCTTGGTGATGTGGATGTCTTCCTTACAAGTTCACATGTTAGAAATTTATCCCCAGTTTCTGGTGGCAGTGGGCTGTGGTGGTTTGGATGCCAAATGCTGGCTTTAACGTCTTTGTGGGAAGAGAGAGGGACCTGAGCTACCAGGCTTGAGCTGTCTCAGAGTGTAGTGTTCTCAGAGGGGATGTGATACCACACCAACCCCAGGGTCCAGATTCCACCATTGGACATCACAGCCTATAGCATCAGGAACTAAATACACTTCTACATTTTATAAAGTTTCCAGGTGTTCATAGTAAATACAGCAACAGAAAACACACTTAAACTTTATTTACTTAAAAATAGATTTATCTCATTGTATATTTCCATGTCCCGGCCTCTGTGTGTGTACCTGTGTATGTGTGCCTGTGTGTGTGTGTGTATGCGTATTTTATTAAGACACAGGGATGGATAAGAAAATGTGGTACATTTACACAATGGAGTACTACACATCAGAAAAAAATAACAGCATCTTAAATTTTGCAGGCAAATGGATGGAGGTAGAAAACATCATTTTGAGTGAGGTAACCCAGGCATCACATGTACTCACACATAGGTGGGTTTTAAACATAAAGCAAAGAAAACCAGCCCACAGATCTCGATGCCAGAGAACCTAGACAACAATGAGGACCCTAAGGTGTCCTCAGAAGCATGTGAAGTGCAGGACTGATCTGTGGGAGCAAGAGGCATTTTTATTGAAAGTGTGGGCTACTGTGTCAGCATGTACAATCACTCACACGCTCTGCAATTATTATACAACATGCAATTCCTCAGACTCCCCACAACAACAGATACTTAACTTTCTTCCAAACATTATGTGCATTTGCTCTTATCAGTCCCTGTATTAGAAAACTCTCTATCCAGAACTCTTGTGGCAATGGGAAGAAAACCCATGGCTGTCACAGGTTAGGTGAGTCCTCTGTCACTCACCTAATTCTACCTAGAGCCAAGGCTCTGGCCCAGAGCAGCCTTTATGAACAGAGAGAGCACGGCCTTTGGGCTGAACTCCTACTGACCCCGCATCCTGCTCTAAGCTGCAGTAGCACCAGCTGTCCCTGAGTCTACCAGAGCAGTGATTCCCTCATCCTTTAAATGGGGAACAAAACGGGAACTGCTATCCTAGCGTATTATGATATATCAGTGAGAACCTTTGCAGCCACTGGATGGATTTTTGCACAACAGTTTAATGTGGTAGACATTTAAATTATTAATATTATAGTGTCATAAACATTTTAAGTAAATGACGATCAATTATCTACTCTGCAAAGATTTCCAAGGTTGTTTATATACTTCAGAGAGCCTAAAATGACGTTTGTTTTTATTTAAATTGAGACAGGGTCTGCTTTGTTAAGAAAATTACCTTAATTAATACTTTTCATATGACATGGTGCTCCATTTAAGATTCTCTTTTTCTCACATTTTAGCTCACCTCAAATTGGAATGTGGTTGACAATTCATAATGTACAATGATGACTGCTAACACCTAAAAGCTATTTTAGTACACAAGGTAGAATGTTATAATGCAGACCATGATGTGACATGTGGCTGATATTCCTAGGCTTTCAAGATTGATTTTCATAAATGCTAGTTCTAAATTACGAAAGATAACAGCTGTGGGCATGAAAATCTTTATTTTGCTTTTTAAGAAACTTTAAGAAAAGGAAGCTTGTGGTCCTGATTTCCTTGCTCATGTTCTCCTTCCTTCTGCTCCTCATTTGGACCTTAAGAGTTCAGACCGTTGCTCCAAATTGAGTCTCTGTCTCTACTTCGATCCCTCGCCAGATGAAGGTTCTAAGGTGATATGTAAGATATTCATCAGTATAGGATAGGGTCATTTCAGGTTCCCTCTCCTCAGTTGCCCAAGGTACCAGCTGGGGACATCTCCCTGGACACCTGCGAACCCCTCTAGAGTCAAGTCTCTTGCCAACCCTAAGATGGCTCCCTTAGTTAGGATATATACTTCGCTGCTCCCGTATCCACCCTTCCTGTATCCCAACCATCCAAATCCCCCAAGCTCCTCCCATCCTCTCCTTCTCACGTTTCTCATCCCATTTCCCCTTTGCCCCATGCCACCTCACCCGCAAGTTCCCAGTTTTTGCCCTGCAATCTTGTCTACTTCCCCTCTCCAGGCGGATGACTATACGATTTTCTTTGGGTTCACTTTCTTATTTAGCTTCTCTAGGGTCACAAATTATATGCTCAATGTCCTTTATTTATGGCAAGAAACCGATTATTAGTGAGTACATCCCATGTTCCCCTTTTTGGGTCTGGGATACCTCACTCAGGATAGTGAGGGATGCACCCACCCACTGTGACAGTGGAACTGATTTATTGGGAGCCCACCAAGGCCAGCTGGTCTGGGACTGAATAAGCAAGGGTTGAAACTGGACTCTCTGAGCATGGCGGACAATGAAGGCTGATGAGAAGCCAAGGACAATGGCACTAGGTTTCGATCCTAATACTTGAACTGGCTTTGTGGGAGCTTAGCTTGCTTAGACGCTCACCTTCCTGGACGTAGATAGAAGACCTTCATCTTCCCGCAGGGCAGGGAATTTGGGCTGCTCTTCAGTATCGAGAGGGAGGGGGAATGGTGTGGGGGGAGAAGAAGAGGAGTGGAGATAGGGGGAGGGGAGTGGGGGGAGGAGGAAATATTTGGGAGGAGGGGAGGAAAATGGGAAACGGGGAGCAGGTGGAAATTTTAATTAAAAAAGAATAAAAATAAAGAAAGAAAAGAAAAGGAAGCTTGGGTTCAAATAAGTAAGTGTGCCTCACTTTTGACACTAGCTAGATTCACAGAATATATAGAAATCAGATATTTGCCATGCTGATGTCAGTATCTAGTAACAGTTTCACAAGGGAGATTTAGGACACTGTGGGCCACCTTGAGTTGGGCTTGAATTGGAAAAGCAAGATGAGCTTGCTGCTTTGTCAGTTATGAAACTTCTAGTAAGCTTTTTAGAATACTCTGTTCTTCTGGTGTCCCTGATCATGGGGAGGGAGTATAATAGAGATATTTCACTGTGGCTGAGCATCCCACTGCCATTTATTTTCTGTATTTTGCAAATTATGAGTTTTCTGTTAACAACACCGCACTCCACAAAAGCCTGATGACTGGAGATCTGAGCTACTACATGAGAGTAAACATAACAACTTGGCGGCAGCTTGGGACTCTGTCCATTTATCGTAAGAGTAGAGGCTCACCCATAGGGTCAGCAAGCTCTACAACTAATGCTCATGGCCAGGTTTACAGTACTTTTTCAGTTAAATTAATTAAACAGTAAGAAAAATCATACACATGAATATACGGATATTTTGGAAAAACCATGGAAGCCCTTCACAGAACAAAGAGACAGCTAGCATGAGATGCAGCAATCAACTCCTGGTCACAGATCCAAGGGACACAGAGCCAGAAGCTCAAAATTGGTTCACGTGTCCGCAGCTGTGCCATTCACAATAACCAAGGAATGGGAATCACCAAATGTCTGTCTGCTGGTGAACAGGAAAGACATGGAACAGCAACACACTGGGAAACTCCTCAGCCATCTCAACCTCCGGTTACAAAATGAGACACAGCAAATACGGAACATATTTGTTGAAATTCTCTTCAGAAATAACAGTAATTTATAGCTTAAATTGTGCTTTCTACTAATATCCCTCTTGTTCTTGTTCATCACAGCGATAACTACACTGCATCCCGTGTCAGTTCTAATGCAGATGTGCAGGGTAAAATCTGGTTCCTTTATAGATTGAAAATGGTAGTGGGAGATCTGAATCCCCACCAGAAACCATAGTGCAACAAGGCTCACACTATTTCTACCGTCAAAGACATAAAGAAACAGGTCGTGAGAGAGAACAGGCTAATGGGGGAATACACAAATGTCACTATGGGGGTCATTTAATCCAAATCACACTTGAGTGTGAGTTTCAACATACAGCTTGCACAACAGTGTACCCATTCATGTTACTATGGCTGCCTTGAAAATTTACTTCCCTTGAAGTTCTCATTCCAAGATTTGAATCAGGTTTGGCCAGAATTTGCCCTTTCACCCACAAGGGAAGGTGATATCCTGAGCAGAGGGAACAACTTCTCAGAATAATGACACAGGCCACTCTGTGCCCAAATATTTCCACATAGAACCCGTGTTCTATCTCTGATGTCCAGCTTCATCCACGAGAGTTTGTACAGGACAGAGCAATATGACAAGACTTAGGACCTCGCAATGGCCACTCCTTCACCTGCTGTAAAAGCCTGTCCTTCCATCAGGCGCTCTGACTTCCCACAATCTCCAAATGACACCCAGAACTCCTCATGATCATGAGTCACGTAACATGAGGAACTAAATGAACGCAAAAATCAGAATAATCCCAACCATCCCATTCCCTCAAGCTCTCCCCATCCTCCCCTTCTCACTTTTCTCTCCCCATCTCCCTTTCCCCCATCCCACCCCACCCCCCAGTTCCCAATTTTTGCCCAGCAATCTTGTCTACTTCCAATATCCAGGAGGATACCTGTATGTTTTTCTTTGGGTTCACCTTCTTATTTAGCTTCTCTAGGATCCCGAATAATAGGCTCAATGTCCTATATTTATGGTTAAAAACCAATTATGAGTGAGTACGTCCCATGTTCATCTTTTGGGGTCTGGGTTACCTCACTCAGGATAGTGTTTTCTATTTCCATCCATTTGCATGCAAAATTCAAGAAGTCATTGTTTCTTATGGCTGAGTAGTACTCTAATATGTATATATTCCACACTTTCTTCATCCATTCTTCCATTGAAGGGCATCTAGGTTGTTTCCAGGTTCTGGCTATTACAAATAATGCTGCTATGAACATAGTTAAACAAATACTTTTGCAGTATGATAGGGCATCTCTTGGGTATATTCCCAAGAGTGGTATTGCCGGGTCCTGGGGTAGGTTGATCCCAAATTTCCTGAGAAACCGCCACGCTGCTTTCCATAGTGGTTGCACAAGTTTGCATTCCCACCAGCAATGGATGAGTGTATCCCTTACTCCACATCCTCTCCAGAAAAGGCAATCATTGGTATTTTTGATTTTAGCCATTCTGACAGGTGTAAGATAGTATCTCAAAGTTGTTCTGATTTGCATTTCCCTGATCGCTAAGGTGGTTGAGAATGCCCTTAAGTGTCTTTTGGCCATTTGAACTTCTTCTGTTGAGAATTCTCTGTTCAGTTCAGTGCCCCATTTTTAATTGGGTTAATTAGCATTTAAAGTCTAGTTTCTTGAGTATATCTTAATTAAGGGAGCCATTTTAGGGTTGGCAAGAGCCTTGACTCTAGAGGGATTCCCAGGGGTCCAGAGAGATTTACCCAAATAGGTCCTTGGGCAGCTGAGGAGAGACAGCCTGAAATGGCCTGATACTATAGCCATACTAACGAATATCTTGCATATCACCATAGAACCTTTATCTGGCAATGGATGGAGATAGAGACAGAGACCCACATTGGAGTAATAGACTGAGCTCCGAAGGTCCAAATGAGGAACATAAGGAGGGAAAACATGAGCAAGGAAGTCAAGACCGTGATGGGGGCACCCACCCACTGAGACGGTGGGAGTGATCTATTGGGAGCTCACCAAGGACAGCTGGACTGGGACTGAAAATGCATGGGATAAAACTGGACTCTCTGAATATGGTGGACAATGAGGGCTGCTGAGAAGCCAAGGACAATGGCACTGGGTTTTGATCCTACTGCATGTACTGGCTTTGTGGAAGCCTAGCCTATTTGGATGCCCACCTTCCTAGACCTGGATGGAGGAGGGAGGACCTTGGACTGCCCACAAGGCAGGGAACCCTGACTGCTCTTTGGACTGGAAAGGGAGGGGGAGGGGAGTGGGGTGTGGGGAGTGGGGGGAGGGAAAAGGGAGGCAGGGAGGAGGCGGAAATTTTTAATAAAAAAATTTAATAAGAAGAAAATGAAAAAAATCTGTTAGAGATATAGCAAATGATATAAAACTGTACTTTCAAGGACAAACTCAGAAGTCAAACAGTGAGGTAAAGTAAATCAAGCGAGAGAGTAAAAACAGTAAAGAATAAAGTTGCTCTAAAAACATGAAAAAAAACCAGAGTAACTCCCATAAAACAACCTCATGGCAGAAGCTGGACACTCTGTTGGCAAGGACAGAGCCAAGCAAATTCAGTCGAACATTTAAAGCTTTTCATGATCATCTGCTGAACTTTGCAACATTCTGAACCCCTGTAGAAAATGTACAGTGGCCCCATTATCAGGAGTGCCCAGCAATCTCCAACACTGGGTATCAGTCACGTTTCCCATCCCCCATCCCTCCATGAGAACACTGGAAACATGGTGGTTGAGAGACCGCAGCTCCGGCACAGGAGAAGAATGGACATGACAAAGAGTCCCTAGTCAGAAAAGTGCTGACAAAAACAGTTCCCAACACTGCACACACACACGTGCACGGGGAGAGTGGCTGGAAACATACCTGGACAGTGAGATCATTTACAAACACTTTACCAGGTGTCAGGTCCACTTAGGATGGGACAAGTTAAAGCATGCGCCTCCAGGATTCTATGCACCTCACACTGCACTCTGCCTGCAGGGTCCTCCAGGATTCTCTGCACCTCACACTGCACTCTGCCTGCAGGGTCCTCCAGGATTCTCTGCACCTCACACTGCACTCTGCCTTCAGGGTCCTCCACGGAGATGCGGTCATGCTCTGTGTTTATCCCCCATTGTGTTATTTATTTCTGTAAGTTCCTTATAAACTAAGGGCCGCTGAGGCAAAGACTCAGCTAATAATTCACAGGGCACTACATGCTAAGAGATTATTAGTGCAGACAGGTAAGGTAGAGAACAAGGTGTGTTTTTTTAAAGCCAGATACAGGGACAGAGGAATGTGCCTTGCAGGTGAGTGCCGGCAATAAACCAGAATCTGAGATGATGAGGAAGAGTGTGGGCTCAGATATCTGAAATGAGGAAACAGCATTGTCGATCGTGCTTCTCTCAAGCAGAAACCTCAAAAAGACTGAGGGCTGACAGACCATGTATGCAGGTGATTCCCATGGAGGTGTCTCTGTGAAACACTTCCATCTAGTACCCCTAATTTAAGTGTTTCCAAAGATGCTTGACACAGTTTGGGAGAGAATAAGGAGGGACCAAGCTGGGAAGTAACTGAGGCCATGATGCCCTTTGAGATTCCCAGAATGCAGTGAGGTGAGCCTTCTGTGATGTCACAGGTAAAGTCCTGCCTAGGAACAGCAGTGTTCTCCTCCTGAAGAGAACACAGTATCCACCAAGGAGGACTGGGATTCGAAGCCAGCCCAAATGTCTGGGTAAGTTTGGGCTGTTTTCCAGGAGGGACAATACCTGAAATTCAGCACATGAGTGACTCACTCAGCGTGAGGCACTTCTTCATTGGAACATTAAATATGGAGACTAAACAGATTGAGGGACTGGAAATGTTCCTGCCCAAGGATAGTTCATTCTAAGCAGGACGAGAAAGGGATGAGAAGTCTCACAGCAGTAAGCCTAGCCCCCAACGACCACAGGGAGAGAAAACGTCCTCTCACCAGAGACAGGGGCCTTGGAAGGAAGCTGCACAGGTGTCTCTGAACCAGGTAAGGAAGGAGGAACATTGCAGTTCCCATGCCCACATTAGCCCTTCACTCAGAGCTTGTCCAGGGAAGGGGAAAAGCATCTAGGATACTGATGTCGGCTTCACTAAGGACTTCTGTTGTACCAATGTCTTCATTTGTACTCATAGCTGATACAGTCGCAGAACAAACATTACTGTCACTGTCATAAGAAACATCATGGCAGACTCTACCCTCTAATTCTCTCCTGTACACGGTTTTCACCTTCATGTGTGCTCATGTCTGCAGGTTTATATGCTAGGTAGGAGATAGAGAGGACACTGAATGCTGTCCCATCGCTTCCCTACCAATATCCACATTGTTGTAAGAGTCAGGGTGATCTTCTAGTCAGACTTTGTTAATAACGATGACCTCACCACATGGGACAGCCTTCTACTCTGCTGGGACAGTGTGCTCAGCACAGTGTGGGAAAGCATGGCTGTTCCTCAAGCTATACTCAGACAGAGAGGAAGAAGCTGGACAGAGGTGTGGTCAGGCCTCTGTTACCTCATAAAATATCCAAGGAAAAGGCTGTACAGTTGATGGGAGGGAATCCTGTGTCTATGGGAGTAGACTGGATTCCAGAAGGAATCGCAGGTATTCTGTGAGGTTTGAGGGATGGAGACATGCATGCGGGATATCTGTGAATATGGATTAATTAAACATCATTTGCTATACTGGGAAGTAGAGAATGAAAAAGGTGTGAGGCACAATGTGGTTTTGAGGGTCCTCTTTCTTTCAATTCAGCGTTTCCCTGTGTAGCTTTGGAGCCTGTCCTGGAAATAGTTCTTGTAGACCAGGTTGGCCTCAAACGCACAGAGATCCACCTGTCTGGGTGCTGGTATTAAAGGTGTGTGCCACCACTGCTCGGCCAAGGTGCCTTTTAACAGGACCTGTGCCATAGCAGTAGAAACGATTTATCTATTGTGATATAAGCTGAGGAACTTGAAAACAAGGATTCATGGAGATGACACCCACAACTCACCAGAGAATGAGGTCCAGAGATGACATCACCCAAACTGTACAACTGACTGATGCAGGATGAAGCCTGTGGTTGTGCTCTAAGTCCTGGCAACTGTCAGCTATGGCAGCCCACAGTGTCCAGGGCATGTGGGAAATGCTTCACAGACAACCACTGTAGGGGTCTGAGGGACTTTGTGTCTTCCCATCATTAATCTTCTCATTTCTAACTACGGATTGTCCTCTTGACCACTATGACTGAAGTTAGAGACAGGATATGAAACAGAACTAAGGCCATCTTCCTAACCCCAACCCCTGCCCACTATGGACATTTATATTTAAATGCTATGTTATACCATGTATGATCTGGATATGTGTGTGTTTATATGTACATATGTATGAGGGCATGTGCCTTCGGGTTACCAGCATGCAAGTAGGTGTAGGAGCAAAGACCTGAATGATGGTGACAGGGGCTCAATGTAGTTCTTGAGGTATCCTGATCTAACACACAGGAATCCTAGTAAGAAGCCAAAAGAGCAGTGAGTACAAGCCTGTCTGCAGAGTGACATGCCACACAAAATATCCAGGACAGAAACCTATACACAGCAGAAAGAAAAGGTCTAGAGATGACCTGGTCTAAGACCCAAGGGTAGACCCCACAGAAGGTTAATGATCAACAGCGCACAGCAACAGCTGTGACAATCCCTCGGGAGGCAGGAGCAGCACGAGGAGGACAGGAAGTGCTTCACTGGGACCTTCTCCTAGGCTTCTCCAGATGTGAACTTGCCTGGAAACAACCATCTTTATTCAGGTCCCAGGCCTTCACTACTGGGCCATATGTAGTTAGATCACACTCTCAACATTGACTTTTTACACTTGTATTTTCATTTAGAAACTTGTGTTACTCTATCTGTTAGCTGTGCATGAACCTCATGTTCATGTGAGGGATACTGTGTGAGTTCTTTATTTCTACTAATCTACACCTGTACTCTTTGAGAAAAGGTGAAATCAGCTGAGGCAACCACTACCTGTGTCAGGACTCCTGGTTCCAAACTTCAACAGGAGGAAGCTCTGCTGTTATTCCGTTCTTCAGGGACTGACATTATCAGAAGTCTTCGACTACAATGACAGGGTCATGTTTGGAAACATCATGACATCCTGTTTCCTAGGCAATCCAACCTCAATCTGTGTTCACTGGTGGGGAGGGGACAGGTTACAGGGCAAATTTAACAGTCAGCTTGGTGGCCAGGTTCTATCAGATGGCACGGTCCAATTCAGAGGTCTATACAAATTTCCTGACAACCTTAGAATCAGAAATGATAGACCAAACATTATATCTTGCATATTTTGGATGAGTTTGACTCATGTCCATGGAACTTGCTCCTGCCAGGTGTGAAGTCCACTCGAGGAGGAGGAGGACTGGATGTGAGCTTGTCCCCAAGCCATGGTCAAAAATGGAGTCTGTGGGTACTTCCGTAAGTACATGGCCAAAAACCACATGTGCACAACAGTAATGGATTACCTGTCTCCCCTCAATATATATTTCATCTTTCTATTCATATCATGTATTATTTGTATCATCTGGATGGTGGGGAATAGATGTCTGTGTTTGTGCATGTTTCCATGAGCACAGGTCAAGAATATACCAGAAAAGAACAGCAATATTCTCCTCAATAACTATCCATACATCTATTTGTTTGATGTTTTTCTTTTGCTTTTTCAGAGAAGCTAACCTGATATGAAGACTAATGTAAAAGTGTTCATCTTTTCCAACACATGTCTTTTCAGGATCAATCACTTAGCCTAGGCATCCAAGGCCAAAGAAGAAAAGATGTAGGCGTGGGCACAATGAAGAAGATATGTGGAACTGGGCCTAATATTTACCATGAAGTAGCCTGGGCCCATTAGAGAAAACATTGTCGTCTAGGCCTAAATTTTCCCTGAAGAACTGAGGGCCTAAGGAAGAAATGATGTGACCTGGGCCTAACGTTTACAATGAAGTGGCCTGGGCTGAATGAAGAAAATATCTGGGCCTGGGCCTAACCCTTACCCTGAAGAGGCCTGGGCCCAATTAAGAGAAGATGTGGGCCTAGGCCAAACCATTACCCTAAAGAGGCCTGGGCCCACTGAAGAACAGATGTGGGCCTGTGCCTAACAGTTAAGCTGAAGTGGGCCAGGCCCAATGAAGAGAAGATGTGAGCCTGGGCCTAACCATTATCCTCAAGAGACCTGGGCCCATTGAAGAAAAGATGTGGGCCTGGGTTTAACCCTTACCCTGAAGAGGCCTAGGCCCAATGAAGAAAGATGGGGTCCTGGGCCTAACATTTACGTTGAAGTGGCCTGCGCACATTGAAGAAAAGATGTGGGTGTGGGCCTAACCCTTACCATGAAGAGGCCTGGGCCCAATGAAGAAATGATGTGGGCCGGGGCCAAATATTTACACTGAAGTGGCCTAGGCCCAATGAAGAAAGATTTGGGCATTAATCTGAAAATTATCCTGAAGAGGCTCGGGCCCAATGAAGAAAATATGTGGGCCTGGGCCTATCCCTTACCCTGAAGAGGCCTGGGCCCAATGAAGAAAAGCTGTGGGCCTGGGCCTAACATTTATGCTGAAGTGGCCTGGGCCCAATGAAGAGAAGATGTGGGCCTGGGCCTAATATTTACCCTGAAGTGGCCTGGGCCCAATGTAGAAAAGATGTGGGCCTGGGCCTAATATTTACCCTGAAGTGGCCTGGGCCCAAAGTAGAAAAGATGTGGGCCTGGGCCTAACCCTTACCCTGAGGAGGCCTGGGCCCTAGAAGAAAATTTCTGGGCCTGGGTCTAACCCTTACCCTGAAGAGGCCTGGGCCCAATGAAGAAATGATATGGGCCTGGGCCTAACCCTTAACATGAAGAGGCCTGGGCCCAATGAAGAAAAGATATGGGCCTGGGCCTAACAGTTAAGCTGAAGTGGCCTGGGCCCAATGAAGAAAAGATGTGGGCCTGGGCCTAATATTTACCCTGAAGTGGCCTGGGCCCAATGTAGAAAAGATGTGGCCTGGGCCTAAAAATTAATCTGAAGAGGCCTGGGCCCAATGAAGAAAAGATGTGGGCCTGGGCCTAACCCTTAAGCTAAATTGGCATCGGCCCAATGAAGAAAAGATATGGGCCTGGGCCTAACAGTTAAGCTGAAGTGGCCTGGGCCCAATGAAGAGAAGATGTGGGCCTGGGCCTAACCCTTACCCTGAAGAGGCCTGGGCCCAATGAAAAATGATGTGGGCCTGAGCCTAACCCTTACCCTGAGGAGGCCTGGGCCCAATGAAGAAAAGATGTGGGCCTGGGACTAACCCTTACCCTGAAGAGGCCTGGGCCCAATGAAGAGAAGATTTGGGGCTGGGCCAAACCCTTAAGCTAAATTGGCCTGGGCCAGTGAAGAAAAGCTGTGGGCCTGGGCCTAACAGTTAAGCTGAAGTGGCCTGGGCCCAATGAAGAAAAGATGTGGGCCTGGGCCTAACCTTACCCTGAATAGGCCTGGGCCCAATGAAGAAAAGATGTGGGCCTGGGCCTAACATTTATGCTGAAGTGGCCTGGGCCCAATGAAGAGAAGATGTGGGCCTGGGCCTAATATTTACCCTGAAGTGGCCTGGGCCCAATGTAGAAAAGATGTGGGCCTGTGCCTAACCCTTACCCTGAGGAGGCCTGGGCCCTAGAAGAAAAGATGTGGGCCTGGGCCTAACCCTTACCCTGAAGAGGCCTGGGCCCAATGAAGAAATGATATGGGCCTGGGCCTAACCCTTAACCTGAAGAGGCCTGGGCCCAATGAAGAAAAGATGTGGGCCTGGGCCTAACCTTACCCTGAATAGGCCTGGGCCCAATGAAGAAAAGATGTGGGCCTGGGCCTAACCCTTAAGCTAAATTGGCATCGGCCCAATGAAGAAAAGATATGGGCCTGGGCCTAACAGTTAAGCTGAAGTGGCCTGGGCCCAATGAAGAGAAGATGTGGGCCTGGGCCTAACCCTTAAGCTAAATTGGCATCGGCCCAATGAAGAAAAGATGTGGGCCTGGGCCTAACAGTTACGCTGAAGTGGCCTGGGCCCAATGAAGAGAAGAAGTGAGCCTGGGACTAACCCTTACCCTGAAGAGGCCTGGGCCCAAAGAACAAAAAATGTGGGCCTGGGCCTAACCCTTACCCTGAAGAGCCCTGGGCCCAATGAAGAAATGATTTGGGCCTGGGCCTAACCCTTACGCTAAATTAGCTTTGGCCCAATGAAGAAAAGATGTGGGCCTGGGCCTAACCCTTACCCTGAAGAGGCCTGTGCCCAATGAAAAATGATGTGGGCCTGAGCCTAACCCTTACCCTGAAGAGGCCTGGGCCCAATGAAGAAAAGATGTGGGCCTGGGCCTAACCCTTAAGCTAAATTGGCATCGGCCCAATGAAGAAAAGATATGGGCCTGGGCCTAACAGTTAAGCTGAAGTGGCCTGGGCCCAATGAAGAGAAGATGTGGGCCTGGGCCTAACCCTTACCCTGAAGAGGCCTGTGCCCAATGAAAAATGATGTGGGCCTGAGCCTAACCCTTACCCTGAAGAGGCCTGGGCCCAATGAAGAAAAGATGTGGGCCTGGGCCTAACCCTTACCCTGAAGAGGCCTGGGCCCAATGAAGAGAAGATTTGGGGCTGGGCCAAACCCTTAAGCTAAATTGGCCTGGGCCAGTGAAGAAAAGCTGTGGGCCTGGGCCTAACAGTTAAGCTGAAGTGGCCTGGGCCCAATGAAGAAAAGATGTGGGCCTGGGCCTAACCTTACCCTGAATAGGCCTGGGCCCAATGAAGAAAAGATGTGGGCCTGGGCCTAACATTTATGCTGAAGTGGCCTGGGCCCAATGAAGAGAAGATGTGGGCCTGGGCCTAATATTTACCCTGAAGTGGCCTGGGCCCAATGTAGAAAAGATGTGGGCCTGGGCCTAACCCTTACTCTGAGGAGGCCTGGGCCCTAGAAGAAAAGATCTGGGCTTGGGCCTAACCCTTACCCTGAAGAGGCCTGGGCCCAATGAAGAAAAGATGTGGGCCTGGGCCTAACCCTTAAGCTAAATTGGCATCAGCCCAATGAAGAAAAGATATGGGCCTGGGCCTAACAGTTAAGCTGAAGTGGCCTGGGCCCAAGGAAGAGAAGATGTGGGCCTGGGCCTAACCCTTACCTGAAGAGGCCTGGGCCCAATGAAAAATGATGTGGGCCTGAGCCTAACCCTTACCCTGAAGAGGCCTGGGCCCAATGAAGAAAAGATGTGGGCCTGGGCCTAACCCTTACCCTGAAGAGGCCTGGGCCCAATGAAGAGAAGATTAAGGGCTGGGCCAAACCTTTAAGCTAAATTGGCCTGGGCCAGTGAAGAAAAGCTGTGGGCCTGGGCCTAACAGTTAAGCTGAAGTGGCCTGGGCCCAATGAAGAAAAGATGTGGGCCTGTGCCTAACATTTATGCTGAACTGGCCTGGGCCCAATGAAGAGAAGTAGTGGGCCTGGGACTAACGCTTACCCTGAGGAGGCCTGGGCCCAATGAAGAAAAGATCTGGGCCTGGGCCTAACTCTTAACCTGAAGAGCCCTGGGCCCAATGAAGAAAAGATGTGGGCCTGGGCCTAACCTTACCCTGAATAGGCCTGGGCCCAATGAAGAAAAGATGTGGGCCTGGGCCTAACATTTATGCTGAAGTGGCCTGGTCCCAATGAAGAGAAGACGTGGGCCTGGGCCTAATATTTACCCTGAAGTGGCCTGGGCCCAATGTAGAAAAGATGTGGGCCTGGGCCAAACCCTTACCCTGAGGAGGCCTGGGCCCTAGAAGAAAAGATCTGGGCCTGGGCCTAACCCTTACCCTGAAGAGGCCTGGGCCCAATGAAGAAATGATATGGGCCTGGGCCTAACCCTTAACCTGAAGAGGCCTGGGCCCAATGAAGAAAAGATGTGGGCCTGGGCCTAACCTTACCCTGAATAGGCCTGGGCCCAATGAAGAAAAGATGTGGGCCTGGGCCTAACCCTTAAGCTAAATTGGCATCAGCCCAATGAAGAAAAGATATGGGCCTGGGCCTAACAGTTAAGCTGAAGTGGCCTGGGCCCAATGAAGAGAAGATGTGGGACTGGGCCTAACCCTTACCCTGAAAAGGCCTGGGCCCAATGAAAAAAAGATGTGGGCCTGTGCAAAACCCTTAAGCTAAATTGGCATGTGCCCAATGAAGAAAAACTGTGGGCCTGGGCCTAACAGTGAAGATGAAATGGCCTGGGCCCAATGAAGAGAAGATGTGGGCCTGGGCCTAACCCTTACCCTGAAGAGGCCTGTGCCCAATGAAAAATGATGTGGGCCTGAGCCTAACCCTTACCCTGAAGAGGCCTGGGCCCAATGAAGAAAAGATGTGGGCCTGGGCCTAACCCTTACCCTGAAGAGGCCTGGGCCCAATGAAGAGAAGATTTGGGGCTGGGCCAAACCCTTAAGCTAAATTGGCCTGGGCCAGTGAAGAAAAGCTGTGGGCCTGGGCCTAACAGTTAAGCTGAAGTGGCCTGGGCCAATGAAGAAAAGATGTGGGCCTGGGCCTAACCTTACCCTGAATAGGCCTGGGCCCAATGAAGAAAAGATGTGGGCCTGGGCCTAACATTTATGCTGAAGTGGCCTGGGCCCAATGAAGAGAAGATGTGGGCCTGGGCCTAATATTTACCCTGAAGTGGCCTGGGCCCAATGTAGAAAAGATGTGGGCCTGGGCCTAACCCTTACCCTGAGGAGGCCTGGGCCCTAGAAGAAAAGATCTGGGCCTGGGCCTAACCCTTATCCTGAAGAGGCCTGGGCCCAATGAAGAAATGATATGGGCCTGGGCCTAACCCTTAACCTGAAGAGGCCTGGGCCCAATGAAGAAAAGATGTGGGCCTAGGCATAACCTTACCCTGAATAGGCCTGGGCCCAATGAAGAAAAGATGTGGGCCTGGGCCTAACCCTTAAGCTAAATTGGCATCAGCCCAATGAAGAAAAGATATGGGCCTGGGCCTAACAGTTAAGCTGAAGTGGCCTGGGCCCAATGAAGAGAAGATGTGGGCCTGGGCCTAACCCTTACCCTGAAGAGGCCTGGGCCCAATGAAAAATGATGTGGGCCTGAGCCTAACCCTTACCCTGAAGAGGCCTGGGCCCAATGAAGAAAAGATGTGGGCCTGGGCCTAACCCTTACCCTGAAGAGGCCTGGGCCCAATGAAGAGAAGATTTGGGGCTGGGCCAAACCCTTAAGCTAAATTGGCCTGGGCCAGTGAAGAAAAGCTGTGGGCCTGGGCCTAACAGTTAAGCTGAAGTGGCCTGGGCCAATGAAGAAAAGATGTGGGCCTGGGCCTAACCTTACCCTGAATAGGCCTGGGCCCAATGAAGAAAAGATGTGGGCCTGGGCCTAACATTTATGCTGAAGTGGCCTGGGCCCAATGAAGAGAAGATGTGGGCCTGGGCCTAATATTTACCCTGAAGTGGCCTGGGCCCAATGTAGAAAAGATGTGGGCCTGGGCCTAACCCTTACCCTGAGGAGGCCTGGGCCCTAGAAGAAAAGATCTGGGCCTGGGCCTAACCCTTATCCTGAAGAGGCCTGGGCCCAATGAAGAAATGATATGGGCCTGGGCCTAACCCTTAACCTGAAGAGGCCTGGGCCCAATGAAGAAAAGATGTGGGCCTAGGCATAACCTTACCCTGAATAGGCCTGGGCCCAATGAAGAAAAGATGTGGGCCTGGGCCTAACCCTTAAGCTAAATTGGCATCAGCCCAATGAAGAAAAGATATGGGCCTGGGCCTAACAGTTAAGCTGAAGTGGCCTGGGCCCAATGAAGAGAAGATGTGGGCCTGGGCCTAACCCTTACCCTGAAGAGGCCTGGGCCCAATGAAAAATGATGTGGGCCTGAGCCTAACCCTTACCCTGAAGAGGCCTGGGCCCAATGAAGAAAAGATGTGGGCCTGGGCCTAACCCTTACCCTGAAGAGGCCTGGGCCCAATGAAGAAAAGATGTGGGCCTGGGCCTAACCTTACCTTGAATAGGCCTGGGCCCAATGAAGAAAAGATGTGGGCCTGGGCCTAACCCTTAAGCTAAATTGGCATCAGCCCAATGAAGAAAAGATATGGGCCTGGGCCTAACAGTTAAGCTGAAGTGGCCTGGGCCCAATGAAGAGAAGATGTGGGCCTCGGCCTAACCCTTACCCTGAAGAGGCCTGGGCCCAATGAAAAATGATGTGGGCTGAGCCTAACCCTTACCCTGAAGAGGCCTGGGCCCAATGAAGAAAAGATGTGGGCCTGGGCCTAACCCTTACCCTGAAGAGGCCTGGGCCCAATGAAGAGAAGATTTGGGGCTGGGCCAAACCCTTAAGCTAAATTGGCCTGGGCCAGTGAAGAAAAGCTGTGGGCCTGGGCCTAACAGTTAAGCTGAAGTGGCCTGGGCCCAATGAAGAAAAGATGTGGGCCTGGGCCTAACCTTACCCTGAATAGGCCTGGGCCCAATGAAGAAAAGATGTGGGCCTGGGCCTAACATTTATGCTGAAGTGGCCTGGGCCCAATGAAGAGAAGATGTGGGCCTGGGCCTAATATTTACCCTGAAGTGGCCTGGGCCCAATGTAGAAAAGATGTGGGCCTGGGCCTAACCCTTACCCTGAGGAGGCCTGGGCCCTAGAAGAAAGATCTGGGCCTGGGCCTAACCCTTACCCTGAAGAGGCCTGGGCCCAATGAAGAAATGATGTGGGCCTGGGCCTAACCCTTACCCTGAAGAGGCCTGGGCCCAATGAAGAAAAGATGTGGGCCTGGGCCTAATATTTACCCTGAAGTGGCCTGGGCCCAATGTAGAAAAGATGTGGCCTGGGCCTAAAAATTAATCTGAAGAGGCCTGGGCCCAATGAAGAGAAGATGTTGGCCTGGGCCTAACCCTTACCCTGAAGAGGCCTGGGCTCAATGAAAAATGATGTGGGCCTGAGCCTAACCCTTACCCTGAAGAGGCCTGGGCCCAATGAAGAAAAGATGTGGGCCTGGGCTAACCCTTACCCTGAAGAGGCCTGGGCCCAATGAAGAAAAGATTTGGGGCTGGGCCAAACCCTTAAGCTAAATTGCCCTGGGCCAGTGAAGAAAAGCTGTGGGCCTGGGCCTAACAGTTAAGCTGAAGTGGCCTGGGCCCAATGAAGAAAAGATGTGGGCCTGGGCCTAACATTTATGCTGAACTGGCCTGGGCCCAATGAAGAGAAGTAGTGGGCCTGGGACTAACGCTTACCCTGAGGAGGCCTGGGCCCAATGAAGAAAAGATCTGGGCCTGGGCCTAACTCTTAACCTGAAGAGCCCTGGGCCCAATGAAGAAAAGATGTGGGCCTGGGCCTAATCCTTACCCTGAAGAGGCCTGGGCCCAATGAAGAAAAGATTTCTGCCTGGGCCTAACCCTTACACTAAATTGGCCTCGGCCCAATGAAGAAAAGATGTGGGCCTGGGCCTGGGCCTAACCCTTAACCTGAAGAGGCCTGGGCCCAATGAAGAAAAGATGTGGGATTGGGCCTAACCCTTACCCTGAAGAGGCCTGGGCCCAATGAAAAAAAGATGTGGGCCTGTGCAAAACCCTTAAGCTAAATTGGCATGTGCCCAATGAAGAAAAACTGTGGGCCTGGGCCTAACAGTGAAGCTGAAATGGCCTGGGCCCAATGAAGAGAAGATGTGGGCCTGGGCCTAATATTTACCCTGAAGTGGCCTGGGCCCAATGTAGAAAAGATGTGGCCTGGGCCTAAAAATTAATCTGAAGAGGCCTGGGCCCAATGAAGAAAAGATGTGGGCCTGGGCCTAACCCTTAAGCTAAATTGGCATCGGCCCAATGAAGAAAAGATGTGGGCCTGGGCCTAACAGTTACGCTGAAGTGGCCTGGGCCCAATGAAGAGAAGAAGTGAGCCTGGGACTAACCCTTACCCTGAAGAGGCCTGGGCCCAAAGAACAAAAAATGTGGGCCTGGGCCTAACCCTTACCCTGAAGAACCCTGGGCCCAATGAAGAAAAGATTTGGGCCTGGGCCTAACCCTTACGCTAAATTAGCTTTGGCGCAATGAAGAAAAGATGTGGGCCTGGCCCTCACATTTACACTGAAGTGGCCTAGGCCCAATGAAGAAAAGATTTGGGCCTGGGCCTAAAAATTATCCTGAAGATGCCTGGGCACAATGAAGAAAACCTGTGGGCCTTGGCCAAACCCTTACCCTGAAGAGGACTAGGCTGAATGTAGAAAAGTTGTGGGCCTGGGCCTAACATTTACGCTGAAGTGGCCTGGGCCCAATGAAGAGAAGATATGGACCTGGGCCTAACACTTACCCTGAAGAGGCCTGGGGCCAATGAAGATGATATTTGTACCTGACCTATCCCTTATTCTGAAGAGGCCTGGGCCCCATTATATAAGATGCGTGCTTAGGTCTCACCCGTACCTTTAAAAGGCCTTGGATGAGTAAAAGGTAGTTGTTGACTTGGGCTTAATCCTGATGTTAAGGAATCCTAGGCCCAATGAAGAAGACATGAAGTCTTTGACCTAATCCTTTCCCTTAAGAGGTCTGTTCTTAGTGATGAAGAAATGGGCCTGATCCTACCTGTGACCTTGAAGAAGGCCAGACCAAAACAAGAAGAGATGTGGGCCTGGGCCATTCCCTAACCCTGAATAGGCTTGGGCCCAAAGAAAGAAGAGATGTGGATTCCTTAACACTGAAGGGGCTTGAGACAAAAAAAAAAGGATAGATGGGAACCTGGGCCATTCTGTAACACTGAAGATGTTTTAGCCCTAAAAAGAGAAGGTGTAGGCTTGACCCATCTTTATCCATGAAGAGGCTTGAGCCCAGATTAGAAAGGTATGTTGGTCTAAGCCTATCGTTCATATGAAAGAGGGCTTGGCCTTATGAAGCAAAATATGACCCTGTGACTGTTTCAAACTTGAAGAGGCCAAGCCCAAATGAAGGGATACAGGCCTGGGTCATTCACTAAGCCTAAGGAGCCCCTGCCCTTAGTAAAGGAGAAATGTGGGGCTGGGCCTACTTTTGTCCACGTAGAGGCCCAAGACCAACAGAGAAAATCTATGGGCCAGGGTCTTTTGCTAAACAGAAGAACCCCAGCCCCAAAATAGTAGAGATGTGGGTTTCGGTGAATCCCTAATCCTCAAGAGGCTTAGGCCCAAATAAAAGGAGAGATGTGGGCCTGGGCCCATCTCTAAAACTGAAGACTTTTGAATCCAAAAAAGAGCTTAGGATCTGTGTTTATATCGTATGCTGCAGAGTCTAGGGCCCAAAGCAAGATGAGATGAGGCTGAGGACCTCTCCATGAATGCAGAGAGCCCTGAGCCCAAAGAAGAAGAGATGTGTGTCTGGACCTCAGCAATAATGGGCCCAGAGCATCAAGACATTTGGGAGTATACAAAACGAGCAAAGGCCTAAAGAACCAAGCACACAGGAGTGTGCCCATGGTGGAATCAAAAACACAAGTATCTTGGGCCTAGATCAAACAGAGCCCTGGGACAACTGGCCCAGATTCATTCTCTCCCAGTAAGCCCTGGACATAAAGAAGAGTGCCAAGGCCAAAACTAAAGAAAATCAACATTGTGTTTAGACCACGTACGTACCATGAGCCACACTGGTCCTAGGCAACATTTTCAGCTATTTTACAACCAGCTGAGACATCAATGCAGAGACATCCCAGCTTTTTCATCCATACTCATGGCCTTGACTACACTACTCTCTTTCTGAGCACTCATGGAAACTGACAAGCTGACCACATCCTCAACACATGTCAGCAAGTATGAACCATGGCAGTGATATGCCAGGGCCTATATTGAAATGATACATCAATATAGACATAGCATATAAAAAAGAGTGTCATACTGTGCCCTCTAGCTGTCTGAGACATAATCTTACCTCGAATTAAAGAGATCTTAAACTGATTTCTTTAGGAATGAACAGTTCTCAAATGTAATTCACACAACGGTTTTCTAAGAACTGTCGACTAATGCAAATCAGGTCTTGTTCTGAGTAACTGACTCCTGGTCCCGTTATATCTTTCAAGATTCACAACTTGATGACGTAATTACTAATCTAGGAGCAAGGCCATGAAGACCTCAAAGGAAATCTGTCCGCTCCTGAACCGCAAGTATTCTGGGCGATCATCTTCAAGGGTGTATGGGCCGCACCCTTGCTCTATGCATTCTAGGACAAAATCCCACCACAGAGGAGCCAGGCCTTAAAGGGACCAAACCTCATCTCAATGATCAAAGGAAATGAACTCCCAATAACAATGACCAGGACTGAAGCCAAACATTATCTTCATGTCAATTTATTTTGTTGGACACACCATAGCCTCATCTGTGACCCAGGCCATGCCATGTTCACCAAGACAACTGGAATCGTCACCAGTGAGGGACATCAGGTCATAAGCCATGAACTCTGATCCAGAAGAAGTTCATCTTAAAGCTCCTTTTGGTTTTATTCTGGTTAGTGGGTTATATTTGTGATAGTACCAACACAGGCAAAATTCTCACAAATGTGTCAAGGCAACCTCATGGCTTTGAAATAATCTGGACCACACATGAATGTCAAATGACAGGAACACAGCTTGGAATGAAGGGTGTGCGGGCCGCACCCAGGAAATCCTCTGTGTCCAGGCCAAGAACAACAGTTTGACCTTGGGCCTGACCTAGGACCTGTACCATAAACTGACATCATGGGGTCCTGCCAGCTTCCTGATTACCAGTAAATCAGGTCAAGATTAAATTTTAGGGTGTGTGGGCCGCACCCTCTCTTTACAAGACCAAGTACTTTGCTGAGAGTAAGGGAGCCAGGACCACAAACCATGACCTTGAATGTAACAAGGACCCACTCTCCTTAATGATCAAAAAACATGGTCATAATATCAAGAGTGATTATATGGCACATGGCCCTATACTTACTTTAACTGGTTTTTACCTGAGGCTAGACTCTGTTCACCAAACACATTAAATGAAGAAAGAAGGCTTCCTGAGTGGATTGAAGACCCCAAATTGATAGCAATGTGGGCTGTGGCTCACTTTCCACCAAGAAACCTGTGTCAAATTTGAATTCTCTTCATCAAATGCAGGGATATGCTCACCAGGGAGGACCCAGGACCACAAAACATGGCCTCCATCATGTGTGGGAGACACCAGGGAAACAATCTGGGCAGATTTGGCAAGATGAGTGTGCGGGCCGCACCCATGAGCCATTATATGCCCCCTGTCTCCAATAGCTCCAGGACATTTGATTGTGTTTGTGTTGGCCAGCACCACAGCCTCAGAGAAAAATGGAACCACCACAATGACCAGAGTTGATTTTGTGGTATATGACATC
The DNA here is from genome assembly GCF_950005125.1 of Chionomys nivalis. Taxonomy (NCBI): domain Eukaryota; kingdom Metazoa; phylum Chordata; class Mammalia; order Rodentia; family Cricetidae; genus Chionomys; species Chionomys nivalis. The sequence continues at coordinate 38,629,951 of NC_080108.1, read as the reverse complement.
AGCCTCACAGACTTCCAGACTGTGGTCTAAATCTTCATTTCCTGATACAACAGGTTCCCCACCTTCTCAGTGCTGACTTTGGCCCTCAGCCTGACCTGATTAGAAACATCAATAAAGCCACTGGATTTTGAATGTCATGACCCAGGACATCGCTTTAATAAAAACGCATAATGGAAAATGCTGAAGTTCCTCCTCTGGAGGCATGTTTGGTGGCATGCTCAAAGACTCGACATGCATTCCAATGTTTGTTCACAGGAGCCTACCTAGAAGATGACAGGATTATAACCTGATGACTATAGATCCCTCATAGGTCTAAAGCCTTGCAGTCATCAGTCTTACTACAAGTGTCTTTCCAAATGTTTTGTATATAGTTTTGAATAAATATAATGTTGATATGCTATCATGGTTGACCTTGAAATGTCTATTTGGCCCTTTCCTTTTCCTGAAGATAGATGAACTTCCATCCATGGTTTTTAACTTTTCCATTTGCAGGAGTCACTTAAAAAAACAAAAATTGAGTGAAAGGGGTCAAGTAGGCAAGATTCCTCACCTAGCTGTAAAATCACTGGGATAAAATTCCTAATTTGGAGAAGCAGCTCCCAACCACATCTGGTGGCAAAATCTGATTAGTTGCTGAGGAAGGTCTGGGAGGCAGAAGAGTAACTGAAGGTTCAGTGTGGATCACAGGACACCAGAATCTGGAAATTGTCTTCCGGTGAGACTCCATGTGAGGATGAGTGGACTCCCACTGATATCCTCCGCATGGTGCCCCAACACAGTCAGGTACAGTTCATGTCAGAGGAACAGTAAAATGTGTTCTGCTCCTTCAATTAGAGATGCTAGAGGCTGACCTGTTGCATCTCTGGACTTGCCCCTCATGATCTTTGGAAGCACAGGTTGCAGATTTGCTGGTGTGTTCCATATTGATTATAATAGACACAGTGAGTGGGACTCCTAGAAATGACAAGGAATCCACACCCATGAAACCACAAAATTGGGAGTCAAAATGAGACAGAAAGATGGACAATCCCATTGGACAGGTTTTTGTGGGTTGGAGAAACCTCATGGGGACTCAACCCAACACAAAGAGCTGTAGGCAAGTGAGGGTTGCTGATGGAGGGAGAATTAACTGTCCCTAGAGATGAGTCCTCTACCTGGTCATTCAGTACCTAGTATTCAGACATGACAACTATACATGCAAGCTTCACTGAACAGTAACAGCCCATTGGAGTCATACACTCATGCATTTTTCCAAACATATGTATCAATAAGAAAAAAAACATGAGGGAGAGAGAATGAAAAAGATGAAAGTTAGTACAAGAAGGATAGTGAAATGGTGAGGTTTCATTTCGTTTTACAAATTATAAATGTAAAGTTTAGGAACTATTTAATGGGAAACTTTGGCTGGGTTAGATACTGAATACTGCAGCATTCATACAGTGAAACAGATTTCCTGTGTAGGTATTGTATGTCAACACTCTTGTCTCCACACCTACATCTCTCTTCTTCCACGGAGACACAAACACAGACATTACAGCACCATGTTGGACATGTGGGTTCTATGGAGACAGGGAGAGCCATCTTGAGCCTTTAATACAGCTGACATCCAGGGTGTAATGCTCTAGCCTATCCTACATCCTCCTCCACCCACACATTTCCCCAGCCCATCTCTCATATGTAATCAATCCCTACTATGCTCCTGCGTCTGGAAGGAAAGCAGCACAGAAGAGAGGACCACAAGCCCACTCAGATTCTCACTGGAGCAGCAGAACCCTGGCCGGTCTTTTGTTTCAGATTTATACAGGTACCTGAGTGAGTCAGACTCCAGAACACCAGGAGTAATCTTACAAACATATCTTTCAATTTCCTATGTATATTTAGATACACACACGACTATTTTCCCACACCTCAAATACACTTACTATGCTTTTGTATTATCTACATAAAAATTAAGCCATTTTCACTTTTATGCAAATGAATTGAATAGCTGGTCCGTGTCAGGTATTAAACTCCTGAGATATAAGTCATTCACTCAGAAAAAAGCAATGAAATGAGAAGCTCTGGGTACATAAAGAACTTGTTTATACTGTCACAAGCTAAGTGCCATCTATGACCTGAGTGTCCAAACCATAGAAGAATTCTTAAAAAGTGGTTTTCTGTATCCAGGACATCAGCCTTTTCATTCAATAACTATTTTGTCAGTATCTAATATCTGGTTTGATATTTGACACCAGGTCAGGTATTGCTACATGGGCAGTCCCAGCCTTGAGCTCAAATCTCTCCTCCTTTCTCTGTCTCTCAAGTTATGAGATCCACGGCTCACCACATTAGCACACAAGGCTTGCAATCTTCACATCTGACCTCAATGTGGAGGCTTGTAATTGGTTCTACAATGACAAGGAGGGTCAAGAACAAGTGGAATACACCAATACATCTTGAACCAAGCTCCTCTGCCTATTTACCTAAAGGTTACATGGATGAGCATTACTTACGTTGTATACAGAAGAGAAGCATCAAACAGCAAGAATATTAACTAAATTCCACGTCATATCAATGAAAATTAACCTTGTATGTTTCTACCTTACATAGGAAACAGCTTTAAAATCACTTTGTGAATACTCTTTTTACCTTCATTTTCTGTAAGCATGCTGATTCTGCAAGGAAGGGTGGCCTCTATTTGTAATTTTGCAAATCTCATCACCAGGGAATATTTATTAGAACACTGTGGCGTTGACTCTCTGCTCTTGCTGTGCCTGGGATGTCTCACCTGAATCAACACAGGTGTCAACAGCCACACATTAGTGCTGAAATGCAACACTCTGCGGCATAGGACATGGGGTAGAGAGAAGTAATACCGAATCTTCTTTGAAGATTGAGCAACTGAGTTCTATGACTTTCCATTTGTTCTTGGTTTAGGTACTAGTCTAATTCATAATTTAGGTACAGAAATAGAAAAAAATTAACAATAATTAAAATAACCTTTTCTCCAAAGATGATGAAACATTTCTCACAGGCCCCAGTAAGATCCACAAGACAGGAGTTCACATTTCCTGGAAGAAGGAAAGGCGAAAAGCAGAAGTGAACAACCTGAGCCCCACCCATCATCTGGCTCTGCAGCCAAATCTTTTAGTCCAAAGCACACAGAGCCGAGCTGTGGGACAACGACTTCCACTGTACATAGAGAAAAATTCAGTGGCAGTGAATCCTCACCCTGTCCTTTAAAATACAAGGCTTCATAAGGATTTTAGCAGCATTAAACAACGAACTTTCAAATAATCCATTTTAGTTAGTTTCTGAGGATTTCATACATAAATATAGTGTACATTTATCATAGTCCCCTTAATTTCTCCAGCTCCTCCATGATTTCTAAATCAGCTGTGAGGTCATTCCATGTCCATCCTCTCATGTATGTAGGGCTGTCAACCAAATGTTGCTCAACTTACCCTTGCATCAGCCCCAGAAGAAAAGTTGACTCTTCCTCCTCTAGAAGCCATCAACTGTCAACATCTCTCAGTTGGTGGGGCAGTGAGCTCCTTTCCTTCCCATGCTGGAATACTGGGTGCCTTGATCACAGAGGTCCTAAGAGCAGCAGGACTCTCACGTCCAGAAGACACAGCTTCATTGCAATTCTATGACCTCGGGATCTCAAATCTTTTCATCCTTCTTCCAGGATGGGGTCTGAGCCTCAGAGGAAGGCGCAATATGAATTTATACCTGTGAACTCCACAGACACTTCTTTGAGTTTTGAGTTTCCTTGGGAAACACAGATTCCTGCATTACGGAACTTCTCTGATGAGGACTGAGAACTCACTAACATTTGAGTATAGAGAAGTGAAGTCAGAGGGCAGTCTGAGATGAACATTAACATAATAATTGTGGTAGATTCACCCTGGGAGCCTGGGAGTTTGATGGGCATAGGTTTTCTATAGATTAAAGTTATGAGATTATATGTGATTATGTGTTTCAACAAAGCATCATAAATGAAAAAAATTACCAAAAAAAAAGAACAAACAAGAGTAAAGAGAGAAAGAAGATGAATATTCTCAGTTCTGCAGGTGGAAAGATAAAGAGCAAGCTGCCAGCATCTGGATCCCAGCATCTCAGACAGTTTGCTCTTGTCCACTCACATGGTGACTGATAGAAGAGAAATGATGATAGACACCATGTGATGACATGGCACTAAGGAGCCACTAAAATCAGGAATAAGAGAAGGCTGCCCACTCTTTCCATATTTCTTCAACATAGTCCTTGAAGTTTTGGCAATAGCAATAAGGCAACAAAAGGAGATCAAGGGGATTCAAATTGGAAAGGAAGAAGTGGGGACATTTTCTTAATGGATTATTTGTGTGTGTGTGTGTGTGTGTGTGTGTGTGTGTGTGTGTGTGTGCGGGTCCAGCCCACTGTGTGTGGTGCTGACCCTGGAAAAGTAGTCCTGCACCGTATAAATAAAGCAAGCTGTGCAAGCCAGTATGCTGCTTTCCTCCATGGTTCCTGCCCCGAATTCCCTCACTGGTGGATCATGTCCTGAAAGTTGTGAGATGAAAAATCCTTTCCTCAGCTGAGTTGGTTTGGATCCCTGCTTCGTCACAGCAACAGAAAAGGAAGCCAGGACAAGACCTTCACAGGAAAGGATTAGGACAGTAAGTAGAGCACCCCACAGTGCAGAGGACACCTTAACTCAGTACCATCCCCGACCCTCTCCCCAGCATTCCCACCAACTGAGTACTTTAATATCCATCAGAGCCATTTAAAGGCCTTGTTGAAACAGACTGCTAGACTTGCTTCCAGAGATTCTGATTCTTAGGTCTGGAGGAGAAGTCAGATGTCACCTTTGTAACAAGTGCTAGGGGAGCTGTCATTACTGGGACAAGAACTTCACTCTAAAGGGTGCACATGGCTGCAAAACAAAATGAAAATAGCGCCTAGAACAGAAGGTACAGATGTGTACAGATGTCGAGTTCTAAACCACCACCTTAGTGTCCTCATTCTTTTTTTTTTTTTGCTTTCAATATATATATTTCTTTTCTTTTTTTTTCCTATTAATTAATTTATTTAATTATTAAAGATTTCTGCCTCTTCCCCGCCACCACCTCCCATTCCCCCCTCCCCCAATCAAGTCTTCCTTCCTCCTCAGCCCAAAGAGCAAGCAGGTTTCTCTGCCCTGTGGGAGGTCCAAGGACCACCCACCTCCATCCAGGTCTATTAAGGTGAGCATCCAAACTACCTGGGCTCCCACACACTAAGGACATCATTGAATAAATGGGACCTCCTGAGACTGAGAAGCTTCTGTAAAGCAAAGGACACTGTCACTAAGACAGAAAGGCAACCCACTGACTGGGAGAAGATCTTCACCAACCCCGCAACTGACAAAGGTCTGATATCCAAAATATACAAAGAACTCAAGAAATTAGACCGTAAAAGGTTAATCAATCCAATTATAAAATGGGGCACTGAGCTGAACAGAGACTTTTCTTTTTTTTTTTTTCTTTTTTTTTTATTCTTTTTTAATTAAAATTTCCAACTGCTCCCCGTTTCCCATTTCCCTCCCCTCCTCCCACACATTGCCCCCTCCCCCCACTCCCCTCCCCCATCCCCACTCCTCTTCTCCTCCCCCCAGTCCATTCCCCCTCCCTCTCGATACTGAAGAGCAGTCCAAATTCCCTGCCCTACAGGAAGACCAAGGTCCTCCCACTTCCATCCAGGCCCAGGAAGGTGAGCATCAAAACAGGCTAAGCTCCCACAAAGCCAGTTCATGTATTAGGATCGAAACCTAGTGCCATTGTCCTTGGCTTCTCATCAGCCTTCATTGTCCGCCATGTTCAGAGAGTCCAGTTTCAACCCATGCTTATTCAGTCCCAGTCCAGCTGGCCTTGAAGAGCTCCCAATAGATCAGTTCCACTGTCACAGTGGGTGGGTGCACGCCTCGTGGTCCTGATTTCCTTGGTCATTGAACAGAGACTTTTCAACAGAAGAAGTTCAAATGGCCAAAAGACACTTAAGATCGTGCTCAACTTCCTTAGCAATCAGGGAAATGCAAATCAAGACAACATTAAGATACCATCTTACACCGGTCAGAATGGCTAAAATCAAAAACACCAATGATAGCCTCTGCTGGAGAGGTTGTGGAGAAAGGGGCACTCTCATCCATTGCTGGTGGGAATGCAAACTTGTGCAACCACTTTGGAAAGCAGTGTGGCGGATTCTCAGGAAAGTCGGGTTCAACCTACCTCTCGACCCAGCAATACCACTATTGGGAATATACCCAAGAGATGCCCAAACATACAACAAAAGTATATGCTCAACTATGTTCATAGTGTCCTCATTCTTGACTACATAAGGATAGCTTTTAGGCAGCAGAATATCTGAGAAGAGTGTTGGCCCAGGTCCACCGTTGCAGTCCATTAAGAAGGCAGAAAGGAAGACAAGGTCCTGGGACAGGCCAGCAGAAGGTCCTGCACTGCTGGACTCTCCCTGCACCTGGTCACCAAGTCCAGAGCATGGCTCCTACCGCTGTCATCAACACTGCCACGGCTGCAGCTCCACATCCATTTCCCTACATTGTGCTTCTATGGCCTCCTGCCTCCTTTCCTTTTCTCCCTATACAGTTGGTACGGAGAAATGGGTTTTCAGGGAGTTAATGTTATGCCCTGATCATGGAGTTCCCCAAAAAACCACTAGGAGACTGAGTACTTTATGTAAAAGCAAAGAGCCTTTATCCTTACACAAGTTTGCAAACTCGGTCACCCTGTGTTCAAGGTATTGGAGTGATCTGAGAGTCCAGAGTTCAGTTAGGGTTGGGTTTTTGTAGTAGCAAAGGTGGGGGTAGGGATTTCTAAGGTTCAGGTGCCATGATCGGCTTACATTTGTCTAGGAGTGTCCTGTTGAAAAGCAATGGGTGTGTGTAGTAATAGGAGCAGTGGTGGGCTGTGTCCCGCCACCCGGCTAGCTTGTGGGAGCTGCGGGCCGCTTCCCTGCTGCCCCAGCTCCCAGCCGCCTAGCTAACTTATGCCCAGAAATAATTACACGAAAACTGTATTCTTTTAAATACTGCTTGGCCCATTAGTTCTAGCCTCTTATTGGCTAATTCTCACATCTTGATTAACCCATTTCTAATAATCTGTGTAGCACCACGAGCTGGTGGCTTACCAGGGAGGATTTTAACCTGCATCGGTGTCTGGCGGGAGAATCATGGCGACTGCCTGCCTTGGCTTTCTTTCCCCCAGAATTCTGTTCTGTCTACTCCGCCTACCTAATTTTCTGTCCTATCAAAGGGCTAAGGCAGTCTCTTTATTTAACCAATGAAATTAACACAATACAGAAGATTCTCCCCCATCAGGTGTGTGCTGACAGGTGATCCCATCTGTAATGTTTGGAATGTTAGGAATTTCCTTTGGATGGTCTGTTCCTGGGTGATGCCTGTGTAGTCTCAGTTTGTGGTCTTTCTTGGAACCAGGGTAAACTACTGAGACTCAGGCCTCTACTGAGCATGTTATGATTGGGTCCTACACTAAAGCTGCTGAAATTCTTCAGTGAGTCTGTGTCTCCTCCAAAGAAATAAGTTAGAAGCATCTAATCTCTCATAAGATTCTCCCATAGCACTCCTCCCTTGCCTTGTAATTTACTGAACACAACAGACTATTTCTCCTTCACTATTGTCGGTTTCCCCCACTAAATCTATTCTTGCCTGATCCTTCAGTATTGTTACACTTCCTTCTACATGTGACCAGGGAAGAAGTGAAGCCATAACTGAGAAATATCCTTCAGTGATTCTCTACCCTCAGAGTCACCAAGCTATTCACACAGCATATTAGCTTTACAGAAACTTAAGAAACCAGGTAGAAACTGGCCAGAGAAGCTGGTAGGCTAATTGCAGATCCTCACTGTAATGATTTCAGCCACATAAGGCTGATACATCCTTATGTATCTATGGTTCTAGGGGTCATGCAGGTACAGACAAGCCCTCAGGCAGAAGTGCCTAATGGCCTCCGGAAATGTTAAAGGGCCCCACATGACCCACACGTGGCATGGATTACATCATCCACGTATGACTCAGCTAAGCCCTTGCACGCATGCGAGAGACCCGCCATCTGCGTATGACGTAGCTATGCCAACTCCTGTGTGCATCGCTAGGCAGCTTTTAAAAGCTGGATGTGCCATCTTCCTCTCTTTCTCTGCACACTGACTTTCTCCAGGCCTGTACACACACCCTCTAATAAACTCCTAAGTGGGTTTGTTGCATGTTCCATGTTTGCTTCTCGCTTGTGCCAGGTAATTTCAAAGTGAACAGCCATGCGGCAGGACACCCCAATCTCTAGGAGCTACACATTGGGACAAAATGCTCGACCCCTTCCCAAACTCCCTCAACTTTTCTGCCAGTGAGCAGGAGAGTTTCCTGCAGGTAGGCTCACCCTGCATCCAACCCCATCCACTGGACCATCCAAGCTACTAGCCCCACTCTGCCCCCAAACTCACCTATCCTCCGGCAACCTCAGTGGAACTCTGAAACACAGTTTGCTACAATATGGAGGGGACTCAGAGGTAAGTGAACAGCCACATGGCAGGACACCCCACTCTTTAGGACCTCCACATTGGGACAAAACCCTGGCCCCCTCTCCAAATTCCCTTGGCTTTTCTAGCCAGCCAGCAGGAGAGTTTCCTGCAGATAGGCTCTCCCAATATCCAACCCCATCCACTGGACCCTGCAAGCTACCAGCCCCATCCTGCCCCCAAACTCACCTATCACCCTGAAACCTCAGTGGAACTCTGAAACACAATTTACTACAATACTGAGGGGGTGGAGAGCTTGCTACAATACTGAGGGTATCAAGAGACAGGACCAAGAGAGTGAAACAGGAGAGAAGACCAAGAGAGCAGGCTTAGAGAGACTTCAGAAGCTTCCTGAGACACAGACATTGACAGTACAGAGCAGAACAAGGAAAATTCCCAAACATTAAGACAGCCACTGCAAGGACTGAACCAAGGCATAAAGACAATCAGCCCTAGTTGAAAGAAGAGATGGAAAGGTGCCAGTACAAGAATTCATCAAACAACTGAAAAACCAACATGGTAACACCAGAACCTAGTGGTCACACAACAGGAAGAAGGAGGAGGAGGAGGAGAAGGAGGAGGAGGAGGAGGAGGGGGAGGGGGAGAAGGAGAAGGAAGAAGAAGAAGAGGAGGAGGAGGAAAGAAGGAGGAGAAGAAGAGGAGGAGGAGGAGAAAAAGCAGGAGGATGAAGAGAAGGAAGAAGAGGAGGGAGAGGGGGATTGGGAGGGAGAAGAGAAGAAGGAGAAGGAGAATATGAAGAAGAGAAAAAGAAAAAAGACAACCACTTTAAGTGCAACTTTATGAAAATAATGGAGACCTTTAAAGAGGAAATGAAAAACTCCCTTAAAGAAATGGAAGAAAAGACAAACAAAACATTGGAAGAAGACATTGACAAATCCCTCAAAGAAACACAAGAAAATGAAGAAAAAATCAAACAGGTGAAACAGTTCAAGACTTGAAAACTGAAATAAAGGTAAATAAAAACACAAACTGATGGAATTTTGGATATGGAAAATCTAGGTAAATAAACAGGGACTACAGAGACAAGTATAACCAACAGAATACAAGAGACAGAAGAAAGAATCTCAGGTGCTGATGACACTATAAAGAAAATAGACTCATTGGTCAAAGAAAATATTAAACCCAACAAATTATTAATACAAAACATCACGGAAATCTGGGACACCATGGAAAAACACCAAACCTAAGAATAATGGGGGTAGAAGAAGGACAGCCCCAGCTCAAAGGCACAGAAAATATATTCAACAAAATCATAGAAGAAAACTTTACCAACCTAAAGAAGGATATCCCTATAAAGGTACAAGAAGCTTGAAGCACAACAAACACACAGGATCAAAAAAAACATCAGAATTACACCTGACTTCTCAGTGGAAACCATGAAAGCCAGAAGGTCCTGGATAGAGGTACTGCAGAAACTAAGAGACCATGGATGCAAGCCCAGACTACTATACCCAGCCAAGCTATCATTCACTATCAATGGAGAAAACAAAGTATTCTGGGATAAGAACAAATTTAAACAATACGTAGCCACAAATCCAGCCTTACAGAAAGTAATAAAAGGAAAATCACAACCCAAGGAATCCAACATTGCCAACACTGCTCACAATAACTTAGACATCTAGCGCTCTTTCACCAGCACAACTCAAAGAAGAAAAACACACAAACTCTACTACCGAAAACAATAACAATAACCGGAGTCAACAACCACTGGTCATTAATATCACTTAATATCAATGGACTCAATTCACCTATAAAAAGGCACAGGCTAAGAAACTGGATACGAAAACAGGATCCAACATTCTGCTGTTTACAAGAAACACATCTCAACCACAAAGACAGGCATATACTCAGAGTAAAGGGTTGGGAAAAGGTTTTTCAAGCAAATGAACCTAAGAAACAAGCAGGTGTGGCCATACTAATTTCTAACAAAACTGACTTCAAACTAAAATCAATCAGAAGAGATCGAGATGGACATTTTATACTCATAACAGGAACAATTCATCAGGATGAAGTCTCAATTCTAAATATCTATGCCCCTAATATAAAAGCACCCACTTATGTAAAAGAAATATTACTAGAACTCAAGGCAGACATCAAACCATACACACTAATAGTAGGAGACTTCAACACACCTCTTCACCAATGGACAGGTCAATCAGACAGAAACCTAACAGAGAATTAATGGAGGTAATGAAGCAAATGGACTTAACAGACATCTATAGAACATTCAACCCAAATAGGAAAGAATATACCTTCTTCTCTGCAGCTCATGGAACCGTCTCAAAAATTGACCACATACTCGGTAACAAAGGAAACCTCCACAGATACAAAAAAATATTAGTGACCACCTGTGTCTTATCAGACCACAACGGATTAAAGTTAGAATGCAGGAAAAATGCTACCCCCAGGAAGCCGACAAACTCATGGAAACTGAACAGTCAACTACTGAACCACACCTGGGTCAAGGAAGAAATTAAGAAGGAAATTAAAGTCTTCCTTGAATTTAATGACAATAAAGAGAACACATACTCAAACCTATGGGAAACGATGAAGGCAGTGCTAAGAGGAAAGTTTATAGCACTAAGTGCCCACTTAAAGAAAACGGGAAAGCACACATTGGAGACTTAACAGCACACCTGAAATCTCTAGAAAAAAAAAGAAGCAGACTCACCCAGGAGGAATAGCAGACTGGAAATAATCAAACTGAGGGCAGAAATCAACAAAATAGAAACATAGAAAACAATCCAAAGAATTAATGAAACAAAAAGCTAGTTCTTGGAGAAAATCAACAGATCGACAAACCCCTATCCAAACTAATCAAACGACAGAGAGAGAGAACATGCAAATAAATAAGATCAGGAATGAAATGGGGACATAACCACAGACACAGAGGAAATTCAGAGAATCATTAGATCTTACTACAAAAGCCTGTATACCACAAAACTCGAAAATGCAAAAGAAATGGACATTTTTTTGGATAAGTACCATATACCAAAGTTAAACCAAGACCAGGTGAACAATCAAAATAGATCTGTTAGTCGCAAAGAATTAGAAACTGTTATCAAAAACCTCCCTTCCAAAAAAAGCCCAGGACCAGATGGTTTCAATGCAATATTCTACCAAAACTTCCAAGAAGAGCTAATACCTATACTCCTTAATGTATTTCACAATGTAGAAACAGAAGAGTCATTTCCAAATTCCTTTTATGAAGCTACAGTTACCCTGATACCAAAACCTCACAAAGACTCAACCAAGAAAGAGAACTACAGGCCAATCTCACTCATGAACATCGATGCAAAAATCCTCAATAAAATACTGACAAACCAAATCCAAGAACACATTAGAAAAATTATCCATTATGATCAAGTAGGCTTCATCCCAGAGATGCAGGGCTGGTTCAACATATGAAAATCTATCAATGAAATCCATTATATAAATAAAACAAAAGAAAAAAGAAATATGATCATTTCATTAGATGCTGAAAAAGCATTCGACAAAATTCAACACCCCTTTATGATAAAGGTCTTGGAGAGATTAGGGATAAAAGGGTCATACCTAAATATAATAAAAGCTATTTACAGCAAGCCAACAGCTAACATTAAATTAAACAGAGAGAAACTCAAAGCCATCTCACTAAAATCAGGAACAAGACAAGGCTGTCCACTCTCTCCATACCTAGAAGCTTGACTATTATAGATGAGTATCTATTAAATTATATTTCTTAATTATACATTACATTTTAAATGGGCTACACAAACACAATACCTTAATCAAGATCAGAAATACATATACATAAAAGAAAATAGACCCTAAATTTGTATCAATAAACCATGATCCATACCAATGTAAATTATTCATATCTATAGCATATCCCCTTTTAAAGATAAAGAAACATTTATAGACAATATTTGGGAATATGGGCATAGTTTTCTCCATACTGCTTCCTACTGATTGTTGAGCATAGTAATTTATGGAAGTGTTCACCTTGGCCCTCAGTGGGTTTTGTTCCATCAAACCACACCAGTCTGGAAGCAATCCATAGGTTCTCATCCTCTGTGGAAACAAGAAAAGAACCTCTTTTTCAAAGCAACATGTCCTTAGACCCAAATTTGGAAGTCATGATACCTTAATCGTATACATGCTGGTTTAGTTTAGCAGTCCATACAATGAAATGTCTTTCTGTACTTAGCTCATTCACAGTCAAAAAAATTCAAAGAAAACACAATAATATACATAATCCAGACTTTCTGTGTATAGTCTATCTTTATGTGGTTTATTTTTTTACTCCTTTTAATCTATGACCACCTGTACTTCGTCTCTTTAAAGACTTTACCTTTTTTCAAACCATTAACTTCCTTTATGACTTTCTATATTCTTTTTCTTCTCTCTCCCAGGCCTATGTATATCTATCCAACACTGTGATTCATTTAGAGTTCTTTTCCATCTGGGTTTGTCTTTATTGGATAGCTATAATTCTTTCCTGTCCAGGAGCGCTTTTTAAAATGCTCAGCACTTCTTAAAACTGAAGCTGCACCATTACTAGGGTATATATGGTAAATTCTGCTTGCCTGCCAAGTCTAAAACCAAGCTATGTCATTACCTCCTGCTTACCCTGTCCAGTCCAGCATGGTGGAGCAGCTAGTGCCTTTAGTTGTGTTCACCACTTCCAGGCACACAGCCAGTCCATGTTGCCACCAAGCAAGCCATAGCACACTGCTCACATACCCCATCCAATTGCTCAGTTTCCCCAAAGAACCAGTGATTGAGCTGGCAGCCCAGACCAAAAAGTCGGCATTTAAAAATGGTCTCGGCTGAATCAGGAAAAGGTCTCTTAAGAGAGCTGCAGCACACCACCAGCAAATAGTAAGAAGCTGTGTCAAAGTCTGTGTTTTTGTGTTTAGAATTCCTTTTCAAGCTTTCTCAGGTTTTACGTGGATTTTAGTTGGCCACATGGGTGCCAATTTGTTGAAGGAAGAGTCACTTGTTTGTCTTGGCTGCCAGCCATGATATAACCACTCAGAAAACCGTATTATTTACAATACTGTTTGGCCAATAAGCATATTTCTGGCTAAACTCGTATCCTAAACTAGCCCATCTCTATCGTTCTGTATTTCACCATGTGGCAGTGACTTAATGGCAAGTTTCTGCATGTCTGACTTTGGGCAGTGGCTCCATGGCATCTCCCTGATTCAGGCCTTCTTTCTCCCAGCATTCAGCCTAATTTTTCCTGCACATAAGTTCTGCCTTGCTATAGGTCCAAAGCAGTTTCTTTATTCATTAATGGTAATCACAGCATACAGAGGTACTCCCACATCAGACAAGGGAGTAAACTCAAAAATATATAAAGATCTCAAGAAATTAGACATCAAAATTCTAAATAACCCAATAAGAAATGGGGTATGGAACTAAACAGAGAATTGTCAACAGAAGACTCTCAAATAGTCAAAAGATACTTAAAGAAATGTTCAACATCCTTAGCCATCAGGGAAATGCAAATCAAAACAACTCTGAGATACCATCTTATATCTGTCAGAAAGACTAAGATCAAAACCACCAATGATAGCTCATGCTGGAGAGGATGTAGAGTAAGGAGAACACTCATCCATTGTTGGTGGAAATGCAAACTTGTACAGCCATCTTCAAGCTCAGATTCTTTGCATGTTTCTTTAGTAAAAATCTACATATTCGTATACATAATTATATATTTAGTAAAATATATGTAAACATATACACACAGGTAAAATGTGATATAAAGCTTATATTGAATTATATTTGAATAACTTCAATTTGTGAAATGGATACAGTATAAGAAGCTGTGCTAGGACTCTGCAATTTCTACATGCTGTGGGAAGGTGTATAGCTAGCAACTACCCACCTACTGGGGCATGGCATCATAGACTATTTACCTGGATGCAGAAGTGCATCCGGCCTATTCCTCTCTGGTTCGCTCTGGGCCCCATCTGCTGTTCAGTTTGCTTTGGATCTGATCTTCATCCATTGTTCAAGCAGAGAATCCTGACTTTGTAAGTTTTATCCTTTAATAAACACCGGTCTATTTCTTAGTTCTGAGCTAGTGTGGAATTCCATTTTTTAAGCTTCCTATCTCTCTATCATCATCCACATGTTGATAATTTATTATTGTATACATGGAAATCAATTCCATTTCTCTACCTGTTGTTAGATAACACTATTATAGTCAATATGGGGATTATAGGGTGACAGGAAACCTGCTGGGGCTTTGGTCTTATACTTACACAAAGGAATATGACCAGGATACTGGGTCCCTCAGATGCCAAGGAGCCTGCAGTGTAGAAAGCATAGCTGGTTTCTCCAACTCCTGCTGTCCTCAATGGATCCAGAAAAGATTTCTCCCATATTCCATAATCCAAGTTCTTCATGCCCGACCCCCATCCTTAGCTTCCAAGCACTCTTATTGGTGTTTCTTATCTGTAAGCACCTTATCAAATTTCTTCTTACTGGTGGTGTTTCTTATCTGTATGCTCCTTATCAAATTTCTTTTTACACAACAGTCACAAAATTGCTTTCATATTGTGCTGAGAAACAGCTATGTGGAGTTTATTTGTTGGCATGTACTGCTGCCTGCACTTTTTGTCAGTGGATTGCCTCAAATAAAACAAGTTGTGTTTGCTTACTGTCTGGGAATTCACAGAACCCCAAGGGGATTTTATGCCATTTTTGATGGCACCAGAAAATCCTTAATTTGGACAGCATCTCTGTGTCCACCTTTCTTTTTGATCACCTCCATTTAACTATATTTCATTAACATAAACATAGTCAGAACCAAAGCCGGGCAGTGGTGGTGCATACCTTTAATCCCAGCACTCAGGAGGCAGAGGCAGGGGGATCCCTGTTAGTTTGAGGCTATCCTGGTCTACAAGAGCTAGTTACAAGACAGGCTCCAAAAGCTCCAGAGAAACCCTATCTTGAAAAACCAAAAGAAAAAAAAAAACATAGAACCAAAAAAGTCACCAACCCAGACCAAACTCCAGGTCAAAGAAGCAAACTCAATGGTTACCAGTCAAGCACAAATACAGCTGGCTATGTAACAATTATTGTCAAGCAACCCTGGAAAAGGCAAGATTGAACATTCTTCCTCAAAGGTCACAGCACCTGTAGCAAATGGTGTCAGTGCACATGTGCAGTGAGGGCCTGGTGTTCTTGCTTGGCCTTAGTTTATACTGACCTTGCAAAGTCTTCATTTTCAAATTTGAATGGTACCTTTATTCCCTACAGTAATCATCGTTCTTGGGGGGTTTCTTTATTGGATGGTGTGAAATTGTCTTGGGGTTTTCACTGAAAGGTCATGTTATTTATATGAGCTTGCCTTTGTAGAAAGATGGTACTTCTATCTATCTATCTATCTATCTATCTATCTATCTATCTATCTATCTATCTACCTACCTACCTACCTAAATATATTTCTATCTCTCTCTGGCTGTTGAAAATAGAGTATAGTCATACAATATATTCTGATTACAATTTTCCCTCACCTGACTCCTTCCACATCCTCTGCATCACCTCACCAAATCTAAGCTCTTTCTCTCTCTCTCACTGGAAACAAACAGGGATATAATAATATAATAAATACAACAACCATACAAGATAGAATGAAACAAGGAAACCATAATAGTGAAAAACAAACAAAGCAAAAATGCAGGCCAAATAAGAAGCACAAGAAACAAATACAGCCAGGGAGACACACACCTTTGCACACAGAGAAATCCCAATAAAACACAAAATTAGAATCCATGATACATAAGCAAAATGATTTTTTAAAAGACCATCTAAAATTTTACGAGACAAAAACACTAAAAAAATTACCATTTAGTTCCTTCTGTGCTGGCCAACTACTGCTGAATATGTGGCCTGTCCTTAAGTGGGGAATAATGATCACTGATATTCAAAGCTATCAGTGAAGAATGTTAGTCCCTTTAATTTGTTGTGATGGTGTTGGATTTTTCTCCCCTTCTTTTGATTTGCTGATCTAAGATTATTTATTCTTTGTGTTTTCTTGGGTGTGGATACCACTAGAGGTTGATGTTCTTCTATCACCTTCTGTAGACCTGAATTTGTAGATAGACACTGCTTAAATTTGGTTCTATTGTGGAATGATTTTCTCTATCTATTGTGATTGGAAGTTTTCTTGGGTACAGTCATCTTGGCTGGCAAGACTGGGCTGTGGTCTCTCAGTTTGTAGACTATCCATCCAGGCCCTCATGGCTTTTAGCATCTTCACTGAGAGGCGGTTGTTATTCTCATAGGTCTGCCTTTCAATATTATTTGATTGTTTTCCCTTGTGGACTTTAATACACTTTCTTTGTTCAGTAGATTTAGTGCTTTTATTATTATTGTGTTGTGGGGAAATTCTTGTCTAGTCCAGTCTATCTGGTATTCTTTATATGACTTATAGCTTGATAGGCACCTCATTATTTAAGTTATGGCAATTTTCTCTATGGTTTTGTGGAAAGCATTTTCTGTGAGCTTGCCCCAGTTTTTATCCTTCCTCTATCCCCATTATTCTCAGATTTGGTCTTTTCAGAGTGCGCCAGATTTCCTTGATGTTTTGTGCCTGGGTGATTTTTTAGATCTCACATTTTCTCTGCCTGGGATATCCACTTGTCCAATTTGTCTTCAATGCCCACGACTATCTTCCATTATTTGTACTCTATTGGTGGGGCTTACAATTGAGGATTTGATTGAACTTCCTGAATTTTTCCTTTCCAGGTTTACCTCAGTTTAGTGAATCTATTTCTACTTTCATGGTTTGAACATTTCTCTTCATTCCATTCCACTGTTGGTGTTCTTCGATCCTCTTTAAGGTCCTTAAACTTATTTACACTAGCTATTTTGAAGGCTTTGTCTTGTGCTTCAGTTACATTGCATTTCTCAGGGGCTTTGTTGGGTCTGTGTCCCATTCCTGGGTTTCTGTTGAACTCTTTGGACCTTAGGAGAGGGTGATGGCCATGGGTTGTGTAGTAGGAAGTGCATCTGAGTTCCTGCCTACACTGGGGTTGCTGTGCAGAATGTCTTTCTAGCTACTGGAGACTGACAAAAGTGAATGATAGGCTGGGGGATGTGAGAGGGTCCACAGGAGGGAGGGAAGCTCAGTCTACCATGAAGATCTACAGAGACCCAGGAAGTGGACATAGCGAGAGAAGATGGGCTTCTGTAGATGTCAACTACAGGACTGGGGATGAGACTGGGGAATTGGAACTAGAGGAAGAGAAGGAGAATTAAAATCACCTGATTGGCAGGTTAGTGTGGCCAATGGGTTTCCAGGTAGAGAAGGACTCTGGGTATTGTTGGCTGTGACCAGGGGATGGGGTGAGGAAGGAGGTCTAAGTGTGGTAAGAAGATCTACACAGCTCCCAGGGAAGGCAGACAGGGAAGACAGGCCTGCCATGGTCTGCTACAGGGATGGGGATGATAGCATGAGATCCAGTACTTCTCTCTTGACACTTCTCTCTAAGTTCTTCTGGGTCTATGTTCTCTTGATGTTTTCACTGTAGTGAAAGACATTAAAGTTATATTTACTGCATGGTCAGGAGTGATGTACTGGGCAGGAGGCACAGACATGGGGATCTCTGTGAGTTCAAGGTCAAGGCCAGTCTGGTCTATATAGAGAGGTCCAGGTCAGCCAGAGCTCCATGGGGAAACCTGCCTTCAAGAAAAAATTTGCTTCAAAAAAAGGGAGGGGACTATTTTGATTAGAAGATGATATAGAGATGCTCTTTTCCAGACACGACTGATGTGATTCTAAATGTCTTCTCTAAAGCCTGCTCATATATTTCCTTGAACCTTGGGAAATTTCTACTAGTGCTTCACAGAACATGTTTTCTATACCCCAAATATCACTACAGTGTCTTCAAATTCATTACTGTCTTCAGAATAGATTTTGTGGGTGGATGGGGAAATAATATTATATGGAATTGGGCTGGTCTGAATTCATGTTGCTTCCTCAGTTTACCCAGTGTTGGGATTAGAGACAAGTGCCACCAAGCCTGACTTAGATAATTTATTGCTTTCCACATTAGGTTACAATGAATGATTATTCACTTTTGTAAAATGTAATAAGAATATTATGGTTGAAGCTACAGGTCCCACTCTGACCCCAAACCCTCCTATCCCCCACAACTTCAGTAGAACTCTGAAACACAGCCTACTATACAGAGAGGACCAAGAGGTGAGTGACCACCTGCCCCGCAGGACACTCTCTAGGCCTTCCATACGATAGCAAAACCCTGAACCCTTATCCCACCTACTCTGGCTTCTCTAGCCAGCCAGAAGGAAGTTTCTTTCAGATAGGCTGCCCCAACACCCCCATCCCAGCCATCAGACCCTGAAAGCTACAAGTCCCACTCTGCCCCCAAACCCTCCTATCAAACCCCCACAACCTCGGAGAAATGCTGAAACACAAGCTGCAAATACACAGAGAGGACCACGAGAGAGGACCAAGAAAGAGAACCAAGAAAGAACTCTGACGCACAAGCTGTGACTGCACACAGTGGACCAAGATAATGAATCAAGAGAGCAGGCAAGAGAGACCTCAGTGGCTCCCTGAGACACAGACAGTGGCAGTACACAGAAGACCAAGAACACTTCCCAAAGACACAGACAGCCACTGGAATGATTGGAACAAGATGCAAAGACACTGGCAACATTAACTGAAGGAAGAGATGGGTAGACACCAATGCAAGAATTCATCCAACAACCTAAAAAGCAATATGGTAACACCAGAACCCAATCGTTATACCATAGAAAGACTTGATCATCCTAACCCAGAAGAAGCAGAAGAAAATGATTTTAAATGTAACTTTATGAGGATGTTGGAGACCTTTAAAGGGATATGAAAAATTCCCTTAAAGAAATGGAGGGAAAGAAAAACAAAAAATTAGAAGAAATCAATAAATATCTTAAGGAAACCCAAGATAACCAAGGAAAACCAATCAAACAGGTGAAGCAAACAGTTCAAGACTTGAAGACTGAAATAGAGGCAATAAAGAAATACAGACAGAGGGAATTCTGAATATGGAAAATCTGGGTAAATGAATGGGAACTACAGAGGCAAGCATAACCAATAGAATAAAAGAGATGAAAGAAAGAATCTCAGGTGTTGAAGATACTGTAGAGGAAATACCATTGGCCAAAGAAAACTTTAAATCCAACAAATTCTTCTGGTTCCTGCCCTGTAATTCACTAGGGGATGGGTATTTAAACCAAAACAAACCCTTTCCTCTTCAAGTTGCTTTTGGTCATGTTATTTTACTACAGCAATGGAAATCCTAAGTATGACACAACATTGCTTCTTTCTCTGAAAATCTCAGAGTTCAAACTGCCTCTGACCTAAAACTTCATTCCACTAAGATGCTGAAAGGAGAACGCTACCAGGAGAGCCTTTGCCAGGGATGCTGCCTTTTTTGGGTTTGTGTCTGAGCTGATCATCTAAGAGCACAGCAGGAGGCTGGGAATATCACATACCACCATCAAACCACAATGCCACAACATGACCAGCTTTAAGTTCCCAATGCCTCTGATGACACCAAAGCACTAGTTGTGTTCCCAAGAGTCAGTCACAGGACACTCACTTGGGCTTCGTCAACATTTTAAGTGCTATTCAGTATGCAAAATTCTGAAGTTCTTAGCTTCAGCCAAATGTTTTCTTAAAATATTTCTCTGTGATTCTGAAACAAAACAGTATGCTTATTCCTGTGTGTCATACACGCTCCCTGGCAGGCTCGAATCAGTGGATAAAAAGATGGCAGGTAGAGGCACAGCAGACACTGACTACAAACCACAGCAATGACCAGCACAGCAAGACACAGCCAAGGGTGCAGTAATGGCATATCTATCTTTAGGGAACCAACAGCCACTTAATTGGACCCAAGGCCCATTCAAAAGTAGGGGATTCATGCCTGGTACTGTAACCTAACCAACCACCCATGGCTGATGAGGCCATGAACCCTAGAGGAGAACCCATTACTGACACTTTCCTAAACCAGTATAATTCCCAACTCCAGTCTAAATAGTTATCCTTATATCCACAGAGAAGTGTAACTCACGCTGATACCAAAGTAACATCTTTTGGCAGCAGATGGAGAATATCCCTGAAATTCACACCTGATCAAAATGAAGAGGACAACTAAGGTTGGGGTGCCCATCCATAATCGATACATCTGCAACACAACCCTTACACCTAAGGCCCAGGAAACACCACGAAAAATGTTCTGGGCAGAAAAACTATCAAAACCAGATGACCAGAATGCCTGCTGAGAAGAAAACAGTGCTTTCTATGCATGACACAGACGAATACCCATGAAATCTTAACAATATGGCCACCCAAACAAGACTTGCACAATGATATAACTAGCTGATATTTCTAGGTAGATGGAGATAAATCTCACAAAGATCTTCCACTTTCATATAGAAGTCATTTAATTGATCTTTACTAAGAAAATGAGCAATTTTTTTCTTTCCCAAAGTTTAACAATTTCAAAACAAACTCGATGCTTCACAATATTATGAAAATATCTGAAAGTTTTCTATTTCTTTTCATTTCATTTTTACTGAAAACAACTTTATTGTAAATATCTTGCTAAAGAAAGGAATAAAGAAAGAAAAAGTGGGCAAAAGGAAGAAATACAGGAAGATAGATACATACATAACGATGGAACTAGCTAGATCAATGTAACTACTCAAGCAAGTGCTTACCCAGATCCAAATTCCATATACTTTAATGAAATTCTATACAGCTACAATAGCCATCCTGAAGTTGTGAAGCTTTGTTTTACATTTTATATGTGTATTATCAATTAGATTTTTATACACTTCTCTACTAAAAGTGTGTGTGTGTGAGTGTGTGTGTGTGTGTCTCTATGTGTGTTTATATGGGGGTGAGGATTCAAGACAGAATTAAAACTAGAAAAAATTTAGGTTTATATCCTGCCATGACTCATGTGTTCTCTAACAGCATTCTCTATCCTTTTCCATCTCCTATTATCTTTACTTATTCACCTTTGTAACTGTAAAGACGATATCCATCCTTACATTACATGCTGAGCAGTGCAGGTACAGCAGTGTGATAGGATGACTGTGATTTTCTCTATCAGTGCTGAGAACTCTTATTTCTTGACCTCCGAATGGCTACATGAGAAATAATTCCAAGGGAGTGGGTTAAACAACCATGACTTTCAAAACCACAAATAATCTAACCCTAGTACAAGGGCTAGCAAGCTCCCAATGGGCACCAGAGAAACCCACCTACCGTAATGCAAGTCACTGACGTAGCAGGAACAAATGCTCCCTGCTTGTATGTATGGGGTGTGATAGAAAACTCCATATATCTGCCATTGAAAGAAAATCAGAAATTATGGAAGAGTCATGAACAAACTGTAACTTTCTATACTAGCATTTGCCAGAGACGGTATTCAAGATATAAGACAGTGAAGGTACACTAAAGAACTCTTGAGATACAAATTTCAAACTTTACAAATATGCTGCAGGAGCTCTGTACTCCTCTAAATCCAAGCTTTTTGTTAAAAGGAACATTCAGAGTTTCTGTCTCATACTGGGAGCCATCTGGTATGGACAGAAGGAAGACTTTAGGGCTGGAGAGGGAGGAGAAGAGCAGTGGGGGGAGGGGGAGGGGGCGGGAGGAGGGGGAGGGAAATGGGAGGTGGGGAGGAGGCAGAAATTTTTTTTTCAATAAAAAATAAATAAATAAATAAAAATAATATACAAATGATGGAGGAAGGTCATTGGTTAAATAATAAAGAAACTGCATGGCCCTCATAGGTTAGAACATAGGTGGGTGGAGTAAACAGAACAGAATGCTGGGAGGAAGAGGAAGTGAGCTCAGAGGCAGGGCAGCTCCTCTCAGAGACAGACGCAATGCAGCTCATCACTGGGGCAGATGCGATGAAGCTCCGACCCAGGATGGACGTAGGCTAGATAGAATCTTCCCGGTAAGCGCACCTTGGGGTGCTACACACATTATTAGAAATGGGCTAGTCCAGGTGCGAGAGTTAGCCGAGAAGAGGCTAGATATAATGGGCCAAGCAGTGTTTAAAAGAATACAGTTTGTGTGTTGTTATTTCAGGGCATAAGCTAGCCAGGCGAGCAGGAGCTGGGGTGACACAGCCCGCAGCTCCCACAACATACAAGCCATGCAATTCCCATCAAAATTCCAACACCATTCTCCTGTACAAATAGGAAAAAAGGCTAAAAATTCACCAAGAAACACCAAAGTTAGTAAAGCAAAAGAAAAATGATGGAGTTTCTCACCATACCTGATTCCAACATGTACCACACAGGCATGGTAATACAGACATCACTGGCACAAGCCTTTAATCTCAGCACTCAAGAGGAAGGGATGGGTAGATTTCTGTGAGCTTGAGGTCAGCCTTGGGGACTTAATGAGGTCCAGGCCAGCCGGAGCTACAAAGTAAGACCCTGACTCAAAAAGAAAACAAAAGGCATCATAAAATAGGACAAAGGCAGAGACAGAAATCAATGATAGCACAGGAGAGCCAGATATAAACCCAGAGGCCACAAGATGTTTTTACAAAAATCAGAAAAATATACATCGGAGCAAACAGTCTTCTCAACAGACATTGCTGGCAAAACTAGCTATCTACAGTGGAAGAATACAACTAGACCTGTGTCTCTCACAACATAAAAAAACCAACTCTAAACAGATCAAAGACCTTAATGCAACACCTGAAACCCCAAATCTAGTAAGTACGAAGTAGAAGAAATATTTAACATGCCAGCACAGGCAAATACTTCTAAACTCAGTCTCTCAAGAAATAGCAGTGACAACGAGAAATGGGTTTGCATGAACATAAAGAAAATGTATACAGACTCAAGGAGACAAATGCACGAAGAGACAGCTCACAGAATCAGAGAAACCCTTGCCGCTATGCATCTGACAAAGGGTTAAAATCTAGAATACTCAAAAATCTCAAAAACCTGATCACCAGTTATCAAAAAACTAAACCACCTAATCAAAAACCAGTCTAACGAATTAGATTGACAGTTCTCAAAAGATGAAGTACAAACAGGCAACAAATGTAGGAACCCAAGAATGTTAGAGCACATCTTTAATCTCAACATTTGGAGCAGAAGCAGGTGGATCTCTGTGAGAGCAAGGCCAGCCTGGTAGACACATCAAGTTCCACATAGTGAGGTCTTGTCTCAAGAGAAAGAAAATTTCAAAATATATGAAAGAACATTTAACATCACTAGGCATTATAAACATGAATTAAAAACAACAATGAGATTTTTATCTCACTTCATTCAGAATGGCCTTTATTAAGAAAACAAATAATGACAAATGCTGGTAAGAATGCAGAGAAAAGGGACACCCTTATACACTGCTGGTGACCACGTAAACAAGTCCAGAATGTGTTAATATGGATGTCCTTGAAAAATCTAGAAATGAATCTCCGTTATGGCTCTGCTATAGCACTACTGGGTATTTGCCCCAAAATTAAAACAAATCACAGAAAAACTTGCACTTCAATGTTTACTGCACCACTGCCCAGCACTGAGGAATGGAAAACAAGGATGTGGTTTACAGACAATGGAATTCATTTCTGTCATGAAGATGAAATTACATCATCCTACGGAAAATGGGATAACTGGAGATAGTTATAGCAAGCAAATTACGTCACCTCAGAAGGACAAATCCCCATGTTTTCTCTCACTCATGGGCCCCATACTTAACAGGTACATCAAATGCTCTATGTGGAATGGTATGCACATAGAAGCAAAACTGGGAACAAAGGAGAGTGACGGGAAAGGGGAGGCGTGAGAATGGTGAGAGGAGGGAGGGATGGGGGGTAAACTCAAAGTCCACCGCATACCCGTCGGATGTAAACCTTTATAATAATAAAATGAACTATTAAAGTATCCCGTGTGCTTTTGCTTGTCAGTCGTGGACAGGACTGGTACCAGTCTACTACAATGAACCCATTCCTCTCTTCACTCCTTTTAAAAGACAGCTTTATTATGGTGTTCAGGGGGATTTCTAACTTTAATATTCTTCTGCACGTTTTAAAATGTATAAACACATGGCTACAGTTCAAAGTCATCTAAAGAGAGGATCAAGCTAATGGACACAGAAAGTAACACCGAGCGGCTGGACAGATGGCTCCGTGATTAAGAAGGAATGTTTCCTGTTCTTCCGGAAAACCTGACAGAGGTTGCCAGCATCACAACCACCTGGAACTCCAGATCAAGGGGACACAACACCTCCTTCTCACCTCAACTGACGCCACAAGTAACACATTCACAAACACACAAACAGATAAATAAAAATAAATCCTAAATAACACTAGAAAAATCATGTAGTACCAGAATTTACTATAAACTGTGAGTATCCTTATTGAATAAAGCTGCCGTCCTAAAATGAAACGCTATTTTTTCGAGACAGGGTTTCTCTGTGACTTTGGAGCCTGTCCTGGAACTAGCTCTGTAGACCAGGCTGGTCTCAAACTCACAGAGATCCGCCTGCCTCTGAAATGCTGACAAAATCCTTTCCTTAGAATTTAAAAGTAGCTTTTACAATTCACGCTCCATTCCAAAGACAGTCTACTCGTTCTCATAAATACACTTCAAGTGAGTTTAACTAAATTGTGTGATTTGAGGAGAAAACAACAAAACCAAACCAACGAAAACAACAACAACAAATCGAGGCATAAGGATATATTTCCGACTTCAAATATTGTGAACTGTATTTTATGCCCAATGCACAAGCTACTTATAAAGTTTGATGATAAAACAATACTGAGAGGGTTATTGCAAAATCAGTAAGATAAAACATGGCTAGCTGTAGTAATGATGCCTTTAACTTTTTCAAATACACAAACCAGGTCATCCAGATGAATCTGAAATTCATAGGATTTTAATTGTAGCCCTTGCAAAACCTAAATCACTTAACCCACAGTCGCCTGGTAATAGTTTTTTTGTTGCACTTGTTGTTGTTTTAGAAAAAAAAAAAAACAGCATTCTAAGGTGAACCTTTTACCTCAGCTCTGGGGAGGGGACCTGCAAGGCTCCAAGTCGCGCTGGGGAGGGGAGGGAGAAGAGGGGCAGCTCACCGTCCAAGTTTTCCAGGTCACTGATGTGCCACTGGTTGCAGCCCGTGTCCTCGCGGCTGAGGTCCCTGTCGGCCCGGTAGGACTCCATCCTCGAGTGCACATTCCTCCGGAGTTTAGGGCTGGACGACGCAGCACGGGGCTGTGTTTCCCTCGTTGACCGCCCGGCCGGTAGCCCCCGGGCCCAGGCGCCGGCTACAGAGCAACGCAGGTCGCCTGTATCCCGCGGAGGACGGAAGCCGCGCCGGCCCCGGTTCCGCAGAGACAGCTGGACATCGCCATGGATGGAGGCGACAAGCGGGTGGCTAATGCGACAGGCCGGCCCCGGCCCTGGAGGCTACGACCTCAGCCCCGCTTGGCAGCAGAGGAGCCCGAGTCCGCGACTGCGCCCCGCGCAAAGCTCACCCACGCAAAGCTCACCCACGCAAAGCTCACCCACGCAAAGCTCACCCACGCGGTGCCATGGCGGGCGGGGCAGCGCAGGCCGGCTCCCCCCGCGCTCTCGTTCTGCGCCCGGCTTGGACAAGCGGTTTCGGTTAACTCCGGGGACACGCGAGGGACACGCGCGGAAGAGCCACGTTGAGGCAGGAGTGGGAGCGGCCCAGGAGGGGCGTGGCGAAAGGCGGTGCGCGCGGTGGAGTCCGAGAAGCCCCGCCCATCCGTGCGACCTGCTGCCAATCGGGTGCGCTTAAGCCACGCCTCTCTTCTATGCCCCGCCCCTACCCGCGGAGATAAGAGACATTCTAAACCATGCAGAAATAACAGATATAAACACATTTCATCCAACTCAAAAAAGAGTATAACTTCTCAGACCTTTCCCCAAAATTGAACATATACTCAGTCACAAAGCAAGTCTCAGCAGACACAAGGAAATTGAAATAATCCCCTTCATGATATTAGACCACCACCGATTAAAGTTGGAGTTCAACACCTGAAACAATAGAAAGCCAACAAACTCTGGAAACTGAACAATTCTCTGCTAAATTAAAACAAGCTCAAGAAAGAAATAAAGAAATTTAGGGCTTCTAGAATATAATGAAAATGAATATACAACATACCTAACCTTATGAACCTAACCTTATGGCACACAATGAAAGTAGTGCTAATAGAAAATTTAATTGTAGTAAGTGCTTATATAAAAAAATAGAGAAATCTCCTAGCAACTCAACAGTATACCTGAAAACTTTAGAATTTCTGCAAGCACACCCAAGAAGAGAGGGAAGTAGGGAATATCCCAATCTGAGAGCAGATTCATATCACAAAGTATCAATGAAAACAATACAAAGAATCAATGAAGCAAAGAGTAGGTTCTTTGGGAAAACTCAACAAGATAGACAGACAAACAAAATAAACTAAATAAAAAACAGGAAGAATACGCAAATTAATAAAATCAGAAAAAGGGGGGACATAATACATATACCAAGGAAATCTAAAGAATTTTTATTACACTTTAAAAACCTGTACTCCATAAAATTGGAAAATAAAAAAGAAATGTACTAGGAAGGTGAGCATCCAAACCGGCTAGGCTCTCACAAAGCCAGTAGACGCAGTAGGGTCAAAACTCAGTGCCATTGTCCTTGGTTTCTCAGCAACCCTCATTGTCCACCATATTCATTGAGTCTGGTTTTATCCCATGCATTTTCAGTCCCAGTCCAGGTGGCCTTGGTGATCTCCTAGTAGATCAGCCCCACTGTCTCAGTGGGTGGGTGCCCCCCCTCGCGGTCTTGACTTCTCTGCTTATGTTCTCCCTCCTTCTGTTCCTCATTTGGACCTTGGGAGCTCAGTCCATTGCTCCAATGTGAGTCTCTGTCTCTATCTCCATCCATTGCCAGATGAAGGTTCTATGGTGATATGCAAGATATTCGTTAGTATGGCTATAGGATTGGGCCATTTCAGGCTCTCTCTCTTCAGCTGCCCAAGCTACACCTGGATGTAGGGAGGAGGACCTCGGACTGCCCACAGGGCAGGGAACCCTGACTGCTCTTTGGACTGGAGAGGGAGGGGAGGGGAGTGGGAGGTGGGGAGTGGGAGGGAGGGAAAAGGGAGGCAGGGAGGAGGCGGAAATTTTTAATTAAAAAAATTTAATTAAAAATAAATAAATAAATTCTAACAAAAAAATTAAAATAAACTTTCCATGATAAAAAAAAGAAAGAAATGGATAATGTTCTTAATAGGTCCAATTTACAAACTTAAATCAAGATCAGATAAATATTTTAAATAGACATATAACCACTGTGGAAATAGTAGCAATCATTAAAAGTCTCTGAACATTTAAAAAAATGCCCAGGGTTATCTGGTTTTATGGCAGTATTCTATCGCACTTTTAAAGAAAATACTCCTCAAAATATTACACAAAGTAAAAGGAGAAACATTGCAAAATTTATTTTATAGGGCCAAAGTCACCCTGATAGTCAAAGCATACCACGACTGAACAAAGAGAATGACAGACCAATTCTTCTCATGAACATAGACACAACAACACTCAAAACACATTCAAAAACTAAATCCAAGAACACATCAAAAACATCATCCACCATGACCAAGGAAGCTTCATCCCAGAGATGCAGAGATGGTAGCTCAAAATATGAAAATCAGTAAATGTAACCCACCATATGTTTAAACTGAAAAAAAAAGTCACTTGATCTCATTAGATTCAAAAAAAGGCTTTGACAAAATTCCACACTGCTTTATGAGAAAAGTTCTGGAGAGAGTAGGGATACAAGGAACATACTTCAACACTGTCAAAGCAATCTAAACCAAAGCTACAACCAACGTCAAATTAAATGGAGAGATACTCAAAGTGATTCCACAAAAATCAGGAACAAGACAAGGCTGTCCACTTTTTCCATACGTATTCAGTATTGTACTTAAAGTAATAGCAGGGGAATCGAGATAACTAAAAGAGATCAAGGGGATACAATTTGGAAAGGAAGAAGCCAAAGCGTTATTTCTGCAGACAATAGAATTGAAAGCACAAGCAGCCGAAAAAATTCTACTGGAGAACTACTACAGCCGATGAACACATTCAGAAAAATGGCTGGATACAAGTTAAACTATAAGATAAACTCATTATTTTTCCTATATGCAAATGACAAATGGAATTAGAAGACAATCAGGGAAACCCCCTTGACACTAGCCACAAGCAATATAAAATAGTTGGGGTAACACTAGCCAAACTAGTGAAAGACGTTTATGTCAAAAATCACAACTCTAATTGGGTTAATTAGCATTTTAACGTCTCTTTTCTTGATTTCTTTATATATTTTGGAGATCAGACCTTTGTCTGTTGCAGGGTTGGTGAAGATCTTCTCCCATTCAGTGGGTTGCCTTTTTGTCTTAGTGACAGTGTCCTTTGCTTTACAGAAACTTCTCAGTTTCAGGAGGTCCCATTTCTTCAATGTTGCCCTTAATGTCTGTGCTGCTGGGGTTATATGTAGGAAGTGGTCTCCTGTGCCCATGTGTTGTAGAGTACTTCCCACTTTCTCTTCTATCAGGTTCAGTGTGTTCAGACTGATATTGAGGTCTTTGATCCATTTGGGCTTGAGTTTTGGGCATGGTGATAGATATGGATTTATTTTCATTCTTCTACAGGTTGACAACCAGTTCTGCCAGCACCATTTGTTGAAGATGCTCTCTTTCTTCCATTGTATACTTTTAGCTCCTTTATCAAAAATGAGGTGTTCATAGGTTTGTGGATTAAAATCCGGGTCTTCTATTCGATTCCATTGGTCGACTTCTCTGTTTTTATGCCAATACCAAGCTGTTTTCAATGTTGTAGCTCTGTAATAGAGTTTGAAGTCAGGGATGGTAATGCCTCCAGAAGTTCCTTTATTGCATAAGATTGTTTTGGCTATCCTAGGTTTTTTTGTTTTTCCATATAAAGTTGATTATTGTTCTCTCAAGGTCTGCGAAGAATTTTGATGGGACCTTGATGGGGATTGCATTGAATCTATAGATTACTTTTGGTAGAATTGCCATTTTTACTATGTTGATCCTCCCAATCCAAGAGCAAGGGAGATCCTTCCATTTTCTGGTATTCTCTTCAATTTCTTTCTTCAAAGATTTAAAATTCTTGTCAAATAGATCCTTCACGTCCTTGGTTAGAGCTACCCCAAGATATTTTATGCTATTTGTGACTATCATGAAAGGTGATGCTTCTCTGATTTCCCTCTCTGCTTCTTTGTTTTTTGTGTGTAGGAGGGCAACTGATTTTTTGGAGTTGATCTTGTATCCTGCCACATTACTAAAGGTGTTTAGCAGCTGTAGGAGTTCTTTGGTAGAGTTTTGGGGTCGCTTATGTACACTATCATATTATCTGCAAATAAAGAAAGTTTGACTTCTTCCATTCCAATTCGAATCCCCGTGATCTCCTTATGTTGTCTTATTGCTATTGCTAGAACTTCAAGCACTATATTGAAGAGGTATGGAGAGAGTGGACAGCCTTGTCTTGTTCCTGATTTTAGTGGAATGGCTTTGAGTTTCTCTCAATTTAATTTGATGTTAGCTGTCGGCTTGCTGTATATTGCTTCTATTATATTTAGTTATGAACCTTGTATCCCTAATCTCTCCAAGACCTTTATCATAAAGGGATGTTGAATTTTGTCAAATGCTTTTTCAGCATCTAATGAAATGACCATATGGTTTTTTTCTTTCAGTTTATTTATATGATTGATTACATTGATAGATTTGCATTTGTTGAACCAGCCCTGCATCTCTGGGATGAAGCCTACTTGATCATAATGGATAATTTTTCTAATGTGTTCTTGGATTCGGTTTGCCAGTATTTTATTGAAAATTTTTGCGTCGATGTTCATGAGTGAGATCAGTTTGTAATTCTCTTTCTTGGTTGAGTCTTTGTGTGGTTTGGTATCAGGGTAATTGTAGCTTCATAAAAGGAGTTTGGCAATGACTCTTCTGTTTCTATTTTGTAAAATACATTAAGGAGTATAGGTATTAGCTTTTCTTGGAAGTTTTGGTAGAATTCTGCATTGAAACCACCTAGTCCTGGGCTTTTTTTGGTAGGGAGGTTTTTGATGACAGCTTCTAATTCCTCACAATTTACAGGTCTATTTAAATTGTTCACCGGGTCTTTATTTAATTTTGGTATATGGTGCTTATCGAAAAAAAATGTCCATTTCTTTTACATTTTCCAATTTTGTGGCATACCAGCTTTTGTAGTAAGATCTAATGATTCTCTGAATTTCCTCTGTTTCTGTGGTTATGTCCCCCTTTTCATCTCTGATCTTATTAATTTGCATGTTCTCTCTCTGCAGTTTGATTAGTTTGGATAGGGGTTTGTCAATCTTCTTGATTTTCTCCAAGAACTAGCTTTTTGTTTCATTGATTTTTTTGGATTGTTTTCTGTGTTTCTATTTTGTTGATTTCTGCCCTCAGTTTGATTATTTCCAGTCTTCTACTTCTCCTGGGTGAGTCTGCTTCTTTTTGTGTAGAGCTTTCAGGTGTGCTGTTAAGTCTCTAATGTGTTCTTTCTCCGTTTTCTTTACGTGGGCACTTAGTACTATGAACTTTCCTCTTAGCACTGCTTTCATAGTGTCCCATAGATTTGGGTATGTTGTGTCTTTATTTTCATTGAATTCAAGGATGATTTTAATTTCTTTCTTTATTTCTTCCTTGACCCAGGGATGGTTCAGGAGTTGACTGTTCAGTTTCCATGAGTTTGTAGGCTTTCTGGGGGTAGAATTATTGTTGAATTCTAAGTTTATTCCATGGTGATTTGATAGTACACAGAAGGTTACTACAATTTCTTTGTATCTGTGGATGTTTGCTCTGTTACTGAGTATGTGATCAGTTTTTGAGAAGGTTTCATGAGATACTGAGAAGAAGGTATATTCTTTTCTGTTTAAGTGGAATGTTCTATAGGTGTCTGTTAAGTCCATTTGGTTCATTACATCTGTTAGTTCTCTTATTTCTCTGTTAAGTTTCTGTCTGGTTGACCTGTTTATTGGTGAGAGCAGAGTGTTTAAATCTCCTACTATTACAGTGTGGGGTTTGATGTATGATTTGAGTTCTAGTAAAGTTTCTTTTACATATGTGGTGGCTTTTATATTAGGGGCATAGGTGCTCAGGATTGAGACTTCCTCCTGATGAATTGTTTCTGTTATGAGTATAAAGCGTCCTTCTCCGTCTCTTCTGATTGATTTTAGTTTGAAATCAATTTTGTTAGATATTAGTATAGCCACACCCAATTATTTCTTTGGTCCATTTGATTGGAAAACCTTTTCCCAACCATTTACTTTGAGGTAGTGTCTGTCTTTGAGGTTGAGGTGTGTTTCTTGTAAACAGCAGAATGTTGGATCCTGTTTTCATATCCATTCTCTGAACCTGTCACCTTTTATAGGTGAATTGAGTCCATTGATATTAAGTGATATTAATGACCAGTGGTTGCTAACTTCGGTTATTTTTTCTGGTGGTAGAGTTTGTGTGTTTCCTTTCTTTGAGTTGTGCTGGTGGAGGGTTGTTAGATGCTTGTGTTATTATGGGTGTTGTTGGCTTCCTTGGTTTGTGGTTTTCCTTCTAGTATTTTCTGTAAGGCTGGGTTTGTGGCTATGCATTGTTTAAACCTGTTTGTGTCCTGGAATATCTTGTTTTCTCCATCGATGGTGAATGCAAGCTTTGCTGGGTATAGTAGTCTGGACTTGGATCCATGGTCTCTTAGTGTCTGCAGCACATCTATTCAAGACCTTCTGTCTTTCATGGTTTCCACTGAGAATACAGGTGTAATTCTGATACGTTTCCTTTTATATGTTACTTGACCTTTTCCCATGCAGCTCTTAATATCCATTCTTTATTCTGTATGTTTTGTGTTTTGATTATTATATGCGAGGGGATGCTTTCTTTTGATCCAGTCTATTTGGTGTTCTGTATGCTTCTTGTACCTTCATAGGAATATCCTTTTTTAGGTTGGGAAAGTTTTCTTCTATAATTTTGTTGAATATATTTTCTGGGCCTTTGAGCTGTAATTCTTCTCCTTCTTCTACCCCTATTATACTTAGGTTTGGTTATTTCACGGTGTCCCAGATTTTTGTGTTAAGAATTTTTTGTATTTATTATTTTCTGTAATCAATGAGTTTATTTCCTCTATAGTATCTTCAGTGTTTGAGATTCTTTCTTCCATCTCTTGTATTATGTTGGTTGTACTTGTCTTTGTAGTTCCTGTTCATTTACCCAGATTTCCCATACCCAACCTTCCCTCAGTTTGTGTTTTCTTCATTACCTCCATTTCATTTTTCAAGTCTTAAACTGTTTCCATTACCTGTTTTATTGCTTTCTCTTGGTTTTCTTGGGTATCTTTGAGAGATTTATTCATTTCTTCTACCTTTTTGCTTGTCTTCTCCATTTCTTTAAAGCAGTTTTTCACATCCTGTTTAAGGTCCTCTATCATTTTCATAATGTTACATTTAAAGTCGATTTCTTCTACTTCTTCTGGAATAGGGTGTTCAGGTCTTCTTGTTGCCTGATCCCTGGAATCTGGTGTTGTCATGTTGCCTTTCAGGTTGTTGGAGGAATTCTTGCACTGAAGCCTGCCCATCTTTTCCTTCAAATGCAGCCAGGAGAGTCTTGGCGTCTTTGTCCAATCTATGCTGTGACTGACTCTGGGTGGATCTCCTCAGTGCAGGAGCAGAAACTGTTCCTGGGCCAAGGACCTCGCAGACAGTAGAGCAGGCTTGGGGGAAGCAGGATCATGTGGAACAAAGAAGTCCCTGCAGCAGGAGCTTAAGGGGCCCTGTGCTCCCTTCCTAGATGTTCCTCCCCACCCCGGGATGGCACCCACTCACCGGTCTGGATGGTTATCCTTAGCACAGGGAGAGGCACTCCTGGAGGTCCAAGGACCCTGCAGACAAAAAACTTGTTGTCCAGTTTTTTTTAGTTCCTTTCATGTTTTACTTTTTATCCCTCTATCAGATGTGAAGTTGAAAACAATCTTTCCTCATTATATAGTCTGCTGCTTTGTCCAAATGATGGTGTCCTTTGCCATACAGAAGCTTTTCAGTTTCCTGAGGTTCCATTTATTAATTGTTCTTCTCACTGCCTGTGTTAATGGCGTACTGTTCAAGTCTTTTCTGTGCCAAAGAGTTCAGGGCTGTTCTCCACCCTCTCTGCTATCAGGGTCAGTGTATCTAGTTGTATGTTGATGTTAATGTTGATCCATTTAGAGTCAAATTATGTGCAGGGTGATAAATATGGATATATTTGTGTTTTATAGGCCACCATCCAGGTTTACTAGCACCATTTGTTGAAAGTGTTGTATGTTTTCCAGTGGGCATTTCTAACTCCTTTATCAAAGGTCAGGTGTCCATAGGTGTGTGTCCTTACGGATAAGTCTTCAATTTGATTTTCTTCATCAATGTCTGTTTTGATGCCACAACCAAGTTTTTCTTTTTTTTTTTTTTTTTTTTTTTTTTTTTGGTTTTTCGAGACAGGGTTTCTCTGTGGTTTTGGAGCCTGTCCTGGAACTAGCTCTTGTAGACCAGGCTGGTCTCGAACTCACAGAGATCCACCTGCCTCTGCCTCCCAAGTTCTGGGATTAAAGGTGTGCGCCACCACTGCCAGGCCCAAGTTTTTCTTATTACTCTATCTCTGTAGTACAATTTGAGATCAGAGAACACCAGCAGTTCTTGTATTACATAGAATTGCTTTAGATGTTTCCTCTCTCTCTCTCTCTCTCTCTCTCTCTCTCTCTCTCTCTCTCTTTCTCTCTCTCTCTCTTTCTCTCTCTCTCTCTCTGTGTGTATTATATAGGATTGCTTTAGATATTTCCTCTGTGTGTAAGTGTGTGTGTGTGTGTGTGTGTGTACTTCCATATGAAGCTGAACATTGTCCCTTCAAGATCTGTGAAGAATTGTGTTGGAATTTTGCTGACTTCATTGAATCTGCATATTGCTTTTGATATGGTGGTCATTTCCACTAAACTGACCCTTCCAGTCCATGAGTATGGAAGATCTTTTTGTCTTCTGATATCATCTTCAGTTTCTTCCTTCAGTGTCTTAAAGTTTCATTCTACAATCTTTAACTTGCTTAGTTAGAGTTACCCAAAGATGATACATGTATAATTAGGGGCTGTTTTGAGAAGTGTTGTTTTTCTGACTTGTTTCTCAATCCATTTGTCATTTGTATTTAGGAAGGCTACTGATTTTGTGTGATAACTTTGTACTCTGCTACTTGCATTAAGTATTTGTCAGTTTTAAAGGTTTCTTGGCATAGAAGTTCCTAGGTTGTTTGTACATATGTAGTCATCTCGTCCGCAAGTAAACACTTTATGGTCTTCCCTTTCTATGAGTATGCATTTGGTCTCCTTCAGTTCTCTTACTGCTCTAGCTAAGAATATAAGTACTCTATTGCATAGGTATGAAGGGAGTGAACAACCTTGCCTCATTTCTGATTTTGGTGGAAATGTTTGGAGTTTCTCTCCATTTAAGTTGATGCTGGCTATGGGCTTGCTGTAAACTGTCTTTATTATTGTCAGTTATGTCCCTCAATCCATAATCTCTCCAGGAAAGTTGTCATAAAGTGGGATTAATTTTGTCAAAGGACCCATTCATAGTCTAATAAGGTTATCATGTAGGTTTTGTCTTTTAGTTTGTTTATATGGTAGATTACATTTATCGTTTTCTGTATGTTGAAATATGCCTGCATCGTATTCACATATCTACATATGTTTATATAATTTCATAACACACAATCCATCCTCCATAGCAGCATTCTCCGACTTTGCCTGAAATTTGTACTGTGAATGAGCAAAGTACAAAGTGGTTATAGTCTTAAGGCAGTGTCTTAGGGATTCTATTGCTATGGAGACACCATTTCCCTGACAATTCTGAAGAAGGAAGCATCTGTTTTGGGGACTTGCAGGTTCAGAAGTTTAGTGCATTATCATCATGTCAGAATATGGTGACACAGAGGCAGACATGATGCGAGAGAGGTAGCAAGGACTGAAGAAGGAGCTATGTCTTGATGGCACAGAAAACAGGAAGGGATTGAGGCACTGAGTATGGCTTCAGCATAAATGAGACAATCATTGAAATATAGTGTCATCTAGCATTCAATACTTCTATGTTCGGTTTAGAGTATTCCAGTTTGTAAGTGTGTTTTTGATTACTGTTAAACAGCAGCTAATATTTGTACTCCTGCTGATGGTAACGAATGTGTACACTTACCAACAGGTGAGACAAGCTCCCTTCGGGCATGAAGGAGAACTGCAGACACATGACAGTCACATTACTGACTTAGAAGTGTTTGAGGATATTACCACCTGCAAAATGGTGTGAATTTTCAGCTACTTTGGAGAGTTAACGAGAAAATACTTTATTATTGCCATGAAAGCATTTACTATATCTTACATCTCATAACATTCTTAGATTTCAGTCACATCATTTTCTATTTTCCTTTGATGTATATTAACCAGTTTTCCAAATTTTAATGTTACTTCTGTGTGAGTCATCACCCAATTTAGTGTCCCTATGGGATAAAAGCACATTTCACTGTCATGACCCATCTTGTGTCATATTGGGTGTGCTGTCCATATGTTCTACATACTCAGTAGGAAATAAAAACCATGGTGAGATATATGAACAGAAATGATTACCTTGGTCAATCTGTACACATGGGTGGAGCTCTGCTTGTGAATGTGTTTCCTCTGGTCTATTGTCTTGTCTAAGGAGGAGCTCAATGGCTTGATGGTTGAGTGGGAAGACGAGATCTTCTGTGCCAAACTCTAGGTTTCCGTACACCCTTCAGACACTTATTTGCAAGTGCTCTTTTCTGAATCTTAGAGTGCAGTTGTGTTCTTAGAAGCCAACACATCCTCCCTGAAACACATCATCAATGACCATTTCACAGATTGTCTTGGGACTGGAGGACACCACAGGGGCTGCAGAGGATGTTGCTTCCTTGAAAGACACCCTTGGTGATATTGAGCTTGATGCTGGGCTTGATCGACAATGGTAAGTAGTAAATTTTATAAAATACCATGTGTAATAGATGTTGCTCTCTAATAAAACATTGGCCTATTGCAGCACCCAAGTTAATTACTGAATACATGTGGAGAAAGCTGGGAAAGCATAGAATGGGACCTAGAATAGCATACTAATTCAACATGTGTTTAGCAGGAACTACAGTTTTAATAATCTCCTGGGCTATGGGGCTAGAGAGATGGCTCAGAGGTTAGGAGCGCATATGCACTTCCAGAGGTCCTGAGTTCAATTCCCAGCAACCACATGGTGGTTCACAACCATCTAAAATGAGATCTTGTGCCCACTTATGGCATGCAAGCAGAACACTGTATATATAATAAATGAATAAATCTTTTACAAAAAAATCTCCTCACTTTCTCTCCACCTCCTTTCTCCCACAGACCCACACACCTCTGCCTCCCCTCAGAAAAGAGCAGGCCTCCCAGGGACATCCCCCTACACAGTACAACAAGCCACTCTAATATCAGGCATATACTGTCACATCAAGGCTGGATGAGGCAACCCAGTAGGAGGAGAAGGATCATACATGTAGGCAAAGGAGTCAGAGACAGCCCTTGCTCCCACTGCTTTCTTTTCCCATTGTATATTTCTGGCATCTGTATTTAAAAGCTATCAGGTGTCCATAACTGTGTGGATTCGAGTCTGCATCTCGGATTGGACTCCACTGACCCCCCTGTCTGTTTTCCCCAATACCACGCAGCTTTATCACTACAGCTCTGTAGCACAGCCTGGAATCAGGGAGGTGATGACCCTGGAAGGTCTTTATTACATAGCATTGTTTTAGCTATTTTGGGCTTTTTGCTTTTCCATATGAAGCTGAGTATTGCTCTTTCAAGGGTAATAAAGGATTGTGCTGGAATTTTAATGGGGATTGCATTGAAACTGTAGATTCTTTCTGATAGGATCTCCATTTTACTACATTAATCCTGCTGATCCATGAGCATGGGAGAGCTTCCCATCTTCTGGTATCTTCTTCAGTCTCCTTCTTCAAAAACTTGAAGTTTTTATCATACATATCTTTCACTTCCTTGGTTAGAGTTACCCCAAGATATATTATTTGTGGCTACTGTGAAGAGTGTTGTTTTCCTGATTTAATTCTCAGCTATTTGTCATTTGCATATAGGACAGCTACTGACTTTTTGTATCCAGCTACTTTGCTGAAGGTGTTTATCAGCTGTAGGTGTTCCAGGATAGAAATTTTTAGGTCAATTATGTATCCTATATCATCTACAAATAGTGAGATTTTGAGTTCTTCCTTTCTAATTTGTGTCCCCTTGATATCCCTCAGTTATCTTTTTGTTCTAGCTAGAACTT
The DNA here is from genome assembly GCF_950005125.1 of Chionomys nivalis. NCBI lineage: Eukaryota > Metazoa > Chordata > Mammalia > Rodentia > Cricetidae > Chionomys > Chionomys nivalis. The sequence goes on along the minus strand of NC_080108.1, from coordinate 38,591,961 downwards.
CAAGTGCAGTGTTGAGTAGATACGGAGAGACTGGACAAGCTTGTCTTGTTCCTGGTGTTAGTGGAGTCACTTTAAGTTTCTCTCCATTCAATTTGGTTTGGGATGTAGACTTGATGTATATTGCTTTTATATGTTTAGGAATGTGTATTTGTTACATTCTCTGGGGTTTTCTGGAGTGAGATTATTTATTGCCTTGTCTCGTGGATGTAGTTAACCTCTTCTGTTGGAATTTTCCTTCTAGTACTTTTGGTAGAACTAGATTTGTGGCTAGATGCTGTTTAGATTTGATTTTGTCATGAAGTAGCTTTTCTCCACCTATGGTGATTGAGAATTTTGCAGGGTATAGTAGGCTGCATCCTGCTATAGGGCTGGCATCCACGGTCTCTTGAGTCTGAAATATATCTATCCTGTCCTTTCTAGCATTTAGAGTCTCCATTGAGAATTTGGGTGTAATTCTAATAGGTCTAACCTTCACACGTTACTTGGCCTTTCCCCCTTGTAGCTTTTAATATTCTTTCTGTGCTCTCTGCGTTGATTATTTTATGGTGTGGGGATGTTTTTTCTGGACCAGTCTGTGTGGTCTGTGAAGTTCTCATCTTTACAGGCATGGTCTTCTTTAGGTTAGGAGACTTTTCTTCTATGATTTTGTTAAATATATTTTTTGGAGTTTTGAGCTGAGATTCTTCTCCTTCTATTCCATTATTCTTTTCATGGTATCCCAGATTCCCTGAATATTTTGTGTTAGTAATTTTTAGACTTAACATTTTCTTTGACTGATGAATCTGTTTCTTCTATCATATCGTCAATGCCTGAGATTCTGCCTTCCATCTCTTTTGTTCTGTTGGTGATACTTCTGTCTGTTGTTCCTGTTTGTTTACCTAGATTTTTCATTTCCAGAATTCCCTCAGTTTCTGTTAATTTATTGTTTCTATTTTTATTTTCAGTTCTTGAACAATTTCCTTCACCTGTTTGTTTTTCTTGGCTTTCTCAGAATTCTTTAATGAATTTATTGATGATCTCCAATTTTTGTTTGTCTTTCTCTCAATTTTTAAGGGATTTTTTTCACTTCTGCTTTAAGTACCTCTATCATCTTCATAAAATTGGTTTTAAGGTCATTTTCTTGTCATTCAAATGTGTTGGAATATTCAGGTCTTTCTGTCATGGGATAGCCGAGCTCTGGTGGTGTCAAATTGCCCTGGTTGTTGTTGATTGTGTTCTTATTCTGGCATCTGGGTTTGAAATGATTATAGGTCTAGATGCTGACTTCTGAGTTTGTCTTTGTGGATGGATGTTTTGTTCATTGGTTTCTGTTTCCTCTTTGGTCTTCTGGTCCTTGTAGTCTGGATTTCTTGTGGCTACTGTGACACCTGATCCAGGAGAGAGAATCTGTCCACATTGGGGGCTAGACTTCTGGCAGCTAGCTTGGTCTTTGGTGCAGCAGAAGGTGGGGATGTGTTGGGGGAGAACAGGGGAATTGAATGGGGCTTTAGGAACTGGATCTAGGAAGTGGTGCAGATCAGCTGTCAGGCAGGTCACTCCCTGTTTTTCTGACTGGAGTGGCCTGGCTCTGAGCAGTGGAAGTCCTCAGGAGTGGGATCAAGGCCTGGCAATGGGGCAGGGGTGAGGTGGGAGGAGATCAGTGATTGGATTTAAGACTATCTAAGCCTCAGCACCAAGCCCAGGTGATAATATACTTTTAATATATTTGTATAGGAGAATTCTTTTTTTAAATGGTTGTAAGGGTGTCCTTAATGATAACATTATCAAATAATAAGGGCTTGATTTACTATACAGAAGACAGAAGAATAGTAAAGAAAGACTGAAACAAAGCAAAACCAAAACTCCATGAGGAAAACACAAAGTCGCATATCTCCAGATCCGGCCACTAAGTCAGTTATTTGATTTCAGGTAATGAACTCCAAAGAGCATAGGCATCCTCCTCAACCTTTCCTTCTGCAGCTCACATGGCCTCTCTCCCAGGATTGCTCCACTCCAATCCAATCCAATCCCAGAATTGAACACAGGTTTCCTTACACAATCCTACTGTCCTGGCATCTTCAGCATCCTGATTGGTCCATAACAACTTAAACCTGACCCTCACAGATTTATAAATTGCCTTCTTTGGAGCTTTCAGTATGGAATTCAATATTATTGCACACCACCTGAACAATCCAACTATTTTTGAGATCTTGGTGCAAGTCTTTGTGTCTCCATAACTCTGCTTTCCTGTTCAGCCTCAGCTGTCAACTTGATGCAGACCTGTGTTGTATGAGGGGATCTCAACTGAGCAATGCCTAAGATCATTTCAGACTCTGGCCATGTCTTGATTGATCAATGATGTGGGAGAATCCAGCACAATGTGGTAGGCTTCATCCCCAGACTGTTAGTCCTGGGCTGTGTAATAAAGCAGGGTGAACTAGGCAGAATGTGAGCCAGCTAGCCATGGTCCACCATGGTCTGGGCTTTTGGTTCATGCCCTGTCTTTTCTCAGTGTTGGATTGTGAATTCTAAGCCAATTTGCCCCTTTCCTCCTCAAGGAGCTCTGGGTCAGAGTATTTTATCACACAATAGGGGTGAAACTAGACCATCTGCATTCTGCATGTTTAAAAACTAGCTGCTCAAGAATGACAGTTCTGCTGCCAGCAGGAGAAGTGGCTGGAATTTAAAATCCCAGCTTTGGTGGCTTTGGAGTGCTGGCATGGGAAGAGCACAGAAAACCTTCCTTGGCAGCCCTTTCGAGCAGAGTCACAGAACAATGTCTTGTGTCTGAATCATAACTTCTTTTCTATAAAATGAATTGCATACTTGTGGTTCCTAAACAGTTTTACAAATACACAGCATAATATTCATGATAGAGGAAAATACTCAAGGATATATTAAAATAAGTTGTGTTTATATTTTTAGCTTTCTTTTTGTTTGTTCTAAAATCTTGAGCTTGTGACCCAAACAGTAAGTAGTTACTTTTTTTTTTTTTTTTTTTGGTTTTTCGAGACAGGGTTTCTCTGTAGCTTTGGTGCCCATCCCAGAACTAGCTCTTGTAGACCAGGCTGGCCTCGAACTCCCAGAGATCCACCTGCCTCTGCCTCCCGAGTGCTGGGATTAAAGGTGTGCGCCACCACCGCCCAGCAGTAGTTACTTTTCTACAAGGTTATGAGAACTATGCCATAGAAAGGGAAAGAAACTTGAAACATTTTTATATCTTATTTATCTATTTATACTGTTGTAAGCTGTATTTACATCTTAAATCGTCTTCTGATACCTTTGAAGCTCATGATTATATCCTCAGATCTCTATATATAATGAGCTAAAAAGCTGGCTATAGCCATGTGGAAGGATCTGGTTATCTGATGTTGCCAAGCTGACAAAGTCATAGGTAGCCTAGGGGCACCCATCTCCAGGCTCTGGCTCTTGCAGCCAGCCTCTCTCAGCCACTCCATTCCTGCCACCTTCCTTCTGAAGAAGCGTCCTTCTGTCCCTCTCTCCTTTTCTCCACTCCCATCTCTTCTCCCAAAAATACTCTACATTCGAGCTCTGTGGACATGGCATCTCACCCACCATGCCAATTTATTCTGACCCACAAAAGGTAAGTTTAAGTTTAATCAGAACTGACTGTGAGGCACATGACTCATGCCAGGAAGTGGGTTTAGAGAAAGTGGAAGAAATTTTATGTTCCATTGTGTCAGTCGGTCAGAAACATGAATACAGACAGCTGCAAACATCACAAAGACCAAGGGCAAAGGAGAAAAGTTTGTCCTAACAAGAAACAGAAAATGTTTTGAAAACAGTGACAGATTGGCATTCTCAGGTGGGAGTGACCCTCCTGGCTCAGTTATATCCAAACCATCCAGACTCGAGGCTCTCTCCTGTCCTTGATCAAACAGACCATGGGAGATTCCTCCACAGGGAGGTAGGACTCAAACCCATGATCCCCTCTATAGGCCCAGAAAGTCTTCTGGGCCCCTATGGTCCTGGCCCTTCCTAGTGTGTATTGCTGCTGGTCTCCTTATTGAGGGGCTAATATTGGGCCCATATTACCATTAGTTGATTTGCCCCCAACTTTTCCTTTATAAATTTTACCAACTTGTTTAAAATGCATGGCCACAAAATGAGTAGCATGGTTATGATAAGAAGTGGTCCCAGCAGGATAGAGACCAAGTTGGTGAGCCCGGGTGATGAATTAAACCAGGATTCAAACCATCCCTGATTGGCTTCAAAATCTCTTTTACACTTGGCCAATCCTTCTTTAATTTTAGCCATAGATTTTTCTAACTATCCCTGAATTGTCGACATAAAAACAGCATTCCTCACTCAATGCTGGACATAGTCTTCCCTGTTGGAGAAAGATGAGGTCTAATCCTCGTCTATTCTGCATCACCTCAGCTAAGTGTGTTAAGATTTCCTGGATACGGAAAATAAAATATTCTAGTTTTTCTAGATCCAATTCGATGGCTTCACACAGGCAGGAATAATATTGGTGCTGGGTGACCAGAGAAACAACCCCTGCCACTACGGCTACTAAGCTGACTCCCAGCAGTATGCTCAGAATTAGGGCTGTTACCGGTTCACTCTTAACTTTGGAGGGGCCCCCTTCTAGCTTCCTATAGACGTCCTCTTTGGTGTGATAAATTAATCATGGGGCCAACCATGCCATCACACGTAAACCTTTGGCTTTGTCCAGAACCAGTGTGTGAGCACAAGGCGTCAGTGCTGTTGAGCATGCCCATCGGGCGTCACTGTGGGAAATCAGAAATCCGAAATCAGAAATCAGGGGTTTGTGAGCATCAGGGTCTTGCTGTAGAAGAGCTGTCACTCAAGGGGACCTTCCCTATTCAGAGGCCTTGGCGTGAAATCTGCTGTAAGGTCAGTTGGGCCTTAGATTGCCAATGGTACTGGGTAGAATCCGAGGCCTGAGTATAAGTTCCTGTGGTGGAGATTCCCTCGTAATAAGGGGGAGCAGCACAATAGCAAAGCCAACAAGACTGTTAGGCCGGGCTTAGTGGTGTTTAGGACTAGGAATGACTGGTAGAGGAGGGTCAGAAGTGGGTCCTCCGCTTCGGTATGGACCAAATGGCCCATGGGTTCCTGGTAATTGCGGGAATAGGTACTAGGCCAGGTTTATACAGTTTGCATGTCCTTAAGATGTAGGGTGCTTGGCCTGAGTGCCAAGGTTGTGAGCCTAGGACGGCTGATCACCTGGTTTGAGCCTACTGCTGTAGGGCGGTCCACTATACTAACCAGACTGTGGAGATAGCACCCAGGCTCAAGCCTAATCCATCTTGATATAGCAGTATATCCCACATGAATCTGCTTTCTACTTGCCCATATGGGTAAATTGTAGACACACCAGCTTACAGTGACCCTCAATTTCTTCATTCTGTCTCTCTTGGTTAAAAACAGGATTTGGGAAACACAGTCTGCTATAACAGAGAGGAGCAGAGGCCCTACAAGCTACAAGGCTCACCCTACTCCCAAACTTGCCTATCTTCTAGCAACCTTAGTAGAACTCTGAAACACAGCTTGCTACAATATAAAGAGGACCAAGAGGTGAGTGACAAGCCACCTGGAAGGACCCCACCTGCCTCAGCTTCTCGAGCCAGCCAGCAGAAGAATTTCCTGCAGCTATAGTGTGGGAGGTCCTTCTGTCTATGTGTTGCTTTTATGGTTAATGAATAAAGAACTGCTTTGAGCCTATGGCAGGGAAGAACAGAACTAGGAGGGAAAGCTAGGCTGTACGCTGGGAGAAAGAAGGATGGAGTCAGAGAGACACCGTGGAGCCATTGCCAGAGTCAGACCTGCTGAAACTTTGCCGGTAAGCCACTGCCACGTGGCAATACATGTATTAATAGAAATGGGTTAAATTAATATGTAAGAGATTAGCCAATAATAAGCTAGAGCTAATGGACCAAGCAGTGATTTAATTAATACAGTTTCTGTGTGATAATTTTGGGTCTAAGCTAGCTGGGTGGCTGGGAACCAACAAGCAGCCTCCTTCTACAAATTGGCGCCCAATGTGGGGTCAACTAAAATCCACTTAAAAACTTGAGAGATCTTAAAAATGAATCCTAGACACAAAAGAACAGAATTAAGCATAGTTTGGTAGTAACATTTTCTTGGCTAGGCTCTGTTTGCTAGAAGCAAGCAGAGTCATGGCTCCTTGAAGAGAAGTTTTCCTGATTCAGTGGTAGCAGGAAAAAAAAGTTGTGGTTTTGAAATGCCAGCTTTATTCTGACTCTTTCTTGAGGTCAGCTATGGAGCACTGGAATGGGGTTTGTGGGCCCAAGTGCTTGTATGACTGCGTGGGAAGGTAGCTAAGACCATGCCCACAGCTCAGCACCCCCTGACTGGGTAGGAGGCAGGATCAGGACTGCTAGGAATGAATGCACAGGCAGGAGAGCATGGCAGATTCCTGCTGCCATACACAGAGATATTTCCAGGCTGGGCAATGCTCTGCATGGCAGATTTAGCTATTACTCAGATAAAAAGGTTTTATATACTGCACACTCATTCTCAGAGTTAAAGAGCTAATGGGCCAAGCAGGGATTTTAGTTAATACAGTTTCTTTTTTTTAAGTTCTTTTTTTCCCATTTCTTTTTTTATTTATTTGTTTATTTATTTATCTATTTACTTATTATAGATTTCTGCCTCCTCCCCGCCACTGCCTACCATTTCCTTCCCCCTCCCCCAATCAACTCCACCTCCCTCAGCAGCCCGAAGAGCAGTCAGGGGTGTGCACCCACACACTGAGACAATGGGGATGATCTATTGGTAACTCACCAAGGCCAGCTGGACTGGGTCTTAAAAAAAAATCATGGGATAAAACCGGACTCGCTGAACATAGTGGTCAATGAGGGCTGCTGAGAAGTCAAAAACAATGGCACTGAGTTTTGATTCTATTGCACATACTGGCTTTGTGGGAGCCTAGGCTGTTAATACAGTTTCTGTGTGACTATTTTGGGTCTAAGCTAGCTGGGCAGCTGGGAACCAAGAAGCGGCCTTCTTCCTACACAGGTAGGCTACTACAATAACCCCCATCTACCAGACCCCGTAAGTTACAAGTCCCACCCCACCCCCAAATTGACAATACTCCTGCAACCTCAGTGGAACTCTGAAACACAATCTGCTACAATACAGAGAGGACCAAGAGGTGAGTGACCAGCCACCCAGTGGGATACCCCACTCTCTAGGCCCTCCATAGTGGGGCAAAACCCAGGCCCCTCCCTCACCTGCCTTGGCTTCTCTAGTTAGGCAGCAGGAGAGTTTCATGCAGGTAGACTGCCCTAATATCCCCCATCCACCAGACCCTACAAGCTACAAGCCTCATCCTGCCCCCAAACTTGCCTATCATCCTGCAACCTAGGTGGAACTCTGAAACACAGCCTGCTACTACACAAGAGAGGTCCAAGAGGTGAGTGACTAGTCACCCAGCAGGACAACCAATTCTCTAGGCCCTCAATACAGGGGGAAAAAACTCTGGGTCCATCCCCCATCTGCCTCAGCTTCTCTAACTAGCCAGCAAGAGAGTTTCCTGCAGGTAGGCTGCTCACACACCCCATCCCATTCATTGCACTTTGAAAGTGGCAAATCCTACTCTACCCCCAAATCCTCCAACCACCCCCCTGCAGCCCCACAACCTCAGAGGAATGTTGAAACACAAGCTGCAACTACACAGAGAGGACCACGAGAGAGGAGGAACCAGAGGGAAACTGAAGCACAAGCTGTGACTGCACAGAGGGCTCCAAGAGAGCAAACCAGGACATCAGACCAAGAGAGCAGACTAAAAGAGACCTCAGTGGCTCCCTGAGACACAGACATTGACAGTACAGAGCAGACCAAGAACAGTTCCGAAAGACACAGACAGCCACTGCAAGGATTGTACCAAGATGCAAAGATACTGCCAACATCAATTGAAGGAAAAGATAGGTAGGCACCAATGCAGGAATTCATCCAACATCCTAAAAATCAACATGGTAACACCAGAATCCAGTGCTGTGGAACAATGTTCTTCTACCCTGTAAAGATGGGTCACTTATATTGCTTTTTAATAAGATGCTGTTTGGCCAGTAGCCAGTCAAGAAGTATAGGTGGGGTAACCAGAAAGGAAGTATAGGCGGGGTAACCAGAACAGGAGAATTCTGGGAACAGAAAAGGCTCAGTCTGCAGTCATCCCCCTGACACAGAGGAAGCAAAATGAGAATGCCTCACTGATAAAAGGTAGAAAGCCACGTGGCTAACAAAGACAAGAATTATGGGTTAATGTAGGATGTAAGAGTTAATAAAAAGCCTGAACTAATAGGCCAACCAGTTTATAATTAATGTAGACCTCTGCTTATTTCTTTGGGATTAAACGGCTGTGGGAAAGGAAGGGACAGAAACTTCTGTCAACAATCCAGTGGACACACCACAGGAAGACATGATCATCCTAACCCAGAAGGAGAAGAAAACAAATTTAAATATAAATTTATGAAGATGATGGAGACCTTTAAAGAGAAAATGAAAAACTCCCTTAAAGAAATGCAAGAAAAAAACAAACAAAAAATGAAAGAAATTAATAAATTCCTCAAAGAAATCCACAAAAAAACCAATCAAACAGGTGAAGCAAACAGTTCAAGACTTGAAGACTGAAATAGAGGCAATAAAGAAAATACAAACTGAGGAATTCTGAATATGGAAAATCTGGGTAAACAAAAGGAACTACAGAGGCAAACATAAACAATAGAATACAAGAGGTAGAGAGAATCTCAGATGTTGAAGATACTATGGAGGAAATCAATTCATTGGTCAAAGGAAACATTAAATCCAACAAATTATTAACAGAAAACATCCAGGAAGTGTGGAACACCATGAAAAGACCAAACCAAGAATAATAGGGATAGAAGAAGGAGAGGAACTCTAACTCAAAGGCACAGAAAATATATTCAACAAAATCATAGAAGAAAACTTCCTCAACCTAAAGAAGTATATCCCTATGAAGGTACGAGATGCTTACAGAACACCAAATAGACTGGACCAAAAAACACATCCCCTCACCATATAATAATCAATCCAAATGCAAAACACACAGAATAAAGAAAACTATTTAGAGCTGCAAGGGAAAATGGTCAAGTAAAATATAAAAGTAGACTAATCAGAATTACATCCAACTTCTTAGTAGAAACCATAAAAACCAGAAGGTTCAGGGCAGATGTGCTGCAGACACTAAGAGACTATGGATGCAAGCCCACGCTAATATACCCAACAAAGTTTTCAACCCCCATCAACAGAGAAAGCAAGATATTCTATGACAAAACCAGATTTAAACAATACATTACACAAACCCAGCTCTGCAGAAAGTACTAGAAGGAAAACCCCAACCCAAGGAAGCTAACTGTACCCCCAAAATGCAGGCAACAGATAACCTTCCACCAGCAAATCCCAAGGAAGAGAAACACACACACTACCACTGAAAAATAACAGAAATTAACAACCACTGGTCATTAATATTTCTTAATATCACCAATGAACTCAATTCACCTATAAAAAGACACAGGCTAAGAGAATGGATATGAAAGCAGAATCCATCCTTCTGATATATACCAGAAACACACCTCAACTTTAAAGACAGACATTACCTCAGAGCAAAGGATTGGGTAAAGTTTTTTTGTAATTAAATGGACCTAAGAAACAAGTGGGTGTAGTTTTCCTAATAGCTAACAAAATAGACTTCGAACTAAAATCATTCAGAAGAAATAAAGAAGGAAACTTTATACTCATAACAGGAACAATCCATTAAGATATAGTCTCAATCCTGAACATCTATGCCCCTAATACAAGAGCATCCACATTTGAAAAGGAAACATTACTAAAGCTTAAAGCACACATCAAATTCCACACACTAATAGTAGGAGACTTCAACACTCCACTCTCGTCAATGGACAGGTCAACCACACAGAAACTTAACAGAGAAATAAAAGAACTGACAGATGTCATGACTCAAATGGACTTAACAGACATCTACAGAATATTCCACCCAAACACAAAAGGTGCTTCTTCTCAGCACCTAATAGAACCTTCTCAAAAACTGACCACATACTTGGTAACAAAGCAAACCTCCACAGAAACAAAAAATTATTGAATAATGTCTTTCTTATTGGAATACCATGGTTTAAAGTTAGAATTCAACAACACTAATTGCAGAAAACGTACAAACTCATGCAAACTGAACAGTGTCACCCCTGTGTCAAGGAAGAAATAAATAAAGAAATTAAAGACTTTTTAGAATTCAACAAAAGAAGACACATTGTACCCAAACCTTTAGGACACTATGAAATAAGTACTAAGAGGAAAGTTCATAGCACTAAGTGCCTACATACAGAAAGTGGAGAAAGCTTACACCGGTGACTTAACAGCACACCTGAAAGCTCAAAACAAAAAGAAGCAGACTCACCCAGGAGGAGTAGATGACAGGAAATAATCAAATTGAAGGCTGAAATCAATAAAATAGAAACAAAGAAAACAATACAAAGAATCAATGAAACAAAAAGCTGGTTCTTTGAGAAAATCAACAAGTTAGACAAACGCTTACCCAAACTAATCAAAAGGCAGAGAAAGAACATCCAAATTAACAAAATCAGAAATTAAAAGGGGGACATAATAGGCACTGAGGAAATCCAGAGAATCATTACGTCATACTACAAAAATCTGTACTCCCCAAAATGGGAAAATGTAAAAGAAATGGACAATTTTCTGGATAGGTACCATACGCCAAAATTAAATCAAGACCAGGTGCACAATTTAAATAGACCTATAAACTGCAAGGACAGAGAAGCTGTCATCAGGGCTGGATGATTTTAGTGTAGAATTCTACCAGAACTGCAAAGATGAGTTAATACTCCTCAAAGTGTTCCACATAATAGAAACAGAAGGAACATTGCCAAATTCTTTTTATGAGGCTACAGTTACCCTGATACTGAAGCCACACAGACTCAACCAAAAAAGAGAATTACAGACCAGTCTCACTCAAGAACATAGATGCAAAAATACACAATAAAATACAGGCAAACTGAATCCCAAGAACACATCAAAAAATTCATCCACCATGATCAAGTCAGCTTCATTTCAGAGATGCAGGAATTGTTCAACATATGAAAATCTATCAATGCAATCAATCATATAAATAAACTAAAAGAAAAAAACCATGTGATTATCTCATTAGATGCTGAAAAAGCATCTCTAGTACTGGAATTAAAAATGGGAGCCACCACCACCTGGATCTGTTTCTGCATTGATCTTATATAGCCCAGGGTGGCCTTGAACTCATAGAGATCCATCTGCCTCACTCTCCTAACTCCTGAGATTAAGAGTGTGTGACACCATTGCCTGGCCTCTCCTGGCTTAGTTTCACCTTCTGGCCCTCAGGCAAGCTTTATTTATAATACATGGATAAAATATCACTACGGTTTCCCTTGTGTCTAAAATTTTTAAAAAGGCTATAACTAATATAAGAAAATATATACAATAAGAAGAGTAACTATGTACAATTTTTATATAGGAAATAAATACAACAACAACATCTGCAACACTGGGACATCCGTCTTTGGCCTACAGGCCTAACAAGTCCTAAAGACTTCTCTGTGAAGCAGGCTATTCTGAAGGGCTGTCCCTCCTATCTTGACAATGTTTGGCAGTCACTCTCTCTTTTGTGTTTTTCCTGTCCAGTTAGGACAGCATACTGTCAGCAGTCGAAGCAGGGACACTTTCTTGCCCAGTGCTTACTTTTACCACAAAGAAAGTAAATTATATGTGGAAGTTCATCGATGCTCATATCTTTGGTGCTGCCAGGAGCAGACATGTCTCGTTGTCATAAAAAAAGAAACTTTGTGGTTAAAACAACTTAAATGCCATATTCTGTAAATCTCTAAAGTGTTTAAAGATGACCTGTCTAAAATATATCTTTGTTTGACCTTGAAAACATACCTAAGCCTTTAATCCCAGCAGAGGCAGGCGGATCTCTGTGAGTTCGAGACCAGCCTGGTCTACAAGAGCTAGTTCCAGGACAGGAACCAAAACCACAGAGAAACCCTGACTCAAAAAAAAAAAGAAAAAGAAAACATACCTAATGTGGCTACAAGTTTAATTATAATAGGTGATTAACTACTAACTTGCATTTCCTTATTATCCTAAACAATTGGTCGTAATAATTTTCAAGAACTATAAATTTGCATTACATTGTTAAGAGAGTTATATAGGTACAATACCTTCAACAAAAGTAGAAATATATGCATGGTATGTTCTATCAAAGTTAATCTCAATATACAAAATTGTATACAATATACAAAAGTCCAATCTGTTGTAACATATTTAAATAATCTGCCTAAATAAATATATATATATATATATATATATATATATATATCCTCCCTTTTTTCTTTTCAGTTCCCTTTTGGGCAGGTGTTGGGACCTTTGCACTGGGTTTTAAGGTCAGAGTGGTACTTCTAATATGGTGTCAGTCATATTGTCTGGGGACCTATCACAATACAAAAATTCAGAGGAAAATTTGAACAATAAGATCTGCTATATATTTGGAAGACCTTTAAGAAGATCAATGTAATCAACCTTACTTTACTTTGGACTCTCACTGTCATTGCAATAAACTCAGATAGACACACTGTACATCTTGTACCATTTTCCCCAGTTCTCTTTTATGTGACATTCATGCCCCTCACTCAGAATGGTGTCAGTGTATAAAAGATGTGGTAATAAAACCTGTGCACATCCACTTAAAGCAACATCATTAAAAATAAGAGTGTATCCCCACAAGAAATCTTGAGGACAACACACACATCCGTTCTTTTTTTTTTTTTTTTTTAAGTATAAATCCCATTTTATTTTTCTAAGGTGTTTTCTTCTATCTTTATGAAGCCACTTTACATGGGCTTTGGTTTAGGTCGTGGGGCAGCACCAGCAGGTCTAAATCGTAGTGGGGGTGTTCTGAGCTTCCGAGCTTCCCGAGATTGATTCCTGACTACCTTTCTATGAGTAGCACAGCTCACACAGTAATGCAGCTTGACATAAAGTTTGGGGAGCACATAAGCGGCGAAGACACTTGCTTTCCTCTACAAAGTTCCGAATGACGAACTTCTTAATGGCCTTTTCCTTGGGCACACAGCGGGCGCAGTTAGTGCAGCGAATTGGCTGCACATGGCTGCGACCCTTTTTGGCACGACCGTTGTTTCTCCTTTTTTTGGTCATCTTGGAGTCAAGTCCCGAAAGAGGCCGCACATCGGTTCTTAACATCTGATTGTGACTTTGTGGGCTCTTCTGAGTCAGTGAGTATAGAATGGCCTTTTGAAGATGCAGTTACTATGCTGTGGTGGTTTGAACAATGGCCCCCAGAGGCTCATGTATTTGAATGCTAAACCACCAGGGACTGAAACTCTTTGATAGGATTATCATTAGATTTGTTGGCCTCCTTGGAGGAAGTATGTGACTGTAGGTGAGCTTAAGGTTTTAAAAGAAGTGGAGAGGCCCACATCTCTCTCTTGCCCTGCTACCTGCTCATCAGCAATACAGTCCTCAGCTACTGCTTCACTGCCATGCCTGCCTTTATGCTCCCCAAGATAATGGTAATGGTACAAATCTGTGAAAGTATAAGGAAACCCCCAATGAAATGCTTTCTCTTGCCTTGGTCATGGTGTCTTTTCACAGCAATAGAACAGTGGCTAAGACACCTGCCAGTCAGGTGACAGTAGCCTAATGGGCTAAGACACCTCCACAGCATAAGATAAGCTTTGGATCAGAGTCCAAAAAATAGAACAGTGAGTCTAGGAATCAAGGGGGTAGAAATGTAAATGGATGGCTCACTATCACCCCTAGTGGCTGGGACAGTTTTTGCTGCCTGTGAATGACTTCTGTTCTGCTGGCCTAAAAGTTTTGGTTCCAATTTAGAGATGGGTGCATCTGCCTGGAGACATGATAAAATTCCCATATAACTAGAAGCTCGGGCTCCTCACAGCAGTCACTTTGAAATTCTGATGCTTTTGTCTCAACAGCCTAAGACTGTAATAACAGTTTTAAGAGGAGATGTGATTTATCAAGACTCCTGGGGGAAATTTGGATTGCATCTCCAAAATGGTGATAAGGCAGTCTGGCTTGCATGAGATCCTACACTGTTTCTCTTGGCGTTAGCATATCCTGTGATTCATGTTAACAGTAAAGTATAACAACCAATCCAGGCAGGATGAGAAAGGACCCAGATCCTTCAGGGATGAGGTATGGGTCACTCCTCCAGGAAAAGTACCAAAGCCTATTCTGGTATTGCTGAGGTTGGAGGAAATACAGAATGGATTGCAGAGAAAGGTAGTTATAAATACAATCTAACGTCACTGTTGCCGAAACAAGGATTACAAGTGACATGAGTGTTTCTGTCATATTTTGTTAAGAACATATTTATGAATATACACACATATAGTAAGTTTTTATGTTTTCATCCCTCTTCTTTCTTATCGTGTAATTTTAAGTCCTTTGAGATAATATCAGGATATTGCATTTAAGTTATAAGACATCAAGATTTTGTTCCCCATGGGATACTGGTACCGATCCTAAAGTATATAATACATTTACAGTTGGACATGAAATGTTATACAACGTAGGTGGAGCTATGACTTGGTTACTGTTCTCATTGGAAACTAGAATGACAGGAGATGTGAGCATGTGTCACTTTGGGAAGGTGTAGACTGTGATGCTAGACTCACTTGTCAGCTTCCCAGCATTGGAATCAGCCAAACCCAAGCAGTTGTTTCCATCAGAAGGATTTTCTTAGTTGGATCATTTGAAATCAAAAGACCCACCCTAAACCTAGATAATGTGAGGCCAAAAGACCCATCCTAAATCTAGGTCATGCCTTCTAGCGGCAGCCTATGTAAAAGGACACAGAGAAGGAAGCCTATGCTTCTGCATGCTTTCCCTTACTCTCACTGGCAAAGCTCATTTATCCTGCTGCTGAAGCATTGCTTTGTTAGTATTAGAACTTATTTCTTTGGAATTGCGGGGCACACTCAAGACCATCTGAGACATTTGTCCCTGGCAACTGAAGAACTGCTGATTTTTAGCCTTTCTATTGAGAATCGGCCATCTTTGCACTACTAGACCACACCCTGTAAGCCACTCGAATACACCATGTGGGTGTATATATATGTACATGTGTGTATGTATGTGTGTATGTATATATATGTGTATATGTGCGTATGTATATATGTATGTGTATGTGTGTTTGTATGCATATATATGTACATGTGTGTATGTATGTGTATATGTACATGTGTGTGTATGTATATGTACATGTGTGTATGTATATATGTGCATGTGTGTATGTATATATGTACATGTGTGTATATATATGTACATGTGTGTATTATGTGTATATATGTACATGTGTGTATGTATGCATATATATGTGCATGTGTATTTATGTGTATATATGTGCATGTGTGTATTTATGTGTATATATGTACATGTGTATATGTATTTATATATGTGCATGTATGTGTGTACATGTACATGTGTGTATGCATGTATATGCATTGTGTATGTATGCATATATGTGCATGTGTGCATGTATTTACATGTGCGTATGTATGTGTATATGTACATGTGTGTATGTATGCATATATGTACATGTGTGTATGTGCATGTATGTACATGTGTGTATTGTGCATGTGTATATATGTACATGTGTATGTATATGTACATGTGTGTCTGTATGTGTATATATGTGTGCATGTGTGTATGTGTATATGTGTACATGTGTGTATGGATGTGTATATATGTGTGTACATGTGTGTATATATGTACATGTGGGTGTGGGTGTGCACATATGTGTACATGTGTGTTTTTGTGTGTGTATGTGTGTGTGCATGTGTGTATGTATGTGTATATATGTGTACATGTGTATATGTATGTATGTGTAATATAAATATACAAATATATATATAATTCATCTTAAAGGAGAACCTACTACTGATGCTCTTCTAGGTCAGCATAATTTCTGTTTTCTAAAGCTTCTCCTTATGTCCACAGTAAATGTAGCTCTCACCTGTCATCAAAGGATCTTATATTTGCAACACACGGTGACCATTACTGAAAACCACAACTGGTCAAAGTGAGGAGTTCAACTGATAGTGGGGTTCATGGCTCAAACAGATGAACCTGCAACACAACTCCTTCATAACCCATTGACCTGGGTGGAATTTTGTCTGTCAAATTAAGGTTATCGTTTTCAATAGTTCAATTGAAGGCTGTATCCTTTCTAAAAGTTTCTCATTCTTGACTCTGTTATCAACTATTTCTTTAAGGATATAATATAAAGAGTAAGCTAATAGTCACTATGATCACAAAAATATATATACAAGGTAGCTCATTATAGCTTTTGCAGAATTCCATCCATAGTTGAAACAAAAAGGTTGTTAAATTCCTGAATAGTAGCCAGGCGGTGGTGGCGCACGCCTTTAATCCCAGCACTCGGGAGGCAGAGGCAGGCAGATCTCTGTGAGTTCGAGGCCAGCCTGGTCTACAAGAGCTAGTTCCAGGACAGGAACCAAAAGCTACAAAGAAACCCTGTCTTGAAAATAAAAAAAAAATTCCTGAATAGTGATATTGTCTGCAATTATCTTGGGGCTGGTTGACAATTTTCAAATTTATATATTTATTTATTAATCAAATTAACTTACCTCTGTAATAATTTTTAGGAAATTGTTGTAGGTATAATATGCTTGATTGGCCAGCAGGTGTCGCAGTTGCGCAGTAAGGCAGGTCCAAGATCAGTACCTGAAATATCTGAGACTTAGAATTACTAACAAATTTAGTTAATTACATAAGAGCAGCACATCCGCATATGGAGGCTTGAGTTGGTCAGAATATCAAGGAACCCAGAGCTCAGGCCAGGTATTCACGAGTACGAACTGGGAAGGCAAGCCTGCAGATGCAGGGTTAGAGCCCCTGTTCCTGGAGTCTGAGCTCAGCCTGACAGAGCAGGCCTGGCAGAAACCAGAGAAGCCATGGAGGAGTTGCAGCAGAAAGAGCGGGCAGCAGTAAGTCAACCTCTTAGTAGGTGGGACCAGGCCACGTGGGCATGGCCAGTCCAGCTAAACCTTGCTCAGCTGCCCAGAGGGGTAGTTTAGCTGCATGGGGTGGAAGAAGGTTGTGGGAGCCTGGGCAGGGCCCAGCAGTAGCATGAATACAGACCATGTTGGTGCTAATTTGTTGACATACAAAAGAGTTCCACAATAGCCCAGAATGGAATGTAACAAAGGTTTATTTATCTGGAAATAAGCTCACAGAAAGAGTAGGGATCCATAGTCCTCTGAATGTGATGTGGGAGTCTCCTGTGTGCTGTGATTACCATTAATGAATAAAGAATCTGCCTTGGCCTGTTGATAGGGCAGAACTTAGGTAGGCAGGGAGGACTGTACTGAATGCTAGCAGAAAGTAGGGTAGAGTTGGAGGGAAACCATGGAGCCACTGCCTGAGATGGATGTGCTGAAACTTTGCTGGTAGGCCATGACTTTGTGGTGATATACATATTAATAGAAATGGTTTAAATTAATGTGTAAGAGCCAATAAAAAGCTAGAGCTAATGAGCCAAGTAGTGTTTTAATTAATACTGCTTCTGTGTGGTTATTTCAGTTCTGGGTGGCCAGGACAAACAAGTAGCTCACCCTAACATGTATGCACCGGGAACTGGAACCAAATCCAAGAGGCCCGCACATTTATAGTACGTGACACCATGCCCAAAGTAGGCCGGTATCTTAAAGACCATTGACTGAAAGAGTTCCCACAGAGTATCATTTAACTTTTCCTTGCTCTTGGAATCCCTAGAAAACTCCTTCCTCCATATGGGGAACCCTGGGTAACCCCCATCCATCTTAGGACCTTCCTCTACCAGGATCATATTTTTTTCTAAACATAATCTTCTGTCTTGCCAGTATCTTGTCGGCTCCAAGCTGTCAGCTGGACAGTTCCTCAAAGACTGAAAAACACTGAAGTAACCAGCTACCCCAGGACGTGACCAGCATCCCAGCTTTCTCAAATTCTCCAAGATTTCAGTGGCCACAAATCAGCAGGAAGCAGTCTTGAGGGACCCAACTCTTCCATGCATGCCCATCTGCTACCCTTAGCCCCCCCAGTTTTTATAATAAACAAAAGTGTGAAACGTTATTTCCATCACCCAAAGTTGCCAGTGCTCTGGCACAATGCCTAGCCACCCCAAGCTCTGGCACTTTCGGTTCCACAGCTGCACATGCGCCATTAAGCATTCAGGCAACTTACATAGCCACCCAGGGTCCTCAAGCCCTATGTAATTTATGTACAGCGTGTTCACGTGATCTACATGTGCTGTGGCTACGTGAGCCCCTGAGCACACGTAGAGAGCCTTTCAAAGCTGGACATGCCCACTCCATGCTCTCTTCCCAGACTGAACACCTTCTTCTCTCCTCCTCTTAATAAACTCTTGAAGTGGGTTCCATTGTGTGTCTTGTGATCTGTTCTTATGCCCAGTAATTTCACTTACGCAACATCCCCCCAACCAATGGGTACTGTTTTCTGTGAAAGATGGTACTTCCTTCCTCCCTTCTGTTGTTTCTTAGTTCCTTACTCCAAAAAGCCTTGACCTGACTTTATGCTCCTTCCTAGGACTGAGGAGCTTTGGAGCAAAGATCTCGGCTGTGGCTGCAGGTTCGGATCCCATGAGGAGACACTGAGAGTCTCCATACTAGGCCACACTCAAGGCCAACCTCGAGACTAGATACAGAGGGAAGACAGGTCTAGCCCTAGGTGGTATTACTGCTCTCCTGGTGATGCCACTGTACCTCACGTTGTTTACAATGTACTTAGGAAGTGTCAGGCAGACTTGGCAGACAGGATCTGCCTCAAGTACAGGTGGGTTGTGATCTCTGCTCTGCTGTAGGTAATGCATATTCAGAGTCTTGCAGGAGTCTCTGGTCCATCCTGCCAAGCAGGACAGTGAGTCCAGCCCTCCTGAGTGCTCAGGAGACCAATAGAGGTCATGTGTCATACCCTCTCCCACCCGGTCTTGCCTTGGTAAACTTCACCAAGGAATGAAAACCAGCTCTGACTGCTGACTTCCAGGACCAGGGAGCAGAAAGTGAGTTCAGTGAGACGCTTCATCCTACTGAAATGAAAAGACAGGCCCAAGGAGCTGCTCTCAGACTGGTACTTCATCCTCAAGCATCTCCTCCACAGAGGCCCTGGCTGTTTCTTCTTACTGATGTTCAGGAGTGTCCTAGCCGTGGCCCCTGAAGACCTCACAGCAGGACCCACCTCAGAGCACAAGGTCTCAGTTCTGACCCACCATGCCTGCTGAACTAGCTCTGTTGGGGAAGGCAGCACAGATGGAGCAGGTACCAGGTCCTCACTTTCTCCAGGAGCCCGATTCAGCAGTAAGCATTTCCCATGTCCCCTCTGCCCAGAACAAACTCCACCCCCAAGTGAATGGAAGCAAGGAGGTTACCGTGAGAGGAAAGCTCGCTTGCTGAAACACAGCCTACAGTAAGTTTCTGTGCATGGGCTTGTCTGTCACCTGGTGTCTGGTGGGCAGAGCCTGGTGCGTTATGGTTGTCAGGGAGAGGAGGCTGGTTGGTACTAATGCTGAGCCTCCCTGCTGGGGTCAGGGACAGAGAGGGACGGGCATGGTGCCTGCGAAACTCCCAGCAGGTCGTTTCTTGTAAAAGACTGCAACAGAAATCTTCCTTCATCCACAGGCCATTTCCCCTAATTGTGCATATGAGCACACAATACAGCTTTGTCTTCACAGTCTTCTGGGTCAGCATGGATGCTGGTTAGTACTGACCAAACTGAGGATGTTGAGAGGCAAGGAGTGGCCATCTCAGATGATCAGGGCTGCTACCAAAAGGAGTAAGAATAATTCTTGCAGCCAATGCTTGCTTTCCCAGACACTGCCTCAGGTTGGGTTTTTTTTTCTTTTGAACCTAAGTCGTCTCTCTCTCTCTCTCTCTCTCTCTCTCTCTCTCTCTCTCTCTCTCTCTCTCTCTTTCCTCTTGTTTTTGAGACAGGGTTTTACTGTATAGCTTTAGCTGTCCTGGAACTCATTCTGTAGACTAGGCTGGCCTAGAACTCAGATTCACCTGCCTTAGCCTCTGAGTGCTGGCATTAAAGGCGTGTGCCACCGTGGCATGGCTGACCTTAAGCCTTTTTGAGTTCACATCTAAACTAAAATTGCAAAACTGCTCAGCCAGCCATAGCAGACGTTACATGCTTCCAAGGCCCACTCAGCTCTCAGCACTTAGGGAGGGCACCTCTCCCTCCACCTTCTTGATAATATGACAGGTAGATCAACTAAACTGTCCCACAGGGACAAGATACTAAGGGCAGAGATGGCAGTGTCACTGTGGTCACACACACTCTCTGTCAGGACAGAATTCTTAGGGATCAGAGCCAATGCTTCCTGTGTGCAGCCCTCCTCTGCCTTCTGTGTACTAACAGTCACCTCAAGATGGAACTTCCTAGCCAGGGGTAGCTGCATCCAGAAACACTGGCCCTTGCTTGGAGGCGGTGTGCTCGGAGGGACATTTTCAGTGGCTCTGGCTACACTAGGTTGCACTACTGGGGAAACGTGCTGTGGGGTCTGGTGGTAGAAGCTGACGACTCTGGGGCAAACATTTCCACGGTGCTGAAGCTGACACGCCCTGCTATGTAATGCCACTGCCCTGCCTCGTTGTCTGCGTCCCCCAGGTGAGTGGCAGCTCACAGCAGCACTGTGGAAGAAAAACAACACAGGGCAGGTGTGCCACCAATGGCCCTCCAGAGTTACTAGGAGAAACCAGAGAGGATGAGGAAATGATCTCCCATTCATGGTCTCAGGCTGCTCTGACCACAGGCTCAAGCCATGCGTTCCTTTATTCCTTTTCATCCTCTCTAAGTCATAGGCAGAGTCTTTAGGTCATGTTCCTGTCGTCTTTCCCACCCAGGCACTAGGGACATGTGGTGAGCCTACACTGACATGAGGGAGGCCAACTGGATAGGTGCAGACAAATATTTCCATGCTAGAGGGAACTATGATGCTGCCCGACGGGGTCCCGGGGGAGCCTGGGCTGCTGAAGTCCTCAGGTAAACACAGACTGTTGGGACGCTGGGTCTGGGTAGCAGGGATTGAGCTCTGGAGAGTGTCGTGCTAATCTGTGAACCCTCCTCCACTTGCTCATCCAGCTACTGCCTCCATCTGTGCCCAGTATAGACCCTGGTTGTGGACAGTGAGCATACAGCCATGCTATGTGGGCTTCTCCCGAATGTAGACAGAATGATTCTCATCATCACCAGTGTTTCTGGTGATGTTCATCTAGCGTGGGCTGACCAGTGCCTCAGCCCCTCCTTCCTGACCCTTTCTCATTTCCTCCTACAGCCATTTCATGCCAATGGGGGAACTGGGAGGTTGTACTGCGACTAAGAAGCTTGGTGGTGGACTTCTTCCGTGTCTGCTTCTCCTAGTGATGCAAGAGAGAACATTCAGAGTCTCATAGGCCGCGGACATGAGGATTCCAGGACTGACGGGGAAGCCAATGGATGGGGCAGCAGTGGCAAAGATCCCAATCACTACAGACCCGCAGGCTGCCTGACAAATACTGAGCATCCTCCCTTCAGCCTCAGGAGGCTGTGCTGCGGGCTCTGGGGACAGGATGTGGGGCTCTTCATTCCCATGATCACGGAAGTTGCTGGGGAACACACAGTAGGTTATCTCACATGCACACAGACCAAGAGTTTCAAACCTGTTATTCTAGCAGTAGTAACTACTTGCTTGAGAAGAGGGTAATAAACACTAACATGGAAGTGGAGCTGAGCCTGAGCATCTGTCATTGAAGGTCATTTCTAGGATTACACAGGGCAGACCCCACTGGCCCAGAATCTGCTATGATCCCTTCTCTGGGCCCTTGTGATCTGGGTATAGGTTGTCATTTTCAGACCTTTCCATGACATGCCATTACTCCCTTTCAACCATGTCCAGTCACCTGTTCTGATCTCCCCAGCCTTAGTTCTCAATATCCTTGTCTCTGGGGACCAGGAACAAAACCATAGGGACTGGTCCCTGCTTAGCCTGCAGCTATTCACCTTGATCTTGCTCATTACTCAACACATACAAATCCAGTATCACACTACTTCTCCATCCTAAGAAATATTTCAAAGTAGTTCCCTCTTGCCTTAGGGTCACTACTACTGTGATAAAATGCTATGACCAAAACAGCATAGAGAAGAAAGGGTTTGTTTGTCTTAAACCTCCACATTATAGCCCATCATTGAAGGAAGTCAGGACAGGAACTCAAAACAGGGCAGGAACATGGAGGCAGGAGCTGACGTAGAGGCTGTTGAAGGGATGTTGCTTACTGGTTTGCCCCTCATGGCTTGCTCAGCCTACTTCTTTATAGAACCCAGGACCACCAGCCCAGGGATGGCAGCACCCATGATGGGATCAGCCCTCACCCATTAATCATTAAGAAAATGCATATAAAAAATCAGGACCACGAGGGATGCACCCACCCACTGTGACAGTGGAACTGATTTATTGGGAGCCCACCAAGGCCAGCTGGTCTGGGACTGAATAAGCATGGGTTGATTCCGGACTCTCTGAGCATGGCGGTCAATGAAGACTGATGAGAAGCCAAGGACAATGGCACTAGGTTTCGATCCTAATACATGAACTGGCTTTGTGGGAGCTTAGCCTGTTTGGACGCTCACCTTTCTGGACGTAGATAGAAGGACCTTGGTCTTCCCGCAGGGCAGGGAATTTGGACTGCTCTTCAGTAACGAGAGGGAGGGGGAATGGAGTGGGGGGAGGAGAAGAGGAGTGGGGATAGGGGGAGGGAAGTGGGGGGAGGGCAATATTTGGGAGGAGGGGAGGGAAATGGGAAATGGGGAGCAGGTGGAAATTTTAATTAAAAAAGAATAAAAATAAATAAATAAGTAAAAAAAAAAAGAAAAAGAAAATGCATATAGCTATATAGGGGCGTTATCTTACTTGAGGCTCCCTCTTCTCTAGTGACTCTATCCTGTGTCTAGTTGACACAAAACCAGCAAGCATACCTCTGCTTGACTTGCACTGAGTCCAGAGAAATGTCCCAGGAAAAACTGTGTCTGGGGATACAGACAGACACAGCATCAACACCAAGATGCAAGCTCTTTCTGTAGCCTTTGACATCTCTGTTCAGGGGAAAAAGCCACTGTCCTTCTAAACCTTTTCTGGCTGTGATGTGGAAGGGTCTTCTGTTTGTGTTGATTTCATTGGTTAATAAAGAAACTGCCTTGGCCCATTTGATAGGTCAGCTCTTAGGTGGGTGGAGTAGACAGAACAGAATGCTGGGAAGAAGGGAAATGAGCCAGAAGCCATGGAGCCCGCCGCCAGGTCAGACATGCTGAATCTTTCACGGTAAGCCACCACCTTGTGGTGCTGCACAGATTATTGGAAATGGGTTAAGCAAGATGTGAGAGTTAGCAAGAAGAGGCTAGATATAATGGGCCAGGCAGTGTTTAAAAGAATACAGTTTGTGAGTACATCCCATGATCTTCTTTTTGGGTCTGGGTTACCTCACTCAGGATAGTATTTTCTATTTCTATCCATTTGCATGCAAAATTCAAGAAGTCATTGTTTTTTACCGCAGAGTAGTACTCTAATGTGTATATATTCCACACTTTCTTCATCCATTCTTCCATTGAAGGACATCTAGGTTGCTTCCAGGTTTTGGCTATTACAAATAATGCTGCTATGAACATAGTTGAACAAATGCTTTTGTCATATGATAGGGCATCTCTTGGGTATATTCCCAAGAGTGGTATTGCTGGGTCCAGGGGTAGGTTGATCCCAATTTTTCTGAGAAACCACCACACTGATTTCCAAAGTGGTTGCACAACCTGTGTTGGAAACCACTCAGAGGCAGAATTCAACATCAGGATCATATCCAGTCCTTCCTTTCAAGAGTTCAACATTTTTGGCATAAGCAATGATGTTTATAATGCTTGGGAAGACACGGGTCTGTGTGAAATCTTCAATTCAGATATCATTAAAATTTCTTCTGTATGTAAAAAAAAAAAAGAATACAATTTGTGTGCTGTTATTTCGGGGCATAAGCTAGCCAGCGGCCAGGAGCTGAGCAGCAGGAATGCAGCCCGCCGTTCCATCTACATGGCTGGACAAACCTCACACTCCTGAGGAATCTGGGCACTTTCCTCCTTAGATAGGAACTCTTGAAGGGTTAAACTCTCTCACTCTCACAACAAGCTTAGGTCTCCATTCTCTGAGAAAGGTAATTTATCCATTATACCCTTGCACTCAGGGATGAGAGAGAACAAACAGAGGCCTAAGTCAGGTCAGCATCAGCAGCCCCCATCTGAGTCACATCCAAACTTGCCCAATCTTGTGCAAAAATGTCCAAAATGATAAGACAGTTTCAGCCAATTAAAGGTATACTAATGTGATGGCTGTTTGCTTAACCAATTATATGTGAAATGACCTAACTGGTCCTGAAACGTCCCTTTGCTATACTTAGAAGGAACTTGCATGCTCCTCTGGGGTCATCACCATTTTGTACAGGAGAACGACCCCATGTATGCGGGTATTAATAAATGCTCTTTGCTTTTACATACTGAGGCTGGGGTCTTCCTTAAGCACTTCTTTGGACACTTAGTCTGGATGTTTTCCCCATATTGCAGTTAAAAGATAGATGACCTCACCTTTCCGAACTAGGGAATGCACTTCTCTGTCCACATGTTCTACTTGTCACAAGATGAGCGGTGGTGGTTGTTGAGACAGGGTCTCACAATGTTACTCAAGCCAGTCCTGAACTCAAGGGATCCTCCTGCCTCAGGCTCACAAGTTCTGGAATTACAGGCATGTGTCACCAGACCAGGCTCTTTAAATTTTTTAGATGAGTATGGTGTGTGGGAGTGTACTAGTAGTGAGTCTAGTTGCCATCAAACAAATCGTAGCAGTTTACTCCAAATGCTCCATTGAAAAGCTCTGTCTCCCGCAGGAGCCAGACAGAGATTGCAATGGCGGCACAGCCCAGAAAGCCGGCATTTTAAAACAGCCAGTTTTTTCCTGTTGCTGAGTCAGGACAATTTCTTTGCCGCAAGCAACCCACAAACAGCAAAAAGCTGTGTTAAATTCTCTGTCTCTCCTTTTTAAGCCCTCTCAGCTTTTACGTGGAGTTCATTAGCACGTTGGGTGCCACTCTGTAGAAATAAGAGCGGCAGGGCTTCGTCCCCGGCACCCGGCCGCCTGCATTGCTAGCTTATGCCCCGAAATAATTACACAGAAACTGTATTCTTTTGAACACTGCCTAGCCCATTAGTTCCAGCCTCTTATTGGCTAGCTCTTACATATTGATCTATCCCATTTCTAATATTCTGTGTAGTACCACGAGCTGGCTTACCAGGAACGATCTTAACCTGCATCTGTCTGGAGTGGGAGAATCATGGCGACTCCCTGACTCGGCTTCTTTCTCCCAGCATCCTGTCTGTTTACTCCACCCACCTAAGGGCTGGCCTATAAATGGGCCTAGGCAGTTTCTTTATTATTTAACCAATAAAACAACAGATAGAAAGATGACCCACCTCCATCATGAGTCATCAGAGAGGAGGGAATCTCAATTGAGAAAACACCTCCAAAAGATCTGGCTAGGTTGTGTAACTTGAATGCACACACATTAAAAAGATCTGGCTGTAGGGCATTTTCTTAATTAGTGATTGGTGGGTGAGGGCCAATCCCAACGTGGTGGTGCCATCTCTGAACTGATGATCCTGGGTTCTATAAGGAAGCAGGCTGAACAAGCCATGATGAACAAGCCAGTAAGCAGCACCCCTCAATGACCTCTGCATCAGCTCCTGCCTCCAGGTTCCCGCCCTGTTTGAGTTCCTTCAGTGCTGGACTATGATGTGAAGGTGTAAGCCAAATAAACCCTTTCCTCCCCAGCATGCTTTTGGTCATGTTTCGTCATAGCAACGGTAACCCTAGCTACGACGTGAGTATGCTCATGCTGGCGAGTGTGTGCAGGTCTAGGAGACTCTGTTGATGGTGGGGATGTCCTACTTTGCTTCTCTGCTCTGATCACCACTTTGACCAGTAGGCTTACAGTTACAGTCTGCCACTAACGGAGGCCAAAACAGGAACCTGAGCAGTCGCCGAAGCAGAGACCACAGAGGAACACTGTTCATTGGCTCAGGTTGTGTAGAGTTGACGGAGACTAACCAGCATGGGTGTCTTTTGCTGCCACTCTGCACTGTTTACTGAGTCGGTTCTCTCTCAAGCTGCAGCTGGCCTGCTCCTGCTAGCTCTCTCCTTGCTCCCTGGGCACTGGGGTTACAGGTGGCTACCACACATGCCCAGCTCTTATGTGGGCTCTGGGAATCCAAACTCCGGTCCTCCTGCTTCTCAGACAAGTGCTACCCACTGAGCCACCTTCTCCCGCAGCGTGCTGGTTTAAAGTACCTCCTATGTATCAAACTTGGAAGGCTTGCTTTATCAGCTCATCTTTCTCTGGCCTTTTGTTTTCATTTCCTGCACTGCCTGAAAATCTAGAGCCTCACCTGGGCCCTCACTCTGCAGCAGCAATCTGACCACGGACCTGGCTCCCAGTACTTCAGCCTCCTGGAGTCAAGTCCACGACCATATCACCCTCAAGGCCAGTTTGAGCTTGCTCAAGCCACCCTGCCACCTCTGTCTTCCCAGACTCATTTATTCGGTCCCCAATTCCATGTGTCCAAACTCTGAGACAGAGCTCTCCCCTCCCTTCACCTCTGTTTGAACCTTCTCACAGGAACCGGATGTTATGTTGGGAACTGCTCTGCTCTAGGCTCACACTTCCTCTCTTCTTTCTTCTCTAGACAGGGGCTCACTACAGAGTGGTCAAGTGCGTCTGGAACTTTTCGGCAAACGACAGATGTGAAAACACAGCCTCGTGCTCAGACTGTTCCAATGTCGATGTTTGGCTGAAGAGGATTCTTTTCTCTTTGCCTTGGGAGATGAATTCAGGTGATGTGGGCCAGGCATCCTTGTTGGAAATAAGGATTGTGGTAACTTGCCCTAGACAGGGAGATGAGGACAGGATGGCAGCCATGTCGGTTCTTGCATCTGCTTGCCTTGAGATGTGCTATGGGGCTGAAAAGTGAAAGAGAGCTCGCTCTTATCACCTCAATACAGTCTCACAATCTGCATAAGCCGGCAGACCCAAAACCCGGGCGCTGCCAAAGGAAAGGACTGCCACGCTTCACAAAACTCTAAGCAACTCTGTGGAGCCTTGTTTTCCTGACAGTTACTTCAGTCCACCAGGCCAGATCATACCCAAGGTTGTGGGTGGGTATGACAGCTAGTTTGGTATTAATGGGGAAAAAGAAAGAGGTTGCTTATTCAGTGTGTCTAACACCATTCCACACTGGATTTACCCAACACATTCCTGCAAACTGCTCAGAAGTAAGTCTCAGCTTCATGTTCTGTTCAAGCGAAACCATCATCATTTATTACCAATGAATTTATTACCTCATAAATGACTATTTGTTTATATGGCTTATATAATACAATCATTTGTTATAATTTATACTAGTGTTTGACTTTCTCTTGGGTGGCATACACCTTTAATCCCAGCACTCGGGGGGCAGAGGCAGGAGAATCTCTGTGAGTTCTAGACCAGCCTGGTCTACAAGAGCTAGTTCCAGGACAGACTCCAAAGCTACAGAGAAACCCTGTCTCAAAAGAAAAAAAGAATAATTTTTAAGTGTGTGTATGTGTGTGTGTGTGGTGATACCAGTGGCACATACCTTTAATCCTAACACTCACACTCAGAAGGCAGAGACAGAGGATCTCTTAAGGTCGGGGCCAGGCTGATATTATCTGGTCTAGCAAAATCCAGGGCAGCTAGGGTTACAAAGAAAGATTCTCTTTCCAAAAAAAAAAGAAAAAGTTCATGATGCTTTTTTTTTTTTAATTTATTTATTTATTATGTGTACAATATTCTTTTTCTGTGTGTACGCCTGCAGGCCAGAAGAGGGCACCAGCCCCCCTTATAGATGGCTGTGAGCCACCACGTGGTTGCTGGGTATTGAACTCAGGACCTTTGGAAGAGCAGGCAATGCTCTTAACCACTGAGCCAGTTCTCCAGCCCAAATGTGTAGCCCAGGCTGGCCTCGAACTCGTGATCCTCCTGCCTCTGCCTCCTTCAGCAAATCCTACCGGCGTGCGCCACCACAACCGGCTCATGATGCTTTTGAGTAACTCTCTTTAAACATTACAGTCATGATGTCACAGCACAGGTGTGGGTTCACAAGTCTGTGTAATGAAGACTCAGAGAGAGACACCCTTAGAATGAACTTAGCCTTTGGCGGCCACAGGGCCCCCACCCTCAGTGGACTGACGCACTTTCCCTTCGCCCAGGGCGTTACTACTTTTCCCATATTTACACGTTAGCCAGTTGATTTTCTTATGCTCAAAACAACCTGACTGAAGCTTCCAAAAATACAGCCAAGTGAAAACTCTCGATAAATCATATCATATTTTCTGGGTTCCTCCAAACCAAGTTTTGCATAGGGTTTGTATCCTTGGGAAACTCTCAGACAAGATCCACATAGGGCAACAGAAGGTATCTGTGCACAAAGGATGGATTGGGGCTGGGTGCTAGTTGCTAACTCTCTGGCACCAGGCCAACAGGAAATTCTGCAACAAATATATTTCCAATGATTAGTCAATATGTATAGATTTAGAATAGAAAACATATCAAATACTAGAAAAATACTCTAAATTGAGTTCAACTCAGATATGGGCAATTTTATTTAAAACTCTTGTTTGAATCTTCAACGTTCAATACATATTGTCAACGAAAAAGTCATTGTTCTAGTCCTATCTCAGTGATTTCTAGATGGCCTCAGACAGTGTAAACAGTACTGAACTCCAGTTCATAACATTATCTGTCCTCGTGTAACAAAGTGTCCGCCCCTAACAGAGCTGCCACAGTAGAGCACAATTCCCTGATGTACGAACAGTGCGAACACCACTGTGTAAGCCGGAAAACACATGGCAGCGAGCACTCCCACGCTTGTCCCAGTGAATAACCAACTTGTCCCAGGACCAACTCTGGTTGACGAACTTTGAGGTCACAGAGGCACAAGTGCCACGTGCCAAGGTGGAGATGGTGGCAACAGCAGCTGCAGCAGCATGGCAGGTTCTGGTATTGGCATGGTTTCAGGTATCCCCTTTCCTTCTGCGACAAGGCCCTCTGAAGGTTCTGGAGCAGGAGTCCATGTGGTCAAAATGATACCATGTCCTGGAAGATCTCCCACTAGGCCTGCTGTGACCAGAGGAACCGGTCACATTTCTCAAGCATGCCTTGTATCAATGCTCTGAAATCCCACAAAAAGAAAACAGCAAATTCAGTTGTCCAAGTTCATTCTTAATAGCAAAGCAAAAACTCTAAAGACTTTTGAGGATTCAAGCACTGTGGTCAAAAGACATAGGCTGAAACCAGCAGAGGGGGCTAGGGCGTCATCACTCAGGGAACTGGAACATGGCCAAGCATGGACGAGGCCTCGGGGTCAATGACCAGTGTTGGAAAAAAAGAAAGGGATCAACAGAATGAACAAGCAATCTGGAATGGGAGAAAAATATGCAGATCCCACCTGGTAAGAGGCATCTAGACATTTAGAAACCAGTAGAATTCCACAGTCAAACTAGCAACCTGATTCTAAATGGGCAATGAACTTAATTATCTCTCTAAGGATAAAAGTAAGCATAAATGTTCACTCAGCATCACCAGTTGTTAGGGAAATGTAAACCAGTTGAGCAACTCTAATGTAAAATTCCAAAATATTCTCAAATCTAAAAATTTCTGAAACCCGAAATGCTTATGTTCCAAGCTATATGAGCTATGGGATATTAAACCTATACTGTGACTCAACACAAAGTCGAATGGTGGTCGCCAGGGCTCTGGGAATGAAGGCCTGTTTAATAGCTATGGCACATCAATTCAGAGGAAAATATGCGGGAAACTGGCTGCCCAGCAACATGCACACACTAAGTGACTAAATGCTCTAGATGGCATTTTCACATGGGTTTGCTTTTTCCTTTTCTTCTTCATACAGTCCAGGCTGGCCTTGAACTGCTAACCCTCTGTCTCCACCTCCCAGAGCTGAGATTACAAGTGTGTGCCTTCACACTTGCCTTGGTTTGTGCTGTTTCTACAACATCTATTTTACAACAAACAGAAAAAGAAAAACTAAACTAAAATAACTGTGCATGTGTGCTTATATGTGTGTGATGTGGGAGTGTCATATCAATCTGTTGATTTCATTGGTTAATTAATAAAGAAACTGCTTGGCCTGACAGGTTAGAACATAGGTGGGTGGAGTAAACAGAACAGAATGCTGGGAGGAAGAGGAAGTGAGCTCAGACGCCATGCCTCCCCTCTCCAGAGCAGACACAATGAAGCTCCAACCCAGGATGGATGTAGGCTAGAATCTTCCTGGTAGGCGCACCTCGTGGTGCTACACACATTAATAGAAATGGGCCAAGCAGTGTTTATATGAATACAGTTTGTGTGTCATTATTTTGGGGCATAAGCTAGCCAGGTGGCTGGGAGCCGGGCGGCAGGAATGCAGCCCGCAGCTCCTTCAACATGTGTGTGTGCGCGCGCGCGTACACGTGTGTGTTTTGCCCTGTGTTTTAAGCTAGATATTGAGCGCAGGGCTTCATACATAATAACTAAATCCCTGCCACTGAGCTACATGCTCAGCCCCTTTTCACCTTTGAGATGGATTTTACTAAATCCCCTGTGTGTCTTTGAACTTGTGGTTCTGCAGCATTGACCTCCTAGGCGGCAAGCTCACAGATCCAAGCTACCAGGCCTGGCCAGTAACAATACCATTCTTACAGAACTGAGGTGCATGGTAGTGGGGCACTCACACTAACCTGAAGAGTACCCTGATCATGGTAATGAGTAAAATTTTACTTTGGCCTCCTCTTTTACACCATAATCAGCAGATGTGTCTCAGTCTCCTCATGAGCTAGTGAGGGCTTGAGATTGCATGATCTCTGCACTCCCATCTTCTACTGTTGAAAGTCTCGAGTAACACGCTCAGACACCACAGACAGTGTATAGCAGGCTGGCATTACCTCTGCCTTCTCTCAGTGATCCTCAGGATGTCACAGGTTCTGGTAAACTTTGCTGACAACTCAAGGGCCAGACCACATTCCTGCAGCAGTGACCAGGCCTGATCTGGGCCCAAGGCCTTAGCTAACAGGAGTGCCACATTCCCCACATTGATGGGAGCAGGCCCATCACTCAGGCTCCCATTTAGTGGCTCCTGAGGAGTTGGCCTTGTGCTCCTGTTCTGTAGTAGATGTAAGAGAAGCTTCCATTCCTCCAAGGTCTCAGGGATCCACCCTGCACAAAGAAACACAGAGCACACAAGCTCCATACATGAAGTATGAGAACTGTAAGAACACAGCAAAGTAGACACATTCAAGAACAGCGTCTCCTCACTTCAGCACAACCCTCTGAATTCACAGAGTTAAAACCGTCCTCAAACTTTCTGGATGTGCAACAAGGAAGAGAACAGACACATATGTGAGAACGCGTGTGCAGGTGTCCATAGACGCAGAAAAGGTGTTAAAGTCCCTGGAACTAGGATCATAGGCGAGTGTGATCCACTCAGCATGGGGGTGGGTGGGAACCAAACTCTTCCCCTGCAAGAACACCGTGTGCTCTTCCCTGCTTTGCCATATTCCAGCCCTCTTCTTCCTTCAGACTCATTCTGGCTGCTGAAAGAGCTTTAAAGTGGGCAAGGAAGAAAGTCAGAGGTCCAGCTGTGAGACTCCATCCCAGGAGTGATCTCCTTTACAACAGCATATGAAAACATGGAGTAGAGTGCTTAAAACAGAAAGCAGTGGTTAAACAGAAAAGATGCTGTAATGCACCAAAGACTAGGCAAAGTCCCCACAACTTTTACAGCTATCCCGAATTGTGTAGACAACAACTAAACTGTTCAAACATGCTTGCTGAACACTGAGGCGAGACTTCCAGAACACCACAACGAGGAGTTAGCAGTGGGATTTCTATACCTTTGTCCCTGTCCATCAGACTTATGTCGTTCAGATACACAATGGTGGTGAAGGCCTCCCTCCTCCTCTCCAGCTCCAGACACAGTGTAAGATATCCGGGCCAGAAACTTAAAGGGAACAAAGTTGATAAAAGGAGTAAGTGCATGAAGGTCTATGAATGCCACTGTTCATATTAGCCACATGTGGTCCTTAAAGCTAAAGGTAAAAGTAAATAAAGATTAAAACTCAGAGTTAATTTGTTGTTACAATAATTGTTTTTGTTTGTTTGTTTCCAGAGACAGGGTTTCTCTATGTAGTTCAGGCTGTCTTGGAACTCGCTCTATAGGCCAGGGTGGCCTCAAACTCAGAGATCCGCCTGCCTCTGCCTCCTGAGTGCTGGGATTAAAGGCGTGCATCACCACCCTCTGGCTCTGAAGTCTTTTTTTTCAGATTTATCTATTTTTAAAAACTTTAAAATTTTTTATGTGTATAGGTATTTTGTTTAAATGTATGTCTGAGTATCACATGTGCCTGTTGCCCAAGGAGTCCAAAAGTAGGTACTGGATTCCCTGGAACTGGAGTTAGAGACAGCTGTGAACTGCCACGTGAGTGCTGGGAATTGAACCTGGGCTCTCTAGAAAGTACTCTTAACCCCTGAGCCATCTTCCCAATCCCAAGATTTACGTATGTATGTATGTATGTATGTATGTATGTATGTATGTATTTACTGCTTTACTGCTTTGTATTTGTTTGATTTTTTTTCAAGATAGGGTTTTTCTGTATAGCTCTGGGTGTCCTGAAACTCACTTTGTAGGCCAAGCTGGCCTCAAACTCACAAAGAGCTGACTGTAGGCCAAAGAGGCCTCTGTGTCTGCCTCCCAAGTGCTGGGATTAAAGGTGTGCACCACCACCACACAACTCAAGATTTATTTGTATATTATGTGTATATATGTTTGTCTAGATATATGTTTGTGCATAATGTACGACTCTGGTGTCCCCAAAGGTCAGAAGAAGGCATCAGATCCCCTAGGTCTAGAATTACTTCAGTTACGAACCTCCACGTAGCTGGGAATTGAAACTAAATCTTTTGCATGAGCAGCAAGTGTTCTTAATCACCGAACCATCTCTCCAGTCTCTAAAAGTCAGCTTTGTAATTAAAACTTGGTGATCACATGTGGCTAGAGGGCAGTGCAGTACAAGATTTCCATCATCACACAAACTTCTACTCGACAGCCTGGATCTAGTGTGAGTAAGAAACAAAGCTTTATGTACTTTGTAAGTAGTTTTGTTTTTCAATTTTATTTTCATTATGTATAAGGCTACCTTGCCTGCATGTTCCATATGCATGCCTGATGCCTGGGGAGGCTAGAAGAAGATATCAGATCCACTGGAATTGGAGCTACAGACGGTTGTGCTGAAAATCAAACCTAGACCCTCTGGAAGAGTAGCCAGTGCTCTTAACCCCTGAACCATATCACTACCCCTATTTTTTAGGTTTTACCATTCAATACAAAAACAGAATGTGTCTCCAAATCCCAGTCCATGGACTCTCCTTGGTGCTTCCTAATCACCAACCCTTCATCCTGCAATAATTCACACAACCTCTTCCTGCAGGCTTTCCTTTCTCATGGACAGCACTAGAAATAATCTCCAGGGAGTCTGAAAGACGGCCAGAGAGGTGGGTCGGCAGGTTAGCGGACATGCTGCCAACCTTGACTGCCCGAGTTCTATCCCTCGAACTCATACGGCGCAAGAGAACCAACACTAGAAGGCTGTTCTGACTTCCACACAGGTGACATAGCATGCACTTGCCGCCCCCCAAAATTAAATTAAAAATAAAACAAACGACTATTTATTGTTTAAGTTCCAAAGAGTATCTCATGACCTCACCAGCTGCCACCGCCCAGTCAATGAGTAAGTATCACACAGCTGCACTGCATGAACTCCCTCTAACGGAGCAGAAGCAGAGGGCACCCGCCAGTGAGCTACCCTCCATCAGCAGGAGCAGAAGCAGAGGGCACCCGCCAGTGAGCTACCCTCCATCAGCAGGAGCAGAAGCAGAGGGCACCCGCCAGTGAGCTACCCTCCATCAGCAGTGTCAGGTTTTCACCCCGTCCTGCTTCCCTTAGCAGACTCACCCCACTCCTCAGCCTTCAGGGCTGACTGCCAATCCCCCTTCCTCCTGAGCCCTTCACCAGGAAACCCATCCTGATCTCTCCCTTCTGGGAAGTCTTTTATCTGTTGTAACTGGTGTGGGGGGAACTGGCTCAGCAACTGAGCAGAGGGAGTATGAGCACCTAAATACTATCCCTTAAATCATGGGCTAGAAAGACAGCTCAGGAGTTAAGCTCATTGGCTGCTCTTGCAGAGGACCTGGCTGGATCACAACTGTCTGTAACTCCAGTCCCAGGAAGTCCTGATGCCCTCTTCTGGACTCTGTGGTGCACAGATATTCATTCAGGCAAAACGGCCACACACAGAAAGTAAAAATGTTAGTATTAAAAAAGGTACATTTAAGCATCAAATAGAATCCTTGCACAAAATAGAGCACAGAAGTGCAGGACCCTGACTAGAGGGTATTTCTGGATCCCAATCTGTAAACATCCTCACTTACCCATAGCACCTACAGATGTCAGTCATTTTCTCTTTGGTTGTAAAGTCTGCAGGAAGTTTAATCAGAAGAAGAATCAACTGACTATAACCCCAGGAAAGCAAATGTGAATGGGGCCTATGAAATGAAAAAATGCAGGAAATTAGACAGGAAACAAATTCTGGAAAGTTCTTCATAGTCATCTAATAGGAAAGACTGCAGCTGAGGCATTACCACGATTATAGATTCCAAATATTTCTATTTTACTCCTTAAAAATTTAAACATAACTATATTTTTATCTCTCATTCATCTCAAAATGAAATAACAAACAGAAATGGGGCCTGGGGCTGTATCTGCCTAGCATGCAGGTACTGAGTTTAGTTCTAATTCTGATTTAATCCAATTTAATCCTAATCCTTGATTCCACCACCCACAGCCACTGCTATCTTCCTAGGGTTTTTGAGGAGTAAGTCAAATAAATTAGGCATTTGGCCAGAGGCACTGCTTTCGAAAGGCTTCCCTTGGGGAGAATACAAGACTGAGTCATGTACTGGTCATTTTATTTGCAGATTCTATTTTTTCAAATCCTCCGGGTAAATTCACAAATTAATTGACATGTCTTTTGAAAGAAAACATACATGCATGCACATGCACACACACGCACACTCACACACACACACACACACACACACACACACACACACTGTTTTCTTTAAAACCGGCCAATCCAGGGGTCACTGTGGGTCTCCAAAAGAGCTGCAGGGAGACCAGTTTAATTCTTTGACGTTATGTGCAAATTTTTACATGAATGTGCATTTTTCTGAAAGGAACTGTGAGATTCTTACAGGGCCACAACCTCACACTGTTCAGAACCACTAGGATGTACATGGATACACAATCTTGATGCTCCCAGTACCTGGTTCAGCTTTTCTACTGCTGTTCCTGAAGGGAGGCCGAACACTACGGGGGGAAATTAAGTTCCACTCTGAGGGAGGTCCACAGAGGAGGACTGCTTACCTGGGATGTCCTTCATCATCTACTGTACTTGTGCTTGGCGGAGCGTCATGGGACACTGCCAAAAGCAGCCAGTCAAGTCTTAAAGATTCCGGTTGTAGAAGGAACTCAAGGAAGGATGGCCTGGGGGGCAAGAGGGGGTGGAAACTATTCATTTTCACGAGAGAAAACAAAGGAGGTGGATGTAAAGACGACTATAAAGGACAACTTGGAGTCTCCTCTGGTGAGAGCACCAGTCTACTAATGAGTAACCCAGGTGTACGGCGATAAGGAAAAGCTAGAGAGGCAGGGAAAGGGGTGGGGGAAGGAGACAGTGGGGAAGGAGGGGGGGCCCAGTGGCGAACACAGGGAAAGGAAGACTCTCCAGTCATATAACTAAACGGGAGCTGACTGCCATGGAGAGGACAAATGATGGCCCAGCCTGAAAGAAAGGAAGCAGGAACAGAAATCCACTCCTGACAGCCAGGTACTGTAATGAAAAGCACTCACTGGCAGGGGAATAAAAATCTTGTCTGCTTTGCATGAAGTCCTGTTGAATCAAGAATTTATTTTCTTTTTGAAGATTATTTATTTTTATTTTATGTGTGTGTGTTGCCTGCACCTATGCGCACCATATGAGGCCACTCAGATCTCCATAACTAGAGTTACAGACTGTTGTGAGCTGTCACATGAATGCTGGGAATGGAACCTGGGTCACCTGCAAGAGCAGCAGGCACTCCTAACTGCCTAGCCAGCATCTCTGCAGCATGAAGGACTGAATGTTATGCCGAGAATCTGAGACTCTCTCAGAGAGGAGGTGAAGTGCGGTGTATGCTGGGCAGGGGAGGGGAAGTGTGTGCTGAGGGTATAAAAATGCCCAAATCCTCATCTTCCACAGTAGGTGCCTCACCCTCCTCATAGCCGGCAGTGAAAATGTGACCACAGCTCACACAATAGAAACAACGCTCCACCTAGAACAGAGACTACACACGCCTTCTCACCACTGATCTTCAGGCCTTGACTTCACCAGACTGTCGAGATAGGCCAAAAACTGAGCTGGATGATGACGGCAAAGCTGTGCGATGTCTGAAGGCGAGATGGACGGGTAAAACTTGATGAAGGCTCGAAGGGCAGACTCCCCAAACCTATCATACAATCTGTATTTGAAAACAGCACATTAGTCTCCAACTTCAATGCCATATGATACTGATTTGGTTATACTATGGACTCATTAGAAATAAAAATAAATATTCTAATAAGAAGCTGCACAAAAAGCCAGGCAGTGGTGGCACATGTCTTTAATCCCAGCACTTGGGAAGAGGAGACAGGTGGATCTCTGTGAGTTCAAGGCCAGTCTGGTCTACAACAGCTAGCTCAAGAACAGCTAGCGCTGTTGCACAGAGAAACCCTGTCTCGGAAAAAAAAAAAAAAGAAGAAGAAGAAGCTGTATATGCAAATGCGCCAAACTTTAGATACTAACCCATAAGAACATTGCAAATGTTTAGGGTCCCACAAACAATGTACAAGACTACCCACCGGGTGGCAAACGCGATCAACAAGGGGCTATCTGAAGGGACCGAGCCATCCAGGAACTGTAATGCTGTAGGCAGGTCTCTGTCTTCCATCTCCGTGTATGCAGGATTAGAACTTGCCACTTCTGAAAAGAAAGAAAAAAGCAGCCTTTCCCTTCA
Organism: Chionomys nivalis; assembly: GCF_950005125.1. Classification (NCBI taxonomy): domain Eukaryota; kingdom Metazoa; phylum Chordata; class Mammalia; order Rodentia; family Cricetidae; genus Chionomys; species Chionomys nivalis. Next base: position 38,554,609 of record NC_080108.1, on the reverse strand, counting down.
CCTCTGTGCTGCAAGTGTTCCTGCACACATTCATTTGACCATCTTCACCACACCTCTGTGCTGCAAGTGTTCCTGCACACATTCATTTGACCATCTTCACCACACCTCTGTGCTGCAAGTGTTCCTGCACACATTCATTTGACCATCTTCACCACACCTCTGTGCTGCAAGTGTTCCTGCACACATTCATTTGACCATCTTCACCACACCTCTGTGCTGCAAGTGTTCCTGCACACATTCATTTGACCATCTTCACCACACCTCTGTGCTGCAAGTGTTCCTGCACACATTCATTTGACCATCTTCACCACACCTCTGTGCTGCAAGTGTTCCTGCACACATTCATTTGACCATCTTCACCACACCTCTTTGTTGCAAGTGTTCTTGCACACATTCATTTGACCATCTTCACCACACCTCTGTGCTGCAAGTGTTCCTGCACACATTCATTTGACCATCTTCACCACACCTCTGTGCTGCAAGTGTTCCTGCACACATTCATTTGACCATCTTCACCACACCTCTGTGCTGCAAGTGTTCCTGCACACATTCATTTGACCATCTTCACCACACCTCTGTGCTGCAAGTGTTCCTGCACACATTCATTTAACCATCTTCACCACACCCTACTGTCCCCCACTAGTGTCACCCCAATATTTGTTAAGCACTGCAGGAGACAAAAACAGAACCTGACAGGATAAAATCTCAACTTTTTAAAGCCATAAAGTTAAATTGGGAAGTAAAACTCACTAGAATTTTTATTTTGTATATGTGTGTGCTGGGGTACCTAGAGATCAGAAGAGAGCACTGGATCCCCTGGAGCTGGAGTTATAAGCTATTTGATGTGGATGCTAGGAATCAAACTCAGGTCCTCTACAAGAGCAGCAAGCACTAGCACTTAGCTTCTCCTCTTCAGACTCATGTACTGAAATTTTCAGAGAACAAATAGTCTCTACTATGCTTGAAAAATAGGATAATAGGCTGTGTACCATATATATACATATGTGTATGTATGTATCTGTGTGTGTTTGTGGTATGTGTGTGCATGTGTATATGTTTCTGTGTGTGTGTGTATCACAAGCCAGATATCTCTATTATCAATGCCAAATTTCTCAAGTTTTACAGAATTAGTATTCCCATATCATCTCTTAGAAATAAACTCAGTAAAGTTGATTTAAAAATAGTTCACCTTTAAAAATGAAACCAAAACAAAATTAAAAACAATATTCAAGGAAATATTCATCCTAAGTAGGAAGAATTGACTTTGAGGAGCAGCCAGAAATCATTTACAGGTAAACTTACTGAATGAAGTGAGTTACAATCTTGTTACAAATCTCTTTAGGGTTAAAAAGAGAAAAGGCCAAGTGTAGTGGCACACCTTTAATCCCAGCACTCAGAAGGCAGAGGCAGGCAGATCTCATGAGTTTGAGGCCAGCCTGGTCTATGTAGTGAGCTACAGGACAGCCAGGACTCTGTGGAGAGACGCTGTCAAGAAAGAAAGAGAGAGAAGGAGGGAAGGAGGGAGGGAAGGGGGAGGAAAGGAGGGAGGGAGGAAAGAAAGGATGAAGAAAAAGAGAGAAAGAAAGAGAGCAAGAGAGAAAGGGTATGACTCTAACGTAAAATGAGATTTTTTTTCCCCAGTAGTTTTCAGTGGTGCTAAGACACATAATCAAGAATAGTTTCAGAACCTGCCTTCCATCAAGAAAACAGTCAGCTTGTTGTGATGCGGGAAAAGAAGGGCTCACTCACTGGGGCAGGAGTGCAAACTGTCAGTCGCTATAACAATTTACAGTTTTCTCACAAAGCTGGAACTGGATCTGCCGTATGACCCGGGTGCACCACTGCTGGGCATTCACCCCGAAGATCCCAAGTCAACACACCAAGACACCAGCTGATCTGTCGTAGCTGCAGTGTTCACAACGGCTAAGAAACTGAACAAGCCTGCATGTCCATCAGCAGATGAATGAGTAAAAAGATGGTACATATAAAGATAGAATTTATGTAGTCATAAAGGAAAACGCAATTAAGACATCTGTGGGAAAATGACTGCAATTGGAAATCATGTTAAGCAAAACAAGTCAGACTCAAAAAGACAAATGCCATATGTTCTCTCTTATATTGACACAGAGAGAGCAATAGAACAGAAGGGAACTAAACAGGAGGAAAGGCATCAGCTGGAAGGAGGAAAAAGGTAGGAAATGAAGGAGAAAATAGATGATGACACATATATGACAATGTCATGATGAAACCCTTTACTGTCTGTGGTAACCTAGAAAATACCCGTACTTATTATCAGTGTGTGTGCTTATGTGCATGCGTGTGATGTGTTTGCATGTGTGGGAGGGAATGCACGCCACAGCATGTATATGAACACATGGTGGAGAGTGTTCTCTCTTTCCATCTTAATATGAGTTCTGGAGATGGGAGTCACAGTTCCAGCCTTGTACAGCAAGTGCTTTTGCCCTCATAAACATCTCTCTGATCCTCAAAACCATTAAAGACAAAACAAAACAACAAAACCACACAGTCCATAACTGAAATATTATCAGACAGGTGACACCTGTCTAAAGTCAATTTTCAGCTTCTACTAAAAAGAGAACAATTGCCCCCATGCTGCTTTCCATTTGACTGTGTCAGACAAGAACTTAAAGAGCTGGGGACACAAGAGCGGCTTCATGCCAGTACCCATGACTTCGGCTGCACACTGCATGCTCTAGCTAGGACTGGTATAGTGGTCACCAAGCACTCACAGACTTTCCTGCCAATTTCTGGGATAAAGGTTGAAGTTGACCACAAAGGGAAAAGATGCAATTTAAGTTAGGAGTGCTGCTGTCAGCATTCTAACTATTTGAAAACAAGTATCTTGCTTATGTCACATAAACACAACCTGTGCTCTTAAGCTGCTGTATGTGACCTGAAGCAGAACTGTAACTGTGGATGTATTTTCAAGGAAGCCAAAAGACCTTCAAGTGAGATAGCAGGCAAGTATGTCACTACCTGTGGCAACTGACTGGGCAATGAAGAAAAATTGTGTTTAATGTCACAACTCATTGTCACAATACAAGCTATAGTCAATGTGGCTTCTGTTACTCAAGCAGAATTTTGAAGGCAAAAAAAAAAAAAAAAAAAAAAAAACTTCAAAAATAGGGTAAGGCAGCAGAGAAGAGCAACAGGTATGAATACAAATCTGTACAGGTAAACAGCAGCTAGTGTGAACTGCATCCAAGCCGGAGCACTAGTGGCGCACGCCTTTAATCCCAGCACTCGGGAGGCAGAGGCAGGCGGACCTCTGGGAGTTCGAGGCCAGCCTGGTCTACAAGAGCTAGTTCTGGGACAGGCACCAAAGCTACAGAGAAACCCTGTCTCGAAAAACCAAAAAAAAAAAAAAAAAAAAAAAAAAGTCAATGTTTGAAGAACTATTAAAGCTTAAATGGGTAGAACACAGGGCCATTGAGATGGCTTAGTGGAAAAAGATGCTTGCCACCAAGTCTGATGATACCTGAGTTCAATTCTGGGGACCCACATGGTGGAAGGACAGAACTGATTCCAGAATTGTCTTATGATCTCTAAAATTGTGCCATGATACATTCACATATATATGCAGGCATATGCATGCATACATACATACATTCACACATACAAATAAAAAATTTAAAAAGACTGGAGGGGCTGGAGAGCTGACTCAGTTAGAAGTACTTGCTGCTCTTGAGGAGGACATAGGTTTTGTTTTCATCCACCCACAACCACCTGTAACCCCTACTTCAGGGGATCTGATGCTCTCTTCTGGCTTCTTCAAGCACTGCATTATATGGAATATATACAAAGAGACAAGAGACACATATACATACAAAAAATACAAATGATTTTTTTGTTTCTTTTGCTGTTTGTTTTTGTTTGTTTGTTTTTTCAAGACAGGGTTTTTCTGTGTAGCCCTGGCCATCCTGGAACAAATAAATACTTTTTTAAAGGAGTCAATAGTTGGGCAGTGGGAGCACTTGCCTTTAATTCCAGCACTCAGGAGACAAAGGCAGGCGGATCTCTGTGAGTTCAAGCCAGCCTGATCTACAAAGCATGTTCCAGGGTGTTACACAAAGAAACCTTGTCGAAAGAAAGAAAGAAGAGAGAGAGAGAGAGAGAGAGAGAGAGAGAGAGAGAGAGAGAGAGAGAGAGAGAAATGGATAGAAAACAAAAGGGAGTGCTGGTCAGCAGAGGTAAGTTTTCTACTCAAGTCTTTGTCAAGCCTGCACATTATAAACACCTCTACAAGTGGTAATGACATCTGACTATTACCTTTCAGTCCGTCAACAAAAGTGTCCCAAACACAAGGGCTGTTGGTGTAACTTAGCTTGATACTCTCCCTTGCTCTCTTCAAGTCCAGGAGAAAAAAATACTTCTTCAGGAAACGGCAAGCCAGGACCTCAGGAGAGAGCTGCTGTAAAGCACAGTCCACATGTCCACCTGTGCTGTCCACTACAGAAGTCAGCACACCTAGTTCCAAACACAGCGTTGTCAATTCTGCCAGGTCTTTCTGAAGACTGTTTGATATGGTATATGGAGAATACACTCGAAAAATGTCGCCCAAGGGCTCACTGAGGCTGCTTACAGATTCACAGGCTGTATGACCACCAGTTTCTTCAACGCCTAAAGAATTCCTCTTTTCTTCTTCACTGTCTTCATCTAATCCTCTCTCTTCTGACTCACTAAGGAGGTGCACATCCGGGCTCACAGGCAGACTGCTGCTACAGGAAATGCCAGCAGAGCCATTCAAGGCGAACGTTTTCTCTAATTGTGAAAGCCATTTCTGTAAAACTGTTCTTAGTGACTTGGGTTCAAATAAAACCAGAGGGTCCAGTAACTTGGTCCTATGCAAAACAGATGAATGTGAACATTGTCTCATTTGTTTTTAAAAATTAGATTATTTTAGAACAAACCTAACTGATAAAGCATACTCCTCTAGAATAAATGTTGCTTTTGAGTTCTTTAAATGACAATTATCCCAAAAGTCCAACGAGACAGACATCACCACCTCTGGAGTTCGTTACTGACTCCTGTACATCCATGGCAAATACCTCTGACCTACTGATACTGCCCAAGGCCAACCCCACTCATGGTAAATCCTCCACACTCACATTGCTTCCGCTGTCCCTGCTCTGAGTTCTTGAAGCCTGTCTTCTTCAGGAAGTTGACTAATTTCTTTCTCCCTAGAAAAGCATGAAAAAGAAATAATCCTATTCACAAGCATTAGGGGCAACCAGAGCTTTCTTAGACCAAGCCTTCTGTCTACTGCTTACTAAATGGCGAGTGTACCACATGTCACACCGCCTTGGAGTCTCTTACTCCCTGCTATCTTTACCAAACGTTCCGTCTCTATTCACTAAGGGATAGCATGGCCTAGAGCTGACAGGCCAGGTAGCATTAATGACTTAGAGTTTAAGCTATTCAGAAAAGCTAGGACAGGACCTGGATCTCAGCCACCTCCTCTTAATCTAACACTCCTCTGACATTCCAGGAAGGTGACAGATGACAGAGAGGGAGAAAGGTGAATGAGATACAAAACTAAAACCCTGTCTCAACAGAGTTAATTCCTCGTAAACTAGAATTTACAGTTTCTGAGCTACACAACAATCTTCAGTGAGCAGCGTCATACATACAGGGTCTCTCACAGTACAGTCTCTGACACATTCACACTGACAGTGGTCTAGCATTTCAGACTCTGACATAAGGCTTACTCAGCGTCTTCCTCTAGACGGCAGGTAACTGCATTCACTTCCTCTTGGTCAACATCCTTGGATTCAAATGTCTCTTTCAGCTCCGGGCTTGCGTGAAGGGTGCCAATCTTCTCAGTTGTTTTACGTACAAAGCAAGAAACACTGGAAGTCAAATATCAAAAACCTAACATGAAAATTTATCAACACTGTCAAGAGTGAAAAATCTGGTTCCTGCCGTTCCTGTTTCCATTAGTACTACATAGCCAGCTTGAGTTTAACAACAAGACAGGTTACTTAAAACAATTTCTCTGAGCAACCCCATTTCACATGAGGCTCATATAAACTTACAGTAAGATGCCTCACTGTGTTTGTAAAGCTGTCCTGAGGCCAGTGAGTCACTGCTAAAGGGTAGGTTTCTAGGGCAGTTGTCTCTTCAATGTAATGTCTCTTTCAACTCAGTTAAGCATGTGATCATCAGTCACTTCCTGATCAGAGAATAATAAGGAACAGACCCTTCTACAGGAAGAATGTGCACCCAGCAGGACACAGGCAAGTAGCTGGGCAGAAGATACATCTTCTCTCTCATTATCAGTGCCAAGATTGGTTTCATACACAGATTAGAAAGAATTCTCAAATATCTCCAGTTCTGGGACTAGAAAGATGGCTCAATGGTTAAGAGCACTGGGTGCTCTTTCAGAGGTCCTGAGTTCAATTCCTAGCAACCAGATGGTGGCTCACAACCATGTATAATAGGATCTGATGTCTGATGTTCTCTTCTAGCATGCAGGTATATATGAGGAGCACTCATACATAAAATATAAATAAAAATTTTTTAAAAATCTCCAATTCTCAAGGGCTGGAGAGATGGATCAGCGGTTAAGAACATTGGCTGCTTTTCCAGAGGATGCAGGTTCAATTCCAGTCGCCCATATGGCAGTTTACAACTGTCTAACTTCAGTTACAGGGGATCTGACATCCTCTCACAGACATACACACAGTAATTAATGTTCATAAAATCTCCAGTTCTCCCAGATGTGGTGGTGTGCTTTTAACCCCAGCACTCAGGAGGCAGAAGCAGGTAGATCTCCGTAGTTTGAGGCCAGGCTGGTCTACATATGGAGTTCCATACCAGCTAGAGCTACATAGTAAGAACACGTCTCAAGAAGGGGGAAAATCCTGCAGATTAACCCAGTAAGTGAGAAAGGATCAAGAAATAACTAATAGGCCAGAAAGACACCTCAGCTGGTATAGGGTGTTTGCTACTCTTTTAGAGAACCTTGGTTCAGTTCCCAGTACCCATATAAAGGTTCACAACTGCTTGTGACTCCAGTTCCAGGCAGCATGGTGTAAATGAACTCACACAAGTTCACACACATCAATACAAATAGATAAATCTTCACACACACAGAAAAGACTAAATGGGCCAGAGAGGGGCTGAGCAGGTAAAGGCACTTGCCACCAAGCCTGACAAGATGAGTCAGATCCCTAGACTCCACACGGAGAAGGAAAGAACTGATGAGATGAAGTTGTCCTCCACCTCCGCGTGGACACACTATGGCGTACACCAGGGAAGAGGCTAACATACTTAGTTGTGCCACGTCTGTGGCAGGAGTAGGGGCTCATGTACGACTAAACTACTCAGCTACACAAATGAAGAGGAACACTCAGTTCACCCAAGGTTAAAAGGGGAAAACACAGTTCACATTAACAGATTATTAGAGAAATAGCGTGAGACCTTCTATTTAACATTTAAAATGCCTTCTCCTTCTCAGTATGTCATGTGACAACTGAAGCAAAGTGGCATGGCTGGCTCATTCACCTTTCTTTAACAGCCTGAAGAGACACCAGCGGAGATGGGGAACGAAATGGCAGTGGAATGCTGAAGGGCAAAAAAGCTTCACTCTTCTCTGTCTCAGACATCACTGGGCCATGGGAAACATTGTCTAATGAACAGAACCAGGGAGAAATAAACATCTAATCACATGAAAGCTTTTTATACAAAGCTAAACAAATTCGCAATGAATAAACCAAAGGAAATGAAGAATACAGTACCAAAATCATAACTGACCCAGATACAAATGAGCACAGAACACAGGTTTCTGGGATGCATGGATGGTCCACATGAAACACTGAGCCAGGTACCTTTATCAACTACTAACCCTGTATCCCCACAAGTCACAAAGGTAGTTTAGAGTTTCTACTAATCTCTTCTCAACAGTTCCGTCACAGGAATGCTGGAACATTGAAAAGGGAAGGCAATGGCTCCCAAAACTGGAGCTATCTTTCATTCCTGGTGGAAAATAATGTGGTTAGTTATGGTTAAAAAAAAGTATTCATTATTTTTGGCTAATGATCAGTCTTAACCTGTCCAGCATTTTGATACATGAACCAAATTAGACACTTTACAAATGTTAGTCCAAACAAGAGGTTAAAAACAACCTACACATCACTATCTCCGAGTGACCAGCAGATCTATAGGTGGCTAGTCTCTAATACCTTAAAATTTACTCATAACTGACAGAAACTCTCTGCATAAGATTATCCTGTCAATTCACAGAGAGCACTGTCCCTCATCAGTGACCAACAAGAGATGCACTCATCACCGTCATTTCTGTTTGCTCCACAGTCCTGCTCTGGCTGTTCTTCTTCCTGGGGTGAGGCGAATTCTCGAAGTCTTTCGTCTTCTGAGAAGGTCTGACTGTGAAGGGAGCAAGAGTCTTCTTCGGACTGACTGCCTCTTCTACTGCTGATGATCCGATAAATACCAGAGTCCAAGATGCTAAAACTTTCCTAAATATGAAAAGAATTCCCCTCAAAATCAACGTTCTTCTGTGTAAGCAACACCTTTTTCAGAATAAGACCAACACTGGGCCAGAGGTCAGCAGTCAACTACAGTTACCAGCACACACTAGTGGAGAGTGCGGGCACCGAGCAAGTGACACCATGTCTTCCACCAAATTCTCGGCTTGGCTTTGGAAAGCAGGCAGTGAGGAAGGGAGTTGAAATGAGACAGTCCTGAGTAGCACTGAGACCTCAGGTGACAGAAAACATCTGAAATCCCAGCCTGAAAGCCACCCCACCTAGACAGGAAGCTATGTGAAGGGCATTTGGGAACGGCAGGCAGTAAACAGTGACATAAACAAATGCAGCTTCAAAACACACCTGACTTTCCTTAGCTGCCCATCATGGGAGAAAGCTCTCCTGCTATATTTTGGATTCTATGGTGCCACTGGGAGGTGGCAAACCTTCAGAGGTAGGGCGCAGTGGAAAGTTGGGATACTAGAGGTATGCTCTTAAATGTGATACTGGGACCATTCCCTCCTCGTTTCTCTCAGCTCCTGGATATCATTAGGTGAGCAGCTTTCTTCTACCATGTTCTTCTTGCCAAAGGCCTAGTGGACAATACCAGCTAACCATGTACTAAACTTTCTCAAACCACACACCAAAATAAGCTTTCCCTTCTTACAAAGTGTTCAGCTCAGGGAGTCTGAAAAGTAACAAAAAAAAGCTGACATCTCCATGACACTTTCCCCAAAAAATTACTCCATGGAAAGCAAAACAGATCCTTGGACTTGTTCATTTCCCTGCAAGATCCAAAAACTCATAAAGGACTTACTGGACTGGCAGAATGGCTTAGTGGGTAAAGGCACCTGATGCTATGTATAATGACCTGAGTTCAATCCTCAGGACTCAGATGGAGGAAGGAAAGAGCTGATTCCTGACAGCTGGCCTCAGACCTCCATTTGTGTTTGCTGGCATGTGCATGTCCTCTCCCCCAACACACACATACTAAACAAATAAGCTAAAAAGAAAAGCACGCACGTGTGATGAAATGGAGCTTCTTCTACTGCTGCAAGCTGAATCCAAAGGCTCAAGTTTTAAGACCAGTTCATCCAGGTGAGAAATTAGTTCACTGCAGGTTACAAGGTCCAGCTGCGATTTCAAACGCTCTAATTTATCTGCGGTCAGTGTTTTTCTTGCCTAATAAAAGGATAAAAAATCCCAAGAGAACAGCTTACTGTTTACAGCCACATCTATATCTAAACAGCCACAGTACTCACACAAGAATAAGCCTTCACAGGTATTTTGAGGTTTAGTAAGCTAGCAAGACTTAATCAGTACATATTATATATTAAGAGTTACCATATGCACAATCATCCTCTTTAAATCAAGCTCTGAAATTAAAATATTTGTAAACTAATCTGAATTTTTTTTTTGTTTTTGTTTTTGTTTTTTTGTTTTTCAAGACAGGGTTTCTCTGTGGCTTTGGAGCCTGTCCTGGAACTAGCTCTGTAGACCAGGCTGGTCTCGAACTCACAGAGATCCGCCTGCCTCTGCCTCCCGAGTGCTGGGATTAAAGGCAGGCGCCACCATCGCCCGGCTGCTTTTTGTTTTTCAAAACAGGATTTAGAGACCCTGCTAGTCCTTACTGTCCTTGAACTCACTTTGTAGACCAGGCTGGTCTCAAACTCACATAGATCCACCTGCCTGTCTCCCAAGTGTTGGCATGCACCACCACACCCAGCTCTGATATTTTCTTAAAACCAAAAAATTCACCATCTTTATTACCCTTCACAGATATAACTGCCAAGCTTTCTTTGAAGACTTTACATGTGTAAGTCATACAGAACAGTTAATAAAGATAAGCAACTTTATAGCAATCCTGAAAGCTAGGATGGTTTGAACAACCCATAAGTAACAATCACAGGTAAGCTCTAACTCACTCTGCTGGTAATGATAGAATTCTGGAAGAGACAGCACGTGCGAGCAGCCAGGTCCCACAGGCCTCTCCTTAATAGGCGTTCCACACAGCGCTCAACAGACAACAGGGAAAGATGGGAGATTTTCCCATTAAAGTGTAAACAGAACAACTCATTCTTGTAGACAGCTACATCCTGAATATCTACAAAAAACAAAAACACAAAGGCGAACAGACAAGACATTAATCAAATACCTCTTGCTCTTTTTCTGGGGAAGCAGCTTAGCGATTGGGCTCTTGCCCCACTCTTGATCCCCAGCAGTGGAAGGGAAACCCTATAATTTTTACATGGGCTAAAATCATACTTACAAAAATCTTAAATAAGATTTTGCTCGCCAAGCTGTGGTAGGGCATGCCTTTAATCCCCGCCCTCAGGAGGCAGAGGCAGGAGGAGGATCTTGTGAGTTCCAGGCCAGTCTGGTCTGCAGAGTGAGTTTCAGAACAGCCAAGGCTACACAGAGAAACCCTGTCCTGGAAAAAATGATTCGGCTCAGTGTAGTTTCATTTCTTTTCATACTTGTACTTCAATGAAGAAGTCATAGTTAGACACTTTTCTAAGATTAGAAAACAAATGAGCTTTCTGATCTAAAATCCTAATTTTAAAATGCTAATTCCTGTGAAAAGGAATTGGGAGTACAAAAGTAGAGCGTATGCTTTGAGTCAGACTATAACATTTGAGAAAATTACCACCTGGCACTCACATGAATAGATTTTAACAAGTATATAAATGGATGAATCTTGCATGAGTAGGTATGAACACCATGAAAGAATTTAACATACTAATTTGCAAGGGACATCCTCAATTAGTGGAAAAAAGCCTATAAGAAATCAATGTGAATCAATCATGACCTCCCTCCTTTCTCTGCAGAAAAGACTCTAAAAGTCAAAGCCAAAGCACTATCTTACCAGCTATGCTAAACTTTCCCATATTTCTGGTTTCAACCATGAGTACAGGGACTGGTTTTCTGTTAGTCACATACAATGACTATTCCCTGCATTTTCAACTTCTCACATTATAAAATAATCATAATATAATTAATTTTCACACACAATTAAAAGACTAAAAGTTACTTAAGAAAGAAAAATACAATTACCCTTGAATTCACTCCAAAGAAGAACTTGAATATTCTGAGGAATGAAAATATAAATTCCTTTTTCTGTCCATGTCAGCACACAGTGTTCACTGGAAGAGAAAATAAAAGAGGTCAAAAACAAAACAAAACACCTTCATGTACACTAGAGCACAGAACTTTAAAATTCTCTGGACTCAATCTCTCATTGACTATTAAAGTAAAATCAACAATACAAAGGAAATACAGCAGTGGCCCAGCTGATTCAACCTCACCATCTTCTTCCTAAGCCCAATAAAAACATAGGATCAAGTGGTGTCAAGTTGGGAAAATTCAGGCACAAACACAAATAACTTCTATGAAAAAAAGAGACTTATCTATGGAAAAATAAAAACCTATTAAGAGGGAATTATGTGATCCTTATGCAACTTCTCAATAAAACAGACAGATACTCTTTTAAATAGACCAGTAACTTATAGTCAATCAACTCAGGAATCCCTATCAAGAAAGGCAAAATTCTGACTTGATCTGTGTATGTAGGTGAACACAGGCTAAGAAGACCTGGCCAAGTCCATCCGTACCAGAAGTATTAAGAAGGGCTCCGGCTATATTCTCTAATGAGGCCCATTAAGCTACAAAAGTGCTATTTTGTCAGAGAGGTAATCACATGCCAGGGTTATTCAGCGTGAAGGCAGAAGACCTCACATTTAGACTGCAGAGTGCAGCCACCAAAGCTGGAGCTTCCCTCTGAACCTCACAGGACTTTCTCCCTCATTTCCCACCAGAAACTCTGGTCCTTTCTTCAGTACACATCCCTGACTCTCTAGCTGTCTCCCCTATATCTATAGACGTCACTTCCTTTCGCGTGGCTGCCAGGTTGTTACCAAGCACACGTGCTCTCCCAGCCTAGCCTGATGCCCCACAGTCCACAGTCTAGCACCTTCTCCTGAGGTGGCTACTTCTTGTCCACTGCTTCATCGTGCACTGCAGTCTATTTTGCAGAAAGAAATATCTCCAACAAGATTATAATCCTGAGAACTTGCAGCTTTTTTCCATATATATCCAACAGTATATAATCACATGCCTATGATCATAATCAGTAAAATTGGTAAAATACCTTTAAGAGCCAGAGGGGATATTCAACTTGTAAAATTTATTTTTTAATTACATTTTTTGTTTGTTTTTGCTTTAGCTTTTGTTTTTCAAGGCAGTGTTTCTCTATATAGCTCTGGCTGTCCTGGAGCTCAGAGGTCCGCCTGCTTCAGCCTCATAAGTGCTGGGACTAATGGCATGCACCATCACAACAGGCTAAAAATTCTATCTTTATTTACTTTGTGTGTATGTGTATGGGAATGCATGTGACAGAAACATTTGTGAAGGTTAGAGGACAACTTGCAAAAATCTGTTCTCTCCTTTGACCGTGTGGATCTCATGGCTCAGACTCAGGTAATCAGGCTCGGTAGTAGGCACCTTTATCCACTGAGCCATTTCAGACACCAACTCGCAAAATGCCCTAGATGTAATAATCCAAGGGCTGAGAGAGGGCTCAGTGGTTAAAAACATTGATTGCTTTCCCAGAAGACCTGGGTCAATTCCCAGCACCCACATGGCAACTCACAACTGTCTGTAACTCCAGTTCCAGGGGATCTGACACCCTCACACAGATATATATGCAGGCAAAACAATAATGCACACAAAATTTTTAAAAAAAAGGAAGAAAGGAGAAAAGAAATAATAACCCAGAGGCTGGAAAGTTAGTTCAGTGGTTAAGGGCATTCTGTTCTTCCAGAGGACCCAAGTTCAGTTCCCAGGACCCATAACCAACAGCTTATAACTGCTGCCAACTCTAGCAACAGGGGATCCAATATGCTATCTTCAGACTTCCTTCACCACCCCACACACAGAGCAGATATGTAAACACACACACACACACCTAAGTGAAATGAATATAAAAGAAATAGCAGATAGCAGTCTGGATTAAATGAAAGATACAAAGGAGACATAAGAGCCCATACTTATAATTTGTAACATTCTTCATCCTCTTATTCCTTCACTGGTAATAAACCAGGACACCAAAGCTAAAAGAATTATTTAAGGAGTCAAAGAAAAAATTTAAACAAAAAATTCAAAGAAGGCTGGCCATTGTGCCATACACCTTTAATCCCAGCACTCAGGAGGCAGAGGCATGTGGATCTCATTGAGTTTGAGGCCAGCCTGGTCTACCCAGCAAGTTTTAGGCCAGCCAGGACTACACAGAGAAAGCCTGTCTCAAAACAAATAGATGATAAATAGATTAGATAGATAGATAGATAGATAGATAGATAGATAGATAGATAGATAGATAGATAGATAAAGTCAAGGAAGCTGGGCAGAAGCCTATGATCACAGCACTAAGGACACTAAGGCAAGAGGATTGTCACAAGTTCAAAGCCAGCCTGTGCTACAAAGCAAGTACAGGGCTAACCAGGGCTATGCAGCACTCTTAACAGTAACAACAACAAAGTCAGAGATAAGAAAGTGACACCAATGTACCTTCAGAAAATACAACACGGGGCTGGAGAGATGGCTCAGCGGTTAAGAGCATTGCCTGCTCTTCCAAAGGTCCTGAGTTCAATTCCCAGCAACCACATGGTGGCTCACAACCATCTGTAGGGAGGTCTGGCGCCCTCTTCTGGCCTTCAGGCATACACACAGACAGAATATTGTATACATAATAAATAAATATTTAAAAAAAAAAAAAAAAAGAAAATACAACACATAAGAAACTGGCAACCAGCCGGGCGGTGGTGGCGCACGCCTTTAATCCCAGCACTTGGGAGGCAGAGGCAGGCGGATCTCTGTGAGTTCGAGACCAGCCTGGTCTACAAGAGCTAGTTCCAGGACAGGCTCCAAAACCACAGAGAAACCCTGTCTCGAAAAACCAAAAAAAAAAAAAAAAAAAGAAACTGGCAACCATCTATAACTCCAGTTCCAAGATATCTGGAGGCCCGAGACACACGTGGGTCATATACACACATATAGAAAGAACACTCATACATATTAAGTAAATATATCCAAAAATATTTTTTAGAGAATGCCTCCATGTGAGATTTGGAGGGTACCAGCAGAAACACCGTAAGACACAAATGTGGGGGCAAGAACAAACAAACAGAACAGAAGCAGCTTGCCTGCTATTGTTTTTCAAAAGCAGCCTTCATCGAATGAACGGCTGTCTGATGGTCTAACGTGTACTTAGCACTGTGATAATCAAATGAATACTGATAGTGGCAATGACTGAGGGATGACGTCGTCTGAAGAAAGGACAGAGAAACAAGTATCTAACCCACGCCAGAGCAGTCATGAAGGCAAAGCAGCATCAATTACTGCTGAGAAAGCTAAGCTTGACCCTGAAAGGCCTGGCTTCCTGCAGCAAGGGAGGTAAGAGAGTTCCCTTTAAATTACTAAATTCAAAGTGCCAGTCTACCTGGAGAAGCAAGCATGCTCCTAAGAAGGAATACATTCTTTTTACCCCCCGACCCCGGAGCTGAGGACCAAACCCAGGAGCACTTGCATACCTAGCAAGTGCTCTGTCACTGAGCTAAATCCCCAACCTGAGAAAAAAAATACAATCTCTAACATAGCTAGGTCACTCCACACATCACATATTCAACAAATATTTATAAAATGACTGCCATCTACCAGCAACCACATGGTGGCTCACAGCCATCTATCATGAGATATGGTGCCCTCTTCTGGTGTACAGGTTTATGCATGGAGGCCGAATGCTGTATACATAATAAATAGTTCTTTTAAAAAAGAGAGAGAGAGCCAACTAACAGATGTCATGACTCAAATGAACTTAACAGACATCTATAGAACATTCCACCCAAACACAAAAGAATGTACCTTCTTCTCCTCATGGAACCTTCTGAAAAACTGACCACATACTCAGTAACAAAGCAAACCCCCACAGATTAAAAAAAAAGAAGAAGAAAAGAAAAAAGAAAAAGAAACTGGAATAGTGCCTTTATCTTATTGGAATACCACAATGAACCTGACAGAGGAGAAAGTGGGAAGTAGTCTTCAATGCACGACCACAGGAATCCACTTCCTACGTATAACCCCAGGAGCACAGACACTGAGAGCAACAATAAATAAATGTGACCTCCTGAAACTGAGAAGCTTCTGTAAAGCAAATAAGACAAAAAAGCAGCCTACTGAATGGGAAAATATTTCCACCAACCCCACATCAGACAAAGGACTGACCTCCAAAATATAGAAAGAACTCAAGAAATTAGACATCAAAATACCAAATAACCCAATTTAAAAAATGGGGCACAGACCTAAACAGAGAATTCTCAACAGAAATATCTCAAATGGCCAAAAGACGCTTAAGGAAATTCTCAACATCCTTAGCCATCAGGGAAATGCAAATCAAAACAACTCTGAGATACCATCTTACACTTGTCAGAATGGCTAAGATCAAAAACATCAATGATAGCATATGCTGGAGAGGATGTGAAGTAAGGGGAACACTCTGGGAATGGAAACTTGTATAGCCACTCTGGAAATCAGTATGGCAGTTTCTTAGAAAACGGGGAGATCAAACTACCACAGGATCCAGCAATACCACTCTTGAGCATATACCTAAAGGATGCTCAATGATGCTACAAGGACATTTGTTCAACTATGTTCACAGCAGCATTAATTTTAATATCCAGAACCTAGAACAACCTAGATGCCCCTCAATTGAAAAATGAATAAAGAAATTTGGTACATTTACAAAGTGGAGTACTACTCAGTGGTTAAAAAAAATAGCATCTTGAAATTTGCATGCAAATAGATGGCATATACTCACTCATAAGTGGACACTAGCTGTAAAGCAAAGGATAACAAGCCTACAGTCCATGACCCCAGAGAAGATAAGTAACAATAAGAACCCTAAGAGAAACCCTGGGAAGGGGAAATAGACAAAATATCCCGAGAAAATTGGGGCGCAGGGAGAAGGAAAGGTTGAAAGGGAGGAAGAGGGGAGACAGAGGAGAACTTGAAGGAATGGAATAGTCAAATGGGGGAAGGACAGAGTCAGAGAGGAAGGAAAGAGATACCTTGATAAGGGAGCTATTATGGGGCTAGCAAGAAACCTGGCACTAGAGAAGTTCCCAATAATCCACAAGGATGACCCCAGCTAAGACCCTAAGCAGTAGAGTAGAGGGTGCCCAAACTGGCCTTGCGCTGTAGTCAGATTGAAGAATGTCTTAAATGTCACCATAGAACCTTCGTCCAGCAACTGATGAAAGCAGAGGCGGAGAGCCACAGCAGAGCCCTGGGCTGAGCTCCCAAAGTCCAGTCATAGAGTAGGAGGAATGAGAATATGAGCAAAGAGGTCAAGACCATGACGGGGTCATCCACTGAAACAGCTTACCTGGGCTAATGGGAGCTCACCAACTGTGGTCAGACAGGGAAGGGATCAGCATAGGACCAAAGTAGGCCCTCTGAATGTGGATGACAGTTGTACGGCTGGGACAGACTGTGGGGGTCACTGGAGTGGTACCAGGATTTATCCTTATTGCTTGTACTGGCTTTTTGGAACCCACTGTCTTTGGATGGATACCTTGCTCAGCTTAGATATAGTAGGGAGGGCCTTGGACCTTCCTTAAAGCAATGTGCCTTACCCTCTCTGAAGAGTGGATTGGGGGGTGGGGGGGAGAAGGTGGAGGGAATGGAATGAGGTGAGGGAATGGGAACTGGGATTGGTATGTAAAATGAAAAGCAAGTTTGTTTGTTTTTTTTTAATAAAATTTAAAGAAAAAAAAGCTGGAAGCGGGGCTAGAGATATAGTTCAGGGGTTAAAACTACTGGCTGCTCTTCCAGAGGAAATAAATGCAATTCCTGGCACATACACAGTGGCTCATAACTGTCTGTAACTGCAGTTCCAAGAGAGCTGGAACCAGTCATACAAGTGGTGTACAGACATATAAACAGGCAAAACACTCATGTGTAAAGTAAGATTTTAAAAAAAACTCACACACACACAGACACACTAAAGTTAAAAGGCCTGGATGTAGTAACAAGCAACAGTAGTCCCAGTTACTTGGGAAACTGAGAAAGGAATTACTTGGGCCCAAGAATTGGAGGTCAGCCTTAACAACACAGCAAGAATCTATCCTGGGATTCAGCTCCCTTGTAGACTGCTTGCCTAGCGTGCATAAGACCAAGTCTGACTCCCAGAAACACATAAAAAATTTTTTTAAGCTGACTGGTTGGAGTTTAGCTTATGGGAAGAGGAATCACTCAGCTATACAGGCCCTGTATTCAAACTCTAACATCATTTTTTAAACAACTGAAAAACAGGCTGGGCAGTAGTGGCACACATCTTTAATTCCAGCATTCAAGAGGCAAAGGCAAGCAGATCTCTGAGTTCGAGGCCAGTCTGAACTACAAAGTGAGTTCCAGGACAGCCAGGACTACATAGTGAGACCATCTTGGAAAAAATGAAACAACAACAAATCCGAAAATTATAAAAGCAAATACTTCTGAATAAAGAGAAAAGGACAAAGGAAAAACTTACCTAAGATGCAAGAGTTTGGGGAATGACAAAGACTGGGAGGATCCAACTGCAGGATCATACTGAGGCTCTGATCTGGAAGGCAAACACACCTGCTGACGGTTTGATTACAACCTAAAAGAGTACTTTTTGCAATATAGAGAAAATTTCAACTTGAAAACCACTTCAAGAGTCTAAATTGCACCTCGCTTTACTCAAGTCATTTTAGTCATAAGAAAGACAACTGCTTAAGGACTGTTCTGGTATCTCTAAATCTTGACAGAAATTATACCCCACTCTCACAAGGAATAGTCAAATCTTGGACATTCCACAACACTATAGATTTTAACCCAATGCTCCAGGAAGTCCCATGCAGAGAATGGCTACCTTGTAGTGATCACAGGAAGGGGTGGCAATGACAAGAGCTTCTTGAACTGGTGTGTACTCAGCACTTCCCCATCAAAGTTCACTTCCCACATCCTGGAGCCCGGGCGTGCACAGTAAATCAAAGGCTGCTGGCCCCCAGCAAATTTTCCAGGGAAGAAACAAGCTCCATATTCTCCATCTCTTTCTTTGTTTCCAATTTTCCAAAACTTTTCCCTAATTTCCAGAAACAAAGACAAAGCAGGCTTATTTACAAAAAAGAAATGTTAAAAACAATCATATTAAGGAACTGAGAATAGCACTACAAATTAGCATGGCCATATAACCCACACACCCACATGTCCTTTTCCTCTTTCTGTTCTCTGTACTACACCAGAAAACAATGGCATGGATTGGTCCAAACAGGGCTGGTTACCGTAACCACTCTGTGACAGGAAGCCAAGATCTTCGTTTCAGTGCTGTTTATTAACAAGAGAATGAGGACAGCCTGTTTCAGATCCAAAAGGCATTACTGCTAAAAACCACTCTGTTCACCTGTGAATCTTACTGACCACTTTCCAAATCACTATGTATAGCACAATTCTTTGGACATTCCATGCAGGCTCTTCCTCTACCTTTCCAAATGTCTCCCTCACTACAAATATTCAATTAACTCTTCCTTTTCTTAAAATCTTTTGAAATTCTGTGTCCTGGAACATTCTGCTCCCTTAGCAGTGTCCATGAGTTAGATATGAGAGCTAAGTTGCATGGGAAACAGAGTGATAATGATCAGCTTCTTCCTAAAAACTCCTGTTATCTATTCTCTTTCTGTTTCTTGTCTTTTGGGTTTTGGCTTTCTTTGTTGAACCAGGATCTCCCTCTGTAGCCCAGGCTGACCTAGAACTTACTATGTGGCCAGGTTAGATTTGAACTCTCAGCAGTTCTCTTGCCCCAGCCTCCCAAATGCTGAGATTACAATCATAACTTTCTTTTTACAAACAAACTAATGGGTTCCACTCTGACATTTCACGCATGTACGCCATGTACTCTGCTTGTAATTACCTCCCCATTAGCCTCTTAATTTCCTCTCCTACTAGTCCCTTCTCCATCTGCTTTGACAAGATCCAGATGCAGTTAAACAAGCACATATGCTTCTTCACTAAACATCCACATATAATTCTAGACTGCACATGAGCGACAGCGTGCAGTGTTTGTCCCTTTCCTCCGCCTTCTCCTCCGGTCATTCATGTGTAAGCATGTGTGCATATGTTTTTATTCAAGTCTAGATTCTACATTTGTCTATTTCTTTTCGTTTTAAGTCTGCTTCATGACTTGCCTGCATCATTTTTCCTTTGAAAAATGTCCTAGGCTTCCATTTGCTCAATTATCTGTTTCTTATACTCTGCTTTTGCAGCAAGTACCACATCACACATGGCAGTTGAGTCTACTTGAATGGTAGACTAAGAATTACAAATACAGGGTCGGGTCCACAAAAAGCACTTAGTAATTTTGTTTTGTTTGGGGCAGGGTCTAATTACGCAGTCCACAATGGCTTCAAACTCAGTCTGTTAGTCCCCATCTCTGCCCTCAAATACTGAAATTATAGAGGCATGCTCCAGCTCACTAGGCTCATGACCTCAGTCTTTTGTTTGTTTGTTTTCTGAGACAGGGTTTATCTGTGTAACATTCTGGCTGTCCTGGAACTCGCTCTGTAGACCAGGCTGGCCTCAAACTCACTGACATCTGCCTGCCTCTGCCTCCTGAGTGCTGGGATTAAAGGCTTGCACCACCACTGCCAAGCTCAATCTGTTCTTGGAGAATGATTTAATATGCTCTTTAGCAGGAGTCAACTCTGAGACTCTCGATGAATCAATAAATAGTCTTCCACTTATTTGTTTTGTGAATAAACTGTTTTACTATAAGAATCTGGATGTAAAAATGCTTTGAAATATACAGAGCAATAAAAGAAGTTATACTTTTATTTATTATGCTACTTATTTGTTATGTTGCCAAAGAGAGAACCTTGAATTTCTAATCCTCCTGCCTCCATCATTTCAAGTGCTGTAGTTACAATATGTACCACCAAGCCCAGCTTAGGAGTCCCAATTTTTTTTTAAAGATTTATTTATTATGTATACAGTGTTCTGCCTGCATAGATGCCTGCAGGCCAGAAAAGGGCACCATTACAGATGGTTAGGAGCCACCATGTGGTTGCTGGGAATTGAACTCAGAACTTCTGGAAGAACAGTCTGTGCTCTTAACCACTGAGCTATCTGTCCAGTCCACAAGTCCCAAGTTTTAGAGAATGTCATTTGTTGGACAGAATGTGGATTAAAACTAAAAAAGATTATCTGAACTTTTAAATTATATTATCTATTACCCTCCAAACTGAACCCCAGCTAATAGAAGGGGCAGTTCAACATGCTATTTCTGCAGCAGGTTCTACATTACTGCAACTCAACTCCAGCTGTACCCCCATGAAATGAACACTCAACATCTTGTTAATTGCAGAATTCTCACTTTTTAATGCATGCTTGAAGTTCTGCATAACAATTCTTTTCTATTCATTAATTTAGTTGAGACAGGGGTCTCTCTACATAGCCCTGAAAATCACTACCTAGCTAAGACCTGCCTCCAATTCAGAATTCTATTGCCTCTGTCTCTTTGAGTGACAGAATTAAAGGCATGTAAAACTAAACCCAGTTTCCTTCTATTTCTTTAACTCCAGGAAGGGTTTTTCTGACTGGCAGTTTTTCATTTCTTGTTCTATTACTTTACTGAGTGGTTACTTTAATTTCAAATTTTATTTGTGTGTCTCTGTGTGTACTTCTATGTCGACCTATGTCTGTTCATGTGGTGCCTGTGTGTTTGTGAAAGAGGGTTGGTCACAGTTCAAAAGATTTCAGTAACTGTGGTGGGCCAACAGCTTGACTACTGAGCTCACTGAGATGGATGCATAGCAAATTTGTAAAGAAGGAATGACCCTAAGAAATAGGGTGTCAGCAAACCAGTCAGGGCCCGCATGTAAAGAATAACCACTGAATACTTCTGAGCATGGGAAATAGCTAAGGAACTTGGGCAGTGATAGGTAATACTCATCTAAGCTGTTTACTAATCTGCTCTGATATTTCACCTCTAAAACATCCCTTTGTCATTCAGTGTTACCTGTGTCTCCAACTTGAGACTTTAGTGGGATTTTGTCAGCTCCACAAAGCCTATAGTAATTCCTTACCCAATGTTGCCCATTAGTAAAATATCATTAAATACACAACAAATTTTAAAAAGTGCAATAGAGAAAATCAGGGCAGTCTTACTCCACACACTGAAGCAAGTGCTTGGCGTTCTCACGGCACTTAGGTGATGTCACAGGGTAGGGCTCACTGATTGTCTTAGTCACCTGTCTGTCTCCTCTTTCTCCTGTTTTCTAATGTCAGCTTTCATTTAACTGGTTCCTTATAACAACTACAAATTTACTGGAAGGGTTCTGGCTCCATGATTAGCAGTACTTGGCCTGAAAATTCTGAAACTCTAGACAGCTGATGTTGTCGCCGGTTAGTATACCTCTCAGTGTCACACAAGAAGGATCGAGTCAGTGAAGACACAAGTAATCTTCCATCCAGATAATCTAACTGGACAACACAGGAGTCGACTGTTATTATTGTCTGAACAGGAAACATCACAAAGGCAGCAGCTGCCTAAAAGGGGAGAAGGAAATACATTCACAATGATGCACACAATCTCTCTGTCTGCCCTGGTAAAACACACCAGGAGTGGCGGCACACACTTAAAGTCTCAATACTCGGGTAATCAAGACAGAAGGACTCCTATGAGATCAAGGCCAGCTCATGCTATGAAGTAAGACCCTATCTTGATAAATTAGAAAAGAAAAAGTTCAAAAAATTTAAAAATAAAGCCATGCAGGGTGACTTATACTTTTAATCCAGCATTTGGGAGGCAGAGGCAGACGGATTTCTGTGAGTTTGAGGCCAGCCTGGTGTACAAATGAGGTCTAGGACACTCAGGTTATGTAGAGAGACCCTGTCTTGATAAATGAATGAATGAGTGGCAGTTAAAAGTACTTATTCTTGTGGAGGTCTAGGGTTCAGTTCCCAGAACCCATACAGTTCTTTACAGCAGTTCATAACTCCAATCCCAGAATGTACAAGACATTTCAGTAAAATACTCATGCATGTAAAATAATGTAAATAAAATAAACCAGAATTTAATTTGTCTATCAGGACATTAAAGTGTCCCTCACTTAAAATTTGTGAGGTTGAAGGTGGTAGCACACACCTTTGACCCCAGTACTTGGAAGGCAGAGGCTAGAGGATCTCTGTAAGTTCAGGGCCAGTCTGATCTACCTATTCAGTTCCAGGACAGCCAAGGCATGAGAAACCCTGTCTCAAAAGAACAAAATAATTAAATAAAAATCTGTGAAATAATTTGATAGCTAACTACAGAAATTTCTCAGTGTTCGGTTCATTATTATCTATTTGTAACTTGGAATGAAAAAAATATTAGTTTTGAAATATATGAGACAATTTTTCTCCTAATGACAGTATTTCTCCTTTTGAATAAAAAGCAAATAAAGTCTTAGCTATATGTAGAGTTTCAACTGCATTTTTACTTTTGGTTTTTTAAGATGGGATTTTCCTGTGTAGCCCTGGCTATCCTAGAACTAAGCAAGCTGGTTTCAAACTCAGAAATCCACTTGCCTCTGCCTCCCAAGTGCTGGGATTAAAAGCATGTGCCACACTGTCCAGCTCAATTGTATTTTAAATCAAACATGTATCAGGAATCAAATAATAACTTTGATGGGTCATGATGGACAAGTCAGAATATTCTGGTATGTCCAGTTAAAGAACAGAAGCTATATTTCTTCTGCCAGCACTCTACACTAAAACAAGTCAGTAAAAGATAAATTCTCCAAGGCTTAGGAAATACGGCAAATAAAACTGTATCCTTCCATTCAAAGCTCCACAAACTAACACCTGACACCACAGCACAGAAGCAAGGAGCTGGAGGGTTTCCTCACCTTTGCTTGTTTCAAAGTGTTGAGTTTGATGGCAGATACTTTGCCTGCATGGTCACCTACAAAGACTCTCAGAACAGCTGTGTCCCAACAGAGAGCAGTAACTTTTCGGCCTTTGTGTTCTGAGGATACATGAATTCGCTCTGGTTTCCCACGACGTTCTTGGTTTAATTCCCAAACAACTACGAGACCTTGACTGCAAATAAGTTATAAGCAAATCAAATCACCACAAAAAAAGTTATGGTAATGACAAAAAAGATACAACTGAATTGCACCATAACATTTACAATATTAAATACAGTGTAAACTCTTGTTTGTAGGGGGAAAAGTAGAAATCAAAGCATTCACTTCTTTGTTTTGGCCATCAAATCAATAATTTAGGAGAACTTAAGTTCTAAATTATCTGTTTCCATTCTCTCTCTCCCCGCCTGTCCGTCTGTCTGTGTGTATGTGTGTCTGTGTGTGCGTGTGTACAAGGTTAGAGATACTGTTAAAATATTTTAATATAGGCTTATACATGAAAATCAGACAAAGCAGGAGGTTCTGAGAGAAAAGTAAGACATACCCAGGTGTGAGCAGGGACTCCTCAAGGAGAGGCGGCTCTTCCCATTTTATTTATTTTTTTTTAAAGATTTATTTATTTATTATGTATACAACATTCTGCCTTGATATATGCCTGCACTCCAGAGAAGGGTGCCGGATCTCAGTACAGATGGTTGTGAACCACCATGTGGTTGCTGGGAATTGAACTCAGGACCTCTAAAAGAGCAGTCAGTGCTCTTAACCTCTGAGCCATCTCTCCAGCCCCTGGCTCTTCCCATTTTAGATGTTGTTGCCTCAAATCAGCATTTTTCACAAACACTAAGGTGACCAAATACCGCTCCCAGATGGCTTGGGCACTGAGCAGATATGATTCCTCAGGATACAAATTTCCATGCTAAACCAGTACAATGCTAGGTGACATGAAATGATTGGTCACCCTAACAACAAGCACACTTGTCAGCTTAACATGCACTTAGAAAAGACTGCCATTCAAAGAGTATCTTACCTGGTAGCTACAGCAACATAGTCATCATCATGCGAACAGCAGGCAATCTGAGTGATCGCACCTTCCTAGGGCATCAGACAGAGAACAGTTAGTTTGTCTCCATTCTTCTTTTACTCTAAATGATTAATTACATTGGAAAAGTTCACATTCAAGAAAGCATACTCCAACCAATGTGTGAATGTCCTCGTTCTTACCCGGTGAGAGAGAAACAGCCTTTGCTTCCAGCCGTCTTTCTGAATAAGATTGAGTCCTCCTCCTGTGCTGCCCAGTGCCAGCCATTTCCGAGACACAGCTATGCTGGTGCACTGAGAGCATGAAGAGACAAGCGTGAGATGATTGTGCCATTACCACTATGCACTGGGATGCAGCTTGGTTGCAGGACAATTGCCTGGAACTGACAAAACATAAGCTGCATTCCCAGAACTGTCAAAAATAACCCTGGAAATGAGTGCTCACTGCATCCCTTCCATCTTCCCCTGCCCAGAAGGACAGAATGAACAGCACTCATTTCTAAATCTAGAATGCTGAAATATACCAAAGAACATTTTGCTTTTAAACTTCTAGTTGAATCTCAAAAAGCTGAATAGGTTCACTTATGTTAATGAGTAATTTTTCTTTGTTACAAGCCAATTATTAAATGGTTCATATTTTGGTCAGGCCATTCCAGTGCTGACCACAATAGGAGGAAACTAAATAATTACCAGGAACAAAAGAGCTACTTCAATCATTTTCTCACTTAAATCATTTCTATCTGCAGAACCAGCACATACACCACAGCCCTTATAGCAAATGAAACTGGGAGGCCTCAGGTGCAGGTCTCATATCGCCATGTCTCTTCAAAATCATTTTTTGTTTGTTTTTTGTTTGTTTTTAAATATTTATTTATTTATTTATTATGTATACAATATTCTGTCTGTGTGTATGTCTGCAGGCCAGAAGAGGGCACCAGACCTCATTACAGATGGTTGTGAACCACCATGTGGTTGCCGGGAATTGAACTCAGGACCTTTGGAAGAGCAGCCAATGCTCTTAACCACTGAGCCATCTCTCCAGCCCTCAAAATCATTTTTGACTGAGCCACCAGAGCAAGTTGTGGTCATGCTGTACACAATTCTTGTGTCAGAATGTGTTAATAAGTTGACTAAAAACCATTCCTAATCCTCTTCAACTTTCTTTCCAACACAGAAGTTGACAAATCCAAGTATTCACTTTTGTAGGTTCCTTTGCTGCCATGGGTGGCCAAGGTATTCAGTCCCAGCCAGTGGACTCGCTTGCTAGAAACTTCTTGGGAAGCTTTGTCTTCTCTAATGAAAAGTAGAGTTAAGAAAATGTCCAAACCTTTGTTCTTGGCCCCTCATTCTTGCTGGAGTTACTAATGTAGACAAGATGAGTAAGGCCAGGCAGGATATTATATCACTACTACCACTGTAATTAAGCCAATAGATATGATGGGAGAAGAGGGATGGAAAAACATGAGTAATGTGTTCAATTACAAGAACAAGCCACACATGCAAAAACATGTTTCCATAGAGGCATATGAACAACAACAGCTGACAGAAGCTCACTCCTATCTGCTACACCTGGGAGGAGCACAGAAACATATTCTAAGAACAATTCTGTGTTTTGAAGGAACTGTCTTGTTTCTTGGCGTGTTCTCAAACACTCCAAATTCTCCCACAATTCCACTCTTGGCCTGTGTCCAACAGTACGGTGTGCTGTAACTTGCAGCTGAGAACACTGCTGATGGTGACCTTCACCACTGTGGACTGCACTGGCCTGGCTGTTGCTTCCTCTTCTCCCTTTTTTCAGAGGACCCAGACCTGCAATGGGACATCAGGCTTATGTCTGCAATCCCAGCACTGAGGAAGCTCAGGCAGGCATTTCACCATGAATGTGGGACTAGCCTGGGCTACACAGTGAGTTCCAACAAATTTGGGCAATAGAGTGAGACTCTGTTGAGAGAGAGACAGAGAGACAGAGAGACAGAGAGACAGAGAGACAGAGAGAGAGAGAGAGAGAGAGAGAGAGAGAGAGAGAGGAGAAGGGAAGGGGGAAGGGGAAGGGAAGGGAGAAGGGTGGGTGATTTAAGGCAACAACAAAAATTTAAGAATAAAATCATTTGTGATTAAGATTTTATTCTTCACTGTGACTTTCCTGTGTTTGTTCAAGAATCTGAGGTTTCAGAGAACCATGTACTTTCCAAGGAGCTAACTGGCTTTTGCCTTATTCCCTACACATGGCTGTATCAAAGTTCTCCTCTTGAAGTAAGTGCAGTAATTCATGTTGTTCAAAATAGGGTATGCTCATTTATACTATTTTAATGCCAATAAAGTACATTACTTCCTAAGAGAAGACAGTAAGACTACCAAGAAGAAGGAAAATGAGGCAACAGTAGTATATTCCAGAACTGAGAAAGAATCAATTGATAGTTCAAAAAATACAGAAAGAGCTACTTCCATGTAAGGTAAAACAGGCAAAAGCCCCAAGAGTCCACAAAACAAGAGGGGCAAGAACACAGGTAGGAGCAAGAATGGCAGAGCACACAAACACATTTTTGGATATAAAATGAAAGTAATGGGCTACATAAGACTCTGTCTCAAGGCAGAAGTTCACCTTTAGACGACTAGAATCCAGCCGCAAAGCTGTGAGTAACGGGTCCAAGGACTCAAATTCTGCAAGAACATGGCTGTAGGCTTCTGGTATCACTGGCACAAAAGTCATTTAGGCAGAAAGATGAAGGTTGTTCTGCAAAGGATTTCCCACTAAAACAAAATTAAAAATATAATTTAAAATTATCACTCATTCAACATATATTAACATTCAACAGAGAAAGAAGCAACCATCTCTAGAAATTGGGCGTTGGGGGGCAGACCTAAATATCAATTACATGCAAAGGTTCATTCACACTGTGAAGGACATACCTAGATTATATGCAAAAGTTCATTCACACTGTGAGGGACATACCTAGGTATCAATTACATGCAAAGGTTCATTCACACTGTGCCATTCCCTAACTCTCAGAATTTTAGGTCTGGTTTCCGAGTCCTTCCCCAGTTCTATCCCACTATAGTGTGGAACAATTTAAGTAAGAAAAATGAATAGACTAGGACTTAAAAGGAAAACTTGCCAAGCTCCTCAAGGGTAAGGTAGCAATCCCACTGTTTCTTTATATCATAAGTCATCTGTCTATAG
Source organism: Chionomys nivalis (assembly GCF_950005125.1). Lineage (NCBI taxonomy): Eukaryota > Metazoa > Chordata > Mammalia > Rodentia > Cricetidae > Chionomys > Chionomys nivalis. The sequence goes on along the minus strand of NC_080108.1, from coordinate 38,526,911 downwards.
GAAGCTTTCGTTAAGAGGCAACCTTGAGCTAGGAATGATGGCGCACGCCTTTAATTCCAGCACTCAGGAGGCAAAGGCAGGTGAGTTAAAGGCCATCCTGGTCTACAGAATGAGTTCCAGGACAGGCTCCAAAGCTACAGAGAACTCTGTCTCAAAAAAACAACAAATATAATGCCAAATGAAACATTTTATCTATTCAACTACTCTCAAGCACATTTTGGGGGGAATTGGGAGTCAAATGTCACCAATTTCCATGGGAAAAAGGAAAAGAAATTGGTGATCTTCCCGGTCTTTGTTGTGTTCAAAGATATTCATCTTTCATATGATCAAAAATCAAATGCTTGCCATCCACTCAATCCTGACAGCACACATGACAAACAAGGAAGCACTTGTATTTGGCGCAGCGTTCACCATGGGCATGACGCCAGAACCTGCAGGCTTTAAGCCGAGGTTCTCATCATCCTCATGAGACTTTCCTCCAGTGTCAGCAGTGCCATGACGGTGTATGAGTCCAGGTATAATTCTGTGAAAGCGGGAGCCCTATAACCAATCACTTCAGTGACCAGTGTGCAAGTTTTCTGCTGCCTTTTGAGCTTTATCTGTAAACAGCTTGAAAGAGGCGAGCTCGAGGGCTTGCCATCAATAGCAAGGAGCACAACAGAGTTGATCGTGGCTAATAAATATCAAGCAGCTACAAGGCACATCGGCAGCTTCAAAACTGCTCCTCACTAATTTAACTTCTCAGTCTTCTACCTACAAAGTTAGTGAAGGAGGAGCAGCAGCAGCTGAGAAGACAGCACAGTGGAAAAGGGTTTAATGCACAGACATGAGCTCAGTCTGGATCTCTGGCACCCACACAGAAGCCTGACAGGGGAGTACATCAAGGAAGACACGTGATATCTACCATTGGCCTCCACATGCAAATGGGTATGGGACACACACACACACACACACCAACACACACAAAAAAGAATTAAAAGTTCTAAAGCAAACAGATACCATGAAAAAGAAATTCAGAAGCATCTGTTTGTATTTTTGACACTATTTTAGAAGCACATTTATTCATTCAGCGAATACGTACTGAGCATCACTCATATGCTAGACATTGGTCTAGAAGATCATAGCAGAGGACAAACAAAAAAATCCTAATCTTCTCAGAGCTTCCAGTGGTAAAACACACAGAAACATGTAGAAGCTGGTTTCTCTTATTTCTGTAGTGTGACAGACTCAAACCCAAGATCTTTACATTCTGGGCAAGTGTTCTATCACTGAGTGTACCTGCCCGCCTTTGTGATTTTTTTTTAATTATATACATGTATTCTCTGATAGTAATATGTTCTCAGTACAACTTGACCTCTATAATTGTATATTCTGTATATAACTGTATATTCTGAAACAAGCAAACAAAATTTAGCACGACTATACTCAAAGTATCTGACAATTCCTTTCCCAAGAAAAATTTCAGTCATTTATCTTTTTTAATTAGTTTATTTTTATATTCATTGGTGTTTGTCAGATCCCCTAGAAGAAGAGCTAAAGAAAGTTGTGAGTTGTCATGTGGATGCTGGGAATTGAACCTGAGTCGTCTGGAAGAGCATCCTCTGGAGGTCACACAGTGCTCTTAACCGCAAAGCTGTTTTTCCAGCCTCCAGTCATTTATCTTTCTTTTTTAAATATTTACTTATTTATTATGTATACAATATTCTGTCTACATGAGTGCCTACAGGCCATAAAGGGCATCAGATCTCATTACAGATGGTTGTGAGCCACCATGTGGTTGCTGGGAATTGAACTCAGGACCTTTGGAAGAGCAGGCAATGCTCTTAACCGCTGAGCCATCACTCCAGCCCTCCAGTCATTTATCTTAAATAGTTAGTAAAATAACAGGGACAGTTGTGAGAATGGACATGATTAATAAAAGAATTCCAGAAAGCAGTTCCAGTCAAATAAAGAGAAAATCACATATACATATACATACATATCCACAGCTCTCATAAGGAATCACAGTTAGTCAGAAAAAACATCCTAAAGAAGTACACTGTTCCCAGGTCAGCTTTTATCATGAAGAAAGGGGAAGGGCTGCAGGCAGAGCTGAAAGAGGAGAGGCAGAAAGTGCTGAAGGTGTTCAGAAAATACAGGTCTTGTCCTCAGTTAAATATAAAGTGGAAATAACAGAGCAAGAAAGCTGTTGCCATAAATTTAGACTTGAGGTACAAAACGCTTTCAACCTTAAGCCAAGGGACCTAACTTAATTTGGTAGGTTGCAGAGTCACAGAAGGATTTACTGTGGAGAATTTATACAATTCCTGTAAAGTGCTACGGGCAGATGCTAGAAAACGTGGATTTAAAAGTAAGGAATGAGTTATGAAGAAGGGAAGATGAGGCATACCCTTTACCCAGAAACTCTGTGGGAAAGAAAACCTCTCTTTTGACATTCTGAGTAGAGAAGACTTAAAACTCATTTGTTACTAGTAGTAACTAAAAGCAAAGAATAGCTTCCTTTTCCATACAATGTTATCTCCTCAGTGCTTCCTTTTTTAGCTTCATCTCCTTACCCTCTCTCCTATTATTCAACTATTCTGGACTATCCTGTTCTTTCCTTCCAGAAATGTGAACTTCTGTAGCTTTAATTATGCTGTTCGAACCAATAAGCCCTACTTTTCTAAAGAGCTGAGTTTAAGCATTGCTTCTGTGTGCTAGCAGATAAATAAAATGAAATAAAAACTTATAAAAACGCCAAGCTTGTAGAAGATGGTGGCAAATGCTTGCTAAAAATCAGTGAACATCTAACATCTTTTTAAAAGGTTGGATTCCCCAAGGGTCACAACGCTCACAAAAAGTAGCCTTGAAAGTAGAATACACAAGAGAAAAGAAGAAGACGAGGAGGAGGAGACCTGACTTTGGTCCCAAGAACTCACAACAATTGGAAAGAGAGACCCAAATACACAAAGTTGTTCTCTATGTGTGCTGTGTCATGCCACCTTCTCCCCAATAATAAAAGAAAGTAGAACACACGAAAGATCGAAACGTTTTTTCCACTTTCCCGGATTATCCTGATGATAATCAAGAGCAGTAGACAATGACTGCTGCTTACACGGCCAGTGCAAATCACAACGCACCTAGTCCTACTAGGTGCACGGGAGGAAAGATTCCACAGAGACAAGGGTAACAAAAATTGAAGAAATTATGCAATGGGAGATTAACAGACTTTATTTCCAGAAGAGAATCGTCCTGTTCAGGAAATAATGATCAGGAAACTCTGCCTCAGAAAAATTAACAACTCGCTCATGAATTCATTCATGCATGCATGCATGCATTCATTCATTCCACGTTGCGAGGGCCTACCGTGTTCTAGGTCCTGGAGGCCCCTCTGGAGACGAGGGTGAGCAGAGCAGTCCCTTACCACAAGCTCTTGTCAATCACAACCACCTTTCAAACGGCCGTGACTTTAAACTGCGTCTGTCGCTGTGGAGGAGGAGAGTCTGGGACGCGGGTTTTCCGAGCGTGGCTCACAGAGCTGCAAGCTGACAAGCCAGCCGCGACGCCTCCAAAGCCCAGCAGCCGCTTCCGTCCGGGGGCCTCCCAAACCCCATGCACTGACAGCGGAACCTCAACTCCAGACTCGAATCCTGGTCCCCACCCCCAAGTCCCGCCCCGCCCTCGCCGACGTCATCCAGCGGCGCCGGGGACGCGGAGAAAGCGCTGTTAACGGCACTTCCTCGTCACGTGACGGTCACGCCCCTCCCCGCGCGCGGTCCCGCCCCCTCCGGCCGCGGTCGCGATTACGCTCCCTGCGGCCTGCAGTAGGAGAGCCGCCGCGGGCCGAGGACGCGCCGCCGATCCAGACCGGGTGATCTCTGGGCAGAACGACGAGGCAAGCCGAACCCCCGAAACTCTTCGCCACTCGAGACCGGAGACGGGAAACAAAACAGGCGGGAATCGGTGGGGGAGGGCTGGAGCTAGCGGAAGGTGTCATGGCGGCCGCAGCGGCGGTCACGTGCCCCGGAGGCCCGCCCTGGAACTTCCGGTCACGTGCCCTCAGCGCCCTCGCAGCCAGCGATGGAGGCGAGACCCCCCGGCAACAGAGGCGGTGGCGACGGCTGCGGCGGCTGGGTTTCAGCCTCGCCCCTGCAGCGGCTGTGAGGAGCGCGGCGGAGCTAACCCTGACCGGACGTCGTTCCCGGAGCCCAGGCCGGAGGCAGTAGCTCCCACCTGGTGAGTTCAGACCGAAGAATGGGGGTGGGCGGGCGGTGAGGGTCTGACAGGCCCCGGGGGCGCGGGACGGCGCGGGTTCAGCCCCTCGCTGTGGAAGTCTTCACGGCCCTGCAAGCTGGCTGGGTGGCTTGCCCTCCTTATCCCGAAATGGGAAGGAGGTGCCCTGCCCCTTAAGCGACTGCCTGAAGGCATTCCGTTCTTCCGGCGAGACGGACTCGAAGGTTTACCGGGTCAGACTCACCTCCCGAGAATGCAGGAAGTGAGGCCTCTCCGGGACACGGAGGCCCTTCCCGTTAGAAAGTCTGCCCGGGAGAGTCTTTCGGTTCTTGTAGGAGAAGTCCCCACCTTGGTGGCTGCGTGCCTTTTTGCTCCCACCTGTCATCCCGCTCTTCAAACTGTTATTTAAGCGTGAGCCATACACCCAGTTTTAGGTATGACCGGCTTGACAGCCATGGAATGGGAAGTGGACCGATACATGGCAATGTGCGATTATTTTATAAATTCTCCGGTGTTCTCAAAGGCTAAGTTGCGGTGAAATTGACGCTTGCGTGCCCATTTTTGCCATCTGTAAAATAAGGGTGGGAGAAAGATGTTAAAACTTGCCCAGGGCGGCAGTGAGATGGCTCAGCTGGTAAAGGTGCTGCTAAGCCTGTGTTCCATCTGTGGGACCCACGTGTTGGAAGGCGAGAACCAATTACCGGAAGTTGTATCCTCACATATACACAATTTAATCTTACTTTTGTGCGTTTTGTTTGGTTGTTGTTGTTCATTCAAAGACTCCAGTTTAAAATAGGGTAAAACAGAGGTTTGTGAGCTCAAAGTTAGTAGTGCCTGCTGGACATGTGTAAAGTGCTGGATTTCGTCACCAGAACCGGCAAAGGGAAAAAATAGAGGACTGTGGGTCCAGCTCAGTGCGGGCTGATAAGCATGCAGGCCTGGGTACCGGAAAGTGACAGGTCTGAAAACAACCGGGTCTGACCCCGTACAATAGTCTCAATAGCCAAACTTGGGGTTTCTTTCTTTTTTTTTTTCTTTGTTTTTTGTTTGTCTTTCGAGAAAAGGTTTCTCTATATTACTGTCTGTCCTGGAACTTGTTTTGTAGACCAGGCTGGCCTCAAACTCAGAGATCCACCTGTCTCTGCCTCCTCAGTGCAGGAATTAAAGGCGTGCACCACCATACCCCGTCCCTGTCCCTGTCCCAGCCTTGTGATTTTTAAAACATTTTAAAGAGAAACATTTCTCCCATGAATTTTTGTCTGGAATTCCAACATAAAAAATCAGTTGCTTCAGTGAATCTGAATTTAGGTGGGTCAGCATCTTATCTCTAAGGACATCCCCTAAAAACACAATTTGGAAACCACTGAGTCACAGTTGTCAAAACCTTAAGTTTTGTTTTTTGTTTTTCGAGGCAGGATTTCTGTGTGAAATAGTTCTGGCTATCCTGGAACTCAAACTCACGGAGATATCCACCTCCCGAGTGCTGGGATTAAAGGCATGTGCCGCCACCACCCGGCCTAATCAAAGGTTCTTTTTTTTGGGGGGGGGTTCGAGACAGGGTTTCTCTGTGGTTTTGGAGCCTGTCCTGGAACTAGCTCTTGTAGACCAAGCTGGTCTCGAACTCACAGAGATCCGCCTGCCTCTGCCTCCCGAGTGCTGGGATTAAAGGCGTGCGCCACCACCGCCCGGCTAATCAAAGATTCTTAAAAGCCAAAACCAGAATAGCCACATGATGAGATCGTAAAACAGGAGGTATAACCTCTGGTGGCATCCTGATGTCTTATAAGGACAACTCTGGAAAGAATTTTGTGCCTAAATTAGCTAACAGGCTTGAATCTTTTTCGAAGCACAGGGTCTCCCGAGTGTAGTAAAAATTGTCCTTGAACTCATAGAGACAGTTCTGCCTCCTAAGTGCTGGGATTATAGGCTTGAGCCACCACACCAAATTTATTTATTTATTATGTATACAGTATTCTGTCTGCATGAGTGCCTGCATGCCAGAAGAAGGCACCAGATCTCATTACAGATGGTTGCTAGCCACCATGTGGTTACTGGGAATTGAACTCAAGACCTTTGGAAGAGCAGGCAGTGCTCTTAACCACTGAGCCATCTCTCCAGCCCCACCACACCCAATTTAAAAGGAGAGATCTGTTGTATTTACTTGGCCAACTGAGTGAGATTGATGGGTTTGAATTTCTCTTACAGTAGTTACAGAAGTACAGATATATAAAAGTAGTTTTAAGAGCTAGGCTTGGTGGTGGCACATGCCCTTAGTCCCGGCACCTGGTGGGTAGAGGCAGTGATTCTCTTGAGTTTGAGGTTAGCCTGGTCTACATAGTAAGTGCCAGGCCAGTCAGGACTACGTATTGAAACACTGTCTCAGAAAAAGAAGAGTATAGGTGTTTTCCTGTTCTAGCTGCCTGCTCCCAAATAACCGACTCAGAGACTTAATATAAATTATAAATGCTGGGCTAATAGCTCAAGCTTGTTACTAATTAGCTCTTATAACTTAAAACCATTTTCATTGATGTTTGTGCTGCCCTGAGGCTCATGGATTTTACCTCTATCCCACTTTTTGATTCCGGCTCAATCTTCCGCCCAGCTGGCAACTCCTGACTCCACCCTTCCTCATCCCATCTTTCTCAGTTTGGCTTTCCCACCTAACTTAACCTGCTTAGCTATTGGCCAGTCAGTTTGTTTATTAAACTAATCATGGTGACATATATTCACACAGTATTCAGACGGAATATTCCACAGCAGAAATAAGTGAAGTACAGAGGAGTATGTGTTCTTTAAAAATACCTGGAAGAGCCGGGCGGTGGTGGCACACGCCTTTAATCCCAGCACTCGGGAGGCAGAGGCTGGCGGATCTCCGTGAGTTCGAGGCCAGCCTGGTCTACAAGAGCTAGTTCCAGGACAGGAACCAAAGCTACAGAGAAACCCTGTCTCGAAAAACCAAAAAATAAAAAAATAAAAATACCTGGAAGATAATTGCAGTCAAAAAAAGAATCAGTTAAAAGTAGTAAAGCAATGGGCGTGGTGGTGCATGCCTTTTGATCCTAGCACTGGAGTTCTCTTAAGTTTAGTGATAGTACTCTATCAGCATGCAGTTTTTTATTAGTGGGTATTTGCCTATTTCCTTCTATCGTGCACTTAGTATTTTCCTTAGTAATTCGTTTGTGAAACCATGCTTATAACAATAACAGTCCACTGTGGTTTCCTTTTAATTTTTGTGGTTTTATATGGTTGTTTTGCCTACATGTATGTCTGTGCCCCCACCACCTATGTGCCTGGTGCCTGAGGAGGCCAGGAGAGACCATCAGATCCCCTGGAATTGAAGTTGGCTAGCAACCAAATCCAGGTCCACATCAATTGAGAACAGTAAATGCTCTAAACTAATAAACCATCTCTCCAACCCCTTTGGGGTTCCTTTGCAAAAAGGAACCTCCAAGGTTTTATTTCCTGTGTTGTTGTACTGGTAAAACATTTTTTGATTACTTGATAGCAAGCATTCTCGGTCTCTTTTCACTCGTTTTCTTTAAGATGGGGTCTTACCATGTATCTCAGACAGCCTTTGAACATGGCAGTTCTTCATTCTGCCTTTGATATCCTGAGCAAATGCCCATGTCTTACGCTAGTAGATATAGCTCACTCTTGCAAACCTCCTTTCCAGGAAACAAGAGTGCTAAAGATAAAAGAGTTTATCTTAAGCCGGGCGGTGGTGGCGCACGCCTTTAATCCCAGCACTTGGGAGGCAGAGGCAGGCGGATCTCTGTGAGTTCGAGACCAGCCTGGTCTACAAGAGCTAGTTCCAGGACAGGCTCCAAAACCACAGAGAAACCCTGTCTCGAAAAATAAAAAAAAAAAAAAAAAAAAAAAGAGTTTATCTTTCTGTATACTTAGAGACATTCAGAAATTAAAGATTTCTGTTGAACCATTGTAAATTTTTCCTAAAATGTCCTGGTAAGGCTGAATTCTTCAATAAAGATTTTCTTTCAATTTTATAAGTACATAATAGATCCTTTTGAGGATTATGCTGTGCTGCTGGGTGCTATATTATAATGAACATAACACATTGAACCTTGATCTTTCTAAAGCTTGCAGTCTGCCAAGGGATATATACATGTTTTTTCACATATTTAATGCTGGAAGGTAAAATATAGTGCATATGATCCCATTGTTATGGATCTCATATCATTATGGATTTCATGTTATGATTTCCAATATGTCAGAAATCTTTGGAAGTCAAGAGAACTATTTAAAGTATACACATATCCTAAATGCCAACTTGGGCTGCTGGTTCCAAGAAACATGTAACAGCAGTGTTAAATATTTCATGCCAAACGGTGCCCACTTCAGGGACGTTAGGGCTGAGAAGAGCTACCTAAGTGAAACTTTACTCCTGGGTTCCATCTCTAAGAAAAACATGGTACTATGAACCCAAACTGCATTTAATATACAGAGCTCAAACCCATAGCCAGTATGATCTCCAAGGCTTTAAAACAAATGGTAGTTTACTTGTGGTGGAATTTGAAAATATGCTTATAGTTTTGAAAGGGGGTGGTGTTTTTGTAAAGTTTTTAGTCATGCCTTTACATTGTAAAATATTAAGGAAATATGTTATATAGTACATACATATTCAGCACATTTCACTGAAAAGCGGTGTATCCTTTAATTTTGTATATTATAAGATCTTGATTTTGGAGACTTATTTTGTGTTCCCCCCTTTTTTTTAATTAATTTTTTTCTTTTATTGAAAATGAATTTTTTTCCCCTCACATAATATATCCTGATTTAATTGTTTTTCCTCCCTCTTCTCTTTCTAGTTCTCATCCAGATCCACTCCCAAGGGATAATAACAAAATAAAATATATATAGTAAGATTTTTTTAAAAAAAAAAATTTTTGTCAGAATTTGATAGAACAAGCAGAAAGAAGAGAAGAGCCCTCAAGAAGGCACAAGAAACAGGCCCACACTTTCACATACTCAGGGACCTCATAAAAACACAATTCAGGAAGCCGTAATCTATCAGAAGACCTGGTGCAGAGCCATGAAGGCCTATGCATGCTGCTTCAGGAGAATTACTTAAATTTATTAGCAAGATGGTGGTGATGCAGAACTTCAGTTCTAACACTCAGGAGGCAGAGGCAGGGGGATCTCTGTGAGTTCCAGGCTAGCCTGTACTACAAAGTAACTTCCAGGATGGCCAGAGCTACATAGAGAAACCCTGTCTCAAAACACCCCCAAAGTAAGTGCTATGAGGAGAATATTAGAAAAGAGTAATAACTTCAGAGATTAGAATCCACTCAAAATAAAATTGATGAAACCAGTTGAGCAGAGAGGGAAAACTGTATCAGGTCTGAGAACAAAGACCTACACATGCAGCTTTGTGCAGGGTTTTAACTGTAAGAAGAGTCTTATGACAGATAATTCCATAAAATAATACATCTTTTCATTGACTGCATTGGGTTTAAAGTGGCCTACAGCAGTACTTTTCATAAAAGAAATATTATAGCTCTTACAGAGTTCTAACGGGAAAAACACAAGGAAATTCCTCCAAGGAATCTGAAAATCACAGAAGCCACTGTAGGGTGACCCCAGTGGGTCTCTTAGCTCTTCCAAATGTGTCCTGTTTATACTAACAAAGATACTACAGATGACCAGAAAAACTTGGCAAGCAAATTATCTGAGACAATTGACAGTTGTGCCCACTGTTCAATAACTTATTTCTGAATTTTTTTAATTTTTAATGGGGAAGATTAACCCAGGGCCTAGAGAATACTGGGACAACATTCAACCTCTGAGCTGCATCTCAGCCTTGCTTCAAATAAATTTTAGTAGAAATAGTTTCTGTGTTATATAGGAAAGGCCATTGTTAAGTACTGAAACTCGGTTCTGTTGATGTGCTGAACTCTTTACTTTCCAGATTTTGTCTTCGCTCCATTTGTTTTCTTACCTTCCCCGCTGAGAGGTGCTTCTGTTATTTTTCAAGCCCAGTTCATTGGAAGCTTCTGCTATAGACTGTCTTTGCTGGAGCTTTTCTTCAAACTACTGATTAACATTATTGGGGTAATTATGTAGTAACTCCCTCCTAACTTTTCTCCAATCTTTCACGGGTTTTGATTGATGTTTCCTAAAATGTGTTTTATATCGTGCATAGTATCATTTTACATTCTGTAGTCAGGGTGAGCATTTAAATTTTTTCTAATTACTTGTTAGGAATATCTATACAAACTTGATATTAAGCATTTAACAGATGCCAGGCAGTGGTGGTGCAGGCCTTTAATCCCAGCACATGAGAGGCAGAGGCAGGCAGATCTCTGTCTTTGAGGCCAGCCTGGTCCGAGTTCCTGGATAGCTCTGCTATACCAAAAAATGGGGGTGGGGGGGTGGTGTTCATAGCTCCATAAATGTTACAAAGTAGATATTTACTCTTGCAAAATTAAAAATAACTAATGCTTTTTTAGTTCTTACCCACATGTTATTCTACATTTGGTTTTATAAATAATCAACTATTGGTAAGACTTTTTTATTTTGGCTTTAATCTGTTTGAGCCACGGTTTCCCTATATGTCCTAGAGCTCACTACGTAGAATAGACAGCCCTCATTTTGCCTTCTTCTCCTAAGTGCTAGTCATTTTTGATAAGTAATGGATCCCCAGTTATTGGGTTCCTTCTCTGAAGGGATAAGCCAAATCAAACTTATTAATAAATCCAGATTTAATAAACAGAGCAAAGCAAGGCGGAGCACTTCCTGTGACTTTTAGGAAGGCAGGATGGGGAGAGCACGTGGCAGGTCTAGCGGGTCTTAAATAGCCTGTAGGAGGTCTTGAGTTCCAGAGGAGGAGGAAATGCTGTTGGTGGCTTGCTGGGCATTCTCAGGGGTCTGGACTGGGAGGAATGGAACTAGGTGGAACTTCCCAACAATTTTATTCAGTCTATGAGTGCATGTGTGCATACCAACTCATAAAATACAGCTTACCTTCTGGGAAGTCAAAGGACAACTGTCAGGAATCAGTTCTCTTTTGTCCTCTTGTGGGATCCAGGGAAATCAGCTCCTGCAATGCAAAAATTCATGTTTTTGTAGATAATCCGGGGAAATAATCAACTTGTCTGTCCATCTAGTCATACATGTAGAACATACATGACATATGTAGTGTAACTCTGAGGTCAACATGACAAAGACAGAAACCTAGTCCTACTTAATTGGATGCTTCAGAAAAACATCTTGGCATCTCACAACAGTTTTCTTTTCTTTTTTTTTTTTAAGATTTATTTATTTATTTATTAAGTTTACAGTGGTCTGCCTGCATGTGTCCCTGCAGGCCAGAACAGGGCAGCATATTTCATTACAGATGGTTGTGAGCCACCATGTGGTTGCTGGGAATTGAACTCAGGTCCTTTGGAAGTGAAGCCAGTTCTCTTAACCTCTGAGCCATCTTTCCAGCCCCTCACAACAGTTTTCTTATCTATAAAACTTAACTAACAATAGAGGCTGCTTCAGAAGATTATTAAGTAGAGACTAAATGAGATTAAAGTTTATAATGGCACCTTGTATAATCTGCCATTGCTTCTTCTTCACGACACGCCCCACCCCTCATGAAAACTGTCTTACTATTGTGCACACTGGCCTTGAACTCTGATCCTCCTTCCTCACAATCCTGAGTACTAGATTACAGGCATTCCTGTGCTAAAAATAAAATTGGGATAATACAAATCGGGAATTAGCTGCTTGAGAAAAGAATTGACTAGAAACAAGCATGGAGAAGCATTGGGGGTGTTCTAAAAATGTTCTGTGTGGTTTGGGTTGTGGTATGTAGACATGCACAATTTTTACAAGAGTCAGAATGCCCTTGGTGTGTTAGTTATACATCTATTTATTTTTAATTTGTATGGGTGTTTTGCCTGCATGTATGTATGTGAACCACAGGTATATTATGCCTGCAGAAGCCAGAAGAGAATATTAGATCCCTGAAGTTTGGTCAACCTGGAATTACAGTTATGAACCACCATATGGGTGCTGGGAATTCAGCCTGGGTCCTCTGAAAAAGCACCATGTACTTTTAACCACTGAGCCATCTATCTCTCCAGCCTCTATACATTCTTTTTTTTAATATTTATTTATTTATTTATTATGTATACAGTATTCTTCCTATGTGTATGCCTGAAGACCAGAAGAGGCTACCAGACCTCACTACAGATGGTTATGAGCCACCATGTGGTTGCTGGGAATTGAACTCAGGACCTTTGGAAGAGCAGGCAATGCTCTTAACCGCTGAGCCATCTCTCCAGCCCCTATACATTCATTTTTATTTACTTATTTTTAACCTACATTTATGTACTTGATTTTTCTCCCTCACCCTTCCCCCCATTAGCACCTTATAGGCATCATGGCAACTTCATCTGAAGAAGTGTTGCTGATAGTGAAGAAGGTTCGTCAGAAGAAGCAGGATGGAGCACTGTACCTCATGGCAGAAAGAATTGCTTGGGCACCTGAAGGCAAAGATAGATTTACAATCAGCCATATGTATGCAGATATTAAATGTAAGTTATATGTACTAACATCTCATGTGTAGTCTGACAGTTTTATATTTTATATTTGAAGAACATACAGTGGTAATTATAAAATAGGATCATCAAATACCTTGCAGATTTACATAGTGTAAACCTATCTTCATTTAAAAAAAAGTTTTTTTTTCCATGTGTACTTTGAAAAGTTCCATAATATTGCTTTGAGCGGATATGCAGTCTAGTCCGTAACTGTTCTCTCTTGAAGGACAATTAAGGATTACTTTAGAATCTTTTACTGCAGATAGTTTCACATAATAAAACTGTGTACTAATATCTTTGAGATTTTGTAGGTAGGTTGGTAGAAGATGGCAAATTGTCCCTTCACCAAAATTTTGCATTTAGGCAAGTTACCTAATTTTGATATGGCTATTATCTGTTGGAAAAAGTAGACTCAACTTTATAACAAAGGTAGAGGGAGGTATACGGAGCTTTTGAGGTCACAGTAGGAGCCCTTGGGGATCAGACCCAAGGACTCTTTGTGTTCTGGGTGCACACTCTACCACTGAGTTACAATAACCCTACCCAAGAACATTGACCTTTAAAGGCTAAAATCAACATACCTCCTTTTTCCGTATTTGCAAGGTTATCTTGGAATTTGTTCAAAATGTATAGTATTTTGCAGTTGAACAATAGGTTTAAGTGCACCAGAAATTTGGAATCTTTAACTTGAAAGAGATTTCTACAATTCTACAATCACCTGAACTGGGGGGGGGGGGGGGATCTTGAATAAGAATAAACCCAGGAGAGTCCTTAACTGTGACCATTAGTATAGATCCACTTATAGATAAAAGTCTTGTGTAGATTTTAAGCACCGTGGTACTTCTAAAACTAAAAAGCAATGAACATGCCAGTAAGCATCCTTTGTGTGCAAGTAACAGTCCTTTCCCAGCGATTCAGCTCCCTGTGTCGGCTGGAAATGACCAAGATCCCTACCTTTTCCATTGAAATAACTTGGGATCTTAATTTCCCAAAGAAATAATAAAAAAACAATTCCTTTTATAACTGGGAGCTACTTGTATTAGTATTGCTTAGAAATAGGAAATAAAGGACTGGGTGGATGGTGTCAGCCTTAAATTTAGCACTCAAGATTTAGAGACAGGCAGATCTACATGGCAAATTCCAGGTCAGCCATGTTTCAGGCCAGCTTGGACTACAAAATGAGAGACATTCTGGGTATATGTGTCTGTCTGTCTCTCTCTCACTCCAGAAATCTGTTTACGTTAAAGTGAGAACTCTGTACAGTATGCCACACTGCCATGAGTTGCCTGCCAATTTAGTGGGACAAAGCCCTCCGTCTCCAACTCTTTGAGGAAGGAAAGGCACTGTTGCCATGACAGCCATTTATTAAGAACATGGGTTCTGGGACTAGAGAGATGACTCAGATGTTAAAAGAGTACTTGCTGTTCTTGCAGAAGACCCCATGCCAGCTCCCAACCATCTGTAACTTCAGTTTTGGGGTGGAATCCAACACCCTCTTCGGGCTTCCTTGGCACCAGGCCATACACATGGTGCACATACATACATGAAGACAAAATACATAAGAAAAAGAACACAAGTTTTGCTGTGTACATATATTTAAGCAATTTCAATCTTCAAATGCTCGTGGTAATAGTGATGATGATGGTGATGGTGGTGGTGGTGGTGGTAATCTTCAGTGACTAGGAATGTAGCTCAGTAGGTAGGGCGCTTGTGTAGCACATACAAAGCCCTGAGTTTGGTCCCCAACACTACATAAACCCAGTGTGGTGGCAAATCCTAGCACATACTATGTAGAGGAAAGAAGATCAAAAGATCAAGGTCATCTCTAACTACAAACAGAGCTTGAGAACAGCCTGGGCTATAAGAGGCCTTGCCTCCAAAGAAAAAGGCCCATTGATTGTGGACTCTGACATCTTCCAAAGTATACTACAGTAGACTTATATAAAATATTCTCAATACCTGTATGCTTGGGGTTTGTTTAGAGACAGGTAAGTTTTTGCATTGCTGAGAATCATACGTGGGATCCTCATAGGAAATGAGCAAGAGTCCCACTAACTGTTGCCATCTCCCAGGTTGTTCCTTAATCATTCACTCTCAGTTTCACTCTCTTTTTTTTTTTTCTTCATATTAAAACTTTTTTTGACAATGTCATGCATTTATATAATGTACTCGGGTTATTCTCACTTCCATTGTTGCTTACTTGCTTTTAAGGCAGTATCTCCTGTATACTAAGCTAGACTCAGGCTTGGTAATATAGCCCAGGTTGTCCTTGAAGTTCTGATTGTCCTGCTTCCAGCTCCCAAGTGCTGGGATTACAGTCTGAGTGTTCTCGTCTAATTAGCTTCATGCTTTTAGGCCAGAAAATCAGTCCAGAGGGAAAAGCTAAAATTCAACTTCAGCTGGTCCTGCATGCGGGGGACACAACAAACTTCCATTTTTCCAATGAAAGCACAGCGGTGAAAGAACGGGATGCAGTGAAGGACCTGCTTCAGCAGTTACTGCCCAAGTTCAAGCGGAAAGCCAATAAAGAACTGGAAGAAAAGAACAGGTAAAGTGTAGATTCTGCTTCCCCACTCTGCTAAGGGCTTGGCACATCTCCCTTCTGTAGGAAAAAAGGATCCGTGCAGTCATTGCCTCTGATTCTCCACTTTTAACATGTGTTTGCTGTGTGACTTCTGACAAGACCGTGCAGCCCTAAAAGTTACTGCATCAGGTCTATCATTTGATTAGGAGACCTGACATTACACTGGTTGCTTTCTCTTTCCCCAGTTCTTATAACAGAAGATATTAAACTATTAGAAGTATGTTTGTGAATAAGAAGCCCAGAATCCATATTGTGGGGTTTCAGAGTTCTGAGTCATCCCCCTTCACTCACCCCACCCACCACTACCACCAGAGGCTCTTTCTCCCTGTGTGTTTAGTTTTTTGTTTCCTTACGCCCTAATAAAAGCCTTTATTCAATTATTTAAAAAATAATAATTTTTTAAAAAAATTCATAGTGTGAAAGATAAAGATACAAAAGCAATGAAATTTTCTGGCAATAGAAATTATTTCATTAACAATATCTGTCCAAGTTATTGATACTTAAACTTCCTTGTGCTTGTTAAAATGATGAATGAGTACTGTGAACTCTGACCCTTTTCTTGTTCACCTTGTGTGTGGGGAAATACAGTACTGTTCAAATACAAAGTGCACTTTGTATTGTAAGCATGCAAATATGTATAAGGCAATTCTTTGTTTTAGGAAATTTAGTCTGCTTCTTCACACTTCCTTCCCTTTATTTGTACTTCATTTATTACTCTAAAAATTATCTAATCCAATGACTTCTACTGCGCAACCATCACAAAATGAAAGGAGTCATGTGAATATCACAGAAGTTTAATTACATTTACTATATCTATCACCAGAATGCTCCAAGAAGATCCAGTTTTATTCCAGCTCTATAAAGACCTTGTTATGAGCCAAGTAATCAGTGCTGAGGAATTCTGGGCCAATCGTTTAAATGTGAATGCAACAGATAGTTCTACATCCAGTTACAAGCAGGATGTTGGCATTTCTGCAGCATTTCTGGTATGTGACCTTTCTAGATTTCTAAAGGGAAAACTAGGAATAGGAAAACTCCAGCATTTTTATAATAGGGACATTTAGGTGTTGGAGGAACGTATCTGTAATACCAACACTTAGGAGGTAAAGGCAGGAGGATCAGTGGTTGAAGAACAGTCTCAATATATTAATAGTTTTCTATAGCTGTAATAAAACATTATGACCAAGGCAGCTTATAAAAGAATTAAATGGAGCTTTCAGTTACAGAGTTAGAGTCTATGATGAATGAGCAAAGGCGTGACAGCAGGCTGCCAGAACAGTGCCTGAAAGCTTACATCTCTGGGATTGGTGTGAAACTTTTGAAACCTCAAAGCCCAACCACAGTAAAATACTTGGTCCAGCAAGGCCATACCTCCTAATCATACTCAAACAGCTGCTAACTGGGAACCGAATATTCAGATGTCTGAGGCTTAGGGAGCCTCTCATTCAGACCCCCACTCAACTATGTGAGAAAATGTCTCAACAAAAAGAGGGAAAATCCTCTGGGTTTGGGGAGGGGGTTGTATAAATACAGACACATGTGTGCCTTAGTGTGCACAGAGAATAGCTTTAGGTGTTGGTCCTTACTTCTGCTTGTTTGAACCAAGTCTCTGGGTTTCGGGGTTTGTTTTTTCCTGCATCTGCCAGGTGTCCTGGCTCAATTGCTTCAGAGTTTTTCCTGTTTCTCCCTTCTATTTTTCTGTAGCAGTGCAGGGATGACACATGCCCTGCGGCATCCAATTTATCTTAGTTTGTTCTGGCCATTGATACTCAATCTTCCTGGACTTTACTCTCTGAGTCATCTTTCCAAGCCAAAAAAGCAGTTTCTCTTGAAAATTTTGGCATTTTCTTTGAAGTAAATTAGTGAAAATTTTATTGTCTGTAGGTGTAAGGGCAAATGCCTTTAATCCCAGCACACGAATCAGGTGGCAGGTAGATTTCTGAGTTCAAGGAAGCCTGGTCTATATGAGTTCCAGTGAGTTCCAGAGCAGTTACATAGTGAAACCTGGTTCAAAGAGAAAGGAAATTTTGTTGTCAATGGTAGTCTTCTAAAATAATCTTTTAAATGTAAATGGTATTTTTACACTGAGGTAAGATCTTACTGTATAGCCCTGGCTGGCCTCAAACTTGAGTCGATCTTCCTGCCTTTGCTTCTAGAGAAGTAAGATTACAGATGTGTGTCACCACACCCAGCTCTGGTACTTTCATAAAATGATTGCTATATTTCACTCATAATACAGACTTAAATGTACAGAGACTGCAATCATTTGGAAAAAATAAGACCATGAAACCTATTTAATAGGAAAATTAGGGCTGCATTATCTTTTCAATTAAGAAACGGGGTTTTTTTTATAGGAAAAGGATGAGATCAATATTTACTCATTAACAAGAATATGAATAGGAAGCCAGGAATGTGTGTACCTGTAATCTCTGCACTTGGGAGGCAGAGGTAGGAGGATCTTCAGGTCGAGGCCAACGTGAACTACTTAGAGAGTTCCAGCCTAAGCTGGTTCCAAAGAATTCCTGTCTCAGCAGACAAACTAAAAACTATGAGTAGCTGTTACATGTATTTAGTATGTTTCTGGGGGATTAGCGGTGAGTCAGATTCATAGATCCTTTCCTAAGGAAACCAGTTAGCCAGTGTCCATTTAACTACTAGCCAAGGTTCACAGAGGCTTTGGCAGCTATCCACAGACTTCTGTTTCAAAGCTGCAGTAGATCTCCGATGTTGGCCACTGTTGAACGTGTCTATATAACCATTTCAGACTTAAAAAGAAGCAGGCTTACAAGTCTCCTGGAATCTGATAAACAAGTCCAGGCTTATTTAAGCCCTGTCTCTATGTATAGGGTTCGTGTATGGGGCTTGCTCTGCCTACAGTTTGCTCACAAAGTCTGTTTCACCTCTGTATTATCCTTTGGGAGCTTAGATATACTCTGTGAATATCTAACAAATGTATGTAAGTACCTATATTTGTGGTCTTTGTTTTAGGCTGATGTCCGGCCCCAAACAGATGGCTGTAATGGTTTGAGATATAATTTAACTTCTGATATCATTGAATCTATATTTAGGACCTATCCAGCAGGTAAGATGACTCAAGTTTTGGGGGGGTTGGTTTGGTTTGGTTTTGGTGTTTTGTTGTTGTTGTTGTTGTTTTTGTTTTTTGTTTGTTGGTTTGTTTGGGATTTTGTTTGTTTTTGTTTTTTCAAGACAGGGTTTCTCTGTGTAACAGCCCTGGCTGTCCTGGAACTCACTTTGTAGACCAGGCTGGCCTTTTACTCACAGAGATCTGCCTGCCTCTGCCTTCCAAGTCCTGGGCTTAAAGGTGTGCATCACTACTGCCCAGCCCAGTAACTGATTTTAACTTTAGATGATTAAAGGAATTGTTTAGATGAATTCTATTTGTAGAAATGAAAAGCCTATCAGGGGCTCTTTAGCCTTCAGCACACTGGAGTAAATGAATGCTGCAGATAACAGTAAGTGTGCTGCTCTGCCCCACTCCCAGCTCATCCCCTCACTCGTGCCTTGACCCCAGCCCTGATGGCTTGTGATACGCAGCCAAGAATGAGAGCCACTGCTTTCTCAGTTACTCTACTCTCTAAACAGTGTTCCTTGAGTCAGATACTGTCTTATCTCACCTACCCAGCGATGGCTGCTTGCCATTTCTAGGACAGTAGTTCAACTTTCTTAATGCTGCAACCCTTTAATACAGTTAGTCATGTGGTAACCTCCAACCATAAAATTATTTTGTTGCTACTTTATAATTGTAATTTTGCTACTCTCATGAATTGTAATGTAAATATCTGATATGCAGCCCCCAAAGGAATCATGACCCACAAGTTGGGAACCACTGTTCTAGAATATTAGCACAGACTTTAGTGTTCCCTTTGTGCATATATTTAATCACCATAAATATACTATGAAGTAGGTACTAATAAGGAACTAATGTACAAAGAAAACAGTTTGCTCTAGGGTGACCTAAACAGTAAATGGCAGTGATTCTAAACACTGATAACTAAACTGGAAGCTTCCAGGAGAGCTGAACTGGTAGTGCCATGAGTATTAAAAGTTTCATTCTCCACCAACTAACATTTTCTTGTATTAGTGAGGTCTGATTTCCAAGTATGCTATTGAAAAAAATGTTTGTGGTTTATAAATGATGTCTATAGTTTGTAAAG
The DNA here is from genome assembly GCF_950005125.1 of Chionomys nivalis. Classification (NCBI taxonomy): domain Eukaryota; kingdom Metazoa; phylum Chordata; class Mammalia; order Rodentia; family Cricetidae; genus Chionomys; species Chionomys nivalis. The sequence continues at coordinate 38,507,391 of NC_080108.1, read as the reverse complement.
ATTCATAGATGGTACCTCACCTAAATCTATTAAATTTTATCCCATATTTATAATCCTGTAGTATATGAGTGTCATGAAAACTTTTAGTATTTATCCAGTTCTTAAGTTGGAAGGTTCTTAAGAAATAGGAACTCATATAAGATCTTATGTGGGGTTTTTTTTCTCCCCACAGTAAAAATGAAATATGCAGAAACTGTACCACACAACATGACGGAAAAGGAGTTCTGGACACGTTTTTTCCAGTCTCATTATTTTCACAGGGACCGACTAAATACGGGATCAAAGGATCTCTTTGCAGAATGTGCCAAAATAGATGAAAAGGGTAAGCGTCTCTCCCTGACCCCTTGACACTCACCTCGCCATTCTTGACTCTTAGACCTACTAATAATATCTTTTAAATATATCTGAGAAAGATGAGCTTTAAACCTGTGTTTTTGTTGATTTTTCTAGGATTAAAAACAATGGTTTCATTAGGAGTAAAAAACCCAATGCTAGATTTGACAGCTTTGGAAGATAAATCGTTAGATGAGGTAAGAAGTTATAAAGAGACAAAATGATCTTTTCTTGGTTTTCAGTGTTTCTGTTTTACATATGCCCTAAATTAGATAATCCACTTGTAATACCCTAAAATAAAAAGAGTACTGTTAACGTGTCAGAAGTGCTTTTCAGTATGCAACAAGCCCTGAGTCTCCATCCTTTTTTTTTTTTTTAAGTGGGGCGGGAACTTTTTTTGGTACTGCTGTTTGCCATTAAAATTGTCTTAGGCTACCAATGAGTTGACTCAGTGGGGCAAAAGTACTTGTTCACAAGCCTGACCTCCTGAGTTTGAGCCCCAGATCCCACAGTGGGAGGAGAGAACCAATTCACAAAGGTTGTCCTGTGACTTCTACGTGAGCACCCATGCTCACCACACACGTAGATCATACACACATGCTTTAAGAAGTAAGTTAAAATTGCCTTAAAGAACTCAGTTCTCGCCGGGCGGTGGTGGCGCACGCCTTTAATCCCAGCACTCGGGAGGCAGAGGCAGGCGGATCTCTGTGAGTTCGAGACCAGCCTGGTCTACAGAGCTAGTTCCAGGACAGGCTCCAAAACCACAGAGAAACCCTGTCTCGAAAAACCAAAAAAAAAAAAAAAAAAAAACTCAGTTCTCTGTGAATTGCTTAACCTTTTTAGAAATAATTTTTAAGCTTTCCCCATGAGCAGTTCTCCAGAAACTGAACTCACTCCCATTGTTCTAGTAAACAAGCATACATCTATTTGCTTATCTGCCAGCCTCTATTGGTATTAACCCATACGGTTATGACTCCAGGCCTCCTGCTCATTTCTGTGAATACTAATTATGTAATGATCTAACTCCAAAGGTGCCAAATCATTTACTCAACTGTAAGATTGGTATTTATTTAAATTTTTATGAAAAAAAAAATTTAGTTTGCCTACCTGCTTGTTTGAATGGGTGCCATGTACATGCAGGTGCCCATGAGTACGCAAAGAGGGCATGCAATACCCTGGAACTGAAGTTACAGACAGTTGTGAGTTGCTATGTGGATTCTGGGAACTGAGCCTGTACCCTTTGCAAGTGCCCTTAACCATTGAGCAATCTGTCTGGTTCCTTTGCTTAGGTATTTAACATTCAGAATAAAACAAACCTTTGATGATCCTCATGGACCTGTTCTTGGCTCTTCCATGTTTTATTTAAAAAGCATTAACATTTGCTTAGGTAGTGACTTGAACCACCTCCCCTCCAGTAATGCTGATCATGTTCCCTCATAGCTCCTTTATTTCCTAACCTTAATAAACTGACTGGCTTACAGGGTTTTAATAATTTATCAAATAATTACAAAAAAATTATACCATGTGCTAGGGAAGGCCACTGAGCAAGAGTAGGCTGACTCAGGGCAGCTACATTTTGCTGAGAACAGATTGAGTGGCAGTTGTCAAATGAAAAATTGTGAAGAAAGCAGTAAGGGTGGTATGGATAACTGCAGGGGTTGGGGTTGGTTGTAGTTAGACCTTAGAAAGCTGATCACATGCCCTGACTAACAGCTGGAACATATAATAAAACCAGGAGTTGAATCTGCATCTTGTTTGTTCATTTCGAGCCTGTATGTGTTTGTATACATGTGTGTACAGGGACAGGTGCAACTTCAGCCATTGTTCCTTAGCTTCCATGCACCTTTTCATTTTCTATTTCTTTAGATTGTTGTGTGCATGAACATGATGAATTTTAACCCCTGCTGTTCCCCTCTCCTAATGAAATTTCCCAATAAGTCTTCTACTTTCGTGTCTTTTGTATGTTTGTGACCCACTGAGTTTTGTCAGGGTTTCTTTCATGACCATGGTAGTTTATTTACTGAAGCATAGGCAGCTTCAGTAACTGCACTACTGAGAAAAATGATACTCCTTTCCCCAGAGGCAATTGTCAATAGTCATGGACTTATCCCCTCCCGTGATAAATGTTATGCCCAATTTTATGCAAGTCTTGTGCAATGGCTGAAATGAGTGCAATGGTGGCATTATATCCAGAAGATGCCTTTTTGCCACATGCCACTCCATCCTCCAATTCTTCCACAGTATTCCCTGAGCCGTAGAGGGTGCGAAATAAATTACCCACTTAAGGCAAGCTCTCTACCATCCCTTAATTTCAGCACTTCCACCTTATAACCGCCACTCACTATAGTAAGAAGCTTCGACATGTATATATGAGAAGGATTAATGGATCGCATGGTAGTGATATACCCTTTAATCCAGCACTTGGGAGGCAGAGGCAGGCAGATCTCTTGAGTTTGAGGCCAGTCTGATCTCCATACACATCTAGTTCCAGGACAGCCAGGGCTGTTACACAGAGAAACCTTGTCTCCGAAAAACAAGATTAATGAACAAAGAGGTCATGAATTTGGAAGAGAGCAAGAAGGGGTAGATGGGAGGTTGGGGGAGGGGATAAAAAGGGAAGTGAGAAATGATGTGATTATACTGTAATTTCGCCGGGCAGTGGTGGTGCATGCCTTTAATCCCAGCACTCGGGAGGCAGAGGCAGGCGGATCTCTGTGAGTTCGAGACCAGCCTGGTCTACAAGAGCTAGTTCCAGGACAGGCTCCAAAGCCACAGAGAAACCCTGTCTCGAAAAAAAAAAATTATACTGTGATTTCGATTTTTTTTTTCCTTTAAGTTTCCGGTTGTTTTAAAGACAGCATTCCTCTATAGCCCAGGCTGGCCTTGAATTTAAGAGATCCCCCTGCCCCTGGCTCCTGAGGGCCAGATTAAAGACATTCTCTATCAAACCTGTCTTTTTTTTTGGACTTTGGGAGGTTTTTGTTGTTGTTGTTTTGGTTGTTGTTGGGCATTTTGTAGGGAGTAATTGTTTTGTTTTGAGGTTAATTTGATGAATCTGGCACTACCAATATATGGATGTGGACATGAGACATTCAGAAAATAGTTTAAATAGTAGTGGTTCACTGCTTTGCACCTGTGATTTCTCTAGCCACCAACTTTTGGTTAGGTCTTCTGTATCAAGCATGAGTTATTGCCTGTGGATGTGGATCAAGCCTGGAATCCAAGCAGAAAACAGTTAACTACCCATATACTTGTGCCACTGTGAGACCAAGAGTGTAATTGGTGCTGGGATATTACTTAGGATCACTGACCTGGTAGTCGAGACCAGATCTCTCATTGGGTGGTATGTGCTGAATGGCAAACGAGTCCCAGGATTTCACCTCTTTCTGTGTCCCAACAATCTAGCTTCCCAATTGTGTATTCCATAATAAGTCAAATTTTTATTTTGGTATTTACTTGTTTCTCACAGGGTTATGGCATTTGCTCTTTGCCATCTACTTCCAATTCCAAATCCATAAAGGAAAACAGTAATGCTGCCATCATCAAAAGGTTTAACCACCACAGTGCCATGGTCCTGGCTGCTGGTCTCAGGAAACAGTTAAGTGTACATGTAGAGACTGTCACCGACCTTTTCAGGATGACCAGGTGAAATGGTGGTAGTGTTCAGTTCAGCAATTTTAACATGAGCTTGTTTTCCCATTTGTTTTTAAGACAAGCACAAAATGGACAGAATGGTGAGCCCAGCAGCATAGATGGAAATTCTGGAGATGCAGACTGCTTTCAGCCAGCAGTCAAAAGGGTATGGACATCAAGTTAGGCCATTTGGGGATTGCATTTCTCTGGGTATAAGTATTTAAATTCTTTATATTGCTTATTATTTCCTAAGGCTGGTTTTGATTTTAACCAAGAAGAGGCATTACCATCACTTGCAGAACATTATAAAACTCAGTGTCAGCTTAACCAGCAAACTTTCCATTGACTCAGTTCTGATCAGTAGTTTTTATTCAATTTTTCCTTCCCTGTGTGTACATATAAATTGTGTATGTGTGTGATTCTGTTTTCTGAGGGAAATTTTTCAACAAAGACAGTAGATAGAAAGTTTCATGTGTTTGTTTGCAAAGAAAGTTAATTGTTCCTAACATTAACATTCTCTCCTTTGAGAGAATGAGGAATTGTGGATCAAAGTAGCTACTTGCTCATTATTTCATTGCATTCTAAGTCCCTTCTCCCTATTTACAGAAAGGATACTTAGAGACCAGTTAAACAGTACACATGAGAAGTTTAAGGTTTATACTCTCCTACTTCTACACATTTGTGGTAAAGATGGGAGCAGTGTGCAAAGATTTAGATAGAAATACCTAACGCAGGACTGCAGTCAGGACAAAAGCAAAAAGTTGATGTCTTTAGCATATCCATACAGATGAGGTATATGCGGCCATTGTAACGTTATTAGAATTAATGGGGCTGAGGCATAACGTGGTGGTAAAGAATTTACTGAGTCACAAGATGCTGGATTTGATTCCTCGGCACCAAAAAAAGGGGCATATAGATGAGCCCCCATGTTACGATTACTGATTTTTATGATAGCCTTATCAGGATTTTAAACACATTTTCAACTTAGCAATATTTTCAACTTATTATAGTAGGATATGTATGGCCTAATTCAAAATGGAGAATGTCTGTATTGCTTCAAAAAGAGCTGATAGCACCAGATATAATAGGTACACCCATAATCCCAATCTTTAGCAGACTGAGATAGGATCAAAAGTCTATATATCATATACTACAGATCACTCATTCTCATTTTTTAAAGGCCAGGTATGGTGGTGTACCACTTTGATATCAGCACTCAGGAGGCAAAGGCAGGTGGATCTCGTTAAATTTGAAACCAGCCAGGGATACACAGAGGAACTGTCTTAGTTATACCCAATATAGCTTGACGGTGTTGCATGCCTTTAATCCCAGGGCTTGGGAGGCAGAGGTAGGCTGATCTCAGGGAGTTCTAGGCCAGCCTGGTCTACAGTGTGAGTTCCAGGACAGACAGGGCTACACAGAGTAACCCTGTCTTAGGGGAAGGGGGTGGAGACCGGCACGTCACAGTACTTCATGTTTATTATTGATAAGAACACCAGCTTAGCCATTTCTAGCTCCGTGGTGGGAAGGCTTCCTTTTTCATTATCGGCTTAATTTTAGTTTTTAGTCAGTTTCTGACAAAATTAAAAATACCTTGTCAATTGTAGGCGAAGTTACAGGAGTCCATTGAATATGAAGACTTGGGAAACAACAATTCTGTGAAAACAATTGCACTGAATCTCAAGAAGTCAGACAGGTCAGTTTGGCTGATAGAAGTGAAACACTTATGTAATAGTCAATACAGAATGTACTCTGAAAGTCTAAAGTCAGTTTGGCTGCTATAAAAGTGCAGTAGTTTTCTTTTTGAATGTTTACTTTGTGAACTGGGTATGATTGTACATACCTGTGACCTCAGCAAGAGGGAGGAAGTAGGAGGAGCAGTAGTTCAAAGATATCTTTGGCTGTGCAGCAAATTGAAAACCAGCCTAGACTAGTAAGACTCATCCAGAACTCCAGTTCCAGGAGATCTGACTCGCTCCTGACCTCTAATCATACCAGACACACATGTGGTGTCCAAACATACATGCAGGAAAGACATTCATAAAATGGGTCATTAAAAAAATATATAGCTGGTGGTAGCGCATGTCTTTAATCCCAATACTTGGGAGGCAGAGGCAGACTGGTCTCAGTGAGTTCTAGACCAGTCTGATCTACAAAGCAAGGCCAGGACAGGCAGAGCTGTACAAATACACCCTGTCTTGAAAAACCAAAAATGGGGGGGCGGGGCTGGAGAGATGGCTCTGAGGTTAAGAGCACTGACTACTCTTCTAGAGGTCCTGAGTTCAATTTCCAGCAACCACATGGTGGCTTGCAATGAGATCTGGTGCCCTCTTCTGGTGTACAAGCATACACCCAGGCAAAACAACGTATACATAATAAATAAATCTAAAAAAAGAAAGAAAGAAAAAGGTATGTGTGTATAACCACCTGAAATGTATTCTAAATGATTAAAGCCAAGAACTAATTTTGTTGTTTTGTTTTGTTTTTAGTTTTTTGAGACAGGGTTTCTCTGTAGCTTTGGAACCTGTCCTGGAACTCATTCCGTAGACCAGGCTGACCTCAAACTCAGAGATCCGCCTGCCTCTGCCTCCCGAGTGCTGGGATTAAAGACATACACCACCACTGCCCAGCAAGAAAACTATTATTACACTTGGTATATATGTATGTGTGTCACAGAAGTGTGAAAGTCAGTATGTGTGAATGTCACAGCAAATGTGTAGAAGTCACAACAGCTTGGGATCTGTTTCCTCTTTTCACTTGGGACCCAGCTCTAGTCGTCAGACTTAGCAGGTACCTTTACCCTCTGAGCCACTTCACAGGCTCAAATTTTGGATCTTCATGCTATTTTTTTTTCTTACTGCGTTTTATAGAAATAAATTATAAGGGCTGGAGAGATCACTTCATGGTGAAGAACACATGTTGTTCTTAACAGAGGACTCCAGTTTGTTCCAACACCCATATCAGGTGGCTCCCAACCACCTGTAACTCCACCTCCAGGGAATCCAACACCTCTGGTCTCCACAGGCACCTGCACTCACATGCGCCTACTTGCCTACCACCACATAACATACATACTAACTAAAATAATAACAGTAAAATTATTTTAAAAAGAAATTAGTAACTTTAAATTTTTCAAGTGTGGTATCAGTTTTTGCCATGGGGAATGTTTTGTTGATGCTAAAATATTTGAAAGACTGATATTGAACACCTTTTCTATGTTTGATCGGTTATTTCTCCTGTGCTGACCTCCAGGTATTATCATGGTCCTACTCCAATTCAGTCATTACAGTATGCAACAAGTCAGGACATTATTAATTCTTTTCAAAGTATTAGACAAGAAATGGAAGCTTATACACCCAACTTAACTCAGGTAGGTGACTTTTACTTTTTGAAAGCCAGAATTCTTGTAGCTGCTACCCCACATTATAAGCGCAACCGGAGTGAGCTGTGTAACAGAACATTTGTTTTCTACTGGGTTGCATGAGGCCCTTTTCAGTTAGGAAACTGAGTGGGCCTGATGGTATACACCTTTAATCTCAGCACTTGGGAGGCAGAAGCAGGTGGATCTCTGTGAGTTCCAGGAAAACCTGGTCTACTGAGTGAGTTCCAGGACAGTCAAAAAACTACACAAAGAGCCGGGCGGTGGTGGCGCACGCCTTTAATCCCAGCACTCGGGAGGCAGAGGCAGGCGGATCTCTGTGAGTTCGAGGCCAGCCTGGTCTACAAGAGCTAGTTCCAGGACAGGCACCAAAGCTACAGAGAAACCCTGTCTCGAAAAAAACCAAAAAAAAAAAAAAAAAAAACTACACAAAGAAACCCAGTCTCAAAAAAAACGGGGGGGGGGGGGGGGCGGGGAGGCAAAGCAGTTGCATAACTAGCTTGAAGCACACAGGGCAACCTGGGATAGTCAGTTCTCTCCACCATATGGGTCCTGGGATTAAGCTCTGGTTGTCAAACTGCCAGCAAGCACCTTTACAAACTGAGCTATCTTGGTGTCACCTATTTAATTTTGTCTGACCATAGTTGACTATAAGAAACCAAAACCTCAAAAATCAAAATTGTGAAGGCCAGAAGGATAGTTATGTAGTTCAGAGACTAGTAGTATATGCTACTCTTGTTTCAAAGGACTCAACATTTAGCTCCCATAACCCACAGTGGTTAACTCTCACAGCCACTTGTAACTCAGCTCCATGGGATCTGATACTCTTTTCTGGGTGCCAATGGCACGCGCACACACGCACACACGCACACGTATATTCACTAACACAGACACACATACACATATATAAAAAGTAGTAGTAAAATCAATTTTTCCGAAGGTTCTGTTAAGGGATCTCCTATATTCCTGGTATGTGGGATTTTCCACACAGACCATTTCTAGCATCAAAAAAGTGTTTCACTCTGGTTACTGTTTGTAACATGTTTGCATAGGAATGGCATGGTGGTGCACACCTTTGGGAGGCAGAGGCAGGTGGGTCTCTGAGTTCAAGGTCAGCCTGGGCTACAAAGTGAGTTCAGGACAGCCAAAGATAACACAGAGAAACCCTGTCTTGGTGGGTGGGGGCGGAGAAGATTCCAAAAGGATGCTAAGTCAGCTTCTGATTCGTTTCTTTCAGGTTCTCTCGAGCAGTGCTGCTAGCAGCACCATCGCAGCCCTGTCACCTGGAGGAGCACTTATGCAGGGAGGGACACAGCAAGCCGTAAACCGTATGTTCTGGGCCCCTTCTCTCCTTCTTCCCTTGCTTAGTACTAAGGAAATGTAAGCTTGTGATGGCTTGGCTTTTCTTTAATTAATTGCTAAGTTTCCTTACTGGGAGTAGAGAGGTTGTCTGAGTGTTGACACATGTGGAGGTCAGAACAGCTTACAGAGTCAGTTCTCTCCATCACGTAGGTCCTGAGCTCAGGTCACCAGGCTTAGCAGTAAGTGCCTTTATTCACTGAGCCACCTCACCAGTGCTGTATTGGCTTTTCTTTAAAGAACTGGGCTATTTTGCTAAGAGTAAGTGGGTGTATGGGAGTGGGTTTGGGGTGATAACCCAGACATGCTCTGCATGCTCTACACTGCTGAACTGTATGCTCAGCACCTAGAGTGGTCAGTTTCAGGACTGCAGAAGTGCTGTTGCCCTAGGGCCTCTTCTTCCTGTTGCAGAGATGGTGCCAAACGATATTCAGTCTGAACTGAAACACTTGTACGTGGCTGTTGGAGAACTTCTGCGGCATTTCTGGTCCTGCTTTCCTGTTAATACACCATTCCTAGAAGAAAAGGTTAGAACCGATTGTAAATACAGCCAACTACTGTGGTAATAACAGAACTAAACCTAAGTTACTGTGTGCCAGATTAGTACAACTGTTAGACTCAATACCCATGTCATAGGTTAGGAAACTGAGCCACAGCAGTTATATAACTCTGAGCATACAGTTTGGAGCACCCCACCTCCAGACCATAAATAATTAGAGAATAGACACTCAGCACAGGTCACTGTGTATTTGGTACATCTAGTATTGATAAAATTAAAAATAAAGACTGACATCAAAGGCCAGGCGGCGGTGGCTTATGCCTTTAATCCCAGCACTCAGGAGGCAGAGAAAGGCGAATCTCTGTGAGTTAGAGGCCAGCCTGGCTGGTCTACAAGAGCTAGTTCCAGGACAGACTCCAAAGCTGTAGAGAAACCCTGTCTCAAAAAAAAAAAAAAAAAAAAAAGGACTGTCATCAACAGTTCAACAGTACTCCTTTTTGTTTGGTTTGCTTTTTCTTTTCTTACTGCTAAGGTTAACCCCAAAGACTCACTCATGCTACATAAGTGCTTTACCAGTAAGCTACATCCTAAATTCCAGCATGAAATGTTTAAGACAAAAAACAAACAAAAACAAACCCTTGTTGCCTATTAAAAAGCAATTAACAAGGAAATATTTGTTGTATTGTGGTATTACTAAGTGTCCTATATAAACTGCTCTTTGGGCAGACATTAAGGGAAGATGGGACAGGTAGAGCATGTGCTTTAAGTATGCTTGAGACATAGGGCTCAGTCAGCAGCAAAAGAAGAAAGGGAAAATGTTTTGGTTTTGGTTTTAAACTTTTTTAAACAATGGATTAGAAGGGACAGGCATGGCATGCTGGTGCACGCCTTTAATTCCAGCACTTGGGAGGCTGAGGCAGGCAGGGAGTTCCAGGCCAGCCAGAGCTACACAGTGAGATCCTGTCAAAAAATTAATTACTTGGGGCTGGAGAGATGGCTCAGCGGTTAAGAGCATTGCCTGCTCTTCCAGAGGTCCTGAGTTCAATTCCCAGCAACCACATGGTGACTCACAACCATCTGTAATAAGGTCTGGTGTCTTCTTCTGGCCGGCAGGCGTACATTGTAGCCGGGCGGTGGTGGCGCACGCCTTTAATCCCAGCACTCAGGAGGCAGAGGCAGGCGGATCTCTGTGAGTTCGAGACCAGCCTGGTCTACAAGAGCTAGTTCCAGGACAGGCTCCAAAACCACAGAGAAACCCTGTCTCGTAAAACCAAAAAAAAAAAATTGTATACATAAGGAGACTCTATATTTAAAAAAACAAAAAAAACAAAAAACTCCATATTGAGAACTAAATAAGAACAAAAGGCTGAGCATTCAGCCCTTGTTTAGTAGGTATGCAACCCCAAATTTGATTCCCTGCACCACCAAAGTGGATGGGGAAGGAAGAGTGCTGACAGCTGAGCTTAGTAGCAGTTTTCGTAGCCATGTGCAAGGTGATCCTTTACCAGAGAGGAGTGGAGCCAGGTAGCTCGGACTCACTCAGATTCAGTAAAAGAACATTTTTCCTAATAATTTACTAAATAAGTAAAACATTTGGTGTGGTTACTAGTGCTGAATTGCTAAGAGAAGAGTCTGTTTTCCACAGTTATAAGCATTCTTTGACTTAGAATTCATTGTTTAAAAATTTGCCTTAAAGATGGGACTGGAGAAACAACTCAGCAGTTGAGAGAAGGATCTCGAGAGAAGTTGCAGAGATCCAAGTTTGGTTCCCAGCACCCATGGTGGCTCACAACCATCTGTAATTTCAGTTCCAGTAGATGCCTTCCTCTGAGGGTACCAGGTACACACAGGGTACATAGTCATACATTCAGGCAAAATATTCATGCATAAAATAAAATTTTAAAAACATTTGAGAGAAATAATAAAAATTTACATTAAGGAAATTAAAATGTGAATAAATATTTACCTAGAGAAATGTTCCAGTGCCACCATGTAAGACTCAAAAAGTAGAAATGGCTCAAATATCTACCAAGAAAATTGACTAAAGAGAAATTTTAAAATAGTAAAACCTGCTTCTCTGCATGTGTTGATGCACACATGACTAAATGTGTGGAATGTGAATTATAGACGTTATTGTTAGGACTGAGGCCCAGCGCCTGTCATTAAATATTTAAAATAAAAAAGATGATGAGTAGTGAAATGTAAATGTTTAGATTTAACAGAAGTCACCTTCTTAGAAGATAACATTTTTCTCTTGGTTCCTACAGGTTCTTTGCAATTTCTCTATAATTCATTGTTTCTCGTCTTTTTTAGGTAGTGAAAATGAAGAGTAATTTGGAACGGTTCCAAGTTACAAAGCTCTGCCCATTCCAAGAAAAGATTCGGAGGCAGTATTTAAGCACAAATGTAAGTGCCAATGTTCTGCCTCTTTGTATTGAATAATGAAATTAACTTTGCTTTTGTTTAAATGGCTTCATTGTTTTCTTTGCTCGGTATCCTATTTTTAATTTTAAAATGTGTCGTGTATTCAAAATGTATTTAAACTAGCGTGGACTACATAGTAAGAGACCCTGTCTCAAAAAAAAGTACTTGTCATTTAGTGAAAATATTGACTGCCCTATATAGTTTGTACGTTATCAGTGCCTCCTTTCAGCATTGATAAGAATCATCCCAATGTTGTTGGTTTTTTTTTTTTCATATAGTGTTGAGCAGGACAAAGGTGTGTGTGTGCCACACTCAGAAGACGTCTTGCAGAGTCAGGTCTCTCCAGACTAAGTGGGACGTGGGGATCAAACCCAGATTGTTAAGCTTGGCTCCAAGTGCCTTTAACCACCAAGCCTTCCTTATTTTTCTTGATAGATTTACTAAGTGTATAATCCTAAAAATCTGTTACTAATTTGGAAAAACCAAGAAGCATTCACAAACCTGCTAGTGAAGGATAGACACTGTTGATGAATGACAGGAAGCTCAACTGTCCCTGAATGGTGTTATACAGCAATGAAGGCCAGTGATTGGGCATGTTTTTTTGCACAAGGTCTTTAGCGTTGTTCCCAAGCAAAAGTAGAACAGATGAAGAAGAGATCCCTTCAAGAGATACTGATTTGGTGAGAAATGGTTTGTGCAGACATAACATCCAGCATTTCAATAATTAGGATGATCAGAAATGGGGTTTTGCAAAATCTTCATCACTTAATATTTTCCCCAGTCAGCCTTAAGTGCCTTACAACAGGCCAAGAACACTAAGCAGGTGCTCTGCCCTCTGTGCCGCCTCAGTTGATTCTGTTTGCAGCACCATGTTGAGGATTCTCGGGCCATGTGTAGCCATAGAGTAGGCTGTGGAACGCATCTCACTGTTGCTGTAAAGCCCCTGCTACCTGTTGAGAGAAAGGAGCTGTTACATTTTGCAGACAGAGATAATGACACACCCTTCTCTCCTTCAAAATGGGACTAGAGGTGAGGGTTGCTAAAGATTGAATCTGCACTTTACACATCCTAGGCAAGCACTCTGCTCTGCGCTGCCTTGCACTTTCAGCCAGGGTGGGGGCAAACTTAAATCTCTATTTTAGATTGGTCACTGACTGCTAAGAGGACTTGGGACCCCAACTGTCCCCCTCCTCCTAGAATGATAAACCTAACCATTTGAACACTCAACACCTTTACGGAAACACATTCCAAGGCTTTCTAACCTCAAGAGTTGGTGTGATGTTTGATGTGACTTGTTAGACACATGGAGGCAGAACCCTTCAAAGGAGTATAAAGATGAGTGTTGAGTCAGGGATGAAGAATGGTGCCTGCCTGTGATCCTGCACTCAGACAGGCCAGCCTGAGCTTCCCACAGTGAGACCATGTCTTAGAAAAAGTATTGCCACTGCCTCCCTCCCTCCCTCCCTCCCTCCCTCCCTCCCTCCCTCCCTCCCTCCCTCCCTCCCTCCCTCCCTCCCTCCCTCCCTCCCTCCCTCTCTCTCTCTCTCTCTCTCTCTCTCTCTCTCTCTCTCTCTCTCTTTTGAGAAAAGGTTTCTCTGTAGCTTTGGAGCCTGTCCTGGGACTCGCTTTGTAGACCAGGCTGGCCTCAAACTCCAGAAATCCGCCTGCCTCTGCCTCCTAAATGCTGGATTAAAAGCATGCACCACCACTGCCCAGCTATGACCTTTCTTTAGCTGACTAATATGTAAATCTAGAGATCACCTTGGTTTGGCTATCATTGCACAAAAGAAGCAAGCCTAGAGTGCAGTGAAAGCTTCCACATCCTGATCTGGTTAATGACCAGGTGGAAATCATGACCAGACAGAGCAGGTGATTGTCCAACCCTGCACTGCACCCACCATCTGTCTTCTGCATGCACAGTGTGTGCTTATACCTTTGCTGAGGCCTTGTTAACTGATAGATGTGCTGGGAAGTGTGTGCCAGGTTTGGATGTGAAGCATCAGCCTCCTTGACTGCTCGCTCACTTCAGTGTCTCCCTGTGACTTTCAGCTGGTAAGTCATATAGAAGAGATGCTGCAAACAGCCTACAACAAGCTCCACTCGTGGCAATCACGGCGTCTGATGAAGAAGACGTGAAGCATTCGTGGTACTCACAGGTTTTGTGGGTTGAAAAACACTGACCTGCAGTGACTCTGGAAACCTGGCTGAAGACAAGCAGATGCTCGCACCAGGGAAACATCTGCATGCCGGTTCCCAGAGCTGATGTTATTGTACTTGCACATAAGAGCCGAAAGGAGGAGGGGCGGGATTCACCTAACTCTAGGGAGGCAAACTAAGGCAGAACCAAAATGAGCTAAGTTGCGAATATATATGTATGTGTACATGTATATGTATTTAAAGACTGTTTATTGCAGTTACTCAGGAACTGCTTTTGATTTACGTTAAGCTGCTTTCAAAAATTAAAAGAAAAAATAATTTTAAAAAAATTACTTAAAGGGTGCATTGATAAAATCTGAGGGATTTTTCAGTTTTGTTTTCTGGGTAAATTTTTTTTCCCTAAGTTTATGGCACAGGGTAGCCCTAAGTATCCCTCCTCCATCCCCCACCAGGATTCTCCAATGTTTCTGAACTCCAGTTGTCCCTTACATCAGCACGTTAAAGAGAGTACTTTAAACAAGGGCGAAGGAGGCTGTTGCTCAGCCCTCAGGAAGCAGTTGTCAGAAGACACCACTGGTCCTGTGTTTCCTACGGAAATAAGTGTTGCACTGAAGCCTGTGCTTTGGAGTTCCCAAGTTAAGAGGCACATCTACAGGAGTCAGTGGCTTAGTGCAGAATATTGTCGGGCGACAATGATGCTGCATGTATTTCTTGGGTGCAAATGTATATTGCTGAGAATTTTTTAAAGATGGCATGTGCTTTGAAAAGAAGAAATTGCATTTTTAAGAGTTTAAAAATCTTACAAGTGAGAAATATAAGAATTGCTTATTTTCACCTGTTTAGAAGAAATAAAGGAAGTTTCTCATACCTGCTCTTCTTGGTGTCTTGAGTGCTGCTGTCTTGGTGAGTTGGTAATTACTGCAGAGTCCCAGAAGAACCTAAGTGTGACACTGACATTGATAACACACCTGCCGTGTTTCCAGAGTCTGTGCCCCATTCTGTTCCCCATGGGTCACCTCCTGCATCTCTGCAAACCACTTTTTTTTTTTTTTTTTTTTTGAGACAGGGTTTCTCTGTGGTTTTGGAGCCTGTCCTGGAACTAGCTCTTGTAGACCAGGCTGGCCTCGAACTCACAGAGCTCCGCCTGCCTCTGCCTCCCGAGTGCTGGGATTAAAGGCGTGTGCCACCACCGCCCGGCTTCTGCAAACCACTTGTATTAAACACTATAAGCCTTTACAGGTGCTGTGCCCCTTTAACTGGGCACTGCTGTGGTTTCTTGTTCTGTGAGAACCTAACTGCTTTCTCTCTCTCTCTCTCTCTCTCTCTCTCTCTCTCTCTCTCTCTCTCTCTCTCTCTCTCTCTCTCTCTCTCTCTCTCTCTCTCTCTCTCTTTATGAGGCAGGCCACCATATAGACCAGGCTGGCCTCGAACTCAGAGATCTGCCTGCTTTTGCCTCCAGAGTGCTGGGATTAAAGGGGTATGCCACCAGTGCCTGGCTCCACACTGATTATTCTTTTGTTGTTGTTGTTGTTTTGAAACAGGGTTTCTCTGTGAATCCCTCACTGTCCTGAAACTTGCTCTTGGACCAGGTTGGCCTTGAACTTAGAGATCCACCTGCCTCTGCCTCCTGAGTGCTGGGACTAAAGTCCTCTGCCACCGCGCCTGCTTATCACACTGGAAGCATAGGCTCTGAACTGGTAAATGGAAGAGAGGCCAGAGTGCTTCTCAGCTGTGTTAGTAAGACAGTTGCTCAGAGTAATAGCAAATAAGGAAAGATGTCTGTTGAGAAAGACAGACATAAGCACAACTGTGGGGTGTCGTTAGAGGAAATGATGGTGTGATGGCTCTCTAGAGGCAGAAGCAAGTGGAGCTCTAAGTTTGAGGCCAGTCTGGTCTACCTTGATAGTTCCAGGACAGACTGCCAGGGCTACATAGTGACACTCTCGCCAAGAAATAAGATGAAATGGTACACATAAAGGAGCTTAAGGAAGAACAAAAGTGTAGGAGATTGGAGTAGACACCATCAAACATTTTTGGCATGCATGATAGAACATTCTGTAGTCCCAGCACTTAAGGTGGAAACAGGAGGCTTCAGAGACCCAGACCAGTCTGAGCTAGGCAGTAAAACCCATAGGGAATTAAGGGTTTTTTTTGTTTGTTTGTTTTTTTTTTTTTTTTTTTCGGTTTTTCGAGACAGGGTTTCTCTGTGGTTTTTTTTTTTTTTGGTTTTTCGAGACAGGGTTTCTCTGTGGTTTTGGAGCCTGTCCTGGAACTAGCTCTTGTAGACCAGGCTGGTCTCGAACTCACAGAGATCCGCCTGCCTCTGCCTCCCGAGTGCTGGGATTAAAGGCGTGCGCCACCACCGCCCGGTGGGAATTAAGGTTTTATGAAGGAAATCATTTGTTCTAGGGAAGAGCATGGTAAAGGTTTGAAAGACACTCAAGTACTAGGGGAACAAGGAAAATGTTAAAATTGGAGACTTGGTGGAGATTGGGGCTAATTGTTCAGTTTGAAATGGCCTTACTATGTAGCTTAGACTAATGTGGAACTCCCTGCGTATACAAGGTGGCCTCGAACTTGCAGTGTCTCTCTCTGCCTCTTGTGTGTCATAGTTACAGCAGACATGAGCTACTGTACCTAACTTGGTTTTAATTCTAATTGTAAATGACTTTTAGGCCATTTTTATTTTGTGCCCAGGTCAGAAATCCAGGCCCCATGTGTTAGGCATGGCAGAGCTAGAAGAAAAGGTTTGACTATGAAGTTGTTTGAATGGGTTTGGTTTTTTTGTTGTGGTTGTTTTTTTTGGTTGTTTTTTTGGTTGTTTTTTGTTTTTTCGAGACGGGGTTTCTCTGTGGTTTTGGAGCCTATCCTGGAACTAGCTCTTGTAGACCAGGCTGGCCTCGAACTCACAGAGATCCACCTGCCTCTGCCTCCCGAGTGCTGGGATTAAAGGCGTGCGCCACCACCGCCCGACTCTTGGGTTTGTGATTTGAAGAAAAGGTTTGACAGATAGGGAAGCCGGATTCTATCATGCTTTGGAGTAATTGGGACTAGAAAGATGAGGAAGGTGGAGCCCTATAAGCAGAGCAGGAAAGGTTGAGTTCATGGGATGGGCATGTAGCTTACTTGTATAGCATCCTCCTGACATCAGAGACCTTAGATTCAGTCCCAAGTACCATTCCAGGCATGATGGTGCCCTGTAATATGAGCACATGAGGGGGTAGAGGCAAAAGAATCAGAAAATCAGGGCCTGCCTTAACTACATAGCAAGTCCAAGGGCTACTTGAGCTTGTCTTTATGTATGGAGAGACCCTGTGAAAAACCAAAAAAATAATAATACATGTATGTAACCATGTCCCAGGAGTGTGAAGGGATCAAGAGAAGCAGTTCTATTTTATGTCTGTCTTAGGCATGAAATAGTTTGGCTTTGGGATCCTTTTAAAGTAAACTTTAGGGACTGGAGATAAGGCTTACAGCAGTCAGAGCACATAATGCTCTTTGAGAGGACCTACAGTCACTTCCCAGCACTGGATGAGGCAACTGTCAGTCCAGCTCCAGGGGGATTGATACCTCTGATCTCTGGGTACCCGCACTCATGCACATACAAGCGATTAAAAATAATTGTTCAGCTGCGTGTGGTTGCACACGCCTTTAATCCCAACACTGGGGAGGCAGATTTCTTAAGTTTGAGGTCAGTCTGGTCTATAGTGAGTTCCAGGACAACCAGAGCTACATAGAGCCTGTCTCGATAATCGTAATTCTTTTTCTTTTAATGTGAACTTTAGGAGCTGGAGAGATGTGTCCGCAGTTATAAGGGCACTTGTTGCGCTTGCAGAGGACTCAGGTTCAGTTCCCAGCAGTTCCAGGGGATCCAGCACCCTCTTCTGATGTGTGAATATACGTGCAGGCAACACACTGATAAAATTTTTTTCTAATTGTAATTTTTAAAAAAAAAATGACCAGGGCCGGGCGGTGGTGGTGCACGCCTTTAATCCCAGCACTCGGGAGGCAGAGGCAGGTGGATCTCTGTGAGTTCGAGACCAGCCTGGTCTACAAGAGCTAGTTCCAGGACAGGCTCCAAAGCCACAGAGAAACCCTGTCTCGAAAAACCAAAAAAAAAAAAAAAAAATGACCAGCTTGGTCTTCAGAGCAAGTTCCAGGATAGCCAGGGCTACACAGAGAATCCCTGTCCCACAAAAACAAACAAGAAAGAACCTTAACCACCCACTTGCAAAGCCTAGTATCACCCCACCTCCCAAATCCTGGACTGTAATGGCAGCTGGTGACAGGGTGGCATAAGCCAGCCCTATCCAGAACACATAACTGCCATATCTCACTTCCTTTTGAAAATAACCAATGAAGTAGCGGACACTAAAAATTGTTCAGATTAGAAGTGATTTGGAGTTTGGAGGTCTAGAGAGATGGCTCAGTAGTTAAGAATGTTGCCGCTCTGACAGAAGACTCAAGTTTGCTTCCCAGAAGCCACGTGGCAGCTCAACTGTTCATTGCTCCAATTCCAAGGGATCTCTTTTGGGCACCAACATGCACGTGGTGCACTTAACATGCAGGCAGCACACTCATAATACAGAAACATTCACACAATATAGACATATATAGAAAAGAGGAAATAAAAACATCTGTAATTTGATTAGGTTCCCACTTCTGGCATGCAGACAATACTGTATACATAAATAAATTTTAAGAAAAGAATAAAATTTTAAAATATTTTTTTAAGAAAAAGAAAAAAGAAATAGTCTTAACTAAGTAACTGACTTTAGGTCACAGTTGGGATATACCCCGAACTGCAAAGTGTCTCCTAGTCACTGAGGAATGACAGACATATCTGTGACAGCAGTAATCCCCAGCCCAGGCTGTCACACGCTGGCTTTTCATTTGGCCATCCTGCTGTACCCTTGCCTCTGGTTTCCTTCTCTGCAAAGTACATCCCAGGGTCCCCTGGTAGGAGAGCCCATGAGCTGCAAGGTGCCGCGGTTCAGAAAGCATGTCTTGCCTTCCGCAAAGAAGCTGATAGAATGAACTAAGGTTAGACGGCTTAGTCAGCTCTGAAGTCACACTGCATGACCTTGTGATATTTCCTTTAGTCTGAAGCATTACAAGATTGAAAGTTCACAAGGTAATGGGTTGCTGGGTCCCCAGGAAGTACCTTCCTGTGCTATGGACACCAGGGCCAGGATGGAAAGCTGCCTGTTTTAAACTTAGATCTCTGTCTCCAGTATCATGTCTTGCCTGGGATTCCTCAGGGTTACCTCTGCCCTTTCCCAGTTTAGCTTGTTCAAGACTCAGCTGTTCGAGTTCTAGAGGCCAGGGCAGTCTTAGTTATTTTCAGCCCTTAAACTGCCCAGAGCTGGGACATTGCCTTAACCTGATTAAGGAGTGATTAGCCTTGTGTGTAATCCACCTCCCTATTTGGATGTGTATTAAAGTCACAGAAGAGACTGGAACTTTGCCATCTAGTGGTTCTCAAACTTATAGTCACAAAACAGTCTTTCAAAAAAAAAAATGTATTTCACCTAAGACACATGACAGACTGTAGGTTAAGATCCAGCCCCTTGCCAGGCAGGATGGCAAACACCTGTCATTCTAGCACCAGGGAGGGAGAAGCAGAAGGACCACTACATCATTCAGGGCCAGCCTAGTCTCTGTCATGAGTTGTGGGCTATCCAGGGCTATGTGGCAATACCTTGTTTTTAGAAATAGGGGTTCCTGCTGGGCGGTGGTGGCGCACGCCTTTAATCCCAGCACTTGGGAGGCAGAGGCAGGCGGATCTCTGTGAGTTCGAGACCAGCCTGGTCTACAAGAGCTAGTTCCAGGACAGGCTCCAAAACCACAGAGAAACCCTGTCTTGAAAAACCGAAAAGAAAAAAAAAAAAAAAAGAAATAGGGGTTCCTAGACCAGGCAGTGGTGGTGCATGCATTTAATCCCAGCATTCGGGAGGCAGAAACATATGGATCTCTGTGAGTTTGAGGCCAACCTGATCTACAGAGCAAGTTCCAGGACAGGCTCAAAGCTACACAGAGAAACCCTGTCTCAAAAAAAAAGTGCAGATAATCTTGTTTTATTACTAACCTGTTGTCACAGAAATAAATAGCAAACTTGCAAACCTAAGTCCTGGTGCACCAATTACAGTAATCATAAGCAAATCAAACAAGGCTCACCTACATGCTGGTGATAGTCAAGAAATGTTTAATTCCATGGATTTGCCTTCTTGTCAGCTATCAGTTCAGCTTCACTAGATGTCAAAGGCCTTCACACTCTAAAATGTATCCTCTCTACTAGCTCAGTAAGGAACAGCTGTGAAATACCTGTTAGTGCCCAGTGGTGTCCACTTAAAAACCCTGTAGATTTGCAGCCTGGCCTGGAACTTGCCCTGTAGACCAGACTGGCCTCGAACTCACAGAACTCGACCTTCTTCTGCCTCCCTTCTGCTGGGATTAAAGGTATGCACCACCACCATCCAGCACTTAAAAACCTTTAATCCCAGTACTTGGAAGCAGAGGCAGGCTTATCTCCCAGCCTGAGTGAGTTCCAGGACAGCCAGGGCTACATAGAGAAACCCTGTCTCCAAAAAAAAAAAAAAATTAAAAGTACTAGGTGTGGTGATACTTGCAACCCCATCACCAGCAGGAGGGTCAGGAGTTCAAGGCCATCCTGTGTGCTGGCTAGTGAGAAAACACCGCTACCACATTGGCCTGTGAGCCATCTGTGATGACTTTTCCTTATTGCTGGTGGAGGGCCAGCTCACTGTGGGTGGTCCTAACTGCTCCAAGGAAGCAGGCTGGGCAAACCTGTAAGCAGCTCTATACCCTCTGCTTCAGTTTCTGCTTCCAGGTTCCTTCTCTACTTGAGCTCCTGCCTGGCTTCCCTCGTTGGTAGACTGCTATCCAGAAACATAAGATAGAATAAGCCCTCCCCAAGTGATTTTGCTCATGATGTTTTCTTGCAGCAGTAGAAACTCTTAAGACACTGTTACATAGTAAGTTTGCGGCAGCCTACATTATATGGACTGCCTCAAAAAAAAAAAAAAAAAGCATAGCTAATCTTTTTAGATATAATAGTGGAGTAGAAAGACTCTACTTCAACCTCGGGCTCACACTGGCTCTAATATAGACAGTTCTCTGTATTCTGGTGGGTTTTTTGTTTTTGTGTTTTTGAGACAGGGTTTCTCTGTAGCTTGTCCTGAAACTCATAGAGATCCTCTTGCCTCTGCCTCCCAAGTGCTGGGATTAAAGGCTTGTGCCACTACGGCCTGGCTGAATTCTGTTTTCTAACCTGAAGCCTGAGATTTTCAGACAGCGACACCTATGCACATGGCCCTTTGGATAATCCTTGGCAAAAGGGGCTCAGCTCTGCAGAGGGAGGAATCTGTTAGCAGCCCTGCTTCTCCAAGCCAGGCTCTTGTGAAGCCCTACCCATTGCATCCCATTTCTGGCACCTGTTCTTATTGATGCCCAGACTGAAACAAATCCTGGAACTTTTGTTTGTACTAAGAGATCCTTACTGTTCTGCATTTGAACCCAGAGATTGGGGAGCAGAGAGAAGCGTGGGTAACCGATGCTTTGGCTGCAGGAGAGACCTGGCATTACAGAGCTGGCCAACAGGGCACAGACTCTGGACTCCGCTAGTTTGGATTCAGTCCCAACCACTAGCTCACTGGCTTTGTGACCTTGAGCACTTTCCCCAGCCTGCCCACAGCCTGTGCTGGTTTAACCTACAGAAAGGGTCTGATGGTCTCTACTGAACAGGGCGTTTGCCCTGTGAAGTCACTCTTCACCTGAGATGCCTCATGTGAGAGGAGCTCATGAAAGACGCTGGCACTGGGGATGTAGCTTACGTAGAGTGCTTGCCTGCATCACTGGGGGCCATAGTTACTCCATAGCAGTGATGGGGTAAGACTGTGACGTTAACTGGAAACACCTGGACACCATTCAGTGGTCCACAGGGCTTATTTTCAAGACCATCACTCCACATGTCCTGAGATCTAAATATGGGGTTTCACATGATAGCAGTAACGTAGGCAAGAAGGAACGGTCTTGCAAAACCAACCTGATGGTGCCTCCGTTTCCTCATTTGCTAGACAGGCATGATAGCATGACTCAGACTCACTGTAAAGATTAAATGAGCAATAAACCTGAGGCACGGAGATTAGTGCCTGGCCCCAAATGAGAGGTCCATACGTATCCTGTAGTTTATTAGCTATTACTTACCATCTCCAGGCTGCGAGCCAAAGCTAAGTAACTCTGCCTGGTGGGGGTGTAACTGGTGGAGAGCTAACTTTTTCAGTAAAGCCAGACGGCTACATAATTTAAAAGGTCAAAGGGGCCAGAGGGCACGTGTGAAAACATCGTGTCTAGTGACCTGCCCCCACCCCTCATCTCTCGTCAGCCGCTTCATTCTGGCAGGCTGGCACGCCATCTTTATTCCGTTTCTTTATCTCCTGTGATGGCAGCTAGATTGGCCCTGTCCATAAACCTCACTCCCTTTCCTCAGGCCACTCAGAAGTTATGTCAGACTTTTTCAATAACAACACATACATGTTTATAATGTAAAATAATAAAAGGATCCTGGCACCTTTAAACAGGGGACTGTTGCACACATGGGGAACTACAGAAGCCACGTAACCCAAGCCCAGGCCCATAACACATTTGGAAGGTATGGTCTGCTGCGCTTTCAGAGAGGACGCCTCTCATTCTCCCAACTCCCAGAGCATGGGATGGGTGTCTGTGTGCTTGCTTCCAGCCAGTCGCCCACACCCCAGAGTGCTGGGAAAAGAAGGAAGATGGTTGCGCTACCGCTAGTCAGGGCACTTCACAATCCCTGGCTGGCCTTTTTGGGTTGAATGAGCTTGGGTTTTTGTTGGTTTTTTGTTTTTTTTTTCCAGAGTGAAAACAGATTTACTAAAGAACAATGAAAAAGAACTGAGAATTGATCTCTGGGAGTTCGAGACCAGCCTGGTCTACAAGAGCTAGTTCCAGGCCAGGCTCCAAAGCTACAGAGAAACCCTGTCTCGAAAAACAAACAAAAAAAAAAAAAAAAACTGAGAATTGGAGGGGCTAGGGAAGAGGGCTATGTCTACACAATCCCTGTAAGTTAGTTGCCCTAAGTTAAGCTCGGAAGGTGGAATGCTTGCCTAGCAAGCAGGAAGCCCTGGGTTCACTCTCCACCACCACACAAACCAGGCATGGCACTTTGGAGGCAGCAGCAGAGTCAGGAGTTCAAAGACATCCTCCCCCTCACAGCAAGGGCGAGGCCAGCCTGGGATACCGGAGGGCAGTTGAAAACAGCAAACCCTCTAATTAGCTCATGCTTCTAACCTCACTAGCCCAGTGTTTTCTAAATTGACAAAATTCAGTATTAGGAATAATAAACAAAGCTGGGCCGTGGTGGCGCATGCCTTTAATCCCAGCCTTCAGGAGGTAGAGGCAGGCGAATTTCTGACTTTGAGGCCAACCTGGTCTACAGAGCGAGTTCCAGGACAGCCAAAGCTATACAGACAAATCCTGTCTTGAAAAAACAAAACAGAGAATAGTAAATACAAATGAATGAATGTGCTTTTTTTTTTTTTTTTTTTTTTAATTATTAGTGGTTATTTGAGACAGGGTTTTTCTGTAGCTTTTGGAGCCTGTCCTGGAACTAGTTCTTGTAGACCAGGCTGGCCTCACACTCACAGAGATCCGCCTGCCTCTGCTCTTGAGTGCTGGCATTAAAGGCGTGCACTACCACCGCCCGGCTATGAATGTGCTTTTTTTAAATTAATTTTATTAGGGCTGGATAGATGACTCCGTGGTTAAGAGCACTGACTGCTCTTCCAAAGAACCTGGGTTCAATTCCCAGCACCCACATGACAGCTCACAACCATCTCATAACTCCCAGTTCCAGGGAATTCAACACACCCACACAGACATACGTGCAGGCAAAGCACCAATGCATATAAAAATAACTGAATCTTTTCATTTTTTTATTTACTTTGGAAGGAACACTCACGTGTAACAGCACACATGTAGAAGTCAGAGGGCAACTTGTGAGAGCTGGCCAGTCCTCCATCATGTGGGGTTCAGAGATCAAATTCAGTCAGGTGTCAGGCTTGCTGGCAAGCTCCTTCACCCACTGAGCCATCATGCTAGTCCTGAATGTGAATTCTGTAATGTAAAAGTCTATCTTGACTGGCATGGGAGTGTGTGTTTAGCATGCACAAGCTCTGGCTCAGCCTCTTACATTTACATCATTTTGTTTGTTTTGTTTTTCGAGACGCGGTTTCTCTATAGCTTTGGAGACTGTCCCAGAACTAGCTCTTGTAGACCAGGCTGACCTTGAACTCACAGAGGTCCTCCTGCCTCTGCCTCTGCCTCTTCCTCCTGAGAGATGGTGTTAAAGCCGTGTGCCACCACCACCCTGTTCATAGTTATATATTTCAACTCTACATTTTGGGGGCTGAGAGATGGCTCAGAGGTTAAGAGCACTGCCTGCTCTTCCAAAGGTCCTGAGTTCAATTCCCAGCCACCACGTGGTGGCTCACAACCATCTGTAGTGAGATCTGGTGCCCTCTTCTGTCCTGCAGGCATACACGCAAACAGAATACTGTATACTTAATAAATAAATAAATAAATAAACAAATAAATAAATAAATAATTTAAAAAAAAAAACTCTACATTTTGTTTATATTTTAATTATTTTGTTTTTGAGATAGTGTTTCTCTGTGTAACAGCTGTGGCTGTCCCAGATCTCACTCTGTAGACCAGGCTGGCCTTGAACTCACAGATCCACCTGCCTCTGCTGCCTGGGATTAAAGACACTGCCATCACACCCACCCAGCTTTCAACTCTAGTCTTAAAGAAAGAAAATGTAACAAGTAGCTGGGCTGTGGTGGCATGTGCCTTTAGTCCCAGCACTTGAGAGGCAGAGGCAGGTGTATGTCTGTAAGTTCAAGGCCAGCCTGGTCTACAAAGTTTGTTCCAGGATAGCCAGGCTGTTACACAGAGAAACCCTGTCTCTAAAAACCAAAAAGAAAAAGAAAAAGAAGGGGGTGGGGGGAGAAAGAAAAGAAAAACTCTGTCTGGGGAAAAAAAAAAGTAACAAGCACCTCAGGTGACTTGTGTTTTGCTGAGGAGAACTGACGGGTGCAGGTACCCTTCAGGATCAGCAGAGACTTTTGAAGCTCAGCTCCAGCCTCAGGAGTCTGTAAGGACTGCAGCAGCCTCCCCAGCAGCCACTTTCTCTGCACTGAGGCTCTCTGGCTTGCAGCCCTGGGGTAGAGGAGGAGCTGGTAATTGACAATTAGCTGGAAGCTTTCTTCCTTCCCATCCTCAGCCAGCAGCTGACACACGGAAGGGCGGCCCTGACAAGGCAGCAACAGGTTGCTAGGCAGTGGTGTCAAAGGTCTCGGAGCTTCTCTTGAGTGTAGGCTGCTGAGAGCCAGCTAAGAAGTGTGTCCGATTCAACATTCTGCACCGCTAAAAAGGATTTGGAAAGGTTACTAACATTAATAGGTGCCTAAATCTTTACATTTAAGCCTCACAACTTATAAAATGTTATTCTCATTCAATACTGACCCTACAAAATCAAGTAACTGATCAAATTCTCCCAGGGAATGGCAGAGCCAAGAATCCAACCCAGAACCTCAGCAGGCCAGAGTATAGGGGTGAGCCAGAAATGTATCCCTCACTCTCCTTGCTCTGTGACAGCATATGACTGCATCCTTCTAATCATAAGGGAAGCCACAGCCTCTTCTGCAGAAATGCCTGTCTCAATTTTTGTGAGGGGCAGCCAGTATGTGGCAATAGCCATAAACTCTCATGCATTTACATCATGTCTGTCTGTGTGTATGCCTGCAGGCCAGAAGAGGGCACCAGATTTCATTACAGATGGTTGTGAGCTACCATGTGGTTGCGGGGAATTGAACTCAGGACCTCTGGAAGAACACAAACAGCGCTCTTAACCTCTGAGTCATCTCTCCAGCCCCCCTCCCTTTTGTTTTTTTGTTTTGTTTTGTTTTGTTTTTGAACATGAGTCTTTATTGGCCACAGCTTCTTGAGGGGGATGAAGCAGGAGGAGTGGGTGGCACCGATGCCAGGCCGGCCGTGCTTCACAGGCTTGTAGGTGATGGAGAACTCGCCCAGGTAGTGGCCGATCATCTCCGGCTTGATCTCCACCTGGTTGAAGGTCTTGCCGTTGTACATGCCCACCATGGTCCCCACCATCTCGGGCAGGATGATCATGTCCTGCAGGTGGGTCTTCACCACCTCGGGCTTCTCCATGGGCGGCGCCTCCTTCTTGGCCTTTCTCAGGCGCTTGAGCAGCGAGTGCTGCTTCCGTCACAGGCCGCGGTTGAGGTGTCGCCTCTGCCGGGCTCTGTAGAGCTGCATCAGCTGCTCATAGGACATGTCCAGCAGCTGGTCCAGATCCACGCCGCGATAGGTGAACTTGCGGAAGGTCCGCTTCTTCTTCTGCTCCACTTCGGCCATCTTGGCAGCGACTCGGAGCCCCCCCCCCTTAAATATATTCATTTAACATGTATTGGTGTTTTTGCCTGCATATGTATATGAGGGTATCAGGTTTTGGAATTACAGACAGTTGTGAGCTGCCATTGGGTGCTGGGAATTGAACCCAGATCTCCTGGATGAGGTGCCAGTGCTCTTATCCACTGAGCCATCTCTCCAACCCGATCTGTTCCTCCTTCAGCGGAAAGAAAGATGGGGAGAGCAGTTTCTGGGGCAGCTCTCGCCTGAGCAAGCAGTCAGAACAGATCTTGGTGCAGGACCAAGATCTCTGAGCTTTGCAGAGGTAGCGAATTGCCAGGAGCTGGGAGCTAGCCTGAGCTGCTTAGTAGTAAATTCCAAGTCAACCTGGGCTACAGAGTAAGATTCTGCTTTTTAAGTAAGTAAATAATGAATAACTAAAATTCAGAGTCTCATTGGTAGTCCGAAGTTGATAAGCTTTAGAAAAGTGATCACAGACTCCAACCCATTTCTTACAGGACAGCCTGCATCAGGTCTGTGTTTTCCCTAAATGTAACCAGGTCAGACTTGGGTGGGGGTGCACACCTTTAATTCCAGCTCTTGGGATCTCTGTGATTTCAAAGTAAGCCTGGTCTATATAGCAAGTTCCAGGCCACCCAGAGCTACCTGGTGAGACCCTATCTCAAAAACAAAACAAACATACATCAAATAACGATGGTAATAATAATGACACTATGAGGTAGGGCCATTGTTTTTATTTCCCAGACATAAAGGATGTACCGTGTTAAACGACTTGCCTAGAACACAAGCCAGTGTGGGTAAGTACCTGTCTAACTCCTCCTTCAAAGGCTGCCCCTGTGGGGACAGTGCAGGGTGTTTGGGGGCCCTACTGCCTGCACCCACTTAGGCCCTGGAAAAGCGAAAGCTTCTCTCCCTGGTGTGGGGAAGAGGAGCCATGTCCATATTCTCAGAAATCTGGGCATGAATGAGAGAGACAGAGAGAGAACCTCATTGCTTCATCAAGGTGTGCCATCCTGGGCCCTGCAACCATGCCCTCATGCCCCACCCCGGGGCCCTGTACACACAGCCCCATGCCCTGCACCACCACCCCCACGCCCTGCACATGATCCCCAGCCCTGAATCCCGTCCCCACCCCGCCTGGGCCCTGCGTCCCTCCCCAGGTCCCACATCCCCCTCCATCCTGCATCTCCTCCCTCCAGGCTTGCACAGCCCCCACCCCCCACCCCGGCCCTGCATCCTGCCCCTTGCCCCTTGAACTTGATAAGCAACGTTGCCGGTAAGAACTGTTCCTGAAGGTCGCTTGGACCAACCAGCGCATTCCTGCGGCCCAGCTCAGCCGCCTCCGCGCAGCTGCACCTCTAGTCAGCCTCATTGATTTTTCTGCTTCATTAGATTTCTGAGAGGCTCTTCAGGGAGGCCTGGCAGTTCACTTGGGAGCTGTGGAGAGGCATTGTCTCTGCTCTGGGTTTTGTTTTTTACCTTTCATGGGGTTTCAATTTGGCTTTTTTTCTTCTTTGTTTTTGTTTTGTTTTGGGACAGAGTCTCGTATAACCCAGGCTGGCTCAAACTCTCTGTGCAGCTAAGAATAGCCTCCTCTACCTCTGCCTCCACCTCCCCAGTGCTGGAATTGTAGGTGTGCATCACCCCAGTTTATGAGGTGCTGAGGGATTGAACCTTGGGCCTTGTGCATGCTAAGGGGGTGTATCTACTGCCCTGTCCCGGCTCTTATTAGAGACCTGGTCTCCACAGAGAACACGTGCCAAGATTACATGGATTTCATGTCTTTGAAATTTCATTTCATGTCTTCATTTTCTCTATCACATCTGACTTGGTCTAAAATTCTCATTCTGTAAACCAGTGTGACAGGCCATACTCAGCAGAATAACTGAAAGAAAGAAATTAGATGCTTCATTTAAAAGGGTTACTGCATAGGAAATGTTCAGTCAGTATAAGGGATTATTACAGAAAATCTTTTTTTTTTTTGCCAGGCGGCGGTGGTGCACACCTTTAATACCAGAACTCAGGAGGCAGAGGCAGGCAGATCTCTGTGAGTTCAAGGTCAGCCTGGTCTACAAGAGATAGTTCCAGGACAGCCAATGCTACAGAGAAACCCTGTCTTGAAAGAAGAAGAAGAAGAAGAAGAAGAAGAAGAAGAAGAAGAAGAAGAAGAAGAAGAAGAAGAAGAAGAGGAGGAGGAGGAGGAGGAGGAGGAGGAGGAGGAGGAGGAGGAGGAGGAGGAGGAGGAGGAGGAGGAGGAGGAGAAAAAAATCTTTTTTTCTGTTGATGTGGGATTTCCCTCTGTATGCTGTGATTACCATTAATGAATAAAGAAACTGACTTGGCCTGTTGATAGAGCAGAACTTAGGTAGTAGGGGAAAACTAAACAGAACGCTGGAGCTGGACAGAATTTTACCTGGTAAGCCACAGCCATGTAGCGATATACAGATTACTAGAAATGGGTTAAATTCAGATGTGAGAGTTAGCCAATAAGAAGCTAGAGCTAATGGGTCAAGCAGTGATTTAATTAATACAGTATCTGTGTGGTTATTTTGGAGCTAAGCAGCCAGGAACCAACAAGAGGCCTCCTCTTGTTGTCTGTCTCTCTTTTTAAATTTTTATTTATTTATTTATTTTGAGGCAGGGTTTCTCTGTGTAGCCCAGGCTGTCCTGGCTGCTCTTGAACTCACAGATATCTGCCTGCATCAGCCTCCCAAGTGCTGGGATTAAAGGCATGCACCACCACACCTGGCAAAAAAATCTTTCCATAACTTTTTTTTTTTTTTTTTTTTTTTTTTTTTTGTGAATGTCCAAGCTTGTGGATGTGCACGCACAGGCTCAAGTGTGTAGAGGTCAGAGAGCAACTTTTGTTTGTTTGGGCTTTTTTGTTTGTTTGTTTGTTTTGGTGTCCAGACAGGGTTTCTCTGTATAACCATCCTATCTATCCTGGTACTCACTTTGTAGACCAGGCTGGCCTTGAACTCACTGAGATCTGCCTGCTTCTGCTTCCCAAGTGCTGAGATTAAAGGCGTGCGCCACCACCGCCCAGCTTGTTATTGCAATTCTTACAAAGAATGGACCCCCTGAGGTTTGGTCTCCTGTATGATATGAACTCCTGAAAGGAAGCTGC
This sequence comes from Chionomys nivalis, assembly GCF_950005125.1. NCBI lineage: Eukaryota > Metazoa > Chordata > Mammalia > Rodentia > Cricetidae > Chionomys > Chionomys nivalis. Next base: position 38,477,985 of record NC_080108.1, on the reverse strand, counting down.
GTTTGCAGACTGACTGATGGAACTCCAGTACTTAGAGATGCTGCATTGCTCGTCCCAGAGGTTAGCTGCCTTAACTGGGGCTAGTTCTAGCCCTCTGGAACAGTCACTTCTGGTCCACCTCTGTGCCAGAGCTAACGTCTTGTGACTAAGGGATAGCTTTCTCAAACCATAAAGCTCAGAAAGTGCCTCAGGCCTAGAGAAAAATGTTTGGGTGGAAGCTTCATCATATACCCAGATTCTGGAATGTTCAGGTGGAAGTTCCACTCCAAGCCCCTTCTCCCATCTCTCTCCAAACCCTGCTGCATCTCAGAGAGTCCACCAAATGATGACCTCTCCCCTAGAGATGCTTGAGATCACTCCCACAGGGGACTTAACTTAAACCGCCCTCCAGAAAACAGATGCGTGGTTTTCTGGGCTTCCTTCCCCGTCTCCTCTCTGGGGGAGCTGGAAAATCATCCAGGAGCATTTTATCCAGTAAACCTGGGCTTTTTCTAAATTGGTTTGATTTGCTTTGATTTGGATTGTTGGCATCGGCGGAGAGGCTTATCAGGATACAGAAACTTTTTCAAAAAACTACCCCCATTTCTCTGTACCTGCCTCTCTGATGAACCCACAAGTGAATTTCAAACTTGCCTTGATTTATGCTTCCGTGTTGGAACATGGAATTTAGGATAACCTTAGTCTGTGTTCCCAGACCATGGCCGCTCAAAATGATTCCAGAATAAACTATCTCATATTGCCTTTAAGCTGTGAATTTTTTTTTAAATCAATTACAGAATAAGAACAATCAAAAAGAGCCAGGCAGTGGTGGTACACACCTTTAATCCCAGCACTCGGGAGGCAGAGGCAGGTGGGTCTCTGTGAATTCATGGACAGCGTGGTCTACAGAGCGAGTTCCTGGACAGGTAGGGCAGTCGCACAGAGAAACCCTGTTTTGAAAAAGAAAAAAATTTCAAGCTATATGTGGTGATGCGTGCCTGTAATCCTAGCACAAAGATCCCAAAATAGGGTCCTGGGGACGGTTATGCCTGGTTCTATGAAGTCCCCCAAAAACCAACAAGGAAACCGAGTCCTATATGTAAAAGCAAAGAACCTTTATTTTATACAAGTTTGCAAACTCGGTCTCTCTGTATGTCCACCATATTGGAATAATCGAGAGCCCCGAGCTCAATTAGAATAAAATTTATAGTAGTAAAGGTGGGGATGAGGGGTTTCTAAGATTCAGGACCCCTGATTGGCTGACATTTGTCTAGTGGTGTCCTAGTGAGTGTGCTGGCAGGTGGTCCTATCTACAGAGGTTGGAAAGTTAACTATTTCCTTTGGATGGTCTGTTCTAGGTGATGCCTGGGGAATCTCAGTTTGTGGTCCTTCCTGTAATCAGGTATTGCTTCAGGGTAAACTGCTGAGACTCAGGCCTCCATTAAGCTTATCGATGGTGGGTCCTACACTGGCAGGTGATAATGGCTAAAAGTTAAGGACTTCCTTTGGGTGGTCTGCTCCTATTAAGCTTATCATGACTGGCTGAGTCCTACAGGGACTAACGGATTTATTACAAGATTTATTGATGCCATGGATAGACAGAGAGAGGGTCAACAGCATCGTGGGGGCTCTGCAGAGTGTTCAGGTCCTAGCAGCAGTGACAGACATTATGGCAGGGTCTCTGAAGAGAATCAGAGATCCTGAGGCAGATGCAGGAACCTCCTCTAGTCCTTGCTGAGAAAGAGGAGGTCCCTTGTTTGGCTTTGTGATGCCCGGGCAGGAAGGGGGCCGGATGAGTGTGATCCTCCATCCTCAACTCACTTTCCAGGTGAGAAATCCCATCTTCAGATCCCAGTAGGTGCCTGTCAATAACTCAGACAGGAGGACCAAGTAAAGCGGTGGCTAGATCCTAACACTGTGTTCTTATATTGGGAGGTGGAGGCAGAAGGGTAAGGAGTTCAAGGACATAGCAAGACCCTGTCTCAAAAAGATGTAAAAATAAAATAAAAACAATTCCAAAGAGCTCAAATCCGTGGTTTTCTCTACAAACAGTGGAGAGGCCCCATTCTTCTGAGGGCCCTGCTCCTTGAGATGATTCCCCCAAGTCTTTATTATGTCAATTACCAGCCCATAGAGACCCAAATCCTCCTCCCTGCTGTTTTCTAAATCCGACCCCGATTTCTGCATCACAGACCTCCAAAGAGCTAGTGAAACAAAGACTCAACTCCCCCTGAAGGAATGAGAAAGGAATTGAAGAGGAAACGAAGGCTTGGCCTGGAAGCTGGGAGCTATGACTGGATGGAAAAGGTTCAGGTTTGTCTTCTGCCTCCTCCAGGGCTGGAAGCCAAGGAGTCAGGCGCCAAGGGCCAAGAGGAAGCCGGCTCCTCTACTCCTCTTCGGCCTTGTTTTCCTGTTTCACCCCCACCCCTTTGAGGAGCTGATTTGCCAACTAGGGTGCAAATTAGCTTGGCTTGACTCTCTCTCTCTCTCTCTCTCTCTCTCTCTCTCTCTCTCTCTCTCTCTCCTCCCTCCCCTGCTGATCTCTTTCTCTCTCTGGAGTCTTTAATTGCACACGGATAAGCAGCCTGCTGAGAATCTGGCACACTCTACAGCCCAGGGGCCTTTTGATGGAATGGAGGTGGCCCAAGAATTGCGGTCCGTCTCCTGCCGTCCTCATTTCCACGTCCAGGGAGCAAAGTCTAGAGCTAACTAACAAAGTGGAATTTTAACTTTCACCCATTGCCCTGAAAAAGTCTAAACACTGGAGCCTACCTTAGCCTACCAAGAGAAATTAGTTGGGCCAACTCCATAAAAAAAAAAAAAAAAAAAAAAAAAAGGCAGTTCCTAATCTTTCCCATTTCAAACCTTCCTCAAACAACTCTGAGGTCTTCAGGGCAACCCCTAGTTGAATCGCCTCCTTAAACACTGGTCCATGTGTTGATAGGGTGTGTGGACCTGAGCCTGAGGCCACAGCCAAGCTTGGGATCTACAAGGTAGCCCTACAAATGTGCAAGTGCTTGATACAGGCAGGATGGCAAGAAGCTGTGAGCTCTGGTTGCCATGGAGATGCTGGCACAGCTTGGACCCGTCTACAATTAAGAAGCAGCTTCTTCTTTTTTTTTTTTTTTTTTTTTTTTTTTTTTTTAAAGGGGAGGAGGAACTTGGTGCTTGAGAGTCAGCTCAGTTTAAGGGACCTGGAGAGGTAGTCTCTATGCCTGCAGCCTTAACAGCTGGGGTGTGGCCTCCTGCGGAGCAAATCCTCAAGGCCCAATTGCCACCCCCACCGCCAAGCAAGGGCTGCTACACGAGACCTGGTACAGTGGAAAAACCCAGAAGCCAGAGACCAGCAGCAGAGCCACACCCCAAGGCCAGGGAGAAAAGCCTGGGCGCGCAGATTCACAAGGGAAAGCCCAAGCCTGGATCTGAGAGTCTGGCGTCTGAATCACCACCGCAGACAAGCGTACCTCACTTCCCTTCTCTGGGTCCCCTGTATTAATAATGTCCTCTCTGGGGGCTAAGGGAAGCAGAGTCACTAAGTACAGACATATCCAGGCTATGAAGACCTCTGAAGCGCCTGTCTCACGACTACAACTGGGGCAAGAAGGACCTTCGGATATGCTTGGATTTCACCTTAGGCTGCAAGCATTTGCACCAAAGACAGGGCTTGGCCCTGCACGCACGCGGGTCGTGCAAGATTCAGGAGGTGCCAGGAAAGGGAAGCTGACTAGATGACCTCAAAGTACCCTTGTGGTCTGGTGAGCTGCCTGTACCTTCCTGCCACCACCCTGGGTGATTCTGCTGGGCAGGACTGATCACCTTTGCCACTGGTTATCTAGAGAGCAAAGGGCAACTGTTTCCCTACTATCGTCCAGGGCTGCTAGGCAGGAGAGTCCAGGCAGTGGCCAAGGAAAGCTAGTAGAGAAATTTGAAATGCATGTGGTGCGTGATCTGAAGCCGTTAAATACTCTGTGCTTTGGTAATATTATCAGCACAACGTCCGCATTCCTATTCTGGTTTTGGAAGGTCTCCCGATTAGGGTCAAAAGTCTTTGACAGTGGATGGGGTGGGGGTGGGGGACTATGGATGTGTCGCAGGTGATCGAGTGCCTTCACACATACACCAAGACCAGTGATTCATTGATAGTGCTACATAAACCGGGCCTGGGGGTGCACACCTGCAATCCTAGCACTTATCACGTGGAAGCAGCAGAATCAGAAATTCAAGGTCATTCATGGTTACATAACAGAGTTCAAGGTCAGACTGGGATAAATGAGACCCTGTTTCGGTACAAAACATAAATAAATAAATAAATAAATAAATAAATAAATAAATAAATAAATAAGAAGGCATGGCGAAACTATCATGAGCCGCACACAAATAAAGGACACAGTGAACCTTATAAGGTTACAAACAGCCGGGCGGTGGTGGCGCACACCTTTAATCCCAGCACTTGGGAGTCAGAGGCAGGCGGATCTCTGTGAGTTCGAGGCCAGCCTGGTCTACAAAGGGAGTTCCAGGACAGGCTCCAAAGCTACAGAGAAACCCTGTCTCAAAAAAAAAAAAAAAAAAAGGTTACAAACAGAGCCTTCTCCTGTCAGCCCCGCCACAGCCAGAGGTCTCTGCTGTAGGCACTGGCGAGCTTGCCCCTTTAGGCCTTGAGCAGACCCACAGACCCGCCCCCCCCAGAAAAGGTTAGACTGCCTTCTAGGGCAGGAGACCTCTGAGCATGCTCAAAAAACAGGGCAGAGAGCTTTGCCTAGCTTCATGTCCAGTTAGAACCTGCTTTAGGAGACGTGACCACACAAGTGTTGTGTAAACAGTTTAAAGGAAAAGCAGCCAGCAGCCTCACAGCTCAGTCCTTGTCCCTTCCCCTTTCAGCCCCAGGAAATGACAAATAGACCTCTACGACTGTATTTCATACTTTTAATTGGATTGGATACACCCGGTATTTCTCAATAGTTTACCCTTGTTTCTTTGAGTCAAGACTTCGAATATACTTCTCTATTCTGTAGAAGAAGGTTAAAACAATCTGTACAGAGTTCAAAGAATGATAGGTTCTTATCAGAAATCTCTCCCCACCCCCACCCCATAGCCCAGCTGGCCTCAAATTCACTGCAAAGCTCAGATTGCCTTTGAACTCCTGGTCCTCTTGTCTCTGTCTCCCAAATGCTGGGCTGTGGATATGCACCACCATGCCTGCTCTGAACACAGGCCTCGAGACACCCGCCCCCACCCTGCCTGCTGGGGGGGGGACTTGAGACACCCGCCCCGCCCCCACCCTGCCAGTGCCTCCTCTTCGGCAAACCGAGCACTTCACTCATCTTTGTTAAGCCATGTCACCCAAAGTAGCAGAAGGAAAGGACTGTCACAGGGTTCAGGATCCTCCTTGCCATCTTTTGCTATGGGACCCCACACTGGGGACTAGTGGGGTTTGGGACTCCCTCTGCAGCACTGACCTCAATTTGAAAGTCACTTCCTGTGACAATCTTTATCTGGGGCCTGCCAACGGGACACCCCTGTTCTCCCAGGAAGAGTGGAGAGCAAAGGACACCGTTGTCTCTTCTCCCCAGGGTAAGACCTGGTTGGAGGGGCATGGAGTCCCTAAGATGGAGTCTCTTAGGGAACCTCAGAGAGATTAATGAAAAGTCCAGTCCAACAGGAAACAGAGGCACCATTTAGAGTGCCTAGAAGAGCAGAGGGGGAGGAGAAGGCGTTGGGATCCTAGGAGCTATCATCCAGACCCCAGGAGGTGGCACCAAGAAAGCCTGAGAAGCTGGGGCGGAGTCTTCAGATTTCACACCCCTCATCTGGGGGGTGAATGGGCTGGGGACTGCGGGAGGGGGTGTGTGACACAAAGCAGTTTCTCAGGTGTCAGAGAGAGAGAGAGAGAGAGAGAGAGAGAGAGAGAGAGAGAGAGAGGAACCTCTACTTTGGCACGCACACAGCACTCCCCAACAGGTCAAGGACACAGGCACATGAGGTCCTCTGCGTCTTGGGCCCTGCATCTCAGGAGAGCCATCGGCCTTGCCGTCACGGACAAGGTGAAAACAGGCAGACTGGCAGTGAGTGTTCAGAGGGGCTGTGGGGTGTGGAGGGTCCTGGATAGATGTGGCTACAGGCCTCTTCCGTGTCCTCACGTGTCCTGTGCATGTGTGCTGTGTATGGTCACCAAACAAGGCACCCTCTTTCCGACGGCCTTTCAGACACCTCGCTTTCACCTGTCTTTCCCATTCTCTAGAAACTTCAGTGACTTCTGACTGCCAAAACCCGAATCAGCGTCCTAGCCTGACACCGGAGGCTAAAGACGTCCCGACATGCCGTGTAGCTTGTGGTCTCAGCATTGCTTCATCCCTTTTTCTCCACTTTCTCAACGCTTAATCCACATAGTTGAAATCCTTTTCTCACCCAGCTCTGAAGCTGCCTCTTGCAGAAAGCCTTCCCTGATTTTATCGTTCAGATGACCTCAGCTGGTGCTTTCTCCTCTGGTACTGTGATACTATTTTGCTTTGCTTACCTTTGTTTGCTTGTTTTATAGACCAAGTCTCCTACAGCCCAGGCCGGCCTTGAACTCACTGTGTAGCCAAGGCTAGCCTTGAATTTCTGATCCTTCTCCTTCTACCTCCCAAGTGCTGGGATCACAGGTGTGTAAACCACCAAGACTGGCTTCCATCTTGGATTTTTACTACTGATGTTGTCAGTCCCTCTATCTCGGTCTTAGAAGGCAGAGCTTGCTATGCTGTACAGGTTGGTCTCAAACTCCTGAGCCTAAACTATCTTCCCAGTTTCTTCTATTCTTCATAAGTAACTGGGAACTATGAGTATGTGCCACAGCTAACTGTCTTGCTCATTTTGTATCCCTGGCACTTAATATGGCCCCGTTACATAGCAGGCCTTTAATGCAAAATAAAAATTAAAGTTAAACAGAAACTGTCTGTGCCAGGGCTATGGAGATGAGAGGGAAATCTCCTTTTCACTAGTTCACAGAGTGTGGTGACAGAGAGAGATGCCCAAACACAAGAGTCAATTTTTTTTAATTTATTTATTATGTATACAATATTCTGTCTGTGTGTATGCCTGCGGGCCAGAAGAGGGCACCAGACCTCATTACAGATGGTTGTGAGCCACCATGTGGTTGCCGGGAATTGAACTCAGTGGGCACCATCCTTTGGCTAAGCCTACCTTAGGAAAAACCTCACAGTACATGCTGGGTACCAGCCATTCTTTTTTTTTTTTTTTTTGGTTTTTCGAGACAGGGTTTCTCTGTAGCTTTGGTGCCTGTCCTGGAACTAGCTCTTGTAGACCAGGCTGGCCTCGAACTCACAGAGACCCGCCTGCCTCTGCCTCCCGAGTGCTGGGATTAAAGGCGTGCGCCACCACCGCCCGGGGGTACCAGCCATTCTTGGAGCCCAGACAGTACCTGAGTCAAAGGATTTCTTTGTAGATTTTTCCTTTAAAGAGACTGTACCCAAAGAAGAGCTGGCGGGGCCCAGGCGGGTGCTCTGCTCTGTGATAGGTTTCCCGAATTATTTTATGAGTTCAGTGTGGGCGTAGAAGGTCTACAGTATAGACCATATCGGTCACATTTCTCCAGGCAAGCAGAAGCGACAGCAGAGTGCACAGATTCATTGTGAGGGCTTGGTCACTTGATTGTGGGGGCTGAGAGGTTCCACCATCTGCCACCTCTAAGCTGGAGACTCGGGAAAGCTGGTGACGGAAGGTCCTGTCCAATCCGAAAATCAGAACCAAGATAGCATCAGCCCAGGGAGAGTCACTGCTGAAGCAGGCAGATAGGCAGAGACACCCAGGGCCACCTATGAGGCTCCTGCACCTAAGACTGGCTTGAGCCCCCTGGGTAGTTTCTTGTCCTATGCAGGGTTTTGTGAGCATAAGGCCTTGGAGAGAGAAAGACAGGTTTCGAGTCAGTGAGCGCCAGGTTAAAGTCTTGGCTGAAATCGTTTAGAAACTGCACAGGCTTGGAAAAGTCAGTACTCTCTCCGAGTCCTGGTTTTCTCATCTGGAAAATGGGAATGATCTTGTCTACCTCCAAGAGTCAGTGAAGGCAAACAAGGAGACACCCACCTTTGGCCCCTGCAAGTACCATTCTTGTTCATCCTGGAGTCAGAAAGCGGCTGATGTGCTGGAGGAGGGAGGCTGTGCTTGGAGTGGCTGTTGTTGTGTGTCCTGATGTAGGGGACTGGAACCTGCCTGAGGTACCTTCACAGGTCCTTTCTTCAAGGCTCTCAGCCCCAATCCACTCTTGCCTTTCCGCCAGTCTCCTCCTTCCAACTGGGACATATTTAACAAGCTGACAGGTCCCATCCTTGACTGAATAAGGACATTGTCCCACAGGCCTAGACACCTGAGTTATTGTTGAAAGCTGCCCTGTCCCTAGTTACCTCAGGACAACCTGTGCCCCACCCCTCATCTGTGTTTGTGGTCTCTGGGCATCCAACAGTATCATCTAGGATCAAGTAAACAGATGGCCTGGTTTTCTGGAAGCGGGGTGAATTTTCCCTTCGCAGCCCAGAACCCCACAACTATGGGTCTTTCTGGAAGCTGGCCCTGAGATGCTGATGAACAGTGCAGAGAGGAAGTAGAACCATCTGTGTCTCAGAAAGGGAGCAGAACCCTACCCCCTTAACTGCAATGGGGTCCCTGAAGGGTGTACAGGCCAAGGTGTGTGTGTGTGTGTGTGTGTGTGTGTGTGTGAAGATAGGCTCTCCACTCTGTGGGTATACGGGTGGCTATAAGAAAAACAAGCATCCCTCCCCAGAATCCTCCTGGGGACAGACGTGTGTGTCCATGTGTTTTCCACGTAAAGCAATTTCCTAGCACATGAACCTGGGCTGGGCATCCTCAGCTTACGCTCCGCTTAGAGCATTGTACTGCACAGGTTAACAGCTTAATCTTGTAAGAGGTCCTCTCCTGAGATCATAGTCACAAGATGGTGACCTGTGCTTCTTCTGCCCAGCCACTTTAAACTGGGGTGTTGCCAACAGCCCCCCCCCCCGCCCCCCGCAGCCTCACCAATGGCTTGGCTGGCTCTTTAAACTCATAGACATACCTTTATTGTTTATTTTTAAAGTTGAATTTCATTTCTCTTGTTCTGACTTTTTTTTTAATATTTATTTATTTATTATGTATACAATATTCTGTCTGTGTGTCTGCAGCCAGAAGAGGGCATCAGATCTCATTTCAGATGGTTGTGAGCCACCATGTGGTTGCTGGGAATTGAACTCAGGACCTTTGGAAGAGCAAGCAGTGCTCTTAACCTCTGAGCCATCTCCCCAGCCCCTTGTTCTGACTTTTTTTTTTTTTTTTTTTTCTGAGACAGGGTTTCTCTGTAGCTTTGGAGCCTGTCCTGGAACTCCCTTTGTAGACCAGGCTGGCCTCGAACTCACAGAGATCCGCCTGCCTCTGCCTCCCAAGTGCTGGGATTAAAGACGTGCGCCACCACCGCCTGGCTTGTTCTGACTTTTTAAAAAAATAATTTAAATTATTGTATACAGGGAAGGGATGCTTTGTGAAGGCCAGAAAAAGATGTTGGATCCCCTGGATCTGGAGTTACAAGCTTTTGTGGTCTTCATGGCAGAGTCATCTCTCCAGGTCCAATTGTTGTGACTTTTAAAAGTTTATTTCTATTGTGCTCTGCTGAAGATCAAACCCAGGCCTTTGTGTGTGCAAGGCAAGTGTCCTGGCCCTGGCCACACTCCTAGACTGCTCGGCTTATTATAAAAGATATCACAACGGAGGACAGCACTAGATGTAAGACAGGTAGAGGGCAGGTAGGGTCTTCTGAGCGCCATACTCTCTGGGAATTAGTGCCCGCTGCAGCTCCAGCGCCCCGAAACCAGAAACCCTTCAAATACTGCTCAAGATTTTAATAGCCCTTCATCTTCAGTGAACACCTTCCTTCCTGGGAGGTTGGTGAGCTGGGCTGAAAGCCAGAATTCACGAGGTCCTTCCTATCACTAAGGACATTTGCAAATTATATTTTACATCCTGTCCCAGTGGTGGACTACCTGAAGATTCACACACGATGAAGGAATGGCTGGGCGAGGAATAGGAACCTGTAATAAGTAAAGGCCTATAGAAAAAAGTTTAAAGACAGAGGGGGTTTGAAAATTGGGTGCAGATGCTGTTTGGTCAGGCTGAAACACAAATGGGGTGTGGTACAGACCCGAGTCACTCGGGAAAGGCCCGATGGAGTGATGGTAGGTGATTCCCTTCAGTGTTTACTGAGAGCCTGCTGCTTGGCAGAAAGGGCTGGGAACAGCAATGGACAAAGTGACCAGGGTTTCCCTGAGTCCCAAAGTTTTACGATAAAGGAAGCGGGGATCGATGCATTTCGGGATCCTGGTTCCGAGGCTGCGGACCATGTGAGTTTGGCAGTTCCTGGACTTGTCGCGGCACACGTGGGGCCGTGGGGCTGCGCGCGCTGCCTTAGTCTCAGCGGGGCCCCGCCCAGCTGGACGCCCGTCCCCGGCCTAGCGTACACGTGGGTTCCCGCACGTCCGCTGGGCTCCCACCCTGACGTCACCCCGAACTTCCATATAAGGCCCCGCCCGCGCGCGGCTCGGCGTGCTGGAGCCTCTGTCGCCGAACCCAGATCACGCTGCTGTGCGCCCGAAGCTGCTCATCGTGCACTAGCGGTATGGTTGAGCCCCACGCTGCCCGCACGGGAGCTCCCTACTCGGGGTGGAGGTACAGGGTCCACAGGCCTGGGCAGTGGTCCGCACGCGTGGGCTACCGCGCTCTAGGGAACGGAGCAGGCGACCGCACCCTGCCTGGGGCGGCGAGCCTGGTGGCTGGGGAACGCCTAGAGGGTAACTGGCCTGAAGGGTGGGAAGGACCCAACAGGTTTAAGAGCCTTGCATAGCTTGAGGTACGGTTGCTCTAGCCCATAGGGACCGAAAAAGCCTCAGCGCGTCCGGGTGGGTACTTGTGAGAAGTCGTGAGGGTTGCATTTCCCTTTGCGTGGGCTTGGCGCAGTGGGTACTTTCTGCAAATTGTAGGGCGCTTTGGGGCCAAATGTAATATATTACGAGGTTCCTGGTGAGTCTAGGGATCGCGCTAAGCTGTGTATGGAGATAGAGCAGGAAGAGTCACAGCCCTCTGCACCCCAGACAGAAGGAGGAAACCTGTAGCTGAGAGGCGCGGCACCCAATAGGGTCACAGGTGGAAGTAGACGCACCCTACCCAAATGAAGGCCGGAACTGAGGTTTTGGTGAGGCCGGTTCTCTGCAGGAAGAGCTCCCCCTCCCTGCTCTTAGCCTGCAGAAACCCTTTAAGAATGTCTAGAAATAGCAGCGGTTGTAAGGAGACCGGATTCCAGCTTTGGTGGCCCTGGGCTGCCTGCCCAGAGATCTTGACCGGTCCTTTTGTGTTTTGGAACGATTTCAAAGATGGGTGTAGGGCTTGCTGGGGGAAATGTGCCCCTCGTGGTTCTGGGGGCTTCAGGCATTAGATCTTCCGTAACTGTAAATTTCTCCTAGCGGCCTCATGCTGGGTAACGAGGCTCCGCCTTGGCGGGTGGGTGGTTAAAAGCACCTGGTTCCTGGTATTGGCATTTGAAATCTGACCCTGGCGGCAAGCCCTCCTCGGGATGCTTACATGTGCTTTGGGCTTTAATAAGGTCCTAAGTTTGATCCCGAACTGCCTGCTTGGCAGTCTCATCCATGGCCAGCAGCCACCAGACCTATCTTACTACCCTGTTCCGGAATTGCGCACGCGCACCGGCTTGTCCGGCCTGTCAGTCCTACGGATCCGGGCTGATCGTAAAACTTGTGGCTTCCTGGGGTGGGCCCCCTCCCGTGCAAGCCTGCGCATGCGCAGGGCTCAGCACGTTGCTTTGCCTTAGGGTCGCTTCTTGTGGCCGTTATTGGCGCCCTCTGCTCTTGATTTTTGGTACTTCCTGGAGCAACTTGACACCCTACTTACTGTAGGATTCTGGGTTCTCAGAGAAAAGTGAGAGGGCAGTTCTGATCTTGTTCGAGGAGAGGCTATCCTCTTTTGTGGTTAATCAAAATGAGTAAGTCCTCAGGAGGCTACACTTACGCGGAGACCTCGGTATTACTTTTCCATTTCAAGGTGAGGACCTGCTGCACGGCCACTTTTTTCACTTCTGCGCTTTTTAGTCACGTGTTGTCGTTTAATAGAAAGTAGTCCAAAGGATGCAAAGTAAGGCTGCGACTTGGTGATTATACCTTGGAGAGGCCTCAGTGACACGAAATGCTTCCACCTTAGGTCCCAAAAGCTTCCAAGTCAGACAAGATGGCAACCCTCAAGGACCAGCTGATTGTGAATCTCCTTAAGGAAGAACAGGCCCCCCAGAACAAGATTACGGTTGTTGGGGTTGGTGCTGTGGGCATGGCTTGTGCCATCAGTATCCTAATGAAGGTAAGTGGGGGTTCTTCATGCCACAAGCCCATGCATGGGGGGAAGCACCTCTCCATTATGACATCACGTATAAAACTTGAGGTTCAGGCACTCATTCAAAGGAGCCTGCCTGTGAAACATTTTGCAACATAGTGATACACACCCGAGGTTTTTTCTCTACCTGAAGACACGGTTTGACTGTACATGGCTCCCAAGTGATGCTATTAAAAGTGCATTGCTGCACCTGGCTTTGCATGTTTCATTAGTTCTGGGTCTCTCCCCGCCCCCGTCTTATAGTCTCGCCCGCGCTAGGCAACAGCGTGGTACTGGACAGTAGTGACTAGCTGCCCCCCACAGAAAGTTCCTCCAGTAGGGAGGCTGCAGGAGAACCGCTAGAGTCTCTGCATGGCGCCATCTGGGAAGCAGTGAGTTGAATGGCCTGCCTCTACTTCCACTGTATCCTGACAGACTCCTATGCCTGGAATACAGAAGATTGCATGTCCTGAAAACCCTCAATAATTCCCCATTTACCTAAAACTTCTGTCTTTTAGGACTTGGCGGATGAGCTTGCCCTTGTTGATGTCATGGAAGACAAGCTAAAGGGAGAGATGATGGATCTCCAGCATGGCAGCCTTTTCCTTAGAACACCGAAAATTGTCTCTGGCAAAGGTTGGTTGGGACCACCTTCCTTTAGTCCATATTAGACTTTTAAGTTTCAAGTTCTTTCTTAGGTCTGAAATCCCACCTTTCCAATTCTGTCTTTCGTTCAAGGCAGGAGGGCAGGCCTTGGGGGACAGGTGCACTAGCTCTCAATCCTTGTCAAGGCTTCAATTAAGGACACCTAATTTGTACATATGTGGAAATCCTCTGAATTAATAGGTAGCAAGTTCTGAAGCTACATTGTTGCAAGTGTGTGTTGCTAGGATGGAGACCAGAGCAAGTGCTCCAGCTGCTGAGTGGTAGCCCCACCCATCCTTACTGCACGCGATTAAATGTTCTTCTGGCCTGCATGTATCACATGCTAGCTAACACAGACTCAGAACTTCACCTTAGAGGCCCGTGCAGCTGAAGTTCTTTACGTGACCTTTTTACACTTAGCTGTCACCAGCCAGGAACCCAGGGTTGAAAGTCTTTGACCTCTTACCTAATAGGCAACTCTCTGGGTCAGCCGCCCTGTGCCACAGGGCCTGCAGGAGCAAATGAGAACAGAGAGGAAAGCGGGGTAGAGAAGATGGCTGGACTCTCAGCGCAATAGCGACTGGCTGAAAAGAGATGTGCATGTCTTTAAGACCAGGCAGAGGAATGTAGTGCATGCCTCAAGAGGAGCAGGGGAGAAAGGAATATAGACATAAGGAGTTGACAGGATGAGATAACCTGAATTCCTTCCCATTATGATAAAATGTGGCTAAACGTGTAGTGTGAGAAATGCATCAGTATTACCTTTCCAGTCTTTAAGAGGCCACACTTAGAAACAGCACATCCAAGCAGAAGATCTGAACAACATCAACAGGTCTCCATCTGCTGCGTACAAAGGTTTACGGAACAAGTTTTTGCTGGGTAGGTCAAAGTTCCCTAAAGGGATCTCCATCTCTGGTCTTTTCTCTAGACTATAGCGTGACTGCAAACTCCAAGCTGGTTATCATCACAGCGGGGGCCCGTCAGCAAGAGGGAGAGAGTCGGCTCAATCTGGTCCAGCGCAACGTGAACATCTTCAAGTTCATCATTCCCAACGTGGTGAAATACAGTCCAAACTGCAAGCTGCTTATTGTCTCCAACCCAGGTGAGGCAGCTGCGTAAGCAGACGCTTAGAACGTCTTCAAGTTCATGGCGACAAGTGTGCATGCGTTCATTAATTTATAGAGTAGTTCATCTAAAACATTAAATGCCTCTGAATGTAGCTGCAAAGTTTCTCACCCATGATCTTGGAGAAGTAACTGAGTAATACTATCTTAATTGGTGCAGTGTTTTAAATAATGCTTTGAATGATTGGACATGAATTATATAGTAAAGATGCTAACAAATACTGATCCGTCTTTAGCAGTGTCAAAATCATGTCCTGTAGTCTTTTGTTATCTAAATTCTTTTTTTTTTTTTTTTGTAGTGGATATCTTGACCTACGTGGCCTGGAAGATAAGTGGCTTTCCCAAAAACCGAGTCATTGGGAGTGGTTGCAATCTGGACTCAGCTCGGTTCCGTTACCTGATGGGAGAAAGGCTGGGTGTTCACCCGCTGAGCTGTCATGGATGGGTCCTGGGGGAGCATGGAGACTCCAGTGGTAAGCCTCTGATACCAGTTCATTTTCTCATTTTGAAAACAGAAAGCTAGTATAAACATGTAAGCATTTCTTTATCATTTCTTATTACTGAATAAGAGTCTTGAACTTGGGCTGGGGAGATGCCATAGACATTAAGAGCACTGACTGCTCTTCCTGAGTTCAATTCCCAGAACCCACATGGCAGCTCCCAAACATCTGTGATGAGATCTGATGCCCTCTTCTGGTGTGTAGGCAAACATGCAGATTTTAATATTTTGAGGCAGGGTCTTCTTCTGTAGCCCAGGCTAGCTTGGAACTCAACAGTCCAGCCTTTGTCTGTTGACTGGAAATTTCTGGCATGAGCCTCCATGGCCGGGCCTGTCCATTCATCTTTTTTTTTTTTCTCATTTTTTTATTCTTTTTTAATTAAAATTTCCAACTGCTCCCCGTTTCCCATTTCCCTCCCCCTTTTTTTTGGTTTTCGAGACAGGGTTTCTCTGTAGCGTAGGAGCCTGTCCTGGAACTAGCTCTTGTAGACCAGGCTGGCCTCGAACTCACAAAGATCCGCCTGCCTCTGCCTCCCGAGTGCTGGGATTAAAGGCGTGCGCCACCACCGCCCGGCCTGTCCATTCATCTTGATGCTGGCGATTGAACCCAGGATCCTCACGTGTACTAAGCACACACTCTGCTAAGCTAGGCCCTCAGCCCCTGGACATGTTAACCACAGTTCTTCAGATAACTTCAGTTATTTACTTCATTCAGCAGTTTAAACTTGACTTGAATCACCTGCCCCTGACAAGATCAGCTAGGTCCGGTGTGGGGAAACCCTGTTAGGTTGCAGTTGAGCTGGTTGTGTTTATGTGGTCCTCAGATTCTCACTGATGGTAAGTGCATAGCCCGCACGTTTCAGTAGGTTAGGAAAGTAGGTTAGAATATACAGTTCTTAGCCAGGTGCTGGTGGCACACGCCTTTAATCCCAGCACTCGGGAGGCAGAGGCAGGTGGATCTCTGAGTTCGAGGCCAGCCTGGTCTACAAGAGCTAGTTCCAGGACAGGCTCCTACGCTACAGAGAAACCCTGTCTCAACAAACCAACAAAAAAACAATACAGTTCTTTTATGCGCTCTAAAAGTCAAGGCTTTGGTAATCTTGACCATCTTTGAAAGGATAAGGTGGCTCAGGGTGGGGGGGGTGCATAGTTACTGTTCCATGATGTAATGTGGAAACAGTAGTGTAAGCTGCTGGTTTCTTGCAGTGCCTGTGTGGAGCGGCGTGAATGTCGCTGGGGTCTCCCTGAAGAATCTGAACCCAGAACTGGGCTCCGATGCAGACAAGGAGCAGTGGAAGGAGGTTCACAAGCAGGTGGTTGACAGGTAAGAGACTGAAAGTGTCTGTCTGGAAGGTTACAATTTTTAAAAGCATTTCATTTGAGTGCTTTTTTATCATATAAACAAAAAGACTAAAATAACTAAAATAAAAGCAGCACCAAATAACAGGTAGGAGGCGCTGACACTGGTTTCTTGACATTTGCGATCCTCCCATTCCCTTGAGGGAATGTAAGGTGTTCCATCTCCATGGAACCGAGTTCAGCACTTTTACAGCTCAAAACCGGATTTGCCACGCACAGAAAGGCCTTTGAAAGCAAGTTCAGATAAGTTAGTTCTACCCTCGACGATACATTAATTCACTCACAAAGATCTTTAGAGCTCTTTACAAGATGTACTTATGGGTGTTCTGCCTGCCCGCGTCTGTACCGCATGAATGCAGTATCCTTGTAGCCCAGAAGACGGCACAGGATTCCTTGGAACCAGAGTTACAGACAAACCTAGGTCCTGAAGGGCTGCCAGTCCTCTTAACAGCCGTGCTACCTCTGCAGCCCCCAGAGATAGGGTGTTTGTAACAAAAATTGTCTTATTTATGCTAATAGAAGCACAGTCAACTTCTTTATATGGATAGTATGGGTATAAGTATGCTTTAGATTCTTTCAGTTTGGTTTTTTTTTGGTTTTTTTTTTTTTTTTTTGGTTTTTCAAACAAGGTTTCTCTGTAGCTTTGGTGCCTGTCCTGGAACTAGCTCTTGTAGACCAAGCTGGCCTCGAACTCACAGAGATCCGCCTGCCTCTGCCTCCCAAGTGCTGGGATTCAAGGCATGCGCCACTGCTCAGCCCTGACTTGGATTCTTAAGTCAATATTAGAAACACTGTACGTGAGCTTTGCTTCTCAGTCTGTCTCACTTGAGACAACCTGGCTTCGACTGTGCTTGCTTCATGGATTTTGTGTTAATGTGTGACTCTCTGTTGCTTTGATAAGTACCAGGACCAAACCAATTTCCAAAAGAAAGTTTGAGCTGATTGTTCCCAAGGGTTAGAGTTCGAAGTGGCAGAGCAGAGGTACAGGGAGAAGGCCGCAGCTGTCTCAGCAGTAGCTGAGAACTCATCTCTACACAGAGAGGAAGCTGAGAGCAAAGTGGGGCTTGTCTTTTAAAACCTCAGAGCCCACCCCCAGTGACACGCTTCCTCCAGCAAGACCACACCTCCTAATCCTTCCCCACATAGCTATCAGCTGGGGAGCAACTGTTTGCATGCCCTATCCTTCGGGAGGACACCTCATTCAACACACCACACTTTTTCTCCGAGCTGCTGTGACCAGAGACTCATGCGTCCTAGGAACACATTCTGTCACGGGATACTTTTCCGGTCCAATTACTATCTCACTTTTGTTTTTCTGCCATCAGTCCTAGTCTTAGCCTCTGAACCATCTCACCTGCTCCTCCATATTTCATTTCTGAGAATCACTGGTTTTGTTGTTGTTTTGACAATGTAATATTCCTTCTATCAATGACTAGGTCAATTGTGGGGATGTCGAAGGTTTTGCCTTACTTTTGCCCTTACTGGCAGAGGTCCTGCTTAACTATATAACATGTCTTGGTAGTATTATTTATTATAAAATGTGTCTGGTAAAGCCTTTGTTTTCCTTGTCCTTCCCTACCCTTTCCCTTTTCCCATCCTTCGTATTCCACAGCGCCTATGAGGTGATCAAACTGAAGGGTTATACGTCCTGGGCCATTGGCCTCTCTGTGGCCGACTTGGCAGAGAGCATAATGAAGAATCTGAGGCGGGTGCATCCCATTTCCACCATGATTAAGGTAATGGATCTGCAGAGACATACTGTATTTTACAGATTTGTTTCTTGGCCTTGCAAAGTCTTGAGCAGACTAGTGGAAGCCCCCAGTCACTGACTGAACTGAAGTAAATTCATCCATTCATGGTTTTCTTTTGGAAAGAAATAGCTGACCTGTGGAATTAATGTCCCATCAGTGCTGAAGGTATCTAAGTTACACTGAGTTAGATGGAGACCCTGCTCAGTTACCAGTCTTACTGGCAAGTGTGATTTATTGTGTACCTTAGTAAGACTTGGATTTTAGTTTGCTTTGCTTTTCTGAGGCAAGGGTCTTAGCTAATGTCTACTGGCCTGGCCTTGAACTTGTTATGTAGCTGAGGATAACCTTGAACTCTGACCTCTAGCTCTCACGTACTGGGATGACAGGCATTTGCCAAGCGTAGCTGTTGCTGTCTTGATGACTTTCTATTGCACTGCTCATTATCACATCATAGCTGGGCATCTCTGGAATAGAATAGATCAGCACTTGGTTTTTTTTTTTTTTTTTAAGAAAAAAAACTTAATAATTGTGGAAGGTCTAAACCCCAGGAAACCTGAGGATGTGTAGACAAATTAATCTCTTGTCGTTTTGTGTCCAGGGTCTCTATGGAATCAAGGATGATGTCTTCCTCAGTGTCCCCTGTGTCCTGGGACAAAATGGAATCTCAGATGTTGTGAAGGTGACTCTGACTTCTGAAGAGGAGGCCCGCTTGAAGAAGAGTGCAGACACGCTCTGGGGGATCCAGAAAGAGCTGCAGTTCTAAAAGTCCCCAGATGTCCTAGCGCTTCACCGTCCAGGCTGCAGCAGGGTTTCTATGGAGACCGCACACTGTCTCCTCATCTAAGCTGTGGTTAGGGCGGTTGTGTTCCCACAGCTCTACCCTGATGCTGAGTGGTACTTGTGTAGTGGAACCTGGTTGGTGTGACACTGCCAACTGTGTGCAGGCTTCAGTTACCCTGTGAACCTGCTGTGTCTGTGCTGTGCACCCTCACCAGACATGCCTAGGCCAATGGTTTCCCAGTTAGTCGTGACCTGGCTCCAGTGTGTAAATCCATTATGCATATCTTGTGCATAACTGTTCTAAAGGATATTATTTTGTGTATTATGTATCTGTAGTGTACATTGAAATATTGTGTAAAGTGAAGATCTGCATATGGATGATGCAGCCAACTACCCAGTGTCATGCCAGTGCAAACACCAAATAAACCTTGAACAGTGATTGATCACTCCTCATTTTATTTAAGACACAGTTGAGCAGCCAGTCAAAGTGGTGCGTGCCTTTGATTGGGATCAAAGCAGAGGCAGGTGGATCTCTGCAATTCAGCCAGGTTGGTTTACGTAGTTTAGGAAAGCTTAAGTTACATAGTGAGACCATCGAGAAAAAGGTAAAGCTGGGCTGAGGAGGCACTCAGTTGGTAAAGCCTTGGATCCCTGGGACTTAAAGGCACTGGAGAAATGAAGACCTAAGGCTTGTTGGTTAGCCAGAATTGTGAATCCCAAGATACCGGGTTCAGTGACTGTCTTAGGGTTTCTCTTGCTGTGAAGAGGCACATGGCCACATCAGCTATTATAAAGGAAAGCATTGAATTGGGGCTGCCTTACAGTTCAGAGGTTTAGTCCACTATTGGCATAGCAACATGCAGGATCAACAAGCAGTAGGAAGAGAGAGACTGGGCCTGCTTTGGGCATTTGAAACCCCAAAGCCACTTTGTGACAAACTTCCTCCTACAAGTCCACAGCTAATGCCATTTCCTAAGCATTCAAATACGAGTCTGTGGAGGTGATTATTCAAGGCACCATAGTGAGGGATTATGTCTCAAAATGTTATAGTATATAGCCTTCAGTAAGACATTTTAGGGGTAACCTCCATCCTGTACAGTCATGGGCATATACACAGACATAGAACTGCTCTTATTGTCACAATGGGAAGTAAGTTCTTGATGAAGGTTTGTTTGTTTGTTTAATGTGGATGGGTGTTTTGTCTGTATGTAGGTAACTATGTTCACAGACATTCTGTACATTGCGTAGAACCTTGGAAACTGACCATAAGCAGCAGTAGCCCATACAAAGGAAGAAGACAGACACATGGTGTTGAAGAATCCTAATCTAGGTCCTGAGAGATGGCTCAGCAGGTGAAGGTGATTGCTACCTGAGGCCCTGAACCCCCAAAACCCACATAGATAAGAACTGATGGATGGGTGGGCTGGAGAAATCAGAGGTTAAGAGCACTGGCTGGGGCTGGAAAAATGGCTCAGAGGTTAAGAGTACTGACTGCTTTTCCAGAGGTCCTGAGTTCAATCCCCAGCAACCACATGGTGGCTCACAGCCATCTGTAATGAGATCTGGTGCCCTCTTCTGGCCAGCAAGCATACAGACAGACAGAACACTGTATATATAATAAATAAATACATTTAAAAAAAAAAAAAAAGCACTGGCTGTTCTTCCAGTGGTCCTGAGTTCAGTTCCCAGCATCCACATGGTGCCTATCGTTGAAACTCACGTTGTATACCAGGCTGGCCGCGAACTCAAGAGTATCTCCCTGCCTCTGCCTCCTAAGTGCTGGGGTCAAAGGTGTGCACCACCACTACTGTCCAGTTCCTTTTCTTAATTAGTAGTTGATATGGGAGGGTCCGACTCACTGGGTGGTGTTGTCACTGGGCAAGTGGTCTGGGATGGAATAAGAAACCAGGTTGAGCGAGCCTAGGGAGCAAGTCCAGGAGTGGGTTCTCCATGGCCTTTGCTTCAGTGTTCGCCTCCAGGTTTCTGCTTGAACTCCTGTGTAGTTCGCAGGATGATGGGCTGTGTGTGATGTGGAAGCCAAAGAAGGCTGTTCCTCCCCAGGTTGTTTTTGGTCATGGTGTTCATCACAGTAGAAAGGTAAGATGCCAGCCCTGAAAATTGTACTGGAGAGAAGTTTGTGCAATAACTGTTGTCATTTCCGCCGCCTGCGTGTTTCCGTTAGGGTTTGCTTCTTGAGAGATTGTTAAAGGGAAGGAAAGTAACAATTTACCCTATTATAATTAGATTTGCTCTATTATACACTTATAAAGAAACATCTTGGTTAGGATATGATTTATATTCTATAAAGTTCAGTTTTGTTTGTTACTTTTTGCCTAATACAGGATCCCTTCTTGTAGCCCAGGTTGGCCTGGAACTTTGTGTGCAGTTGAAGATGGCCTTGAATTCCTTATTCTACTGCCTCCCTAGCATTGTGATTACAAGTGTGCACCATCAAACGTGGCTTGCTTCACTCTACTTTGTTGTTTTGTTGTGGGTTTTTCGAGACAGGGTTACTTTGTAGCTTTGGAGCCTGTCCTGGGATTAGTTCTTGTAGACCAGGCTGACCTCGAACTCACAGAGTTCTGCCTGCCTCTGCCTCTCGAGTCCTGTGATTAAAGGCTTGTGACACCACCGCCCGGCTTCACTTTACTTTTAAAGTCTTTGAAAGCTTCTTGTATATAATATAGGATTAGGTAGTGGGTTAAGAGATATTTTCTCAGAAGGAAAGAGAAGTTACCACACCTAACAACAGAGATGTGGGCTTCACCAAAACACATTAAGCTCGTGTGGCAGTTCATGCCCTTGTTACTAGATCAGGGAGAGATTTCTGTGATTAGGTTAGTTGGTCTGAAGGGTCACCCTGACTCTACACCTCCTCCTGTCTGCTACCACATCCTGTTGCAGGAACTGGTTTCTCCCTTCTGAGAAGCAATGCTTGTAAGATGTTTAACAATCAAAGGGTTCCTCCTTCCTTGCTTGGAAACCTGAGAGGCAGAGGTAAGCAGATCTCTGAGTTCAAGGCCAGCCTGGCCTATGTAGTGAGTTCCAGGGCTAAATGAAAAGACTCTGTCTCAAAATAAATTAATCCAACCAAAAATATAAAAATAAATAAAAAGAATAAAGAAAAAAAGAATCTCCTCAGCCTGTACCTGGTATGATGCAATTGTGGTTTTAGCTTTGTAAACCCTACACTGCCCAACTTCTGGGTTGAGAGTTCCTTGTGGCAGGAACCTGCTCTCAGTTGCTGGCTTTAATTAGAAAATAAACTCTTTTTTTCTTTATTTCTTTTTTTAAATTTGTTTATTTTTATTTTATGTGCATTGGTGTTTTGCCCGCATGTGTATCTATGTGAGGGTGTCAGATCTTGGAGTTACAATTGTGAGCTGCCACGTGAGTGCGGGGAAGTGAACCTGGGTCAGTACTCTCTTAACCACTAAGCCATCTCTCCAGCCCCTCTTTTTTCTTTTTCTTTCTTTTGTTTTCTGAGACAGAGTTTCTCCGTGTAGTCCTGACTGTCCTGGAACTGAAAGAGATCCACCTGCCTCTGCCTCCTGAGTGCTGGTATTACTGCCCAGCTAAGAAAAGACTCTTAATTGCCCTTATATTCAACAGTGGTCTGTAACTTTACTGTGCGGACCAGACATGTCTACATGTTGAGTTCTAGCTCTGAGAGTGGGGGGCCTGCTCTTCCAGAGCGCCTAGGTTTGATTCCCGCCCTTCATGGTGTTATGGCGGCTCACATCCATCTGTGACTTCAGTTCTAGGGGATCCAGCATTCTCTTTAGGCCTCGCACACACAACAAACAGATCCTGTGCAAAAGCAGCAAGTGTTCCTAACTGTTGAGTCAACTCTCCAGCCCCCAAAGGGATGTTGGTCACTGTCTCTTCTAGAAAAAGTCATGTCGGTGCACTATGTTAGTGACATTATTCTTTGGACTTGTTGTAAAATATATGTACATCAGAGGGTGGGAAAAAAAATCCAAGCAAAATTCGTGAATCTTCTACCTCAGTGGTATGAGGCATACAGAGATAAGGCTTCTAAGATGAAGGATAAAGTGTTGAGCCTGGCCCCGCCCACCACCAAGAAAGAAGGACAGCATTTAGTTGTCCTATTTGGATTCTGAAGATAGCACTTTCCTCGCCTGGTATGTTACGCCGGCTCATAGACAAAAAGACTCGGAAAGATGCTAGGTTTGAGCGTAGGGTCCTGGAACAGGAGAAGGCTCTGCAGCAGGACAGCTATGCAGGCTGCTCTGCTGTGGAAGCCCCTTCTGCTCCTTCAGCCAATAGCCTTAAAGATACCAGCCTATCATTTTACTCCCAAAACTTCAGTGCCAATTGCAAACACCTGATTTAGGAGGTAACACGGTTATCCAGGTTGCCCTGAATCAAGTTTTGCATAGGCTTTGTATCCATGGGAAAGAAACTCTCACACAAGATTCACATAGGGCAGCAGAAGGCATCTGTAACACAAAGGATGGGTTGGAGCTGGGTGACAACTCTGGAGCTAAGCCAGGTATGGCCCAGGGGGGTTATGACTAGCGGGGAGAGGAGGTGCTTGCTATATCTCTGGCACCAGGCCTGTAGGACATTCTGCTACAGAGTCACCAACCTAAGGCAGAGAAAGCAGGACACGTGGGAGGAGCGGACAAAGCCACAAGCTATGTGGCAGAATATAGATGAATAGAAATGGGTTAATTTAAGCTATAAGTGCTAGAAATCTCCAAAATGGGCAGAACTTTGGGCAGTACACATAGTCATACATTTTGCTTGAAATGAGAAGTGGCCAGATGAGCAATTGTTCACTGACTCATGAGCCTTAGCCAATAGACTTGCGGGAGGATCAGAGTCTTGAAAACAGCAGATTAGAAAATTGTGAGAAAGATATCTGGAGAAGTACGCGCATAGCTCTCTACAAATGGGCAAAGGATGTGAAGATACGTCTGTGCCTTGTAAATGTTCATCCAAAGACAACATCCGCAGAGGAGGAGTTCAGTAAGCAAGTAGATGGAATGACCTGTTCTGTGGACAGTCAGCCTCTTTCCCCATCCATCCCTGTCATTGTCCACTGGGGCCATGAACAAACTGGGCATGGTGGCAGAGATGGAGGTTGTGTGTGGGCTTGACAACATAGACTTCCACTCACCAAGGGTGGTTTGACTGCAACTACTGCTAAGTGCCAGATCTGACAACCACAGAGACTAACACTGAGACCCTAATATAATAATACCATTCTCCAGGGTGACCATCTAGCAGAAGCCGAGGCGCGAGGTGGACCTTCGGGTGAGAGCCTGAGGTCTCATGATGGGCAAAGAGAGCGGGAGTAGGCACAGCTTGGCACTTAAAAGGACCTTTTGCACCTGCATACAGACTCTGTAGTGTATGAAGCAGCCGTAGGACCCTGGGCTGGCCAGGTTTCTGCCAGAGGAGTGTATCCTGCCTGGTGACAGGGGCCAGCATAGTGCCTGAGTCCTAACATTGACTACATTGGACTACTTTCTTCATGGGAAAGACAGTTTGTCCTTACTGGAGGAGATTATTCTGGTTTTGGATTTGCGTTTCCTTACATGTAATGCTTCTGCCCAAACCAGCATCTGTGGACTTACAGAAAGCCTTCCTTAGCTACAGTCATAGTATTCCATACAGTATTGCTTCTGACCAAGGAACTCACTCGGCAGTCAGAGAGGAGCAACGGTGGGCCCACGATCGTGAAATCCACTGGTCTTACTTGCGTTGCAAGCCCTATGCCGACTGGGCCATCTCCCAGACCAGTAGTTATTTAAATACCTACAAACAGATGTAAGGGCAAAAGCATGGAGTATGCTCCTCAGTCTGCAAGTTCTGCATTTCCTTGCAGCAGAAAGATAGCGCAATTCATGCAGGGCCTTCAAGGAGGCGCTTTCCAAGCTGACTGCCATCTTCTGTGTGGTCTCAATGCATGCAGACCTTCCCCTAGCAGCTTAGGAAACCTCATAGAGGTCCTCTTTCAGATGCCGAGGATGCACCAGTGGGCATGCTTGCTTGCGCCAAAGTATCTGGCCGGCAGAGGGCGGAGCTTGCATGTGACGTAGAGTCTGGCGCGTTCCTCATTCGTTACAGCCTTGGCTCCAGAGCCTAACGGTGGTCCTGGGTGTCACACCTGGGCTGCGCGGTCAGCGGAAGGGTGTACTTCTAAGTCCTCAGAGGCGGTGGGCAGTGCCTTCATCCACCTGGGAAAGAAAGCCTTTGTGGGTTCTGGGGAAGGGAGGAGCCTGCCTCAGCAGGGAGGAACCTGTCTCCTCTGCTTCACCAGGCTTCACTTTGTTTCCACACTCCAGCTAGGGAATTCTCTGGCTTCCCTCCTCCCCTGGCTCCTGCGATCTGCAGACTCAAGAGGTAGCTCCTAAACCAGGTATGGTGGCACGGGCCTGTAATGCCAGCACTCTGAGTGGCTAAGGCAGGAGGATTGCCATGAGTTCAAAGCCAACCTAGACTTTCTGGCCAGCACTGGATACAATACAAAACCTTGCCTCAACTCCACTTCCTCACCAAAAAAAAAAAAAAAAAAAGATATTGTTCAATGTCTTGGCTGTAGGCTCTGTGTCCACTGAAATTTTCCTCTACTCTTTTAGGCTCAGCATGTCCACTGTCAAGGAGCAGCTAATTCAGAACCTAACTCAAGAAGTTAAAACCTCCCAGTGTAAGATCACCGTGGTTGGAGTTGGAAATGTTGGCATGGCGTGTGCTATTAGCATCTTATTGAAGGTGAGCAGGAAAGCCGTGGTGCAGGAAATCAAAGCCGCTCTTAGGTCAGGCTTGCAGGGCTGATCCCTTAATGGAAATATGGAAAATCTGTCATGTTGGCGATTTAAACATTTGCTAGGTGTGATTGTTAGCGCAGGCCTGTCATCCCAGTACTTGGTAGGTGGAGGCCTAGAGGGTCAGGTCAAGATCATCCATTGCTACAGATCAAGTTTGAGGGTAGGCCGGACTGTGTGAAATCCTTGGGGAGAGGAGGAGAGATGGTGTGGTAGCTCACGCTATGGTACCGGGCCCTGGTTGTCTGAGCGCAGATGCCCCAGTCCTGTGGGCTTCACGGTCACTTAGATCCCTTTTGAAAAATAATTGATTTTTAATTAATGTCAGTTAGTTTTTGCCTGTGTGCACATCTGAAGCCCCGGAACTGGAGTTACTGACAGGTACGGACTGCCATGTGGGTGTTGGGAATTGAACCTGGGTCCTCTGGAAGAGCAGTCAGGGCTCTTAACCACAGAGCCTTCTCTCCAGCCCCATGTCACTTTGATCAGTGTTGGAAACTTGTCGAGGGAGATGAGAAGCAAAGTCAGCTCTCACCCCCAAGTCATCTCTGCAGCCCTGAGAATGCATTTTTGTTTGTTTGTTTGTTTGTTTGTTGTTTTTTGTTTTTTTTGGTTTTTTGAGACAGGGTTTCCCTGTGGTTTTGGAGCCTGTCCTGGAACTAGCTCTTGTAGACCAGGCTGGTCTCGAACTCACAGAGATCCGCCTGCCTCTGCCTCCCAAGTGCTGGGATTAAAGTGTTTGTTTTGTTTTTAATACAGTCTCACTACATAGATAGCTGCAGCTGGCTAGAACTCGCTCTGGAGACCAGGTTGGTCTCAGACTCACAGAGATCCGCCTGCCTCTGCCTCCCGAGTGCTGGGATTAAAGGCATGGTTTTTGTTACCACTGCCTGGCTCAGAATAAATTTCCTTTTTTTACTATTTTTATTAAAAATTTCCACCTCCTCCCATCTCCCTCCCTCTCCCCCCACTCCCTGTCCCCCCTCCAGTCCAAAGAGCAGTCAGGGTTCCCTGCCCTGTGGGAAATCCAAGGTCCTCCCCCCTCCATCCAGATCTAGGAAGGTGAGCATCCAAACTGACTAGGCTCCCACAAAGCCAGGACATGGAGTAGAATCAAAACCCAGTGCCATTGCCCTTGTCTTCTCAGTCAGCCCTCATTGTCAGCCACATTCAGAGAGTCCGGTTTGATCACATGTTCCATCAGTCCCAGTCTAGCTGGCCTTGGTGAGCTCACATTAGATCAGCCCCACCGTCTCAGTGGGTGGGTGCTCCCCTCACTGTCCTGACTTCCTTGCTCATGTTCTCCCTCCTTCTGTTCCTCATTTGCATCTTGGAAGCTCAGTCCAGTGCTCCAATGTGGGTCTCTGTCTCTATCTCCACCCCTCGCCAGATGAAGATTCTATGGTGATATGCAAGATATTCATCAGTGTGGCTATAGGATAGGGCTAGTTCAGGTGCCCTCTAGAGTCAAGTCTCTTGCCAACCCTAAAATGGCTCCCTTAATTAAGATATCTACTTACCTGCTCCCATATCCACCCTTCCTCCATCCCAACCATCCCATTCCTCCAAGCTCTCCCCTTCTCCCTTCTCTCTCTCCTTCTCCCCTTACCCCATGCCACCCCCACCCCAAGCTCCCAATTTTTGCCTGGCAATCTTGTCTACTTCCAATATCCAGGAGGATAACTATGTTTTTGTTTGGGTTCACCTTCTTATTTAGCTTCTCTAGGATCCCGAATTATAGGCTCAATGTCCTTTGTTTATGGCTAGAATCCACTTATGAGTGAGTACATACCATATTCATCTTTTGGGGTCTGGGTTACCTCACTCAAGATAGTGTTTTCTATTTCCATCCATTTGCATGCAAAATTCAAGATGTCATTGGTCATTGTTATTTACCACTAGGTAGTACTCTAATATGGATATATTCCACACTTTCTTTATCCATTCTTCCATGGAGGGGCATCTAGGTTGTTTCCAGGTTCTGGCTATTACAAATAATGCTGCTATGAACATAGTTGAACAAATGCTTTTGTAGTATGATAGGGCATCTCTTGGGAATATTCCCAAGAGTGGTATTGCTGGATCCTGGGGTAGGTTGACCCCAATTTCCTGAGAAACTGCCTCACTGATTTCCAAAGTGGTTGCACAAGATTGCATTCTCACCAGCAATGGATGAGTGTTCCCCTTACTCCACATCCTCTCCAGCAAAGGCTATCATTGATGTTTTTTATTTTAGCCATTCTGACAGGTGTAAGATGGTATCTCAAAGTTGTTTTGATTTTCATTTCCCTGATTGCTAAGGATTGAGTATGACCTTAAGTGTCTTTTGGCCATTTGAACTTCTTTGGTTGAGAATTCTCTGTTCAGGGGCTGGAGAGATGGCTCAGTGGTTAAGAGCATTGCCTGGTCTTCCAAAGGTTCTGAGTTCAATTCCCAGCAACCACATGGTGGCTCACAACCATCCGTAATGGTCTGGTACCCTCTTCTGGCCTGCAAGCATACACACAGACAGAACACTGTATACATAATAAATAAATAAATAAATAAATAAATAAATAAATAAATAAATAAAATATAAAAAAAAAGAGAATTCTCTGTTCAGTTCACTGCCCCATTTTTTAATTGGGTTAATTAGCATTTTAAAGTCTAGTTTCTTGAGTTCTTTATATATTTTTTCTTTCATTTTTTTATTGATATTTATTGAGCTCTACATTTTTCTCTGCTCCCTTCCCTGCCTCTCCCCTCCTCCCTTCAATCCTCCCCCAAGGTCCCCATGCTCCCAATTTGCTCAGGAGATCTTGTCTTTTTCTACTTTCTACTTCCCATGTAGATTAGATCTATGTAAGTCTCTCTTAGTGTCTGCATTGTTGTCTAAGTTCTCTGGGATTGTGGTTTGTAGGCTGACTTTCTTTGCTTTATGTTTAAAAACCACCTATGAGTGAGTGAATGTGATAATTGTCTTTCTGTGTCTGGGTTACCTCATTCAAAATAATGTATTCTAGCTCCATCCATTTTTCTACAAAATTCAAGCTGTCATTATATTTTCTGCTGTGTAGTACTCCATTGTGTAAATATACCACATTTTCCTTATCCATTCTTCGGTCGAAGGGCATTTAGGTTGTTTCCAGGTTCTGGCTATGACAAACAAAGCTACTATGAACATAGTTGAGCACATCTCTTTGTGGCACAATTGAGCATCCTTTGGATATATACCCAAAAGTGGTATTACTGGGTCTTTTTTTTTTTTTTTGGTTTTTCGAGACAGGGTTTCTCTGTGGTTTTGGAGCCTGTCCTGGAACTAACTCTTGTAGACCAGGCTGGTCTCGAACTCACAGCGATCCGCCTGCCTCTGCCTCCCGAGTGCTGGGTTACTGGGTCTTGAGGAAGGTTGTTTCCTAATTTTCTGAGAAATTGCCTCACTGACATCCAAAGGGGTTGTACCAGCTTGCATTGACATCAGCAATGCAGAAGTGTTCCCTTTTCCCTGCAACCTCTCCAGCAGAAGTTGTCATCAGTGTTTTTGATCTTGGCCATTCTTACAGGTGTAAGATGGAATCTCAGAGTTGTTTTGATTTGCATTTCTCTGGTGACTAAGGATGTTGAACATTTTCTTAAGTCTCTTTCAGCCATTTTAGATTCTCTGTCAAGAGTTCTCTGTTTAGGTCTGTACTACATTTTTTTTTCTTTTTCTTTTTTTTTCTTTTTTTTTTTTTTTTTTTTTGGTTTTTTGAGACAGGGTTTCTCTGTGGTTTTGGAGCCTGTCCTGGAACTAGCTCTTCTAGTCTTTTGGTGTCCAATTTCTTGAGTTCTTTGTATATTTTGGAGATCAGACCTCTGATGTGGGGTTAGTGAAGATCTTTTCCCATTCTGTAGACTGTCGTTTTGTTGACCATGTCCTTTGCTTTACAGAAGCTTTTGAGTTTCAGGAGGTCCCATTTATTAATTGTTTCTCTCAGTGTCTGTGCTGCTGGGGTTATATTTAGGAAGTGGTTCCCTATGCCAATTCGTTCAAGAGTACTTCCCACTTTGTCTTCTATAAGGTTCAGTGTGGCTGGCTTTATGTTGAGGTCTTTGATCCATTTGGACTTGAGTTTTGTGCATAGTGATAGATATGGGCCTATTTACATTCTTCTACATGTTATATCCTGTTATGCCAGCACCATTTGTTAAATATGCTTTCTTTTTTCCATTTGATAGTTTTTGCTTTTTTATCAAAGATCAGGTGTTTGAAGATGTGTGGATTGATATCTGGGTCTTCTATTTGGTTCCATTGGTCCTCCTGTCTGTTCTTATGCCAATACCAGGCTGTTTTCAGTACTGTAGCTCTGTAGTAGAGTTTGAAGTCAGGGGTTGTGATGCCTCCAGAAGTTCTTTTATTGCCTAGGATTGTTTTGGCTATCCTGGGTATGTTGCTTTTCCATATGAAGTTGAGTGCCATTCATTTGAGGTCTTTGAAGAATTTTGCTGGGCATTGCATTGAATTTGTTTTTTGTTTGTTTTCTTTTTGTTTTTTGAGACAGGGTTTCTCTGTAGCTTTGAAGCCTGTCCTGGAACTCACTCTGTAGACCAGGCTGGCTTCAAACTCAGAGAGATCTGCTTGCCTCTGCCTCCCGAGTGCTGGAATTAAAGGCGTGCTCCTCCACAGCCCGGCCTGAGCACTTGCTATTCTTACAGCCCCTTCATCAAGTGGACTCACTACCTGGAATTCCAGCTCTGGAGGATTGGTGCCCTCTTCTGGTCTCTGAGTACTTACTACACACATGTTACACATACACACCATGCAGATACCCACATACAAATAAATGTAAATAATAAAATATAATCTCTAAAAATGTAAAGATGCAATTCTATAAAATTCTTACGGTTTTGTAAAGGTAAAGCAATTGATACTTCTCCTGCATTCACCTGTTCACTTGGACCTCTGGTCTCTCCCTGCATATTAAGCAACTATATCATTTTTACCAGGAAGTGGTGGCGCATGTCTTTAATCTCAGCACTCAGGAGGCAGAGGTAGGCAGATCTCTGTGAGTTTGAGGCCAGCCTGTTTTACAGAGAAAATTCTAGTTCAATCAGAGCTACACACATGCGCGCACACACACACACACACACACACACACACACACACCCTGTCTTAAAAAAAATAAAATCATTCCAAACTAAAACAAAAAATCCTACAAAACCAAAAACAAACAAAACAAAAGCCTACAAGATTTCACTGGTTTTAAAGTGGACATATAACAATTTGTCATTATTATTTCAGTGCTGGAGATCTGGCTTGGCTTTACACACAGGGCAGGGACTTTGTCAGTGAAGCTCCGCCCTCTACCCTGGAACCCTTCTTGGTCTCCTAAAGGTCTGGGCCATGGTATCTGTGATGTTTCTGTGTTTCAGAATCTGGCTGATGAACTCGCTCTTATTGATGCTGATGCAGACAAACTGAAGGGAGAGACCCTGGATCTTCTGCATGGCAGCCTTTTCTTCAACACTCCAAAAATCATCTCTGGGAAAGGTTGATTTTAGTGTGATAATTTCACTTTCAAAGATTCGTAAGAAGTACTCAATTTTGTCATATGTAACGGCTTGGATACCTTATAATCCCAACATTTGTGAAGTGGAGGTAGAAGGACGATCAGGAGTTGAGGCCAGCCTCAGCTACATACTGAGTTTGAGATCAGCCTGGACTACATGAAACCCATTTCAAAAAGTCAAAAAGGTGGGCTGGATAGATGGCTCAGTGGTTGAGAGCTTTGCCTAAGTTCAGTTTCCAGCAACTACAAGGTGGCTCAAAACCATCTGTAACAAGATTTGGTGCCCTCTTCTGGCCTGCAGGGATACATGCAGGCAGAACACTGTAAACATAATAAAAAAATCAAAAAGGTAATTAATTAACTTTACCAAACTGACTGCAATAAGTATATAATTAAAAATATCACTGATCTGAGCAGTGGTGGCACATGTCTTTAATCCCAGCACTTTGGAGGCAGAGGCAGGCAAATCTCTGAGTTCGAGGCCAGCCTGGTCTACAGAGCTAATTCCAGGACAGCTAAGGGAAACTCTGTCTTAAAATATCAAATAAAAAAAAAATCAAAAATTACCAGCATACATACATTAGGACATACAATTTGAAGGCTAATTTCCACTTGATTTATTTATTTATTTTGAGATAGAATCTTAGCATATGGCCATGGTTGACTTGAAACTCACATAGATCTGCCTGCTTCTGCCTCCGGAGTGCTGGGATTAAAAGTGTGTTCCACCAAGCCCAGAGTAAAGATTTCATTAATTCATTTATTGTTTGTTGTTGTTTTTGTTTTCAGACAGATTCTATGTAGCTCTGGCTGTTGTAGAACTCGCTATGTCGACCAGGCTGACCAAAAACTCACAGAGATCCAACTGCCTCTGCCTCTTGACTCCTGGAATTAAAGGCGTAAGCCACCACATTTGCAAGCCTGATTGTTATTATTTTTAAAAAGAATATTAAATTGCAATGGGGGAAATTTGGAAGGCAGAACAATACAAAACCCCTTTGGGGCTGGAGAGATGGCTCAGTGGTTAGTGATGCTCACTGCTCTTGTAAAGGATTTGGGTTGATTCCTAGCACCCACGGGGTGTCTCACAACCATCTGTAACCCCAAGAGATTTGATGTCTGCTACCAGACATGTGGTGTACTGACATACATGTAGGCAAAATACTCAAGCTCATAAAATATTAAATGAGTAAGTCATAAAATGACCACCACTGGTGGTAGTTATTTAACTAAAAAGTATCCTGGAGAAGCCCCGCAAACACTTCATAATTGACCCAAAATATGTAACCGTAATTTTAGTTAATTTTCTGACTTTTCTGTTTATCTATCTACCTGTCTTTCTATCAACTATATGTCTATTATTATTATTATTTGCTTTTTTGAGGGTCTTTCTACATAGTTCTGGCTGTTCTGGAACTCACTATGTAGACCAGGCTGGCTTCACACTCACAGAGAGCTCCCGGCCCCTGCCTTCCAAACGCTGGGACTAAAGGTGTGCACCACCACAACCTGCCTATTTTTAGTATTATTTGTAAAGATTTATTTATTTATTGTGTATACAGTATCTTCAGTATTCTGTCTGCATATATGCCTACAGGTCAGAAGAGGGCACCAGATCTCACTACAGATGGTTGTGAGCCACTATGTGGTTGTTGGGAATTGAACTCAGGACCTTTGGAAGAGCAGGCAGTGCTCTTAACCACTGAGCCATCTCTCTAGCCCCTATTTTTAGTATTTTTTACATGATGTGTCTGTGTATACACACACGCACACATATGTACATGCAAGTAGTTATGTGCACATGATTGCAGGGACTTGTGGAGGCCAAAGGCATTGGATCACCAGATCTGAAGTTAGAGGAAGTTGGAAGCCACCAGATATGGGTACTAGGAACTGAACTTGGGTCCTCTAAAAAATCATGAAGTGTTTTTACCACTGAACCATCTCTCCAGCCCCGAGACCTTGTTTTCATTGTCTTGGTTTTTAAAGTGTGATAAAGGCCCTTCTTACCAAGCCTGATGACCTGAGTTCAACTTGAGGGACCCGTATGATAGAATGAGAGTCCTGACTCCCCCAAGTTGCTCTTTGACCTCCACATGAATTCCATGGCATGGCACACTCACGCACATACACACACAAATAAATGAGAATATAAATGTCTTAGATACTTAAAGGCATTGCTAATTGAAAAAGCATCTAATGTTTAATAATCATAAGCAAAGCTTGTCTTATTAGGGTTGGATATAGTAAGTGAAATAATTTCCAGGCTGATAATTACATTTAGTAACATTTTGGTTTATTACTTGTGTGAATTAGAGATCTGACTTATTTGTAATCTAAAATATGGTTTCTTTTTTTTTTTGTTTTTTTTCGAGACAGGGTTTCTCTGTGGTTTTGGAGCCTGTCCTGGAACTAGCTCTTGTAGACCAGGCTGGTCTTGAACTCACAGAGATCCGCCTGCCTCTGCCTCCCAAGTGCTGGGATTAAAGGCGTGCGCCACCACCGCCCGGCTTAAAATATGGTTTCTTATATAATTAGAGGTAAATCTGTTCTTTCCTTTAGAATCCTAAAACAGATATAGAAATTCTCAAGAGTTCTAAACTTTTTTTCTTTGATTTTTTGAGACAAGGTTCCTCTGTAACAGATCTGACTGTCTGGAACTCACTCTGTAGACCAGGCTGGCCTCGAACTCACAGAGATCCATCTGCCTCTTCCTCCCAAGTGCTAGGATTAAAAATGTGAGCCACTGCCACCTGGCGAGTTCTAAATTGGGTATTGCTAAAACGTCAGGGCACTGGGGATTTAGTTCAGTGGTGGCATGGCTGTTAGTTCAATTCCCAGCAACACAAGAAAGCAAAAACTGAAGCCCGAGAGCTGCTGATTTCCTTGCCCTAGGCCTTTCTGACAACTGGGAATGTGGGTTAAAGCAGGTGGCAGTTTAGGAGGTGGTTTTATGAAAGCTGGCAACAAGTCTGGTATGCCTGATGCTACAGTGTGGGCAGTCTTGTCTTTTTCCAAACCCAGGATGTGGAGGTACAGACGAATACGAGTCAGGCGCAATGGTGTCAGTCCTGGTCCAAACACCGTCCTCTGCTTCCTTCTTAGATTACAGTGTCTCTGCCAACTCCAAATTAGTTATCATCACAGCTGGCGCCAGGCAGAAGGTGGGAGAGTCGCGCCTTGACCTGGTCCAGCGCAATGTTGTGATCATGAAATCCATCGTTCCCGGCATAGTCCAAAACAGCCCCGACTGTAAAATACTGATTGTCTCAAACCCAGGTAAGGACCCCGTCTCCTCTGGGGTGATGATTGGCCTGCACCATTCCATTCTAAACTCCGCTAAGGTTGCATTTGTGTGTTATAATCTTCGTCCACTCAAAGTCTGCCATGCCACAAGTTTTGATAGACGCCATCATGGTGCCATCCCTGTAGATCTGGAGCATCTCTCTCACCGCTGCAGGGCCGCTTGACACATTTCCTGGAACTTCCTAAACAAAACAAAACCAGGCAGAGAGTACAAGCTTTTCTATCCAGGCCCTTTTATAAAGCACAGTTATTTTAGGTTCATCTGTGTCTGGGATGTGTCAGGAATATATATATATATATATTGGTTTTTCAAGGCAGGGTTTATGTGTAGCTATGGAGCCTGTCCTGGAACTAGCTCTTGTAGACCAGGCTGTCCTCGAACTCACAGAGATATGCCTGCTTCTGTCTCCCGAGTGCCACTTGGGATTAAAGGCATGCGCCATCACGATCCAGCCACTTGTCAGCCTTTCCAAAGTGTAGCCCTAGTGTCTTATTTTTGAAGATTAGTATGGCCAGATATTGTGTGCTGACACCCTTTCTACTATCACTTGTGCTTCCTAGCTCTGTTAATTTTTCTTTATTTTATTTTATTTACATGGGTATTTTGTGTGCATGTATGTCCATCCACTGCATGCATGCCTAGAACCTCTGTCAGAGAGGGGTGTTGGATTCCTTGGGACTGGAATTACAGATGGTTGTAAGTTTCATTTGGGTGCTGGGAATCAAACCTGGGTCCTCTGGAAGAGCAGCCAGTGAGTGCTCTTAATTGCTGAGCCATCTCACCAGCCCTCCACAAAAACATTTGCAAGTCAAATCCTCCTCACCTCCAAGTGTGTTGTGGCTTCTTGAGGTTGGGTTTCATGAGTCTGCAGTCTGTAGATTTCGGTTACAAGGCACAGGAGTTTCCACTGCGTTTGTTTAGTGATCAGTTAATGACTGGACAGAATTTTCTTTAAATGGCTAAGACCTTAAGCAATTTCCCAAACCTTCCTGCCCTCCTTTCTTGGGTGTGTCTTCGGGACCCAGATCAGCAGTTTTTGACTGCGCCTTAGCCATCACGTTTCCGTTTCTGCTTGCACAAGTTGCTGTGATCTTTCTGCATTGCCAACACACCTGCAGCCTGCGCTGGCTGTGCCCACGCACTGTTCTAGGTAACGCTGATAGTGCAGGTGGCAATAGAAACAGGAAATCCAGGAGGCTAAAGAGGCAGAAACTGACCCATTATTAGATTTGCTGAAAAGCCTTTAGAGTATCTCAGAAGATGCTGTAAGACTGTACGGGCGAGTGATTTACATGAAAGCCCCGAGCGTCTCTACTCTTTAGATCCACTGTACTTTAAACTCCGATGAATCTGCATTTGACTCCAGACAATGTATCTTTTTATAAAAGTGCCTGTAAATAGAAATGGCTATGGATCTTTCTCTAACGCTGTTTGAAACTGTTCTTCCTAGTGGATATTTTGACTTACGTGGTATGGAAGATAAGTGGCCTCCCTGCGACTCGTGTAATTGGGAGTGGCTGTAACCTAGACTCTGCCCGTTTCCGTTACCTGATTGGAGAGAAGTTGGGTGTCCACCCTGTAAGTTGCCATGGCTACGTTCTTGGTGAGCACGGCGACTCCAGCGGTGAGTGTAGCCAGTGATGGTGTAAGTGCCCTTCCGGGGTTCAGTAACGCTTCTCTTCAGAGCCCGTTCTCGCCGGGATAGATGAATAATTTTTATTTTCTTATTTTCTTTGGTGTATGCTTTTTCTATTTGTATGCTTTCCAGACTGTTTTAATTGAGCTAGGCATGGTAGTGTCTACCTGGAATCCCAGAACTTCAGAGGTAGAAGCAGGAGGATAGCTAGTTCTAGGCCAGCCTGGGCTACAAAGCAATACCCTGTCTGAAACAATGAAAAACATTTATTGATGCATACTTATGCATATGTGGAGAGTACATTGAGGTGTCTTGATCCATATGTATGTGACACAGTGATCACGTCAGCATCTTCAGCTTTGTGGTCACCTCATAAATCTATCATTCTCTGTGCTGAGAACACTAAAAAACCTAGCTAGTTTGAAATAGACAATATTTCAAAATTATTTTTATTATTTTAAATTACATGTACGTATGCTTATCTGTGTGTGGGTATGTTCACCTGAGTGGAGGTGCCTGCAGAGGCCAGGTATTGCATCTCCCTGGAACTGGGGTGTAGGTGGGTTGTGAGCTGCCTGATGTGGGTGCGTTATCTGTTCCTCACTGTTGAGCCTTCTCTCCAGCCGGATCCACTCATGTGCACAAACCCACATACAAACACACATGTACCCCTAAGTAAAAATCACAGTATACAAAGAAAAATGATAAAGTAAATCTTAACAAGAAAAACCCTAACTTCTTGTGTTTATATATGATGTGAGCTAGCACCCTAACATTAAAACACGCATAGAAAATACAACTGGTGGGGAGGGGGGCTGGAGAGATAGCTCAGTGGTTAAGAGCATTGCCTGTTCTTACAAAGGTCCTGAGTTCAATTCCCGGCAACCACATGGTGGCTCACAACCACCTGTAATGAGGTCTGGTGCCCTCTTCTGGCCTTCAGACATACACACAGACAGAATATTGTATACATAATAAATAAATAAATATTTTTTAAAAAAGAAAATACATCTAGGTGCAGTGGTGAACAAGTGTAATGGCAGCACTTAAAAGTCTGAGACAGGGGTTTGCAGACATCCTCAGATACAAAGTTCAACACTCTCAACCAACCAAAAGCCAAAAGTTGTGATGTATGCCTAAAATCTAATAATTTGGGGAGGTGAGGTGGAGGCAGGCAAGTCAGAAGTTTGAGGCCATCTTTGGCTGTACACGGGATTTGAGGCCAGCCTTTCTTAAAAACAAAGAACAAGTGGTTGGAGCGATGGCTCAGAGGTTAGGAGCACAGAGGTTAGTTCTTCCAGAGGTCCTGTGTTCAATTCTTACTAACCACATGCTGGCTCACAACCATCTATAATGAGATCCAGTGTCTTCTTCTGGCATGCAGGCACACACGCAGGCAGAACACTATATACATAATAAAATAAATCTTAAAATAAAAAGAAGGAAACCTGTCAGTCAACTCTAGCCAAGTGTGGTGGCATATGCTTGCCATCCAGCGCTCAGGGCAAAGGCAGGAAGATAGGAATTGGAAGGTAGCTGGGTCCTTTCTTAAAAGAACCAAACCAAAACCAGAACAGAATCCCCTCCCCCCAACAAAACACCCCAGCACTAAACTCAAGCAAGTGACTCAGCTTTTGGCAAGAGGAGCAAAGAGGAGAGCTGTTTTTTCGTTTTGTTTTCTTAGTGCCCTTGTGGAGTGGTGTGAACGTTGCTGGCGTACCTCTGAAGTCACTGAACCCAGCATTAGGAACTGACTCAGACCAGGAACAGTGGAAAAAGATCCACAATCAGGTGGTGGAAAGGTGACAGCGGTTCTGTGATTAATGCCCCAATAATCATTATTAAGAATAAATTTTGACTGTGTGGTGGTGGTGCACAGCTTTAATCCCAACACTTGGGAGGCAGAGATAGGAGGATCTCTGTGAGTTCAAGGCCAGCATGGTCTACAGAGCAAGTACTAGGTAGGATAGGCTCAAAAGTTACAAAGAAACTTTGTCTCAAGAAACAAAACAAAAGGAATAAAAAGAAAAAATTTGCCGGGCGGTGGTGGCGCACGCCTTTAATCCCAGCACTTGGGAGGCAGAGGCAGGTGGATTTCTGTGAGTTCGAGACCAGCCTGGTCTACAGAGCTAGTTCCAGGACAGGCTCCAAAACCACAGAGAAACCCTGTCTCGAAAAACCAAAAAAAAAAAAAAAAAAAAAAAAATTTGAGGGTAGGAGAGATGGCTCAGAGGTTAAGAGCACTGGCTCTTCTTCCAGCGGTCCTGACTACAATTCCCAACAACCACATGATGGCTCACAACAATCAAAAATGAGGTCTGGTGCCCTCTTATGGCATTCAGGCAGAACACTGTATACGTGATAAATAAATAACTCTAAAAAATTAAAATAAAGTTTCAAGCTGAGCTCTGGTGGTGCACACCTTTAATCCCAGCACTTGGGAGACAGAGGAAAATGGATCTCTGAGTTCAAGGCCAGCCTGGCTACAGAATGAGTTCCAGGGCAACTGGGGCAGTTACCCAGAGAAAGAAACCCTGTCTTGAAAAAAATGCAATAAATTTTGCAGGTGTCTGCAGAGTGGTTAAGCGCACTCGCTACTCTTCCAAAGGTCCTGAGTTCAATTCCCAGAACCACATGGTGGCTCACAACCATCTGTAACTCTAGCTCCAGCAATCTGCTGCTATCTTGTGGCTTCTGTGGGAATCAAGCACATAGATGATGCACATACATATGTACATACATGCATACACACATACATGTATGCATACGTACATGCATATACACAATACATACATGCATACATACATGCACAATACATACATGCATGCATGCATACATGCATGCAGGCAAAATGCCCATACACACAAATAAATAAATGTTTTAAGGGAGTTAATTTCACATAGAAAATGCCTGTAGTTTTGTGTTGTAGCTTTGTATCTTTGGTTTTGTGAGAGGAGCATTCCAGGCTTCTGACATTCCTACAGGAGGCCTTCATGGTCCATACCTGCCTCTGGCTCTTTATCTGTACTACCACTCTACAACTTGAGTTACTTGTTTAATCTATTCCTCAGAGTTTCTTTGATGGACATGTCTGATTATATATACGGGTATATATATTTGAGACAGAGTATTATCCTGTCATCCAGGCTGGCCCTGATCCACAGAGATTTCTGCCTTCATCCGCCTAAGTGCTGGGATTAAAGATGTGCACCATCACTTGAGGCCTGCACCACTCACTTAAATTGGTCGGAAAGTTGTATGTAGTAACTTTTAAGGTAATTGGAATCTATGTTTAGATAATTAAGCAGCAATAAAATATTAAAAGTTCACCAAGTGGTGGTGGTGGTTTATGCTTTTAATCTCAGCACTCAGGAGAAAGAAGCAGGCGGGTCTCTGTGAGTTTGAGGCCAAGCCTGGTCCAAGACAGCCAAGGCTACACAGAGAAACCCTGTCTTGCAAAAATCAAAACAATAAGTAAAAGTTAATTCTGTCTTGTGGTGCATATGCCCTAGTATTCTGACTTCATGGTAAAGAAGAACCGATTCTTTTGTTGTTGTCATTGTGCTGTTTTGCTTTGAGGCAGGGTTTTTATGTAGACTAGGGTGACCTAGAACTCTAAAGATCTGCCTGCCTCTGTCTCCTGAGTGCTTGGGTTAAAGGCACACAGAGATCTGCCTGCCACTGCCTCCCGAGTGCTGAGATTAAAGGCATGTGCCACCACTGCCCGGCCGAATTGATTCTTAGGTGAAATAAAATGACATTTTATGTGACTTATTTTTTTGAGACAGAGTCTTATTGTGTACCTCTAGCTGGCCCAGAACTCACTATGTAGACCAGGCTGGACTGGAACTCACAGAGATTCACCTGTGCCCCCACTGTGCCTGGCTGAGATCTATCTTATAAGCCATAAACACTTGTGGAAGAACTCTGAGAAAATGTGACTCGCAGGGCACAGACACACAGACCCTTCAGAAGCAGCACGGTTGTCTCTCCGTCGACCTCTCATGATTTTGATTTCCCTCCTTGTGCACCCGCAGCGGCTATGAGGTCCTTCGGCTGAAGGGCTATACCTCCTGGGCTATCGGGCTCTCTGTGACAGATCTGACAGGATCAATACTGAAGAATCTTAGGAAGGTGCATCCAGTTTCCACACTGGTTAAGGTATGCCCAGAAGAAATGTTCATCTATCATTCCGGGTTACTGGTGAGATTGAGCGTAAAGTAACTTCAGAATGAGGCAGGTGACGGAGAGTTCCCCGCAGGAAGGAGTATCGGAAGAACACAGGAACGAGGGGCCCACCCTGTGCTCCCAGGAAAGTTGTAGAGAGCGTGAGATTCTGGGCATGGATAGGAGGTTGGGGCACTGTCAGTTTATAGACCCTGACCCTCAGTGCTCGGACCTGACATGTTTACAGCCACCCACAAAGGCAGCCCCAGAGGGATGGGCGGCAGGAAGATGGGAAGAGTTCACTAGGCATTTCGTCTTCCAGGGGTGGCCATGGGGTAGGTAGTAGGGGACAGTAGATTCTGGCTTATGTAGGCAGATGTATGGGTTGCCCAGACTATAACGGAGTCTCACAGCTGTTTCTGTAGCCATGGCTATGGGAGTGGAGAGAACGCTGGGCCACTGGCCAGAATTCCACAGCTGAGTACCATACGTCCTCGTCTCCAGGTCCCTGTCCCGCCCG
Organism: Chionomys nivalis; assembly: GCF_950005125.1. Taxonomy (NCBI): domain Eukaryota; kingdom Metazoa; phylum Chordata; class Mammalia; order Rodentia; family Cricetidae; genus Chionomys; species Chionomys nivalis. The sequence continues at coordinate 38,437,482 of NC_080108.1, read as the reverse complement.
AGAGTCCTAGGGTGTATCTCTAGGAAAGGTGGCAGTTAAGAGGTACAGAGGGGTAGGGTTACATCTCAAGGACATGTCCCCACATATTACACTGGGCCTGTTTGGGTAGCTCTGGGCTTGTCCTTTGGGATTTCACGTGTGAAGGCTTGAGAAGCCATCTGTAGCAACTGCTGTCCAAACTCAGTGGTGCCCTCTATTAAAAGGTACAAAGTAGAGACTTCCTGGTCACCACCGGCTTTAGCCTTCACTGTCCCCTCAGTGGTACCCAGATAGAAAGGTCACAGAAAGACAGCACCACACACTTCCCGTTAGACATCAAGGTCGCCTGTTCAGGGAGGGTGATTTCATCTTTCTGGGACCTGACTTAAGACCTCTGGCACATTGTTCTTGTCACTGGCTGTCCGTGTGGTCCGGGACAAAGACGGCTCTGAGTCCTGCCAAGGATCACTCTGCCTTCTGCATAGCTCTGCTTGATGCTGTAGGCTCCTGCCCGTTTTTAGTCTGAAGTGTTCTTGCATGGTGGCAACCAGACAGTGATGTGAGCTTGTGTTTCAGGGCTTGTACGGGATCAAGGAGGAAATCTTTCTCAGTGTTCCTTGTATCTTGGGAAGAAATGGCATCACAGACATTGTGAAAGTGAACCTGAACCCCGAGGAGGAGTCCCTGCTCAGGAAGAGTGCAGAAACGCTCTGGAATGTCCAGAAGGACCTGGAGTTATAGCCTCAGCATTCGACAGTTTCACATACGCATGATTACATAGTTCACATTGCAAATGTTTCCATATAATAAAAGGTTAAACCTATGACCTGACACCAGTCTCTCTTGAGATCAGAAAGATAAATGCTAAAGATGTTTCTCCCCTCCCCTGTCTCAAAACTCCAGACCCCTGGCTGGCCTCAGGGAGCTCTAGCCTCAAAGCGCTGGGGTTAAAGGCCTGCACCACGAGGCCCAGCTGAAATTCCTGCCTTTTGTAAATCCTCTGTGTCTGCCTAGCAATGAAGTCTGTACAAGGTGGAACTACATTTCCATGGAACCAATGAGTGAGCCGCTCTCAACTCCACCAGAGCAATGTGCCAACTCATTGCAGCACAACTGAGGTTCCCACACCACAGGAAATCCTTCCTCTAGCCCTGAGCTTTCACAGTGTGTTCTCTTCTATTCATGTGGCTTCATCAGTGCCCATGTCTAGGCACAGTCTTTACTAAAAAATATAAGATCATGCTTATCAAGGGGCTGGAGATTCGGCTCCATGGTTAAGGAACTTGCTGCCTTTCCAGAGGACTCTGGTTCGGTCCCCAGCACCCAGCATCATCTGTAACTCCAGTTTCAGATGATCTGACTCCCTCTTCTGCACTCCCTGATCACCAGGCTCACACACACACAGGCAGAAAATAATGATAAAACTTTTTTTTTTATGGTTTTTCGAGACAGGGTTTCTCTGTGGTTTTTGGAGCCTGTCCTGGAACTAGCTCTTGTAGACCAGGCTGGTCTCGAACTCACAGAGATCCGCCTGCCTCTGCCTCCTGAGTGCTGGGATTAAAGGCGTGCGCCACCACCCAGCTTTTTTGGTTTTTCGAGACAGGGTTTCTCTGTGGCTTTGGAGCCTATCCTGGAACTAGCTTTGTAGACCAGGCTGGTCTCAAACTCACAGAGATTCACCTGCCTCTGCCTCCCAAGTGCTGGGAATAAAGGTGTGTGCCACCACCACCCGGCATGATAAAACTTTTTAAAAAGACCATGTATTTCAGAAGAAAACATACAACTTCTGAGGCAGGGTAAGGCTGGGCGTGGTGGCGTCAGCACCCAGGAGGCATTGCTGTGCTGTGACAGGACTCTGTCCCAGTGAGCCACAGTGTTCGGGGTGCTTCAACTAAGGATGGCTGCCCAGTGTTGGAGAACTGTCAGTCACTTTCAATTGACATCCAAGGCAGGGTTTCTCTGCGTAACTGCCCCAGCTGCCCTGGAACTCGCTCTGTAGCCCAGGATGGCCTCGAACTCACAGAGTTCTGCCTGCCTCTGCCTCCCAAGTGCTGGGATTAAAGGCTTCATCTTTTTTTTTTTTTTTTTTTAAGATTATGTATACAGTATTCTGCCTACAGGCCTGAAGAGGGCACCAGATCTCATTATAGATGGTTGTGAGCCACCATGTGGTTGCTGGGAATTGAACTCAGGACCTTTGGAAGAGCAGCCAATGCTCTTAACCACTGAGCCATCTCTCCAGTCCCCAGCTTCATCTTTTCAATGACTTGTTTTTACTGTGTGTGTGTGTGTGTGTGCGCGTGCGCGCGCACATGTGCTTGCTTGTCTGTCCAGGCACCACATGCATGCAGGTAAGTGAAGAGGCCAGAAGAGAGCAGGGAATCTCCTGGAGGTAAACTACGAGCCACCTGGATATGGGTGCCGGGACCAGAGCCCAGGTCCTCCATAAGAGCAGTGAGTGTTCTTAACTGCCAAACCATTTCTCCAGCCACTCAAAAAGTCCTTTTGTCCACCAAATTAGAACTCCACTTTAGGATGAGCCCTGATTGACTATCCAATCCCAAATGGTCAGCCAGCCCTCAAAGGAAAATACAAGCACCTCACTGGGTTGTATTTATATGTTATTTGTACCTATGTGTGGTAACAATGGTTAAAGAGAGGAGGCCTGGGCTGCAGAGATGGCTCAGTCATGGCTTCCCATAGCCTCACACATTATGGTTCACGACTGGCTGTAACTCCAGTTCCAGGGACCTGGATTCCTCCTGGAGGCCTTGCGTCATGAACGTGATGCTCATGAGAGCAAACATCCACCCACACTAAAGAAATCTTTGTATTTTTAAAAAGAGGCCATGACTTTGGGAGGGGGCCAGTAGGGAATGTAAAAGGGAGAAGAGGGAGGGGAAATGGTGGAACTGAATTTTATTACATTTTAACTAAACACAAAAAACTTAGCTGTGATAAGGACTTGGCTCTACCTGAGAAAACATCGGTCAGCCCAGGTTTGGTACTGTGTTCTGCCTGCATGTATACCTACATACCAGAAGAGGGCACCAAATCTCATTATAGATGGTTGTGGGCCACCATGTGGTTGCTGGGAATTGAATTCAGGACCTCTGGAAGAACAGTCAGTGCTCTTAACCTCTGAGCCATCTCTCCAACCCAAGAAAGTAATGTAGTTTGATTTTACTGGAGACAGTAGTTGAGCGACCTTGAACTTTGTTGTTGTGCTTTTTTGTTTGTTTGTTTGTTTGTTTGTTTGAGTCTTGGCTGTCCTGGAACTAGCTCTGTAGACCAGGCTGGCCTCAAGCTCATGGAAATCTGCCTATCAAACTCTTGTGTACTGGGATTAAAAGTTTGCTTCACGGGGGCTGGAGAGATGGCTCAGTGGTTAAGAGCATTGCCTGCTCTTCCAAAGGTCCTGAGTTCAATTCCCAGCAACCACATGGTGGCTCACAACCATCTCTAATGAGGTCTGGTGCCCTCTTCTGGCCTGCAGGCATACACACAGACAGAATATTGTATACATAATAAATAAATAAATATTTAAAAAAAAAAGTTTGCTTCACTACCTGGGCTAAAGATTTTGGAGTTTTAAAGAGACTGAGTTGTGGGTTTATTTTTGTTGTTGTTGTTTGTTTTTGTTTTCTTTCTTGACACAGAGTTTCTCTGTGTAACAGACTTGACTGTCCTGGAACTCACTCAGGCTGGCCTCGAACTCACAAAGCTCCACCTGCCTCTGCCTCCTGAGTGCTGGGATTAAAGGTGTATGTCACCACCACCTGGAGAGACTGAGTTTTGAAGTGACTGAATTTGTAAAGATTGTGGACCTTTTAAGTTTGTAATGTTGTATAGTTTGACATTTAAATATATGATCTTGGGGATGAACAAGAAAGAAAAAGTTATAGATTAACAGTGATGTGTTTGTGTGTCGAGCTGCGGGTTGGTTTCATGTGAACTTTTTTTTTTTTATATTTATTTATTATGTATACAATATTCTGTCTGTATGTCTGCAGGCCAGAAGAGGGCACCAGATCTCATTACAGATGGTTGTGAGCCACCATGTGGTTGCTGGGAATTGAACTCAGGACCTTTGGAAGAGCAGGCAATGCTCTTAACCACTGAGCCATCTCTCCAGCCCCATCATGTGAACTTTTTACTAACTAGAGTCAGCTCAGAGGAGGAAACCTCAACTGAGAAACTGTAAGACTGGGCTGCGGGCTAGCCTATGGGGCATTTTCTTTATTTTCTTAATAATTAACTTATTTTTTATTTCATGTGCTTTGGTGTTCTTCCTGCATGTATATCTGTGTAAGGGTGTTGGATCCTGGAGTTATAGACACTTGTGAATTGTCATATGGGTGCTGAGAATTGAACCTGGGTCCTCTGGAAGAAAAGACAGTGCTCTTAAAGACTGAACCATCTCCCAGCTCCCAGGGCATTTTCTTAATTAGCGTTTGATGGGAGATTAATTAGCCAATTGTGGGTGGTGCCACCCCGGGAAGATGGTCCTGGGTTCTGTACTAAAACAGGTTAAGGCACTAAGCAACACTCCCGCATGGCCTCTGCACCAGCTCCTGTCTCCGGTTCCTGCCCTGCTTGAGTTCCTGTCCTGACTCCTTCACTTATGAACAGTGATGTGGAAGTGTAAAGCAAGTAAACCCTTTTCTCTCCAAGTTGTTTTTGGTTATGGAGTTTCAGCACAACAATATTAAACTAAGGCACCCTCTTAACTGCTCTGCTCTCTCTTCAGCACCCCTCCCCCATTGCTTTTAGTCATAGAATGCAGCGCGCCTTTACACTGTCTTATTGTAGACTGACATTGGTGTGGTTACTAAAGGAAGGGCCCTGGCTTTCAGAGCTAGATGCCATAAGCGTTCATAAAGATCTATTTATTTTAACTTTATGTTTATGGATGTTTGTCTGCATGTGCACCACATGTACTGCTCGTGGAGGCCAGAAGGGGGCGCCAGATCCCCTGGGACTACAGTTACAGATGGTTGTGAGCTGCCATGTGGGTGCTGGGCATTGGATGTGGGTCTTCTGGAAGAGCAGCCAGTGCTCTTAACTGTTGAGTCATTCTCAGGCCCTGCTCCCCTTTCTCGTAAATATCATGTGGCACTAAGAGAAGCAGCTGTGGGGACTGGAGCCATGCTCCAGGGATGCTCCAGGGATGCCCCAGAGATGCTCCAGAGATGCCCTAGAGATGCTCCAGGGATGCCCTAGAGATGCTCCAGAGATGCCCCAGGGATATCCCAGAGATGCTCCAGAGATGCCCCAGGGATATCCCAGAGATGCTTCAGATGCTCCAGAGATGCCCCAGAGATGACTAACCTGCACTCCCTCTCACTTCTCTTCCTCCCTACCCAAGACTCTTCATTCTTCCAAGGAAGTGGCGATGTCCTAAAAGCTTCCTGATAAAGGGGTCCAATAGGAATTCTTTAGCAGTTTTTTTTTTGGGGGGGATGGGTGGCCGGAATTTATGGTAAAACCCTGAAGGGAAATAGCAATGTTTCTAAAAATAATTAAATTGTACTGTAATAATGAGCTTTCATTACTTTGAGACTCACTTTGTTCCACTTAGCGGTGTGCTCTGAGTGTGCAACAGTGGCTATTGTAACAGGCATGTGTTTGCGTGAAAGAATTGCTGGAAGACCGGGGCTAGAGATGGCTCAGCTGTTATGAGTTGGGCACTAACAATATTGCTCTTGCAGAGGATCTGGGTTCTGCGCTCAGCGCCCACATAGTGGCTCACAACTATCTGTAATTCACAGTCCCAAGAGATCTGATACCCTCTTCAGACCTCCATGGGCCCCACTCATACACAGTACACATACATGCAGACAAAAAAAAAAAAAAAAAAAAAACCTCATAAAATGTATTTTGATGTTTTTCAAAGAGTGCTTGTTGCTGTTGTAGAAAGTCTGGCTTGTTTTCCCAGAACCCATGCTGGGTAGTTCATGGCTGCCTATAATTCCAACTATGGGGTCACCCAGCCTCTGCGGGCCACCTACACTCACATGCACATAATCTAATGTCCTTTTTATGAGCCATGCTAACCCCCAGGATTCCCCATCTTCTTGGGTATCTCTAGGCTGTGATGGGTTCAGAGTTTTGCCTTCGTGACTGACTGTTGTCACTGGCAGGTCTCTGGTAGCACCCTCCCTTGGAATGTCGTTTTCCTGTAGTCAGACTAGACAGACAGGAGCCACTTCCATCCTTACCCCCACAGATGCTCGGCCACCTGGTTCAGGCACTGCATCTCTAGAGCAGGTTCTGTTTCCCTGATTTCTATTGCATTTCTTGGAAGTCTCTGTTGTTCACACTAAAGAGACTTTTGCTCTTCTTCTTCAAGGATGGAATATTCCCAAAAGTATTTTCTTTTGCATGGAATATTTGGTTCTGTTCACCTATTTATCATTTATATCATATGGCCTCGTGAATCTTATTTTACTTTTAGGTTATAACATTGACTGTGTGTGTTTGTTAGAGGGGAGTGAATCGAAAGCCTTATACATGTTAGGCAAGTGATCTACCACTGGCCTATAGCTTCAGTTCACATAAATTTGAGACAGGGTCCTGCTAAACTGTTCAGGCTGGTCTTACTTTTTTTTTTTTTTTTTTTTTGTATAGGCAAACCTGAATTTGTAATCCTCCTATCTCAAACTCCCAGAAACAGATTAATAGGCCCTAACCACTCATCTAAAATGCTAACATATGTCCCCCCAAACTGAGAGTTATCTGTAGCATGAATAATAAACACCTAGGGACAGATACTGAGGTTCAAGCACCAAACCACTAGAGAGTTCTTACTTCTACCAAGGCTCAGACAAGCAAAGGGGTGATCTCGTCCTCAGTATGACTATAGACTGCAATGTTCTCCACCAAACCTCAAACTGCAGACTGAGACTCCACATGGAGTTTACTTTCTTTGTGGCACAAGTAAGCCACTGGGCAAGAAAATGCCCTTGCCTAAACTGCTGACAGTATTTTGTCCTAACTGGACAAGCAGGACACAAAAAAAGAGTGACTGCCAAACCTTGTCAAGACAAGCGAGGAGAGTCCTTCCAAAATCCTGTATCATAGAAAAGTCTGTTGAATATGCTAGGCCTTTAGGCTGAGGATGAATGCCCCAACATTGCAGAGGAACTTTGGTGAGTCTCCAGGCAGCCAGCTGTTTCTGTCATTTCTCACAATTTTTTGGAAGTCACTTGTGTGTACTTCCTGCTTACTCAGTTAATATTATTTCTTTCTTGGGTCTCTATAACCAGATAGTTATAGTTTTTCTTGTTTAGGAGACTCAGAAAAGAGAGTCACTAAAGAAGTGTAAAGTATATAAGGTTGAGAGATATTAAAAGTTAGTTTTAGATGGTAATGCAAGTTATGATAGAAAGTAAATTAGGTACAAGACTTTGGATTCACCAAGATAGGATAGATAATAGAGTATTTTCTCCGAATTTGTCAAATGCAAACAGACTAGACATTGTTGATGTACTTATTGCTTGTATGTATTATATATTGTTGTTGTACTTATTGTATATAGTTCTTCTTGTATTAGTTATAATCTCTTTGATTTTAGACAAAAGGGGAAATATTTTATTTGTGTTTTAATAAATAAAGCTTTCCTGAAGATCAGTATGCAGATCTAAGCCACTAGAAGCCAGGAAGTGGTGGCTCACATCTTTAATTCCAGGACTCAAGGCCACCCTGGGCTACAGGAGATTGAATCTGTCTAAAAAGAGAAATAGAAATAGAGGTCACAGGAAGGTGGTCCCAGCACTCAGGAGTCACAGGCCTTTAATCCCAGCACTAGGGAGGTGGAGACAAAAGTGATATGGCTGGGCAGAGAGAGGTGCATAAGGCAGGAGGAGACAGGAGTTCATTACAGTCTACAGCAGTCACGCTGAGGAAAGGATCACCTTTTTGTCTGAGCTTTGGTAGAGGTAAGCCTACCTAGTGGCTGGCTGCTTTGCTTTTCTAATCTTCATCTTGAACCCCAATATCTGTCTCTGGGTTTTTATTATTCGTGCTACAGTTCTCTCACTGAGCCCCTCAAAGCAACGCCTGTTTCTTCAGATACAGCTTAGGTTTGTAAAATAATATCATGTGATCTAGTTTAAAATGAGAAGTGTATAGCCAGGTGGTGGCAGCTCACACCATTAATCCCAGCACTCTGGAGGCAGAGGCAGGAGGATCTCTGTGAGTTTGAGGCCAGCCTGGTCTACAGAACTAGTTCTGGGACAGTCAAAGCTACACAGAGAAATTCTGTCTCAAACAAACAAAAACTGAAAGTGAAGAGTTCAGCTCTGGACTTGTGCTAAGTGGGGTAAAGTAAAACAAACTGATCAAATAATCTAAATTGGGATTGCGCTTAATTTAGAACACAAAAGCATTATTCTGGCAGGGAAAACCATGTAAACAATATAGTAATAAAGACAAACTATGCACTTAATGGGATAGAACAATGGCTCTGGAAGAGAACCAAGTTCAGTTTCCCACATGGCCACTTAGAACTGTCTGTAACTCTAGCCCCAGGGGATGACGCCCTCTTCTGGCCTCCATGGGTACTGCATGCACATGGAGCATACATGTGCATGTGCGTGCGCACACGTGCACACACACAGTTTACTTTTTCAATTCTCTGAGGTATACACTGTAGGGAACCTTGAAGTTGGTTTGACACCCCAAGACAAAATTCTCAGCACAAAGGAGATTTATTTGCCCCAGAAGGACAGAGGGCATAAGGGACAAAGGCAAGAAGTAATTGAAGAGGGAGAAGGGGAAGGAAAGAAAGAGGGGAGAAAAGGGGCAAGGGAGCGGTAAAGGAATATTTGTCTCAGGGGGACAAAGGACTGCCTCTGGGTAAAGAGGAGATAGCTGTGACACATAAGAAAATGGTGGCTATATTAAGGTAAAGGGGAAAGCCTGTGTTGGGATGAGGTGTTTCATTTTAAGGGGGCTTTTGATTGTGGGACTTCAATACTTTCATAGCTGGACCTTTGCAGTCAGCCTCAGGAGGAGGAAGTGACCTAATAAGGGGACAGATCTTGGTGGCTAGTTTTAGGAATGTAATTTAATGGTTTTTAGCAAGGCAGAGGGAATGGGGTAGCCATGTTGGTCATGCTCAAGCCAGCTAGAGCTCCTTCATTACCACGTTTTTGTTCTATTATTAGGTCACTAGGTATTGGGTAAGTGGGTGTTGTTCTCTGGCTGCTTCCTGCTGACATTGGGGCATCATTGTTAGGGGACCCAAGGAAGCTGGGTTGTTGGTCAAGGCCTGGAAGAGCAGCTGTTTTATTTGTCGTACCATAGGGAAATGCAGTCTGTGAGGGTGGACCAGGCTGTAGATTCCAAGGAAACAGCTGAGGTGGAAATACCATTGCTGGAACAGTCTTGTTGGTTTGGAATCTGGCAGGACAGACTAGAAACAGAGGTAAAGTTAAGGAGTTTAGGGGTGTACATTTGAAACTTTGGGTTCATGCCCTGGTAGTTGGGAAAAGGAGTCCCAAGCCCAGAGAAAGGTGGAGAGATTCCACCCTCAGGAATAGGCAATAGGCAGGGAAATGTAGGTTGTTGGTTGGCAGGAGAGCTTATCTGGAGTTCGTTTGAGAGTTCTTGAGAGGAGCCAGGAAAACTTGGATTGGCTATATAAGGTTAATTGGGGGAACAGCTGTTATCTGAAAGCAGGGTCTGGTTGTGTGGGGGAGAACACAGTTTGAGAGGCTTCGTTACATCAGAATAGTCTTTCCTGGTCTGTCCAGGTGGGGTCTGAAATTGAAATATTTTAGGAACATGAATGACGGGAGATGTTCTTGGCAAACGGTAAGAAGGATGGTCTGTAGCAGGTCTGAGGGTTGGTGCGGATAGGTTGAGAGAATTCGGCTTTGGTTACCAAAGGGGGGCTTGGCTGGTTAAAGAGACAAGCAGTCAGCAGTGGGGGCGGAGCACTGACAGTTAGGGTGCTGGCAGTGAGAGGGGTTGCGACTGATGGAGGCCTCTGAAGAGAGGCGCACAGAAAGTGGCTGGGGATGGTGTCAGTGACGTTAAGGAGTTTGTTGACTGACTTTGACCCAAGCAAGGGTTTGGCCATGAGAGCGTGTGTGTCAGAGAGGAGATGGTTTTAGTTATGTATTGTAATTGGGAATGTAGGATTTGTTCAGAGTCTGATGTCTGAGGACATCTGGACAGCTAATGAATTTAGGGGAGTCAATTCATGGTGGTTGCCTGACCATCATTTGCACAGAAGAAAAACAGGACTGTGAGAAGACCTGGGAGCAGGTGATCTTGAGAGAACAGGAAGCAGAGGGTGAGGATGAACATCCATAGCAGGGGTAGGAAACGGTCCTGTGTCGGAGGAGGGTTGAGCATGTTGTTTTCTGGGTTAGGTAGTAGTGAAGCCTGGAGGGAAGTGGGGTGAGTCCTAAAAGTGGGGTAAAGGGCTGCCTAGGCTATTGTGTCAGCGAGATTATAGTCTCTACTGGTACTGGAGGGGGCGGTCTAATGTGGATGCCTGACAGGAAGGAGCTGTCATCCATATACAAAGTGCAAGCAGAAGGAGCTAATGGACCGTCTTGTGTTTGAGAGGGATGGAGGAGGAGGTCTTTGAGAGTTCTGGACAGGAATGCAGAGGATCTGGGGAACACTGAAGCAAAGGCATAAGTATGGAGGGATTGGGGGAGAACAGGTAAAGAGTGTGAGTGACAAATTTGACAACTTTTTGATAAGAGAAGTTTGGAAGCCAGGTGGTGGTGGCGCACGCCTTTAATCCCAGCACTTGGGAGGCAGAGGCAAGCGGATCTCTGTGAGTTCGAGGCCAGCCTGGTCTACAAGAGCTAGTTCCAGGACAGGAACCAAAGCTACAGCGAAACCCTGTCTTGAAAAATAAAAACAAAACACAAAACAAACAAAACACACACACACAAAAAAAAGAAGAAGGAGGAGGAGGAGGAGGAGGAGGAGGAGGAGGAGGAGGAGGAGGGATAGAACCTGAGAGAGTGGAAGGGATTTAGAAGCAGAGGGAGATATTGGTGGGAAGAGATTGTGAGAGGGGATCCCAGAGTTAATTTATTAGATTCAGAAATGGGCAGAGAGGCTGTGACAGGAGTGTAGAAAAGGAGTTCAGCTGTGATGGTGTCTCAAGGTTCCGAGAGGCAAGCGTCAGGGACAAAGGTCCATCCTGGGAAAAGTGAAGGATGGAAAGGCTTGTATAGATATTCTAGGAGTCGGAGTGGGAAGGACATTTCGGTTTAAGGAACAGTTTGTGGATAGGAGGAAGGAGAAGTTCCAGTTGCTTGGTATAGGAAATGTATCAGAGTATTTACGGATCTACAAGCTGAGGAAATTGGCCATGTCGGCAGAGGTAAGGAGTGGATCTGGGCAAGGTGGTCTAAAGTGAGGTGATTATGGGTTGGCATGAGGGAGAATCTTAGGTGACTTGGGGAGAGGAGAGTTGAGCATCGGAAGGCGAGAGCTGGTAACCCTGGAGCTGAAGAAACTCAGAGACAGGACTGCAAAGGAGGAGGCCGTCTACATACTGAAGCAGGTGGTAGGAAGAAGCAGGAGGCAGGCCAGATCCTTGGGAGTACCTGGCCAAAGGGTGGGGACGGCCCCTAAATCTGGGGAAGGACAATACAGGTCAATTGTTGGAATTGTTGAGTATCAGGATCCATCTATGTGAAGACAAAAAGGTCTTAGGGGTGGACATCCAAGAGTGTTGAGAAGTCAGTGTCTTTAAGATAGAAGACTGTCAGGGATGGTCGCCCAGTGGTTAGAGACATAAGGGTCTAAAGGGTCAACAATTAACAGAGTGAAGGTCCTGTTCGTTTTTTTTCTCAGCCCTGACGTCTTTTAGGGTACGGCTGATGATGTGGATCTGTGAGTGTCATGATACCCTCGTTCACCTCTGTTTGGAGACCCGAGCTGGACATCAAGTCTCTTCCTCTCCCACACTTTGCCTCTGTTTGGAGGTGGGCTTTTCACTAGATCTGGAGCTTGTCACTTTGGCTAGCTTGGCTGCTCAGTGAGCCTCCAGGATCGTCCTGTCTTCCATCCTCACACCCAGTGCGAGGATTAGATGCCACCAGGGCTGCCTTTTACGTAAATGCTGGGAATCTGAACGTGGCTCTGCGTGCCTGTACAGCACGCACTACTCATGGAGAGATCCCTCAAACCCCCGACCCCTTTGTAGCTGTTGGACCTGAACGGCAAGATGATGGATGCACAGCATGGCGGTCCTTCTATGAAAATGGCAAATATTGTCTCCTGCACAGTTTAATGCCGGCTAATACTATAAACATTCTTATGTGAATAAAGTAAGAAGATTCTCTTTATCTAACTTTCTGAAGACTTCCTCCATTTTTATAATAGAGCTGGGTGCTTCCAGCTCAGAGCTTTCATTGTGCAGATGTCTTTAGGCTGTGCTTCGTGCACAGACATCCTGCATCACCAGAGCCAGCTCCTCGTACGCAGTGCTGGTAGCTGTGGAGTCCTTAGCCACCCTGTGCCAGCACTGACCTAGACACTTCAGACAGCATTACACCCTGAGCGCTGCTGTTTTACAGATGACGTATTTGCAAACTGGCGTTAAGAAGGATGGGGTAAGGAACCCAGACTGTCTAACTCCAAAGCTAAGCTCTTGCTTGACACCAAGCTCAAGCGTCTGTTTATACCACATGTATGTCCAGGTGAGTATTCTTTCGTAGACAATCCACATTTTAATCTTTCTTTAAACTGTACATATTTCCAGAAATGTTTCCTAGGGGCTGGGCAGTGGTATCGGCCTGCAAGCCCAGCTGCTTATGACGCCAGGGCAAGAAAACTGAAAGTTCAGACAGCTTGGGACTGGAGAGATGGCCTTATGGGAGCCCTAAAGTTCTAGCCTTTAAAGCTTCTGTTCGGTGTTCAATTAGAGACATCAGGATGAGCTGAGGGGTAAGAAATCTGCTCACAACAGGAATCATCTGTCCATGTTTCTTCTTTATTCTTCTCTCTTCAATCCATCATTTCTCATTGTTCCCCCGTTACATGTCCTTGTTATACCCATTACAAACATTCCCAGTCATATATACCCTATGACCAGTAATTCCCCAGCCCTAGCAGAATTCTTTTGCCCCATTAAAAAAATCAGAAAAGGGGGCTGGAGAGATGGCTCAGTGGTTAAGAGCATTGCCTGCTCTTCCAAAGGTCCTGAGTTCAATTCCCAGCAACCACATGGTGGCTCACAACCATCTGTAATGAGGTCTGGCACCCTCTTCTGGCCTGCAGACATGCACACAGACAGAATATTGTATACATAATAAATAAATAAATAAATATTAAAAAAATCAGAAAAGGATTTTCACTCTCTCTCTCTCTCTCTCTCTCTCTCACACACACACAGGCGCGTGCAGATCCACGGGAGTGGCTAGTGCATGTCCAGTGAACTCCTTAATGGAGAAAGTTAGTTAAGAAAGGAATTAGATCATGGGGGGGTTCTAGATGGGAAGGTTAGTACACTATGCCACATTTTTAGGCGGTTGGAAAGGACTAAAAGGTTTATTTTCAGTGAGATTATGAATAGGGCACGGACTGTTTAAATCAGTATGCCACTTCTTTTCTCCCAGCATGCATAGAATCGGGTAACCAGGCAACCTACGTAAACAGGGAGAAGTCATGGCTCCCGATCAGATGGCACACACACCAGACGCCGCAGTTTCTACCAGCCTAGGTCTGGAGTTTTGCTCTAGGCAGTAGAAACAAAGTAGGGACCCAGGCCTCTAAATTATCAGTTCTGGTCTTGGGGTAAAACCAGAGCTGCAGCTCCGGAAGGTAGTAATTCCATGTCCCTGGAATCTGTGCATCTCTTAAATGGGATGCTCTATGCCTGCAGGTAAAGACAATCGCAGGAAGGCAGGTTTCTGTGTTTACCTAGGGGAGAGGAACAAGGCCTGGCAGTGGGAAATTGTTCTCACAACTGTTCTGAACTAGGGAATCAATCCCCAAATATGTAACAGAGAGTTAGCTACAGCAAAGGACAGCCAATTTATTCAGAAAGCACAACGCCAAAAAGCCTTGCTTTTTGGTTCAGCCTTTACCAGATCCCTTGGTTCTGATAAGGCGCTCGTGGGAAGATTGCTGAGCAATTACTGTATAATGTTGCGGCTTGTAGTGATGGCCTGCTGGTAGCTCTTCCAGAGCCCTTGAGTTCAGTTCTTGAGTTGACTACTCGCATTGGGCAGCTCACAGCTGTCTATATTTCCAGCTTCAGGGGATTCAATGCTGTCTTCTGTATGTGGCCACTACATTCACATACACATGCATATAAACACAGATTTTTTTTTTTTTAAAAAAAAAAAAAAAAAAAGCTTGGGAAAATGTAGCAAGACTGCTCCAAACAAAACCCTGAGCATAGTGGGTGATTTAAAGGAGGCACTCTGGCAAACACTGGTTGTTGAGGTTAAATAAATAAATTAATAACCTGTTAAAATGTCAGATGATTTCTAATCACTTCCTTCAAAGCTTTCCTCAGATCACACTGTCACTGCCGGCTTCAGCCCAGGGCAGAGCACGGCAGGTGCACACCAGTGTCTCCAGAGGCAAAGAGGAATGGAGTTTCCATCTCCCAACTAAGGAGCTCATGATTACCTATCGCAGTCCCTCCTGCAGACAGACACTGCTACCAAGCCAGGTCAACTCTAACTAGAGAAGAATTTTCCTGGCGATTTTGTTAATTTCACAAAAACAGAATTTGCGAATTAAATTCTAGATCCCCAGCAACACCTCGGATCTTTGTCAGTGCTGCACGTGACCAGTGCAGCTGTGAGCTCTGTAAACTGGTGTGTGCCGTCTGCATCCCGAAGGCTGGGCTGAGGTTTGTGGAGAGGGAAGCACCGTGGGACTGTGTGACTCTCCACGACTCTCCATGGCTGCTCAGAGCTCATCTGAGCACACACGCTGGGAAACTCAAGGTGTACTCAGAAGATGCTTGCTGCAGTTCTGGCAGTTACATGGAGTATCAGACACAAGATCCACCCGCAGCTCTCCAGCCCCCTGACCTACAAAGTCACCACACTTTTGTCTGTCTGTAGTATCAAGAGTAACAGTGGCTTCATAGAAGTAGGAAAGTTGTTCTGTTTCCTCAGCGATGTGAGGGCCTTTAAAAAAATTGTGTGTGTGTGTGTGTAAGATGTTCGTGTTTGCAGAGGATAGAGAACAGCTTGCAGAAGCTGCTTCTGACAATGCAAGGCCCGGGGATTGAACTCAGGCCACTGGGTTTAACAATAAACTCCTCTACTCCACTGAGCCACGTCACTTGCTCAGGGCCGTTGTTTTCAGAGTTTGGAGCACTGCTCTCGTGAATGCAGCCAGGCTCCCGATTTGCTGTAGAGAGGGTTTTAGATTACCAACTGCTCTTTGTTGTAGGCCCATTCCGACCTTGCATCTGAGTCAGTCTTGACAGTGTCTTCCTGGGAGCCGATGTCTTCTACAGAGATGATCTAATTTGTTGGTTTATAGTTTATTGTATCCCTCAGGGCCCTATGTTCTTGAAGGTCAAGAATGATGGTTGTCTTTTTCATTCCTTATCTTTTTAAAAAAATGTACATTGGGGTTTTGCCTGCATATATGTCTGTGTGTAGATGCAATACATGTGGATGTAACCCCTGGAACTGGGGTTACAGATAGTTGTGAACTGCCACGTGTGTACTGGGAATTAAACCCAGGTCCTTTAGAAGAGCGGCCAAAGTGGCCATGCTCTTAAGCGCTGAGTCATCTCTGCAGCCCCCTCGTTCCTGAGCTTGACCATTTGTCTTCCCTCGCTTTAGATGATGCTGGGACTACGGGCGTGCACCCAAATACCGCAAGATCTTTTAAAGACTCCACCTAGTTTGGGCTTCTTAGCTCTGCTCATGTTTCAAACAATGTTCTCTACGGCTATTTCATTTTTATTTTCACCAAGGATTTATATACTTCTTGATTTCTTTTTGCTTGGATGTACTAATCTTGCATTGTTGCTTTTTTTTGAGAAGGGTTTCTCTGTAGCTTTGGCGGTCCTGAAATTTGCTTTGTAGACCAGGTTGGCCTCAAACTCACAGAGCTTTGCCTACCTCTGCCTCCCAAGTGCTGGGATTAAAGGCATGCACCACCACCATGTATTGTTGCTTCTTAAGGTAGAAGCCTGGGCTATAACTTGAGATCTTTCTGGTTTTGCAATAGGCATTTACTATGTAGGTTTAGTATTCCTTATTTGAAATGTTTGGTACCCGATTGTCTCAGGATTCAGAATTTTTCAGATTTTGGAATATTTGATGTAGGTTTTAATCACTCAAGCCCTCAACTGAAATGGATTAAAAATCTATTTCCCAACCCCTCCCCAAATGCTCTGGACTTTAGAACACACCAGATTTTGGGCTAGGGATGCCCAACCTATATTGGTTTCCCTTTAAAAACTATACAAACTATATGCTCCAAATTACAGCATCCCATTTTAATTAATTAATTTATTTGTTTTGGTATTCAAGACAGGGTTTCTGTATCTCTGGCTGTCCTGGAACTCGATTGTAGATCAGGCTGTCCTTGAGCTCAGAGATTTAGCTGCTTCTGTCTTTTGAGTGCTGGGATTAAAGGCAGTGACACTGCTACCCCGGATATTGTATTTTTTAAAAAAATTCACTTAAAATACTTGAAAATTTCTGTTATGACCCCTCCCATACCACACATGAGCTAAAAGATAACGTATAACTCCTCACAGTGGTCAGACTGTTTCGCCTAGTTAACATGACAGTTCTTCATTTAAAAAAGACTCTTGAAAGAAATACATATCCTCCAATATACAGCTTTCTGTGTTATGCCCCACACTAAGGAGAACCATCTTTACCCTACAGAACACCAACTGCGACTTAAGATGGACACTGTGCCCTGTTTGCCAGTAAGAATCCAGGCTTCGAACTAGACCTTGTGCATCCTTTCCTCAAGTCCAGAAAGAAATTATGCAACAAATTTTATTTAGCCCAGTCAGTCCCAACACAGCACAGAAAGCTTACAGAGGGTAGAAAGTGCATTAATAAAAGCCAGTCTTTACCCAAAGAAAACAGAAAATATATTATTGATTCAAAATATTTAACACTCGAATGATAAACTGCAATAACTTATTCTGGGTCCTACTGATGAGAGAAAGGAAAAGAAGAAGGCTTTACGAAGAGGTCCGTCTCCAGTTGAGCTCGAGTCAGTAGAGGTCACTAAGTCCGGCAGTCTTTCTTGCTTTTTGCATAAGTGCCCTCAGCTGGAATTGTTTACGGGACAGGAGGCGGACATGCTAGGAGGGAGGAAAATGTTGACAGTTTAGAACGGCTTTGACCCAGGCATGAGGTCAGAGAGCATCTACCAATCCTAAATATATTTAGCAACCTTTGGAACCCTTATCATATTACATGTATACATGGCTTTAAAAACCGCAGGAGCTAGCTCAAGGGGCTTTGTTTGGCTTTGCAGTACTGGGATTGAATCCTCGGCATACAACAGGTAAGTGCCCCACCCTGAGATATATTCCCAGCCCCTACCTACACCTCGAGACACCAAGATAATAAGAAAACATGCAACAAGCTTAAGCTTAATACAAGTCACCAAACTGTCTCTTGAAGACAAAAGGAAGAGATGAGGAGAAATGGGGTTAACTCTCGTCAATGTCCAGAAAACAGCTTACTTCTCTTGCCTCTCTATTCACATCTTTTCTTATGCGGCCCTGCCAGAAGACAGTGGTAAAGAGTCTTCTTTGTGATTTATAGCTTACACCCAGCCACTTACCAAAGTGCCCTGCCCAGCTTGCATGAACACTGAGCTGTCAGCAGGAGCCAGGTCAAAAATACAGAGTGGCTGGTGACTAAGCACATATTCTCCATGACCCAACAGACAGCAACAAACAAAGCTTACTACATCTTTAGGTCTGTTCAGTATTAGCAAGCCAGAGGTAACCTGCATTTAAAAGGATAGCCCACTTCCTTCTAGAACTATTTGATTTGATCTGGAAAAACTCATCTAAAATTATCCAATTCTAAGACATTACTGGATTAAAACCAAAACAAAATAGGGGTGGGTGATAATCTCACATTTAGGTGGTGTGACTTGGGAGGCAAAAGAAGGAAGTCTGGTGGAATGCTTATTCCAAGCTGCCCTGCCATGAACCTGCAGCAAAGCCCCGCAAGGAGGAAGAAAGCCTACCTTCAGGAACACATCCAGGTCTATCACTCCCCGCCTCAAGGCCTCTCCCAGGTAGAAGATAGTGTCTTCAATCGCATTTTCCTCTGCGTACAGATTTAGAATCTGTTTATATAGTGGGGCTGTGGGGATGATAACTTCATCAATGTCATTATTTTCTGATTGGTTTTCCATTTTCTCCAGAGCAGAACTTAGTTCTTCATCCTTCTTTTTCAAAAGTTCTATGTTTTTATCAACTTCAGCCTGAAAACAGAACAGTCCACACGTAACTTACACTGATCTGTGCAGGGTCACCTGCCGTACACACCTACATCCCAACCTCAGACAGTGCTTTATGCAGCAGACCGAGTGCTTCCAAGAGCCCACTGGTAAGATGTGTGAGGGATAGCAGTCCCTGAAACGAGCCCAGCTGTGAAAGGGACACACGGTGCTTTCCAAAAGGAAGTCCCTCCCACAGACAACCATCAAACAAGACTTTCCCACAGGAGGACTTCCCCACTGCGGACAAGAGTCAACTCACAGAACTACAACACTTTCTGCAATATTGAGACGTGTGTGGTTGCAGACTCCACCTTACGTTGGTGTCATTCCTGAACGGAAACGGTTGTTTACTGCTATGCTCACTTTACACAAACACAAGAGAAAGGCTGGAGAGTGAAGGGTCACAGGCTGCACTGATGTGAAGCTCTGGAGGCCTCAGATGTCTCTCTCTCTTTTTTTTTTTAAGTATTTATTTATTATGTATACAATATTCTGTCTGTGTGCATGTCTGCAGGCCAGAAGAGGGCGCCAGACCTCATTACAGATGGTTGTGAGTCACCATGTGGTTGCTGGGAATTGAACTCAGGACCTTTGGAAGAGCAGGCAATGCTCTTAACCACTGAGCCATCTCTCCAGCCCCATCAGATGTCTCTTTATGATGACACCAGAGAAGCTGCAGAGATACGTGTGTGCATACACACATGTCTAAGCGTGCAGGTATTAAGAAGGCCAGGAGTAGACGTCAGACTCTTTGGAGCTGGAGTTAACAGGTAGTTGCGAGCAGTCTGATGTGGGTGCAGGGAAAGCAGTAGCATGTGCTCTTAACCACAAAACCATCACTTCAGGCCCCTCAAAGATACTTTTAATAGTGCCTCCAACAACATTTAGAAATACCATTCTCTTAGGTAGTTGAAGCCTGTACATCTTTACCATTTCTCCTGGAAAGGGGCAATTTCCCGCTAGCACCCACTTTCCAGGAGAGCAGATGTGTGCACTCAAGACCCGAGGTGCTCTAGTCTCTCCTTTCCTCGGTGTCCTCAGCTGATGACCTGCCCCAGTCCCTGAGAACCAAGACGATAGGTGCATGGCACCACTCTGCTGAGAGAGCTTCGATGTGTCTGGAGACCCCGCTGCTCACTGAGCTTCTACTTTACACCCACGGTGCACACATCCTCCTTTGCCTGGGCTATAATTGACCCCCAAATGGAAATCTCCGATGTATTACTTACTACTTCTTGATCTAAGCGGGTGACCATCTCTTCCAGTTTCTGGTGGCCCTTTTTCAGATCTTCCTCTGTTCGTTTCAAGGCATTGAGCTCTGCCTGGGCCCCGTCCATCTCCTCTTTCATCCGCCATCTCAGTTTGTCACTGACTGCTGAGATGAGAGACGCTCGAATGGTGTCCTCACTGATTGTGCCGTCTCTGCTGGGACCTGAGGAGACAAGGCACAGACTCTGGACCCCAAGGCTCGCGCAGGCCTTCAGCATTCAAAAGTCAATTGTAATCGTATCCTTTTGCTAGAAACAGCTGCAACCAGCAATATGACAGTTTCCAGAGAGTTGTGGCCTTGGAACTGCTAAGTTTGAGACTACTGAGTTCTTGCCACTCAAGCCTGACAACCCTCGTTCAATTTCTGGGACCCACGTAAAAAGCTGGCCGAGC
Source organism: Chionomys nivalis (assembly GCF_950005125.1). NCBI lineage: Eukaryota > Metazoa > Chordata > Mammalia > Rodentia > Cricetidae > Chionomys > Chionomys nivalis. The sequence goes on along the minus strand of NC_080108.1, from coordinate 38,417,394 downwards.
GGCCCTCATCTGTTACTCCAGCACTCCTGAGACAGGAGGCAGCAACAGGAGAGCTGGACGAAGGTCATAGGCCAGCAGCAGAACCCGGAGAGACCCTGCTTCAACATGCAGAAGGTGAGACACACACGCACACATACACCATCATTCAACATACATGGGACACATGTCTTCTGCGAAACGCATCAAAGAGCTGTATTTCTTAAGTGCCATTCAGACTCATTTTTACTTAAGGAGTTGAGAAACAGTTCAGTGGTCAGGAGCAGCCATGATCAGGCAGCTGACAAGAGCCTGTTAGCTGCAGTTACATGGGATGTGACGCCCTCTTCTGGACACTATGGGAACCAAAACACACACACACACACCCCAAAACACTAATTTTAAAAAAGGACTTAACTTCCAGGGCAGGAACCAAAAAGCTACGGAGAAACCCCGTCTCGAAAATAAAAAAAAAAAAAAAAAGGACTTAACTATTCAGTCATCAGGACAGGATAAAGGTCAAATCGAAATCCCTGGTTCCTTACACTATAGTAATTTGTAAAGTATTTTTTTTTTATTGAAAAAAAAATTTTCCCACTTCCTCCTCGCCTCCCATTTCCCTCCCCCTGTAAAGTATTTTTAAACAAGGATGAGGGGCTGAAGAGATGGCTCAGTGGTTAAGAGCACTTACTAACTCTTGCAAAGGCTCCACTTTCAGTTCCCTGAACACACATGGACACTAGGAACTGCCTGCCCTCCAGTTTCAGGTGCTCTACCCTCTGAGCTCCTGCATGCCCTTGGTACACAAAAACTCACACAGAGCAAACATGCATAAACATAAAAAGAGATACTTCCTACAAAAGTTTAGAATCTACCCAAGAGATGAGAAGACCACTGAAGATGGTTATCTTATTATGTGCCCATTTTGACAAAGCTACATTAGGAATAGGGGTTTAAAGTCTTTAAAAGACCCCGGTTCTTTACAAGTTAATGGTGGCGCACGCCTTTAATCCTAGTACTTGGGAGGCAGAGGCAGGCGGATCACTGTGAGTTTAAGGTCAGCCTGGTCTACAGAGAGTTCCGGGAGGGTGGTTACACAGAGAAATTCTGTCTCAAAAGTCCCAAATCTTAATAATCCATATGAAACTTTATTATGCTTGTCAGACATAAAATGCCCTTGTCCCCGGGGTCAGGTGCCCAGATAATAACAATGACAGTGTGCCCAATTCCATCTATCTGTGCTGTAGAAGTCATCTGAACTATCAAAAGTTAAGGGTCTTTTTGTACACAAACATACCAACAAATTTGGTTCAAGTTACCATATCTGGTCTAATGGATCATGTCACACTGATTTTAAATTTCCAACTTCTATGTTAAAGAACATACATTTAATTTTGGAATTTATATTGTTCTTATAAACTAGGTCAAAGAATTCTCCACAAAAATCCATACAGAGGGGGCTGGAGAGATGGCTCAGAGGTTAAGAGCACTGGCTACTCTTCCAGAGGACCTGAGTTCAATTCCCAGCGGACCTGAGTTCAATTCCCAGCAACCACATGGTGGCTCACAACCATCTATAATGAGATATGGTGCCCTCTTCTGACATGTAGGCATACATGCCAACAGCACGCTGTATGCATAATAAATAAATAAGTAAGTAAGTAAATAAATAAATAAAATCCATACAGAAATACAAAAGGTCACAAGCAGCCCAATCTACCCTGAGCAGAAAGAACAGTGCTGGTGTTACAAACACAGCACAAAGCTGGCATAAAGGGGGCATGCAGACCTGTGAAACAGAAGAGAACAGTCAGAAATAACCCCAAGTATCCACTACCATGTGATTTTACGAAAGAAGTGAGAAACACGAAAACCCAACATTACCGTGTAGAAGACCGAAATTAGTACCTGTCTCTCACCTGCAAAAATCAACTAAACAGGAGCTAAACTGAAAATTCCAACGGCAAACAGTGGGAACACTTCAAGGCAAAGAATATGACTTTCTGAATCTGTCTTCAACAGCTCAGGAAATAGCAAGTGACAAATGGGACCGCATCAAATTAAAAGGTCCTACACAGCAGAGTGGACACCCACAGAACAGGAGAATGTCTCTGTCAACTCTAGCATCCATATAACCTTCAAAAATTAGACATCAAGGGGGCTGTAGATGTAGCTATGACGGCTAATCTTTCTTAAAAGTGCATTTCTGTGCTGCGGGTGTCAATATCCACCTTGTGTGCAGGTGCTCGAGGGGTCCAGAAGAGGGATTTAGCTAGAACTACAAGGGCTGTGAGACATCTGACGTGGGTGCTGTGATCTGAATTCAGGATCTCTCCAAGAGTAGCAAGTGCTCTTAACTGCTGAGCCATTCACTACTCCTGCACCTGTGATGTCAATCTCGCCTGTCAGTTTGACAGGGTTTAGACTTACCATGGAAACAAAACTCAGGGAGACATGGCGGGAAGATATAAATGTGGGTGACACCTCTCCATGGGCAGGGGGCCCAGGATGACTAAAGAGTAGAAAGAGAGCTGAGCTGCCTGGCTGCAGATGCAGTGACCAGCTGTCCTACATTCTTGCTACCCTGGCTTCCTTGGCAAGGCCTCTGGCCTCAAACTCTGAGTTAAATAACCCTTCGGTTCATTCTGTCAGGTATTTTTTTTACAGTCCCTAGAAAAGTAATTAACGTGAGGGCTCAGATGGGAGAGCGCTTGCTCGGCATGTACAAACCCTGGCGCGATCCCTGTTGTCTTACAAATAGGCATGCTGCAACCCATAGGACATAGGAGGGTCTGAAGTTCAAACAGTTCTCAAAAATAATACGAATGGTCAATAAATACATGAAAGCTGTTCAACATTTTTCCCCAACAGGGAAATGCAAATCAAAACCACACTAAGACTATCTCTCCTGAGTCCGATTAGTCATCATCACAACACAAGCAGCAAACGCTGTTGAGAATGTAAGGTAAAAAAAGACCATATAGCAGCAGCAAGTCCAAGACTCTTCTTAAGAGAGGCTGAGGCAGCAATGTCCTGCCTGTAAAGGTCACAGTCCCTGTTAGGCTGCAGATGCTGGGATGAGACCAATCCTAACTTCTTTTTTTTTTCAATCCTAACTTCTTGTCACACAGACTTTACTATAAAACACATCCAAGCTCTCTTGAAATCCAGCATGCTTTCATACAGGACAAGAAATCTAATTAAAATGTGAAAGATGGCAGTTGGATCTCGATGAGTTAGAGGCCAGCATGGTCTACATGGTGAGTTTCAGAACAGTCAGAGGTACAGTGAAACCCTGCCTCAAAAAACAACAACAAACAAACAAAAAAACAGAATAAATAACTTGAAAACTGAAAGGCAAAATAGGAAATTCATGGGTTTCTGAAGTAGTAAAATGGGGCAGGAGAGCTCAGTGGCTGAGAGAAGTTACTGCACTTACGAGAGACCTGGGCTCACGTCTCAGGATTGATATGGAGCTCACAGCCACCTGGACTTCCAGTGTGAGATCATCCGGACCCTCATATACACAGATAAAAATAATCTTAAAAAAAAAAAACAAAAAAACCCCAAACCCAAAATTTAGTGAGCTCCTTGCCACTGAAAGAAGAAAAAAAAGAACTGTTTGAAGCATTTCAATTTTTAGTCAGTTTTTAAACTATTTTTTTAAAGTGCTTCAAGAGAAATCATATGTTCTGTGTGTCTACTACAATAAGCCAAGTTCCCACAGACTGATAGTTCTCCAAGCAATCAGAGCCAACTTCAGTTTTCAGGACTGTAGACTTCTGCAATTCCAGATTAGCAAAAGAAAAGGTCTGGGTAGAGTTGGCACACGTCTTTAATCCCAGCACTTGGAGCCAGAGGCAAGTGGATCTCTGTGAGTTTGAGGCCAGCCTGGTCTACAAAGTGAGTTCCAGGACAGTCAGAGCTGTTACACAAAAAACCTCGTCTCGAAAAACAAACAGGTCAAAGACTTTTATAATAATAATAATAATACTAACAACAACAAAAATAATAAATTCTTAAAACTTTATGTCAGATGATATTCATCACCAAATTTAACCCTTAGGAAATAAGACACAATTTTCCTAGTGTTAGGAAAACAATACCCTCCCCGAGAAGATAATTCCTCAGATAATTAGGTTAATACCTTTAAAGTGCTGTAGGACACAACACCCGATTTAAGGCCACTCGTTCTCTAACAGTACTGTTTCCTGTAAGCCAAAAGGCACCATTTTATACTACTGAATCTATAATTAACTATTAGAAAACAAGATAAACGGTAGTTTTTCTAACTTTTATTATCTTATTTTTAAAACTTTATGTGTATAGGTGTTTTGTCTGTAAATATGTCTGCATATCACATGCATGCAGTATCTGCAGACGCCAGAAGAGGGTGTCAGATTTCCTGAACCTAGAGTTGCAGACAGCTGTCAACCACCAAGTGTGTGCTGAGAATGAAACCTGGGTCCTTTAAAAAAGCACCGTGTGCTCTTAACCACCGAATATCTCTGTGCCCCAACTTTTCTGATTTTTCACCCTTAACCCAAGCCCACAAAATTGTTTCTCAGCCTTGTTTAAAAAATGGAGTATAAGACACCTGAGTTTGACCTCCAGCCTCCCTTCACACATGTGTACACGTATCTGCAAACACACACCACACAGGTACATATGTCTACATAAATATAGAAAAAAAGGACAAATAATACTTAGGGACTGAAATTGACAGTGGATAGAAACTGCTGGAAACAAAACCAAAGATACGGGAGAACACTACTTACTGTATGGTAAGCATGGAGCCCGAGTTATCACACATTATCTGCTCAGAAAGTGGATCAAACCATGAGGATCATTTCTTCTTATGATAACAATACAAAAAGTTGGTTTCAGAAGTAGGAGAAAACCTTCCAAGCAACTACGTGCACAGAATTTTCATTGATAGTACTGAGTGCCAACCTGGAACTCGGCAGAGCTTATGACAGCTTTTATAGGCAGAGAGAGCTTCAACATTGCTCCAGCTTTGTGCAGGCAACACAGTGTGGCTGCTGTGCGCTCATGGCGGAAACGGCATGTCATAGGCTACGATACTTTTCCAAAAAACACAGTATTTGCTCAAGCACTGACTCTTTTTGAAACCCAGATCAAATCTACCTTTAAATGTATCATTTTCCATAACAGCCCATTTTGAGGATAAATGGAAAATTTCTAAGCCATAAAATTCTTCAAGGTTGATGTTATGAAATGAATTAACTGCAAAAGTCTTTGATGGGCAAAAAGGTAATCTACTAAGCCCAATAACCCAACAACCTGAGTTTAATCCCTGGAGTCAGTACAGATTCCCCAACGCGTCCTCTGACCACCAAACTAGTGCTGAAGACAGACATACACAAACAAAAACATTTATAACCAAGATCAAAGGAATTATATTATCTAAGAAACAAGGCAACTAACTGTTCCACTCCATTCCTCTGTTGCTGCTTGAACCCAAAGAGTAGATTTAAAAAAATATTTTCATTTTAAATATATGAGTGTTTGCCTGCATGTATTTCTGTGCACATCTTGTGTGACTGGTACTTGAGGCCAGGGCATTGGATCCCTTGGAAAAGCAGCCAGTATTCTTAACCACTAAGCCATCTCTTCCGTCCCAAATTTAGAAGTTTTGTTCTTTTTGATTTTGTTCCTTTAAACTTATAGATTAAGATCTCCCAGCATTTTAATTTCCTATTCAAGTAATTTAAATTATATTGTTTAGGGCCAGACATAACAACGCACGCCTTTAATACCAGCACTTTTGGGAAGCATAGGAAGGCAGATCTGTGTGAATTCAAGTCCTGCCTGTCTACAAACTGAGTTCTGGGCCAGTGAATTATACAGGGAGATCCTGTCTCAAAATTAACAAAAACAAAGTTTACTGTATAAAGGGAAGTACATTACAGGAAAGACAAGCATATCTTAATTTACCAAAGCTATGCTACTAGGTGATGACAATAGAAGCAGACGCTGTCTGGGTAGCAAAGGCACAGATATGAGCTCCTGATATCAGAGCTCATGACATCAAAAAACATAACAAATACCAGCCTCACGCCATCCTGTATTCATTCAAGCACTTAGCAAAATACACTCGGGTGAGCTGCCACACACCAGCTGTTTGAGGAGACGGCAGCAGAGATTGGGAAGAGTGAGTTTGACAATAATACAAAGGAAATAAGCAATGAACAAGTTCTTTGAGAACAGTAAGAGATAAGGTAACAGAAACGATGAGGGGCAGGATCCCACAAAGCCTTCTAAGCCCAAAACATTTATAGTGACTCATGAAATGAGGCTTTTAGCAGGAGTGACATCACTGACTCATGTTTGAGTAAGATCCTTCAGGCTGCTTCTGTTAGTATCAAGTGCAGGGGCTGCTGGTTCTCATACCATAATTTAGATGAGATAATGGTGACTCGTACTGACTCTAGATATTTTGAAGATAAGATGATTCTAGAGGCATCAAGGACGATTTGAGTTAAGACTACGGAATAGGTATCAGTGGAGATGGGTGAACCGTGTGGAAAGACGAGGTCAACTTGAGTCATGTTGAGTGTAAATTAAGATGTCTGCTAACATCAAGTGGAGACAGCAAGAAGGCAGCTGCATATAAGACTGCAGAGGTCGGGAGAGAGGTACAGACTAGGCACAATTCAGCAACTGGGGGTACAGACAGGGCATTTAAAGCTCTACCACCAGAGTGAGGAGTCAAAGTACCAAGAACTAACTAGGGATTCCAACATTAAGTGGAGGAACCCGCAGAGATTGAGCACAAGGAGGAAAAGAACAAAGTGTGTCCGCTGCAAAGAGCATCAAGCTGGCAGCAGCCCACTGTGTCAGACATGGAAGACAGAGCACGCCAGCCATTGGATTTAAACCCAGAAAGCTCACTATGACTCTGACAGAGCAGTTTTAAAAGATTGGTGGAGGGAAGGCAAGAAGGGCTGAAGATAGCAAGGACAGACTGTAGTTTCAAGGACGCTTGCTGCACGGAGGAAATGGGGTGGTGCAAATCGGGAAATGCAGTTGAAGCTTCAAGTTGTTTTAGGGTATTTTTATGTGCCAAAAAGCAGCAGAGCACGAGGTAAGAGAGGAAATGCTGCGATGGTAACCCAGCACGAGTTAGAAGACATAAGCTCTAGCAGAGAAGTCCTCAGGCCAAGCAGAGGTAGCCGAGTAACAGAAGGCGACAGCGTGACCATGGGGAGGCACGCTGAGCGGGACGGACGGCACCGGCGTGCAACCCTTTCATGCATGACTCGCTCAGGTGCTTTCTGCTAGAGGTACTCTTCCCTGTTCCCACATAGCCAGGACACAGAGCCCTGCGGTCTGCTAATGGTTCCTAACCTTAGGATTATCCCAGCTGTTACCTGCTGGAATAGTGAAGGTGACCTTCAGACCCGCCTCAACACGTGAGATTCACCGGCATGAATGTGGCAAACAGGAAAGTTAGTGAGCCGTCAGCTATACGTTTAGACTTCTAAATGAGCAGAAGGCTCATTTATAGGATGTTAAATCACATTATAGGACACTGATCACTACAGACTTTCCTATATGGAAGAATATTCTAAAATTTTATACGTAAAAATGAAACACACTTTTCACAGGAGACCTTGACTTATGTAAACAATAAAATGCTCACAATACTTACCAACAGTGGTCACCGGAGGCTGGGAAGGGTACTGGGAGCTTGTTGTGGCAGGGTATGGGCCAGCAGGTGGGTAAGGACAGCCAGGATAAGCACTACAGGAAAGAATACCAAATATGAAGATGACCCAACACTGAGTGCTATGAGAACCCCACCGAGAAGGTGAAGTTGACATTGCTAATTAATGAAATTATAGTTTTAGAGATGAAGATATTTATTCAAAGAACAGTGTGTGCAAACTCCACTAAAGACACTGGGTTTAAAGTAAACTGTTAGGACAGCATGGCAGTGTGCACCTGCAATCTGGGAAGGAGGCTGAGGCAAGAATATGAGGCCGGGGCTAGAGAGTTGGCTCAGTGGTTAAGAGTGCTTGCTGCTAAAACAAAACAAAACAAAATAAAAAGAGTGCTTGCTGCTCTTGCTGAGGACCCAGGATTGGTTCCCAGCACCCACATGCTGGCTCATAGTTACCCATAACTCTAGCTCCAGGGGATTCAATACCCTCTTCTGACCTTTGTGGGTACCACACATTCATATGGTACACAGAGATTCATGCAATCAAATTGCTCACACACATTTAAAGAAAAAAAAAGTCAGGTGTGGTGTTAGTGACTCATGACTTTAATCCCATCACTGAGGAGGTAGAGGCAGGTGGATCTCTGTGAGTCTGAGACCAGCCTGGTCTACATAGGGAATTCCAGGACAGCCAGGAGGACTGTCTCAAAACCAAAGAGAGGTCAATGTGGGCTATGTAGTGAGACTCTACCTCAGAAACTGAAAAACAAAGAAGTCAACATACACAGCAGCCTGAAGGTATGGCACACCTATAATCCCAGCCTTTGTGATGGGTTCCAGACCTGCTGGAGAAATGGCTCAGATGTTCTGGTTGAAGAGCCAGGTTCAATTTCCAGCACCCACATGGCTGCTTGCAACTGTCTGTAACTCCTGTTTCAGGGGATCCAAAACCCTCTTCTCACCTCTTAGGGCACCAGGTATGCAAGTGACACACAGACATACACATGAGAAAAACACTCATACACATAAAATAAATACATCTTAAAAAACGTGAGCTCCTATATCAAAAAAAAAAAAAAAAAAAAAAAAAAAAAAAACCCCAAGAAATAGTAAATGGTCAAGCGTTCTTGCTTGGCTCAGACCATATAAGGTTATCTTCATAGAGGTATTCCTAAGGAAAAGACCCCATTAGTAACAGAAGAGCAATTTTACATTGATTTCTAGTCTACAGAGAATGACAGTATTAAAATTTTGTCTGAGGCTTATTGGTAACTTTCAAAGCCTTCAAACATTCAATCTGAAAGCAAGTCTTTATAAAATTTAAAAAACTTTTAAGTGGTGGCGCACGCCTTTAATCCCAGCACTCAGGAGGCAGAGGAAGGTGGATCTCTGTGAGCTGTGAGTCAAGACCAGCCTGGTCTATAAGAACGAGTTCCAGGACAGGCCCCAAACCAAAGCTACAGAGAAACCCTGCCCTCCCCGCCCCCAAAAAAAAGGAAAAACAAAACTTTTGTTTCTGGGTAGTTCTGTGTCATTCATGTATTCTAATAAATAGTCCTAAATTTAGATTCTGGAAAATCCAAAGTTTCTTTCTAATGATTTATTTTTATTTATCTTACTTAATGAGTCAGGGTCTTGTTATATATCCTCGGTTGGCCTGGAATTCATAAATATCACCTTGCCTCTGCCTCCAGAGTGCTGATTACCCAGCTATTTTTACTTTATGGGTGTATATGTGTGGGTGCCAGGAGACAGAAAAGAATGCTAGGTCCCTTGCAGCTGGAGCTCCCAGTTTGGGTACTGTGAACCAAACTCAGGTCATTCTGGAAAAGCAGGAAGTGCTCATAACCAATAAGCCATTTCTCTAACCCCTTCTCAAAAAGGAAAGAACAAGTATTTCAAAGCCCCAAACCAATCAAAATCACTGTCATTGCCAACCCTAACCCCATCTTTATTTATTTATTTATTTTAAAAATAAAACAAATTTGCATTTCTCTAGATAACCTAAAACTCTTTTGGAATTATATGCATAATATCTGCAACAAAATATGACCAACAAGCCATAAATGGCAGCCTGAACCTATAATTCCAAGGCTGAAATAGGATTATGAATCTACAGAGCCAGACCTATCTCAAAAATACCAATAAACCTTTCCCTGAATTTTAACTAACCTTATTTAATTTCCCAGTTAGCATTATTTTGATTCCAAACATAATAGAATTTTCATTACCTGGGATTGGGAGGGTATCCAGATGGATATGCAGAGATTCCACTCGGCATGCCTGGCATGTAGGAGGCTAAAAATAATTTTTAACATTTGAAAGTCATATGCACAGTCCTGAATATAAAGGCTGTAGAGTATTACACATCACTGTCAAACCACAGCAAAATTCCACACCAAGAATCAAATCTCAGGCTCAAAACAAAATCAACACCTGTATTTCTTTAAGGAACTAACAGTTCTTTAAGGAATAAATATTTTGAAGTCAATTAAGTCTCAAGTCATTAAACTGTGTGACAATACTCATGCAAACCCCAACAAGAAGTGACTGGCAGATAGGTCAATCTGGTCAGCTCTACAGCATCATATTCATCTGTAGTTTAGAAGGTCACACTGGCCCCATTTGCTCTAAGACCTGCTCCTTAGGAGGTAACCTGCCTCTGCATCTAAGAAACCCTGGCACATTGAAGACCATATTGACTGATTTGCACAGTTGGTTTTGTTGGCTTGTTTGAGAACCCAAGACTCCAAATCACTGTAAGAAATCCTATAAAAAACTTACATCCATACCCATCTAGACCGGTTAAAAAAAGCTTGGAAATACTATGGGAAAAAAGTTAAAAGTCATTAGTCTTCAAGAACTTTCATTCATTCAGACCCACTTACGGTCAGTGGTACCAAAGGCTAGCTTTGGCCTCGATGGAAAAGGACTTGCCTTCAGAGGCAACTGCACTCAAACTTTCCTTATTAGATCCAATGGTGAATCAGCACTTAAGTCAACAAATGTTTTATTGCCTTCCATGTGATAGGAACCAGGGTCTGACGAAGGGGAGATGGAGGAAGGTGAAGAGAGAGAAGAGAAGAGGATGATAAGAAGGGAAGGCACGAGACGAGAAGGAATCCTTGTTGCTTGGAATCTAGTTGGGGCCACAGAGAGTCACAAGCGGTGTGTTCTGTTAACTGTGCTGACAGGGAAGGCACAGAGTGCTATCTATTGGATCATCCAGGGAAGGAGCTAATCTAAACAAAAGTGATCCAGTAGAGGAATGGCAGATGAAGCTCGAAGAAAAAGAGACACGGAGCCGTCAAAGAATGACCTAGAGGACAGAATATAAGCAAGTGGGAGAAGTACGCTGGGCTGCTATCAACAACAGGCTTGGAAGCCTTTACCAGCCCAACAATCAGGGTTCACAGCCTTCTTGTTAGAATGTTTCAGTAGATGCGGTAATACTTTGCCTAAGTATAATGAAGGATGAGATTCAGTATTTCATTAAAAAACAAAAAGTCCCCAAAATGTCACAATTCCGTTTCACACACAGACACTTTTCAAGTAGGATCTCGGAGAAAAGGCGAGTCCACTGTTAAGTATCAGCAGCACACATGGTCGATATCATTCACTTCCATGCTACTTTCTCCAATGTGCAAACCAGTGTCTCAGAGTAGTAATATTTCTTTTCTTATCTTAAAAACTAGTTACTGAAGGGCCTGGAGAGATGGTTCCATGGTTAAGAAGCAACACACACACACACACACACACACACACACACACCCCGTTTGAGGGGCTAGAGAAATGCTCAGAGGTTAAAAGCAGGTACTGCTCTTGCAGAGGACCTGAGTCCTAGTCTTAGTACCCACACCGGACAGCTTACAAATGACTGCAACTCCAGGTACAGGGGATCTGCTGCCTCTGGCCTTCTGAGGCACCTGCCCTCATATGCACATACCCACATAAACACACTCACATGCAACTAAATAAATCTTTTTTTAAAAACTGAGGTTTGGAAATAATGCTGGCTTTAATTTTATGTGTCTGAGTGTCTTGCCTGCAATTACTTAGATGCTCCATATGCGTGTCTGGTGCCTGAGGGTTCAGAAGAGGCAAAGGATTCCCTACAAGTAGAATTATAGATAGCTGTAAACTTCCATATGGGTCCTCTGCAAGAGCAACAGGTGTTCTTAACTGCTGGGCTGTCTCTCCAGTCCCATGATGCTGACTTTCTACAGACTCAGTGTCTCACTATGCTGCCCAGACAGGCCCTGAACCCCTAGGCTCACACAATCTCTTGGCAAAACTTCCAAAATCTTTGGAACTACAGGCATACACTATTGTACTTGTTTTTCATAATGTCTTGTAACATGACTCATCATTCAAAAATTACCCTGAAGCGATAAAAAATTTTCTGAGCAGTGATTTCTCAACTATTAACTATTTATTCAAATATGTACCAAAGCCTCTTGGCTATTATTTAGGATACGTATAGAAGCAACCCAGACCTTTGTTCACAGTCATACCTGATAAGATGGCTACTACCTAAATGTCTAAAATGCTATTAAAACTGGAAGAGATGACAGTACAGTGGTCTCTTAGTGCTTGACTTAAACAGCTTTTCAGTGCCTGAGGAGACAGTGAGTGCAAAACTGGACTGCAACATTGACCAGTGCGGCTTCTTTCCGGAATACTCTACCTCCAAAGCAACGTGAAACTGAAAGAAATAAATGTTCCCTTTGTCTAAGTGCTAACAAAGTGATCTGAGCAAATAGATGAGGGCATCAGACTAGGAAATATTTAGTGCTTTAAACGTAAAACCCTCAGTCAACAGGACTTCACTAAGACAAATCACTAACATCCTTAATACAGGAAGCACTAGTCCTAAAGCCAAGTTTACTCTGGGAGGAAAGGGAGGGAGAGGAGAGGAGTCACTTCTTTTACATTCCCATTCTGCCCATGGATCAAGATACTCCAGCAAAAACAGATTAAAAACAAGAGAATGAATGACTTTAGGTAGAAAGAAATAAAGTTCACATAATTGGTCATCAAAGAGAAGTTTGTGAGAATCACAACTTAAAACACCATAAAAACAGTACAAAACAAAAATGTCAAAACAAGTTAAGTACAACCAACTCTTAATTACCCAGGATGAGTGTGAAGTAGCAGCAAGAATTGTTTACATAAACAGAACAAGGACAGAGCTGTCCCAGGAGTGGACCAGTACTGTGCCCGTGCCCTCATCCCTCCAAGGTAGTCACAAATTGGCTGTACCGTAGAGAAGCACCACAGAGCTAGATGTCCAATTGTGTATACCCAGAACAGCTCAAGAGATGAGCTAGTTGACTGCAATTAATTCTCTACCACACTGACCCTGGAGTCTCAGAGAGACCTCAGGCTACCTTTCAAATTACACCTGCTTTCCAGGTAGTCAAATAAGGCTTTTCCATGGCATGCATAATTGAAAACTTCTAGCTCCATTTGACATCTTCTCTTCCACTCTGGAATCTAGAACATTCACACTTTGACTTCTACCCACAGACGGAAGCCCAAATACCAGTCTTTGGTAGGAACCTGTATATGTGGACATGGGGCCTCAGGATATCTCCCCAAACTCCACTAACAGGACAAGCTAAAAGGCAAAGGAACATTATTTTTAAGAGTTTCACAAGGCTTCTCTTCGTTTCTGCAAACTTTAATATCAGATCACAATCATACTTACTATTTGGTGGCCCTGTTGCGGTGTATGGCGGGTAGGACGCAGAAACAGTGGGTCGGGAGAACACTGGGGGCTCCTCTCCAAATATCACAATCATGATCTGAATAAGCTCCAGCAACTCTGACCGTGGCTAAAAAGAGGTGAAACAGGAAATCAAGTCAGCCATAATTATTTCTCAGTAAAATAGAAGAGTTTGGCATTTTCTGTTGTTGTTATTACTAAAGTCTGAACTCAGTCTGACTTTTTATTACTCGATGTGTGCACAAGCACATACGCCAACCAGTGTGCACAAAGGTTGGAAGATAGCTCTGCAGTTAATTCTCTCCTTCCACCTTGACTTGAGTTTAGGGGTCAAACTCATGTCACCAGGCTGTGTGGTCTGTACCCGTATTCATGAAGTCAGATGGCTGGCCCCAGCTATTTTCCTGAACACATCAATGTTCACAGCAGACAATGGGTTACATGAGCATGGAAACACGGATGAATCTTTTTAACTCACAGTTCTTTTGCTGTGGTAATCACTTGTGAAAAAGTACAGAGCAGGCACAAGCCTTCCAGAAACAGCAACTAGTGAGGATCACCGCAACAGAAGGGACTGGGCCAGGTCAAGGCCAGGCTTTCACAAGCTCACTCTATCTCTAAGTTCTCCCTCTTAAGAGGTTAGAGGGCAAAGCAGCGTTGCTTTTTCCCGCCCACCTTCCACTTCTAGGTGTGAGTGCATCTATGTATCTACCCCACTGCCACCACCACTTGGAACCCAGTGTCTGAGGTTGGGCTTTCTAACGCAGACTGAAAACCACTGGATCTCCATGCACTCTCCAGGCCCTCAGCACAAACTGGGACTGCTGAGGTATTCATCCTCAGGGACTGAGGAGCTATTGGGCTCTCAGCCTCTCTAATGTATAGACTGCCACTATTGGTTTACCCAACACTATCATATAAACCAACCTTGTAAGTCTTCTTTGTGGGGCTGGAGAGGAGGCTCAGCAGTGAAGAACACCGGCGCAGAGAACCTGGGTTCAGTTCCCAGCACCCACATGTTAGCTCACAACTGCCTGCCAACACCAGATCTAGGGGATCTGATACTCTCTTCTGGTTTCCACAGGGACCAGGCACACATGTGGTTCACACACACATACAAACAAAACATTCATACACAAAAAATAAAAATAAATAAATCTTAAAAAATAAAAAAGCTGGGCTGGAGAGATGGCTCAGCGGTTAAAAGCATTGCCTGCTCTTCCAAAGGTCCTGAGTTCAATTCCCAGCAACCACATGGTGGCTCACAACCATCTGTAAGGAGGTCTGGTGCCCTCTTCTGGCCTGCAGGCACACACGCAGACAGAATACTGTATACATAATAAATAAAAAATATTAAAAATCAAATAAAAGCTTCCTTTGTAACATATTCACTGTACTGGTTCTGTTCCTCTAGAGAACACCAATACAATACAGGCCTAGGTTATCTGTAGTGCAAATGCTGCCCTGCCAGTTACACTATCAGTAGAAACACAGGATATTATCCTGGACAGCAATATTTTTAAGAATAAGATTGAGTTCCTCAAACAGATCCCATCAGTGTACTTATTTTTATAAAAAATATTCTACCTCTGAACCTTGTCTGTTTTTGTAAGTTTAATTCGAGTAAATACAATGATGAATAAGCATTACAGATTCTGTTACGGAACCTTTCCACCTGGTTAGCATTGTAGCTTACGCCTGCATCTTAGTACTAGGAAACTGAGGCAGCACGGGTCTTTACGTATTTGAGCTTAGCCTGCATGACACCCAACCAACAAAACCACCAACCAACCAATCAACCAACCGACCGACCAACCAACCAACCGACCGACCCACCAACCAACCAACCGACAAAACCACCAACACCAAAAACTAAACAAAGGAATAAATGCGTCTTTTCTAACTGCCTCAGTTCAGTGACTGGTCCACTGTCTGAATTTACTCACTGTCCTTGGAATCTTCCCAAAGTGTAAACTGAAGACAGATGCCAGTGAGCAGAACATACATGCAAGCACTCAAGGAACCACAGGATACGTACGTGTTTCCAGTCATGTAGATACGGTAGGTAGATTTTCCCGTTTGCATCCACATGCTTTCCTGTTTTAATAGTCATTGAACTAGTAGGCTTCACGAAACAGATAGGGGGATTATATGGGTATGTGTCCAGCAGCCACAGGCATATTGGAATATTATACGTATTACCTGAGAGAAAAGAAGAAATCTCAATTACTCTACTTTTACTAGTTTCCAGGAGTATAATATATGAAGTTGAGAGCAACAAACATCACCACTATTGCCCGCAAAAGTGTTTTTTGTATTTTAAAATTTAAGCTGTTTCTTGGAGTTTTGGTTTGTAAGCCACACCTGAGGGGTAAGAGTGCTGACTGCTTGCTACTGGAGAAATTCTTCTGACTCAACCTAACATTTGCTGCTTGACTCTTGTCATTCCAGCTAAAGGCCTGGCTGGGACAGGGGAAGGGAGGCCAGTGACACACCCACTCCCTTCCAAAGCCAGCGTCTACCCTCCAACGGTAGCAGGTGCCTTGCTGTGTCTTCCCCCAGACCCATGCTTGTGACAGCTTTGGTGGTAATTACTCAGAATCAGTGCTGTTACCCTCTCCTCTCTTTATGAAATAGAAACCTGACTACCGCAGTTCAATAGTGGATCTCAAAAGATGCAACAGTTACCACATTAAACACAAACCAGTCTTTGGTGCTCTCAAATGTCCCAAGCAACCATTTCAACACTGGAGTACATGGGTTTCACTTTCTCCTTTACCAGTCCAGCAGAAAGAAATATGTAAGCATGTTTCACCTAAAGAAATCGGATGCTAGTGGAGCTTCCAAGTTTTTTCTCAGCTCCCAAACACATCTACGATGTGTAACTGTAATACACAAAGCCTTAGGTTTATTACTAACAGTTAGAATTCCCTTTTTGGAGAATGCGGTGGTGGGAAGGAATCCCTACAGTAACTTGGACCTGTATGCTGACTCATGAAGAATGGCTGAGGGAAAAGCAGGCTTCCCTTAGATAAAATCAATATTCATACACTTCCACAACCTGCATTTCCACCAGAGCTCACTCCCCCGTGCAATGGTGAAGGTAGTAATTAGGCTTACGTTCATCACAGGTGCTCTCAGTTAACCCGGGACTATGTCAGGCACAAATGACTGACAGTGATCTTCCTATGTGCCCTTCTTCTCCCTTTGAACCTCACTGTACTGCAATCACAGACTGCTGTGTAATATCCCCCAAGGTCAATGCTTGTTCCTCAGATGATGGCAATATTCTGGTGCCTAGGTTACAGACCTAGGTCACTAGGGCAGGGCCTCTGAAGGTGGTCCTGGCCCTGGCTCCAGTCCCTCTCTCTGGGGACATTTATGTCCTAGCCAGCCATAAGGAATAATTATCAAACACAACTGTCCCGGGGCTCTTAAGAAACTAAATGCTCACTTGTCACTTATACTCAGCAGAAAATCGACTGGTTGAGAGAGACAAGTGATCCAAAGCCATCATTATCGATAGCATAGCCGTAAGTAACAGGTGCCTTTTACTGTTTGCTTAGTACACACCAGGCTACGTGCCAAGCCTTACAGGTATCGCTTCCATGAACTGTCAGTGCCTGAGTTAGGTACTATTCCCGAACGCCGTGGGCGCCCAAGGTCACAAAATTCAGACTGCACAACAGGAAGACAAATCTGTGTCCCTATTTTAAATTAAAGCACCACTTCACCACAGTCCAACTTCCCACAGTCAGAAAGGTGTGAATGGTGAGAGGCTGAAACAGCAGACACCTAAGACCCCTCTACAGTGCTGATCCCACGAAACAGCAAATCCCATCCACTGTGAGGCACCTCTTTGCTGCTACCTGACAGAAAAGTTAAGACAAAGCAAAACTGTGAGGTGCTGCTGCTAAATAAAGGGGAGTCAGAACTGGAGTTAAAAGGCTCTTTTGTCAAGAAGGCCGTAACTCCTTGGCAGCATGTTCTTGTCAGCAGATACATAAATATCATTTACCTCTATAACGCACAGGGATCGTTCCAGTGAGGTTCACCAGCTCCCTGGAGCTACCATCATTAAAAACTGAAAGGAAAAAACAAAATTTAATCATGAGCATTTTTGTAGAGATCACCATGTAAGTTACTCTTTCAGAAACACCAGTTAACTAGGAAATGAGGTTAACTTGTCAGTGTTCAGTAGTAAGACTCAAGCTTTGGGTTACCTGTGAAAATGGATCTGAGTGGGACATCCCCAAACACGAGCTTTTGGTCTCCAACTAAGACAATTCCAAGTCAATTTAAAAAAAAAATCACTCTAGCCGGGCGATGGTGGCGCACGCCTTTAATCCCAGCACTCGGGAGGCAGAGACAGGCGGATCTCTGGGAGTTCGAGACCAGCCTGGTCTACAGAGCTAGTTCCAGGACAGGCTCCAAAGCCACAGAGAAACCCTGTCTCGAAAAACCAAAAAAAATAAAAAATAAAAAAAATAAATAAAAAATAAAAAAAAAATTAAAAAAAATCACTCTAGGCCGGGCGATGGTGTCGCACGCCTTTAATCCCAGCACTCGGGAGGCAGAGGCAGGCGGATCTCTGTGAGTTCGAGACCAGCCTGGTCTACAGAGAGCTAGTTCCAGGACTGGCTCCAAAGTCACAGAGAAACCCTGTCTCGAAACCCCCCCCCCAAAAAAAAAATCACTCTAAGAGTCAGGCAGTAATGGGACATGCCTTTTAATCCCAGCACTTGGGAGGCAGAGGCAGGTAGATCTCTGTTAGTTTGAGGCCAGTCTGTTGTACAGAGGGAGTTCCAGGACAGCCAGGGCTGCACAGACTAACCCTGTCTTGAAAAACCCAAAACAAACAAAAAACCCATAACATTCTGAAATTACTGGACTGTAGGCCTGAGATGGATGCCTATAATTATGCCAAAATTATATTCCCAATAAGTTGTTTTTTTAAACAATTTTAAGAACAATTATTGGGGGCTGGAGAGATGGCTCAGAGGTTAAGAGCATTGCCTGCTCTTCCAGAGGTCCTGAGTTCAATTCCCAGCAACCACATGGTGGCTCATAACCATCTGTAATGGGGTCTGGTGCCCTCTTCTGGCCTGCAGGCATACATACAGACAGAATATTGTGTGTTTTTTTTTTTTTAAATATTTATTTATTTATTTAGTATACAATATTCTTTCTGTGTGTATGCCTGCAGGCCAGAAGAGGGCACCAGACCTTATTACAGATGGTTGTGAGCCACCATGTGGTTGCTGGGAATTGAACTCAGGACCTCTGGAAGAGCAGGCAATGCTCCTAACCACTGAGCCATCTCTCCAGCCCCCAGACAGAATATTGTATACATAATAAATAAATAAATAAATATTTTTTTTTAAAAAAAAGAACAATTATATCAGTAAATAATAAAAATCATCAAGACTGAGTATAGTTTAAATGAAGCAAGACCCTGGACTTGATCCCTAGTGATGCTAAAAAGGAGGAAGAAGTCACTGACAAGTGATGCCA
Source organism: Chionomys nivalis (assembly GCF_950005125.1). Taxonomy (NCBI): domain Eukaryota; kingdom Metazoa; phylum Chordata; class Mammalia; order Rodentia; family Cricetidae; genus Chionomys; species Chionomys nivalis. The sequence continues at coordinate 38,398,489 of NC_080108.1, read as the reverse complement.
TACGAAAAGCTAACCATCATAAGCCCCACTCGCTGTGGCCAAGTTGGAAGAGTGCTTATGTGCTTTAAGCCTTGGGTTCATCGCCAGCACTGCCTAAACTGGGCACGGTGGTACATGCCTATAATCCTAGAGCTTGAAAGGTAAAGACAAGAGAATCAGAAGTTCAAGACCACCCTCACTTACACAGAAATCCTGTCATTCTCAATCTCAAGGTGGAATCAAACTACAGTATTGAAAACAGAGACACTTCCACAGTTAAGTACAGACACCTTTCAACATGCATTTATGTTTACATTATGAGTGTTTTGCTTGCATGTATATAAGTGGACCATGTGTGCATGGAGGATAGAAGAGGGCACCACATCCCCTGGAACTGGAGTTACAAACTGTTGTGACTGCCATGCAAATGCTGGGAATTAGACATGGGTCCTCTGGAAAAGTAATATGTGCTCCTAACTGCCGAGCCATCTCTCCAACTTACTTACCATGTCTGCCTGCCTGTCTCTCTCTTTCATTTGTTTTTGAGACAGGGTTTCACTATGTAGTCCTGGCTGGTCTGGAACTCACTCTGTAGACCAGGCTAGACTTGAATTCAGAGATCTGCCTGCTTCACTAGTGCTGGGATTAAGGGTGTGGGCCACCACGGCCTGGCTCTCTTTTTTCTTAAGACAAACAAACAAATAAGTAAACCAACCCATATTTTAGGTGAATGAGTATTTTGCTGACACGTATGTCTGTACTGTGTACATGCTTGGAGTCCACAAAGGCCAGAAAAGAGTGGCAGATCCCTTGGAACTGGAGTTATAGACAGTTGTAAGCTGCCGAGTTGGTGCCGACAATGAAAATGAACCTCAATGCCTTTTCTATCTTTTGCATAATTTGTGCTGCACGAACTGCTTCATTTTTAATGATTGTTTGGAACAAACACTGTAACACAGGGCAAAGGCTGTACTACGGATTTGTAGGACACAAGGTTAAACATACAGGCTTTTCTTTAACAGAAGAAAGTAGCAATGTTTACATGGAAAGCCGGAGGAGATACTGTTTGATACCCTGATGATCTTTTGTTAGTCTGTGGAGCCAGTTCTCACCCAAATTCCCCCAGAATTCTGAGATAGTTTCTCAGTCACTAGAACCTAATCACATGAGAGGTCCCATGCACTTTACGCAAGTTTGCTATTATGCTTATTACAAACCTTTTCTCCCCAGGCCCTTGTCCTGAGCATTATTTCTCAGTAAATAGACCCATTCTTGCTGAAGAGGTCCCAGGTGCTCTTCAAAAGACAAATACTTTGCAAGGGAGTTTAGATGTAGTCATGCCTGAAGCTTTGTTGTGATAGTTATCACGAAGAAACTTTTTTCCAAAGTTTCACTGTATTTAAGTATGTAAAAATTAAACTGCCTGGCATCATACTCCATAAGTGTGAACCAGCCTGGCTAAGCTGTGCTGAGCCAAATTTCATTTTTGCCTCTCCACAGAACATTTTGCTGCTAGTTGTGAAGCTTGTAGGAACCCCCACATGGATTCAATATGAAACACCCTTCAAAGGTTCTTGTGTTGAGGTCTTGGTTGCCTACTGATGGGCCCCAGAGAAGTGACCAGACCATGGGAACCACAGCCTCAGCGGTGAATAATCAATCACCAAAGTGTTCATAGTGATGGCATTACCAAAGTGGGTAGACCAAGCTGGAGCATCTCTCATCCCGGACCTCTCTCTCTCTTCCTTCAGCTTTCCTCCACCATATCCTTCCGCCACAATGCTTTCTCCACCTCAGGCCCACAACAGTGGAGTCAAGAGATCACTGACTGCAGTCCGAGACTGAATCACAGCCTCTCCAGCAAGTTGGTGGATTTTCCCAGATAACTTCTCAGTGAGAAAAGCTGACACGTGCTATAACAAACAAGGCAAGCACACACAGCTACACTGGCGACACCGGCTCTTCTGCTGACAACTGTCTAACTTTGTGCACCTTAGAGTTACAATACGTTCCTGAAAGTACCTGGGACACTGAAGCAGGAGGATCACTATGAGTTCAATGACAGCCTGAGCCATGTAGTAAGTTCCAGGACATCTTAGGCTAGAATTAGACCTTATCTTAAAAATCAAACAAAACAAAATATTCCTATGTTGAAACACTACATTTAAATTTACAGTGTTGTTTACTCTAAAAGTATTTTGATAATAGCTTAGGCTGGGTTTAGCCATATAAAATCTGTGTGATGGTGTTAGACTCTATCAGTTTTGATTAACAGTTAGTTTCAGCATGCAGTAAAAGCCACACACCTTTAATCCCAGCTCTTAAGGAGGCAGAGGCAGGTTGATCTCTTGAGTTGGGAGTCTAGAGCCTGGCCTACTGGAGCCACTTTGGCATTAATTTTGGTCCCATGAGGAGTTTCATAGTCAATGCATTATGTGGGCAGAAATAAGGCAGACCCTCTCTTACCCCCCACCTCTCCACAGACCCACTGTTTTCAAGTCCTGCAGTGAATGCAGTTTACAAAGTCTCAGCGACAAAACCCAGTTTTCTGCCTCCAGAGCCAAGGACCTCATAGTGGACAGGAGGCAACATGGCTTCCTCTCAGCCTTGGCACCCTTGTGTGTTCAAAGTGTGACTAATGGGAATAGAAGCATTCTGTGAGGACAGAAAAGCCTGCTGCACTTAAAAATAAACAAATAAATAAAACACTCCAGGAGTTACTTCAGTTACAAATTTATCTTGTCTCAGGATAAAGACAAACTGGCACCTAAAACTGAAGACCGTTATTAAAAAATACTTTGCAGCCAGGCAATAGTGGCTCACACCTTTAATCCCAGCATTCAGGAGGCAGAAGCAGGTGGACCTCTTTGAGTTCAAAGCTGTCTGGTCTACAAGAGCTAGTTCCAGGACAGGCTCAAAAACTACAGAGAAACCGTGTCTCGGAAAACAAAACCAAAACCAAAAGTTTGCAGGTTTATAAAACATAAGGGACAGTTAGTCCCAAGTTGTCTTGAGCTGTGCTCCTGAGAAGAGAGGTGCTGTGGGGAAGGGGGTGCTGAGCATCAGGAACTAAGATCCTGGCAATCCCTGCATGGCGCACCACCTCTCAGCTTCACCACAGGCTGCACTTTGGCACACCGATGAGCCTAAGACACCTTGCTACAGTGAAACTGAGTTTTAAAAACTGAGAGGCGAGGGGAGACAGACACAGAGACAGGCAGACTGACTGACTGACTTCATTTAATGCCCAGGCTGACCTAGATTCCTAGGCTCAAGTCATCCTCCGATTGCAGCTTCTTGAGTAGCTGAGATCATAGGCTCATGCTTCCTGGATACAGGTAATGTTGTTTAATCTGTAACTGTTAAAACTTAACCACTGAATTCTGCTCTTAGCAGCTGTCTTCACAACTCTGGTAAAAGGCCTGGCAAGATGACTCCCTGGGCAGAGCACAGTTGCAGAGCCTGATGACTCGAGTACAATCCCCGTAGCTGACACGGTGAAAGGAGAACAGACCCCTCTCGGTTGTTGTCTGACCTACACGTTTGCTGTAGCATGCTTCTTTAAATATTTTGGGAAAAAAACTTTAGAAAATGATAAACTAAATTATCTTTAAATTTTCCTCCTATGGGCTGGAGGTATGCATGTTCATATGAGACTTTAGGTGTGATCTCCAGCACAGAAAAACAAGTATCTCCCAAACCTAAACTTGTGTAGTATTGTGTCAAGGTAACACTTTTTAAGACTTAGAAGCACTCGCTTTTTTTTCAGACATACACTGTCCTATGTCCTGATACCTTTATTAGGCGTAAGTTCAACCCTTCAGCTGGAAACCCAATAAACTGAAAAGGAAAACAAGAAAATTGTAGCTAAGAACACAAGGAACAAACTCAAACACAGTGATGGATATTCTCGATCCATTAACTTACCATACGAATCCAATACAGGTTTGAGATCTTTGTACATAGCGATGACATTGACAGTCTGACGGACAGTTAGATCTCTGTATTTGTACTGAAAAGAAAAAAGTACAAAGTTTACTCAAAACCAATGTACATCACTTTATTGACCAATTTGCTTTCTTTTTTGAAACAGAGTTCTGTGTAGCTCTGGCTGTTCTGGAACTCACAGAGATCCGCCTGCCTCTGCTTCCCAAGTGCTGGGTGGTGCGTGTACCACCACCACCAGGCTGGATTTTCTGAAAATGTTATTTCCTCTATTGCAGTCTTTTTGGATCTCCTAGTCATCATTAACATTAAAGTCCGAGGGCCCCAGGCTCTCTTCTCTTTACTGCCACCTACGTGAACTCTTACCGGAGCTCACTACTACGTTAGCACTCAATCAGATTCAAAGGCCCCATCCAAAGGGCTTGGTGGTTACGAGCAGGTAAGAGCACTAGCTATTCTTCCAGAGGACCCAGGACAGATTCCTAGCATCCACATGGCAGTTCACAACACTGTGTAACTCCAGAACCAAGAGAGCCAATGCCCTCTTCTGGCTTCTGCAGGCAGTAGGCACGCACAATGTGCATGGACATACATGCAGGCATTAAAAAAAAAGTTACCGCAGGGCGGTGGTGGCACATGCCTTTAATCCCAACACTCGGGAGGCAGAGGCAGGAGAATCTCTGTGAGTTTGAGACCAGCCTGGTCTACAAGAGCTAGTTCTAAGACAGACTCCAAAGTTACGGAGAAACCCTGTCTTGAAAAAAAAAAAAGTTCCTATCCAAAAAAAAAAAAAAATTCATGGGGGTTTCCTTCTGTTGACTAATCTAGCTGCGAAATAATGATCTGCCTCAAGTCCTAAGACACTGGGGACTTAGAACTACTCAGAGACTATGCCGTGTTTTTCTCTTTTAACAAAATCTTTCTGAGTGGAGCACTCACTGTCAAGATCACTCACCGCGCTGTTCTCACCCACTGGTCCTCTCCACTCTAGAACGAGCACACTGCCTCAGGCACACCTGGCAGGAGCTAACGGCCATAACACTGACACTCATAGGTTGACAAGCTCCATCCATGCAAAGCTCTTTTTTTTTTTTTAAAAAAATTCTTATGGTTTATTTAACTTTATTTTATGTGCATTGGTGTGAAGGTGTCAGATCCCCTGGAACCGGATCTTCAGACAGTTGTGAGCTGCCACGTGGTTGCTGGGAATTGAACCCGGGTCCTCTGGAAGAGCAGTCAGTGCTCTTAACCGCTGAGCCATCTCTCCAGCCCCCCATTCAAAGCTTATAATGGGCTTGTCTTAAAAAGCAGAAACACACTTAGCTGCTGGGGATGTCACCCAGAGGGAAAGCTCACCCAGCATGCCTATGGGCCTGGGTTCAATTCTCTCAGTACAGAAAACAAAACCAAACCATAAATAAGCCATCAATTATTCCAACAGGGACTAATACAAGCACAAGGCAAAGCATCAGTGTAATGGCTCTTTATTGCTAAATTATATTAATCATACGGAGAGCCCACATTTAACCTAGTATTCAGCTGACAGTGAGAGCCTCACTGCTAGTTTAACTTCTTGGAACTTCTTTGTTGCAAACCTGTCCACCTGACTTATGAAAGGTCCCATAATTTATAAATGGCTGCTCATTTCATTCTCTTGGTATATTTTAATATACACGATCCTTTAAATTAGTTTTTGGATGTAAAAGTTATGAGAGTCAAGATTTTTATGCTCTTTATCTCTTTAGCAAGGTCACTGCAGAGATGGCTGGCCATTCTTCACTGGGAAGAAACAAGTGTCTGGCTATTTCTGTGGTGTCAGCAATCACTGTGTAAGGCTGTGGACATTCCACCATGGAACAGCGAGATGTGAGCAGACCTGGCTATGTCGGAACACAAAGCGTGTAGAATTTTCTGTGGTGGGAAAAGAGGTTGGAAGGGAAGCATCCATGATTTTGGCCTCAGCAAAATCAGCCTTCATCAAAAGTGCTTATTAAAGTCATCAATGCCTGCTATATGGTCTGCTGTGTCCAATTCTATCTTTGTTTTATTTATAAGTGGTATTTGACCAAGCTGATTTCTTCCTCTTAAAATGTGTTCATTGGGTGGTAAGAAGGCTCAGCAGGTAAAGGCATGAAAATCTGAATCCAATCTCCCAAGACTCCATGGCAGAAAGAAGGAACCGACTTCTACAAGTGACATTCTCCTCTCCATATGCTCACTGTTGCGTGTGCAAACACACGCACATAAATGTAATGAAAAAGTTTAAAAAACAAAAACAAAGTTCATTTGTTTTTTTAAAGTATCAAAGCTTCTTTCTCGCCTTTTGTTGTTTCTCCTCTTTTTTTGGGGGGGGGTGGTTACTTTTTAAGACAGGGTTTCTCTGTAGCTCTTGCTGTCCTGGAACTTAGACAAGGCTGGCATCGAACTCACAGAGATCCACCCGCCTCTGCCTCCTGAGTGCTGGGATTACAGGTGTGCAGCACCACCATCTAGCTAAATTGCATTTCTAAGTAGCATGGCATCTTGATGAAAACTCCAGTTCCACTGCCCTGCCCAGGCAGTGAGTCATCTCTTTATCCAGCATATCCACACTATACAGCTACCCCACCTGTTGGTGACTGACAGGCCTAAGGTCAACTGTCCCAGTGCTGTGCTCAAAGATCTAATTTACTCAATGGGCCTGAAGTTCAAGAGCAATGCCAGAAATTGTATTAGAATATAGTTTCTAATTATTGTACCCTGCTACATTTATTATTATTAACCTTACTGTAACTAACTTGTAAGTTAATTTTTTTGGAGGGGGGTTCGAGACAAGGTTTCTCTGTAGCTTTGGAGACTGTCCTGGAACTAGCTCTTGTAGACCAAGCTGACTCACAGAGATCCACCTGCCTCTGCCTTCCAAGTGCTGGGATTAAAGGCGTGAGCTAAGTTAAATTTTCTTATAGGGATACACAGCAAAAAGTACTATATATACGGGTTCACTATATCTGCTTTGTCTTGGAAAGTACTGCCCGTGGGTAGGGGAAGAGGGAGTACTGGGTATATCCAGTTGCTATTTTAACAGATGCATATCCAATGAACGTTAAGCTGATTAGGAACAAAATTCCTTACCATCTTCCTCACTCTTGCAGCTGTTCCAAACCTTGGAGATTACCCTTGAGCCTCTCTCTCTCAACCCACAGCAAACCCACCTCAGTATTACCTTTAAAATGTATCCAGAATCCTGGGCTGAAGAGATGGCTTAGTGACCAAGGGCACCTGCTCCTCTTACAAAGGAACCAAGTTCGGTTCCCAAGACTCACATTGGGAGATTCAGAACTGCCTATATATAACTCCAGCTCCCGGGGCTCCAATGCCCTCTTCTGGCTTCCGTGGGCACCCATATGTACATATACATACAGATGTATACTTAAAAATAAATCCTTTAACAAACCTTAACGATACATCTATCTCCAGAATCTGACTTCTACCTTCACAGCTACAACCACGGTCTGCGGCAGCGGCAGCAGCGGCGGCAGCAAAGGCAGGTGTTGTCTCCCTCCCACTCTTACACTTGCGGAACACCTGAGCAGTCCTGGTACCATTTCCATCAACTTGGCTGGGTGTTGTGGCTTATGCCTTTAGTCTCAGTGGATCTCAGAGGCAGGGGGATCTCCGCTAGAGGTCAGCCTGGTCTACATAACGATATCCTCAAAAAGGGGGAGGAGGAAGCTAGAGGCATTCATGGTTAGAGGAATGCACTGCTCTTGAAGACGACCAGAGCTCAGTCTCCAGTACTCATGCTTAGGTGCTTCACAAATGCCTGTAACTCTAGCTTCAGAGGGATTCAATACCTTCGGTCTCTGTGTGCACCTGCATTCATGTGCACACACCCATACATATGCTTTTTTGGGGGGTGAGGGGAACAGAGTTATACTGTGTAGCTTTGTCTGATCTTAAAGTCACAGAGACCTGCTATTAAAGGCATGGGCCACTACATCTGGCTCCAATTGTTTCCTATCATAATCCAATCAAATGTCAAAGTTCTCACACTGGCCTGCAAGGTCCTCCGAATCTCCCACATCACTGATACTCGATGTCCCGCCCAGCTCTTTAGCAAGCCACACCACTACCCTTTAGCTGACAGACCTCTGCTTCAAGCCTCTGCACTTGCTTCTCCTTTTCCTAGGATGTTCTCAGCCCAGATTACTCCCAAGCTCATTTCCTTTTACTGTCAGGGTTCTGCTGAGATGGCACGGCTCCCTTTACTACCTGACAGAAAACTGCGGCCTTGCCGTTGGGGGCTATTTCTTCCTACTCAACTTTCTCTCCTCAAAGGCTGTTGTCAACTTTCCTACACTATCACTATGGCTTTGATAGTGTCGGTTTCTATGTGATTAAATTCAGAAGTACAATTTTAGTCTAATTGTTCACACTGTTGCATCTCACAATTTATGGTACAAGAACACTTTTTAAAAAAATTTTTGAGGCAGGGTCTCACTATGAGGTCCAGGCTGGCCTCAAACTCAGATTTGCCTGCCTTTGCCTCCCAATCAATAAAGGTGGGTGCCACCACATTCAGCTCAACAGCAACTTTGAATGTGACCACTTTCTTCTACTCTGTTAGTAGTGACTCATCTTCTATTGTAAACAAAATATTGTGCATAGAAACAGAAGGTTGATGGTATGAACAAAGTTACTTGCATAAAGCAAAACCGACTTACAGTAGAAATATACTTAATTGATAAAATCTCAACCAGTATTAATGAAAACCTGTTTAGGATGGGAGCTAAGATAATGTTCAAAGGAGAAAAATGGTCTGTAGTAATATTAAAACTCTATCTCTGCAAGGGCCAGAATATCTGATTCCCCAATCAGATGAAGTTAATGGGCTACATCAGGTTCCTCTAAAACAGTGGTTCTCTACCTGTGGGTCATAACCCACATTGGAAAACACAGACGTTTATGTAACTAGCCGTAACAAGCCAGTAGCAAAATTACTGAAGTAGCAATGAAATAATTCTATGGTTGGAGGTCATCACAACATGAGGAACTGTATTAAAGGGTCAAAGCACTAGGAAAGTAAAAGCTTAATTGGAGCTTTGGAAAAGAAATGAAGATAAACATCACTACATAGATAAGGTTTCCCCTAACCCCACTCTGTTATTAGGGATAACTACAGGGATTATTAAAAAAAAAAGAAAAATTAAGACTCCTAAAAGATACGCTTAGACAACAACGAAAACATAGAGGTTTAGCCTTCAAGGACTATGGTCATGAATTTACTAGAAAAAGTCTATTTTTATATATTTTTTTAACATCGTTTTTTGTTTGCTTTGAAACAGGGTCTGTATATCCCAGGCTGGTCTGGAACTCACAATCTGTCGGCCTGGGAGTGGTGGAATTAAAAGGCCTGCGCCGCCACGCCCAGCTTATTCGTGTTTCCTTGTAAACTGAAAACCTCTTAAAACTACGATTTCTATCCTTCTTGCCTTGATAAAAGTATCAAAGCCAACTCGATGAAACGGAAGAGTTAGGGCTCAACCTTATTACATAGATTTTATTTCAATTAAATTTGGCAAATTAGAGAAAGCATCCTGGAGTCGGCTGTCCCGTGATTAATATGTAAAGTATTTAAAAGTGAAGGAAAAAATCCACACCACCAGTCAAGCAAAGAGAATTTTAAGTTCAACTCAAAGTAAACAAGCGAACAACTGAGTTAATCACAGTTAATGCATGCAATGGAACGGAACTGCAGAGTTCGCCAGAGTGGGGAGGGGCTGGCATTCTAGATTTTCTGGCCACTCTACTTCAGCGAGTCAATTTCACCAACAGTCCCCGAGCTCGGGCGGGCCGGATCTGAGCAGCGCCAGGCTCCAGCCCGCTGGACAAGGAGACGGCAGGGCCGCTTGGGACAGCAAGCAGCGCCGGGCGGACAGCAGTGGCCGCGCCAGGCACGATCCTGCTTTTGTTTATGGAGGCGAAGGCGGGAAGGGCCGCTCCGCTGAGGGACGGCAGCCGCAGCCCAGCCCGCGGGGCCGCCCATTAGGAAGCGGGCTCACCTTGGACATCATCTTCTTCAGCTGACTCTCGGACACCGCCATGGCGCGCGCCTCCGTCCCCGCAGGCAGAGGGTCAGCGCCACGGGGCCGCCCCAGGCCGCCAGACAATCGCCGCCGCCCCGCCCCCGCCAAGCAGGAAGCCGGCACGCCGTGCTTCCGCTTCCTTTGCGTCACTTCCGGGAGCGCCGCTCTGCGGCTGGAGCTGTGCGTGGGGTGGCGTCGGATCAGTTCCCAAAGTTGTGAGCGGGCTCGGTACTGACGGCAAATCTTTCGGCTGACCCCTAGCAAACCTTGTTTGGCAGGGTCCCACGGAAGGCCCTGGTCCTGCGCCACCCGCTCTAGCTTGTGGGCATTTAGGCGACGATGCCCGATGTCTCTCTTGATGTATCACATGCGTTTTTGTTACAGTCTTTTTAGACGCTCGAAAAAACCTTTATGCTGTGTTCGCCAGGGCAATAGTAAGGAGCTCTCTTTCTCAGGAAGACAGACATTAATTTAATTATTATTTTCTTAATAATTCCTGTGCACCCACCATAAAGATAGCACAGGTCTTTGACACAGGTTTATTTTCAAATTAAAAAGAATTTTCCCCTTTAAACTTCTGAGCCATCTCTCCAGTGTTAATCCCAAAGATGCAAAGACCCACAGACCCAAATCATCATGGCCAGATTAGTTGAAGCAAGCAATTAAGGCAATGTTTTTCATTTGTGTGTACTGGCTACCTCCCCCTAAAGCGGAGTGCAAGAGGTCAACCTTGGACACATGAAAAATAAGGGTTTTTATAGCTCAGGAGTGATGGGGAATTTGGTGGGCAAATAGGCAGGGTTACAGACATGGGCATAACAAATTGGTCATAACAACCTCCTGTGAAAAAAGGACTGGGTTGCAAGGTGGTCATATCTTGGACCAGGCAGTACAGAGCCATTTGTATGTAGTTAAGGTTACAGGTGAGTCATAGCCCAATCCTTGAGAAAGAGAGATTTAATCATAACTAGGAATGAACCTAGTTTGTCTTTACTATAAAATGGCTTTCAAGCCAGACAATGGTGGCGCACCCCTTTAATCCCAGCACTCTGGAGGCAGAGGCAGGACGACCTCTGTGAATTCAAGGCCAACCTAATCTACAGTAAATTCCAGGACAGGCTACAAAGCTACACAGAGAAACTCCATATCAAAAACCAACAACAAAAAGATGGCTTTCAAGCCTAAGATGGAGGTAGGCTGATTCATCACAAGCCCAATTTTCAGATCATAATTACTTTGTAGAATACAAGAGGTGGTATTCGAGCTAAGCTAAATTTCTGTTTCCAATAAAAGCTTGTTATAGGGACTGAAGAGATGGCTCAGCAGTTAAGAACACTTGGAGATCTGGCAGCGGGTTAGGTTTAGGTTCCCAGTTACAGGGGATCCCAGTGGCCTCGGTGGGCACCAGGCATGCAGGTGATGCCCATATACCCATCATCTTTATTCTTTTTTATTTAGTTAGTTGGTTTTTTGAGACAGGGTTTCTCTGTAGCTTTGGTGCCTGTCCTGGAACTAGCTCTTGTAAACCAGGCTGGTCTCGAACTCACAGAAATCTGCCTGCCTCTGCTTCCCAAGTGCTGGGATTAAAGGTGTGCACCACAACCACCCAGCATACCCATAATCTTTTTTAAAAAAAAGTTAGTGACATATCAACCATTAATCCTCATTAATTCTATAATTACAGTCACTTACAGTATAAGGCCTAGGATAGACAGTAGGGAAAGATGATACAGCTAGATGACCTCAGCATACAGTGCACTGGTATCAATTCCTTTCTAAGCCAAAAGTCATGGGCAAAAGGGGTCTAAAGTGAAAGGGAGTGGCATGAGTCCACATAGCCCATTCCGATAGGTAACATCAGCCTTGAGTAACGGTTAGTTGTATTCACACCGCCATCCACCCTGCTGTACCCACTGTTTTCAGGTTAAGTGTGCCTGGGAGCTGGAGAGATGGCTTGGTGGTTAAAAGCACTTGTTCTACAAGTATGAGGGCCAGAGTTCAGCTGTCACAGGGCATTCCTACCCATACCTGTAACAACATCTAAGCGCTGGCCTCAAGAAGGATGAAGGAGGATCACTGGGGCTTGCTGGAATCCAGCCTGGTAAAGATGTGAGTCCCAGGTTCAGGAGGAGACCATGCTTCAAAGAACAGGAGGAGAGTGATGGAGCAGGACACCGACTGCCTCCTGCCCCCCGCAATCTCTTTAAAAACACCCCAAAAGCACAATTTTAAACTTATTTAAAGTTGCAGATTACTTAGAAATGCCTTTAACTGGAGCAACTGTTTCTACAGCCTGGAGGAGTGCTAAGCGACACACGGCTTTAGTTTTCTGAACTAGGTGTAGTGATCTATGGTCCATAACTGAAGTCCTTGGGAGCCTGAGGCAAGATAATTAAAAGATCAAGTCCTGCATAAGCTATATCACATTACCCTGTTCCAAAAGTTTTCTTTTTTGGATTTAAAAAATATATATAAAGCCGGGCGGTGGTGGCGCACGCCTTTAATCCCAGCACTTGGGAGGCAGAGGCAGGCGGATCTCTGTGAGTTCGAGACCAGCCTGGTCTATAAGAGCTAGTTCCAGGACAGGCTCCAAAACCACAGAGAAACCCTGTCTCGAAAAACCAAAAAAAAAAAATAAATAAATAAAAAAAATAAAAAATATATATATATACAGTATTCTGTCTGCATGTATGCTTGCAGGCCAGAAGAGGGCACCAGATCTCATTATAGATGGTGGCGAGCCACCAGTGATTGCTGGGAATTGAGTTCAGGACCTCTGGAAGAGCAGTCAGTGTTCTTAACCTCTGAGCCATCTCTCCAGTTCTTTTCAAAAGTTCTCTATCTAATATATATCTCTATCTAATATATATTGATATATTAGAATATATCTAATATATAATATAATATGTTATATAATGTATATAATATATATTAGGATATATTCTAAATTATATCTGTATATAATTTAGAAACAACTGATAAAGGTCATTTTTTTCATTTTGCACTTGAATGAAAAAACCCTTTAATCTGAATATATTTTCTTTCACTTAATTAGACATCACACAGTCCTTTTAAAGTCAAAATTTATTTTGTTCATTATTTTTTATATTTAAGGAAAATAATGTAAACCAGAAAATGAAAAATACACCTTACAGTATCAAAAAGCATTTTAGTCCAAGCCCCAATAAAAACTATGAGGTACTGCATGATTTTGGAAAAATGAGAGTTGCCCTCTCCTTGTCAGATGGCAAGAAAAAACATTTTACTTAACACAGTATTTTTTTTTTTTTTCGAGACAGGGTTTCTCTGTGGTTTTGGAGCCTGTCCTGGAACTAGCTCTTGTAGACCAGGCTGGTCTCGAACTCACAGAGATCCACCTGCCTCTGCCGCCCGGCCTTAACACAGTATTTTTTAAATGAGGAAATAAATCTTTCACTAGTTTTTCATGAAAGCTTGAATTTCAGAACATAATAAGGTTAAAAAAAATCAGGATTTATAATGATGTGGGACTGAAACTTATCGGACGGTAGATATTACCTGGGACATGAGCATTACTGCAGAGCCTGCGCTCATGCCTCAGGTGAGAAATACGCAAACACTGTACACTTGCCCCCTGGTTTTGAGACTGACAGAATATAAGGGTTAATCAAGTCAACATCATCTAAACCATTAAGACACGTGGAGAAAATGAAAGTTACCAGACAGACGCGCTGTGATTATTAAGCACCAAATCAAGATGAGGTGGTGATGGTGCCACCTGATTTAATGGAGGAACTGCGAACAAAGACTTCTGTACTATGACCTTTTGAGGGTGAGATCAAACTCTAACAAAATACTTGGAATAACAGTGAGTTCTCAATAAATATCTGTTGTATTGGCATTTCTTTCTATAATCAACATAGTTCTTGGCAGTTCGCTGTTATAACATCCTGCAGTTGGCTTATTGTTCAAGAGAGTTATTAGCTTTTAGAAACTACGTTCCAGATGAAGCACAATGGTGGAGGCCTGGCCTAGCATGCATCAGACCCTGGGTTAGAGCCCCACAAACAGAACAAAACAAAACAAAAATTGTTGCTGGGTATGGTAGCCAGCACTCATGAGGCTCAGGCAGGATGATTGCTGAGTTAGAGACTAGTCTCAAAAACAAATGAAGAGAGCCAGGTGGTGGCAGCAAACGCCTTCACTCCCAGCACTCGGGAGGCAGCGATAGTAAAGATCTCTGAGTTTGAGGCCAACTTTGTCTACAAAGTGAGTTCCAGGATAGCCAGAGCAGTTAGACAGAGAAACCCTGTCTCGAAAAACCAATCAACCAACTGATGTGGGATTCCCCTCTGTATGCTGTGAGTCCCACTGGTTAATAAAGAAACTGGCTTGACCTGATAGGATGGATAGGCAGGGAAAACTAAAGTGAATATTGGGAGAAAGGAGGCAGAGAGAAGCCATTTAGCCTGCCGGAGACAGACGCGCTGAAACTGCTGTTAGGTCATGACTTCGTGGTGATGCACAGATTAATAGAGATGGGCTAGTTTTGGGTATAAGAGTTAACCAGAAATATGATTAAGCTATTGGCCAAACAGTATTGTAAATAATATAGTTTTTGTGTGATTATTTTGGGACTGAGCAGCTGGGAACCAACAAGCGGCCCTCCTGCAACAACCAACAAAAATAAACCAAAAACAAATGAAGAGAAAAGAAATTCTATTTTAGGAATTACTGAATTCCTAATTAGTTATCACCTAGTAGAAAACACTAAAACACATAAGAAATTGTTGTTTCAACTTTACCTTCCTATCTCGTATAAAAGGTCAGTAAAAACAACACCAAAATCATTTACAAAGAGCTAATGCTTACCTCCTCAACAACCCCAAGTTTTGTGGTTCTGGGACCAAACCAGGGCCCTATTCTTATCAGGCAAGCACCTAACTACTGAGGTACATCCCTAGCCTGTATGGCCAAGGTTTAACCCAGTTAAGTCTGGAGGAAGTCTTCCTCAGCACGTTACTTTTCTACTTCCTCAACATTGGCTTGTCAGTGTAACTGCCCAGAGTCATGACTCCTTTCTACCTCTCAAACCCCTGAGCTCCTCTCTGAGCAGCCTGGATTCCAAACACTCTGGATTTCACTGTACTTAGCACACTTGCACTCATGTGCTATTTTGTTATTGGGTTCCTCTGCTAATCCGTAAATTCCAGGGCTTGTCCCTAATCTGGGCATGCTCAGCAATAGTGTTTTCTGTTGTGAGAAGCCCCTAATAAATGCTAGCTGAACGACTAAACAAACAAACACCGTCTTTGGCACATACCACCTCTGCTTTCTGCTGAGTCTCTGGGGGTCAGGCTAATCAATCTTTGTAAAAAAAAATACTTTAAAAAAATATAGCCAGGTGTGGTGGTGCATGCCTTTAATCTATGAACTTGGGAGGCAGAGGCAGCAGATCTATGTGAGCTGGAGGCCAGCCTGGTCTTTAGTAGTAAGCTTCAAGACAGCTAGGACTACATAAAGACCTTGTTTAAAAAAAAAAAAAAACAAAAAAGCTCCCGTATGAAAATAAAAGTAATTCTTTCATAGTATCCCAAGCCTCAACTTTAGCTAGTGTCTTGTGACAGCTTGGCTTTTAGGCCTCTAGGCTTCCCCACAGCCTCTGTTGCTACCTATAAGAGTAGAGGTTGTACAGGTAAGTAACATCCTTAGAACCCAGCAATCTTAGACACCAAGGTTCAGTCTCCTCCTCTGTGATGAAGATAAATAGTTCCTACCTCGGCCAGTCTATGTCAGGACTCTACAAATAAGAGCTCACTATATAGGAGTTGTCACCTGTGTGTCACAACAGCCACCGTGTGTCGCAACTGTTTCTTCTGGGGTGACTAAGGCTCGCTCGGAAGCAGACGACCAAGGCCTCTCTCCTTTAAGAACAATGTTTTTTTGTGAAAGCCTCACATTTTGCTTTCAAAATATACTGCTCGGCTGTTACTCTTTACTTATGGCCACAGAAACACGCATCTCTCTTTTTCTAATAATACAGTTTTAAGATACATTTAAGATCTTTTAGCCCAAGAAGAGGTTATTCTAGAAATTTTCAGAAAGGAAGTGTCATTAGAAATTATATATTATTTTTCATATATTTAAAATTCCAGCCGGGCGGTGGTGACGCACACCTTTAATCCCAGCACTCAGGAGGCAGAGGCAGGAGGATCTCTGTGAGTTCGAGGCCAGCCTGGTCTACAAAAGCTAGTTCCAGGACAGGCACCAAAAACTACAGAGAAACCCTGTCTCGAAAATAAAAAAAAAAAAAAAAAAATTCCATTTAACCAATTTAAAGCATACTAAAATGTATGCTTTCTAATGTAAGTGAACTTGAAGAAGGAAGGTAAAACACTTTGCCATTATCATCAATGGGATGGTGCAGAAGATGCAAACAGACCCGTGAAGCTAGGAGTCTCTGAACGTACACCTGTCACAGGCTCTGTGCCCACCCTGCCTTCAGCTTACCATGCTCAGAATGAGTGTCCAGTAAGAACCTTTAAGGAGTGCACGTATTTCAGAACATCTCCAAAGTGCTAGGTGTGCTGAAGTTAGGACCAAACAACAGTGTAGGTATGTCAAAAACTCCACAAGAAATCAGATCCTTTCCCGTTCTCTGACTCCTCAAGGATTCAAATTACAAAGCTAACTAAGACGTTGTCTACTATAAAGGCTGTTTGTGAAATACCAAGTTGTGGAAGTTGCCAAAACTGTGTGTGCTGGCAAAATTAAATAAGCTTCCCCCTTCCGGTGACAGCACTCGGGCATCAGAGTCTCAGCTGTTGCTGGAGATTGTGGATTGAAGAGCCACTGTTTTGGAGTGTCTCAGTCATTGTGTCTTCTCCTGCTGTGCTTTTGATGACTTCGGACACTCCACTGGTTCCCAGGATGCACGGCAAACTTAAGAACACTTCATTATCTAAACCATAACATCCCTGAAATGAAAAAGTTGGGATTATAATAAAGCTGAATTATACAAGATATTAAAATCATGGGGCTGGAGAGATGGCTCAGCAGTTTAGAGTGTGTACTGCTCTCCCATAGGATCGGAGTCGTTCCCAGCACCCATGTCAGGCAGCTCACAACTGCCTGGAACCCCAGCTTCAGGAGTCATAGCTTTCATGGGCACCTGCATTTACTTGTACAACCCTTGCCAGATAATTAAAAATAATAAAAACAAATTTAAAAAGATAATGAAAAGAATTCTCCCTTGCTTTTCTAGTTATATTACAAAGTGATGGGGTTGGAGAAACGGCTCAGAGGTTAAGAGCACTGGCTGTTCTTCCAGAGGTCCTGAGTTCAGTTCTCAGCACCCACACAGTGGCTCACAACCATCTGTTGGGATCTGATGCCCTCTTCTGGCCTGCAGGCATACATGCAGGCAGAACACTATAAACATAATAAATAGATAAATCTTACAAAAAACAAACAAACAAAAAAAAAAAACAAAGTGATACAAGTTCAACTTAATTTGCTCACTGATTTTCTAAACTCAAGTTATGGCTCCAGAAAATGTCTGATAGGAGGAGCCTGGTCAAAGGTGCCCTCTTTGCAGGGAGGTAAACGAGCTGTGTGCAGTATTAGCAGGCTGGAGGCTAATCCAGAGATGGACAATAGAGTCCTTGGGGAAATACATCATGGGCTTTGGGCCCAGCCACACACTGCAAGTTATTTTACGTTTTCTTTCCATGTTGTTATTTCCCTCCTGGTGTTCAAGAAAATATGCCCCAGGGAGGCAGAGGTAGGCGGATCTCTGTGAGTTCGAGACCAGCCTGGTCTACAAGAGCTAGTTCCAGGACAGGCTCCAAAGCCACAGAGAAACCCTATCTCGAAAAACCAAAAAAAAAAAAAAAAAAAAAAAAAAAAGAAAGAAAATATGCCCCAGCATCTATGCTTCATGTCAGTTGTGTTTTGGGTAAAAGTTATGTTCTGGTAAAAGGCAGAAAACTGCCGGGGTGACTTGCTGGCTCAGGAAAACAGGTTACATGAACGCCTTCGCGACGCCCCCCAAGTTCTGTGGGAGTGAAAGGACAAGCTGCAGACTTCCCACAGAAAAGCACGTTCTGTGCTCACCCCAAAGCTGCCGGTGCCGACACCGCAGTACTGCTGACTTTACATTATTAATATCAGAGATACCAAAGTCTAAAACACGTGAGTGAAAATAAGTTACCTTTGCTAGAGTTGATACAGAATGCACCTTCTTTTTATTGTTTACAATAGTGTCCACCAGGTCAGCCACAGACAGGCCAACAGACCAAGATCTCTGACCCTTTACCCTCAACAGTTCCATGGCTCTAGATTAAGGGAGAGAGAGAGAGAGAACCTCAGAAAATTTAAGAAGTCTTGCTGATAATACAATTATGACTTAAGCTTTTCCTAAGATTTGAGAGCCACAGTTCACAGAGAAAACACAAATACTCCCATAGCATAAAAAGATGCTTACTGGCTGGGCGGTGGTGGCGCACGCCTTTAATCCCAGCACTCGGGAGGCAGAGGCAGGGGCATCTCTGTGAGTTCGAGGCCAGCCTGGTCTACAAGACCTAGTTCCAGGACAGACTCTAAAGCTACAGAGAAACCCTGTCTTAAAAAACCAAAACCAAAACCAAAACAAAACAAAAAACAGAAAACTAAACCAAACAGCAACAAAATAGAAGAAGTTATAAAGCAATAATGCACTCTTACATACCTTGTGCACTACTCTTTCCAGCTGTCACATGTGCTAAAACTCACAAGCGGAAGATCTACAAATCTACACTTTTCGACCTCTCCAGACCTGAGTGAGTACTATTTGTGATGGTGAAATAACAAGGGGTCTGAAAATAACGGCCAGGACAAGCCCCGGGGGGCCTCCAGATAAAGTGTGTGCACTGCACCCCCTCTGACAAGACTGGGAAACTTTGATCTTACCCTGACTCCCAAATGTGTTCACGTGTACTTAGTCTGTATCCATTTCTGGGTGCTCGTAGAGATGAGTTCTCTTTCCCATTAACTTAGTATTGGATGATTAGACATAAAGGAGGCCAACCACTGTTTAAATAAGGACATTGCTCTTTCCTTTAAATGTCTGAACGAGCTTGCAAAGCTCTCCTAGAAGTCCAGGACCACACAGCACTGGTCCTTGCTCCAGACTTCCTGTTAGCTAGTCCTGTTTACAGAAGTCTGGTAAGAACCTGCTGTGGAAACAGCTGCCATGTCAGCTATGAAGCACGGGACTTATCTAGATATTTGAAAATTTTCACCGTTACCTGCTGGACAGCTGTGCCAGAGAGCTATGACTCATTACCCCGTCTCGGCCATTCCATGAGCACACTAAAATTAAACAAAGAATTAGTTATATTTTGCCAATGATGTGTGACAATGACTGAGAGTGATGGCTGATGCTTTAAAATGCAGCCATCAGGAGGCAGAAGCCAGAGGACAGATCTTGAGTTCAAAGCCAGCCTGATCTACACGAGTTTCAGGACAGCCAGGGCTACACAGTGAAACACCGATTACGAAACAAAAATGGTGTGGCAACCAAGGGACCCATCTTTCTGTAGTGTCTCATCCTCCTAACAACAGTTACTTTCCCATTGACGGCACTCAACTTTCTGTGCTGGAATAAGAAAGATTTTGACCCTAAATCTCCTAAAAATGTAATCCCTAAAGTCTACACTGTGGCTTCTTTACCTGTTCTCACTCATCAGCAAAGATCCACAGGAGCCACCCTACTGTTCAGCTTGGAAGAGCTGCTAATTCAAAGAAAACATGGTGACCTCTTTTGGGATGGAATTTCTACAATCATAGGAGAAGCAATGACTTCCAGGCTACCTGAACCCTCTAACCGTTGTGTTCACAAGGCAATCAATCTGATTCAGCACAAACAAGCTGCAGCTTTTAGAGCATGATGGGACCTGAAACCTTCTTTCTGCCACTGCATCCGAGCATCCGAAGTGCCTACAAACTGGTTATCTGTGCTGCTTTTTTCTTTCTTTTTTTTTTTTTTTGGTTTTTCGAGACAGGGTTTCTCTGTAGCTTTGGAGCCTGTCCTGGAACTCCCTTTGTAGACCAGGCTGGCCTCGAACTCCCAGAGATCCGCCTGCCTCTGCCTCCCGAGTGCTGGGATTAAAGGCGTGCGCCACCACCGCCCGGCTTCTGTGCTGCTTTTTAATACTGGCCTGAAACTGTAACATTTGAACCATTCCAGTATTCATCAACATAAGGACACTTTTTAATATAAATCTGTTCAGAGTAGGCAAGCAAAAATACATTTGGCTATAGAAGAATACCTTATGTCTAGGATTCACATACTCTAATTTGCATTAAGAACAAACAAACACCAACAAATCAGACTATTTAGTGTTGTGTCAGCCACAAGGGACTTGGCAATAAGCGAATGCCACCCTTCTTCAAGCTGACTGAGTATAAGCTGCCCTGGCGCAGGGACCACTTGCTCCTCTTTTGGGTCCTCTCCAGTACATTTTCCTTTTTAAAAAAAATAATTTATTTAGCTTTTCTTTTTTTATGTGCATTGGTGAAAAGGCATCAGATCCCCTGAAACTGGAGTCACAGACAGTTTTGAGCTGCCATGTGGGTGCTGGGAACTGAACCCCGGCCAGTGCTCCTAACCTCTGAGCCACCTTTCCAGCCCCTCCAGTATATTTTCTATTATGGTGCTGAGGACAATCAACCCCACACACCATTCAACGTTATATTTGGTAACAACAGCGACAACAACAAACAGACTTGTAGTAGTAGTTGAGGTGACAACCACGGGAAGCGTCATGCCGCTCTTACACCGCTGGGGCTGAACCTAGCTCCTTGCTCGCTCTGGGCAGAGGCTCCACCACTGTACTCTACCCACTGCTGTCTCACCTCCAAAACAAGAGCAGCAAAACCCAAGTCCCGTTTTGCAAGTAAAAAAGAACACAAACCCAGGAACTGCGACACAAAAATATACATACGTACAGTGTTTTTGTTGTTCTTTTGTTTTTATTTGAGACAAGGGCTCACTGTATAGCACTGGCTTGCCTGGAACTCCTTTTGTAGACCAGACTGGCCTTGAACTCCCAGAGATCCTCCTGCCTCTGCTTTCTGAGTGCTGAGATTAAAGGTGTATACCACCATGCTGGGCCCAAGAATTTTAAAATGATCTACTTTGAAGGCTTATATAAGAATTATTTACTTAAGTTTTAATATGTTAACAATATTTAAAAACTGGGATATGGAGAACACTTGGTAACACTGAAATACAGTCTTACAGACCTTAAAAGAATAAATAAAAATAGCAAGATAGGTATGAGAAAAGATTCACAAAGAAAACAAATAATCAGAAAATTATGAGTATCGCTGCCAGTGTGCATAGTTAAGATGGGGCAGATGAATAAGTAGGAATTTCACATCCTTTTTTGTACTCAAATTTTTAAAAATTTTTGTTTATTTATGTACATGAGTGTTCTATTTGCATGCACGCATGGCAGAACAGGGCATCAGATCCCACTATTATAGATGGATGTGAGGCACCATGTGGTTGCTGGGAATTGAATACAGGACCTCTAGAAAAGCAGCCAGTGCTCTTAATCCATAAGCCATCTCCGATCCTTTATTTTATGATTTCCTTACTTTATGCCTACATCTGTGTGTGCATGGAAGCTATGCTGGAAGAGGCCAGAAGAGGGCAGCAGAGGCCCAGAAACTGGAGTTCCAGGCAGTTGGGTACCATGTGGTGCTCAGAGGCAAACCCAAGCCCACTGCAAGAGCAACAGGTGCTCTTGACCACAGAGCCGGCTCTCTTGCCTTGTGCATCTCACATCTTTTAATCTTTCCTCTCTATAAGCCCTGATCCATAAGTTAGGAGAAAAAATGTTTAGTGTTCAGATCTGCTTATCACACAATAAAGTAAGTTAGGATTCACTTAATTACTTCATTTTCTGTTTTACTGCCCAACCCTTTACATCCTGATGTAGATCTATCTTTGGTTAAGACATTTAAAATAATGCATTTAATCATCTTTATTTTCCAGTCCCCAATCTTCAAAAACAGGCTCCAAAAATTTTAATGAAAAATGCCCGTAGAGGACACAGGCTGTGGTTGGTCAGTAGAGGGCTCACTCAACATGTATGAAGGCCTGGGTCCGACCCTCAGTGCTGGGTAATCATAACTGACTGGTGACACACACGAAGGAGGTGAGGGAAGGAGGGTCTGAAGTTCAAAGGTCATCCTCAGCCACATAGCAAATTTAAGGCTATGCTGGGTATACAAGACAGTAAAATACTGTCTATAGGACTGCTCTCTACTATTACACACAAAACCAAACCTGTGCCAAAAGAGATGACACACTCCGTTCTGAGGCCCAGCCCCAGAACTGCTGAAATGCCACTGCAGTGATCTGCGTTTACGTATGATTTCAGTACCACAGTTTAAAAACAGCAGCTCTTGAGCAAATGTTCTGCTAACCATCTTACTTGGTGCACAACAAATGACTGATTTTTGGTCAAAACAAGGGGGTGTCAGGACCATTCATTCAACCCAAAATAGGAAAGCATTCCAAGCTGAAGGAGATGGCCATCGTACGAAGAACAAGCATGTATCATAGCATGGTGATGATGATACAACAGACACGAGGGACACACACTATGCTATTGCTTGTAATTCAGGCACAAACTCAGCTAACCTCGCTCTGGGAGAACTGGTCCTTACGCAGTCATGGAGGTAAGCAGGAACTAGCTAAGTGAATGGGTGTCCGGGGAAAGGAAGCAGCAGGTACAATCAGAGTGTGTGAACCACTGGAAGTGTACATCTGGCTAGCACCAAACACCTGGCGGAAGGGCGCTGAAGCTGAGAAAGGGAGCAGGAATAGAGCCGAAAGGTCTTGTTTACCCTCGTACTCCTCCCTGGCTGTGAATCACTAAAGAACTAGAAGAGAAGAGTTTTACTTAGACAATTCTGTTCTTATAACTGTCCCAAGACGTAACATCGCTCCACTTCCCAGTGCTCTTCCCTGTCTCCCTTTCCTGATTCTCACTCATCACGATCTTGGAACAACAATTCACTGAGTATTCACTATGGGCCAGGCACAGCATAAAATTTTTTTTTTTTGTTTTTTTGTTTTTTTGTTTTTCGAGACAGGGTTTCTCTGTGGTTTTGGAGCCTGTCCTGGAACTAGCTCTTGTAGACCAGGCTGGTCTCGAACTCACAGAGATCCGCCTGCCTCTGCCTCCCAAGTGCTGGGATTAAAGGCGTGCGCCACCACCGCCCGGCACAGCATAAAATATTTAAGTGACATTAAATGACAGCAAGAAAGAGCAAATCTTTAGCATCGATTTAGAGCAGCTCTCATTGGATAAATCACCCTCAGCAGCTCACTCATCCTTACTGGGCTCTGTATTTCCTCTTCTATACATTTAGAAAACAGGCGCTCAGTCAGGCAGTGGTGGCGCACACCTTTAATCCCAGCACTTGGGAGGCAGAGGCAGGCGGATCTCTGTGAGTTCGAGATCAGCCTGGTCTACAGAGTGAGTTCCAGGACAAAGAAGCCCTGTCTTGAAAAAAAGAACATTGGCTACTTGTCCAGAGGACCTGGGTTTAATTCCCAGCACCCATATGACAGCTCATTACTGTCTATAACTCCAGTTCTAAGGGATTTGACACCCTCACACAGACACGCATGCAGGCAAAACACCTCGCACATAAAATAAAAATAAATAAAGAGAAAACTACTTCTTCCTTCCCAGGATATTTATAAAATTTAAGTGAGATACCTGTATGAAAAGCACTCCATAAAATGATAATAATTAAAAATCAATTTTAATCACATTGCTCTTGTCACTTACGCAAAAATTATTACCAGTGGTTTCTTACATGCAGTCAGCAGAGGGAGCCTCTGATCCATTTCTGCCTTTAGGGCCATGTAAGGAAACCTGGCCATGTTTATATGCCACTGTGAGCAGGAGAGAGCCAGGGGTGTAGTTCTGTGGTTAGAATTTGTCTAAGTAATTACAAGGATCCCTGGAATGGATCCTAGCACTGTAAAAGACAAAACAAATAAGTCATCTGATTCTTCCTAGACAGTAAGCAGGACGATGGCCTGGGGCATATGAGTTACTTCCCTAGTGCTCACGAAAATCCTGACTGAGGGTACATTCATGAGTGCTTGCTCTATTAGGTTTCAAAGTCTGCACATGGATCTCTCTATATATTTATACAGATATATGTCAAATATTACAACACCGAATTTAAAGAATCCAAATTTGCATTCTCCTATATTCTTCTGTTTCTGGTTCTCAGTTGAGAACACAAGTCAGAAATACCACGTCTATTCCCTGTTTTCACTGCCTCTTGACAACAAACCAATCCTGGCTTGTGGTCACTCTTACATGAAGCTCCAGGCTTCCAGGAGATGGATCAGCAGTGAGCACCATAGTATCTTAGGCAACACAGGTGATCATTTTAACTTTCTGAAATAAACCCCTACATTTGGGGCTGGAGAGATGGCTCAGTGGTTAAGAGCACTGACTGCTCTTCCAGAGGACCTGGGTTCAATTCCCAGCACTCACATGGCAGCTAACACCTGTCTGTAACTCCAGGATCCAACATCTTCACACATAAGTACAGGCAAAATGGCAAAGTACATATGATAAATTTTAAAAAGAGGCATGCTATAAATCCCTACATTTGAGATAAAAGGCCATTTAATTTTTAAACAACCTACTTTTTAAGTAGATTTTAAGTTATTCTTGTTTAAAGAACTCAAATTCCATTAAATTATTTTTCTTCCTTCACCTAGACATACTAGATGAAGACATACTTCCTCTTTGTGACTTCTATAAGTTACTACACATATGAATGTACAAAGACTATGACGGAGGAATAGGTCAGGCAGTAACTACAGTACTGACTGCCTAATACATTTTAAAATGCTCTCATTCGGGCTGGAGAGATGGCGCAGAGGTTAGGAGCACTGCCTGTTCTTCTGAAGGTTCTGAGTTCAATTCCCAGCAACCACATGGTGGCTCACAACCATCTGTAATGAGATCTGGTGCAGAATACAGTATAT
This sequence comes from Chionomys nivalis, assembly GCF_950005125.1. Classification (NCBI taxonomy): domain Eukaryota; kingdom Metazoa; phylum Chordata; class Mammalia; order Rodentia; family Cricetidae; genus Chionomys; species Chionomys nivalis. The sequence continues at coordinate 38,373,445 of NC_080108.1, read as the reverse complement.
ATAATAAGTAAATAAATCTTTAAAAAAATAAAAATAAAATGCTCTTAGTCAACTCAATATTTATTATACATGAAAAACTTCTTCCTGGGGGGACTCACTAAATACATTATGATATATCCTATACTTGAAGAGAATGCATGAGCATCCATATCTTAAGGCCATCCGCAGGCAGTTCCTAGCTAGTGCCTCTGCCTGGTTCTGACTTCCCATTCCTGGGATGTTTTCTCTACTCTATACTAACTATTCAAATCCTACCCATTCTTCTAACACCTAGCTGCCTTTACCATCATTCGAGGCACTACAGGAACAGTATTATTCTTTTCCTAATAATCCCAACCCATGTCAAATGTATGTGTAAATGACTAGGTACCAATACTCAGTCAAAGAGTATCCTGTAGCTTGTCAGCTGAAATAGCTGGTATTTCCTTCTCTCTGAAACAGACTGTGTTCCACACCTCCCTTTACACGGCAGCTAGGGACATAGCGAGTAAGCGTCGACACTCAAGTTTTTGTACACGGGTGGAAGAGATGCATCCAGGGCAGCCACAGTGCTATCTCCTGAGCAGCCTGGCTTCCCAGCATGCAACAAGGCATAAAGGAAGGCATCTCAGATACAGAAAGCCTTCTTTTGGGAAAAGAAGAGGGTTTTGCTTTTGTTTCCATACAGAGAGCTGAAGTTATGCTTTTGTGATAGGGAGAGAAGTAATAGCTCATCTAAAAGGCCATGGGCTGAAAATTTGTTCAAAAAGAAAGAAAGAAAGAAAGAAAGAAAGAAAGAAAGAAAGAAAGAAAGAAAGGAAGGAAGAAAGAAAGAGACAAACAGGAAGCATGCATTTAGGAATGAAGACTGAGCTTAAAAGCAAAAAGTTGGATGTGGAGAGAGTAATGGGGACTTCTAAATGCTTCAGGTATTGAAATGCTTAAATGGAATATTAAAACTTTTAAATTAATTCTAGACTCCAAAATTCAATTAAAAATATAAAACTTGACAGAGGGGGTCTTTCCTTAAGCTCAAGGAAAACAAATATATGAGTAGAACAGGGGCCAAGTTGCAGCTCAGTGGTACTGTACCTGCCTAACACACTTGAGGTCCTAGGTTCAGTTCCCAGAAGCACACACACACACAACTGTGCACACATATGTGTTAACACACACATACATGCACAACAAATGATCCTCATGAAGGCTCGTTAATAGAAGGTACTCACTAAGCTCCACAATTCTCAGGTCCTGAACAAATCTGAATGTCATGACGTCAGAGAATCAGCAGGAAAATTAATAATGCCATACTTACCTTTGTTTTCTCCCTGTTCACCAATAACCCATACTTCTTTGCCTGGAGTCTGTGCCTTCAAAACATTGGTAATAATGTATTGTAATCTCTGTGAGTCCAGATTGCATCCAATCCCAATCACTCTATTTGTGGGAAATGTGCTCAGCTTCCATGTCACATAGCTCATGATTTCCACTAAATAATACACACAGAAAGAAAACTTAGAGATTTTTTAAAAAATGTATGCTTCTTACCTGCTCACAAGTGTCAGGAGCCGTGTCCCCCCAAAATTTACAGGAAGCACCGCCGTGAGGAGTTTTTGCAGAGGGCTTCACTTCTCAATTGTATTGAGAATAGTCTTATTGACCAAGCCTATCCCGCACCCAAATTAACTGTTAATAGAGAGTTATCTCTTAGCAGAACCTGCCTCACATTCCAAACTATCTAGACAACTAGGTGGGGTCACCTTGTGACTTCCTGACCAAGGAATCGTGACCTGGCCTAGGTGATGGGCGTGGACCACGTGGCAAGACCCCATGCCCCAGCCCCCAAGCTCCCCATTCAGGGGCTATATAAGCTGTAACCATGACTCTAATAAACGGAGGCTTTGACAAATAAGCTTAGCCTCCTTCCTGCTTATCAGCCTATGCCTTTCAGGTGGTGCCTCTCCGTGACCCTGGAATAACTGGCCAGCCAGGCGGGTTACAAACCCTAGACAGAGTGACCCGTCGAGGCCGCTACACACAAGGAAAGCCCTGTTTCACTGGAGAAGGGAGTCAGAGCCTCTACAGACTCTGGAAGTCTTAAATGCACTGAAGCGTTATACTCCCCAAGGCAGGTCTTGTTACATAGTCTAGCTGGCCTTCCTCCCTCTGCTCCTGAGTACTGGGATTACAGAAGTGCACCAACATGGTTGGGAGTATGTTTATAAAGTAGACTAGCCATGCTGAAGCATTTTTATATAATTTTCTCATGAAACAAAAGTTGTTAGGGGTAGAAAGTAAATAAGAGAGAGAGTGCAGGCGTGTGCACATGTTTGCACGTATGTGAAGGGTTTTGAACCCAGGGCCTCATGCACTCATGGCAAGCACTCTATCTCCAAGACATAATCCCCAGCCCAATAATTTCATTTCACTCATAAATTTCTTCTATGTTTTAGGCTTAAATTAAAATACCAGTTCATATATTATTATGAAAAACAAACATGACAACTCCCTTTTTCTTCTATGACAAAAGTGTCTCACAGGCCGGGCGGTGGTGGCGCACGCCTTTAATCCCAGCACTTGGGAGGCAGAGGCAGGCGGATCTCTGTGAGTTTGAGACCAGCCTGGTCTACAAGAGCTAGTTCCAGGACAGGCTCCAAAACCACAGAGAAACCCTGTCTTGAAACCCTCTCCCCCCCAAAAAAAGTGTCTCACAGGATATAGAGACCAATCACAAATGAAACACAGAACTCTGGAATATTTCAAACACATGCTCGTCGGCTGAGCCCAAACCAACTCTTTGGAAATACTTATTTCCTTAAACAATCTACAAAATATAGAACGCTGAAGATGAAGTGAGGGTGGGTGAGGTGGTTGCCATTTAGCCTGACAGCCTGAGTTCAAGGGCCAGAACCCACACTGCGGAAGCAGACCTGCCCTCTGACATTCACACAGTGGGTGCGTGTGCACACATTCACAGAGAAAATCAAGGAAAGAAGTTTCTTTGGATGTGCAGTGTGCTTCCTAACATCTTTGCGACACCAGAGACTCAAGTTCTTACACGTAAACACCGCTACATGTTTCTCTTGGGGATTTTCACCATTTTCTCACCGAAGGAGGTATGGTTACCAACTGGAAAATAATACCACATTTTGTCAGTGGCCACGTCAGAGGAGCTGCAGCCAGCAATGGAGCGTTTGGAGTTCAATTCACTGAACAGCAAAGCTACAACAAATAAACCCTGGAGAAGCAAAGCCCGGGGGAGGGGAATTGTCCCTAGAATGCCCCTTGCTGCTGCTGTTCTGCTGTATTTGGCACGGTGATTTACTGTGTAAAAGGATCCCACTGTGATTGTTTCATGGGAAAACCCCACTCCTCACTAGGCAATTTAATTACAGATCATGATGAAGATGACTTTTATAAGAGCAATGATGCTTAGCTAAATCTATGAATTAAACTTTTTGAGTCAGCCTAAAAGATACAGTTATATGGGACAGTTAGTAAAGATAACTAAAGAAATGGTTTAGGCTATTCTGCCTAAGTGCTCCAATAAAAGATACAAAAAAGGCAAAACCAGGCTAGAAGTTACCTTCCTTGGTTAGATCTGAGATTTTCAGAAAATGAAAATGAAGAACAAGGAAGTTTCATGCATTATAGACCCATGAATTCTGCCTGTGGAAAACAGGCTGATGACTAAAGACAGCAATTCTGTCCCCACACCCAAGGCTAGGCCTGAGTTTCCTGGTCAAGTAGCTTACAGAATTAATCACAGGTTTTGGTGTGCACCTAGGAAAAAACAAAATTGTGAAAGGAAATTAAATGACCTAAGTGTGTGTAAAGAACAAAGAAAAATAGATGGTTAGCTAGACCACTTGAGTCAAGTTTTTTTTTTATATATTTATTTATTTATTATGTATACAATATTCTGTCTGTGTGTATGTCTGCAGGTCAGAAGAGGGCACTAGACCTCATTACAGATGGTTGTGAGCCACCATGTGGTTGCTGGGAATTGAACTCAGGACCTTTGGAAGAGCAGGCAGTGCTCTTAACCACTGAGCCATCTCTCCAGCCCCGAGTCAAGTTTTTTTTTTTAAAAGAATTTGTGGTCGGTGGTGGTGCACACCTTTAATCCCAGCACTTGGGAGGCAGAGGCAGGCAGATCTCTGTGAGTTCGAGTCTAGCCTGGTCTACAGAGCAAGTGCCAGGACAGTCAGGACCACACTGAGAAAAACAAACAAAGAATTTGCTCCATGGAAACTGCAAACAGCCACCTGCCAGGACAAGAGGAGCCGGCTGAAACACACTTGGCTTGCTGCAAGTTTAATCATGGCTTTGGAGTGAAGATGTTATGCTGAGAAAATTAGTACAAAGAAAATGTTTAACTATATGTGGGCTTCTAAGAAAAACACGTAACTTGTGATCTTAATGTGATTCCTTCTTATGTAAAGATTTTAATTTGTTTTTGGAAAATATGTAACTTGTGGTTATGAGGTAATCTTTCCTTGCATAGAAATCTTTGTTTTAGGTGGTATAAAAGGGATAAGGAGAAAATACAGAACAGAACAGAACAAGCAGCAGAAAGAAAATAACAAAATCAAGAACTAAGCTTTGACCCTCAGAAAAGTGTCCTATGTGTGTATGCAGCTTCGTCAATGCCTCATCTCCGCTCCAGTTTCTCTGACCTGCTGAGAGCTGGTCTCCCGGCAATATTTCATGAAAAGCTGTGATCTGTAATCTTGGTGATACAGTTACAAGGAGTAACTGGTGATGGCATATGGTTGTACTGTCCCTTGTAAGAGCAGTCTTACTAAAGATACCTTTATATAACAGTGCTTTGGCTTTTTAAAACCAGCAATGGCAACTATACTGATGGCCGGGAACATCGTTTGAATTTCAAATAAAGCCTTTACCTGGTTGAGATGCAACAAGCAAGACAGCATGTTGACTGTAATGTCCCAGAGCCGGGACGAGAGCTCTGAACATGTCCACATTGCTTTGCACGGCATGAAGGTAGGATTCAGAGCCACCCAAAGAGTTGGCTGTGAAGATCACCACCTTGGAATGAGCAGAGGCAGACAAATCTGATGAACAAAAAGAAACAGTCTGAGTTCAAGATAGTCTACACTAATGCTAGTACATGATAAAATGTTTCTCCAGTCTGTGAACAGAGAGCCATCAGGCATACACGTCCCTATAGCTGTCAGTCAGAACACTGAAGAGCAACAGCCTGGATCCCAGGGCCAAGCACAGTGGTACAGAGCTGTGATCCAGCACTCGGGAGGTAGAAGAAGCAGAATGGCTTCATGGTGGAGGCCAGCCTGGGATGCATAACAAAACAGGCAGGAAGTTGGAAAGAGCCAGCACCAGTACACAAAGACTGAGTTTTCTTTGTGACTCTCAGCTCTTAAAGGAGAAATGAGTAGTATGCTGTAGGTAAAATGAGCAACCACTGGCTTCTGTGCTGAGCCTGGGAGTCTCGGGATTCCTTCCAAGTGACTGTGCTACAGCCCGGGGAGAGCGGGAGAAGTGAAGGGCTTGGGTAAGTCAGCAGAGGGCTGGAATTCAGGCCCAGGCAGTCTGGTTTCAGACTCTATGCTATTAACCCTCACCCCCAAGGGAAAATGGTACTGGGAGAGGTTAGGAAGCTTGTTCAGAGCATCAAAGACCAGTGACCAGTTCAAGTTACAACACCACACCTTGGCTTCAACCCAATTTGCCAGAATCTTCCTTTTCCTCCTTTTCATCTGAATGATAAAAATGTCCTCATCCTCATGGGTAATTCTGAGTCCTTGCTTGGTGGCAAGTCCCATGTACTGAACATTTCTTCCAAAGATTCTGCTCTTTCAATCATTTCACCAGTTACCAATGGCTAACGAGATGCACAGGAAAGAAGGACTTCCTTAGGTCTTAAACAGTCTCTTCCTCTAGGGTTGGGGACTAAACAGTCTCTCTTACAGGATCTGAAGAGTTAACAGGTCCCTTAAGAACCTCAGGGCCTGGAACAAGAGAATATCCAGCTCCCCAAGGAGCCTCACGTGGCCATTAAAAGAACTACAGTGCTCTCTCAGAGGAGGAACAGGAGCCTATTGAACCGTGACGTACTATTTTTAGAACAGACAGACAAGTCAACCCCCCACACACACACACACACCACCACCACCCTCAGTGCATCTTAGCTTGTGTAACTGCTCTACACAGCATTTGGAAAGCAGTCAAGGAACGGAGGAGACCTAAGGAAAGACAAAGAAGCCCACAGTACTGTGGCGGCGTGTATAAGACGGTCTTCTCTATAAACTGGTAAATATGTTTTAGGGGACACATTCATTCGCAGATCTGTTTTTAATATATTTTTGATTTTTAAAATTTATTTTTAGTGTCATGCATCTGTGTGTGGGTGCCACACATACGGGTGCTCATGGAGGCTGTTGGAACCCCTAGAACTAGAGTTATAGGCAGCTGTGAGCTGCCTCACCTGCATGCTAGGAACCAAATTTGGGTCCTCCACAACAGCAGTATGTGCTCTTATCCACTGAGCCAGCTCCCAGGCTTAGTAGGCTTGTTTTTTAAAACTATGCATTCCTGGTAAAATATTTTAAAACCAACAATCCCTAAATATGGTATTTATCTAGATAAATATATCTGTACTAACATGATGTCACATACACTATAAAATGACGATTTTTTTGAAAAGGCAGAAGCCTGGCCTTGGTGGCAGGTGCCTATAGTTACCACTAATTGGGAGAGGCAGGAGGGCAGCAGGGAAACAGCAAGACTGAGGCTCATACACACAAAAAGGATTAGATGGCAAAAACTTCTTTTTCATTTTCTTCTTTTTGTGGGTGTGGGATTGAATCCAGGGCCTCAGATATGATAGGTAAGTGTTCTATACCCCCGACTGCCTAAAATAGCATTTTCAAATCTGATTTATTGCACAACAACCTTTCTGTTCCCATTAGAGCTCATGGTAAGAATAGTTTGAACACAAAGTGAACCAAGCGCCTTTTGTTAGTCTTGGCTTAGATGTCTCCTGTGCAACATGGCAGACAGTACATTCCCAGTTACAGCTGAGAAACTGAACTTACTTTTCTTATGTACGAGTGCTCTGACCACATGTATTTCTGGAGGCCAGAAGGGGTCATCAGACACTGTTACAGATGGTTGTGAGCCACCATGTGGGTGCTGGGAATTGAACTCAGAATCTCGGGAAAAGCAGTCAGTGATCTTAACCTCAGAGCCCTCTCTCCAGCCCCCATAACCATCTTTAAATAGAATAATCAAACCTTTGCTGATCTCTACATTAGGCAGGCTGAAGATATCAAGATCCATCGTTCCTTGGTTAGTCCCATCGGAGAGGTCTAAAAGGAGCAGCTTGTCTGCAATGCCCTGTATGGAAAAATTAGAACAAGAACAATGTTCTACCAGTATAGCCAGTTACTCAATATGAGCTCACTGAGAAATGAGGGCTCCTGCACTACTTGAGAAAGAAAAGAAACAAAATAGCAATACAGAAGATGTGCACATTGTGCAGGTGACACTGACCCTTCAGACTTGACTACTCAATACCGGGACCTAACATGGCTTACTCAGGAGGCAAACTGTATCTTCTTTTCGAATGAATGACAAAGGGAATATGGTAGGCATGCTACTGTTCCTCTCAAGTTTTGATTTTTAATGCCATAGTATCTGTTGTTATTGTTCTTTTCTTTTTTAGGTTTTTCTGAGACTTGGTTTCTCTGTGTAGCCTTGGCAGTTCTGGAACTCAATTTATAGAGCAGGCTGGCCTTGAACTCACAGAGATCCTCCTTCTTCCTGCTTCTGCCTCCCAGGTGCTGGATTAAAGGTGTGCACCACCACACCTAGCTTAGTACCTATTCTTAAACAGTCTAAAATGATTTGGGGGGGGGGGTCTATTCTAACATACCATTCCCTGCTTAAAAGTAAAAACTCTTGCCAGGTTCTTCAAAACAAACAAATAAACAAACACTTTCTGCCGGGCGATGGTGGCGCATGCCTTTAATCCCAGCACTCGGGAGGCAAAGGCAGGCGGATCTCTGTGAGTTCGAGACCAGCCTGGTCTACAGAGCTAGTTCCAGGACAGGCTCCAAAGCCACAGAGAAATCCTGTCTCGAAAAAGCAAAACAAAACAAAACAAAACAACCAAACACTTTTTTTAAAAATATTTATTTATTTATTATGTATACAATATTCTGTCTGCATGTATGCCTGAAGGCCAGAAGAGGGCACCAGACCTCATTACAGATGGTTGTGAGCCACCATGTGGTTGCTGGGAATTGAACTCAGGACCTTTGGAAGAGCAGGCAATGCTCTTAACCTCTGAGCCATCTCTCCAGCCCCCAAACACTTTTTATGTAGAGATAAATAGAGAGAGAGAGAGGGAGGGAGGGAGGGAGGGAGGGAGGGAGGGAGGGAGGGAGGGAGAGCACACCACAATCAAAACCTGCTATCATGCAGTATTTTCACCAAAGATGCCACAGAAAAATACTCCCGATGCCCAAGGATGGCTCCCTGGGAGTACGGTGAGTGGACTGGAAGCGACAGCAAGTCAATGACAAGAGTGTGGGGGAGTGGGAGCCCTGAGGTCTCGAGATACCCAGAGGCCTACTAAGAAGCACTCCATCTATGATCTGGTAACTACGCACCACACCAGCCTTAGCCTTATTTTAGGTGTTTGTGAGATTAAGTATATGGCACAGGGCCAGCCACGGTAGTCCTTCCTAAAGCATAGCTATTATCTTATTATTGTGAACCACACTAGGAAAATGCAAAGAAAGTGTATGTTTCCATCTTCACATAGTCCACACACAGATCCAAATGTGTGAGAATAATTAGTACAACTGACACGGCAGACAATTTGACTCTTTTTTTCCTCCCCTCTTTTAATTGAGATGGTTTCTCTGTGTAGTCCTAGTTGTCCTGGAACACTCTGTGTAAACCAGGCTGGCCTTGACCGCAGAGACTTTTCTGCCTCTGCCCATGGAGTGCTGAGATTAAAGGCACATGTCCCTTATGTTCAACTCAATTTAACAATTTTTTTTTTTTTTTTTTTGGTTTTTCGAGACAGGGTTTCTCTGTGGTTTTGGAGCCTGTCCTGGAACTAGCTCTTGTAGACCAGGCTGGTCTCGAACTCACAGAGATCCGCCTGCCTCTGCCTCCCGAGTGCTGGGATTAAAGGTGTGCGCCACCACCGCCCGGCCAATTTAACAATTTCTATCAAAAATTTAAAACATTTTAAAAATTCCTAAATTAATAATCTGCTAGTCTCATTTTTGAAGTTATCCTATAAATGTCTAGTACATGTGAAAAATGACATGATGTGTATAGATCTTCAAGACGAAAACCAACCCAAGTATTCACTTCAAACGAGATAAGAAGCACTTCAGTTCAGAATTCTGGAAGAGGGCTCAGGCTACCAGACCACTCAGTCACCCGTGAGGCACTCATCACCAGGCTGCGGTAGAATGGAGATTTAGCAGAAGACTATGAATTTCTAACCAATTCTTAGGAGATGCCAGTGTTACCACTCTTATAGCCACACTCTGAAAGCCAGGTGTGGCTGTCCATGGACAGAGGCTGCTTGTTCGTTTCCCAGCTGCCCAGAACAAAAATAATCACATAGAAACTATATTAAACAAATCACTGCTTGGCCTAGTAGCTCTAGTTTCTTATTGGCTAGATCTTACATCTTAAGTTAAAATTAACCCATTTCTATTATTTTGTATTTTACCACCAGTAAGGTTCTGGCTGGCGGCTCGTGTCTTTCTCCTTTGAGGCTACACAGCAGCATCTCTCTGACTCCGCCTACTCTCTCTCGACATCTCTATTTGAATTTTCTGCCTGGCTTTACTCTGTTAAGTCACTGGCAGAGAGCAGCTTCTTTATTAACCAATGGCAATAAAACATATTCATAGCATACAGAGGGGAATCCCACATCAGCTGCCAATGTTTGTAATCTCAGCACTCAGGAGGCTGAGAAAGGAGACTATTTAAGAGTAGGTTAGGTTGCACAGCAAAACCCTCGTAATGATCTAGACTACAGGTCCTGATCCCCAGAAGCCCACGCAAATAAATGCGGGAAGGGGATGGCAGCCCACATGCCAATTGCAGCCTCAGAAGGCAGAGCCGGGGGTTCCCAGAGTAAACTGGTTGGGGAGACTCGACCCACTGTCCAGCTGTGTCTGACTGGAAGATCCTGCCTGACGCGTGAAGTGGCAGACCAATTGAGGGTGATCCCAACATCACCTCCGGATCCCACACACCCACGCGTACTCATGCACGCCAAAAAATGCATACACATACGTGCAATACACATACATGTAACAATGGAAAAAGAAAATTAAAGTCCAATGAAAGTACAGATATACTTCCAGCAACTAGGTTTACATACCTTTGCTGAAATTGCCATTGTGCAGGCAATACCCAAATCTCCACTTCCGACCACAGTAATTTTATTCGCTATTTTAGTCTCATGATTTGTCCAGCCCCTTGAATTTATGTCTGAGACACCTACGAAATAAAAAAGATCATCCTGAGAATTAAAAAATAATATTAAAAACTTTATTTTGTAAATGTCTTTATTTATTAAACTACAGTTGAAATGCCACTACATTTTCCCTTTTTGTCTAAAATAAAAAAGGCTATAACTAATATAAGAAAACTATATATAAGTACAATGACTATATACAATATATACAGGCAATAAATACATCAACAATGTCTAGTCCATTTGCATTTGACAAATTCAGAGAAAATATTTCATATCTATCCTATCTTGGTGAGATGGCATACATTTAAAATCCTAACACTCAAGAAGTTGAGGGAGAAGGATCGGAAGTTGAAGACTAGCCTTAATCACACAGCATGACCTTGATCCCTTACCCCCCCCAAAAAATCCTTTCTAGCATCTTTTTAAAAATAAAAAATAAAAAGCTCTGATAGAGATTCTATAGATTAATAAAACAACAACAAAACCCAGCCAATTTGCTGAACTAATGAAGGCAAGGGCAAGAGACTGAAACCAAGCATGGCAGCTCAGTCCTATAATCCCAGCAACCAGGAGACTGAGGCAGTGCCTGGGCTACACAGTGACACCTAGTGTAAAGAGCAGGAGGCTGGGCACTTCTGTGCACGCCTGGAATCCCAGCGTTGAGAGAGGGCAGAAAGGTCAGGAGTTCAACATGATCTTCAGCTGCACAGTATTTGAGGCCAGTCAGAATTACCTGAGATCTGGTCTCAATGAATACCCCCAAGAAAAACAGTGGTCTTCTATTGAATGTTCTTTTACATAGAGTTCTTTTTAAAGACAGTATTATAAACATTTAAAACTTTTTTTTGTTTTGTTTTGTTTCTTGAGACAGGGTTTCTGTGTGTAGCTTTGGAGCCTGTCCTGGCACTGGCTCTGTAGACTAAGTTAGCCTCAAACTCACAGAGATCCACTTGCCTCTGCCTCCCAAGTGCTGGGATTATAGGTGTGTGCCACCACCAGCCAGCAAATGTTTAAAAACTTTTTATTTGGGGCTGGAAAGATGGCTCAGAGGTTTAGAAAACAGGCTGCTTTTCCAGAAGGCCTGGGTTCAATTCCTAGCACCCACATGGCAGCTCACAACTGTCTATAACTCCAGTTTCAGGGGAATCCAACACCCTCACACAGATATACGTGCAAGCAAAACACCAACGTATATAAAAACAAAAAATGAATCATTAAAAAAGAGTGGGAGAGCACAGGAGAAGGGTACAGGGTGAATAGTCCAGAGACACATTGTAAGCACATATGAAAATGTCACACTGAAATTATTATGCATAATTGTTATATGCCAGTAAAAGATTGAGGAAGACACTCAACAGTGATCTTTGAGCTCACAATATTCACAAAAACCCTACTGAAAATTTCTAGGCATGAATATTTGGTTTTTTGTTTTTGTTTTTGTTTTTTTTTTTTTTTTTTGGTTTTGTTTTTCGAGACAGGGTTTCTCTGTGGCTTTGGAGCCTGTCCTGGAACTAGCTCTGTAGACCAGGCTGGTCTCGAACTCACAGAGATCCGCCTGCCTCTGCCTCCCGAGTGCTGGGATTAAAGGCGTGCGCCACCACCGCCCGGCTGAATATTTGGTTTTAACACCAATAAGAAACTTAGACTTATATCCCTCTGGACTTAATAAGCCAATAATAAGCCAAAGCTACAGAAACATGAAATGATAAAGGTTTGGATAATTAATTTATAAGGGGCTCTGAATAAAGCAAGAACTATTGTATCTGTCTATGTAAGAGTAACATTTTTATATTTTAACAAATTTTATTTGGAACTATATAGAGGAATTTTTATTAAACATATATATATACATATTCATATACTTATTTATTGAATTTAAGTAGCAAAGAGTACAGAATATTAGTGAGAAATTCTAATTTCTTAACCCATAGGTGATCTGACTGACAATACAAACCTTCAGTGATTTTTGCAATATAGGCTAGCAAGTCGACCTGCTGCGCTTCGTTGGATGATGGCACCGAATAGAGAGGAAGTTCCTCTTGAAACTTGGCGATCATTTCTTTAATTAATCCAACAATGACAGATTTAGGCTGAAGAACACAGGCAAAGGTAACAGTCACACAACATTATTTCTCTAAAGAATACTAGCTTTATATTGTCAGTCAGCTAAGGCGATCCTTGAACAATGCGCAGTTGAAGACCTGCATATACTGACTCCCCAGACGTCTTCTAAGAGCCTGCTCTTCATCTTCACTGCAACTCCTGCCTGTTTTCTTTCTTCAGCAGTGCTGGGAACTGAACTCACAGCCTTGAGTGTGCTAGGCAAGCACTTTACACTGAGCTACCCCCCTTACCAATAACAAAAGTAGCACTCGCGTTGTAAGCTATATCTACTATATAGCAGTGCGTGGCAGCCATCCCATGTCATTTTTACTATTATGCAGAATTTTAAATAACCAGAGAATCACGAGAAACTTCGCATGATGGAAACAGAAGGAAGCCTCAATGGTATAACAATACTCTATATGGTATAGCTCACTTTATGCAGCTTTAATACTGCGCATTTGTTCATACTGTTGTTACATGTAAATGGCACCATAGCTTTCGCTGTCCTGGAACTCGCTTTGTAGACCAAGCTGGCCTCAAACTCACAGAGATCTGCCTGCCTCTGCCTCCCCAGTGCTGGGATTAGAGGAGTGCACTACCACCGCCCAGTTTGTTTTAATATTCTTTTTTTTTATTATATGCTCTTTTTTTTTAATATTATTTATTATGTATACAATATTCTGTCTGTATGACTGAAGGCCAGAAGAGGGCGCCAGACCTCTTTACAGATGGTTGTGAGCCACCATGTGGTTGCTGGGAATTGAACTCAGGACCTTTGGAAGAGCAGGCAATGCTCTTAACCACTGAGCCATCTCTCCAGCCCTGTTTTAATATTCTTAACTGAAAGTACAAACAAATTCTGTCATACAATAAGTAGCTTCCCTGGAAATCCCATGGGAAATATTCCACATAGCTGTACAATATAAGCAGGAAAATGCTAAACCAACATCTTCCAAATGCAGGAAAATAGGATAAACGTACTTGGTAGCAGAATACACAGGGTTGAAACTTTTTGCTGCAATAGTATTTTTTTTTTTTTTCGAGACAGGGTTTCTCTGTGGCTTTGGAGCCTGTCCTGGAACTAGCTCTTGTAGACCAGGCTGGTCTCGAACTCACAGAGATCCGCCTGCCTCTGCCTCCCAAGTGCTGGGATTAAAGGCGTGCGCCACCACCGCCCGGCTGCTGCAATAGTATTTATCCGCCATCCAGGTTGGGACACAACACTTTATCCCTAAGCCTATTTCCTAATTTATTTTGTATTTCCTTACAAAAGAAAGAAGGAAGGGCTGGAGTAATGGCTCAACAGTTAAAACACTGGTTGTTCTTTGAAGAGACTGAGGTTTACCCAACTGCCTATCACTCCAGTTCCAGGGGATCTGATGCCCAGTTCTGGCTTCCATGGGCATCAGGCACGCATATGATTCACATACATATATGCAGGTAAACATTCATATACATAAAATAAATCTTTTAAATTTATTTATTTTCATGTGCATTGGTGTTTTGCCTATATGTTTCTTTGTGTGAGAGAGTCAGATCTCCTGGAACTAGAGTTATAAGCACTTATGAGCTGCCATGTGGGTGCTGGGAATTGAACCTAGATCCTTTGGAATGGCAGCTGGTACTCTTAACCTCTGAGTCATTTCTCCAGCCCCCATAAAATAAATCTTAAAGGGGCTGGAGAGATGGCTCAGAGGTTAAGAGCACTGCCTGCTCTTCCAAAGGTCCTGAGTTCAATTCCCAGCAACCACATGGTGGCTCACAACCATCTGTAATGAGGTCTGGTGCCCTCTTCTGGCCTGCAGACGTACACACAGACAGAATATTGTTTACAAAATAAATAAATAAATATTTTTTAAAAAAATAAATAAATCTTAAAGAGGGCACAGATATCAATACATATTTTGAAGATAGTTTAAAAAAAGGTAAGGTAGGTAATTCAACAATGAAACAGGGCTGAGGAAACGGCTCAGTCGATAAAGTGCCTGCAGTGCAAGAATGGAGACCCGATCAGATCCTCAGCAACCAGTTAAAGCTAATATGACAGTGTGTGGCTGGAACCCTAGAGCAGGCGAATATCTAGAGCTTGATGGCAGGTCTGTCGAGCCAGAGAACTCTGGGCTCAGTGTGAGATCC